>NC_141237.1:9632500-10862500 GCF_054856515.1 Filicampus tigris
TAAAAAAAAAACTTCTTTAGGATTAAAATTAAGTTCCACCTATCAAGTGAGGGGGCTAAAAAAAACCTGATGATTTGAGTGTTAATGTAGTCCCTGTTGGTGAAGGTACTTAAGACTGGCTGTCCCTAAATGGCCAACAAACGAAGACGCAACATTAACACTCTCCTTCAAGGCAGCACCTCCTACCTTTCTTTTTCTAACAGTTTCCTCTCACTGTAAATTATTTATTGCTGCTCACAGCAACTTCTCACCCAAAGACCACTAGTCATAAAGGAGAGGGATCATTCTAGCATCTTCAAAGAGAAATCCGTTATGTCTAAGTTTGTGTGTGTTTTTCACCACCCCGGTGGCTTTCCAAAACTTCTCCGTCGCTACTCACAGGTGAGAAGAAATGGGTTGAGGGGCCATTTTCTCAGAAAGTGGAACAGACTTTTTTTTTTTTTTTTTTTCTTTTTTCGAGCCAAGCTCGGGCAAAAACTTTGAGAAAGGGTGGGTTTTGAGAGGGTGAGATCAAAAGCCTGCAAGTTTCTGGTGAGCGGATCCAATCAGCCGAGAGGGCCAAGGAGAGGAGGAGAGACAAGTACTTCCCTTTTAAATTGATCCCACTGAGACCCTCAAGGTTCCCCTCGCAGGACTCGCTGAAAAGCGCAAAAAATCTGGCCCGGCGGATCTGATGAGGAACTGGGAGGAGAGGGAGAGAGAAGAAAGACTGTTTTGGGTGGGGGGGGAGACGCAGAAAGAACAGAGACGTGTGAGGGAGAGACGCCAGTTGTGGCAGATCAAGAGAGGTGAGGTAGACAAGGAGGTGGGCTCATTTGCCAAGGGGGCATCTATGCATCAGTGTGTTCCAGCAAGGAGCCAGTGTGAAGAGGGTGGGTGGTATCAGCTATCAAACCAGTGCTACCCAAACTGTATGATGATGAGCTCGACCAATTGCGAGCGTATCTTTATCCTGCCCGGGTCTTGGCAGCAGAGACATTGGATCATTTCAAGCTGGCCTGAGATCAGACCCTGGACGAAGATGGTGTCATTATACGCAGCGTGTTCGGCTCTCAAAGGAACAAGCGCTATCAGAGCAACCCAGAGACTCCGCAGCCTGCCAGACTCACGGCCGACTAACCATTCGCCAACGTGCACAAAATACACACAGTCAAGCTGTATTTGTATGCCTCTTCCTGTCACCTCGATCTTTTTGTGGCCACCACGTTTCCAGCAAACATCAAAGTAAAGGAACATTCAGAACACAGATGAGAAATCAGTCCTCGTAATTGTATGGGTAGGCCGGTAAGTTTTTAGCAGTTTGTTTGAAGCGTATTTAAGTTGTTCGAGCAATCAAGAAGAGCACACACACAGGGAACAAAGATCGGGAAAAGTCACACATGTACAGCGTGTTAACTGTCTGGTAGATGACGATAATCCCGCACTGTTGCCAAACATCCATAAACTGTCATCGATACAGTAGTAGAAAACCTCTGCGACAAAGGATCCGCTTATAAAGCTAATAAAATACAAAAAGGAAGCATAGTAAGATCATTGGTCTTGCCCGCGAAGCGCATTGACAGACCCATTGATGCTGACATCTCTTTAACACGAGGTTTGAGGGTGTTTGGTCTCCCCTTCAGTCGCTTGTGAGCTGCAGAGCCTGGAAATGATTAGGCCTGGGAGGGCAATTAGCCGGAGCATCGCCGGGCTAAATATAGTGCAGCTTGGCCGTGCTCTGCTCCTGGGTCATGTCCACAACGCAGCCTCCGCGTACATATGTTAGCACAATCTGGATTGTTTCATGACTGATGCGAAGGCTCCGCTGACTCAGACGAGATAACATAATTCGGCTGTCGATCAGGTGTCTCGTGAGGCCAGGAGTGGGAACGAACCCGAAAAGGAAACACTTCCCTTATAATCTATAACTGCAAGTCAAAAAGGCGATGGAATCTAACGTTTAAGATTTAGTTTTTCCCCATCAGACAGTGCAGCGCAATTTCATCCAAAATGCCATGGTTGGGATGTACTTTCCCACAGTCTTGCAGACACTTAGCAAAGGCAAAGAAAGAATGCTTCTCATTTCATAGCCTCCTGCCCTTTCAGTCCCGGTATCTCCTGCCCCTGTGAGAAAAAAAATGTAGATTTTATCCTTAAAAACAGGAGGTTCGCCCACTTGTTCACCTGGGACAGCTGTTGGACAGCAGAGGCGAACCAAGAAGGTTATAAGAGCCTGGGAATGTTTAACATCTAGAAAGCAATCAGAACATAGCCACTGCTCAGGGAATTGGACAGGAAATATGGAGAGTAACCCTTTCCTGCCTGAAGGGAAAGACAAGAGGAAGTCATTTAGGATATGACAACTATGCAAACCGAAAAGGGAGCTTGTTAACAGTTAATCCCTGCAAATTAAAGGCCAAGCGTAACTGATTCACAGTGCAGTGAAAACGTATCTGCTCCACTCCTGCTTTCCGATTTTCCTGCATATTTACCTCAAATGAAAGGGCCTCGCAAAAACAATTGCCAACAAATGACATTACGTGTTGTAGCAACACTCCCTTAGAAATAAGGTGCTTTTCTGGGGTAAAAGGTAACAGGTCAGCGAAAGGCTGCGGGGGTTGTCCCGACGTCGAGTGTGTGACAAATGACTGACACGTTGTAAGTCACGCCTTCTGTCTCTGATTGGTTGTTTTTCTTCGGGCAAGGCGTTTTCTTGTATACTATATTAGAGGCACAAGATGGGGCCGGGGACGGCAAATTTGGTCAAATATCATATTTATCACGTAATACTGTCAAGTAGAAGTGCCAAACCCTCTGCTGCCGACTGAAATTGACATCAGTGTCCTCGGGCTCGCGTTGCTAACGTCATAGCTCACCAGTTAACTTGCATTCGCTACAAAGCGTGTAGCAAGCTGTTTGATACTGCATCCAAAAGGTACATATCACAGAATAGAATGACTGATTTGTCAGTGCGCATTTTTGGATGCCTGATGATTTTTTTTATTTTTGCTATAGAGGCTGAATCAATGTTTTTTTTCCTGACACAGGATGGACCTTTCCCCAGTCACAAGACAAATAGAGGAATTTCATCCTCCTAAAGTGTGGCTGCTGACAACAACGCTTCTCTTCCTCAAACCAGCTTATGTGGCAAGACTTGCGCGTGTGTATAGGTGATAGGAAGTTTCGTTTCCCTCCAGTGTTCCGCCTTGCTGCTTTCTTTTACAGTCCCTTGTTCACTTTTTATGGTGTACATAAACCATTTTGCTTTACTGCTAATGAAAAGTGAGGGTTTGTTGGAAATACTGTGAGGATCATCCCTAATAATGTATCCAACAAAATACACTAGTTTGCAACAACAATATTAGCTGTAGTTCGGAGATCGGTTCAGGTAGAGTTGCACAAAAGGAATCCTTTTCCGTGAATTCACACATATTGCAGTTTTGCTGTATTTAGGAAGCTTGTACAGAGAGACAATATACGTGGGTATTTAATTTAGTATTACTATATTAGTGTTCTATGTTAAACTTGTAGTGCTAATATAATTAGATATAAACCAAAAAGAAAGTGGAAAAAGTGAAAGCATAAAAAACACACTGACCCTCATCACATTTGAAACCCCTTCCCTTTTTACCCACTAAATTCAATTCCTCGTGCACACTAAAATTCATACGGAGCAATATTTCTGCAGCCTGTAGCGCCAGAATAAAAGAGACACATCCATCCATCACGTGTTAGGTTATTGTGCCAGTCGGCGTGAGGTGATGATAAAACATACTCAATGCCCTCCTAACAAAAATGTTTATTATCTATCATTTGCCACAAGAGAAATGAGATCATGTGGTGTGGCTTTCAGTCAGCATTGCCGCGGCAAGATCGAACTATAGCTTGGAGGGACATTATTTATTGAAATAAATTAAAATATGTACAGTGAATGCATTATGAACTGAGCTTCTGTTGGGGCCAAGTTGGCTGCAACTCGGCTTAACATTGGCTTGCTCGCCCTTAACAGACGTCCCTTGTGAGACGCGCGGTGGGGATAACAGAAGAAAGGGTCAGAACGGTTTAATTTACCCTCTTTCATGAATGGAAGGGATTTCCTTTTGATGGCCTATTTTAATGTACAGACAATTTACGGTCCTTCCTTGAGCAGAGATTTTGATCTTAATTAATTTGTTAATTAGCTGTGATTCACGGGCGAAGCCTTAGTCTATCCGAAGTCCCTCTACATTGCTGAGAGGGCTCCTCAACAATCTCTCACATCCTCTTTCCCATTTTGAAGAGCAAGTTGTGACTCTGATGTGAAAGTCTGCCTTTGCTGAAGGTGGGATCTTTTTTTTTTTCCCCCCCTCAAATGCCAGTAAACCCCAGAGAGCTCCAGCTATCGGTTTCCACTGCCAGGGGAAAACGAAGCAGAACCTGGCTTTCTTTCCCTACTCCTTACGTCCGTGCCGTAGTCTTGAATCGCATAGGCGCATTCTACAGATTTATGTTTATCGTTTTCCAATGAAAGAGTCAGAGGAGTAGGTGATGAAATGGCTCCCTCATTCCGGGGGCTTCAACTTTGATGTATGGGTTGAACATTTAGCTAATCAAAAAGAAACAGACACCGTTAAAAGAACACAAATTGTCAAACGCAGGTGTTCTGTAAAGTTTCTAATCAAACAATGATGTTCATTTGCATGTGGTGTTTACTTCAGCACCCAAGCATTGTGTGATGTATTCAAAAAGGTTGCGCGGAACATGAACAAGAGGTAGGCGTATTGGCACCGAGGCTTGCTCGAGAAGAACAAGCTAAGATCGAGGAGAGGCAAGGTCCAGCTGAGGCAGCTGCTTGTGATTACTCTCATCCTCCACCCCCACCCTCTGGCAGGAAATGAGCAATCATTTAGTACTGACAGGTACATGCTGAACCACTGCTATCTCTGCTCTGAACCAACCAAATAATGAATTACAGCAGTTTAGTATTAACCTTAAGCCTCTCAAGTATCGATGCTAGGTTTGGCGTTTGGTTTATATCTTTTCAGGTGCAAGAGTGTATCTTTCTGAGCAGGGCGAACCATCAAGTGATGTGGCCCTTAAATGACAAATGGACCTCTCTTACACCTTGCTACAGTGTATATCAGAATCCATGCCTGCAAATGTGGTGCAGGATCAAAGAGAACAGGAAAAACAGCTCTTTTTAAATCCGACTCAAATATGCGAGGTGCTTTTCTGGTTGTGAAAAGCAGTAATTTAGAGGCCTCTGGTGAGTTGCGGAGGGCTTAGTGGGGCCAGCTGGATCTGGAGTGTAGCTGTAGACCTGCCTTAATGCTGCCAAGTAACAGGACATGTTCCCTGTGACACAGGGTACATGAAAAAGGTGGCAGTAGAAACTAGGGCTCAACCTAACCTATATGGATTTTTTTTTTTTTTTAGGCCAATGCTGATTTCGATAAATGGCAGAATAAAATTCCGATAATCAATTAATCGGACAACTACTAAAAAATAAATAAATATATATATTAGGGCTGTCAAATGATTAAACATTTTAATCGAGTTAATCACAATTAATCGCAATTCGAACCATCTCCAAAATATGCCATATTTTTCCGTAAATTGTTGTTGGAATGGAAAGATAAGAGACACAAGACGGATACATTCAATATACTGTTCACATGCAATGTATTTTTTTTATTACAACAACAAATCCTCATGAGATGAAAATTAAAAACTTTAAATTAAAATGATTAACATTTTGATTAACAACGCAAAAGGGCCTCAGAAAAGTGAAATATTTCAAATGTGTGCAAACAATGTGTGTGTGTGCAATGTACACATTTATATGTGGGCCCTTGTAACATTCTTAGAGTTTGTTTTCCGGGTGGTCTCTGAAGTGTACACGAATGTGATTGGCTCATGCTGTGCTAGCTGTAGGTGGTATCAGCACGTCGTGTTCCTCCTGTAAACTGACTTTATTAACACAAAACAAGACAGCCCTCTTCTCTAATCATCCTCAGTCGCTGAGGCAAACCAATTTAGTCACATTTCTGAGATCTAAAGCTGCCCTCTTCTTTCGAAATGCTTCTTTATACTCCCGCGGGTGACACGCATCCCCTCTGCTGCTCACCCGCAAACCCAACAACGTAGTCATTAGTCGGAGCCAACCAGTCTCACCTTGCATTACACATCTTAGTGTGCTTTATGATGGGAATTCTTAGCTAGACTCCAACTATTTTCATGATTCACTGTTTCTATTTCACTAATACTTATATGGACTTTTTCAAGCCTCAGTTTCGGTAAAATATTTCCACATTCTTGTAGCACAGTACGACTGTATACTAAAGCGTTGCGTCACAGTGTTGTAAAGTGACTAATAGTGTGATGTTGGTGCTTATTATTACTATTATATTAATTAAGTTTTATCATCACACACCTATTATAGAACAGTTTGGAAGAGTAAACCCTTAAATCCAGCTTTTCTTTCTTGGCCATTTACAGCAGGTGGCTACGCAACTAGAGTGACATTGTACAATGGTGACACAACCTATAAATTTAAAAAAAAAAAAAAAAAAAAAAGAGGAAGGCAAAAGGTTACAGTCAGTGCTATGTGCTGATAAACACAAATGGCTTTGAATCATCCCTCCATTTTTTTCCTCAATTGTTCCTATTCCATTACTGGAAGGAAGTGGTGATTCTGTTTAGTTGAATACTGTTGTGGTTGGTACCCCCAATGGGAGGGTGCCCAACATACCTGTCACATACCAAATTACAAACAGCACAACAGTATCACTTTGTAGATTTGGAACATAAAACGGTTTTGAGAAACAATCTCATTGTGATTTCCCCGCCCCCCAACTTTGCAATTGTATATACATTTTAAAAAAGTGGCTTGGAAGTGTTTCCTTTCCTTTTCCGCAGGCGTACGTAAACCAGCTGAGAGGAGCTGCGCCTAGTCCGGCTGTGCTCCATGGTGTGATTTTGCTTGAGCAGTGAATTTTGAATGTTATCATATAGTGATACTATCTCGAATGTAATTAATCATGCAACGCTAATCTAAAATGTCCACGGACGGGAACTTGTAAACAAGCGGCGATCTCTGTTGTTTAGTCTCTGACAGTCCTCTACAAACATCTCTGTTGTGCAGCCCCAGATGTCTCATTACTGCAAAACAAGCAGCGGGTCGAGCAGCATAGAAGCCAGCAGCCCTCAACGATGCCTCCTTTTCAATTAGAGAAGATTATCCCAGCCAGAGTGGGTCGTCCTGTGCAGTGATATGCTAGCTTGCCTCACACAGGATGGCCATGTGTCATGTCGAGGTAAATTTAATGAGTGGCGGAATTAAAGGTGATTGCACGAGGGGAGTTGTAGCTCCACGCGAGTGCACAACAAGCTTAATAGCAGGAGGTTGCTCTGGCATCTATAAATTTTACAACCTACGAGAATACATAGGCAGGGACACAGTTCCACACTTACTACCCCTCACTACCTCCCATAAATTAAAACGATAGCATCCCACGATTCCTTACAATATACAGTAGCTTAGCTTGGCAGGCATTAATCAAATGACAAACTTAAGCTCAGGGAATTTCTGCAGGGCCGAGCAAGTAGACACATTCATTCCTCCACAGACCAATGGCCTGCATCACTCACCTTTACGCGATTAAAATTAACAAGACATTTAACTCATCGGGAGAACAACATGTGGATAAAACAATCAGGACTACAAATCTACCCCCCTCCGGCCTGAAACACAAACAAACACATTTCTTACATATCTGAAACATGATCGGCTTGTGGTGCAACCAAAGAAGCCGAGCCTTGAAATAGAAAATGCAGCTGCAAAACAGCGAAGCTCGCTGCCCGCGACTAACTTTGCATAACTTTCCAACGAGTCTGTGCCATAACTGGAGCAACTCCACTGACCATGGGCGTCTGTGGTTAAATTGTACTTGTCTACAGGTCCGCAGGAGGAAGGCAGGCTCCACTACTGCTGACACGGAGCACCCTTACAGGGGAACGATTGAGTAATGGCAGGGTAACGTGATCCAGGGCTCGCAGGGAGTGGGTGCAACCGTGACGCCTAAATCATAGCTGTGGGAAGGGGAAAGGGAGACACACAAAATGTGTTTGCAAGACGAATATGTAGGAAGATGAGAGGCTGAGGAGACAAAGGGTGGAGTAATGAAATAAATTAACAGGGGGGCAGTATATTTTGGAAACCGCCCCATAACACGGGATGAGGGATGCTGCCATTCATGAATGCACCGCACCTCTTGAAGTGGGAGGACCCTCAGAGGAATGACAGGGTGGGGCTTGGGTTTCACGTTTTATAAGACCGACTCAAACAGGCTAAACATGCACGAGGTCCAAAATGAATTTGAACTGATTTGTAGAGCTAAATGTGGTTGAAAAAAAATGGGCCTCAAAATCATACAAAGTACCTCTATTCTTAATACAAATTTCTATTGCATTTTTCTTTAGAAATGAATTTCAAGGTCACATTGGTGCTTCCACACAACAGAAAGTGCTCAAACGCACACACACAAAACACAATTAGACCACGAATGACGTTTCCTTCAAAAGATAAAAGAGCTGGTGCCATAATATAATTGGAGATCATTTCTGGCTCAAGGGCAGGTTTTGAAAGAAAGACGAAGCATTGTTCTTAAAAAACAAAAATTTCATACAGAAGCTGTAATCTATTCCCATTTTGGTGCTACCAAACATTCATTTAACTTGTTGAATGAGACAGCTAGCTCGGCTTAAAGGAGCGCCCCGATATCTAAGTCTAATGAGACTTAGCTGAGAAACAACATTCACCCAACTATTACTGAGCCACAAACTCATTTTTCCATCCACCATATGGTCTTCATTCATTATTCAGACTTGAGATGCGCTTTCCTTGTTCTTCAACCATCCGCTCATGACATATTTGGGCAGCACTTACCCGACAGGACACGTATAAGCAGACTCGTATAAAAGAGAAAGGATGTTTTAAGAGGGCCAACTTCAACAGTTTTGGCCAATTAGATCAGAGCAGGGGCGTCCAAAGTTCTGCCCGCGGGCCGTTTCCGGCCTGCCACCCGGTGGCCACATATATATATATATATATAAACATACAGTATATATATATATATTAGGGTTGTCGAAATTAACGCATCAATACGGCCTTAACGCAAAATGCCCTGAACAACTTTTTACCGCATCCATTATTTGCAATGCTAGTAATTGGGGAATTCCGGTCGAAACGCAGGAGACGCGTACATGCTGACGTTACCCTTGAGAACTGTGCTGCACTGCAGCCAGTATGTACAAATTATCTAAAGAGGAGAACACTACAGTGGGGTAGCCAATCGGACTGGCAAGCACCGCCACCTCTTCGGTGCTTCGAGAGAGGAGTCCGCCAAGTCAGCTACTGGGGAGCAGCTAGCACCGAGCTAGGTTGCTACAAGCTCGTATGCCCGTCTTGTGTCTTGGAGCGACTCCATGTCAATTGCTTTTGAGGCGTGGGACATATTTTATTTAGCAACCCCATGACAGTGGCACACGTGTGCAGTATCCATCTGTCCATCTGTACCACTTATCCTCACCAGCTTTGGCTTTTTTTCCCCCTCTGTCATTAATGACAATGAACATTGTGCTTCCCAAAATGCATCCATAGCACTAGCCATAATACTAACAAGTACTCTCCATCTTGGTCAAAAAAAGCAAATTACAACTAGCTTTCTTACACAGAAAATGACTTAAAGGGGAAGTCAACGCAAACATATTTTTTTTCAAAAAATGTTTTATGCAGGCCCACTAGTTTAAAGCACCGCTGTTGAAAAAGCAACGCCATTTTTAAGCATTATCAGCTCTTTGGTGAATAATTTCGACGGAGACTACTGCTTCAAAGCATTCTGATGAGTGCCGCCTGGAAGAAAAGCGAGTGTGTGTGTGCGATACAGTAATATGATCATACTTGCGATTGAGCGGAAACGTTAGACAAGCATCTAAGTTTCCTTTGCCTGCTTCCACCCTCCTCATCTCGCCACATGAGAAAGCGCAGTCGACTCATAAGCCAAAGTCAACATCGCAACCAGCTGTACGACATGGATTTTGTTTACGCAAGGTGCCATGTTTACATGCCAACCCCTTACTCTCGTTCGGGGAGGGGGGATGAGAAATACGACAATGTGCCTCTTCCCTTGGAGCCATTGTACGTGACGCACCCTTAGAAGTGCGAGCGATTTGCCACGGTGAGCGTGATAAACGAGGCTGTCACAGTCCAACTGTGACCGGCTCCTCCAAAGAGCTGAGCCGGGGCCTGTGAAAACTCTTAAAAATCGTGTCGGCTAACCAATTTTCCAAGTGAGCAGTAAGCTGCTTTGAAATGAACTATAAAGCTAGAATCTAATTGTATGCATACTTTACACGTTATGATTTACTTTCCTGACTTATATACTCGAAATGCACTCAGTGCAGGGTTACGGACCTTGAAGAATGACAGCAGCCGACCATTTTTAAGGATGTGAACTAGCGCCAACAAGTAAATAAGACATTCATTCATTTTCTATACTGCTTATCCGCCCGTCGTTCAATCACAAGGCACATGTAGCTAGACAACCATTCATGTTCGTATCCAAAGAGGCAATTCCGAGTCCTCGGTTAACCTAACATGCAGTGCTTAAGATAAACGAGTCCGTCTCCTTTGAAAAGTCGGCTTCATATCATTTCTAAAGGAAGGAAATCGTTGTCATATTGCTGCTGATGATTACTGTACTCAGTGATTGGATTCTTCTCATTTTTTTTTCCCCCTGCTACGCTTTCATTGGAGTGTACGCATTTTTGCCAAATTGCAACATTAAATTCACTTGTGCACATGGACAAATCTCATTTGTAATCAATGGCTCACATTTGTGTGAGTACAGTCTTTTGGAATATTTGTTGCAGTTACTGTTTGATTTCCAAAAGAAAGCACCGGAGCACATGGCCCAAATCTAATCTGGAAAAAGATTGGATTCCTTGTGGTTTGTGACTCCACTCTGCCAAGAAACTCACATCTGAGCAAAATACTCTGCAGATCTCGGTTAGACCTGGGTTGCATTTTCACGAAAGGGAATGTGGCCTTAGTATCTTCAATGAACACAATATTCGGTGTACAGTTCGGTTACATTCATTTTTTTTAGTACAGTAAATTTGTATTTACTCCGTTTTTTTTTGTCTTTTCCTATTTTTAAACAAAGTGTCACAGTGGCTAACAATGATACGAAATGTACTTTTTAGGAGCAATACAAACCTTGGCTTTGCTTTTGATGAACACTTAGGCCTACTACGCTATTGTACGTCAATGTTAGTCATGAAGGTGGTATTTGAAGGGCTAAGAATTTTTTGAGGTGGCCCTTGGTGTCTAAAGTATGAGAACCACTGCTTTACATGAGCGTTTCTCAACCTTCTTTGGACCAAGGCACCCATTTTACCTAAGACAAATCTCACATCGGACCACCAAAGAAAAATACTAAAATAACGGCCAGCTCATCTCAATTCAATCAGAAGTTAGGATAACCTCTAATAGTCCCACAATGGGGAATTTGCTGATTTAGTGAGAAATCTGAGCAGATTTATTGCACGGAAAGCTAATATTCTCACCAGAAGGCGTAACTTATTCTACAGATGAGTTACGCATTACCTTCTGCCATCTAATTAAAGAGTATTTAATTGTTCTGCTCGTCACCATATGCTCCTAACCTAGATGAACAAAAATATATTTGTAATTCATTCATTCATTAATAATTTCACTGCTTTACAATGTTTGAATGTGCTAACCCTAACCTAAATATTTAAAATGTGAGCTTGGTAGCAAATAGTGGAGTGTTCCATGTTTACAACTGAAAATCAAGAGCTACAGGTATGGGGGAGCAGTTATAAAGTTGCAGCGAGCCAACATTGAGTTTAAGCAGTGATATAAGAATTAATGGTGTAAAAAGATTGCTTATGCTTCTATTTATATATAAATAAATTTTTGATCAGGAAACTATACACTCACAAAAGACGAATTGCAGTAGATTGACATGAGGCCCCACTGCCAGAGCTCGACAGGAAAAAAAAATTAGTAGGGGCAAGTGAAGGGTAAATGCACGCTACCCTTTTGGGGGCAACATGCGATGACAGCTAGACATTGAAATGGCAACAGCTCAGAAAAAAAAAAATTGCAGGTCTGAAGGGGTGCGAAATGAAAACTTCCTGAAAGAGTTGCAGCATGTGGGATTCGCTGACCTTTACAGCTCGTTATAATGTGACAAAACCTGGCTTCCTGGCAGTGGTGAAAATAATATTTTGTACCTGGAAAGGAAAACCAAAACCCCCTCTGGAATATACACCACAGTGAGAGCTATTTCCAGGTTCAGTATGCTGGCTCTGCTTGGAGGGGAATTTCTCCTTCACTTCTCCTCCCAACAACACATCTTCAATTTATCACAGCTGATCATTAACAAAAATATGCTCTGTCCTTGCAAAAATTGGAAACAAAAGATTTTTTTTTTTTTATCTCAATGATTGTGAGAAACATCCATGCTGACATACGGCAAGCTCGCAGTTGCCAACTGTGGCTGATCAGGCAGAAAGCTTCCAGTCACCAATCGATTAGGAAACTGATACAGCAGATGGCTTGGTCCACAAAATAAGTTGTTTCACATATTCATCTGGGAGCGAGCCAACATAAACTGCAAAAAAGGCAGCGACTTCAAAAGACAAACTTGGAAGGTAATCGGACAAATGTTCTGTCTTTTACGTCAAATACGGGCCAAACAAATCAACAACGGGACATAATATGCAAAAACATGATCATTTGACAAGCAGCCAGTCAGTACTATTGCATGCAGATTAAACTGGATTACTTGAATTCTTCTACCCAGAAAAATACTTAAAGACTACTTCTTATATCCCATTGTAGCCTTTTAGCATTGGATGCTTCTGGTTAAGATATGGCACAAAATATGTAAATAAGCAAACAGGGTCAAAAAACGAGTATAACGGCAAACAGTAATTTGGACAGGGTTGTATATCGCTGGAACCTCTTATGTCACAATTTGGTAAATGTAAATATTTTCCCACAAATCTATACTATTGGTCTGTCCACAATTGTGGGCGTTCCCTTTATTATTATTTTTGACCAATCTAAAGTTACATTAAGCTTCTATTTCCCCCCCCCCCCCCCCTTTCATCACCTCCCCTCTCCAGAGGACAACTTTATTTCTATTCAGGTACAGGTACGTAAGAAACAAAGGTTTACGTGTGTACGTGTGCAATTCTGTGCATGCATGTGTGGTGTTTTCTTGTGTATTTATTAAGGTCTGTCCTTTATTTATGAGATAATACATCTGCTGGGGGGTGGAAGTCAGGTAATTCTAGAGGTGAGCCTCTATTTTGAAAAAGAAATGGTGGTCAGAATTCTGATCTTAAGCCAAATTGGGCAGCTGCCAGTTAATCACTCAAAAGAACTTGCTCTTATTTTAGTATGCTGTACTATTCAATAAAAGAAGGAACGTCATTAACACTACCACAACACATTTCTCTTCCTAACTTACCGCCATAATAAGAGTCCTCTTCATTTAAATTACAATTACATGTACGTTCACCAAATTGAGAGGCAAAAAAAACCCCAACAACAACTTTCACTTAATTGTTGGGTGACTCAATGCACTAGCTTGCTAAATACACATTACATGAGCAGGATTAATGTTTAACATTTGCAAACTTTTACAAAGAAGTTGAAAGAATCATCAAAACCAACTAGCACAGATATATCCAAAGTCCAGCCCATGGTTTTTTTTTCTACCTAATTGCAAAATAAGAAAAAGTGTGAAACAGGTTAAAGATAAACTACCATATAACAACTATCCAGAGGAAACATACAATAAAAATCTGGTATTACACCCCCCCCCCCCAAAGAAATTAGGCATTCGTTTTCTTACCGTTTTTTCAATAAAGTAATTGAACGTGCACCAGCGACTGTGTCGACCATTGACAAATTGCAGGGGCATCAAAATACATTCTTACTAGCAATAATAGGCTATATTAAATTAGTTAGCATCCTTACGTTACCTTGTGTTGGCGATCATCGATGCGTTGTATGAGTACACAATGCAGTTTATCTTCTGTGTTAAGTACTGTATGTAACCATCGTAAAACATTCTCTTTTTTACGGACTCTTCTCCTGGCTCGCCACCGTCATGGCAACTTACTTACTGGTATCGGCGAATGCAGTAACTTTAGCCCATGTAAAAAAAAAAAAAAACTCCAAAGCATTGAGACAGACATTTGGCTTCAACCTTTTCTGTTACTGATTATTTGACTTATTCAATTAATCACTGCAGGCCTAACAGAAAGCAGATTAGGCAGCAAACAGTGTGAATTGCATCATTTGCTCCATTTTACAACCTATGTCAATATCGGATTTATGAAACATATCACTTTATTCACAATTGACCAGTCATATGTTATGCTTGAAATATGGCATAAAGGATTAATCAAGTTACATACCAGTGATCCTACAACTCGGACCTCACAATCCATCGATGCATCCCTCCTCACGTAGGGCACGTTTTCAGAGCTTCGGTCCTTAAAGCCTCCCTGTAAAAAAAAGTGAAAGATGTGACTAGGGAGGTCACAATATCTGCAATATCGTGATATTACGATATTAAAATTGCCATGATATATCGTCGTCGTCATGTCACGATATTAATAGCAGCAAATCTGTTTAAAAGCCCAAGTTGTTTTCCATTTGTCCAGTTACAGCAGCCTCTGGTGGTTAGTTTATTAGTGCAGTTTAATTTGATGCTACGTATGTTTAAGAACCACGCTAATCGCCAATAGGAGTGTATGACCGGCCAAGCCTTTTTCTTTGTGAATGCTGTTATGTACAAAAACAGAATATTGTGATTTTTTTTGTTTAAATATGACCTTTTTTTTTACAATATCGTGAGCTTTTATACAGTGTTGTGGGCTTTTTATGTGTCGCCAACCTCCCCACAATATTGTGATAATCATCCTATTTTGAGGTTCATATCGTGATATTATCGTATCGTGACATTTGCATATCGTGATCCCTAGTTAACAATAGTCCATCACTAGTAGTACTGGTAGCGTGCAGAAGTCAGAAAGTGCACCTAAAGTCTTACCTCACGTAAAGTTTTGTTGTCTTAGCTGCCTGTACTAGTATGCCAAAGCTGTCCTACTAGTGTGCAGAAATGTCATGCATTAGTAGGATGCAGAAGTGGGTGAAAAAAAATTACATTCAATAAAATTGCCCTTTCCACATCCTTTTGTATTATAAGATTTTTTTTCTGATTAACGCTCAAGTTTTATTGAACCAATTGTCCTGTAGTATTGTATCAAAGATAGCGGGCGGGCTTGAATGTTGAGATGATACCTTGCAGTGGCAAAAAGGCAAGGGTTATTAATTTGGGTATAAATTTGCTTCATTAGTTTTATAGTGATCATGCTTGAAGTGGGATATAAATAAATAAAGAGTGTAATACTCTGTTGGAAGAATAGCTACCTATGAATTGACTATAATGTGTGCATTATAGAAATAATTCGATTTGGAAACAAGGGGTACTGTTTTCATAAAAGTTTCAAATCTGCAACCAACAACAACATCACCAAATCAGCACTGGAGACACAACAGGGACGAATTCTACGCACAAGATTCACAGCATCGTTAAATTGATATCAATGTCTATCAATGTCTGCACATCACTTTGTAGTGGTTTGTGACATGTGTTTGTTGCTGTAACCCTAATTTTGTGACGTTTGTCTGCGTAGCATCGCCGTAGGGTTAGCACGGGCCTGCAATGCACTAACTGTGCACAAACTGACTGATGTTACGATAACGTTGACCAACACGAACGTTGTTGCATTTGCATATTCACGTCAGATTTATAGTATTGCATGTTGTTGTTTCTCAACTTTGACGGTGTTATACAAACAGAAGACCTAATGCAGATATTCGAACTACATGACAAGCTATTGGTGACTGACAACAGTGCAAACTAAGCCCTGCTTGGCTTCGTTGACGTGACTCAAGGCAGCAGGCTCAATTTAACTGTTGAATTACCTCGAATGATGTCTCACCTGGATCTCCAGAGAACTGGAGGGTGCACCTTCACTCTATAGACGAGGTCATTTTCGAAAATACTCAGCAAAAATCGTCGATTCTCATTTCTGTTTCGCTCCAGCCATTTTGGGACAAACCTTCAATAAGATGACGCGGGGTGTTACATATGCGGGAGATAATTATCATCTTTTATTCCTCTTATTAAATCGGCTCATACACATTTAAGCTAGCAATTTTACATTCTATATTATATAGATGGAGTATTTCTGCTTAAGACTATTCAAAGAACGGTGATTTGTAAACATGTTTGTCGTAAAATACCTCACATTGGAAGAAATGGTACAGCCCGCCTGTTCTGTGAGTCTGCTGCAAATGCAGCCAAGAGCTCAGCTGTTGAGTAAACTACGGCGTTGTTTGTGTTTCACTCACTGACATGAGGAGCGCAAAGATGCACGTAAATAATCGATGGGGAAGTTAATTTTAGGTGCCCCAAAGCAAACCCTGTCTATAGGTAAAGATCCAGGTTATTAATGTTTATTGGTCATGTTTTTTAAAAGTGTGAATTTGAGAAAATTATCCTATTTTCCTGAGGTTAATGTCCTTGAGGAATAGTGAATCATTGCAACATGTTTACTCTAATTGAATTGGTAAGAACAAAAATTAACCCTTCATATAGATAACTATTTTGACAACCTTAATACTCACATAAGCATCACTCTGCTTAATTTCTGCTGCAGCCTCCTCGACTGACACTTACAGCAGTGCTACTGCAACTGGCAAGAGCTCTGTTGTTGGTTCCATGCATTCGGTTTCATCATGAAAAAGGGTGAAACCTTTAGAAGTTTTGATTTTAAAAATACAAAGAAACAAAAAAAACCTGTTTGTTTTTGTCCCATCTTCTCTTCTCTGCTCTACGATGCTCCGAAACTGACTGAACTCTCAGTGTGCAGGGCTGAGCAACTTATACTCACAAGTGGTCGATGTTTGGCCACTGGTTTTGCGGCAGGTCAAAATTTGAATTGCCAGTGAATAGCATTGCAGTGTTGCATTTCTAACGGCCAATCAAAAATGCCACGTTGTACGTATGACGTGAGCTTTCACAACGAAAATACAAGTTTCAATTTAAAAGCGAGATTCAGCAAGCTTCCGCCATTGCCAAACCATAGCAATAATATATACCACTTCATATGTACCTGTGGATGAGAAAGTGAAGTGTGGTGCATCTCTGTCGCAGAATGCATGTGAGTGTAGTCAATAAATGGAACCAACAGTCTCTGAAGTAACCACACTCTCTATTTATTCCTAGTACGTTTCCTCTCTTTGTATCATTATAGCTACAGTGACATGGGCAAACCACTTCTTCCTTGACAATCACACTGTGTTGTTTGTGGTTCAGAAAAAAATGGCATTAGTTTGGGTATAGTAAGGGCCTTAGAATATTGTTTCCTGATAAGAACAACATGAGTCGCAGTTTTTCTGTTGCAGCGAGTTATTATATATGAGTGAGGGTCAATCGCCTGATGTGCGGTGGGAAGTCATTGACGGTAGTTTTATATTATTGTTGTTGTCCTATTCAGATGCTTCCGGCTGCTTCATTTGGTGTGTGATGAGCTTAAATCTTTTGAAGCCTTTGGTTTGGCACAGCTTGTCGTACCATTGAGAAAATAACATAGCGTGTATTCGTGGGAGAAGGGCCCACGAATAGCAAAAATAAAAAATATACGAAAAAATATTTTTTAAAAAACGAGAAAAAAAATACGTATGCGGGTGTTGACTATAAATGATAAAGGTAAATTATTGACTATGGTTACAATTTTTCAAATAATAATGCTGGATTTATTTTGTGGTAATATGACCACATATTATAATATGTGATCATATATAATATATGATCATATATATCATATCATATATAATATATGATAATATGGTTTAGTGTAATTGGCACATAAATTAAAAACAAAAAAAAACCTCTAGTCACAGGGCACAGATCCAACTACTGTATTCACATTGACATTCACACCTTGGACCATGCGGGGTTCCTTTTTTCTCTTTTTGCCATGACGCATAAATAAATTATGCCAAAAATATCAAAATTGTGTCATGTGAAGCATTTAGTGTAAATCTAACCACAGTTAAGTGTTTCCTCAAAGTCCAAAACAAAATTGTACAAGTTGGGTTGGAATACTCACAAAGAGCACATATATATTGCTCAAGTAAGGCCAATAAACTACCCGGAGAACCAATGATTACCTAATGATTTTTCTTGACGGCTAATGAAGCCATCAAAAGATATTTAGATACACGTGAAGGTCCGCACACGTTTACGCACACCCTTTTTGCTAGTCTTTCACACTGCGTTCTTTGGGCAGTGAAGCATGGTGTTGTTAGTTTTGCAGTTTGAGTCACCTGGGGCTACACGCGTCTCCTCCTGTTAACCACCGTCACGGCCTACAGAGGATCGTCTGTGACAGGCGCTCTCTGACTGTGTCACTTTGTTTGTGCGTGTTGTTGACAAACGGTCAGAAAGAGAAAACAGGCATTTATGCAACTTAAGGGTCTTTTTTTCAGACTCTTTTTTTTTTTCTCTCACTCGCATAAAGAGGCGGCAGTAGAGTGAAGGATCGAGAAGAAAAAGAGAGGCTCGGTTGCCTCTGTTTCATGCTGATAATACTCTGTGACTCATATCAATATTTCTCATCTCTCTAAATAGGATATGAAATAGCTTTTTCTGTAAGCCTTGATGAACGACACAGCTATCACTTGCCAGCATTTGCAGAGCCGCTAACTGTAACTCTTGATTAAATCCTCCAAGTATCGTTGTGAAAGAGACGTTAAAGCATTTCAAATTATATTCCAAGCCATCAGTAGTGCTCGGCTGTATATTGACCTGCATGGGCCGTAGAAGCGCATTGAGGTTTTAACCATAGAAAAAGTAGTCGTGTCATCCGACTTTGTGATCAATAAGGGGATCTTTAGGCGAGGGCCAAATAGAATTAAGAATTGCTTTAGGATAATGACATTATCGACCAACATTCAGTAAGGCGTTTTAAGCTGTGTCAGGTTAATTCCCATCTATGAAGGTGTGCAGGGAGCCCGTCAGAATCGCATCGGATGGTCGATATAATGTTCTCAGAGATGGTGCAGCAGTAGCAGCGCTATCCTCAGCACTGCTGAACGTTCTCTTCTACCACATAGACATGTAAATTAATTGCAGTGTCGAGCGCAATCGCTAAATGTACAATTTGACCACAATGTCAGTAGAAATCTTCAACTCGTGTGATCTCAGTAAACTGCATAACATCTCTTTGTACCTTTGGACAGGTCATTTCAGAGAATTCATGGGTTTTGCTTTTTCTTTGGTTTATTGTGTTTTTTTTTTTTACTTTTATTCCAAAAGAAGGGCTAGCCACACCCTCACGGCTCAGATAACGACCAATCATAGCTCCGCTTCAGGAAACAGTTGAACCGTGATTGGTTCTGTGATGTCATTTTACAGTCGATAAAAGGGACAAAATGGCTGCCCCCGAGATGGCTAAAAACGAGTGGATTTTGCTGTTTAACTCATATTTCATACTAATCATATTTCCTTGTTTCAACTAGTGGGCCTGCATGGAACATATTCTTGAAAAAAATATCTTTGGGTTGACCTCCTCTTTAATAAAGGTTTATGATGATAAATACACCTGAATACATAAGTTATTTGATTTGCATGAGTAGAACTACATTGGGCAAAGAGTACTAGGAGTGACACTAATAATATACTAATCTAATCTTATTAACAAAGTGCAGTGCAAAAATCTCTCTTCCCCCTGAGGATGCATTTACATGTGACTGCTTGATTTAACTTTCAAATAAGTTGAGTATGTGGATCCACTTTTTTTCTTTTCTTTCCTCTGCCAATATTTTTCTTTTTCTTTTTTTTTTTTTAGGCAAGGCACTCTGATTGACCCGCCTCTTGTTTTGTTTTTCCTCTGTGAATAAAATAGATGTACCTTGCTCAGTATGAGAGACATTGAGGTGTTTTGATGTTTGGGGATGAAAAATGCATTTCTTTACTTGGCTTAATTATGTATGTGTCCACTGTCGAGTTGAAAACTGCTGCTCATGTGAGGGATGTTTCAAGCGTACCTTTTTGCCAATGGCACGGAATGCATTACTTCCCTATTACCGGCATGCCTCGCGTACCCTCATATGCAACCTTATGGAAATATTAAATGAAGTGTCTGCACACCTCAGTGGACACATTGAATAAGCATGAGCATCCTTGCTCATGGTCCACAACGTGAGGCTTAACTTGATTGCCATTTTGGACTCCTTTTAGCTGACAGGCTTCAATACCTGTGAGAGTAGGAGAGTTAGTGTTTTTTGGGATGGAATTTATTTGGTGGGATTTGCAGGTCAAAATCTTGAACGAGATAACGCATGTCATTTAAAACGGCTGTCGGGTGTGAATATCGTGCTTTCTTCAAAATACCTTAGTTCAATAATTATTGTACACTTTTAACCCAATTCTTTGTGTTTTTAGGGGGCAGTCTCATGCAAATGGGTCACTACTTATTCTCAAGTAGCCCCGAGCAGCAAAGTGATCCCCATAAAGATGAAGGAAAAGCATCATTTCCATTTTCACTCATGGAGGCAGCACTTCATCACCATCATAGCCGAATTCATCCATTCATTCATTTTCTATACCGTCTATCCCCACTAGGGCACATACAATGGACACAAGTCAAACAGAAAAAAAAACTCGGATGTCAACTACACAGTATTTCACTGAACATCATGTGGCGGTTGTGATATTATTATGTCTGATAATATTATCCCCAAATCCCGTTATAATGTGAAGGATACATAAAACGATCAGATTTAACAGTAAATGTTCATTTTGCTGGAGAAGTGTAAAATGTACAAACGATGTTGTAGTCCTCCATTACAGTTGTGTCTGTGACTTATTTAAGCATGCTAAGCGTAAACATTTCACACACATGTTCATGTCCTGCATTCTCACAGACTAATGTTTTCAGCAGAAACGTTTTTTTTTTTCAAAAACTCTTGAGATATTTGTAATGAGTAGTATTGTTTCCATTCTATACAAAATCCTTCTGTTAAATGCTCAAGCAAACAGATACCTGCAAATCTGACTAATGAAACCACTCTTTTAGTCTGAAATATTTCAATTCGAAGCATTTCAATCGGTTCGAGCGGAGACAAAAACTGTTAGGGTTGTGTGAAAAACGACGTTTTAATTGAACTTGAACTGATGAATTTGCCTTCTACAAGAGTACTATTTGTGGCGTGCAATATTGAGGCTTGAATCAAAATTGTGTTCCCGTGGTGCAGCTGTAGCGTAATTCTAACCAATTACATGCCACCTCCATATATTGCCGTGTTTAGAGAATGCTGTCGTCTCACATATTTCAAATATTTTACCCTATGTGACATCAGGTTAGACTTTCCTGTGTTGCTGGATTAGGATATTGCTAAAAGTAACGAGGTTTTGTGTTTGAATTCCGCGACTAGCTATACACAGTGCCAGCACCCTCTTTTTTTGTGTCTTGTCAGGTGCTCACTGCTCTGACACAGTCACTGGTGTTCATTGTAAATATAAAAGGTGAGCAGCTCAATGAACTTGGCAATACATTTAATTTAAGGAATAGGAAGTAAGTCCATGAATCAACATAATGTCCCCCAAAAAATCCCCAAACTAATTGGAATCCTAAAGGTTTTCTGGAGCTGAGCTGTGATTGGTCGTTACCTGAGCCCCGAGTAGTTGTGATGTCATTTTCAGTCGGCAGAAATTACAAAATGGCCGCCCCCGGAGATGGCTAAAACGGGCGGATTTTGCATCTTAACTGATATTCCACAAACGCAATAATAATCAGAATGCCGTGTTTCAACTAGTGGGCCTGCATAAAACATATTCTTGCAAAAAATATGTTTGGGTTGACTTCCACTTCAAGCACATTCTATCTGTTTATTCCATGAAACAAGAAATATGCAAACTCAAGCACTTTCTCCAGCCAACTGCAGCCATCACTTACTCACATTTCTGTAAATCTATTTTTGTGAATGAGTCAGACAAAGCAGCATACAATATGTGACATGTAAGATTTACATCAGATGTTTTGGGCGTGGTCACTGACATTGTCATGGTTCACTCACTCGAGTCAGTTCCCACCCTGTGAGTGAATAGAAGTGTGAATGGTTGTCTCTATATGTGCACTGTGATTGGCTGGCAACCAGTCCAGGGTGTAGTCTTCCTTTCGCCAGCCTCGGCTAAGGTCCCTCTGAACCGGACCGGGATAATGGATGGATAGGTTTAAGGCGTGTGCTTGACTTTTTCTGTGCACATTAAATGTTGCTCTAACACTGTCACACATTTTGATGTGCAATGCCCTGCATATGTTTCTAATAAAGACTTTGGGGACTTGTTTGGCTCACATCTTTGCGTACGGTTATAGGGGGAAAAAAAAGAGTTTCAACCGTTGCGCGTGATCTTGCAAGACTCAGTCACAAGGTCTTCGGTTAGCATAACACGTTTTCGGAATGTGAGAGGAAACCCTTCTAATAGAAGATAATGAATGTTTCCCCCTGGTGAGTCAGTGTACCCTCACCTGCACAAATGAGGACCGTCTCTCTACATTTTTCATTCCCAAAGCTTAAATGTTATTATTGCAGTCATTTCCTGGACTGGGGTTTCATTTTGGGACTCCCTTTTCACGCCTAAAACTTACTAGCAGTCTGTCACCTTTTCAGCACCCCTCCCTGGCCGTTGTAAAGGTGTGGGTGGCCACCATCGGACCCTGAAGTGGTCACAGGGACGCTGGGCTATGAAATTGCATAAGGCTGCCAGCCTAAGGTCCATGCAGTCGCCCCTTAATGAAAATTGTTTCACAGTGCGGGCTGCTCAGAGCAGCGAAGACAATCTGTTTGACAACCAGGCTTTAATATGCAAAGGTTGAGTAAAGGGACACCCATAGTAATTGGCTGGCATTTTGAATGTTCATTTATAGTACTGCGCCACTATTCAAGCATAGACTGTAGACAAATGTTCTGATGTACTATGAGGACATGTGGGAAAAGAGTAGGTGTTTGGTATTCACGTTCATCCAGTGAAAGAGTATTGGCCTATCACAAAGTGAGACCCAAGCAAACATAAACCGCCTACACATTTCTCAGATTCAGCCTTAAACTTGCACCGAAAAACAAGGACATGTTAAAGCAGACTTTTGAATCCTTGTGTACTGATATCAACGATGGAAAGGTCATTAAAAAAAAAAAAATATGCACAAAAAATACGTTTTCATACCTTTAGGAAGTGTTTCCTTGTTCCCTTGAAATGTTCCCAACATTTAACTCACTGTGGTTTTATAGCAGAACCTGCAAGTTAAAAAAAAACAAACAAACACAATTTAAAAACCAAAATTTCAGGGAGATACTTTAAAAGTCAAGTAATTGAAGGTCAAATGGTCATTATAAACAATTTAAAAAAAATACATTAATGCAAATCAGTCGTTGCTTTTGATACGTATGTGGTCCAACAGATTAAAAAAAATATTCATTTGTTGGACCACCTTTTGAGAGAATCACTGCAATCAAACAATTTGTGTAACTCAATTAAAACGTGTGCACCCATCGACACATATTTTGGCCCACTCCTCGTGAGCAGACTACGGTGCCGGGTTTGAGGGGTGCATTCTCCGGTCTTAATGTTTCAGCTCCTTCTAAAGAAATTTTAAATAATGGTTTAGATCAGGGCAGAGCTCAAAGTAGAGGTTGTTTGAAGGTTTAGAATTCTCATAACATTCATGCCAATTTCTGCTAGCCCATCCGTGACGTTTCACAATGAATGCTAGCATTGAGCAAATGCACGTTCGTTAGAGGAAATTATATGGTTTATTTGAACATTTTGGTGTTTAAAGAGGAAGTCAACCCAAACGTTTTCTTTACAAGAATATGTTGTAACCCACTAAACACGGCATTCGGATTAATATTAAATTTGTGGAATGTGAGTTCAGCAAGTAAAATCCACCTATTTTTAGCCATCTCACCGGGCGGCCATTTTGCCACTTGCTGTCGACTGAAAATGATATCACAGTTGCTAAGGCTCAGTTCGCACCAATAATTTGACAGTACGCTGGTTACTAGTGTGAGAGTCATCCAAAAAAAACACTTTGATACTTGGGAGTTTTATGCTTAGCTTGTTGTGCACAGAGCACACGGACACACGGACGCTAAAATGTAACAGGCTCTCCAATGAATACAATATAAACGTAAACTGGGCTTTCTACAATTGACAGCCATAAAACATGACTGGGGCAAGGCTTTCTGGGCCATTGCAGTTGTGTACTGTGTGTACATGTGTGTGTGTTAGGATAACACACACACATCCTCCTAGCCAAAACAAGTATATATCTTGGACCGCAGTGCAGACAGGCAGCGTTACATTCACCCGCGGGTCAGGAACTCTTAAGTTGTGTGGCCACCCACCTTTGCAGAACCATATGATCAGTCAACATACATATTACTCCTTCGGTGTTATCTCGGGGTGTCAAAATGCATGATTTTGGTTCAATGTCGCTTTCCCAAATTATGTTTGGGATGTGGCTGACTTCAACCTTTGTGTCAGAAACTTCCTGTCTTGAGAAACAAAAACAAACAAAAAAAAAAATACAGGAGGAAGGCGGAAGTGTGCTGAAAATTTGCTGGCGTGGTGGGGGCGAGAAAAAAAAAAGATCAGATTGACATCTCATCCTATAAACATTGTATTGTTGGGGTCCACATTCTGACAGCACACATTCAACTGCAGCTGAATACTTGAGCTAATATTTGTTTTAAGAGTTTCCCCCGAGGACTGCTTCACCCCCCAGAGGGAGCTATATGAGCTATTCTCAGGCCTACAACAGGATCTGTTTATTTGCTGCAAGTAGAATCATTAGATCAGTATTTGTATGGAAAAAAAACAAAAAAAACAAAAAAAAAACATCACTGATCATTCTCACAACTCATTTTGTGACGCGTGGCCTGGCAATTCACCGGTAGGCTAAAATTGAGCCTTTCGCTTGCATCAATTGCAAAGTAGGCTCCACTTGTGCACTTTGAAGTTTGCGCTTGTGGCTTTTAGCGGTATAACAGCCTCGACTGCAGCCGAGCAGAGTGCCTCGGTGTTGTGCGTGGGGATTGGTGGTCTGTGGAAAGCAGAAGAGGACAACCTCACATTTAGCCGCCGTCTCTAGGGAGAGATTAAGCAGTTTAGTCTGTTTTGTGTCGCTCTATCACTGCCACAGCTTCTTGTTCCTCCTCTCTATTCGGAGTAGTGCAGGGTGTACCTTTTCCGTCGCCCTCCTTTTTGCACTTTCTGTTCCTCTTTTCTACTCTCATTTCCTCTCTTCCTCTACCTTGCTCTTCATTCCAGCCATCCTGCCCGTCTATGACACGTAGCTCATTTTCTCTCTCTTCTATTGCCGTTTTTCTATTGACCGTTTTCTATTTGACGGTCTCTGGCCTTCTCACCTTACCTCTTAACCTGTACATGCAGCTGATGCTCTTAGCTGATAGCCCAGATGGCAGTACTTTAGTGAGGATGTACAGGAACGAATTGCTCTCCGGCCTCTCTGCACTATTGCACAATTGCACCTCTGTCACCCGTGGCTCGGCTGTCCCGCTGAGCTGATCCCCTGGTCCTGGCGGAGCACTATGGAGCTCAACCACTTCTCACATTAATCTCCTAAACGATCCTGCACCTAAGAGGATCAATACTCATTTTCAGTGAGCAGCATGATCCCTTAATGTAGTAGAGGATGGCTGCTTAGCCCTCCCTCATCCTTTCAGTTTCAACTCTCTACAGGAAGAACAAGTCTGCTTTTCAATGCATTTCATTTCAGGGCCCGCATTAGCAAAGACATGTCAACGTCATGATAAAAGTGCACTTTTGGATAAATTCAAGCGGTCGGTGATCTGAGTACAGTTTCCAAACAAATTCAAGCTCGGTAGTAGGGTAGTAACGTGCGACGTGAACTTTTTGATTGAACTGTATTTGTCCGAGTAGATTTAATGCAACACACTTTTTACTTATACTGACTATTTCTTTTTTTTTTTTTTAGAAGAAACGCAAATTCTGCTCACTACATTTGTTTTTAATCTTTCTGTTGTTGCGACTCGCAGTCAACAGAGGCAGAAAACTACTGGCCTCACATTCATTCTACTGTTGGTTTACTTTACAGACGACAAAAACGTGATATTGTTGGGCATTTTCTTGCTCTAATTAAAAATATATATATATCACCCAAGTAACAGTAGCCTACTCTTACTTGAGTATAAATTTGAGCAACTCTACCCATGGTAATAGTTTGACCATATTTCCAGTTCCCTCTAAGTGCGGTTTGAATGGTCGGAACAAAACACTTTTGGCCCTAAACAGTATCATGGTGATGTAACTGCAGGAAGCATGTAAAGAGATGAGACAGTTGGCTTACTGAACACATCTTTGGTTAATTAATGTACACGGTTCACATGTTATCGTATGTCCAAATTTACAAAGCCGTCAACTGATTTGCACCAGTACATGTGCTTTTTCCACTGCACTGTGTAAATGATATTACAAAATGAATATGGATTCCAATTCCATTGCAAATGAATATCCCGCAAAACAAATTTACAGAACAGATCGATTCACACTTGCCAGGCTGTTTTCCCACAAATGTTGCTTTAAAACTGTTTATTACTCCTAAAAAAGCATGCAAATATTCTTCATAGTCGGTTTCTACTTTACTGCTGCAGTCTGTTTTATTATTGCCATCAGTGTGATTGAATAAAATTCCTCTCCTTACACTTACCATGTCTTGACCTTGTTCATACAATACAAGGGACATCAGGAACCCTACATGTACTTATTAAATTGCATTCCCCGTTTAATCGGGTATGAGTCTGCGCCAGTTCAGCATTTGCCAGAGAGAAAAATATCTCCAGCTTTTTTTTTCTCAGACATCAGATGGTGTCTTCGGGCTGTTTTACATTACGTGTCGCACTATTGTTATTCTTTGTTTTCCACAGGCGCTGCCTTCATGCTAATAGTGGAGTGCTCCAAGGAAAATGGGAAAAGATCTGACTTTCCATTGGATAATAAGCATCTTATTTTCCATGCTCAGCGTGCAAGGAGCCACCGCTATAGGACCACGTGGTTAGCTGAGAGTTTCACCATTGATCTTTGCTGATTCAGACTGTTTCTGGGGCCTTCTTTCAGCAAGCTATGCAGTGTCTGGGCAACCGCCCCTCCCCTTGTCAGACAATTATTGGAACAGTGCAAGTTTGGAGGTGTTGTTTATGCTAAAGCTATTACTCTCTGTCTGGTCAGCCTGTCCTCTGCGCTGGCCTGCTCTGTGCTTCCTGAATTATTCAGTCCTAACAACTGCCAATCGTCTGTGGGTATACAGTACTTGTAGCTGAATGATGAGTTGCACTAAAAGGGAGACTATTGGCTGGGGCCTGCAGATTTTGAGCGGCACAATATCCTCGTGACATAAAACATAAAATCATCGGTCATAACATGAGGAACAACTGCACAGAATGCAAAGTGGGAACAATAGCAAAATTCTGCCTTTATAAAGATATAATTGCTGCCTTTTGAGTGACACTCATATTGTTGGTGTTTTCATATTGCACCCTATCAAATTAAGAGGTGTTTCTAATACTTTGTTTTTTAGAAACAACTCAGGGGTGGATAGTCCCGTTGTGTCTCTTCTATATGGACATGCACAAATCCATCCATCCAGTTTTGTGGAATTCAATTTTGCATTTGATCTTTCTGTCATACTATGTACTTTACGATGCCATAAATGAACTGTGCTGTGAAAGACACACAGCTTCCTCCTACGTTCCAAAAACATGTATCAGGTTTATTGACTCTTAAAGTGGAAGTCAACACAATAATTTTCTTAACAATAATATGTTCTATGCAGCCCCACTAGTCTAAACATAGCATTCAGACTGATTGTGTTTGTGGAATATAAATTAACTAATAAAATCCACTCGTTTTTGTCCATCTCGAGGGGCGGCCATTTTGCCACTTGCCGTCGACTAAAAATGACATCACAGTTGCTCAGGGCTCGACCAATCACGGCTCATCTGTTTTCTGAAGCTGAGCCATGATTGGTTGTTACCTGAGCCCTGAGAAACTGTGATGTCGTTTTCAGTTGACAGCAAGTGACAAAATGGCCGCACCCTGAGATGGAGAAAAAAGGGTGGATTTTGCTGCTTAACTTATGTTCCAATATTAATATAACATTGCATTTGCATTCTTACTTGAGTATACATTTATGAATACAAAATGTAATGGATCCATAAAACAAACACATTAGGCAGGTGAGGATCACAAACTATAGGTACATTTCTTAATCTGAAGTGGTTACCACAGTCCAACTCCAGCAAAACTGACCGATGCCAGGCAATAGAAACCTTATAGTTGTCCGCTTTAAGAATAGCCACCACCTCAGAGCAACTGCGAGCCCCCTAAGCTTTAAATGTATATGTGGTTAAGCCTTCATCCAGTCTATAAAGTTCACCTTTCCTTTAACAAGAAGAATTCACCTCAGACATGTGACTTGTGACGTTTTTTTTTTTTTTTTTTCAGTTTGTTCAGAGCATGGTGTGATAAGCATTGTGTGTTTGTGCACGAAGGTTTCATCTGATTGGAAGCAGCCTGAACCTGCTGATTGCACTGGCATGTCTATGTCCTCCTCTGAGGTAAGCGCTACTCAGAAGAACAGCGGGGTCTTTCTTTATGCAGAGGATTGAATCAGTGATGACAGTCTCATGACTTTTTCCTCCCACTGACACACATTTCACACACTCAAATACTAGTCAAGGATGGGTTAAAAAAAAAAAAAAAAGAGAAAATAAAACAAAGATGCATTAAGGGCGTTTACATAATGAGTACTAGTGGAATTCCAAAAATGAGGCCAATAAATGAGCTACAATGTTATTATAGCTTAAAAAAACACATATATAATATAAAATGAAATAGCCCAACTTGAAAAATTGCATCAAATACTCAAATTCTTGATACACGGTGGTCTACACGTTCTTGTGATGTACAGTAATGGGGGACTGCACAAAGGCACTCATGAGCCACCTGGTGTGACATGAAAACTTTTGGTCTGAAGTTCTAATGCTATGTTAGTAAAATTATTTATTTTGGTTTGAGGGGAATTAAGTTCCTTTTAGTCAAAGGTAACCAGGGATGGTGCTACGCAGGGGCTCGGGGGGCTATAGCCCCTTCAGAAATCTGTGTCAACCCAATTAAGCCCCCCCAGCATTTTATTTGATATTATAAAATATCTTTATAAATTATTTTCTCAGCCTCATTATGTATCGGTCAAGCCCATATGTTTGAATTGGACCACAATTTTCAGTTAAACTAATGTAAAAATGCACTTCAGATAAAAAAAAAAAAAAACAAAAAAAAAAACATCAATGCTCTTTTAGTCATCATGAGCTTGTTTAGGCATTTGGTTGACATCAACTACACTGAAGCTTTTGTGGTGACTTTTGGCTTGTCCGATCAGGGGTTGTCAATGTGAGTCACCTGCATGATTTGTTTGGACCACGTTTTACGCCCGATGCCGTTTGTGACGCAACCCACCCATTTTTGTATTTACCCGGGCTTGAGACCGGCTGTGGGTGGATATCGGGTCAACGGCCAATATTGAACAGGACGCATAGTGAACCGTTTATTTAGTTTGAGATCTACCTATCAATCTATCCGTAAAATAAACATCAGACAATTACTTATGATACCTAAGTACAGTAAACGAGAGATTAGTAACTTTTACTCCTGTATTATTCTACAAAGTATCATTTATTTTCTGTTATGATTTTCGCACTTTTAACCAATTGTATGACTCCCACGTACTTTTCAAAGACTGATTACACAATTACACCTAATGTTCCATGAAAATATAAGATTTTTTTTAATGCAAACAAACAGATGAAAACGCAATCCACGTTGCGAAGGCAATGGGGGTGCGTGTGGGTGTGGGGGGGGGGGTCTAAGGTGTTGCACATGTTCAAGTCATACATGTGGTTTTGCTTTATGACGTTGACATCTTGCAAAACACATCTATTATCTTTACCTTTGATGAAAAAAACAAAGAAGACATAAAAGAGCAAACCTAACATAGCTCTCTTCCTAGAGGCTGGTCAGGTAAAGACAGCGCAAGCTGCCGACCGTCTCTGTCTTCTCACTCGCAGTCCTTCCTTCCATGGGACCGGTGCCTGCAACTTCGGTCTGGGGAGGTACACGGGAAGGTGATGTCGTAAAGTGTTAGTGTCGTAAACCAGGTGCGGATAAGGGGAGGTGAAGGGGAGGGAGGACACGGAGGGGGAGAGGAGGTGACTCTCCGGCAGCATTTAGACACAACGAAAGGATCATGGCGGATGGCCCCAGGTGTAAGCGCAGAAAGCAGGCGAACCCGAGGAGGAACAACGGTGAGTAAAACTACTTCTGACGCAGAGCTTTCCGTTCGGGGGGACAGTTGGGAGGCTGTTATGTCCCTCGGTCTCTTGCGTGATAACTTTAGGTGTGCAAAAGTGTGTTTTTTAGTGACTGAAAGTGCTGTGAAGTAGCAAGTGAGCGCAGTATTGCTGCCTATGTGGTGTACCGTTATACCTGGGTTGCGTCTCGCCCTCCGCCTAGCGGTTCGATGCACCCGAGACCGTTGCATCGCACCCTTTTATAAACGGACACGCTGTTATCTTATGTTTACATTTTAGTATACTTCCCCCTTCCTTTGTAGAGTACTATTCACGTGCTTTTAGAACATTCTGTCGAGTTTTTTTTAATGCTCTTTACCGGTCCGCTGCACCCTAGACCGTTACTAGCACCTCACCCTGTTATAAACGGACGGGCAGCGCGTTGATCTCATCCTTACACGTTTTCGTTTATTTATGTACGCTTTTCCTTTATAGAAAGAGATACTATTGGTTGAATTTGTCGAGTTTGGTCAAAGTCGGACCTGTTTCTACCTGGTTGTTATTACACTTAACAACGGGCTGTTTATTTATTCCGCAAGGGTTGTTGTCCTTCTGTGGATGGAATCGTTTATCAAAGTTAAAAACAACAACTTTCGTGCTCTTTCTTTCATTTATGTACTCGGAGCAGGTAACGTGAGGGACACTGTTGCTGCACCGTTGGGCGGAACAACTCGTTTTGCCTTTATCGAAGCTGGTCAGCAATGCTAAGCGCTTTTCATAACTTTATCAACGAAACCGTAGTTGTTTTATCTAAAAGTTACTCAAAATGGTTGTATTGACCACTTATTTCCAATGTTGTCTAACGCAATCGCCGTCTACCGTTAACTCGTCGATCTGGTTAGCACATTATTTGAAACGCTTTTTATTTGTCTTTATTTATTTATGTATTTTATTTTTGTCGATAACTGTAAATAAGGAACCGAAAGCTGATCAGAAAGACGTCGAGGATTGACTCAGGTTCCGGAGCGCAAGGCACAGCTCACGCGCCTGTTTATGTGAGCTGCGCGCAGTCCATATAAGGACAGCGGCTCTCCGCCTGCCGTGTCGTTGGGAATCCTTTTGATTCCACTGGGACAGTTGTCACCTTGCCAGCTTTTAAAACACAATATTCGTCATTTGGCGCGTTTGTATGTCACTGTCACACATACTTGCGCACGCATAATTTGACTTGCGTGTCCCTGGTGCTTTGAGACGCTCGCAAGTGACACCAAAAAAAAAAAGTAGCTGCTTCCACGCTCTCTTCTTTCCATTAATGTGAGTTACACGTGCATCCTTAGCATGCCTTTCTGTTTGTAAATGTGCAATAGTGACAAGTGAAGCGGTTGTTTTGCATCGTGTATTGTGTATTGTGCCACCCAGTGTAGCCTCAAGGAAGTAGGGTGATGCTGGAAATAACACGTGCCATTTCTTCGTCTCAGAATCATCTTCGTTGCCTGAGTATGTTAAAACGCACAGAGAATTTGATTTTTCTGGGGTAGTTGCAGCCACTCTAAAGGAAAGCGTTAAACAAAAGTGTCCAGTAGTGCGGTAATACTGATCAAAAACAAATGTGGGAGTGATGCAGAGTGACAGCTATAATGATGAATATAGTAATAATAGGACTGCAGTGATGTGCAAATTGGCAAAGTGTCACTATGAAATGACGAGTCGACTGTTTAAGAAGTTAATGGCAAGGCGGAAAAAGCTAGTGGAATGTCTGCTGGTTTTTGGTGCACTGAGCTGGAAAAGTCAGGGGTGGTAGTTTTTGTGGGTGGTGAGATACCACCAAACCATGTTTATCTCTGCTATTTCCATTGGTGATTTGTCACAGCATTGTCCAAAAGTGTCTTCTTTTTTTCCACTGTCATTTTAAGTTTGTTATGAGGCGTGTTCAATGTGCTGCGTCGTCTCTGGAGGTTGGGTGTAAATATGTGGACACGCCTTAGATAACGGCACAGCTAAGATGCTGTTTTGTTTTTTTCAATCGCCAGATGAGCTTCACAAACCTTTGGTTTGTAATTTTCGCAATCTTCAGTTAGGCTTTTCAGTTGGTGATGTAATAAACAAATGTGTTTAAATATAGCAAATGGAACTACATTTACAAAGAATTCAGAATGTGTACTTGCCATTCTTAAAATTGGCAGGCTTTTACACAGGCCTATTGATATTTAAAGTCCGTGACCGGGCAGATGTCTCGTCTGTTACTTTGACCTCATTTGCATTTGGCTTAATATCCATACTTCCTTTTACCTCGTGACCTGTCATGCAAACCAGCATAATAGAATTCTTATGAGATTTAAGTTATGCATGCATCTTTGTATCATGATGTGAAACACTCTTATTGTAAGTTGAATACAATTTTATTTAGTCGCTGTTTGGACCGTCACAGTTGTGCCTCTTAGAGCCATCAATGCTCATTGGCTTTTGCCAGGTTGCTATCGCTATCATGTGTAGCGGAGATCAAGGTGAGCTCCATTCTCTGCTGTAAACAGAGAGGTGTTAATAGCTCGCAGGATGACAGGTGTTTGCAATTGGTGGGATACTACTGCTCCTTTTGTCGCGTCTCTCCATTCCGCTCCCCTCGGGAATAGTTGCCATTCCCTGCAATGGTAATTTAACACAGCAATTTGGGAATAGAGGAATGTGAGCGGTGTTAACATTCTTTGCAAAAATAAACACTGCGTCACCGGGATGGTTTTGGGACTCTTTCTCCGTAGTTGTCGCATCGAAACATTGAATAAAGTGCAATCCTTTTTTCCTCCGTCTTTCCTCTGCACTCTTCTGCTTCACCCCGATGAATCACCCATCAAACGAGGAAAATGAGGTCGGCACTTGGCAGCTACGTGTGTGATGTTGAGCACTTGTTTATTGGCCTGATGAAACTACGGTATACGGAGCGCGCTGGACTCTGTCACCACGCCTAAAAACTTTTGAATACAACCACATGCTGTAAGTTTGCTCGGGAACAATACAAGCCGTGGATACAGTTTGTCAAGTGAAACAAGCAATGGCATCGGAGGAGGTGGGGGATTGGCTGTGTAGCTCCACATGCTCACATTAGTGTTTTTTAAAGAGGTGTTTACATTTAAAAGGTTCACCCCTGTTGTGCGAAGACTTTAGCAGAGGAGGAAATATTTCATTTATCTCACAGCTTTTCACAAACTTCCCCAGCAGCTTCATTTGAAAGTGCCAAGTAAGAAGAAATTGCTCCCGCCTCCACACAGCCTTCTCTCTCCCCCAAGCTTCTCCTTTACTTTGGGGGAGAGAGGAGGCGGAGGGGTTAAGACACAGTAGCCATGGGTGCTGTTGATTGCCCCCTGACCTAGGCACCCAGCGTGCCTAGAGTATGACTTCACTTTCCTCCCCTGTGCCATTGTGAGGCTTCCAGCATGTCCAATTGTGTTTGTGTTTAAGTCTGTTCAATGAAAGGGGAAGAGCGGGGGAGGAGAGGGAGGGAGTTTTGGAGCCCTCGGCCCTTTCTCCTCTCCCTCCTTCTCTCTGTCCATTCTTTGGTGACCCCTTAAATTGTGGGCTATGTGTTCCCCCGTGGACTGGGCGAGTGGGGGATGGACGGAGTCGGTGAGAAGCGGCGGAGGTGTCCAAAGACGTTTAGAACAGGTGACAGCTGAAAGACTCAGTGATGGCAGATAAAAAGCATGACACATAGCAGTGGCACTCTCGTACAGTAGATATGGCTATGTGTCAGGGTAATACTTTTGTCGGTTACATTTTTAGGAGATATGTTTTACGGCTAACTGATATTGTCAAGGTAGGAGAATGACTTTCCTCGGTGGGCCGCCCCTTGAAATTCGAATTTATATGATGTACGATCCCACCTCTGTTAAGGCTGCTTAATGATTAGCTGCCCCCATGGAGGCAGAGAGCATTAGCCCATAAAAAGGTGCTCTTCCTGCATAAAGGAGGAGTTTTAAACCCAGAGTCAGTTTCAGTAACCCCCTTAACTGCGCTTGGATGTGCTTTATTGTGGTTTGTGTGGTTGAATGCGTAAATGAACCATTGTGTGTTGAGGCTTTAGTGAGAAAGCCCGAGGAGAAAGAGCCTAGTTACCTTTGCAGTTAGCCTGCTCTACCTCATTCACTTTCAGTGGCAGAAGAAAAGGCCCATTCAACGGGCCTGGCATGGGGAGGGAGAGCCCTTTTCACACTGGGCTTGTGGGAAATTTCTTCTCCATACTGTGCATGCCATTTGCATATGACCCATTCTTTTCCTGAAGGTCCCCACGAGGGAGGAATCCGTGGAACGTAAGCAGAATTCATCAAACCCTTCCCACACAGCCTAAGGTCCTGAAGGACCCGCATTGTAGTACTCTGACATTTTCATCTTGTAAATGTAGCTTACATCAACATCACGCTTGTTCCCCTTACTTCGCATTACATATCTATTCTGTGTATTTAAGTGGGCACATTGTTGGTGCCCAACATGCTGTTTTTAGCGCCAGGGTGAAGGCTTAACATGGCCCAGTAGGCCGAAGCTTCACTGAATCTGGAGCATGGGCCATGAGGACAATGAGGCGGGGAGGGGGCGCACACCTTGAACCCTCCCCAAATGAGGGTGACGTCCCATCCGCAGACCAGCAACAGTGTTTCTGAAAGGGGAGTAATATCCTGGAGTTTGTGGGGTGCGGTGGGGGTAGCTTGTAGCAACGCGTCAGCTTGATGAGCTGAACAAAACAACAGCCGTTGCGCACAAGCAAAATGTGGCCAACCCTCAACCCCCACCCCCCCACCCCCCACCCCCCCTTGGAAGAGAGGCATGAGCTACTTCTTCCCAGGGCCTGTTCAGTATGGTCAACTATATTATAGTGAGACCAAGCGTTTGGCAATAAACTCATGAAAACAAGCATGAGTTTATTATAACATCTAAAAGCCAGTTGCTGGGAAATTCTGCGGTGATCAATAGAAGGCTTTTTAAGATGACAATAGGTGACCCAATAAAAACAAATTGATCCGTGACCCCTTTCAGGCCCCTGGCTCAGCGCTTGGGAAATGGTCCAAGTCAGCCACGGCCCTGATACAGACACACATGGCGATGTAGACAGCAGAGTACAGGAAGCAGAGCTCGGTTAAGTGTATCATGGAAGCCTGACACCAAAGTTGTGAGTCATGGGCACAGGTGGGCTCACCAGATGACTTCAGCAACACAAATCCAGCCAACTTTTCTTCCATTTTCTTCACTCTGCCCTCTTGGCCGCTTCGAACAGGTGCAAGGGTGAGATAATGTTCTCGAGTGATGTGTATACTCAAGGAGTGATTACCTCTTAATTGCCATCCTTAGTGGTATAAAGAGTACAGTCATATATTGTGTATGGTGTCCCTAGTTGTGCTGTCTGTGTTTATTTTTAATCATGCATTTTGGTAGGCCAACAGTAATTCCCCTTCGGGTCTGTCTGCAGACCCCTCCTTGACCACCCCCATCATTACCGCCGCCTCCTTTCTCTCCCCGCCTGCCCATCCATCCGTCCGTCCGTCCCCTCCCTCCTGCTTGTGGTCCTCAGTGGAGCGGTTAATGAAAAAGACTGGACGGACACAATAGGCAGAAGGCGGGCTCAGTAAGGCGCTCACGCCAGCTTGTGCTGTGTGAAGCAAAAGCTCTTTAGGGCAAACCTCTGCGAGAGCATCACTTCAGAGCACCTGACTGTCAGTTTGTCAACTTTTTTTTTCCTCCCGCAAAGACGTTTTTCGGCTAGCCCCCTCTAATGTGCTTGACCTTATTGTCGTCCCACAGCGGCTCGGTCCGCGGGGATGAAATTGGATGACATCAGATGAGAAGTAATCCGTTGCTGTGCATTGTGCTTTGAACACAGCCTAGTGGCTGGCTTTTTGCCAGCCCATTATGATGACCATATTGATTTTCCTCTCCATAGCACACACAACTGATAATGGCCCTCCTGAGGGGGCACACATTCATATTCACACACTGATTCCAGTTGCGCAAGCCCGACTTTGATGTCCCAAGGGTCACAATGACTAACAAATCGAGAGTACTCCTGTGTCCCCCCCCACCCCCCCCAGAGCTCGTGCGCCGAACGAGACGGGCTAGGCGGGAGCCCTATGACAGCTCAAGCAAAGAAAACCTTAGTCACCCTGTTTGTTAGTCAGAAAGAGGGCCGTCTGCTATGCTGAATGTCAACATGGATAAACATCCACACAGGATTAATGAGAGGAGAATGGTCTGCCTGAAAGCAGAGGGAGGGTGTAATAAAGGGAGGCATGGAGCAACCGCGTCGCCCCATTTAACCCATAAGTATATTTTGGAACCCCCAGTGGCCCCCCGAGTGTGACCCAGGCTAAGAAGGCCAAGGCGAGCCAGACTCGCTACTGTATTTTTTACGGCAAGATGATTGTATTTAGTTGATTGTATTTAGTTGATGTGTAATCATCTTAACGGTTCCTTAAGCACTACCCAGACCGATTGACCCATTTCAACCTGCTTTCGACAGACATACTTGTATGCTGCTTGTGAAATTTGGCTTTACCGTTGTCTGATCACAGTCTTGAGTCAATTGTTTCCGCGCAACCATGACCAAGAATCACTTCTTCGCCCTAAAAAAACTCATTGTGTAAATGTAGCAGGAGAAGGGATGGTACTCAAGCTCTTGTACATCTGTCCTTTTACTCATGCTGACGAACAAGCCCCCCGGTCCCTCCACCCTCACCCCAGTTCCTCTGGCGCCGGTGCTTTTGCCCGTGAGTCAATGAAGCATGGCCTTTAATTGATTATGTTCTAAGTTGTACAACACTATTAATTAGCGCTTCTTCGTCACTTGTTTGTTTTCTCCTTCTGTTCCCGTCATAATAACCTTCATTAGCCGTGCAAGATGTGAGCTCGGCGGCAGTGTGATTTAACATTGCCGCACATTATTACTTGAACATTTTCAGCTCGCCTCATTGTTGTCCCTCATAAAGTCTCACTCGTTAGCTTGTTGGAGAGCCCCAAGTTGCCTTTCTTTTTAGCTCCCTCTTGTTCTCTTATTCCAGTCTTTAGCAGCTGCCTTGGCTCGGATTCTCCCAACACCGGCAGGTGCTGTGGGCATGCAGCTACTTAGCTATACACCACTCATAAATAACACCTGACAAAAGTATGAGAGAGCCACAGCTACAGCCAGAGCGAGGTAGAGAGGAGATTGAAAGTTTCCTCTGGCAACAGAACAGGGTGTGTCTCATGGTCGAAAGCTGGCATTCCAAATGCGGAGTGGAATGTGGGCTTTCTTACTTTTAAGTGTGTTTCTCATTCTTCTGATGTGTGTGCTCCTTCCCGATGCCAGCCTCCAATAAAGCCCTCTCATGCAAATATCTAGTAAATACACCTTTTTAAGCACAAGGCCCTCGCTAAGTGGCTGTAAGGAGGAACTTGAATTTGGAGGAATGGAGCACTACCTTTTTCTTTAATTAGGATGTAAGAGCTTGGAACAATGTTAATTATGCTTTTAAAGCAACGGAAAGGGTCAGAAAATAAAGTATGCGCACACTTTTATTATCTTCGCTAATGAACCAGCACTCAGAATAAATGAAAACATAAATCACCTCAAATCAAGGGCCTTTATTATAATCGCAATCAAAGTCGCTTTGCTATTTAATGCTTGTCAAATGCGCAAATGCCAGACACATCCGGCTCCATCCGAAGTTATTGATCAGCCTCTTCTGGCGAAGGTTAGTTTGTCATTTTCTCTCGCCTCGCCTTGAACAAAACCAGGAAGTGTGTGGGAGATTACGGCCCAGGATGCAACCTGAAAGCCCTTTATCTCTGTGAAAACAAGAAGCTTCCTGCGGCCCGGCTCCCATCCAGGCTACGACCCCCACTCCTGCACACACCCGGCCCCCAGCACCTGTGGCAACCTATTTAAGGCTCCTCATCAGGGGCTGGGAGGACCACAAACCAGGATGTTACCGTACATAACAGTTATGGTTTGGTACACTTTTACCAAATAAATCATGACGAGCTTGGCTTCTCTCTTTCCTGGCATACTATGAAAGTAGATGACACAGACCAAGTGAGAGAAACAGATCAGGTTGCATTGTAACATAACAAAACGGTTGTATGTATTAGACACGATTCTCTGCCGATCAATCAATGAACGAGAGCGAGTCAAGCTCCACCCTTCAGGTACCCTGTAGCCACTTACCGCTGCTTTCATGGAAAATTGGCGCACCGGAGGAATAACGGTACATTCTATCCCTTTCAGAAAGATCTCACTGGAGCAGGACATGGTAATGTCCAAAGTGAGCACTCACATAGCCATTGTGGGGTTTTCATCAAATTATGATGATGGAAGTGCAACAACATTCCATTGGCGCTGTACTAAAAAATTACCGATGGATTACCGGTGTGACGGTTTACCATGTTTTTAAAAAGTCAAGGTTTCAATATTCTTTTTTTGAGGGGACTTCCAAGCAGCACATAATATGATTGGCTGCTTGCAGAGGTGAATAAACGAGCCACACATGAGGAGGAGGGGGTACAGAGGCAGGTTAGACCATAGAACACAGTGAGAGTTACACTGATGCCTTTGCATTGCCATAAAAAAAAAAAAAAAACATGTCGGTGCCAGTGTGTATTAGTTCGTCCCAAGGACAACAACAAACGACAGTGCTCCTAATGTTGTCCAACAGTAAACTCAATCTTTTAGCTGTGGTTTATCTTTTGAGAGTACTCTTAGTGTGAGCTGAGGAGACTGCATTTATCCCTTGGCGAAAGAAAAGTCATTGAGTGCCACTCTTGCTAGTCTTCAAATTGAGCTGCACTCGTTTGGAACACGCACATGCCACAACGGAAGGTTCATATTCAAATGTTGTAGAGATTGAGTCAAAAATAAACAATCAAATGACTCTCAATAAGCATTTCTTGTTAGACCCATTACAAAGAAAGTCTTTTTCGATTAACAGGTGACCCTTTGTAATTATTCCTGCATTCAGCTGTCTGGTAGTGGCTTTTAAAAACGAGGTCTTTGACTTCTATAGACGTAAATATAACAGGGATGAAGAACACTTGTTACTGTCGTCATTCTGTGACTCTCAGCACCTACAATCACCGCCATACAGTGCAGAATGTCTTTACACAGAATGACAGACACCTACATAGGACAAAAAAAAAAAGCCTGCCCTGTTCGCCTGTCATGTCAGTGTCATCCTCCTCTGGAAACTCACGGCTTAAATGAGTCACTTTTAGACTAGATGCCTGGCTGGTCTAGTCTCAGTTCAGTCTATTCAAGTACAGATTCCAACTCGGATCGAATATTTTTGTTGATGAAGCAGTGTCAGATCAAAGATTTCCCGATGTTATGATTAGAAGCCCAAACTTTTGCATAGTAGAACACCCCCACGCTCCATTGAGTTGCTGCCACAGCTGGCAATGGTGCTTGGTCTTGACAGTAGCCTGCGCAGAATTTCAATGACCCGGGTCCTCCCCCCGCTCACTCTTTATTATGCTATCGCTGCTAACTGGCTCCTATTCACTGCTGTGTCCTGACTTCCCAAAGGGACCTAGACAAACAAGGACTATTGAGCCAGTGAAAAAAACCCACCCCCTGCCCGCCTCGCCTCGGTCCCTCCGCGTTTCAGTGCCAGGGCGCAGCGCGTCTTGCTTGCCACAGACGCCAGCAGCAATGGGCACCGCGCCATCGATTCTTCTGCTCCTCACAGTCTTCTTTTAAAGGGATTAAACATCGACTTAACTGAGTGGACTGATAAATGGCTGTCGTTAATGTAACATCTGAATGATGAGGGAAGCCGGAACAGTGTTTGTTTGTGCCTTCTTCTACTTGGCTGCGAGCGTGTCCCTGTTCCAGTGCCGATGTGTGCGCGAGGGAGAAGTCACTTATCTGTAGGTGTGGTGGTAGTTGCGGGCCGATTACAGGCCGACTTCCTGTTGTTACAGTCCATCAGGGAGATCACGGGTGGGGGATGCTCCCATGAGATTACCCCGTGAGAGTCACATGGTCAGGCTGTAATGTGTTTCAAGACAAAGCTTTTTGTTGATTTTTTTTTTTTTTCTCTGTTTGCGGTTCCGTTTCATAAGCAATCTTTCCGAGTGGATTTCTGACCTGCGCTCGTGTTATGACCTGATTGTGAACTGGCTCGACTTATCCGTTTTTGTATGACTCTCCCCTCCTTTCTTCTAATCAGCAAATCTTTAAGGAAAATCGCTTCTCTCCCCAGGGTGCCCAATCATTCTCGCTGTCTTCTCTCTCTCAGAGCTGATTTGTTTGTTTATCGAAAGAAAAACACTTTGTAAAAACGGTATTCTTATGGCTCAATGCAAACCCTCAGAGAAAGCCATCGCTATGACTTTTGCAGCAATATAGCCGTTGTTGTCAGCATCAAGTCAACAATTTGCATCATTTTCCTTATTTTGCCATTGCTTTGTAGTGCCTTTTACTGGATGTGACTTTCTTCAGATGTCTTTGAATGGTAAAAGCCGCATTCCGTTCTGGGCAGTAGCATCACTGCTGGACATTCTGTTAATGTGTTTTGTGGACAGGGATTTTTGTAATGTCATTGCTGTGGACTGTGCGTTTTTATGGGCTAAATAAATCCAGGCATGACTGAAGGGACCAAAGACTGTTGGTAAGCAAGAAGGCGTTTCCAATGTGGTAACGGCCCTGTGGTCTTGCCTTCCTTCCTCTCTCCCTGACTTGCCTGTTAATTCAAAGCAGTGCTCTTCTGATCAAACGTCCGTCTGATAAAGCTATTGAATCAGGACTTATGTCCAGCAGGGCGTGGCAGTAAAACAGCGTCTAGACAGGTCGAGAGGTGAGCAGATGACTCCCAACGTGATTCAGATCTTAAGGAATCTTACCTCTCCGCTGGTCCTGTCTGCTGATGTGGAACGGCATCTGCTCTTCTGGAGTATGTAAGGGTCAGCTCTTCAGGAGGACAGGGAGTGTTTCTCCGGGCGATGCGCATTATTATGGACGCGCACAATGAATCTTAAGTGCACCTCGGAAATAACATTAGCGACAAGTGAAGCATACACCCTGGAAACAAGGTAGCAGGTTTATATTTGGGTCAGGCTTTATCTAGCCCTCTTCATAGGGAAGGGCAGAGGCCCAGGGCAGGATTCCACACAATAATTGTATTGCGGCATGACAGATAACGTTGATGTAAAGCTGTTTATTGTTGGCGATGAGTCTATTCAACACAGCCATGCTCTTTCCCTTGTCCTTGGACAGATTATCCCTCAGGCAGTGGTGGCTGTGTTTTTATTAAAGTCCGGCTTTAAATGGACCAGATCCTCTGATGGACAAGCAGATTACCCAACTAATAAAACATACATCACAATCACATAGATAGTCGGCTCCTGAGACTCTTGCTATTAATATACAAATATGGAGGATTACTGTCTGCTTGGGTCCATGGTCGAGGAGAGGGGATTAAGGTCCTGGTCCAGACAGATTGGATTTAATGTGTGTGGAAGGCTAAATGATTGCTGTACTGCAAAGCCCTCATGGATGTACGGCCTGATCTCTGCTCTCTTCCCGTGACGACATATCATCCTGCAATGTTTCTGGATCAGTTTCATTCATTACATTTGGTCGGGTCAGTTTGGATGTTCCAGTGTCACGGATTATCGCTCTCCGTTTCCATCCGCATCAAACAGTTAGTCACTCAACTTGTTAAAAAGGATTGTAATTAGTGAGAGAAAATGTTTGTTTATGGTTTTAACAAACTAAATCCAACTACTGGCCAACACATTGACCATTTGCTGCAAAAACCTGAGACCTGATTTTGGATTGATTCAATAAACATTTGGTGGATTGAAAGTGTATTTTAAATGTTTATTTTTTTTTTTTAAAGTATCTCAAGACGCTAATTGTATTTTGTATATGGCAGATATAACAACATAGTAACATTTCATAAAAGACAATGTACTTTTCAAAGTCAGTGTAATGTGATGTATTATCAATTTCCTAGACTAAAGCATACTTGACAAAGCGAAATTGGAGCCAGACTGGCATATATATCTATCACTATTTTCCATTAACTGTTGCTCACCCTAATGCGCGATTGAATTGGACAATTACGGGGTACCACTAAATTAGGTTCCACTAAAAAATTGGATTAAAACACCAAGCAGTCTTTGTTTTTTTCAGAACATGCAGGTGCAAAAATGCAAGAATTACTGTGCTACGAGCTAAGAGTCATAAGCATGGTGAAGCCAAGGAGTCATCTTCCATACAACTAAGTCCATCATCCATCTTTACGGAGGGTATATGGAGGCATAATGTGCAATTGGTGTGTTGGGCATACTTGAAATAACAAAAGGGGAAAACATGTGCAGGGTCCTACACCAGAGATGTCCTAGTGATAGCACGAGATATACAGTACGTCCTTTACCTGTTTTAACATGCGGACCACACACACACACACACTACAACACGTACCCCATAGGCTATTTATTCCCAAGGGCGGCCAGCTAAAGGAGAGAAAGCCCCTTAATCATGTCCCTGTCCCATGTCCTCGTTATCACTCACGATTAATGAGCTCTCCATTAATGAAAAAAACAGAAGGTGCCAACCTCTTGTGGAAAAGAGGGAGGCAGGTTGTGTAGATGTGTGCGTGTGCGAGGGCCACTGATAGTAAACGTTCCGCAGGTGCAATGACATCACCCTCAAAGGTAGATATGATAGCTGTCACAGCTCGGCATAGTTAAAGATAACACTCGCCCGGCGCTATTTTTTGATTGGGTCTAATCCGTTATGCCTTTGTATATCTGTCCTCTTGTGTGTATGAGGAGGCAGGGAGGTATGGGATAGGGAGGGCTTGATGAGACACTGGAAGAGGAGGAGTAGAGGGCGGCAGGTGCAATGGACACCCTGCGCAATCACCGGCGCTCTGCAAAAACTGTGACAGGAAATCAAGGTTGTCTTGGCAACCTGGCACTATCGATTAAGCGCGGGCCATCTCGGAGCTTCCATCAGAGTCCCGGTGGAAATGTTGCTGTGTTGCGGGAAAATGTTTTAGTGAACAGAAGAGGGCTTGAGATGAGTTGAGGTCAGGGGTGGTGTAGCGCAGGAGCGGGTCGGGTGGGTCATTAGAAAGCAATGAGTCGTCTCGCTTATAATTAGCCGCGCTTGACCATTTGGGACTTCCACTTAAAGCTGACGGTCCAAGTCTTTACTCGATTTTTGAATATTGCTCATTTCTAGTCATTTCCATTGGAACGCAACTTTACACTCCTCTATATGGATGGGCGGATACAAGCAGTTCGGTTTTTCCAGGCCATTGGCTCACATTGTGTAGTTTGATTTAGGGCACGTGACAAGCACCAACGGTTTACCTTGCTATCTCCGCTTTGCCAAGCTCCGCCTGCACACTGTGATTTCGCCATAGTTGTACACTGAAGTGGGCATGTTGCATAAGTGCAGCGGAGATGTAATCAATAAACGGTATCGATTTGTTAGGAGGTGTATTTTCGGCTGACTCTTGCGTATTCGGGACAGGCCGCGTCTCTCTCTCACCGTCTGCCCCCTTTGTCTTAGTCTCGCGTGACATGAGGTGAAATAGCCCAGTTCCAAATCCGAAACAGATGTGTCCTCCCTCTGTGCCCTTAACACACAGGTGTATGGTCAGAGTAAAAAAAGGGGATTTTCTTCTTGTATCATGTGTGACGTTTTACTTGTACTAGGCAACACACACATTTAATGCCTTACGCTGTAGAACAGGGAGCCGCATGCTATCTGAAAGCACACCGAGGTCTTGGTCGGTTCAGGTTCAAGCACCATGAAGGAGCAGTTTATTACATAATCTTCGAGTAAAGCTTTCGGGTTGTATTTTTGCCGTGGCACTGAATCAGAGTTTTCATTTTTTGGCCATATGTTTCTTTAAAGGCTAGGTATATGATTTACAGGCGGAATATTTGACAGTTTGAGAATAGTTTGGCAGGCCGGATGTGACACTTGTGATTTGGAGTATCAAACAATTGGAGGAAAGCCATTAAAAAATCTGTCTTTAATATACTATTTCTTGAATATTTTGTCTCCGAGCAACATACAGTGGGTAACAACAGAATTGATCTGAATTGAATTGAACTGATCGTGGCCTCGGGTAACATCTTAGAGGAATATCGCAGGCTCCTGCCATCACCGCTCCTCTCCCATCGCTCTTTATTTGGGGCTATTCTGGGCTGAACGAATGTGGCGGCAATGCTGCGTGCTGAGTGAGTCAGCGGTCATTAGGGCGTGCAGACAGTGCTCTGCCGGAGGCCACAGGAGCCAGGCAGTCTAATGATGAGGCCAGTGAAGTGCCAGGGTCCTGAGCGATCAGGGCTGCCTTGAGCTTCATCCACTTAGCTCCCTTCCCTTGGACCCAATGCGTTACTTTGAAGCGGAGACACCAAATTTCGCTTTTGTCGTCCTGTTTTGAGTTATGCCTAACGTGCATGTGTAAGAATGCACTTTATGCGTAATGTTTGCAAGCTTGTTTGAAACAGTTAGTCGGATCATTTGGTAGTGTCAGTTGTTGTGATCCGAAAGTGACTTAAGCCCATGGGGATGGGAGGCTCAGCCACACTGTTTGGTCCAGTCATCCTCCCCCGGGAGAGGCTGCCTCAACTGGAATGTAAACATGGCAGCTAAATAAACTGCTGAACACAGCGACAGCAAGGGAGAGAACGAAAAAGCGAGAGGCTCACACAGAAGGCATCCCTATTGGAAGTGGACCGCAGTTCCCAGGAAATGATCAGGTTCGGGACAAATGCGGTGAAGAGGATGCAATCGAAACATTTATATCGAAAGGGCGGAGGGAGCATGGAGGGGCCTATAAGGACAGCTCGGCATTCCTTTGCCTCCCTTTTTTTTAACACCTTATCTCAACCTCTCACTCTAAAATAAGAGGCCCTCACAGCGTGTCACATGGCACCAGCAGTCAATCGCAGCACCTCAAATACTCCGCTAAACATGTCGGACGTTATATTCATATTGTTTTGCTTTCCCGCAAGTGAGGCGTTACCCGTAAATTCCCGTAGGATAATAATAATACATTCAGGGTTATATTGCCTGTAGATGTCACAAGATGGAGACAAAGCACTGTTTTGTGTAAATGAAACTCCTCAACTTACTTTTATGTTTTTAAAGAACTTTATTTTAATTGGCAGACAATTACAAAGCAAGGGATGACAAAATACAATACATTTTTCCGCCTCAGCACAGTGATTAGATAACTTTTACAGCAAGAATGATTGGTTAAAAAAAAAAATCAGGATAGGTGATTTTGCAAATATGTGAGGTTCATTGTATAGGCGGATTAAATTTGCCTACTGCAGATGCCTAACTATTGGCGCCAATGCAGTCACAAAAACATGTTGTGTGTTTAGACCACCCCTAGGTCTCCCCAATGCCCCAACCTTGTTTTGATGTAGCGACTTGACAGTTGAGCACAGGTGCCGCCAGCTGCTGCAACGAGCTCCCGTTATTTGCCGTAACTCGGGGCAGGTGGCAGCCATTACGGCTCTATCTCAGTCCGCGGACTGGCAGGTTCTGTCGTCGCCGTGCCAGATTCTGTTCTTGGTCCGCTCTCAGCGCAACTATTGGCATAGCTAGCGAAGCTCGGCTGGCCGAGCGCAGACTCCCACTACCACCTGTTCCTCTACAACATCACCAGGACTTTCCCAGAGGCACTGCTTTAGATCCCTGTGCTCGGGTGCCTGCTTTCTGTTGTATTGCTTTTTCTCCCATGGCAGATCAAACAGTAGAGGTCTGTGGGAGGCGTACAGTACGGGAGTCAACGCCAACAAGTAGCTTTTTATAACTCTGTAGCCCATCTGGATATTCCAATGTTGGTTGTATTTACTGCTGGAGAAAAATTGTCTTTACAACTTCATTGAGACAAGTTATTGAACACACATACAGTTAGGGCTTGTCTCACTCGCCATGAAACAATTAATTGCATATTACCTGTATATTTGTATGTATAAGCAGGGTACAATATGATTGGCTGCTTGCAGAGCTGAGGAAACAAGCAGCCTTGTTGAAGTTAATTGCACCCAGTTCACTTTTTTTTCTCCTCCTAATAGAAGAGGAGGAAGAGGGAGGGTGCAAGATGAGGTACTGCAAATACAGATGCCTTTTTTTTTTTTTGCTCTGATTGATGTGCATCGTCCTAAAAAAAAAAAAAATCCCCCAGGGCAACATGAATAGCCCACGGGTCTGTTCTAAAAATAGCTCACCAGTGATGGGACACTGACTTAGTAAGAAGAATTAAAACAGAAGATTAACATTTATTTATTTACTTAAACTTAGCATGGTATACACTTTTTCTGTGCCAAACATTATATTTTTAAAAACAATAAAATAGTGTTAAATGGCGGAAAAAAACGTTTTTATTGAAATATTTCAAAAAGAGGTCATTATAGAGTTGTAATTTTAACACTGAGAAACAGTAATATTTTTGCTCGCGGTTGTTACATCAATAAATGGCAGCAAGTACATGCGCTCCTTGTTTTTCCCCCTCACTTCATGCTAGTAACTTGTAGTTGTTCTACTAGTATGCAAATGTTGTCCTACTAGAGTGGAGGAATGTTATACAATAGAAAAATTTGAATGACCTCGGGGCCGTTTGACTTGAATTAATTGGATTCCATACATAAGCATTATTAAATGTTGTTTGTAGCCCTTCTGGTTTACTGAACACTCCTGAGCAATTTGTCAGCCCCTTAATCCATCACATTATGCCACCTTTTGCAGATTTTTCTGCCTTCATCACTGGCTCAGTCCACTCCATACCATCATCTCTTCCACCACCTGGCATCAAGCCAGAGGTGCTAAGCAGCCTCTTAACCTGGTGTCTGAGCCTCGACTCATCCTTTATTCATTCCCATTAAAGTAGCATGAGAGTTGTTCTCTGCCTGTAGACGCTGCTGTTTCCCCCTCCATTAGAAAGACAAACGGCCACAGTGTGAGTTTCCCTTGCAAGTCTTCCATGCATAACTAATGTGGAAGCATGAATGAAATATGCAGGCTCAATCCCCCCCCCCAAACAATACTCGGACACCTGCGAGCTTCATTTGTGACAAGACAAAGCAAATGCCGGTGCTTGATGTAAATTCAGTACTGGATTAGGGATGTTTTCAGACTGATATCTTGAAAATTCTTCTGGTTTGGAAATGTTCCATTAATTTTTCATGGAATCTTGCAGTTAAAAAAGAAAAATAGGTGAGTGTGCATGCTATGATTTTGCCCGCAAATGCACAACATATGATTGTCATCTCATCAGTCATGCCTTTTGTCTCTGATTTGTTGTTTTTTCTTTAGCACGGTGTTACAAACTCAAACTTCAAATTGTCTTGATTGGACAATTCATCAGATAAGATACTTTTTCCTCAGGAGTATTTAAGGATGGAATCATTTTTTTTGAATACTGTACAAAAATTGCACAATTCGTCTTCACATAGTAAGCACATTTGAACTGAAGATCAGAAGACTCAACATCGCGCACCTTCTATAACTCCCTTTTTTTTGCCTGTGATGAGCCAGTTTTGGAAAAAAAAAATGCCTTCAAGAGAAAAGGGCAGCAGATGATAGGCGCAGAGGTTGAAAATAGTGATGAAAAAAGTGCTATGCCAGCAATGCTGCTGGGGTGATGGACAGGAGTATGCATTTTTGCCCCTCTGGAGGAATTGTGAGCAGGGAGGCGTTGCGTGTGTATGCTCAGTGCGAGGGGAGGGCAGGTTAATTAAATATCAGCATATCACACGGGCTACCATCCCGAATCGTGTCTCTTTCACAGCCTCGGGCTTGTACAGGCTGCATGTCAATAACATGGATGGAAACAGCACAACATTTGCTGATCTGTGATGTGGAGCAGAAGGCAACCGGAGAGGTAATCCAGCTTTGGAGGAGCTGTTTAAAATGAGCGCAGCCATTTAAGAGAGTCGGATGAGGAGGTCAGGATTTTCCCTTAATCCTCACACTGCTGCTGGCAGAGGAGAGTGACGGGGTCAGACAGGCGGTAAACTTTGTGTGTGTTTAGAGAGGAGGGTCAGGCTGCTATTGTGATCGTTCAGCATGGCATCGTTTTTGGGGAAACTGCACCGACATGACCCAAGGGGCTTTCGCAATCAACTTCATTTTGTCACTTAGCATCTGCCGTCCCGCTGTTACATGGCGACATCGCATTTGAAAACACGCAAACACACGCGGCGTTTGTCACACTAATCACTATCCCCATGGATAATGCGTGTTACAGCAACATAGCAGGTGCGGGTCCATTGATGATAATCTATAATCTGATGGTTTATGCAGTGGCATGAAAGGCTCACGGCTCAAGATTTAGGATGGCAACATTGCATTGTTGACGTGTAGTGGTACAACAAAAACGAGTATTTGTATATGAGCAGAGGATAAGACATGACGAAAAGTTGCATACTGTACTACGTGCATTCATTTGTTGTGTTTATAACTTGTCCTCATTTGGGTCATGGGTCGGATGGAGTGTATCGCAGATGACCTTGAGCGAGAGGCAGGATACACCCTGAACTGGCCTCCAGTAATCGCAGAGTACATATAAAGACAGACACTGTGCATTCATGTTTCATGACTACGTTTTTTTCACCACCAATAGCATCGTTGTTGTGGCCGTTTGCACTGTAGCCGAATTAGCTTTCAAGATTCTGAACTACTCGGGCACTACGTGTACAGCTTTTAGAGGCCAACAATTGTGAGCCGATGAGGATGACACGGCCGCGCTATTCCCCATCGGTCCCTTTCTTGAATAGAAAACAACTTTCTCGACCATGCATGAATCATTGCATGACGTTTTTATTTTTTTATTATTATTAGGAACATCTAAAAAACTCAGCGTGGGTGTGGCGGCTGAGACCATGATTGATTGTGTTTTTACTCATGATGCAATGTGGAACATAAGTGGTAATACACTGATTATGTTTTTAAACTGTCACTGAAAGTGAGTTAATTATTGGATGCAGTACTTAACTGGTCTCACCCAAACTGTTTGGTTGTTAACGGCTACTTAATTCATGACACCATGTGTAACTTGAGTGTCACAATCACTTGTGTAACACGGCATGGCACGCCGCATTGTTGCTTTGTATATTGTTTGCATTGAAGAAAGTGAGCAGTATTTATTGGTGGAAATGAAATGTCATGAAAATGTTCTCTTCAAAAGAATACATGACTGAAAGAAGTGAGATCATAAGGCACTCTTCTTGGAGTTGTTGTGTTTTGGATGAAGAAGTTATTGGCTTAATTTTTGTATCTTGTGACAGTCAGGCAATTCTGCTAAGCACCATGACATAAATTGTCTTCAGTATGACAAACAAGTTTCAGAATTCCCCTTTTTGTGTTCAGCTCGAAAATCCCCTAATTTAAAATGAGATTTGGGCAGTGGGAAATTATGGTGCAAAATGGGTTTCTCTTGCTTTTTAAGATAATCTTGCCGTATTTTGTTGAAACTTTAAAACAGCATTAAAAAAAAAACAAGAAAAAAAAAACAAGAAAAAAAAACGTATTTGCGCTTAATTGAGTGAAGAAAATGTGTTTATGAAAAAACAGATCCCATGGCTAGCCATGGTAATCTTTTATAGGTTGACATTGTTCACTTGCTTTTAAGTTTTCCTTTTCAATTGGGTCACAACTTCCTTAAACTCATTCACTGCCGTTGACGTATTTATTTGTCTTTTCACAGTCCAGCCATTCAATCCCAGGAACTTAGTTAGATTTTTTCCAATTTTTTTTAAACGTTAGGGTAAAAGAGGGTCTGAAAATGTCTGGCAGTGAATGGGGCTGATTGACCTGCACCTTTTTGGATGAGTTGATAGTTGAGTTTACAGTTGTAAAAGCATGGTTAAGTTGTGCCACGTATATCATGTGGAGCAGTTTGGAATCAATATTTTCTAATAAGGTGACAAAACTTTAAATAAAATGACTCAACGGACGTATTTGCTAGTCAGAGTTCGATGTAACAAGTTTTGCTCTGAACCAATCAGAGGATGCTGATGCGAATGAAGGCCAGCTCGCTGCGCTAGTGATTCTGAAGGGCAGATTAGATTGACACGGCAGCATGGGGGCTGAAATCTGATTGGACCAAAAAATGAATACGAAATGAATAGAACAGATTGTTGGGAATAAATGCATACGTTTTCACTGAACAATATAATTTAGGTTGTAAATTTTGGTCTGTGCTAGCCCAAACTGCTCACCACTGCTATTTTCCACTTAAATCTATCAACATTTCCTTAAAAATCTTGGAATTTTAATTAAACCAACCTGGGCTCTTTACGTGCTCTTCTCTGGCTTCTCGAGATTTAAGGCCTTGTAATACAGTATTTTTATGATTCTGCAGACAATACTATAAATCGAAGAATCTTTAATATATAGAGTATTTTATGCTCACAAATGTAATATTCCCTCACAAAACAGTAGAAAGACATTGTTCATGGCATAGATGAACTCATGTCGTCTTGCTTCACCTGTTGATGCGTTGTCACTGAGCAAGTCACAAGATGTCTAACAGGATTAAGAGTGAGACTAGCTTCCTCTAAAAGTAGTCGCCATCCAGCCTCCTCGGGCGGGCAGTGGAAGTGTGGTGTCAGCTCTCTGACGCCCCACACCACCCCCCCCAACTTCCTCCTGCTGCAAAGATAAAACTTCCCCCAAGCCTCTGGGTTTGGCAGGAGAAATGTTGTCTTTCTTCTATAGTCAGAATATGGAAATGAAGGCTAATTATGAGCAACACAAGCGCCAGTGCTTCACCTACAATAGAGTATTTCATTTTTGGAGATGCCTCTGCTTTTTCTTTTTCTTCTGTGCAGCGTGTTGATGTCCAGCACCTGGGAGGAAGCAGATGTAGGTGATTACAGTTCAGAAACCCGAAAATAAATTTCCCACCACCCTTGCTTACTTTCTTTGTCTTTGCAGTCTCTTTTCAGACAGATTTTCCTTCCTGGTTACCTGATCATATATTACAGAACCTGTTGAGGTTGAACGCATTCCATTCTGGGAAACCGACCTGATCATTTTGATAGAATTCCGAAGTGTGCGACCGCGGGGCCGTCTGACTGTACAGAAAACATACTGCAGCAATTTGACTCAAGTTTCAATAAAGTCTGACCTTGCGTGTACTGTGCGCATACACCAAAAGGCTCAGCTCACTCAGATGAGTAACATTAGCTGGAGCATTACTGAAATGACCTTTTTTTTTTTTTTTTTTTTTTTTAAACCTGTTAACCCACCTCCAATGTACAGTATGTGTGCAGGAGTGTCTCCTGTTGCTCTGTAGAAACACATCAATCACATAGCCTGGACCTTTCAACAAGATGCACACGCGGAGATGGTAAAACGTACACACTCCCGTGGAGTTTATTAAAAGCGTTATCACTGATCTGTCTGCAACAGCTGCACACCGGAGCATGTAAAGAAAAACAAAATATTGTATGCATGTACACTATGTCTTCCGTTAGACTCTTTTCTTGCTAGCAAAAACGTGGCATAGAGCATGTCAAATAGCAAACATACAAGGACAGAATTGGCTGTATTTCCCTTTCCTCTGGACTGCAGCGCACATCACCCGAGTTGGACAGGAAGGCCAATGTTTAGGTCATGCACTAGCCAGTGGAATTCCCCATAAACTACAATTCTCACTCATATGCATAGAAAAGAAACAACAACTCCATTTGACCCATTTCAGCCTCCGTACAACACGGCTCCTAGCTAATTTTCATGTCACTCTAACCTCGCCTGAACATCTCCTGGTGCTGTGACATCAGTGTGTTAATGAGCTGTTAAAAGTAGAAAACAGTTTTCGGTATTAATGAAGCACATGTACTGTCTTAGCGAAGTGCAGCTGCCCTTATAAAGAGTGCAAAACGTACTGCTTTAGGACAGTATGCTAGGAACCGTGGCAAGAAGCTTTAACAACAACTACAACGTGATTTGGTCAGTATCATTGATGCTGTTGCTGAGATTGGGATAGAGGGAGTTTTCATGTAACCTTTCACTGAAAAGGACTGTCGGCTCCAAATCTCAGTTAACGGCCGAGACTACTAATAATCAGTATTGGCCCTGAAAAAAACATTGGTCTTTGGCATTACTTGGTGCACTCCACGTTTAAAACAAAACATCTGGATGTTCCCTGCCTAGTTACGTGTTTGGTTGACATCACATGAGAATCTCGTCCCATGTTTGCACTTTGCTATGTATCCCGGATCCACCCTGTTGGCTGTTGCATATTGGAAAACATTAGACAGTGGCCTCCATCTTTCGACTTAGGGACAAGAAATTTGCATCAAGCAAATACTGGAAAGAAAACAACCTTGTACACGATGTCACTGTCAAAAGAGCATGTCTGTGGCATTATTAAGCAGAGTAACAAAAAGCTAATTCTGAATGTCAACCACTTCCATTTTTTAATCAGTGTTCTTGTTGAAATGTAATTTACCACCGCCTTTCCATTTACCAAGCAATTTATTTGGTGTAACATATGCTTTTTGGCGCTTCACACATTTCAACAACACATAGACTGCACTGCTAATGCATTGGGCTACATGGAGATGGTTGCAATCCGTCATCAATGATAGTCAAATTCCAAACCAACAAATAAGCTGACGAAGGTTATAAATTGATATCAGTCCGTTCTTCCGAAAGGAGAATGTTCTAAGTGAAAAATACCTTTCCTTGTGATTGGCTGTTGACCAGTCCTGGGTGTAACTAACCCGCGATCCGAATGAGACCAAGCACTTTTGGAAAATTGATGCATGGATAGACTCTGACTTATCCTCCCATTTTTACTTTATTTTACTTTAACGTACAGTTAGTGATGTGGTGTACCACAGTCCTGACTATCTGTAAGCCCATTATTGTAGATGGCACTTGGGTAGTGAGAGATCTGTGACCATCGATTGCCCTCAACTGGACTGCCAATACCTCCGTCGAATTCCGGCACGGTGGACTAATGGTCTCCCGGGCCGGTGGTAGCCAGACGCATACCCACACACCATACCAGCACCTTCGGAGTGTAATGGGCAAAACAATCCATGAATACATCAATACATGACAACCTGAGTTTACCTGCTGCCTCAGCTCATTTCACATTTGACCAATGTCCATGAGGGCAACACACGTTACGTTGCAAATCACAGTTAGCCAAAGAAACAGGAATCAGACGGGCTAATTTTACATGTTCTATGAGGTCTAGCATACAGTATAAATTCACCCCTTTCTCGCCCGGTTTAACAAGATGTATTCCTGTGACTGTCCGACGGTCAAGTCGTCTGCAGTGCACACTCATGGTCATTTAACAGGAGGGTAATGGTGTGTGTGTGGTGCTGCTTGACTGCTCCTCAGCGCGAGTCGCCCTGGAGGAGGGTGTTAGGGAACATGGGGGCGGAGGGGGGGACCCTCCCTGATCACATGGGCTAAGACCACTTTGTAAGAGAGAGAGGATAGAATGAGGTGACAAAAGAGCTTTTGTGGATGCAAGTTTACGGCATTAACCTCTCTCTCCCCTAGCATCACATGAAGAACAAGAAACTACTGTGACAACTTAGCAGTAGCCTGAGGCAGCGTGTTTGATTATGCGGTGTGTGTGTGTCAGGGGGGTGTCCAGGATGTTTGCCCCCGGGAGTCTTGTGACTGAGCTGACATTCTGAGAAATGGGGAGTGTGGTCAGCTGTTGTCAAAATGCCACAAAGGAGAGGATTTGCTTCGAAAGGGAAAAGCTCTCTGTGCACTTTCTGTACGTTAGTGTCAGAATTAAGAGAAACCAAGGTGGGTTGTCAACATGCATCTGGGCCTCGGCTTCAGGAGAGGGGAAATAAATGTTGGCATTTATAATTGTAAAAATAGCCAATGAATTATAAGGCATTTCTGTGCATACACTTGTCCAGTCCACTGCTGTGAAATGGAGTGTGTACCAACGTGTTATGTCTGAGTGTGTGTATGCGATGACTGCCGTGTTGCCGATGGCCTGTCCCCGCCAATGAGACATATGTCAGCTAAAGCCACAGCATCAACACCTGACCTTTAATAAGAAGCATGCAAGTGGAAAATGTGTGTCTCTTCACCTTCAGTCTTCTTCCGTCATTTACCGTTAATAAGTGCTTTCATTTTATTAATCGGCACTTGGTTTTAGTCTTCATAGAGATCCTTTCATTTCAATGCATTTTCCAATCCGTCCCTCTTCTGTGTTCTCTCCATCTTTACTCATCGTTGTCTCGCTCTGACATTTTGTGACACTCCCTCCCAGGGGCAGCCATCACTTCAGATGAACATCGCGTGTGACAGGCCAGCTTTGTCTTTTTAAGCCATTAGCACTTCCTCTCCTCCCACCTTGCCACCATCCCCCGCCCGTTTACATTTTATGCCCTCATTTTTTTGTTTGGGTGAGCACATCTTTAACTTCAGACCAGATATTATTTGTATCCACCTTAAGGTGGAAAACAATACGGTTTGGGACGTTGGCCTCTGATTTAAAAAAGATTCTTACAGGGAGTAATGGACATAGAATTATCCATTCCAGGTTCAAATTGACAGAATTATACAAATTTGTATTGTTTAGCACTTGTATTTTCCTCAAATTTCTGCTCTAATTCCAAATTGAACAACCTCAGGTGCATTCAACTTTCAGGTTAAAATGTAATCTCCGTTAAAACCACAGTCTACGTGACGGCACAGTTGACATTGCTGATGGTGACATTCAGCCTCGAGTTTGACTTTATTGATAGCCATGTCGAATGTGGTTTACTTACAGGTAAGCAAGATTTAATGAGATTTTCCAGTTGGAGAGTTGTTTGGCAGCGTTACCTCCCTCCCTCTTAGACCCGTGTAATTCTCCTTGCTTTGCACTCCCCCACAGTAAACTTGTCAGCCCTAATACAGGAAGGAATGTCCAGTCACCTGCTCCTAAAATGCAACAGCCCTGTGCTACACTAACCTAATATAGACCTGCACTGCACAAGCAGGTTGGATAACGCTATTATTGCTCATTGCGTATATTTAAACACACACCTCATCGCACCCCAGCTCAGCTGTAAGGCATCGTCTTAACACTGAGGAACACTGTGGAAATGGAATTCACAATGCGACTTGGTTTTTAAAGTCTAATCGAATTCTTTTTACGACCCAAAAGTGAATTTTTCAGTGTGTTTTTGTTGTGCCATTGACACGACGAGGAGCACTGATTGGATCAAGATGTGAAATAGGATAACCTGTCCATCTATCCATCCATCTTGTAAATAGCTTACTTAGTTTACGGTCATGGTTTGAACCTAACCCAGCAGACATTTGCCGCTTTTCCAGTCAGCTTGGCGTTAGTTTGTACTTGGTTTTGGTTTTCCCAATTGAAGATATTACCACTGGAAACTGCAAACTTTGTAGCACTGAAAGCATCAGTCAGACTCAACAATAAAGAACTAAGTAAGGAGCGACATTTTATTCAAGACTCAGGAATTGACCGCACACAACTACGAATGGCCAGAAATACTCTTGTCTGACACAAAGGACAGGACTGTCACATATCCTGATACTTGAAAGTATCTGCATCACAGCAATGGAAACCCTTCTGGCACAACCCTTCCACATGCTAACATACGAGTGTGCCAACTGGACAAGCACCCCAAACCCAGAGGCAAAAGAAGCCGTCTATGTTCTTTGTGATTTCTAGAAGGAAAATGAGGACCAGCTGAAGAAAGAGCTAAAGGTATTCCATTACAGTTTTCCCTCGGAAGAACCTGCAACAAATCCTTGCCACAGTGACAGAAAACACTAGGCGACTCCAACATTTGTGACTATGGTAAGGATCTACGCAACACTGCCAGTGACAACAGCTTCTGTGGAAAGATCATTTTCAGAACTGAAGATCCTAAAAAACAGTCTCCCGAGTCTTTGTGGGGTGGTGGGGACTCTCTGACCCTCTGCTGCTTGTCATTGAGCGAAACAAACAGAACTGTGTGAAGACATGAATATCTTGGCCATAAGGAGGGTGCTTATCTGAAATAGAAGAAAGATCCCGTTTGCTTCACCTCCTTTGAAAATAGTTGTATTTCATAGAATATATTGGATGCTTTATTTTAGCCTCGCATCTGGCTGGCATCCAGACCAGGGTGTACCCCGCCTCTCTCCGAAAGTCAGCTCACTGACCCCAGTGAGGATAAGCAAAGTAGAAAGTGGATGAATGAGGTGACAATAATTGATTTGACTGTGTTGATTGTGTTAACAAAACTACATTTTTCAAGTAAAACATACCCACATTGTGTTTTTTTCTTTACTGTATGAATATCATTGGTGATGCATGCCCTTGTTTTTGGATTGAGCGCAATGTCTGTTCATGAGCATGACTAAATGGTCACATGCTCGGACAAGACAGTATCTGCCAACCCAATCATATAGCTGTCATTTGTGCTGAGAATAAAATAACACACGCTATGTAATGGATGCAAGTGGCTATTTAAACAGTCTGGATACCTTAAGGCAATGACTCTAATAATATCTTTACAGGGCACCCACTCAAAATGTCAACCTGAGACACAAAATTCAAAAAGGGGAAGGGCACCGCTATACTACTCTGAAGCTTTCATAGTACATTAGACCACAGCTAGCCGTGAATGGGGTTTGACAGCAGAGGTGACAGGGACATTTCATTTTCCCCTTGGCACTTGAATAAGCTTTGATGGAGACAAACTCAAACTCAGATGGGTCTGTGTTTAATTGTCAGCCTGGAACCACAAAGGATTTTACAGATGCTAACTGTTTTACATTATTATGCTTTCCTACTTGACTGTTTATATTTTAGTGTCAGGATTTCTGGAGTTATAGTCACCATGCTTTTCCATGTCCCATCCACCTTGTATGCAACTTTTTCAAATCACATGCCTTTACCGTGAATAGCCAGGTTGGCTTACTGGTTGGACATTCTGACACCACAGATAACAGCAGCAGGCCTCTCCACTAAGGGTGGCTGAGTTATAAGTAGGAGGTAGCTTAGAGTTTAGGTGTTTGCTTTGGCCACTTGTAATGACGTCTGTTTTCAAACCGTCTATAAGAACACACAATAAGTGTCACCTAAGTGTTTTCATTATTATTACTAGTGCAGTCTCACCCCCAACACAAATACGGTAGTTGTATTACTACCTTTTAACTCAAGCTGGTTTTAGAATATCCATAAGTACCACCTATATCATGTAACCAATACTATTACATAGGTGTCATTTAACGATACTCACTTATTAATAGTAATTACTAGTATGACTTACAACGTACATCAAGAACAGACCTTTAAAAAAACCACATTCTTAAGGTTTTGCCTTTTCCTAACAAACACTGACTTCCTGGTGTTGTCATCATGCAGATTAAGAGAACAATAGCTGCCATTAACATCACTCTTGTCATGGAAAGTGCTCATCAGACAACAGATGAACGACCCACGGAGGCCAATTAACAACCGGGCTAAAACCTTGATCTGTATCATTATAAAGACAAGAGCACTCCTCTTAACTCGTCAAATCAAGAGCATCTTAACAGGTTGTTGAGTAGATTTAGGCAAAGCCACCAAGCCATTGGAATAAGATGCCAAAACACACCAATGGGAGATCAATACATTTCTTCTCAGGGTGGCAGTAATATTCCCTTATAGAAAAAGAGAGTAATGCATTGTTTTGAATGCCATTGGCCTTGTCTGATACGTCTCAAACTTATATTGGATAGACTTAACAAGAGCAAAGGGCAATTGGCATGGAGAAAGTCCGAAGGAAGTAAAGTATGGGATTGCAAAGGGATGCTGTTTTGTTTTCACAACTAGCTACATGTATCGCTCGACTACTTGAAGCACATATTGTCCAAACCAAATGGCCCGGCAAATTGGAGGTGCTGTCAGTAAAGGCTAACCATGAAAGGTCCCCAATTCTTTCACTTTATCGACACTTGAGTTGACCTTCCTGACTCTGGAAGGAAGGCTGTTGTTTTAACAAAATCAGTGGCATTTACCTCGGCGCTGACTGAGGCGCCTCACCTTGAGACGGCATACTTGAGGTTTTGAATGGCACTGCTTTGTTTTACTTTAGTTCACGCTGGTTTTTTTGTAGTGGTTGGCTTCCCTGAGAAAATAGCATTGCCGAGCTACAAGGGCAGACTCTGTGACGGCAAGGTCTGTACTCTTTAAGAATGCCTGTGGTAGTCGCACCGCGACCTGCCTGCTGGCCCATAGTGAGCGAGTTTGATAATTTGTCTACCTCAGTGAGGGATCTTGCACTTAAAGACACGGGAAGTTGTAGAACAAACAAATACTTGATTCCCATATCATTTAGAATCAGCGGTAAAGAAAACCCATCATTTGGAGTTGCTACAGGAGCCAAAATGTGTCACGGTCCTGCACATAAGACATGCAGTTCCTCCCTACAGGAATACATAACGATAAAAGCGTTACTCAGATATTGATGTTCAAAGGCTCGCTGTATCTCTGTAAAGTTACGGTTCTTTCATCGTCTCTGGTCTATCCAAGATGTATGCTATTCATCAATAAGACATGTGCTGAATCAAAACGAAATATGTGGTTTGCATGGTCTGATTTGGAACTTGGTCTGAATGCGCTTAATTGTATGCATGTGCTTTGAAATCTGCATGTGAGCAATACCATCTGAGGTCTGGGGTTCGAGTCTGCCCCCCAGTCTTAATGTGTTGGGTTAGCATGTTCTCTCCTGTGTTTGCGTGGTTTCCCCGTGGTACTCCCGACTTCCTCCCACATTCCACAGTAATGCATTTGAGGTTTATTGAAGACTCTTAAATTATCCTCAGGTGTGAATGCAAGTGGGAATGCTTGTTTGTGTATGGAGTACGTGCCCTGCAATTGGCTAGTGACCAGCCTCTCGCCCAAAGTCAGATGGGATTCTATTTTTGGGAAGATGTCATCGTCGAGGGAACCATTGATTTTGGCATCAGTCATTTAGTGTCTGAAGACAACATCAATCAATGACAAACAAAACAAAAACAACAACAACAAAAAACAACAAAATCTGCTAGCATAATCTGTCAGAAAAACATATATGTGAAACTAGGATGCCTTGTCCAGCAATTAGGATATCTGTAGTCAGGTCATGTTTGGTTGAGGTTATTTAGCTCGCATTGATTGTAGCACATTAGTAAAATCAATAGAATGTTTCAGTGAAGGAATAATGTGTGATCTATGGCCACAGGTCACGGACTGTGCTTTCAGACTATTATTTTTGCAGGTGGTTCAACAAGGGCTGCAAAGGGATGGAACTTTTCCGTCAAAATTTTTGGGGGGAAGTTACTGGGGAATGTTGGAAATGTGGGAAACACAACGGAAAACCTTACATGGAAATTACTGTATTGGAATTTATGGAAATTAATGGGAATTGAGTTATTTAATGCAATTATAATGCATTGAAGTAGACATTTTTACATAGTTTTGTCATTAGCTGACATCCGAGCAAAACGGTTTGCACTCCTTATAATGCCGTAATTGTTCACTTTTTGTAAATGAATTTTACCAGTGGTGTATCTGATTTTCCATGGAATATTTCCAATTGTGAAAATTCCTGGACTTTTGAAAGACTAGTTCCCACACGGCAACCTAACGGGAAGCAGACTTTGCATCACCTCTTCCATCTACCAGTGAGTTGCCTCTCGCATGCGTAGGAGTGGTCCTCCTGTTGCGTGTTAGCATGCTAGCGCTAATAAAGGCAGCTGTCCAAACGCTCAGCCGGTTGGCCAGAAGGGGCTACAGCCTTTGTTGATGCTTGGTGTTACATTGGCTGTCAGAACACACACTTTTGTTGTAAGACCGCCAACCATTTGGCACAGGAAGAGTATCTCTGTCCACAACCACGTCGAGACACTTAACTCTACCCACCAAACCTTTATTCTTCCCCTAACCCACTTGGTGTTTTTCTTCATTCCACTTTGTACAGCATTGCCACTTTTGCTACCTCCCATCTATGTATTGATTTTCTCTCCACAGCCTTGTAGTTGATCATTTTCTCTTGACACTGCTGGTGGAGAGTGTTGCTTTGTAATTGTATTCCTGAGCGGTGTGCTCCTAAACAGCCTTTAAGAAAAAAGTGTTTTCACAAAAATGCCTGCATCCACCTGAGGGGGGGCACCCCCCACCCCCATCAGTGATTGTTGATGATGGTGAATGAAATGGTATTCCAAGGTAGCCATCTGCCTGTGATTAATGGTCATAAATTTCCAAGTTCCATCGGCCCCCCCCTTGTATTGAGAGACATGCAGTTTTTATTGGAAATGCAGTTGGACAAAACAAGGGATGTATGAACAGGGGCAGACAGTGTTCCACTAATACTTACGAATTAATCTATTACAAATTAACCTTTCGTTGTTTTGGGTCACAAAAACACAAATTATCTCTTGGTGCTCAGGCCAAAGACCTGTCCAATGTAAAAGAACTGCTTTGGTGAAATTTTGCAATTGCTTAGTGTCAAGGAACTATTTTGAGGTCATGGGTGGAGCTTCATTTACAGATACGTAGTGCTTTTTCTGCCGTCTTGTGGCATCTATTGGTTTTTGGGGGTGGTCATTTTCACTATTCTCTGCCGGGCTCTCTCCTTTTTTGCTGGATGCATTTGCCTCACCATTTCCAATACCCCATCTTGAGACAGGCACGAGGAATACACTGGCTTGTCACCCTCAATGGTGGGTTTCTAGGCCACATCAGGGAAAAAGTTAAAATGGTGTCACCTTAACCACGTAATATAAATAGGGCATATTGACAAAAAGCAAACATACAGTATCCAGGTGGTGTTTATTTCTGAAGGTGATGATCCAACTTGGGATTTTTCAGACAGCACTCTGCTGAGTTTGTTGGAAAGTCTCCCTGCTAGTTAGTTGTAAATGGATTCTGTTGATCTTTTGGCTTTCTCTGAAAAAAAAAAAAAAAAAAACCCACAGAGGAGCCAAAGCTGGATCCCCCCAGCTGACTTGCTGAATGAGTAAAGGTTCTCGGGATTGCGTCATGGTAACACAAAGCAGATCATAGCCTGGCGTATAAAAGGAGGTTGAGGGATGACAAAGCTCTCCTGATGAACCTCACTCCCATTTTGCGACCGCAGCACAGCGTGATGACCCTATGAAAATAGCACCGCTTCTTCACGCTCCTCCTCCTCCTCACACACCTTTCATCTCAGCACCCGCTAAACACCTTCAACCTCCTTGCCTCCCCCTCACCGAACCTTGCGTGATTCAGTTTTGTATCCCGACCACTTGCAATGACCTACATGATTTGAAGAAACTTGTGTGATATTCCCCGATACACCTCCTCCCAGCATTCGAAGTCTCTCCAGAAAGAAGTGGGCGAGTACGGGAAACCGAATGTTCAGGTGGTGCATGTTGGCCGAGCGAATGCAGCTGGTGTGTGTGTGTGTTGTGTGTCAGAGAGAGATAAAGTAGCTTGGCAGGTCGTTTGAGCGTTGCGCTGACTGAGCCGCTCTCACTAGAGAATTGATTCGGCCTGTTGAGAGAATGTGTGGCTCCCTCACAGAAACACAGTGAAGTGAGATGGGCCGAGGCGTTTGTAGAAGTGACTCAGGTGGCATTTAGATAATTTTGTCGTATGATGGACAAAATAAAAAGTAGACAAAGGAACACATGCTTACCAGTCAGGTAAATACTGTAGTGAGTTACAGTTCACTACTACCAAACTTCAAAATCGGGTTTAGCTCTCTCCTCTACTCCTACTGAATTACCACTCTGCTTAATCAAATCTCAGATGCTCGTCGACCTCAAATTTGTTGACATTTTACAACTACAGTGGTATCTTGATGAATACCATTGGTGTCGTGATATTTCAACACAAAAGGTGGAGTAACGCATGTAGACGGGTAATATAACAATACCAACAGGCATATTCTTTATCCTCTGCGAAGAATAACTAATAGAACTTACGTACTAAGGAGCTCCATGTATAGTAGATCTGTATGTCTTTATTCTAAAGCCAAGGTGGCCAGGTTGTGCACACCAGAAGGAGCAGCACGATGTCCACTGAATTGAAACCCAAAAATGCGGCAAAGACACTTTTGTCGTTATTTGTAATTTTTCTTACTTAAAAAAAAACATAATACGAGGCTCCATGCCTAGTTTTAATATGTGATTTGTATTATGTACACTTTTTTGGCCTTTCAAACTCTGGGCTCATAATCAAGGACCGCTTATATTTGAAACGTAGAAAATGCTGAGTATGTGTGGCCTGTTGATCTCTTTCAAAAATGTAATCGAGAAAGCCTGCAATCTAATCAGACTTCCTGTCTTCTGCCTTCCGCCTGTTTAGTGACCAACTACAATAATGTGGTGGAGGCTGGCACAGACTCAGACGATGAGGACAAGTTGCACATCGTGGAGGAGGAAGGCAGCCTGGCGGACGGGGCGGACTGCGACAGCACCCTTCCAGACGACGAGCACCCCAGGGAGCACTGGGATCGAGGTGAGACCAGCTGGATGCTTGTGGGCCGCATTATCGCACGCAATCTGCAGCATGTTCTGAACTACTTCACTGAAGAAAACATTTTGTTTATGGCGTGTCATTTTAATATTCTTACACAGTGGTTCTCTAAGCTCTCCCTCTTGTGGTACGCAAAAGAATGACTGCCTAAGTGAAGTTGAATTTTATTGAACCCAGGTTTTTGGGATGCAAACAAATGAGACTAAGATAAATAATTGCAAAACGTTTTACACCATCGATGCGACCTAAAAGCTTTAGCTACAGCGCAACTGACAAAATATTCTTTTAACTCATTTTTTCAGACATTTTTAGATCCTCTTTTACCCTAATGTTTGAAGAAAAAAATAGAAAAAAAATATAAATAAATTCCTGGGATTGAATGGCTGGACTGTGAAAAGACGAATAAATGTGTCCTTGGCAGTGAATGAGTTAAAGAGGGAAAGTAAAAATAATGGTGGACACCCTTTTGTAACGGGTTGTGGCTGTGGTCAGACTGAACCAATTTCAAATTAATGTAAATTTGGAGACGTCACACACATGCCAACAGTTTGAGTGCCACAAATAAAGTTCAGCTGTTCTAGTAAGCTTTCCTTACCTCTGCATCAACTGCAACTTGGAAGTGGTTTCGATAATTTACTACACTCAAATTCACAACATTGCCTTCCCTATGGAATTCATATGTTAGCTGAATGTGAATAAATCAATGAAAGTAAATAATAAACATTTATAATTAATCGAACTGGAACAGGCTTCTGTATTTTCTGCCATTGTGAGAAAACAATTAGCTTTATCCACATGTATTTGTGCATCAGTGCAAGGAAATAAGTACGACAAGCAGTTGGTTTTCAACCAAGACAGGAAGCGCAATATCAAACAAAGACAATGCCAACAGAGAAGAGACCTTCAACTACACAAAAAAGCCTCGCAAGCAAAGGACCACTGGAGACATTTATGACACTGGCGGGCATTGTAGTGCCGCCGTGAACTTTTTTTTACCTCGACTGGCTTGACATGACGTCAGAAGCAGCCGGATCCAGAGGAAGCACAGATGTCACCCACCGACAACAATGATGTTGGTGTTTTAAAGCTTGGATTCTTCATCAGGAAGAATATCATTTAGGGCTGTCACAAACAAATCTTCTTGGAATCGATTACGCAATCGGTGATTCCGTCGATTTACTCGGGGAATTAAGCGTTAGCTTATATTTAGCTGTGTACTAAACTCAACCGATTTCCATTTGCTTGTGTTTGGCCGTAAACGCACACGTTCCTATATAAAGTCAATTACAGAGCTGCGCACGGTGTTACGGGCTAATCCCGATGCTGTGATGTCATTCCTCTTAGCAGCTCCCCAGCTGTATCTCTTTGTGTAAAAGTTGGAGGAGGAATAATGTCATTGGTTTGGCCTGGAACTGTGAACATTAAACATTTTGAAAAGCATGAGTTACAGTGACACAGCTCAGCAGGCTGGCTCTGCGCCACTGTTCGCCCTGTGCAAATGTTCATTTTGCCTCCCTTGTGTGCACTCGCACACATTTGCACACGTAGAATGTTTTCACTCTTTGTTGCCTCGACTTAAACACAATCTTTGGCTGCTGCGTCTGATGAAACTCGGGGAAAGCGGCTATCTTTTAAATAAACAACCTTTTTTTATTATTTTTTTATTTTTTATTTTTTTTGCCTCATCATGCCGATGGTTTCACTCCCGAGAACTGAGATTCCTGCCTTGAAACGTGAGCGCCACCCACTAATCTTCGTCTCAGCGTAGCCCAAGTCCGACACCCCTTCTCGCGGGATTGTCGCGCTCCAAAGTTGTTTTTTTTACCTCTATTCCCCTCCTCCTCCTCCTTCTCTTTTTACACCCTTCTTCTCCCTTGCTGTTTCTCATATTCTGATTCATTCCTCTTGATTATATGGTATCATGGGCGCCTTGCTCGCTGTCATTACTCATTCCCTCCTAAGTGATTATGCTTTGGTGGGGCGGCCCAGTGTGGATGCACTCAAGTGTAGGCCAAGATCAGTCTGAGTAATTCAGGGGAGGAAAATGTCGAGAGTATTGGCCTGGGAGGACTCTCTCTCTCTCTCTCTCTCTCTCTCTTTCTCTTTCTCTCTCTTTTATTTTTGATGACTTGTAGAGCTGATTACATCTCACAGAATGAACAGGGTGGAGTCGGAGAGCTTTGATATCATGAGGCACTTATCCACTTTGAGAGTGTGAAGATACGGAGCCAAAGGCTTAGAAAAACTCACAGCGGTCACAGAAATAACTTCAATCTGACAGACGTGCTAATAAATGAACATTTTGTGAAAGTCAACCAATGAATATCAGTCATTGCTTTTGAATTGTGGTTCAATAGAATTAATAAATGTAAAAAAAAATGGTCGTGTTCTCTACTTCTGTGTCTTCAAACGTGTAATCACTGATTCAGTCTATTTAAAGCTTGACAAGTAGTCACTGTGCTGTTTGTTGGCATGGTGTGTACCACACTAAACATGGACCAGAAGAAGCAAAGTCCCAGGAGATTAGAAAGAAAATTATAGACAAGCATGTTAGAGGTAAAGTAGGAGGAAGGGACTGTAGCTAACCTCCCTCCCTCAACGTGGCCTCAGGAAGAAAACTGATGAAAAATTGAAGACACGGAAAGTACGAAGGCTAACAAAAGAGCCCTGAATTGCTAACATCCGTTTCACGCCAAGTTATCGAAGCAGGTACATTTCCTTAGAAGTTCAATCAGTTCTACTCGAACCAGAGTCTTTTCGCACACGTGTTTGTACTTCTACACGAGTACAGAGTCTTGAGTACTACCACCTCTGGCCATTAGCGCAACACAGCGTTAATCCTCACTACATGTTTGGGTGACACGCATCGATGACAGCGATGTAGTTGTTTTCAAATCCACTTTCGGACTCACACGGAGAAAAAAAACCAAAAAAACAACGACATTCCTGTGCGCATTACGTCATGATGTGGTGTAAAAGTGAGCCGCCCATCTGCATAGGAAGGGAATAATCTCATGCGAGCTGAAAAGGTAGTTTAGCATAGACAGAACAATAGTTAGACAGAACCAAGCCACTGATAAGCGAGTGCGTTCTTGTTTGGGAACATCTCTTATTTATGACTTTTGCAGTCTTGCAAATGATAGTGGAGGATCCAAACTTGCACATCCTTATCACTGATATGACAAAGCATATATTGAACGGCGCGGAGCTGCAAATCAGTCTGGACGCATAACCACAAGAGGCCATGATCATATTACAGAGGAGAGTTGTTGTTTTTTTGTTAATATCTAATTTGACTCTACAGCACAAAACATTTGTGCAACATTCTCAGAATTCGATTTTTTTTTTTTTTTTTTTTTCACAGTGCAGCAGTGCATTCACGTCCGCGTCAGCACATAAACGGCCCCGTGTGATGTTTCATGTCAGGGGAGGTAGCCTTGATAACACGGAGCCGCTTCAACCCCCTGGCCTCACTCCGCGCTTAACAAAGAGACGAGACCGACAAACGGCGAGTCAAAACAAGAGCTTGTCGCACCTTTTTCGCGGACCCCCAGCTGGGACCGCACTTCACACTCAAGCGTAACATTTTGGAGCCTGGAGGTGTGTGGCTCGGCAACACGCGGCTACATCAGCACTTCCCCACATGTTTCCCCTGTTTACCCACGACCAATCAAAAAATGGCATGTTTGGCTTAGTCCCAAGTTTCATGACTGGCAAAACTTTTTCTAACGAGGGGTGGGTGTGGGAGTGTGTGGGGTTCTTCCCGGCCAGGAAATGTCAGATGCTCGGGGCTTTCATGGTGAAGCACCCGCCTGCCACAAGTCTCGCCTCTTCTCGCGCACTGAATAATAAGAATCAGAAATGCAAGAAAAATAAATAAATCTTAATTAACATGAAACATATTCTGTTTAAATCATGAATTATTAATGCTTTCAGTCTTTTTCTTGGAGTATTTTTTTTTCTATTTAAAGACAAATAATAATGGGGGAAAATGCCATTACTCTTATTAAAGTTGCAGTTTGATTAGAAAATAGTATAATTATCACATTTATTTTATGACTCCCAAACTTGTTTGTAATACTGTGCCAACCTATATTTTCACTAGTTTCCTCTTGACAGCACTTTGTCATAATAAATAACAGCAACCGGAATCTTTTTAAAAAAATATTTATTTTTTTTAAGCAGAAATCTGTTGGATATAGAGTGAGCTGGATATCACAACAGTGATATCATATAAAGCATAAAACATGAAACGTGTCGCCGCTATAGTAATAGAAGTGCAAAAACGTCTTGATGTTTTATTGTTCAGGTCATGGGAGAAAAGCAGTGTGGTATGCGGGGTGAGCAGCACCTTGTGTTCCTGACACTCCACTGTGGGAAATGAATTCTGTAATTCTCAGCTGTTACATATCCGCACTTACGTTCGCCAATAGACAACCTCTTTCTCTCTGGATTGTGGCTTGAGGGTTTATCACGGGGAGCAGAAGGCCTCGTCCAATTCTCCTAATAACCATAGCAACAAATGACTGCGCTCATATTGTTTCGCGGCTTTGTTATGGCGCACCAGAGGAAGCCGTGCAAGATGACGGATATTCGCCGAGTGTTGGCGCTACACCTGTTGCCGTCTCCAAGGAGAGCGCACAGCTGGCCTTGTCTGTCAACACACACGGCCCTTTTAACACAAAACTGAAGTATAGGAGAAAATACTGAAACTAAATCCATAGTTTTTTTTTTATTTTTTACAATGGTTAGACAGAGGCCCACTACATCTTAGTGAAGTGATTCCCACGCAGTGTGCTCTGCATATGAGTATGCCGCAGTAAATTATACAATTTAACTTATTTGGTCTGAAAAGTACTTTTGGACTACAGGATGTATCTTTTTGCTACTATCTATGCCAGCAACGTGTAGTGACAGGCAGAATATTTCAATGCTCTTGCACTGGATGACAATGTACATCATTTCGCATTTTTTCAAAATGTAAAGTATAGGTTGGGAAACTATAGCCATAGTCTGGCCCGCTGGACGTTTTTTTATTGGCCTGCTGCATGTTCTGATAATGAAATTAAATTTCGTCGCGGGTAATAGCAAGCTGAGATTCTGATTTTTTTCCCCCCCTCCTTAAATGTGTTTTAATTGATTAACATATGTTGCCCTCCAGCATGTCAATTTGTTTTATCATGTGGCATAAACAAAGTAAAATGGCCCTGCTCTTCTACTTTGCCATATGACGCCTTCAACAAAATGCAGGGCTTGATCTCAAGAACAGAAATGACAAACTTGCATGCAGCCAAAACTAGAGCTGCAGGCTGGTGATTAGCACGTGTTAGGCTAGCACTGCTCACTTAATGGGAACAACAGGCAGGTTCTTATTTTCTGAAATACTAAGCACAGACCTCCCAAGGGAGCAGTGTGTGTTTCTATTCTCATTTGATGTACATACCTTCATATACCCAAGGTCATGATTCATCTCTAATTATGTTTCCCATACTCAGCAAGGACCTTAGCGTGAAGACGGGTTTGCCTTCCACTTCTTTCAAAGAGCATGATGGTTATATCGGGCCTTAAAGGCCAGTGTAGTTTCTCCAATTTTTAAGAATGAAAGCCTTCATTGTGTTTGATTTTGTGCGGCTCAACACATTAGAGTTTCACCTTTAATAAATCCATGACATTGAGCGTACTAATCACATTTCTTAGGCTGTTACGGTTTCATAAGCGCACCTCATGCACATCGTTGGACTCTCTAACCAGAGTGCATTCTGTCGCTCCCTAGTGAAAGAAGACTGTGTGTCGGACGGCGAGGATGACGTGAGCACAGACGCCTTGGTGGAGGAGATGCTTCAGCAAGGGGACACAGCCGTCATTTACCCAGAGGCCCCGGAGGAGGAGCTGCAACGCCAAGGCACCCCCGACGCCAGCATTCACGATGAAAACGGTACAGGAACACACTTACCAAAGTGTTTCATCTATTTGGAAACAATGGATGCACTAGTACGAGCCCAAAAGACACTATAACAAGATATACCGTACCTCAAAATTGTGAGTTCACCCCTCGCAATTTTGATTGTGTCTTTTCATGGGGCAACACCGAAGACCACATTGCATCGCTACAATGTGATATCGGCAGTAGTGTACATTTTTCTCCTCAAAATAACTGAGCACGCAGCCATTTATATCAAAATCTCTGGCAACAAATGTGAGTACACCCCTGAGTGAAACTATCCAAATAGTGGCCAAAATGCCAATATTGTGTGGCCACCATTGTTTTTGAGCACTACCGCGATGCCCCTGAAACGAGTTTGGGTCTCGAGAAATGCTTGAAAGGCAGTGCTTGTCATGGAGGCCTTTGGGGTTGTTATGTTGGAATATTGCTTTGGCGTGAGGTGCCATATTGTACTCACAGTAACCAGTATGACAGAGTGTGAGAGCGATAACACCAAATTTGACACCTACTCCACATTCACACCCGAGACCTTGAATCATTGAGTCACATGAAACCATGTGGGGGAAATGGCTCATTCAGCACAATTTGGACTTTTCACTCAGGGGTGTACTCATGAGCGGGCAGTACATTTGCAGTGCCTTTGATTTTTTTCTCGGAAGAGAAAGTTAAGATACTCTTAGTTTAAACCTAAAATTGACACAAACGCTGGCTGCAGTGAATCTCTTAATTCTCTACCTGGCTGCATATCTCACCTCCTGCTCTAACACCCCTTCATTAGCAACACTTTGCAACATAATTACCCACACCACGTCGCTATTTGTAAAAGCAGCACACAATTGCCTTTTGTGGCCTCTGGGCATGTGGCTTTTACCTGCTGCAGCAGCAGGGGGTGAGAGGGGGTGAGGGGGGGGGGGGGGGATCAGAGAAACAGCAACACCTGAACAAATCTTGTCACATTTATGTGAGCTATGACTCATGGCTACCTGAGCGATAAGGTGTGTGTGTGTTTCCATCCCAGGTCCCTCACCTGTGCCGTTAGGAAACTGAATACATCACCTGTTAACAAAGTAATGTTTCACCCGTGTGGGAGCTGGACTACTGCGACATTTAGTCCGGTCTTTCCAAAATCAGTCATTCTACAGTCTGTGTGTTTTTTCCTTTTTTTTTTTTTTTAATTTAAGTAATCTACGAGTTGAACCAGAGTCATTTTCCCCCATAAGTATCTGTATTTAAGTGCAGAGTGTAAGTAATTTTGCCACCTCTTTAAATGACAGAGGATTCTGATGGGTGTAATTTATGAGACAAAAGCCAAAATGGCATCCCTGTGTTATTTTGTTTTTGTTGTCTCAGTCATCAACTTGGAGCCATTTGGTTACCTGTGTGGCGTTTACCCGTTGGGAACACTCGCTGGTTGGCGAGAAAGTAAAATAGTGTTGTGATGTGCTTGTAAGCTGCCCTCACCCTATTTCCTTCCACTATCACATCTTTATAGCTTCCTTCTGACTTTTTTTCCCCCCCTTTTTGAATTCCGTTCAGGAACTCCCGATTCCTTCTCTCAGCTGCTCACCTGCCCCTACTGTTCACGGGGCTACAAGCGTTACAGCTCCCTGAAGGAGCACATCAAGTATCGGCACGAGAAGACTGAAGAATGCTTCAGCTGCCCCGAGTGCAGCTACACTTTTGCACATCGCGCACAACTGGAGAGACACATGACGGCCCACAAGCCAGGAAGGGATCAGGTAAAATCTGATTGAAAAAGTTCAATAATATATCAGTCTCTTAATGGCACTGGTTCTGCTTGGTCCACAAAAGTGCCATAATATAATATAATATAATATAATATAATATAATATAATATAATATAATATAATATAATATAATATAATATAATATAATATCAAAATTCTAATTATAGAGTAATTATTATGTTGTGCAATTGAGCAGCATGTCAAATTATTTTTTAAATGTAAAATTTAAAAATTGATATTTTTCTACCAGAAAAATATCAAACTGACAATCAAGTATCGACTCAAACCAAACTGTGAATTTTGTGTCGTTGCACCCCTAATATACATATATATCATATATCCATGGTGAACAGTGCTCAGTAAACCTCACGAAAGGGATAAATACAATGAAGGTGAGGTAGTACATTTTTTGTTTTCAGGGCTTATACTGTGATGTAATCGTCATGTCCTTTGACAAAGTGATTCTAAATTGCACAACCATCCGTGGAAACATAGCGCCACGTCGTTTTCCAAAACATGACGCTCAAACATGAACTTCTGTCCCCGATTGATTGATGACATTGTGTCATGAATTAGTAGCGGTTCAAAGGTTATGTTGTCACTGTGTATCTCACTGACTGACCCTCTCCGCCTGCTTCAACAGAGACACATCACACAGTCGGGAGGCAATCGCAAATTCAAGTGCACCGAATGTGGCAAAGCGTTTAAATATAAGCACCATCTCAAGGAGCACCTACGCATTCACAGTGGTGAGTGGCCAATCCTCCGTCACCATGGAAGTGGAGCGGGTTTGTGTGTGTGTGTGTGTGTTTTAGTCAGTTCCCTATAATTATCCTTCACGTTTCAGCCTAATGTGTACGCCTCGTTAATGTGCTATAACTGTTTCTTTAAGGATTATGACTGAGCAATTAAAGAAGGGCATTTCCCAACTGTGTCATTACATCAGCATTCCAACATCAGTGAAATGCATGAGAGTTTTTTTTCCATCTTGCTTCTATAGCCTAGCCTGCTCATTAGCATCATTAACTAATGCTTTCGCATCCTTCTCCCTCCCTGATTTGCTCTCTGCCGTGCAGGAGAAAAACCCTACGAGTGTTCCAACTGCAAGAAGCGGTTCTCCCATTCAGGCTCGTACAGCTCGCACATCAGCAGCAAGAAGTGCATCAGCCTCATCGCGGTCAACGGCAGGCAGCGACTGGGCAACAGCAAAACCCAGACCCAGGTTCAGACTCCAATCCTTCCCACATCACCCTCTGTCCTCCGCACGCAGATTCGAGAGAAGCTGGAGCACAGCAAGCCCCTACAGGAGCAGCTGCCGCTCAACCAGATCAAAAGCGAGCCTATGGACTATGAATACAAACCCACGGTTATGACCTCCCCAGCCATGGCTGGTGTGAATGGTGGAGTTTACAGCGGCGGGGCTGCGGCTCCTCTGCAGGGCACGGTGCAAGCTGTCGTCCTGCCCAACGTGGGACTGGTGTCGCCCATCAGCATCAATATCGCAGACCTGCAGAATGCTCTCAAAGTGGCCGTGGACGGGAATGTTATTCGCCAAGTCCTGGAAAGCAACGCCAAAGGCCAGGGTCAGGTCAGCTTGGGGTTAACCACTGGAACGCTCCACCCCTCCCAGCAGCAACTCATCTCAGCCATCAGTTTGCCTATTGTGGGCCAGGATGGAAACGCAAAAATCATTATAAACTACAATATAGACCCCAACCAGGGCCAGGTCGCAGCGCAAAACCTTAAGAAAGAGCAAGAGCCCTTCTCAACTGCTCCGCCAACCACGGAGTCTTTCAAGTGTCAGAAACTCCCTGAAGATCTGACCATCAGGAGCACGAGGGCCACCGGTCCAAAAGAAGAGGATGAAACCACTAAAACGTGTCTCCTATGTGACAATTGTCCCGCTGGACTGGAAGGACTCCATGCCCTCAAACACTGCAAGAAAGAAAGCCTCAGACTCAATGGAGAGTCTGCTGTTGCCGCGCTGCTGTCCGAGGGAGGACTTTCCAACCAGCCCAAGAACCTCTTGTCCCTGCTCAAGGCCTACTTTGCCTTAAACGCGGAGCCCACCAAGGAAGAGCTGGCCAAGATCTCCGACTCGGTCAGCCTTCCAATTCATGTTGTCAAAAAGTGGTTTGACAAAATGCAGGAGGGTCAAATATCACTCGGTGCCCCAACACCGCCTTCAGAGGAAGAGGATGCCTGCGATACCAGCAGCGTGGTCTCGCTGATCCAGGGGAAGGCCTCCATGAGTCCTTCCGTGACTCAGGACAGTCCAACAGAAGCAACCCCAGCGGAAGTCAACGGCACCCACAGCTCTCCGGCCTCTCCTTTACCACTTAACCCGAAGGGTGACGGTCTCCTTCAAGACTGGCCCCCTCACAGCACTGACGCACCACTAGACCTGTCCCTGCCAAAGCCCGACAAAGAGGAAACCGAGGCCGCGGTTGTCAAACCCCGCAATTACCCCCCGCCTTCCTCTGTCTGCACCAATCCGGTTGAACCTTTGAACTTAACTTGCACAAAGAAAGATGCGTCGCCACTCTCATGTCTGGGCTCCAGCCCTGTCGCACTGTACGCAAGCCCGCCAAGTGCCAAAGCCCTCAATATTGTGACCACTCAACTCCCCACGCTGGTGGCCATTGCCGACCAGAGCCGTATGCAATGTCTAAGGGCACTTACCACCAACAATAAACAGACTATCCTGATCCCTCAGCTGGCTTACACCTACACCACTACGGCTAGCAGCCCTGCTGGAACCGAAACGCAGGAAACCATCCACCTCAACGGGATTAAGGTTTGTATCGCTCACTTCAAACAAACACGGGGAAGGATTCTCTGCCGACAAATTGACGGACAACGCCTATTATGCTGCGTGACTAGTTGCAAAAGTTGATCTGCTTCGGAATGGTCATTTTTCTTACCCATCGCGCAGGATATTAGCGTTCTTAAAAGGATTGTAGGATTTAGTTGCACAGTCAATGCAAACGCAACTTCCTAAAATCATGACCCATTACTTTCTGGATCAAATGGTGTTTTTCATTGTACACCACCTTAGTCATCTCATTGTACAAAAAAAGTAATAATAATAACAACGGCCCTCAGTAGTAGCTACTCATTGTGCAGGCACCGTAATTGGCCAGCAGTGATGGATGCAGATCTTTGTGGGTGTGAGTGATGATCTGGTCCGTCACCCAAAGGACACAAGGATGCACTTTACCGTTGAGTCCCTTATTGATCTGCTGGACTCTTTTTAAACGCAGCACCTCTGCCTTTCACATTGATTTATTGTTGTTGTATTATACGTTTGTGTTAAGTGGATTGGCATAGGACTGCCTTGTAAAAACAAACGTGTGTGTATTGGTTTCTTAATCACGATCCGTTGTCTTTCCCAGCACCACCGGGTCCATTTTACAGGCTCGTAAGTGAATGGAAAAGTTATTTCTTTCTTGACCCTGGAAAGTGAAGTGAAGTGGTTTATCAGTTTTGTACAAATGCTGATCACGCCCAGGGTGTAAGATTCAGGAGGAAGGGCCAACTTGCGTGGGGATTCTTGAGTTGCTGACAAAACAACCAACGGATATCACAAGACAGTGTTGTGTGTTCATCAATATACCCAAACAAATGCTTTTACCGCATGTTGGTGTATTGACACTGTACCATGGCGGATAAGAATTTGATGATATACGGTATATCATGTGCCTGCCCTAAATTGCACTCTAGTCAATGAAAAGGCCGTTGAACGGGAACTGGACAGCTAACTATCTGAACCGCTACATGGAGTCCTCAGTTTATGAAGGAGTATATCTTTTTTTTACAGAGGTGACATACCCCAACATGGCCTAGTCTTATCGCTAACCCATGCTAGCGCAGTGTTTAAGTCCCTAATTATCGTGATAAAAAAAACGTTGCTAGCTTTTCCTATACTACTACGCAAAACCGTTCAATCCGTGCCGTACCTAACCTCAAATCCTTGTATTTCATAAACCAGGCCCTGCATTGTAATGTCACTGGTGACTAGTCAGTGACATATTTTCGTTTGACTCAGCAACTTCCTTCACCGCAGAAATACGCCGCGTTGTTATCGTCTGAGTCATTCATTGTTTTTTTCCACCTTGACTCCATCGGCGTTAGCAACCATGTCTCCCGTTCCTCCCAGGAAGAGAAGCAGGACACGAGCTCGGAGGGCATGTCTGCCATGGAGGAACACAACGACCCGGACTCGGGACCTCTCCGGAAGAAGATGAAGAAGACGGACAGCGGCATGTACGCCTGCGACCTGTGCGACAAGATCTTCCAGAAGAGCAGCTCGCTGCTCAGACACAAATACGAGCACACAGGTAATAAATGCCGATCGTTTCATTCCCCAGCCGACGAAAGCAGAGCGCTACTCACGATCAGTCAGCTTCTGGGGCTAGGAACATTGAGTCAGAGTGCAAGTGGAGGGGGATTTTACAGCAGGTATTACTCAACGCGCACAGAAGAGGTCTGAGAAGATCTTTCCGCCAACTCCCCAACCTCTGCACTGCCAGCTTCTCGGATGAAGCATCAAAATGCTGCAACAGGCGAGCTCTGGTAGTGATTTGGATTGCTTTGAGCCAAGTGCAGGTCAACCCTCTCCGAGGCTATTTACCATTTTCCCCTCATTTATTTCCCCGATACCTGGCGAGCAACTGCTGTTTTCATCTCCGAATAAGTTCAGTTTAGGTGAAACTAGCCCTTCCATGTCCTGGATTAAGTTTCCTCAAAGGCTTTGAAGCAAAATTGTTTTGCTTCATTTCTTCGTTTTCATATTATGTTCACCTTAGAAACAAAGCACTCTACAGTTTTCCGCCCATTGCTGTTTTGTTTTTTTTACACAATATACATATGTATTTTTTTTCTTCTCCAAAATAAATTACACTCACAGAAAGGGGACAGCATTAAATTTACCTGCTCAATCAAATGTGAGAGCTGGAACAAAAATTCTGCCTTCAAAAATCTAAGACAGTTTCAGAGATGTTTGTATTTAGCAACGTGCACATTTTTGCTTCCTCTGAGCAGAATTTGCACGAAGAAGGAGGTGTATTTTGATCTTGATAACACCCATTTGTAATTTCTAACTGGGCCTCTAATCGCACAAACAAATCACCCAGCCCAGGCTTAAACCTGTGAAAAAGTATCTGTACTGGAAGGGGGAGTCAATCATTTCCTTTACAATAATATGTTCTATACAGCCTCACTAGACTAAACTCGATATTCTGATTAATAATGTGTTTGTGGAATACGAATTGAGCATCAAAATCCACCTGTGGTAATCCGTTTCGGGGGCGGCCATTTTGTCACTTGCTGTCGACTGAAAAGGAGATCACAGTTGCGCAGGTGAATCTTGATTGGTTGTTAGCTGAGCAACTGTCATGTCATTCTCAGTGAAGTGCCAAAATGGCCGCCCCACGAGATGGCTAAAAACGGGTGGATTTTGATTCTTAAATCATGTTCCACAAACGCAATTATAATCAGAATGCTGTGTTTGGACTCGTGGGGGCACATACAACATATTATTGTAAACAACATTTTTGGATTAACTTCCCTTTTATATACAGAATGAGAGTGCTTTTTCGCCACATGTGGAAGTGACTGTTGAAGTGTTGGTTGATCCAAATCTCATTTCTCTACAGGGAAACGACCACACGAGTGCAGCATTTGCACCAAGGCGTTCAAACACAAACACCACTTAATCGAACACATGCGCCTCCACTCGGGGGAGAAACCCTACCAGTGCGACAAGTGCGGCAAACGCTTCTCCCACTCGGGCTCGTATTCCCAGCACATGAACCACCGCTACTCTTATTGCAAGAAGGAGTCTCAGAGCCAAGGCGGAGGCAGGGACAGCCCGGAGGAGGACGCGCTGAGCCGGGTGCGGGGCTTGCACCTCGCTCCTTTCCAGATGGACTCGGACGAGCGAGGGAGCAGCACCAGAGAGGACGAGGAAAGCGAAGAGTTTGAGGAGGAGGAGGAGGAAGGCGCGGTGGACATGGGCGACATCCAGGTGGTGCAGATAGGGGACGAAGGAGGGGACGACGGCAACGAGGCGGAGGAGAAGACGGCCGAGGCGGAGGAGGGCGCCGACACCAGACAAGAACGCCAAGCGGAGGGAGACGAGGCGATGGCGCGTGAGCGAGGAGAAGAGGAGGAGGCGGTCATGGGGGAGAGCGGGGCCGACGCGGCTTGTGAAGATGATGAGAGGCAGGAGAAAGGAGATAGTCACTAAAAGGAGCAGTCGGACTCCTGCTCACTCGTGACAACTCACTTCAGTTCACTACTGTGTAGAAATCCAGGTGTGCCTGAAAATTGAAAAGAAAAAAAAAAAAAAAAAAATACTAGTGACTTTTCCACAGGAGGAAAAAGATTTCTCAAATCCATTTGTAAAGAGAAAAAATATGAAGAATGCAAATTTTACTAAAGGAAGGAAATGCATTATACAGACTTTGGAAGCTAGAGCCGACAAGTTTTAGATAATGTTTTATTACTAAAACACCTTGGTTCATTTCTTTTTTGTCAGTGTTACTAATTTTGCCACTCATATGTTAACCCTTAAATGCTGTACAGTTGGGAGATATTTCTATACCTTTGTATTGCCAATGAACATAAAAAAAGTCAGTATTTTATTAAGTTGGAAGGAAAATCCTGTGCACTACAAGTGGCTTGGTTTACGTGAGGATCGAGCAGTTCAGTTGTGTTTTCTACCCTTCAGTATTAGCGCACTAGCGATACCACCACCACCACGTTACACTTGTTTTGGGTTGTGCTGTTATTCGGATCGAATTGTGAGCCTTAAGAATAAAAATCGGCAAGAGGACGGGTCTTTACAGCCATTCGTTTTTCCCCCCCCCAGGTGACTTTCTTTTCTGTACAAAGTATTGACATTTTGGGACAAAAGCTAATTCACTTTCTCACATTTTGTGTAATCGCAGGCCAACGGAAGACGTTAATATAGTGCACATGAAAGCCAGAAAATTAGAACCAGGGCAGAATTTTAATCTGTTATTGATTCTTGTTCAATATTAAGGCCTCTCTAATTGTATTATGTTATAGCATTAAAAGAATTTAAATTGAAATGAAAGTCAAGAAGACAACTCAAAATTTAATGAGGATATTATATTTTATAATTACCAGAATAAAATCAAAATACGAGAATAACGTTGGAATTCTATGTAAGAAAAAGTTAGAGTTATAAAGAAAAGAATATCACATATTGGTCTCTGATGTATTACTACATATTTTGACTTCATTGTTTAAATTATGACTTTTTTAAATTGTATGCCTTTATTCTTACATTTTCTCTTTTTAAAAGTGTGATCCTTGTACTCTTTCATACCAGGGGTACTACTACAGCTTTGAATTTTTGTTTTTTTTTAATCTTAGATTCAAGTTCAGTGCCGTGACAAAATCAATGAATTTGTTAACAAAACAACATTTTGTGAAGTTGAATCGAAGCTTGTTTTTCCAAAAGTTACATAAGAAGGCTTGTTACAAACTTTCCTGAAGTCTTATATGACAGTGACGTTTTGCTATAAAGTTGTTAGGATGTAAATGATATTTTACTTTCAAAAGCTTGTTGTTGTTCAGGGCAATCAGATATATAACATTACGTATATAATGAACACAGAGAGGCAGATGTCTCGAAACTATAACAATAACAAACAATGGACAAGAGAGTGAATAGACATTTTCCCAAAATGTCAAACACGATAAATATTAAGAAGCCTTTTTTTTTTTTTAACCTATATATACACAAACAACCCCACCCCTGAGCCTTATGCAAAAATACAACAGAAAAAAAAGAGAAAGATGCATATGAAAAGTGCCATTATGCTATGGAAGCTTAGCAGCTAAGATCAGGTATTAGCAGGTCCCAGATCAGCCATGTCAACAAAGTTTGACATTGTTACATATTACAACTGTTGCATCATTTTGGAAATTGGGAATTAGCACACATGACTTGTAAGTGTTCTAATCGTGTGCGGCCTACTCTACGCTTGTTCAGTGCACTTGTTTAACACACAATGATCAAAATGTCCCTTCAGGTAATGTAGGCAAATTCCAGGAGTTATAATTCAACAAGGTTTCAGTATTATTTTTGGCCTGTTATGTTTTTTTTTGTTTTGGTTTTTTTTGTTCAGTTCCTGTGTTTGTACTGTATGTTCAGCAGTTGCAGTATTATTGCCCCTTCCCCAAAAGAGATGGGTTTGTCTGTTTAGTCATAGAGAACTTTTATATTTATGTGTCTTATTTTTTATATTTCTTTATGGTTTATTTATTACACTATGTAGTGTACAATACTGTAGTTTGTATTAATACGATAATATATTTTAGTATGGGATTTAAAAAAAAAAAATTCAAAGGCAACATAACCACAAGCTTGAAACAAATGAGACTCCGGCATACTGAAGTATGTTTTTTTTTTTTTTCTCTCAACAAATAACCCCTCCAAGCCTGAAAAATTGGAACCTGTGACCTCTTTGCATCCATGCTCATGTTGCTTTAGTTTTCCTCTCTTTATATGAAGCTACTGAACTTTTTTGAACAAATAATTGTATGTCTAATAGCATGAGTGTGCTGTTGTATTGAAGGATGAACCGTAACCACCCAAACTGTCCTGTTTGCCAAGCCAAAATAATATTGTTCCTATGCTTTTCTTTTTGTGCCAACATGTTACTTTCTACGTCATTGTCAAGACCATGTCCACTTTTATAAACCCCTCCCCTTAACACCATCTTTTTTTTAAATTGTGATTGTTTTTCTTCCTTTCTTTTTTTTTTTTAATGACTCCCCATCTCACAATAAAATACACCAAATACAAATTTGTGGGTTTGTGATGATGTCATCAATAGGGTTTATATTGTACGTTATATTTCAATATAACGATATGTATAAGCACCAATGTTGAACACAAGCCGTTGCCGTATGCTTGTCATGCTCTGATTTGTTTGTTACACAGTAATATGCATAGGAAATAATAGATATTTGTTTGGGGTTAAACTCACTTTTAGAAAACCTGTGTTGACTGTACAGGCAGCGGATTTAAGAATCATTTAACGCTTTCTATGAAGGGCAAAAAAAGTTGAATCAACATTGGGGGAAAAAATGTCTAAAAATAGTATTTTTAAAATGCAAAATAGCTGGTTTTGTTTTTTGGGCTGAATGGAGATATGTTCAGATTTTTTTTTCCCCTGCCAAGAATCTCAAAATTGTGACTTAAAAAGAAAAAAAAAGATAAAAAGAAATGCGTTCCCCTCATTGGAATGTCTAGTTCATTTATGGCGGTGCTAAAGCACCCCTAAAGAAAATCCAAGCACCCCCAAAAATTTGAAAGATCTTAAAAGATTTTGGTTAGTGGATGTCCTTTTCCAACAAGCTAGAGAATTGTTAAATCTATGCGGTACTTGGTAGAATTGTAATAGTTTCATTTAGGCAAACGTTAGCATTGAAGCTAGCTCAACCACAAGATATGCCCTAGCTTTTCTTTCCACATATTTTCGCCCACTTTCATCCTGAGTTTCCAATGACAGCCGCCTCTGTACCATCCTCATAATTATGATGCTTTTCAAGGTACAATTACACTACTACATAATGTTGCTTAAACCTCCCTCTAATCTGGCGGGAGCATCCCATTCCAATCAGTGCAGTCTGCTTGTTAGCAGCCCTGCCCAAGGTCAAACCTATTGATCCAGATTAGGTTTCCATTGGGGTCAACCTTCCCCCCACTTCACCAACATGCAGCCCGTTCTGCCAGCATGAATTAATAATGCAATGGACAATAAGGAATCGATAGTGCTTTGAGCAGTTGAAAATGATACAATAGTTGGTGGTCATATTTGATAGGTGGTCTCCCTAGACAGCCAAAGCACTTCTAATGTGATGTTTTTTCTAAAAGAAAGGAAAGGGTGGGCGTCGGATTTATTGCAGGGATTTGTTCCAGGCCCACCCGTAATGGGTGAAAATCTGCACAACAGAGAGCATATAAACATTTTTCTATAGTTTTATATCCCCCATTACACTTTAAACACTTTTAAAGTGATTAAAACACACTCAACCTTATTAAAACGCTTTAAAGTGTTTCATAGTGCCTTTTCTCACTTTTTTGCGATCGTGAAATGACTCATAACATCACTTTGATTAAACGGACAAAACACTCAAAACAGTTCTCCAAATAGGAGCCAAAGCATGCTTGCAACAAGTTATTTGCCACTCCTAGTTTACGTTTTATTCTAGGGCTGTCAAAATTAAAGTATTAGCTATGGGGTTTAATTTAAATTTGATAACGCGCTAAAAAAAAACAACTCAGTTAACTCAGTTTTATTCACTTGCTGTAGCAGCTGACCTCATTGTCACAAAAACAGACTTGTACGTAGTTTCACTTCAAAAAGTTGCTTGACGGCTCATTGGAGAAATCCAAAATAATTTGCACACTTTGCATAGCCAAATTCAAATACCATCTTAGTTGTACGTCTTTAGTGTATCGTTCAACTGTTGTATTTTACAGGAAGGATAAAAGAAAGCTATTAGAACAGTCTTTGAATCGAAATATACTTTTATTTTTTTCGCACATTAATTCCAAGATTTTACCCAAGTAAATAACGGTTCCAAGCTTCGTAAAAAATTGTTTGCTGAAAACTATGATTAATCGCGATTAATTATGGAAAATTATGCGATTAATTAGTTAAAAATCTTTAATCGTTTGACAGCACTAATACGACATTTTAAAAGAGAATTATAATTCCCTCAAATGTAGACCTGTTAGCTTAATGCTAACATATAATGCGAACCACCTTAGACAGGCTAATGGAAATTAGCCTAAATGTAACATGAACTCATTCACTCATTACCGACTATATCGTAGATGCCAACTAGACATTGTAACGGGGAGGGATGGCAGGGAATGAGGTCATTACAAACCTTCAAACAACTGCTACTTTAACACACACGGCGCAGCAACACATAAAATCAGCATACAATAAAATTCAGAGACATATATTTTCTCTGCTCATTTGCAACGACTATTACTGGGGATTAGTTTGGGACTTTAAGCCTCCTCTTGCCGTTAATCATGTTGCATCTCTTCCAGTTGACCTCCTTGTAGCGCAACATACAACACGGAAGGCACACAACTCTAAATTCAGACTTACCCGTATATTATAAAAACCTGATATATATTGGTTGGAACACTGAATTGCTGGTTGAGTGTGTGTGCGCGCACGCATTGTGATGATTCGACCTGTTATGATAGCAGTCCGGGGGTGGGAATGCGTCGACTCGGTGATAGAATGATCTGTCAGAGGTTTGATCCCGCCATCATCATCGTGCCCAGTGGCTCCCCCGAGACCCGGCTGCGGGAATGGAGGAAAAGTGGAGAGATAATGCTTGATAGGACAGCTTGCAGCATAACATTACTGTGTCAAACTGTCAAACAGCATCTTGTAATTGTGCCTATTACCAGCGTCTTGTAAGAGTGGTCACAAAGCGTCCCTCGAAGCTCCGGAAAGGTCAACGAGTGTGTAGCCTGCAGTTGCGTGCGCAGGCGCGAGAGTGTGCGTTGACAGGCTTTAACCGGCATCCACGACTCAAAAGTGGAGATATTGCCGTGTGTTCTGCTGGTCTCAGCATTTCAAAGGAAAATTGAAAAGCTATAACTGCTAAGAGGATATGGAGCGCGCTTGCCAATAATGGTGCAAAGGCCTGATGAAGTACGGCGGCTGCCGGGACTCTGACACACCGCCAAGCCCAGGGGACCGAGGCTCCCTGGGGAAATTTAGAGAAAAAGCCAAGAGGAGGGAAAAGAAGGCGGAGGAGGAGGAAAGCGAAGTCCGCGTTGAGGAAATCGCAGTTAATTGTGGTCAGGTTCAGCGCCAAATACCAGGACGCTCGCGGAGACGTCTCAAGCGTGTGCAGAGGTGAAAAGGGCCAAGTTCATAAAGCACTTCACCGGATAAATCGGTGGCATTTTTAAATGTAGGGTTCGGGATAAGCTCAATGAATACTGATATTGGGATGTTGCGTAAAACCTACATAAAACTGAATGCAATGATCTGCAAATCCTTTTCAAACCATATTCAACAGAATGAAATATTTAATGTTCAAACTGATTCACGTTTTTTTTTTCAAATATTCTCTCATTTTGAATTTGATGCTAGCAGCGCATTCCCAAAAAGCTGGTAGAGGTGCAACAAAAGACTAGTAAAGTTGAGGAATGCTTGAGGACTGCTGTTTGGAGCATTCCACCGGTCAACAGGTTAATTGGAAACAGGTGAGTGTCATGATTTGGTGTAAAAGCAGCATCCCCAAAATGCTCGGTTGTTCACAAGCAAATATGGGGCGATATTCACCACTTTGTAAAAAACTGCGTGAGCAAATGGTCCGACAGTTTAAGAACAACGTTTCCCAACCTATAATTACAAGGCTTCGAGGGATGTCATGACAACATTCAGAGAATCTGCATTTAATGACCTTCTGTCCCTCAGGTAGCACTGCATTAAAAAAATGGCACGATTATATAAAGGATATCGTCCATGTGAGCTCAGGAACACTTCAGTAAACCTTTGTCAGTTAACAGTTAGCCGCTACATCTACAAATTCAAACTCTACCATGTAAAGTGAAAGTCATATATCAAAAACTACGAAACTTGGCCGGCTTCTCTGGGCTGAGCTCCCGTAAAGTGTAAAATTGTGCTATGGTCTGACGAGTCCATATTTTTTTTTTTGGGGGGGGGGGGGGGGGGGGGGATCATGGACATAGTCTTCTGGCCAAAAGAGGGAAAGGATCATCCAGATTGGTGTCAGAGCAAAATTCAAAAGCCCTGTGATGGTACATGTGGTTGTGTTAGTACCAATGCCATAGGTAACTTACAACACAAGTTTATTTATACAGCGCATTTCATAACAGCTAGAGCTGTAACAAAGCACTTTACAACATGATACAACAAAATGGAATCAACAAATTAACATAAAACACCATATGCAATAGACCGCGTAAAAGAGACGAAAATTTCATCTATGAAGTTGAAAAAACAGCAGACAGGGCAATCCAAAATACAACACGAAATTAAATTAACTAATAATAACATAAAAAGCTAAGAAAAACACTCGACAAAGACAATAATTGTATACAGGCTGTAGACTGAGATCATTTATGCTTAGACCACTGGCATGAGAAAATATAAGAAAGAAGATCAAATGAAACAACAATAAAACATAATAGCTATTAAACATAATAACAATATATTTAAATCATTCACTGCCATTGACGGATTTACTTCACAGTCCAGCCATTCAATGCCAGAAATTTATATATATTTTTTCTAACCCCCAAACTGAGTCCGAAACCTAACCCTAACCCTAACCCTAACCCTAACCCTAACCCTAACCCTAACCCTGAAAGCGGGTCTGAAAATGTCTGGCAGGGAATGAGTTAAATACACTTTTTTTTTTTAAAGGAATCAGCAATTATTTCAGCACATGGAAAAGCAAAAGGCATAACACTGACACTGAAAAAAGAAAAGAAATGCCATTTCATAGGTTTTTCTTCCTTGAAATCTCACAATGAGTGCTGTAGTATCTGTGTAAGACAACATACTGTAAAGTCAGCCCAATATTGATTGCTGGAATTCATCATCAATACAGCGCACAAACGTGCGCTATACTGTACGTGACCTAGTGTAGAAGCGGTCAAAGGAGTCCAGGGTCACCACACCCTTGTGTGTAGCAAAGGGTTGATTGGATTGTCATTGCGCTGTATTTTTAGCTCACACCTTAAACATTGCCGCAGAGGATTACCCCTTCAATCCAGCAATATGAAACCGATCGTTAAACCAGTAGACCCACTGAGGTTTCAGCTGTCCTTCTTGCAATGTGGTCATTGTACACTATCCCGTTCACCTTTTGCACCCGGTTACCTCGTCACTCCTGTTCAGTACTCTTGCCGTTTTTGACAAGTGTTATACAAATAAAGCAAAAAAAAAAAAAAAAAAATCACTACAAATGACGCAACGCACATGCCTTCAAGGTATGTCCTAGTCTAGCCTTACCATGTGACCAAAATCTATAAAGTCCATGTGCTGTATGTATCGTTCATTTCCCCAGTGTCAAACTTGCCCTGTAGAAAGTGACGCGTAACAAAATAATGCGTGCTTACTGCCTCCGTTGATGGCCCGAACACAATCACGAGGCACTGGTGTCGATATCTACGATCGAAATTCCAAGATTTATCTTGTTTAGTAGTCTTGCAATCTAATCGCGTTTTAACTTCTGGGGCTGCTCGATGTCCCAGGAAAGCATCAGTATCATCATAAATAAATTCACTATGTAAAAACCGCATTGTATCTTCACTTGGATTGTTTTTGGCAACTTTGGTAGCTCATGTGACCACTTTTCATGTCGTCAGTCAAGTGTAACATGAAGCTTCGGACAAAAACTGTTGAGTCAATTTCAGTTGCGAGTCTTCAAGCTCGAGTTTTGATTTTTTCATCTGATTTTATTTTTTGCTTATTGCTTTAGACCTCTCCTCAATCAATTTCTTATAGTTTTATTCTTTATTCCATGCTCAGCCTCATTTGGTCAAGCGATATGTCTTCTCGCTGGAGTTGTATTTATAGTTGTTTTGCTCCATCCGCATAAGTAGGTCTGGCATTGAAAATCCATTTTTCCCGCAAAGCTGTAACAGCCCTAATGTCGTCTACACTGCTTTCCGACTTTGAGTGTCAAAGTAGCCACTAATTTCAAACCTAAATTTCACACATTTTACACTGGTTCAGGGCCAGCTCAAAAGGTTTCTTAAGAAACAGTTGCAAGTCGAATTCTATTTTTCACATCAAGCGACCACCACAAAACAATTTTTATGCGTTTGCAAAAGGGGACACTAACAAACTACTGACATGAATCAGAAACCAAATGTTTGTCACACTTTCACGATCCCACCGCACAAACCCCAACAATATACTTTCACTTTCAAAAAAAACAGTGAACTGAGGAAACGTGCTGCCTAAATAGCCACAGCCACTGATTAGCCCCGCCCCCTCAGGTGCGCAGCGCCACACAGGTGCCACTCATTCTCTAAATGGGCTCCACCAACCCCACTGGATTCCAAACAAAAATAAAAAAAGAAATGTGACCCCAAGTAACCATAACAAATGGTTAACTTAAATGTGTTCATTTACCATTTAACGTATGCGCCGTGTTTAGCTCATTTGTTTGTGTTGATTTAGTTTCATATCAAACTGGGTTTTATTTTTATTTTAACAAACAAGAAAATACAGGCACTTATGTCAGGAAAGCGATTGCTTGGGGAGGGGGGGAAGTGCGTCAGAACCCGACACAAGTGCTTCACAAACTTTGAAGCAGTTTTTTTTTTTTTGAAGGTAAAACGACTACATTTTCATTTTATTATTGAAGGTGCAATTACGAGCTATAATTGCTTTAGTGTAGGGGCCGTTTTTCATGCTTTTATTTCAGGGCGAGGCTCCGGTTTAACTTTCACCACTTCCTCCCCTCGTTACCACACCGCGACTCAAGTAGTGCTAGAAAAACACCAGTGTGACCACTAATACATCGCAAGGCCTGCCTTGGTCTCACATGGCCTTTGTGCGAGTGTGTGTGTGTGTGTGTGTGTGTGTGTGTGTGTGTGTGTGTGTGTGCAGGTAGAGCCAGGCCCCCCACACTGCCGGGACAACTTGGTACAGCTCTCAGTCCTTGACTGGAATAACAAGAAGCTGAAAAGAATTCAATTAAATAGTCCGCTCCTTGAAAAGCTACCGCCCACCTGCTTGAATACACACACACACACACACACACACACACATACTTTTATATACGCACACGTACCTCCTCCTCTTCCCCATGACCACGATCTGCTTTGGTCCTCCCACACACATGCACACGAGCAAACATGCTCACACACAACACACACACGCGTGACAATTTCACCTCTCTCCTGCGTCCTGGTTCAATGTGTGTGTGTGAGTGTTCTAAGTAATCCCATTGTCCCATCCTCCTCCTCCTCAGACCCCCCCCCCGCCCCGCCCCCCCACACGTCCATGTATCATCTCAAAAGCTGACACCTCATTGGCTGCTGGAGGTCAGAGGATAAACCCATAAAAATGTCTCTTTGTACTCCTTTAAATGTTCACCTTTTTGTCCTTAGGATGTCTCATTTCTACAGGGAGGATTTTTTTTCTGACATTTTTATGATTTACCAGCACTGTACTGTTATGAGTACATTCTTGAAAACATTTAACGTCCGTGTCATTTAAGTCATGAAAATGAAATGAATGAAAATGTTAAAGGGGAAGGCAACCCAAACATATTTTTTTTTCAAGAATATGTTCTGTGCAAGCCCACTTGTTGAAACATTCTGATAAATATTGCGTTTGTGGAATAAGAGTTCATCCACCCGTTTTTAGCCATCTCCGGGGGCGGCCATTTTGTCACTTTTGCTAGGGTAACGACCAATCACGGCTGACCTGTTTTCTGAAGCCGAGCCGTGATTGGTCGTTACCCGAGCCCTGAGCAATCGTGATGTCATTTTCAGTCGACAGAAGTGACAAAATGGCCGCCCGCTGAGATGGCTAAAACAATAACTAATAAAAACAATACTAATCAGAATGCCGTATTTCAACATATTCTTTAAAAAAACATGTTTGGGTTGAATTCCACTTTAAAGAAAGAAATCCAAGCACTTGTGCAGTGAGCTCACACAATACTGAGCAATGATCTTTGGTCTATAAATAGAACGTCACTCAAGGCCAGCAAACTGAAAGCGACCAGAGTGAGTATGGTGTTAAAATATTGGTGACTAATAGCGTACAAGGTCAAACATCAGTATTATTACACAACGTTCAGTTGTGGAGGAGAGTTCACGCGGTGGGCTCGTCCGTCCCCGAGGATGGGAAGTGTGCGGACCAACAGGAGATGAGACAAGTCATGCAGCAAAGCTCCAGATGTGATTCAAGCTTCTGAGTCAGTCAGCAGATAAAGCAGTTTTTAGTGCGCATGGGTTCAGGTCACCTCATCCACCTCTTCTAATAATCGGAATACGTCCACTTACTGTCCCACTGTGATTGACATTTGACTCCTCCCACGCGTGTTCACCTTTAACCTTGGCCTTTATCCGACCCCGCTGGGAATTGTTGGTGGACAGTACTGATTATTCATGTATAGATTGAAATGTAAAAAAGTAAATATCACACACACAAAAAAATGCTAACTAGATACCTCAGAAAATACACTTTACACCTGTTGGCAATATTACTAACAGGCGAAAGAAAAAAAAACATGTGAAAAACACTTATGTCCTTTTTTTTTCCATTTAAATTTTTTTGACGTTAATGGGCTTTCCATGTTACAGAAATGCCATTGTGAGTTTTTTTTTTTTTTTTTTTTTTTTAAATGACAAAATTCAACATAAGTGTTTTACACAGGAGAGCGACGATATACCGTACAGTATTTAACATAAACCTTTGTTAACATAAAGACAGGCTAATCAAATAGGGTATCTTAAATTATCAAATTGAATACAGGTTATAAAAAATAATCATACACATTCTAAAAAACAAAACAAAAACAACTTAAAGCTCTGAATAAATGACGTAAAAATAAAGCACCCAGCCCGATTTTTGCTTTGAAAAACATTTATTTTAAAAAAAAGAATGGATCAGGACGGTTCTGCTACACCCACCTTGGTGCTTGCTGGAACATTTTTATGGTCTTTCTTATCTTAGCATAATGCAGCCAAAACATTTTTATGATACTAATCAATCTTGTGCTTAATAAATCAACAGTGACTGACTCAATCCCCATCAATCTGAGAACACGCTATACATTATTTTGCTTCCTGAGTGTGGACGCATTAATAATATACCACTGCCGATTTTAATATCCCTCACCAGCCTGTCATGTAGCTAAACTTAAAACTTCATTTTTATTTTTAATCAATGTTCAAGGGCTCCAGCAGAAAGCGCACTTTTTCCTCATCAGGGGCAAAAGGGCAGTTGCCGGAGCACCCCCAGGGGTCTATCTTATGCACGTGCCTGATTGGGGGACTGAATCACTTCTGTTAAAAACACATCCAAGCACAACTTTATCAACACGTTTTAATGCGCGTGATGAATTGTTGATGGGAACGCAGCATTTGTTTAGCCACTGTCTTATCTGTCTTTGCAGAACAAACAAGACTAACTCCTAAGTGGGTTGTAAATCAAAACAAATCTTTCCAAAGCGCATCAAGTTGGGTTGGCAGCGTTATTCTGCCTCAGGTGTTCTTCCCCCTCATCTTGGACAACTTGTTTATTTTACAAATAATCAGATTTGCAGTGACGCACAACACGGTGAAAAGTCTTAAATCCGAAATGAAGTCATCATCCACTTGCTCCGGGGACGCCAAAATCAACTCGTCGCACTTCTTCTCCTGACAGTTTGACTGCGGCGTGTGGTTAAAACATTTTGTGCTGCTTGTTTTTATTTGTCAAAGTGAACGCCCCCGAGGTTGGACTATTCAGAGTTCCACAGAAATGCGCCTCAAAAGTCACACAAAAAACATATCTTGCGAGACTTCACCGCAGTGAGCGAAGTCATCATTTTCAAGTACTTGAAGTAAAAAAAAAAGAATGACTGAGATGAACTTGCTCAGTATAAGAAAGGATTTGACTTGTTTAAAATTTAGTGGGGACTCAACTTGATTGGCTTGATTTTTGCCACAGTAACTGACTTGCACAGGTGACTCTATTTCCATTCAATTAAAAAGTCATTTTTCCATAATGCGGCTGAGCAATTAATCAAATTCAAATTGACATTGCAGTGTAGTAGAATGCAATTTTTCCAAAGCCTGCAATTAAAAAAAAAAAAAAAAAAAAAACAGGGTTGAGAGTTCAGAGACCAAAACATTTCTGTATAATAAATGTAATATTTAATGTAATACAGATTCATTTATTGTTTGTGTTAAAAAGAAAATACATCGGGAGAGGATCTTGAAAAAAATAATTGCATATTAAATCGCGATCACTATATTAGGGGAAATTGCAATTACATTACACTGGTCAACAGCAAATTTTAATCAGAGATGACTATGTGCCGCAAAACGTATTTTTGAGGCTGATTTTTAAAAAAATGTCTCTTTTTTTGTTGGATATTTTTATTTTTTTGTTTTTAATAATGACCTATAGAAATTCCATATGTCATAATTCATCTAGAATTTAAATTTACTTGCATCACCGATGAAAAAAAGTTTCGCAAAAATGTGTGGAGCAGTGTTAGTTTCCAAAAATGTTCAACCCCATAATATAGCAGCACAAAAATATTTTCCCATGGCACCAATAGTTTCCAAATCCAAACAATTTAGAGGTCAAACAAAACTGCGGGTGAGTCCGCTGATAGTGTAGTGGTACACACGCCTGAGTTGTGTGCGGGCAGCGTGGGATCGATTCCCGCTCAGTGACAGTGTCTATGTGTGCCCTGCGACTGGCTGGCGACCAGTTCGGGGTGTAGTCTGCCTTCGCCCATTGACGGCTGGGATAGGCTCCAGCAACTCCCCGCGACCCTATATAGGATAAGCGGTTTGGAAGATGACATGACATGACAAAACTGCGGAGTTCTTCCAGTGACTCCAACTGCTTCTCACCACATCTAATAAAACACAAATTAGAGTTCATTTCTGTCACTGTCGTATAACTCACAGACTCGTTCATTTGTGCTTCTTATCGCAACCTTTCAAATTAACCTCGAATGAGGCTGCAGGCCAGAAGAAATGAAGAAAAAAGGGGGGAGGGAATTAAAAAAGATGAGAGGGGGGGAAATCCTAATCAGAGCAAGCAGCATCCATTCGTTCCTTCCTTCTCCATCTGTCGCCGTTTCCTCCAGCTCTTTTTATTAACACACCATAGGGCTCCCCCATTAGCGGCGCTGACCTTTTGATCCCAGTCAGCCCGCCCCCACGTCGGGGCTCAGAGCTACGTGGCCGGCGGTCCCGCGCCCTCCGGGCTGTGTCATGCCTTCTGCCGCCCTCGTCATCATTCAAGTGAGGAGACCAAGAAGTCAGTGTTGAATAAAAGGCAGACTGAGGAAGGCGCACTTAATTAAATAAGGTGTGATTTGGGGGTGGGGGGGTGCTGGGGTGCATCAAATTGAAAATATTATTAGTAATCCGACCCGCCTTTTACCCCTTCATCCAGCACTGGGAGAAGAACAGGTTGCAGGCCCATCTTTCCGTGCCAGATGGTTCCACATTGACAAATCAATTAGGCTCCAGCTCATCATCAAGGGGAGCAGGGGGGCTGCGAAGGCTAGCCGCCCCCACCACCCTGGGGTCTACTCGGTCAACCACTCCTCCGCCTCGCTTCGCCTTAATCGCCGCCCCCACCTTTTTGCATCCCACAAAGCTTAGCCTGGGTGAAAGAGGGTGAGGAGGCATGAAAAAAAAAAAAAAATAATAATGCAAAGAACAAAGAAACTGGCAACACATGAATCACCTGGGTGACTTCCATGCTAATGCACCAGTGGAGAAGATGGGTGGCAAAGAAAATTGTGTGTGTGTGTGTTTGAAACGCATGTGCCAAGAAGCGCTACTCCTGAGTGGAGGTGGTTGACGAGGTAGGAGGATGCTAGGGGAGGATAATCCAAAGAAAATAAGCAGTACGGCCTAGCACAAGTTGTGACGGAAGTGAATGTGCGCTCTTCACTGCCCCCTAGTGGAGCAACACAAACGTGACAAGGGGAAGGCTGGGTGGCAGTCTGCTGGAGATGCGCCTAACATGGAATTCATAACACCAAGACGACTTCACAGAAGAAATATCAATACTGTAGTAGATTTATCCATCCATGAATGTTTGCTTTAGGATCAAACTGGAGTCGAGCCCGGCTGACTTGACTGGTTGTGAGACAATTGCAGAGCACAACCGTTCACACCTTGGACAAATTAGAGTCTTCATTTGACTCCTTGGGCAATGTTAAATGGAACTGAGGAGCTTCATTTAGACAAAGGTAGTGTTGTGCTGCCATCTTGGTGGAAAGTAACTATGTTGAGATGATTTTAAGGGCTTTATTTAGACAAAAGTAGTGCTTTTATGTTATTTTGTCAAGGAATTATATCAAAGTGAGCTGTGTTCGTTGCCAAGGAACCGTGTTGAATCTAATTGAGGAGCTTCCTTTTGATAAAAGTAGCGCTTTGGTGCCGTCTTGTTCAACTATGTTGAAGTGAGTTGTGGAGCTTCATTCAGTCAAACAGTGCTTTGATACCATCTTGGTGCCAAGGAGCTATGTTGAACTGTATTAAGGAGCTTAATTTAGACAAAGGTAGCGCTTTGACACCGACTTGGTGCAGAGTCACTTTGTTCAAATGAGAGAGGAGTTTCAATCAGACAAAAGTAGTGGGTTGATGCCATCTAAGGATATCTTGGTGCCAAAGAACTAAGTTGAGGTGAACTGAGGAGTTTCATTTGGACAAAAAGTAGCGCTTTGCCACCGTGTTGTGGCATGGTACAAAAAGAACTATAATGAAGTGAGTTGAGGAGCTCATTTAGACAAATGTAGTGCTTTTGCTGCCATGTTGCGGTATAAAACATTTTAGGAAGCACTTGGATTACTTTCAGGGTTCCCTATCACTGTAGTTCGAACAACATTTGGGCAAGTTCAGATTCTGTCCGTGTCATCAATCCTCAGCATACACAGGGAGTCTTGTTCCCTTTCAATATTTTGGACCAAGGGAAAAAAAAAACATTATGAGGGCGGGGGGGTTCACCATATTCCTCATGTCGTCCCGATGAGGTCGAGCAAACCTGTTAAATGCCCCCACAAACGCTCCTAGCGGAGTCCCGGAGGGAGCGGAAGGTGGGAGGCGGGTTTATCCGCGAGGGGAGGGGGGTGGGTGGGTAGGGGTGACGGCAGAGATGTGTGGGTGCCCTCCTGGCTCCACTCAATCCCCGCGTCCTTTTACTCATGCAGTTTGGGGGCAGCAACAAGAGAGAAGGCGAGAGCTGCTGCCGAGACCCCCGGGGAGAGATTAGCGCTGACAGCACAACAAAGAAGAAGGATGCCAGCGGCCCTCGGGCTCCTTCGACAAATTCAAACGTAATGTACGGCTTGAACTGCGCCAAGGAGGATCAACATAATATACGATCGACCCACTTTGCGGTGCGCTCCGTTGGCAGTGATGTAAAAGCGATTTATGCCCATAAAAGTGTGCCGGCTAATTAAGTAAGATGTTGGCACGGGAGCAAATCCAATGAGCTTTTTCCAGCGCTGGCGAAGCAGTCGAGTCCGCCCTCTCAAAGGTTTACCTGCAGCGAGGAGAAGGAAAACTTTCTTTGATTTCACGCCACAACTCTCATCCCAGACGTCCGCGCGTCGGGGCTTGATCCTTTAATTCAATTCTGTTATGATTTGTTCGGGGGCCGCCCCCTTGTCCCCAGCCTGACAACATTGGGGCGGTCTGCGTAATTATGCTCGGCCTTTTTCCTCCAATCAGGCGACCGTGTTGAAGACATGTCCTAATTAGAGCCTCAGTGGAGGGAGGCGGTACCGAAGGGGGGAAACATGCGCCGTTATCATTTCACTGCTTTGCCCGTGTCAGTTATTTCATAAAAGTTATCTTTGCTTATCCATCGTCCTGTTTGAACATTTGGCTAAGTTCGCACCCTGTGACCGCGATTTAAAATGATTTACTTATGAATGGTTGTCAACCTGATGCCAAGTGACTGAATTCAGTCGGCATCTTTAAAGAGGGAGTCAACTCACATTTTTTTCAAGAATATGTTCCCAGCAGGCCCGCTAGTTGAAACGCGGCATTCTGATTAATATTGCGTTTGTGGAATAAGTATTAATCCACTCGTTTTCAGCCATTTCTGGGGGCGGCCATTTTGTGACTTCTGTCGACTGAAAGTGACATCACAACTGCTCACAACGACCAATCACAGCTCAGATTCAGAAAACAGGTCAGCCGCGATTGGTCGTTGTGAGCAGTTGTGATGTCATTTTCAGTCGACTGAAGACAAAATGGCCGCCCCCGGAGATGGCTAAAAGCGAGTGCATTTTGCTGCTTAATTTATATTCCACAAACACAATATTAATCAGAATGCCGTGTTTCAACTAGTGCTGGGAACATATTCTTGAAAAAAAATGTGTGCGAGTTGATATTCCTTTTAAATCTTACACGATATTTACCTTTCTATGTTATTCTTTTCGCTTGACTTGCCTAAAAGTGTAGCGCTCTCTGCCCGTAACTTTGCTGGCCACAAGTACGGCTTATCGTGTTTTCGTTTCTTTTCCTGCAGGAATGAGCCACTGCTGAATGTTTGATGAGCCCCAACCGAACGTCTGCCAAAAGCCGCATTTGTGTGTCCAAACCACCGGTGCCTTCCGATCAGCGCCGTTGCTCTTTAAAGTCCTCCTCAATCCCCCCCCCCCCCCCCCTCCCCCGACCCAAAATTTCAGGTCTGGCTCTGTTTTGACTGGACGGCCCGCCTCAGAATCAACAAACGCGTCGGAGGTCGGCGGCACTGAATCTCTTGCCGCCGTTCCAAGTGCAGACGCAGAAAGGAGGGCCCTCACAATTTCCAAACGAGAAAACAATTAGATCATTTCTATAATTCATGGGCGCGACCGCGGCCTGGGCGCGGGGAGGCGAAGAGTGTTTGAAGTGCTCCATATGCTCGCGGTGGTTTCCCGGCCCGATCACCAAGCTGGCTGGGCCCGCTCGGCGGAGGCTGAGGTGCGGGCAGGTAATGTGAACATGCAATTATGGAACATTAAAGATTAATGGCCGCGGTGATTTCTCCCCGTCCCTCCTGCCTTATTTGCAGGTGGGCACTCGCCAAAGTGGCTGTGTGAAGAGACAAAATGGCCGGGAGGTTTTAACCGCTCGGCGATTAAGAGCTCGATACCTTCGCCGCTACCTTTTAAAGTATGAGTCAGAGCTGCGGCTTTTCCCAGAGAAGGTGCTTGATTCTCAAAGATTTCAAAGTGTAGCAACGCTATCGGATGTAATGCACAATACGTATGTTATACTACGCTTACTCAAGACCGGTAGGGAAATTAAACCATCAATCAATGGAGTATATTTTAATGATGCCGAATATTGACAACTTCTCACCATTTGGGAATGAATAAAACAAATAAAAAATGTTGCTGTGGGTGAGAGGGTTATTGGTGAGTGAGAGAGGTTTTGGCATGTGTGAGAGAGTTTGTGTTTGTATGAGATTTTTTTGTGGTTGATTATTTTTATTGTGTGAGAGGGTTTTTTTGCTGTGTGTGAGAGTTTTTTGGTGTGTATGTGGTTTTTGTTGAGTGTGAGAGTTTTGGGTGAATTTTTTGGGTTGGTGAGGAAGACGTTTTTGGTGAAAGAGCTTCATGGGGGATGAGAGTTTTTTTGGTGTCAGTGAACGGCTTTTGGTGAGTGTGACATTTTTTAGCAAGTGTTAAGAGTTTTTGTGCAAATTTTATTTTGATTTTTTTTGGGTGAGGTTGTATTTGAGTTTTTTTTTTTTTAAATCAATATGAAATCAATAAGTTTTTGGGTGTGTTAGGTTTTTGAGCGAGCATGAGAGGTTTCTTTGTCCCGAGTAAGAGAGTTTACGTGAGTATGAGTTTTTTGTCTTTTTAGGGCTTTTTAAAATTTGTTTTTGGGGTGAGTGTGATAAGTTTATGTGAGAGTGAGGTTTTTGTGTGAGTGAGTTTTTGAGTGTGTGTTTTTGGTGAGTTTTTGCTGAGAGAGATTTTTACTGTGTGTGAGATGTGTTGAGCTGAGGTTTTAGTGTATGAGAGGTTTTCTTTTGAGTGTGAGAGCGGTTCAGTGGTAAGTGTGTTTTTTTTTTGTTTTGTTTTTTTTAATCGGAACAGTTTTTGAGCTGAAGTGAGGGATTTTTTTATTGTATGTTTTTTTTTTAATTTTTCACATTCTCTCTGAATGTTTTTTTTTTTTCCTGTGTGTGTGAGTGGTAAATTACATTTATTTTGGCCTATAAGGTACAGCCAAACACACTCAGACTGATGGACATATTTTGGGTCGTCCATGTTCCAAACATGCATGTTTTTGAAATGTGTGTGGGGGGGGAGCCGGGCAAGCGCGGGGTATCTACAGCTTAATACTGATCTCGTAGAAGTCAGTTTGATGTCAGCTTGAGGGTGACATGACATGGACCCCGTTTTTGTCCGTCCCTGCTGCTAAAGTCACTTGTTGACTGAAGCGCCACTGCCATATTTCTTCCCAATACTGTGGTTAGGCTCGAGCGCGTGGCAAACTACCGTACGGGCTGCGTTGTTGCACGCATGCCGGCGCATGTAAGTATTCCAAATGTCTGGCCGGCTCCTCGTTGTTATTAATGAGCTTCGTGCAGCAGGAGTGGATCATTTTCCATGGAAATCCAATGCATTTTAAATAGCAGTGGATCAACATTGCAGGACGGGATTTACATAAGGTAATTGCGAGGTGCTGAGAGTACCTCCTCGCCGCCAGTGGATTTCTTTCCCTTTCTTGGCGTCAGTAATGCAATCAAGTCCATTAAGTAGGCAATAAATACAAAGCTAGACTGTATCAGCGCCTTGTGACGGATAATGGTTCCTCTTCATGCTATCTATTTATTTATCGGAGACAGGTACGGATGCTTTTTGAAGCAGAAGACCCGTATTGTTTCTTGCTTTTCACTTGTCTCTGTTTAATGTGCATTTTTTAATTCTTTCTCACTATACATGGTCTAAAAACAACCAAATTATTATGGTGATTCTTATACATACAAATAATGAATGATTCATGGACCTCTACAGTATATAAGCGCGTCCGAATTTTGAATTGACGTCATGCTCCAAAATGCCAAACAGTACTTCTCTAAGTTTTGTAGCATAACTAACAAAAAATAAACTCCAGTAATAGTTGTTGTTCCCACTTATCAGAAAAATATGTCTGTGAATGTTGTTGTAAGCTGTTTGAAGGTTTATAATTACTGTAAAACCCATGCTAATTTTTACTAGCCCTTTTATGTTGTTCTGCATTATATGTTAGCATTAAGCTAGCTAACATGGTTGTTTAATCCTTGTTTAGGTGTCAGTTTGACAGCAAATTTTAACTTGGAGTGACCAATAAAAAAAGAATAAGAGTTTTAATCAGCTTAAATGTGTTGATAGTAAAGTGTATTGGTTGGGTAAAACTACAAATAGTTCAAAATAAGTTTCTCATATGGTTTTATTGTGGTTTTTCAACATTTGTATCCCCAGGATGAAGGTTCACTGAATCGGCAAACTAATTCCAACTATTATTATCGTATGTAGCTTAGGATCTAGGTTTATTTCATAATTGACTTTGGCTATTTATTTCTTTTTTTTCAAATAAAAGTACAGTATAGTGTATAAACAAGGCAGGTAGTCACCGCGCAAATCCATTACAAATGGAGAGCTAAGTGAAGCCTTTCTCCAAGGGCCAAACAGCCAGCAGCTTTGCTCAGCACTCCAAAGCTACGTGCTTCTTAATCAAAGCTGGCATACTGGCAATTACCTAATTAGACATCAATTAATCCGCAGCCTTCAGGTCGGCAGCCATCTATGACCTGCGGAGGAATGACAAAAAAAAAAAAACGGAATTAATGGAAGCAGAGTGGCAGAGGTTGCCATACATTTCAGAAAAATCAAGAAATATACTAAAGTGCTTTTCATAATTAACAGGTAGGAAAATAATTGATTGCGACACGAAAGCTTAATCACTCCGCTCAATAACCAAGATATTAGCGTTGAGTAGATTAATTCAATTATGTAATTAAGGCAGAGAGGGAGCTGAAGCTTTAGAGTTGATTGAAGTCGAACGGCAGACTCACCTTTATGTCTTTTACATTTATGGTCTACATCAAGCATCCGCGCCGAGCTTTTATCACTGAGACAGGAAATGCACCGGGGCCTCCTCGTTTCGTTTTGTCTTTTTTATTAGACAGAGCAATTTCACAAACAGCAGTTAGCCTGAAAAATTACATTCAAATGTGCAGCTGATCACACGTAAACACTGCAGGAACAGAAGGAACAGTCTTTTTTTTTTTTTTTTTCTTCTTCTTCTTCTTCTTCTCTTTTTCACAATCTGCCATTTTGTCATCTTTTAATTCAAATGTACAAACTGGAAAATCAACCATACACACAAAGCCCAGTCACTAGAACACTTTGTAACAACTAGCTTCTGTCAGAGTCAACGAGCTCCGAAACGTCTTGAAAGGCTTTCCGCCCACTGCCATACGTCAGACCGGGAAACACTCTCGGTATCGGTCCCGCCTGTCGGAATACTTCATCATTAGCTTGGCGGGGGTTTGGAAGCCACCGCAGGACCTCGGAGACGCATCCCGCCAGGAGGATTGACCAAACGGACGCATTTGCGTTCGTAAAGGAGTACAGACCGCGCGGACTTGACTGAAGCACGTTGACACGACGACACGACACAAATCTGTACAAAGTGGCAAGACCAAAGACGCTTCTGTGCAGGTTTTAATTCACTCCCGTCGACAAACACTGTTTTATCCCACCGTCGGGTTAACACTTAAAGGGTGAAGGTGGGGGCACAAAGTGAAACACTGCTCCGGATCGTCCGAGTGCAAAAAAAAAACAAAAAAAAAAAACATAAAACGACGACAACAACAACAACAAAAAAAACATCGGCCCATTAACACAACACTGATTCATGGCATAACCGGCGTCACAGACGAAGCGCCACAACACAGAAGACCAACACAGTTCAGGCAACATCACGAGGTTTGCGTCTGCCTTTTAACGCCACCGGAGCAGCATCCGTTAACTTTCCCCTTACTCAAGGAGGAGCTTTTATAGGATTCAGTGACTGCGGCACCAAAAACAAAACAACCACCAAAAAAAAAAAAAAGAAAAAAAAAAGAAATAAATCAACCCTGAATACTCAAATTCACCAAATCACGAGAGGTCATCCGAAAGGTTGTCGTTCGTCCGTCTGCAAAGGAACGGCAGCCGGAAAGGGGAGGGGCCTGTTGCCCATTGAACTTCATCTCCAGAACTGATAAGTGCAATGCCTTGTCATGCTTGTGTAAACGATCATGGCAATGAGGAGTTGGGCTTCCCAGCTGCCGGGTCCACAGCAAAACTGAGTTCAGTCAAAAACAAAAAGAAAACGAAAAAAGGAGGCAAACCAGTCCAGAGCCCCTTTTCTGTCTACCTGCCAAAGATGCTTTCGTACTCCAGCAGTATGAGCTCCACTATCTGGTTCTGGTAGACCATGTGGACCGCGATGTTGCCCGTCTCCGTCTCGGGCCGGAGGAGCGTGGGCCCGAAAACGATGGCCACGCTCTGGGTGGTCATGCGGTTGGCTTCGCCGTGCTCGATCACCCTGTGCGGGAGGGAGGGAGGCAAGTTAGGAGACGGACGGGGGGTCAGGGTTTGGTTTACCTACCGCTTCAGCTTCAGGCTTCCATCGACAAAAACGAGATTACGAGCACTCCGACGGTCTCAGAACGCATCTGCGAGGCTCAGGATTGAGCGCCAACGACGACGAGCCGCCGAACACGGCTGACGCTCCGGGCGAGAGTGGAGCAATAATGGCGGTTTTAAATAGAAGCTACATCCTCCTGTGCAGATGCACAAAACAATAACGCATTTATGGAGGGGAGGAAATGAGATCAAATCCGCCCGCTTGATATAACCGAGTCCTCCGTACACTGAATGTCACGCTGTAAATTCCGCCACTTCATAGGTACTAAATTACAGCAAATGCAGTGCCATATAAATGCAAATGGGAAAGCTAGGCAAATGTCACTGAGAACATATGATGCCGCTGCCGGTGGGTAGGAAAAAAAAAAATAAGAATAACAACGGTTTATGTGCAACCTCTTTCACACTGCTGATAATCAGATAAACTTGAGACATACTTCTAACTAACTCGTTAACTGCCATTGACTGTTACTAGTGAGGCAAAACTACGAGTGGCCATTTTGGGGATACTAGTAGGGTCCAGGTGGATTTTAATTTTACTTGAGTAGTGATGTGAAGAAGAAATGACTTTTATTCCTTTACAATGATCTCGATTCCGCTCGCAACCTTTATTTATTCAATTTGGGTTCGGCTCATCAATGAGACGTCCTCCTCGGGTGCGAACCGCTTGTGAGTCCGTTTCACCAATCGGATGGTGTCAGGCGGTCACATGACCATACAGAAAGTCTTGGCAGGGTTGCAAGTGTCAAAAGAGCGACTAAAAAAAGTACACGGATAATTCTTCAACTGTATTTTTTCCAGTTGTTGTTCTTAATTTGTCAGTCTGAGACAATAAATTGTGTTAATAGTTTGCAAAATGTGCAAGTCTTAGTAAATAAGTGCCATTTCTTTTTCTATTATGAAGGTGGAATTATAGTATTTTGATAAAAATGTATTCATATATTTTCTTTTTTTTTTTTTTTTAAATAGGCCATTTCTGATTAATGTCATTCAAACAAGAAAGAAATCGAAAAATGGATGACCAAGAAATGATGACAGATGAATAAATGTGAAGATCTTACCTGCGCAGGTGTTTGAAGAGGACTTGCATTGTGTCATGGTTCGGTTTTGGCAATTTCTTGATCAAGTCTTTGATTGAGTTTACCCTCTGCTTGTAGTCAGAACATTCTGAAGCAAAAGAGACAAAGCCGCTAGTGAGGGAATTCGCATGCCTGCAGCACCACCTAGTGGCCACATCAATTATTTTTGACTGGAATAAAAGAGTTGAGGTCAGATTTTAAAGTTACTCACTAATTGCATTCACAAAGTCATTGAAGGATCCGTAAGTGAACAGAGGTTCCGGAAGTTCCCGGAAGAACATCTTGAGTGCTCCTGTCGTGACGTGGATGTCCTCCCACTTGCTGTCATCCAGCTCCACCTTCTCGTCTGATGCAGGGAAGGAAATAAACGCAAGGCATCACAATCAGGTGTTGTGTGATAGCGTTTTGATCAAATAATGTCATGTAATGTCATTTAGATGGATGGATAGATACCATGGTTCACAGCAAAGCGGAGCTTCTGTATCACTGCCAGGTTGCCGCTCACTCGATACAAGCCATCAACACTGAGACCTGAGCACAAAAAAAAAAATCCATGTATTTGTTATTTATCATTAAGTGCTCATACAAAATGGCCGTTGATTTTAAATTAGGGCTGTCAAAGTTAAAGCATTAACTATGGAGATTAATTTAAATTATAAAATTAACTCAGTTAACTCAGTTTTATTGACTTCCTGTAGCGGCTGACATCTGCTCACTGCGCAGCCAAACTTAAAGGAGATTTGGTGCAAAGACGGACTTTTACGTAGTTTTACGTAATATAAAATAATTAATAATTTGCACACTTTGCAAAGCCAAATTCAAATACCGTTTTTGTTGTACTGTCTTTGGTGTATCGTTCAACTGTTGTATTTTACGGGAAAAGAATCATATTCAAGGATCAGAGAAAACAATTTGAACGGCCTTTGAATCGAAATATACTCCCCCCCCCCCCCCCACATTAATTCCAAGATTTCACTCACGTAAATATCAGTTCCAAGCTTCGTAAAAAATTGTAGGTGAAAAATACGATTAATCGCGATCAATTATGGGAACATTTTGCGATTAATTAGTTAAAACATTTCAATCGCTTGACAGTACTACTTTAAATCAACAGAATTCTTGTCATTTAATTCATGGTGTCATTACAGTATATTCCCTCCATGGTAGGAGTTGATGTGAGGGGCAGCATTACTCTGATTTGGCCAGTACTAAAAACAGGCAAGCTGTCCTAAACTCTATCTATAAATTCAATTGTATGATCCATCAAATGGATGAATCAATGTATTAATTTATTGCAAAGAATCAATTGGACTCATTTTGTAGCATTTCTTTTGGCTGAACTGGTTCCAGTATTGTATGATTTTTTTATTATTTTTTTGTCCAATAAGATTTCAGCCTTTATGTGTTGCCATGTCAATCTAATCTGCCCTGGGCCTTCAGAATCACACGTGCTGGCTATTTTAACTTAAACAATATTATCAATGGGACTGCTTCTTTAACCAAACAGAATTTAAATGAATCATCATAGCGCCACCATCTGTAATTGGTTGGTCGGTGAAAAAAAATCGACTGGCAAAACATGTCATGGCTGCAGCCGTGAATACGATGTATTTTATTTCAACTTCGAACCAGGTGATGAGCTGACTCATACCTGTGTTCTCCACGTGGTCAATACACATTTTCACAAATCTGGGCACGGATGTGTTCTCCCGCTGGCACAGGTTGCTCAGACCGCAGCCAAACACCTGATCTGAAGAACGGACAGAAAAAACGACGTTGGTAAACTGGGACGCGTTTTACAAACGGCATCGGCCGTTTTTCTCAGGCTACCTTTGATGTAGCCTTTGTCCCTGACCGCCTGGTAGGTGGGTCGACGCGTCAAGAACTTCTTGAGCTTCAGACGAGTTTTTTTCTGGTCTGATGAGTCCATACTGACAGAGGTCTTCATCACAACTAATAGCAGCAAAAACGGACGCATTGTGAGTGCATATAGTCGAAGACTATAAAACAATGAAAGGGCGGTTAGCGGTTAGCCTCACCTCTAGTCTTCTTGGAATCTCGCTGATCTTTCTCCTTGTCTTGTTTCTCAGCTCCCGGAGAGTCCGGCATATCCTCTTCGATGGCCTCGTCCGACTCCCACGCCTGGACAGGAGTTGTTTTTTTTGGGTTTTTTTTTAAACTTTTCGATGCAGTTACACGCATCCACGGCTATGACCAAGTCGACTTACATGTGTGTTAATGGTCTCGGTCAGGGCCCGGTACCAGTCATTGATGACGCTGTCAATCTCGGACTGGATCAGCAGTTCTGTCCCCTGACGCGTCTTCAGCTGAGGAATCCAAAGGTTGGACGTCAGAGGAGCGTGAAACACGATTCGCTAAAAGTTAAGGGATATTTGGCTTTTGGGTGAAATTTTAGGATTCACAAAATGTGCAAGATACTTTCCCGGTACATTCAAAACGTTTAGAAAAGGTCAAATTACATTCACCGGTTCCAGTTTAGAGTGCGTTTTATTTTTGTCCCAAAGTTTCACCCGAAAGTGGAATATCAGTAACTTTTTTTTTGGAGTAGTACCTCAATGACATGCTTCTTGCTGGACTTGTCCTTGGAAGCCCATTCGACGGAACCCCCGCGCAAGTCAACGGTAAACTCTGGCTTGGACTGGTTGCTGCCAAACTTCTGAAATGCAGTGACGCAATATAAGCGATAATGTCGCACAAATGGAACCATGAGAGTAAACTGCTTTTAAAACAATAATTGTCCCACAAAAAAAAAAAAAAAAAAATCAAGACTAGCAGTTAAATGACAAATAGTTGTGTTTAGGATTTAAATTAAAAGAAGGGTTAAAAATGTTAATTACTTGTATTGTTTTTAGGGATGGACCGATTATCATCCGGGCCGATTATTGGCACAGATATTTGGCTTTTTGACGAATATCGGCATCGGCCTTTTTTAAAACTCTGCTGGCCGATAATAAATCAATTTAAAACTGTGGAAATCAAAAGAAAGGTATGTGAAAGTTTAACATTTCTGTCATTTTGAAATTTTCATTCACTCTGGAAAATTACCTGGAGCTATTGTTTAAGTTTTCATTTATCCTTTTTAAGACATGCTGACAACCCCCGGTGCTCCCTGAACGTTTTGTTAGAATTGTATAACAGAGATGTATATTGTCAAAAATAATTAAAAAAAGAAAAATAAAAGTAAAAAACATTTTTTTTTTTAAATATACATTATGCAAACCTTAAACATTGTTCAATAAAAATGCTTAAAGATGTTGCAACAAAGTTAAGAGTACATTTTTTCTTTAGATTTTGATGCCGATATTTTTCCTTTTTACTGAAAATGAATATCGGCTCCAAATATCGGTTATCGGCCGCCTTGACTACTAATAATCGGTATCGGCCCTAAAAAAAAAAAGCATATCGGTCTATCTCTAATTGCTTTGTTAGGCAGGCAAATCACTGTTAGTAAAGTTATTCTGTCAAGTTACTCAGATACAAATAAATGTCTGCCACAATGATTTTTGGCACATTTACAAAATTAACGCCACCTCCGTTTCAAACAATGATGAATAACATCAGATGAATGACATGGAATTTACCAGACAAAATGTCCTAACAATTTCCACAACTTTGCATCACGTGACTGATGACTCCAAATCCGATGCAACACCAAGATTTCAGCAGAGGGTGACAATTAGAAAATATATTTCAATATAAATTCCTCCTGTGATGTAACGGTAATATAAATACTGTGGAACAAAATATTAATTGTTGGCTGTATTTCACTATTTCCAGAGAAACAGCATAATATACTCACTAGGGTGTTTATCTACAATAACTTGGTTTTAGTTTACACTGTGCCCGTTTCAACCAAAGCAAATACAATTTAAATGTTAAAATCGTCTTTATATAAGACCCTCAGTTAAATAAGTCTTGGCTAACTTCAGATTTGTTCTGGATTTTGAAGCGTTTCCCCATACGAAATACAATCACGGAAAGGTCAAACTACTTAGATGCAGTTAATAAATAAAAACGGAACCATTAGCACACAGTGAAACACACGCTAGTCTGTCAGTTAGCCAAAGAAGCGGCGACTGAAAAAAAAAAAAAAAAAAAAAAAAAAAAAAAGGACGTGCAGCAGCAGCAGCAGCAGCCTTTGCAGTGCTATCGTTTACATAGGAGACAGCAGGACGGGGCTTGACTGATTGCTTCCAGTTGCTAAGAAGAGTGAGGAGCAGCTCGGGGATGGAGCCATTGCGGTAATAAGACTTCAGGAAGGAGGAGAGGGAAAAAAAAGCAATGAACAGACGACGACAATATTCTTTGTACAGGTGGCCATGAAGTCGGATTAGAGGGAGCATGGCCAAAAATGGGCCCGTGAATACGCACCCAGCTCGTGCTTCCTCCTTGACCTTTTGCAAAGAGGAGGGAGGAACCCTGCAACACCGTCCACGAGGATGCCCAGTTCTTCCTGTAAGTCAAAACCATTAAAAAAAAGAAAAATCGATAAATAAAAATTTTTTTTTTTTTTTACAAGATGACAGCAAAGTACTTCAGGCCTGCGCTTCAAAGCTTCCTACCTGACTTTTTTTCCATTCTCTGTGATTTTGGTGACGTTTAGGACCCCGCACTTCTCTGAAGGCTAAGGAGGACGAGAGAAGCAAAATCGGAATTCCAACGCGTGCATGACGGACCGCACAAGACTGAGGCGTGAAATCAAAAGTGTTGTTGGTTATGGTCCCTGATGCTCTGAGCAGATGGGTTTTTGCTTTGCAACACAATGGAACCTATAAAACCGACATATAATACTGTTATAGATAATCATGAGCTATGCTGAGGTCCGTGTGAAACCAGACACGGCCGCCGTTCGAATTTGGAGTAATTGTGCAACTGCAAAGCTCCAGTACTCCCTAAAAGCTAGTGGGTGAAATCTCAGGATGGACTTAAAATGCACAAAAGAAGCTCAATAGGTGGACATGTGCATGTTAGGGATGTAACAATTCACTCAAGACCCGATTCGATTCGATTTTTGATTTTTAGTTCCCGATTTCAAATTCGATTTTTTTTCAAAAAATACTCTTTTTAACAAAATGGATGACTCATTTTAAAACAAAGATGTTTTTATTTTCACGTCTGCATTTTGTCCTTCTGACTTTTGTAACTTTACAAAAAAAAAAACTTGAAAATGAACTTAACACTTTGACTGTTTAAACTTTGACTGTTTGTTTTGTTTTATTAGTGTCAGAACTAAACATGAAAATAAATAAATGGACAATAGATTTGACTGTTATTACAAATCCTTTCGTGATCAAACTTTCAATATCGATTCTTTTATTTTTTTACATTTATGCATATTTTAAGCAGTTCAAATCAATTTTTGACGAATCGTAACATCCCTAGTGCATGCGCAAAATTCAAAGGTCCAATTAAGTTCACCTGCAAATGTTAGAGTCCATTTTAGGTTCATGCTGGGATTCCATCCGCAAGCTCAGTATGTGAGGAGTGTAAATTTTGCCCTAAAAACTGGGTGAGCATAAAAAAAAAAAAAGAAAAAAAAAAGTATGACTTAAAGGAATACAAAATTGGAGGTTCCACTGTAGATACTGTTAAAAAAAAAAAAAAAAAAAAAAAAATGCAACATTGCATGTAGTGCAGTTAGCTAGAGATGGTGACATGCAGAAGATGACAGAGAAATAAAAAATAAAAAAAAAATAAAAAAATGCTCAGATTCGATGAGTGAATTGGAAAAAAAAAAAGAAGAAAAAAAGATGTTTATGTTTGGATGGAAGCCAGATGATGGAGGTGGTGAGTGCAATGCGATGCAAGCTGCGATACTAACAGTTGAGGGGTGCTTAGGAGATGACGGGCAGGAGTCAGAGTCCGGAGAGCTCTGCTTGGGCGCCGGAGCACACTCCTAACAACAAGAGGCACCACATGAAGATTGTCTAAAGACTAGCAGGCAACTAAAGGAGTCAATGAAGTCAGCAGGTTAGTGGGGAGAAGGAAATGGAGTAGAATAAGACAACATTGGGTTGCATGTGACATAATAAAGTGGAACAGATATTTGGATTACGAGCCATACAGAAGATTGAGTGCTGTTAGTTGAGCTGGTGTTTTTACACTTTTTTTTTTTTTTTTACAACCACATTTCTGAAGGATGTCTTGCTCTTAGATTTATAGTCCAAACAAGCAATTACAGCTCATAAACATTAACCACGAGATACACTTAGACATGATTACATTGCAAATTGAGTTGGTAGGGGGGCATTTATTTCCCTTTTTTATCTGCAGAGGGCAACACTCGGTTATTAGTGGAATTTATGAGGGAGCTAGTGTAGAGTAATTGACTTTTTGGGTTAAACAGTGATTACTTTGGAACGCTCCACTGCCTAGAGCATGACTTGAGTAGCTTCACAGACGCCATGTTTGTAAATGCCGTAGTAATGACGAAAAAAAATAAAATAAAAAAGACGGCGTCAACTGAGTGCGCCGCGTTTAAATGGACTGACTATTTTGAGGAGATTTTCATGCCATAAAGTCAAAATGAAATTCCAAGATTCCAAAAGCAGCTGCCACAGAGGAAGCGGCGGTTTGATAAACAAACAAAGGAGGTCAAGATGACTTCACCAGCACCATTACTTATACGCAGTTACGGGCGTGTGCTCATTGTGACGCAAATTCCTGAATCATTTTACGATTAAAACCAGCGAGACTTCACTTCGGGAAGCATAACTTGACTCTCACTTCACGGGAGAGCCACGGAGTCCCTACCTTGTCGTTGAGATCGAGGACATAAGTGCTGTGCCTCCACTTGGTGAGGATGATGGGGTCCGGCTGCTTCCTCTCCAGGCTCCGACTCTTGGGGACCTCGCCGGACTGAGGCGAGATGTTGTACTGCGTGGGGAGAGGATCATCATCATCATCATCATCATCGTCGTCATCATCAGACGGCAGAAAGTCGCGACTCCGCCGAGCGGCCCGTCGGCGCCTGCCCCCTCGGCCCCTCCCCTCCCTACCTCCCCTTTCGCTGTCCACAGCAGCATTGGAGAGAGGGGCTCTCGCTCTCAGGGTCTCGCAGCCATCACCTGCGAGGACCCCTAAACGTGTCCCCGTGTCCGAGTAACGCAAGCGGGCACCACAAGAATTCAGCGGCCCGTTCTGATCCGCTCTTAAGCTTCTCGATTGGTCGTAGCAGGAGCCGTTAATAGTCCTGCGGGCGGCGTTCGATTACGAGAGTGGCTCCTGGCGGCTCGCCAAACGCTCATCCACTTACATAAACGGGACTCGGGTGGCACGCCAAGGGGACGGGCCGCGTCAGAGGTGATGGAATTTGAAAGGACTTTGGGGGGGTGTGGTGTGATGTCAACAAAGTGTCGGCAAAGAACATTTGGAAAGGTAACATTAATGAAGTAAGACTACCTTGGGTAATTCCCATTCGGACCTGGATCCGTCGGCATTGTAGTAGTAGGGTCGGCCTTGCTCATCGACATGTTTTATCCACTGCAAAGAGAGTCCAGTCTGTATTTAGTAAACCCCCAAAAAAATTAATAAAAAATATATATATATATACAAAAAAATATATTTGGAAAGTCTGCTCTGGCCTTTGTGTGTGGAGTTTGCATATTTTCCCTTGTGCATGAGTTTTGACAGAAACAAACAAAAAAAAAGAAATCATACTCAACACAAATGGCGATTATAAAAGTAATCTGCTCGGATCAACCAATCAAGAAAATGCTGATGCAATCTAAAGCCTCAAAAACGGCAAAAGCAAGTGTTTTATATATATAATCAGTACCACTTTCACGGAGGACTACGGAAATTGGATATTTCCTACCGAGAAGCTGAAATTCTGAGAATTTGGACAATTTTCAATTAAAAACGTATCTATATCCAAACGATTCATTGATGATCAATGAATTTGATCATCAATTAATGGTTGCACCTCCATTGCAAAATACAGCACGGGAAGCAGTGCAGCCGAGAGAAATTGATGAAATGCAGAGAACAGATAGTTGCAAATAAATTCATGATAGTTCATTGACCAAATACTAGAATATATGTTTATTTTTTGTCGCCTTTGATATTGTTCAGGCCAGCAGAAGGCCTTTTTTACCTTCTCTTGCGTGTATTCGGAGACGTAAAGGGTGTGTCCGTGCTCATCGAGCTCCTCCGACCAGCCTCTAGGGGGCGACCCGTACTGGCTGTCGGACTGGCTGGAACGGGTGCTGTGACAGTTTTCCTCAGACGAAAGCAGCTATTCAGAAAAAAAAAAAAATGACAATAAATCAAAGGCTGATGACATTTTTGGCCGTATTATAAGAAAAACTTGATATCAGTATACGTGTGCAGTTCAGCTGTAAGAAGTGTGACAATGGCTTGAACATAAAGTAAAGCGAGGTCCAGTTTCGGTCCAAAACCATCCAGTTGGCATTTTGCAGATCCCCCAAAAAATGACGAGTGGAGATTATAATGAACAGGGAGCAAATCATCATAATTTTTGTGGCTGGATTGTTATCAAAAACATTCAGCCAGTCATAATTTGGGGTTGAACCAGAGTATGAAAACACCACATGGAGGTGCTGTTGGACTGTCAAGAATACAAAACCGTCCCCTATCAGATCCTTTTCTGCCAATAGGTATGAATAAATGCAGATATAAACAATAGGAAATTTAAATAAAAATATAAATAAATAAAGCCAATAAATTAACATAAAACACCATATACAAGTGACAACGGAAAAGAGCCGAAAATGTCAAGTCTGAAGCCAGAGAAAAGAAATAATAACCAAAACATACATTTCAAGTGTTGTTTTACTTTTTAGGACTGCCAACCACGTGGCATGGACTTAATTGAATTACTTATGTCTATAATTTCAGGTTTCAATTTCTCTGGATCTGAATGTGCCACAGAACCTTATATGACACCTTAAAAGAGAGCCAAGTGTTTTTGAGTTTTTGCCTTTGGCCGCTTACCTCGCTCTCTGCCGTGCCTTGGCCTTCCCCTCGGAAGCTGCTGGCGCTGCCGCCGGCGTCGCGCGTGCGTGGCGGTTTCCACGTGCGCTCCCCCGTGGCCCGGTTGTAGTAGAAATGCCTGCCGCTCAGGTCTTTGTGGGTCTCCCAGTCGCCGTGGATGTGGAGAGGTGAACCGGAGGGGACGGGCGGAAGGCTGGACTGGGAGATCTTAAGCTCCTGGAGGTTGGTGTAGACCGGCGAGTCTGACCTGCCCTGACCCGTGGGCGATGTCGTCTGAGGAAGGAAACAAAAACACGACGGGAGGTCAGACTTTTATGCCCGTTCATTCACTCGTTCACATTTTCTGTTAGTCGTATTTCAACATCATGCATGTAAGATTAAAGCCGCCATACTACATTTAAGGACAGCATTTTTAATTATTTCAATTATTCTTTCACTATGACAGAAAAAAAAAAAAAAAAAAGCCCACATACAACCTTAGTAGGATATTAATGCTCCAAATCAAACAAGCGTTTTTCTCTCAGGATCAAAGCCCTGGCAACAGCCGAGGGTCAATTCGCAAACGCTAGAAAGCATCGTCTCCATGGCTACAGCTCATCTCATCATGATCAAGGCCCTTGTGAACGCTTGTGAAAATGATCTTGGGAGGGGGTTGGAGACTGATGACGGCACCAGGTATTTTCGAAACACCGAGCAGGCAAACAGTCAAAGAGTTCGTTATAAGAGAAACACCTCACTGCTTTTGAAAGTGCTTCAGAAAAACAGTTTAATTAAAAAAAAAAAAAAAAAAACAACGTTCCTGGGATTGAATGGCTGGACTGTGAAAACACATATAAAAACTTTTTGGTTTTTTTTGGCAGTGAATAAGTTCTGGCAAAGACCAGGTCTGAATAAAACTTATTAAAATGGAAAATAGGCCAAGCCCCCCCCCCCAAAAAAAAGACCTTGTGAAACATGGATGTTAAAAATTCAGAGTCCCGTTCTAAATTCCCATATACACAACTATAACAATTACAAAACATAATCATCACATGGCTAAAATGTTTCTATTTCTCTTTTATTCCGCAGATCACCTTGTATCCAGAGATCCTCACAAATACGTCATCATCATCCTCGCCGGCCCTCCTGTGACCTTTGAATGCACGCTGCATAGTGATTGCGGGGTGGGCTGCCAAGCGGGACAGGAAGCACATTGACCCTTGCCTTCACCTCTCTCAAAATGCACACCAGCCAGACAGAAAATGAAAGGAGCCAAAAGCGCCAAGAGCAGTCGGCTTTATCTCTCGACTGCACGCTGCAGTGGCACAACAGGAAATAGTGCTGAAATATTAAGATCCTTTTTTTTTTTTTTTTTTTTGCAAGATTAGGCGGCTTTTATGGGGTGAAGAACCATATTTGGTAACTTGAGTGGGTGATTCAACATTAACCCTACATGACTTGTTGTGAGGCAGCTTCGATTCATTTGCTGCCGATTCACTCGGGACTAGTTTGTAGCCTAAAAAGAACAACGGTTGATTGGCGATTGAGTAAATTCAACGACAACTCTTCTGGGCAACGCTAATTGTGCTAAGTAAGACACTGGCATTAATACGGTGGTTCAGCATATGTAAAACAGATCATCTATTATCTAAAAAAAATGATTATATGATCATTAATTTTAACTGTCGATTAAGGAAATGCATAATATCGCTATATTCAGTCCGAAAAAGGGTTAGGTTTTAGATTTTTTTTTAGATTTGATTCGATTTATTGCTTTCAAGTAGGGGCGGGAATCTATGGGTACCTCAAGATTCGATCCGATTCCGATCTACAGGCCCACGATACGATTTAATTCCGATTCCGAGGCTTATGATTCGATTCAATTGCGATTCCGAGGCATCACTACATTGGCTTACATTTTATAGTCCATGTAAAACACTGGTACCTTTTTTAAAATAAAAAAAATAAAAAACTCAAGGAAGAGCAAAGATTTATATTTCACACCTGTTCTGCCATCTTGTCATGTATTAGCTTAGCCTAGCACAGACGCCTGACGTACAAACGCACGTAATCGCTTGCTTTGTTTTTTGTTTTTTTTTTAGTTCAACTTTAAATATCGATCATCAACTCCTATTGAATCGATTCGGAATCTTTTTAATATGCCGAACGATGCGTCGAGAAAATGATTATCGTTCCCACCCCCCCCGCTTTCAAGGCTGCTCAGCTGCCCGTCAAATTATCTACTGGCAAACACGGCAACGGGGAGGGAAGCGGAAACGAGGCATGGGTGGAGTCATGTTCAGGGCAGCAGTGAGGAGAGAAAGGGCGTGTGCTATTGAATCCAGAAGCGGAGCAGCGGTCGGATGCCTGTGCGGCATCTGCTGACAAGTGGCCAGCAAATGGAGCCCCTGTGTGTACGTGCTTATTGCTAAGAATACGGTTTGTGTAGTTATTGGCATATGGGGACAAAGTAATAATGTTTTCCCTTCGGCTTTGCCTCGGCAGCCTCATGTCCCGCCGTGCTTGTTATAGTCAGTGAAAAAGACTTATGCGTTGACTGTGTTGTAAATTAAACCATAAAAATGCGTAAAGGGGAGCGGGTCAAGGTAAGGTGAGTGGGGATGGTGTTTGTAGTAGCGGCAAACGTCCACTTGGTGACTCACGAGAGCAGTAGTGCTGAAGCAGTGTGAGGGGGAGGGGCTTCTATAGACGGCACACATGGCAAACCGCTCTGCTGCATCACCGTGCACTCTTAGAGACACGTGGTGCTTGTGCAGCATTTTGCTCAAGAGCCCAAACTTCATTCAGTCACCTTGCTGCGGCATTTTTTTCCTGGCACAGCGAGCGTTCAAGCGGAAGGGCAGCGATCGGCTGCGTTTGCGATCGGCCGGATCGCCGCAGATTGAAAAACATCTCGCCGCGGCAATGCTTCAACCCGTCAGGCAGCTTATGTCTTCAGTTGAGCACGAGCTAATCGATTAACGGTCGATGGTGAGGCACGGAAGCATCAAAAGGTGGCGGGGGTGGCGCCATCGTTTACGCATGACGGATCGGACAAACGGGGAGAGCGAGTGTGAGATTTGAGTGTGTCATTTCAAATGCATCATGGTGTTTGATGTCCATGTAGGCGAGTACGCGTGAATGATGGTGATTTAAAATTCGGTTTTTCCTGCTCAGTATGATCGCCAGCTAGTGTGGACAGACTGGTGAAATTTCACCATGGAAACATTGTGAGACAAGCACCTCGCTCCAAAAACGCCAGTGGCAAATGAGCACAAACAGTCAACGCCTGTCACCGGTTTCCGATAACGCTGAAAAGCAGATTTCTACATCACATTCAAGGCGCCGCGATGAGCCGCCATCCATCAATCTCTCTCGAGCTCTCAAAACGTCACAGTGTAAAATTGACTTGGTAAAACTGATGCATGAAGTGAGGCTACGTTCCAATTTTGCAAGCAGTTTTAACGATACTGAACAGGATTTATTTTTTTATTTTTTTTCCCCCCCTCCATCAAATCCTGAAAAAAATGAGGTCATTCAGCTTCCTGTTGGATCTTCCCGTTTCAACGGTCAGCCACTTTCTTCTTGGAAATAACCCCACAGTAGAACATGAAAATGTTATTCTGCGTCAGAGCGAAAGGTCTACTGTCTCCGGTTCCAGACGGTGCCAAGATGGGTGTCACAGCTCCGATCATGTGTTCATCGTTCCGCTAACCGTGTTGCATAATGTGATTGTGTAATTGAATTAGATGAAAACTGGTTAAAGGAAGAGTGGCGCTCCTGGCCTGGAGAGGTGCATTGCCGAGCGAGGCCTTTGTGGCTATGGAAACACCCAGTCAACGGAGCCACTTCATTCGAAAGTCTTTGAGGATGTCGGTTTAGAGGCGAACGCCCCCACCGAGGCAGGACATCAATCCACTTGGCTCCCTTTGTTCCTTTGTCTAAAATTGTCCCTTGCCTTTTTGTCGCACAGCTCCCTCCGATACCTTGATCGTTTTCTGCTTCCCCTTCCCTCGGGACGACGCCGCGACACCCCCTCTCTCGCGCTGCTCAAGGAGTTACGACGCCGCAGATGATGGTCGTGCCCATACGACCGGATTAACCTACATTTCCACCTCGATGAGCATCGGTCAGACCACATCGGCCCGCTCGCCCGTCACCGCCTTTGTGGCATATTGCAGGCCAGACCGCCTCTGAGCCAGGATATTGTTGACACGTTGGCGTGCTTTTGGGGAACACACAGACTGTTTAAAAGAGTCCACCGGCCATCAACTGCGGTTTCTAAGAAAAAAAGGCTAATTATATTCAACGATGGATTTGACTCCATCCGCAACTTCAAGCACGGCGACCAGAGAGACGTGACTCGGGAGCATAAGTGAAAGACCGAAAGTGAGTCAGCATCTTTTCAGTCGGACTCGGCGGCACGATGACAGCCAATTTAATTACACGGATCAGAGCATTCGACAAGACTGGCAACTTGACTGCGACGTGCTCGATTAACCTTTTGCTCCTGAGCCGATTGCGTTAAAATGTCAGTCGACACACAGTTGAGACGGTCAGAAGCTGTTGTTGCTCGGATACTACGGGCAAAACACCTTCAAGCCCGTCGTCAACACTACCAGAATGGAACTATGTTTCTGTAAAACTCTAAAAGCAATTGATAGTTTGAGAGCAACAGAATCTTGTCTGTGGCGTCTGTCCAACTGGATTTCCTCTTGCGATGCGAGCGAGGACAGATTTTGAGGACAGGGGGAGCCTGCAGCCATGCTATATGTGCATATGGGCATGCCGCTGTTGGTCAACATTTTTGCAGTGAAGCTGTCAGTTCTGCAGTACGAGCAAGATACACCCAAGCAAACAATTTATATCCGGGACAAGATGTTCACGGTTATTTCGGAAGCACCCAATAGATCAAAGATTCCAGCTTCTATTTGGGGCTAAGCTTGAGTTAGAGCATAAAATCAAACGCCAGTGAGCCAGATTCTGACTGACACCTCCTCTTGAATTCTGTTCCCCTTTTCAGAGCATATGGAGACATTACTCGAGCATTTGAGAAAATCTGGGTAAACATTTCAAATGTCGGTGAGCGGCAAAGAAGTGATTCAAAGTTAGTTATTCCTGCAGACGTCCGTCTCTTTTGTGCCTCCAACCAAGAAAGACTTACAAATAATTGTGTGGCCGATTAGACGTAGAAATGACTACAATCAGAACATACGCACGCGCCGCGCTATTTACTCCCCGGGGGATGTCTCAGGCTGTAGACGAACACAGAAGGGAGTCACTGCTAGCACACTTTCCTCTCGATGGGTACTCCCCCTCCTCGAACATACTCCATCTTTAGAGCTGCGCGGAAGCATAACAGTCACAAAGTACCTTCTGTTCTCCAAATAGTGAGAAAAACAGCCAGACAGACATGGATGGGGGAAGAATGAAAGGATTGCCCTGCAATCTGTTCCTCACGCAACGACACACACACAAAAAAAAAAAAAACCCCGGCAGAGCAGGAAGTGATTCTCTTTGTACGGCATCTTGTATAACGCTAAATTCTGCAATCAGGATTGGTAGGAACTGCAGATCAATGAAGTTCTACGAATACATCTCATGTAATAATTAGGGGTGGTGATTAATTGCCAGCGGTGTGTTGGGAAGAAGAGTTGTACGTTAGTGGGCATCCGCAAGTTATGTGGCTCAACTTCGCACGGAATCATGTTTTTGTGATTTACTAGTTAATGTTGACGATCACGGTGATCTCAAGTGCCCTTTTCATGATTTCGATTTGAAATGCCGTTTCAAATCCATCCAGACAGCGACGGGCAGACGCATCCAGATCAAACACATCACATCCCGGTGGTAAAAATTTGGTTCAAAGAAAACTGCTCGAGGTTGATGGAAGCATCTCTTATTGCTTTAAACATGCTTTGGCAAATGGTAAGCTCTGTTTATGTTCAAAAATACAGTGTGATAAACAGCAATAAATTCAACAATTCTTTGCGGATGCAGACTTAGCAGCACTCCATAGCAGACAGCTGAGATTTTAAGCCTCGAGTTAATGACTAATCCTGACCTAAAGCCTACAGCGTGATTGGTTTGAGCCAATTATACAAGGTCCCCTCCCTATTTGCTGATTGGCTGGCTGGAAGCAGAGTGGGGGTCGATGAAACTGGAGGTCTTTACGGAAAAGCTCCGACCCAATTAATCAATTAATAGAATGATCGGCAAAGACTTTTGAGAGAGACCGTTATCCATTTACTTCACTTTGAATGTTTGTGATGTGAGTATGTGTACAAAAGAGAACAATTTTTACATCAATACTACACATGAGGTGTTTCATAAGTATGTCACTTAGAAAATCTTAGGAACAAGTACATATTTTCACTTTGATTAGCCGCATCGTTTTTGAAAAAAAAAAAATCCCCATTATCACTGACTACTTAGTGAAAGTGTGATTTTGATGCATTGTAGAGTAACGCTAAAGCAGCAGCTGCCTTGGCACTCTGGAGCTGATGAGTCAGTCTGCTCAAGGACAATCTGGTTTTTGATGCTATGATGACATCAGTGACGACGTAGAAGCCAAACAACACAAGCATGACGATAGAGCAGGGTGATGTGGGTGCAGAGACGGCGAGGGACACAAAGGCTCTTGGTACAGAGTAAAACAATCGTCAGCACCTCTCATTTAAACTGGCATGACCCAGACGCGGCGATATTGGTGCAAAGTGGACAGTGTTCTGCTTTTTTATTTGTTTTTGCGCAGTCAAGCTTCTTTTATACGGTTGGAGTAGATGCCTTGTCAACACCATTGTTGGTATTTTTTAAAACTACATTTCTCAGTGTCTTGAACTTTTGTCCACATGCGATCTGTGTTCAAAGGCACTCAAAGCCAAGCTATTGTTTTTTTTTTTTTGTCCCTTTTAAATAAAAGAAAATGCATTTTTATCTTATTTCAAATTACAGCTAAACTATACACGTATAGTTATGATATCCTGCGTGCATTTTCGATTGTATTGTTTGTAACAGCATGCATACATGTACACACACGGCAGTAAATATTTCTTAGAGAGCAAGGTAAAAAGCCTGTCCCGCTTTTTTGCGATTACTGTGCCCTATTGGAAGGAAGGCGGGCATGACTTGTCTGAGGAATAAATGATTAGCCTCGTCTATGCAGAAGAAAGCTTTCAATGCAGTGCCCGAAAATGAACGCAATCACCTTGCGCAGACATGAATACGCACGTACGCAACCTCAAGGGACTGTCACATCACACAATGTTGGCGCTGTTCGCTGACAAAGTCATTCCTCATCAGCAGATCATCCAAGTTGAACTGCATCTGCCCTGCAGTGAAGTGAAGGGTGCATCTACTGTGCAAGCCATCAGTTGCGGACTCCTTTCAAAGGCGCCACCAAAAAGAACCGTCAACCTCGTCTCTTCCTCTTCTCTTATGCAACCAAAAACCTTGAGGGACAACCTTAAGTTCGATAACCAGGTTCTTTAAAAAAAGACTTTGATGAACACATTGACTATTAAAAATAAGAACCTGATTGACACATGAAACAGTATTACTACAAAGCACGGCAAAAATTCTTATAATCAAATTGGAAGTAGGGTTGGGCAGAATGCTTGATGAATTGATTATTAGGAATATGTGTGGATTGCTTGGAACTGCTGGTTGAGTGATCATGTCTAGAAACAACTGAAGCAAAATGTAACATGTCTTGGCAAATAGCAGAGGGTGCTGATTTAGCCTGAACTGGATCACCGTCTAAAGAACGACAACATTACGGTAAGATACGGGCAGATGAGCTAATATTCCGTGCGGCGCGACTCCCCCAACACTGACATCAAAACGGCTGAAAAGTCCGTTATTTTCACTTTCAAGAAAACGAGATCCTCCACGTTCCCATCGACGTTGTTACGAATTCAATCCAAAGCCCGTGAACTAGTAACAATGACTATAATGAGTAAGTAACGATGACATCCGAGACACAGCTGCTCAAGTGAACTTTGCAGTCATAGCAAGAAACTGTGACAAGACCAACTAACACCTGCTCTACTTTTACCTCAGCCAAGCAGCCTAAGCCGTAAATCACATTCACTAAGCGGCTCCTTGGCCATTACAGAAAGGTTGCTACTCACAATGTAGTGTGGGCTCCTCAGGTAGGAAAACATGGTCCGGAAAAGTCAATTCTGGTGACAAGTAAGGATATCCGAACAAGCACAAGGAGGCTGCGGTGGCTTATTCACCTTGCTGCATTCAGAATGTCGTCCAACAGATGAGGAGCGACGACAGTGGCTGATTAAAGGATCTTAAGGGATCTATTTAGGACCATGGCGCTTTAAACGGGAACACTCATTAGTAGACTGACCTGACTGCCTCACACAGAAGGAAATACGGAGGAAAGGAAACCGAGTGGGGGAACGGAGAGAGAGATGTATAAGAAAAAAAATACGAAGATTGCTTGACGGGACGGGTGGCCATGCTCAAAGTTCACTCAAAAGGCCAAAATAGGTCAGAGGTTGTGACTCTGGAGCCATAATGTCTGAGGTTCACACGCTCCATTTGCACTCACAACTGAAATGTAGAGGAGAGAACTATTGGATGGATGAGCCTGATCATTAACAAGAGAAGAAAGGAACACTATATTTGAAGTGAAAAAGGATTCCGTCGCTAAAAAAATGTGCAGATGCACATCAAAAATATTCCCTCTCTGGGTTAAGTTTTTCCAACACCAACAGTGATGGAGTCTAATTCCAGGTATTGAATACAACTAAAATATTGAATAAAGGTGTCGGTATATCTTGCTCATACTGCAAGACTTTGTGAAAAGATAACATTGTCTACATTTCAAACTTTTCAACAACAATAACAGACTGATGACATTTACCATTATGTCTCAAGTATAATACGTACTTGAATATAATAGTCACCGCCAAAAATCAACCACTTACAGCTGGATTTTCCTTTTACCCATGTATAATACTCCCCCCAAAATTGCTGCTAACGATACTGAAAAATGAAGCACAGTATAATACATATAGTAATTTGTATTTTATTAGGTTTTTTTTTTTTTTTTTTCCGAAACTGGTATTGCAAAAATCAGATGGAGCCCCATGCCTGACCGCAGTCAAGCTTTGCCCGAGCGAAAATTACTCAAAGTCTGGACACGAAGGGGACAAACATCTCCTGCTTCGACTGAATCTGGGTGGGACTTTTGGAGTCCTCAAAAATCTCTGCCACCAGAAAAGTCTAGATTGTAAGTGGTAGCTTTTTTGAAAAAGAGCCACAAGTAGCGTCTTAATGCTAAATGAGACAAATTTGCAAAGTCAGCCACACTGCATCACTCTCTAAGGGCCCGCTTCATATTTATTGTTACTTACTGTGTCTTAACAGCAAAATCGATAGATAACGTAATTATCGTCATCTTTGGAACATATATTTCTATATCAAGCACCAACGTGTTTGCAAAGAGAAAATGCTAACCCTATGCACCAGTGTGTCGGCTCTCACCAATTTATAATGCGCCAAAGTTTATTATCCCCCTCTTGGGTATGTGACCCACATAGATGCCACACTGCTGCCTTGGAGGTTCTATTAGCATAATTCCACAGCCCTCCTCTACTGTGGAAGCACTGCAGTGCTCTGCGGAGACCTTTAACCCTTCTTGGAGCAACATCAGTTTGGTACATTTGGTGCATTTGCAAAGTGTGTATACATGGTAATGTACAACCCGAAAAGGAAACATTCAGGCGACCGGCTGCTCCGCCCGACTTTGACTACATGACAGCCACCCACAAAAGGAAATGAAAAATCCCTCAAACCAGTAGACTGTGGTTACACATTATGAACATACATCAAGACTTCAAATACATTTAAATTCAGGAAGTGGTCGGCTTGAAGTACAAGATCATGGTCATTTCATGGGGTGACTATTCAAAAAAAAAAAAAAAAAGTACAAAAACACAACTTGATACAATTGGTAGTAAAATTGTGGAGGCAAAATTGTGATTTTTGCTGTAACAGAGATTAATTTTAGTTTTGTAATCTCAATATAGCGAAGCGGGTAGTAGGGGATGAGGAAACATAAACAAATGGTAATATTGAGTTGAGTGGACAGAGTGGATTATTTTATGGACCAGCACGTTTTGGCTGAGAGAGGCTGTCAGCAGGGACCCCCTACCGAGTGGGCTGACATGTTCACAGCTCGTCGACTATGAGGAAATGGAATTGCCACAGGCGGTGAGAGAAAACCCAGAACACAGCAGGCGGCCAGGTCAACTCATTTTAGTATGCTCCCCCTTCAGGCACAGCATAGGGACCAAGTAAATAACAACAAAACCATGGTTAGCACAGATTTACCTTCAATTACGAAACAATGTGAATGTAAGCAGTCTTTGGCACACAACATTCTCATGGGTCAACCAACAAGCTAGCCAGTTCCCCTCTTTCCATGTCCTTTTCCTTTTTGACCAACAACAATAAAGTTCCAGTGAACCGCTACTGTAAAACTATTGTTGAGAATGGCCCCTGCTAGAGAGGGCTGCCTTGTCATCTATACAGCGAATCACATGTTCACAGTCAGAAAAATGAACTGCATCATCAGCGGACAACAACCTACATATGACACACTGAAATCATGACCACATACTTTTTCCAGCACAAGACACAATCATCCTTGTAGATGCTCTACACTGTCAAACTAACTTCCACGCGACGCTTTTATTTGTCTCAGACTATTTCGCAATTTCATTTATACGTTTTCTATTAAAAGCTGTTCCCAAGAGGAAAGCCTTGACCTCCCAGTGAACCGTAGTACTTTCGCATGTAGCGTCAGTCCTGTATTTCACATCACCTAAAACTTAGCTTTTAATCACATCAAAAGCACAAGCGTTGGTTTGCATATTCCACCTGGGTTGCGGCATCTTTTAAACATCAAATATCATGCTTCCTGAAATGCATTTACAGTATTGCAAAATTGTCATCAATTGCAGTCATCAAACATCAAGACTAACAGACTACACTACATAAAGGAAAAAGATTGTTGGAACATGGTTCGTGATGACATTAGTTTAAAGGGGGGGAGTTTAAAGTTTAAAGAGAGGTTTAACACAGGAATGTGTTGTACACAACCCCTTAATCCAGATATGTAAGAAGATTGCATTCTAGTAGTATGTGTGTGAGAAGGGTGGGAGGGTTTGTGGGGGTCTGTCCATGCTTGGGCTGATCTATAAGCTTCTCCGTCCCATGGCTGGTGGTGCACGGCGCTCACCAAGGGCCTATAACACATTTTACATGATTATGTAAATCTGGCTTGACCTTTCTGTGTGATTGCATCCCCAGATGACAATGCTTGGCTCAGTAGAACCAGTACAGATGGAAGAAGAAAAATTGGACAGCACACGGAATTCAATTGTGAACTTAGTCAATGATTATTCACCACAAAAAGGATCATTTAATCTGCATCTAACAGTTCATTGTGGCTTGTTTATGATTCACGGAAAGACGATAGCATTTTGTTAACTCAAGAGAGGAAAAATTGTGAGGTAGGTAAAGACACTCCTTTGCTGCATTGGCCAAAACATCTTTAAATAAGATTTAAAACTAAAGAATAAGCAATTTCTGCTCCAAAGTATTGTATCGTACTAAGGTAAGGCTAAGTTAAATGTATTCTTTCTTCCACTCTGACAACAACATCTTGGACAAAATCTTGGTAATCATCCTTTTGTAACAGCGAGAAAACCAACCATGGCACAATCCACCTATTTGTATTATGTAGCCTTCGTGCGCAAAGACATCCCTTTCCGCTGGCATATTCACATCCTTAATTGCCACTGACAGTGTTGTTCTGTCAATCACAAGGGCACCGAATAACCCCTTGCATGGATGTCTGTGCACCCGAGACAACCCTGATCAGCCTCGCAGTATCTCTCTTTTAATCCATGAGCTATTTTGGTCAGCTTTGAGGAAACGTGCAGAGACGTGTACTGTATCCCCAAAAGGCCAGGCTTTAAAGGAAGACCCCCTAGTGAGCTGAAACCAACTGAGTGCAATTATACCGCGTGTGCTGGTGTGGTGTTATGCGCAGAAATATCTGTTATGCTATGGAACTACCATGCTGGCAGTAGGATCGAGACTCATTGACAGTATTGTCATTGTTTAGTGACAGCCGCTTGATGGAAGTTTCTCTGGTCTAAAACACAGAAGCCCCGATTGAACTGTACCATCTACAGACAGTGATAACATAGAGGGTAAGGAAGAAAGTTAATCCTTTACAATTCCCAAGTGGGGATATATTCAAGTGGGGTATGAAACTTTCCTCATAGACGCAGCTCAGACTCTTTCGGTATACGGACATTCCTTAAAAGACTACTTGATAGGCAACATATACTCATATACTGGATACATTTTGGAAGGAAATTATATAGATCAAACCGCCACCACTTTTAGACATACCACATAAGGATCCTTTCATTGCTTTGAAAGGACGATTTGAAACAATATTCAAACTCCTGTGGGCGAACGAGAGGAGACGGAAACAAACAGAGAGCAAAACACTGTGGAGAGAGATGAGCGCCACTTCTATGCCCTGCTGACTCTGAGCCCTCAAAGTGCGTTCGGGGAGTTACCAGGAGAAATCGGAAACAACATACACCGCCTAAAAAAAAAAAGCTTGTCACGAGGCAGCATGCGGAGAAAGGCTTCATAGCCCAAACACCATTGCTAAATTACTTCTCAGTCTCATGATATATAGTTTCGCAAGACAAATAAGGGAAGAGGAGAAGAACGCAAAAGGCTGAGTGCACAAATAGCTTGACCTGTCTACTCACCCAGAGAGAGTTGACCACCGGGGGAAAGGGCAATATCAGCTGTTCAAACTGCTCTCGAAACACCTCGCATCAGTTACGTAATCGAGCTTTGGGCATCCCGTGTCTTGGGCAACCCTAATTATATATAAACACAAACCTCTGTTGACAGGAAGCCAGATATTGGCTAAACATATCCCTCACACTTTATAAAACCCAAAGTCAAATAGTGTACCCGTACGTAACACAGTCATGTGCCAGCATCCCCCTGCCTAAGATGTGTTCCACTGATAAACCTACAACAAGGTCTTTTGGATCAGAATCTGGCTAGGTTGCTGCAGGTGGATCGCTAAGGAGGGCAGCAGCAGGAAGAAGCTTAGGAAAGATAAATCACTGTGCTACATCAAAAGCACAGCAGTCAGGTGATCTTACCTTCTCGGGATACATGCTTTGCCCATCCACCAAGTGACATTAGTGAGCCAGGCCCAGAGAGACGCGCGGTGAGAGACAGGAGAGGGATTGACTGACCCACATAGAAAGAGAGTGACGCTCCACCATCATTCGATCCCGAAATCGTCGCTAGGCTGCCTCACAAGTGGTTGATAGCAGTGTTTGATGAACAATAATAACCAGGACACAACAATAAACAGAAAAGAACAAAATGTAACAATCTGACTTCCACAACAGACAAATGTGTTAATGGGAGTCCCACACTAAACCTATATTACATGAGTAAGAGATAGAAAGTCTAACCGCCTTACACTCAAGCCCAGTCAGAAAACAAACTCAGTACAGTTCAGCTTTTGGACATGCTAGGTATGCTCTCCTGGGAACTTTTGATGGAGCCAAAGCAATAACAAATGCCATTTGTAGTGTTTTTATAGCATAACAATTCACAGAACCGGACAGAATGTAAACCAAATTGAAGGTAAAAGCAAAGTACGTACCAAGATAAACCGTGATAAACAAGCCTGAGTAACTAGCCTGATGAAAAATGACTTTTGTTGTTTAAATCTATTAATAAACCAAAGTTGATTTGTTCTAAACATGAAGTCAATTTGTTTTATTTGATTAAAAGGAGACTACTTTATAACAAAGCTTAGTTTTAAAATAACCCCAACACTATCGAATATATCACTGTCAACTTAATAGTTTGAAGGACGGTTTTACATGTGAGAAAATTCTAATTGGTTGTCTCTGTTGACAGTTTTTGAAGTTAAAAAGTACATATGGTTGTTTACATTCCTATAGAAGTAATGTATTTTGAAAATTGTGATAAGTGAGATGAAAGTTCCAGTTTGGTCACCACTGAAAATGACCTACCTAACAAAATACAAAAGGCCACCAAAAACAATGATAATTTGGAGTCATAAATTACCTGTAGAAATGTAAAATAATGGTCCCTGTATGATGACTAAATTGCAAAATATAGTAATGGAATACAGATGATAGATTAGAAACACAGATGATTTCATATTTTCAACATTTAATACATGCCTTTTGAAAGGAGTTAAAGAACTATAATCCTTAACCCTAGAAAACAGACAGGATTCCAAGCATGATTTGTCAACATCAGTTCCTAAGGTTGCCTTGAAGGCTGAGCCCCTGGGGGCTTGCACATTTAATCCTCTTGCTCTAACACTGAGGTACAGATCAGGATTGGCGTGGGGGTTAAAAAAAACAAAAAAAAAAAAACAAGGTGGACACAAGATCCGAGAGCAGACTCTGAGCTACTGTATGTTTGTCACTTGCCTGTTGCACTTCCCTTCACCGAGATATCTCCAGACAAGATCGTCAAAAAGAATGATTAAAGGAGAGGACAGGTGGGACTCGTGGGAGGTTGAAAATAGGAAGCAGCACAGACATCAGGACAAGTAGAAGAGAGACTGAGGAGGGTTCCAGACAGAGAGAGGAAAGAGACGGAAAGGAGGCAAGTGAGCAGACCGGAAAAATAACTCACATGAACACAGAAGATGCAGTATTAGCTCAATTTTAGATGGGATTAGATTCCGAGCAGTCTGGTGCCTCACTTTTGAGGAGAGGACGGCCTTTCATTGACTTTTCTTTTTCCTCACTGTACAGTACTGTGTGTGTAGGCACCAAGGCAAGAATGTCAAGTATGCACTGGAAAACAAGCTCGGGCCTCCTTTTCAGCTGCCCTGGGAGTAAAGCCTATTGGCTAAACAGAGATTACAGGGCACTAACAGACAAGACATTCGTAGATGTTACATCTTTTTTTAACTGGGCCATTATGTAAGAGTATGTATTTGCTTGACCTCACTTCAAAGATGTGCACTTCTTGGAACATGGCTAAGCCGGAACCGTTTTTGCAAAAACATTCACAAACTGTGCCGTTTCGTACGTTTATGAACAGCTTGTTTCCATACAGTAGACCGAAACGCTTCCCAGGAGTGTTGACGTGCTTCTGCCTGTTTTAAAAAAACAATACACCACTTCACAAGAGAAAAATGCTCCGCTTTAATTATCCAATTCGCTGCTTCAGAATAACCGCCGTGAATTGTTCCACTGTTTCAAAAGGAGTGCATATATTTTCAGTGCAGACCATGTGGTCAAGCAAACCCCAGTCTACATAGTATGTGTTGTCTGTCTATTCACTTCCACTGCTAATCCAAGACCAACCAAGACCTGATCGTTTGAATCAGGTGTGTCGGAGGAGGGAAACATCTAAAACATGCAGGATAGTGGCCCCCGAAGACCGGAGTTTGACACCAGCGCCTTAGCGAGAGCAAGCGAGAAAGAACCAGCAATGGTTGTTAGGAGCTTGACTGTGTGAGACAGCATTGTGGCGGGGGTGGTGGGGGGTTGGCCTCTCAAGGTCGTACGCCGCTTCAATCACATAGTGGAATGAGTGAGTGCATGGCTGACCACCGGCTCCATAGGGCATAGCCACGGACAAAAACTCACTTTGGACCACCACATCTTCCGCTTGTATGGTGACACATCTTTGAGGGCGGAAAATGATGATTTGGTCCCTCACGCGTTACCGCGAGGAACAGTGTGTCCATTCATTACATCACTGCGCTTTGGAAAAAGTACCATGAAACGATTCAAATCACAGTTTTTAACACGAAAATGATAACCTACAATCAACAACCTCCATGGTGATATTGCGCGACACGATTCAAAGGAGAAACTATGAAGCTCACATGCGACTTGGAGAGCGAAGAGTGGATCATCTGCCTCCGCGGTTGCCAGAGAACCAAAGAGAACAATTACTAATAGAAAGCGTGGTGTGACACTGCGGGGTTAATGGTCACTTGGAGATCAACTCTAAATCAATTACATATGCCAGATGGCAATGCAGAGGCATGAAAACTCTTTGTATCAGATCAATTCCTCCTGATCCCTCCAAAATGAAAGCTTCACACTTGCTAAATCAACACCGGATTTGACTTATCCTTCGACTATTAAAATAAATAAAAACATGACTCATATGTAGCAGCATTTCAAACGGTAAATGGCAAGATGGTACATAAAACAATAGAAAGCCGGTGAAGGGCGGCAATTAGCATGTTAAAAGTTCAATTTTCATTTGTTCCAGGAGTCAATGTTTCTTTGTGAAAACTGCACAACAAAATGTGCACAAATAATGCAAAATCACGCCAGATTCACAACTCTACCAGCAATAGTGTAGCTGTAACTTAGCAATGACAGGAGGTAGAGCTAAAAAAAAAAAAACGGGTTTCCCTGCAGGGTCACTCACTTCCCTGGCAACAGGCCAAAAAGGACAAACTAACAGACTAAGAAAGGCAGAACAGAGGAGGAAGGGGGAACGGGACCCACCTGCCACAGAAACTACAAACGGCACAGACTGCCTCTTATCCGGCACTATTCAAGGCTGAAAAAAAAAAAAAACACTCTTAGGAGTTGACCATGCAAATGTAAATGGCTGTGAGGGAAATGTGTTTACTTTGGCACAAGTGGTTTGACAGGCATGAAATTCAAAATGGTTAGTGTAAGACTGGCAGAAACACACAAAAAAAAAAACATCCACTTTCTCGCCCTTTGGGGGTCTTTTGAAGGATGTCAATAATGACCTAGCTAACTATGTTGTGCCTAAACCACGAGAGAGTGTGTCCATTCTCACTTTCCTTCACTTTATGACATTCACACATACACAGCCTCTTTCACACAGTGGTCCCCACAGTGGGCGACTGGGGGCTACAGACAGATCCTCCCTCTGATATGACCTACTTTCCATTCAAGCCTGCCTCTCTTTGTTCGTACCATGGTGGAAGAGGCTTCGGCTGCCTGGGGAACAAAGAGAACAAGCAGCATTTGGAGCCTTCAAACAAGCTGACCCTGCCAGGATAAGCCACCCAAAATTTGGCTTACATCGGCAGTCCTGGACCACTACTGCTTTTCTGATCGAGTGAAGATAGCCTCCAGTTTCTATAGCCTCGGTCTCTTTCTCAAACTGAAAATTGAGGATGAGGGCAGATATCTTCAAAGATGCAGAAGTGACCGTGTGAATACAGACGTGAAACTGCATCTGCCCGACGAGCAAAGGATTGGCTTTGGTTGGACTTACCTGTCAGTGAGAAATCATTCGTCCTGTCTATACAAGGCCAGTATTGGGAATCAATCATTATGACTTGACAGAAAATGAACTAACTTAAATGCAAAGTTGCCAGCAAACTAGCAAGCCATAAGGCTAATCCTTGATAAGATCAGTGCTTTAAATTACCCACAACGGTCCAAAGCAGAGTTTGAGGATTTGTCACATTTAGCAATAGGTTTTCTTACCTGCATGTGCTCTGTTGAACTGCTACTGAGCTCATCGCCCGATTCAGAGTCGTTACGGAGTTTGCCAAGTCCGTTTCCTGTTAGGTCACATTGTGGTGAGGTCTTGTCACTGTCTGGACTCCTGCTGTGGTTGTTCTCCTCTTTTAGCGGAGGTGAGTCAGCTCGCGTCCGTGGCAGCGTGGAATTGTTGGCAAGATGATGATTGTTGTTGTTGTGAAGAAGCACCAGTTCGGCCACCACCTTGCAATGATGGGGGCTTCCCAAATTCTGGTTAGCATCCTTGGGCGGAGCCGGCGGTGTGACACGGTCTGAGGAAGGTGATGGCGTGGAGGAAGGCGACGGACGCCCAAAGCTGGACATTTCTGGCTGCGGCCGGTTAAGGTTCTCATTTGATGCCAAACAGATATCCAAAACAGTAGGTTTGGCCCTCAAGGTGGGCTTGTGGGGGGGCATTAGGGCCCGCCGCACCTCTCTGACGTACTGGGCTGGCACGTAGAAAGCCTTTGTTCCCTCGTCCTTCCTCACCTGCCACCAGTCCTCATTGGTTTTCTTCACTAGGATATAGCACTCCCCCTGCCGGATGGTGACCATTTTGTCTTTGGCCTTGTACTCATAGTCATATTCCACCTCGACATAGACTTGACCCGGGGCAATAGGAGGCCCATCTCTATCAGCCATGGCTGTCAGGACAAGTGGTTTTAGCGCCGACCCCTGCTGCTCAGCGATCCAGGCCTGGAGGGCTCTTCATGTCTGACCGGGGAACTTCTGGGCTGTGGGAGATAACACCGCTTCATGTCAACAGTTGGAATTTGACATAAAACATTCAGCAAGTTAACCACAAAAAAAAAAAAAGTTAAAATCGACCAACTTGTCATATTCCTCATTTTTTCTATTAATGTCCCGCTCGGTCGACCAAAGAAATGTATTCAAACGCCATTCGCAACCTTCAATAAAACCAAATTACCACAACTGCAAATTACTGTAGCACATAACGGTATATCGACGTGTACATTAGGCACAGAGGTCCTCATTCATCAGACACCACAGTCTGGTAAACGATACTACAGCTAAGGAGATCTACTGTAGCCTGGTAAATGATCCCGCTACGTGGCGCTAAATGTGATGACAACATGATCCCACATACTGACCGTGCACACAATCCCAAGACTACAATGACTCTTTGGAGCGTGGAATTCTTGTACTGACGGCATCCCAAAATAACAGCTTGCGCATCACCATGGGTCCCCACCGTGCAATTTCACATCATTACACATCAACGAGGCTCATAAAACTCAAAGACCTTTTATTTCATATCAGATCAAGTCAGTGTGGAAGTCCGGGGGAGGCCGGTCGTTGTTCAACCTGGAAGAGAGTATGCTTTTGTCAGTTAACCCGATAAATACTGGGGCACTACTCCTGCAGTCGAACAGCAGCCAGTGAGTCACTGCACCACTCGGATCAGATTCTCCTTCCTCCCCCCTAAAATAGCAGCCACTGAGGACTGACATCCTTGATCTGTAGGCAGCAAAAGCAGGTGCTTTTAGTGAGGCGTGAGAACATGCCACTGAATCTATAAGGGGGCCCAAGCTCACGCAGAGGAAAATGCGCAGACTCTCTGAAGCTCAGACTGTCAGCCTAACACCGAGAATAGAGCGTGGAGAGCAGTCTGGTCCCTTCCATGTTTCGAGACTATGAACAACACGCACAGTATTACATAACCACCGGGCTTTAAGCGTGCGCCTTTCGGTAGTCACACATGCTTGAACACGTACAGCATCATGCCCCGATGAACTCTCTCAAGGAACATTGGCAGTCTGATGAGTTGAATGAATTGCATCTTAGGCAGATCCTCATATAACCCACATCCTGGTACAATGATACAAGCAAGCAGACCCACTAAGTGATATGAACAAATTGCCCTAGGTTTTCTCCTCGAACAGTAGCATTGACATGCAACAGATAAAACATCAGAGTGATGCGTAAATGTCACGCGGGTGAGGTCGACTGGCGATAGCTTTATCTGTTTCGATTGCCGGCAGCAGTCGTCACAACGCTAGCATCCGACAATGGATTCACACATCCTCAAACAGCGACAACTCTGAAGTGGAACAGCACGGAGGTCATACAATTTGGAGCTCAAAAAAATGTTGAGTAGCATAATAGGAAAGTCATATTTAAAACCTTGTTCTGCAAGTACATCACTTATGGCAAACAAATCTTCCTTCAGTAATAAAACTGCCATGGTGTCCATTTCTGCAGTTCCCGGTAAGCAAATACAAGAATTGTCTGGGAAAATTAATCCCTGTCAACAAATAATGTAGATGGAAGGGATGCTCAGCGTAAGAGGGATTTTAACAACAGTCTGGGGGGGGGAAGAGACTTGCTGTGTATTATATTTCCTTGTACAGCATATTGTTAAGAAGATTTGCTTCCTGAGAAGTTGAAGTGCAGTAGAAATAATAAAAAGAAAGTAGAAATTACATATTGCGATGATTTGGGGTTGCTGCTCCATGTGTGTTAAAGCAGCAGTGTTTTGTTTACAATTATCATAAATATGCTAATTTACATTAGCTCGTCTAGGGCGTTTCACAATGTACTATATTAGCATCAATCTAGCGGACATTTGTTAGACAAAATTGATTCGATGCAACGTTTACATTTCTTGTGTTTTGTGTCAGCTTTCGAGTAAACAGACTAAAACACTAGACGGAAGTGTAAAAAAGCCTAACTTCGCCTAATACCCCAAAACTGCTATCAGTTGTCACCAATTTCTTTGTGGACATCTCTACTTATGCCCACTTTAACCTCTGAAAGTATCAGAACGGTAGCCCTGATACTTTGGTGTGTGCCCATGAATTTTGGTGATGATTGATCACGGTTTTCAGACATTAAGCAAAGTTAAGCTTTTCAACATTAAGTGATTCGACTGTCAGATCTGCATCAATATATGAATCCCAACCTTTGCCTTTGTCTGCACACATCTGCAGCTTAGCCACTGTGGCAGCATAAACGCTGTGTGACTCGGACAGCCTTTGTCCCGGTGCTTCATTCAAAACAGATGTGGCACCCAGGGCAGCATCCACCCCAGCATGTGCTCCTATATTGCTGCAGCTGCATTTGAATCAGTCCCTGGATTCGGAACACATATGGATGCAAATATTGTTTCTTTCTGCGAAGAAATGCAGGGTGGAAAAAGAGGACTTGAGTCTGTGTTTAATGCAAGGGAGCTGAGTGTCAGGAGGAGAATGCCTGAAGCGGATGGCGGTGGTGATGGGGGGGGGGGCACAGGTTGAGAAGGGGGGCAGGGTCGCCTCCAGCCCGACAACACACAGCAGGAATACGGCACAAAGAAGTTTAATCCATGTGATTTCGTAACAAAGGCCACCGAGTCGACATGCCCGGGGGCGAAGGAAGGGCAGCCGAAGATGAAGCACCCCGAGCGGGCACAAGCGGCCGGACACACAGCGAGGAAACCGCCCCAAAAAACTAGGCGCGTGCAACACACTAACGCTATCCCCGGGGAATGTTGAATTAACATGTCATACATTTACCATTTAAACCGTCGCTATACGGCGCTCCTACGACCGTTACCTACCGTGACAATTCCGAGGGGGCTCACGCGTGGACAAAGCACGGCAGGTTCACCGAGAGAACGAACACACAACCTGCAACAGCGTGCATAGCAACAAAGTAACTCCAGACACAAGCCAATAGCCTCACGTCGACGACAGAAAATATCTCCATGACCAGTACTAACCTTGTTGACCTGAAACTGCGTCTCTTTGAGGACTTGAAGGGTGGTTGCAGAGGAAGTTTTCCTTCCTAATTCAGTATGGACAGTTCCGATTTAGTCCGCAGCGGTTTTCCAGGCTTTTCGGTCTGTTCGCAATCCCCCGCCTCGCCTGAAATCTAACAAGTCAGCTGTAGCGACGCCGATCATATCCGGTCTGTACTTTCACAACTTTTCATACAAGACTGTTTCATAATCTCTACTGATATACAGGTACCTGGTTAAAAAGGTTACATTAAAAAACAAATACAAATAAAAACTAGTAACTACACTTTATGCTGTGATATCAAGTATATGGAATAAATTCTCAAAACAGTTTCATAGCTGTATGAGTATTTCGGATATCATAGCCATTTGAGCATTTTTTTAAAAAAATATCCTTGATAGCCAACTGGCAGTCGTACCAGTGGGCCAATGGATGCTCATAACAAGGTGTTATTAAAACACGTTACTCCGGTATTACTCTGTGTTGATGTTTTCCTAATTTTATTTTGAAATTAAATTCCCGAGAATTCCGGAACTAGTTGTAGCGTGTTTCCGTGTGGTTTAACGCACTGCAGGTTTGCAGCTTCCACATGACAACGGGTCTGTCATTGTTCACGCTGGAGTTTTGCAACCCGGTCTGCACCTTTCCAGTTCTTTCTCCTTGTTTTTGTTCAGTACCACCCTAGTCACACCAAGTACTTGTCACTGACAGATAACAGGTGATTAGCGTATCTTAGTATGGAGGCGATCCATATTGGTGTTCCAGTTTTTGTCATTTCCATAGCTTTACATAAAAAAAAACATGTCTCCAAATGCAAATATGCACACCCGTCTTGTCAGCATGGCTGTACAGTTTTTGGCAATCCCAACGGGGTGTTTCACATCCAAGCAGGATCATGAATGATTCAGTGGTGTGATCCAGTAACACAGCAACATCTCCATGGAAAACAGTCAGGCTAGACAAAGCATTGAAGTTGGCCTCCGGCAATTAAGTAGTATATTTACATAACATCAGAATATGTAGACTAAAGAATGCACTACCACTGAGTACAAGGTATTTTTGTATCTTTTTGTGTGACATGGTACGGCTGTTTTGTGCAAGAGCGCGCCCTTTAGGCGGAAGGAAGAAAGTGACAAGATGTGTACAATTGGCATTGAACGAATGGCACGAGTGAAACGACGGACTGTATATTACCAGTGACATATTTTTTGTTCACAATTAGTGCCAATTTTGGGCTAGTATTATACAATCAAATATTCCTAGTAAACTACTGCGCTGCAGTAGTAAGGAGTAATTTAGATTTTCCATTAAAGATGCTTTAATGAGAATGACACCTTCATGGCTGTCAATAGAACTTTGAAAACAAGTTTCTGGTATATTCCAAGAATAGGAAAGACATATTTGATATTGACAGATTATTTGTACAGATGAAATGTATGGGAAAGTATCTGAGCAGTTCCAAAGCGGATGGTCATGTATGGCTGCGAACGTAACAGGCCCACTTGTGTTTACTGTATTGATGATCTCACTTTGTCCAAATAGTTTTACGTCCCAGCAAATGAAAAAAAAAAGGTGATTTGTATAAAATGTCTGCAATTCATAAATGTTTTGATAAATCTACACTATTTCACGTAAACATTTCTTCAAATTTAATCTTGGACAAAATCTCAAGACCTACTGTATGTCACTGTCCAAACATTTGTGGACCCAAGAGTTAGCATGTTCGCTTGAACAGAAATAAAAGCACACTCACACCACATCGTTCCTGTTTAAATATATTATTTCTTTCATATAAATATGAATCAGAGCCCACCAATGAGAATCAGCATTCTGAATTGTGGTAAGTGTTTGCATGACAGTGGTGGTAAATCTAGAATACACAGAGGTAATTATTTCTTACATTATTCTTGCTGATGTGGTTCCGGAATGCCTATTCCACATCCATTTGTTTCCAAATTATTATTACCCAAATGTTTCATGAAAGCACAATGCACACTATAATCCAAGTATAATCGAACAACGTTATGCTACCTTTTTAATTCCTTATTGATGACTATGCACATGGAAACAAATCAGGGCAGTTGGATTTTGAAGGACAGAATGTTTGTACAGCGAAGGGGAAGTTTGAAAGGGTAACTTGCGCAGCCAGTGCGTACAGGAAGTATACAGTATGTACACTTTGATGGAAAAAGAATGATGTGTCCGAGACTTTATCTTCGAGCTTGGCAGCGAGCTGGCCTTCACGAGCTGTTGGGATAAGAAAGAACACAAATGAGGAAGGGAATAAAAATACGCAAGTTGCCTCTCAAGGCCTTGTTTTGATAGATAAATTGTAAAGAAGGCACCAAAAACAAAAGCCTGGAAGTACATTTGAATTTGTGAAAGTACACCCACTACTTAAAGTGCTGACTATTTTAAGTGCGATAATACTCATTTAAAAAAACATTCCGTTTGGTTATCAGGTTTCACCTTTACTGCAAAGTTAGTCTGGTTTGTCTTCAAATCTACTAGTGGAAAAACACATACTGTGCACAGGAAATGTAACATAGTGGAGCTCAAACTAGAAAAACATTTCAGAATGCATTTCAAGTCAATCAAAAATGGGGAAAAAAAAGTGAGGAATGGTTGTGGCTAGAGTGATGAATTCATTAAGTATGTCATTCCTCTCTTGCCTGTCTTCCCCTTCCTTGATGCCACCATAATTCTGCATGAGGTTGGACCTGCTTCCATTGGGGTTCAAGAGCGAGGCGCCTGGCAGCTGGCCTGGTCGAATGGGCTTGGCTGGGTTGGATGCAGAGAAAAGATTAGTCATGTATTTAGTCATGTTTGACACATTGCTATTTTATTGTACTTGAATATATAGTATTTCTCAAACCCATGCACAGTATTTTCCAAGTATTTTCTTTCTTGAAATGTCAAGTTTTCTCAGAACATTCCAAATTTGGGCCACGTCATGATATGATCGTGACGCCCCCGCCCCAAAAAAACCCCACATAATCTAATTAAGTACAATAACAAAGTACCAGTATTTGTACTTTGCTCGTTTCCGCCACTGCCCCTACCACAGTCAGTGTTCAGGTATTTTGCCGTGTTATTTCTCCACCTACCTATCTGGGCAGAGCCTCTCCTCGCCATGTTTTTGGGCTTGGTGGCCTCCCTAATGCGCTCAACTTCCTCCTCGTGGCGTTTGCGGTCGCGGGCGGCACTCTCTTTGGCATCCTTCAGAGCATCCTCCAAGACTTTGATCCGTTCAACTGTGGTCCGCAGGCGCTTCTCCATTTTAGGAATCTCAGAATTGAGGGCGGCATTGTCCTGTAGCAGCTGGATGGAGGTGAACATACAGTATAGAGTACAGGAGTGAGATGAAATGCTCTGAGTTACAGCAATGCCCAGCTATTGGTATACGTGTAGTTCCCTGCAAGAATAGTAACCTAATCAGTAAGTTAGTAATTTAGTAAATATTAGTGCTGTCAAGCAATAATTTTTAAAAAAACTATGAATCGCAAAATTTTCCATAAGTGATCGCGATTAATCGTATTTTTCAACTAATCCAGTAAATGGTAGTGCTGTCAAGCGATTAATTTTTTTTAACTAATTAATCGCAAAATTTTCCATAATTGATCACGATTAAAAATATTTTTCAACTAATTTAGTAAATATTAGTGCTGTCAAGCGATTCATTTTTAAAAACGAATTAATCGTGAAATTTTCCATAATTGATCACGATTAATTGTGTTTTTCAAGTTAATTTGGTCAATATTAGTGCTGTCAAGCGATTACATTTTGAAACTAATTAATGACAAAATTTTCCATAATTGATCGCGATTAATCATATTTTCCAACTACAATTTTTATACTGTGCTCCCATTAGAGGAGCTCAGTTTGGGATAGTTTTTTCCCCTCTTCCTTGTTTTTCATCTGTAAAAACTGGGCGTCATAAATGGCGACCCGGCGGACACGCGTTCTGTATCCCCATGTTGGTCATTGTTTTTGTATTTCTCTTGGACGGGTTGTGTCTGTTCCATTTCGTTGCACCCTGCGGTACAAGACAATAAAGCTATACTGATTCGGACAACATTAGCATAGCAGGACAACCACGTTAGTAGTGAGGCCAAACTATTGGTGTGCATTTTCAACCTTTCAAGAGTATTCACTGCAGAACTGAATTTGGAGATCCAAACACAATTGCCCCCTAAGCGTTCCTATTATAATGTGTGGTCAAAATGTGCATACAATGGCCGAATGAAGCTGTCGGCATTGTGGCGGTGTTTGAATCCATGAGGTATTTTGAGGAAAACATACCACACACACATTGAGACAGCTTTGAACAGTTTTAAATTGTAATAAAAATGCATAAATTGTCTCCTTTAATTCAACCCTGATGCAAAATCATTACTGGTCCTTTCTCACTCTTTTACCAGACCAACTCATTGACCAGGATGTAAAAAAAAGGGTCAAAAGCATGATTCTCAGTCTTCAAAACATAAGAGATTCAATGAAACTATAACAACAGGGGTCTTAAAGGAAGAAATACAAACAAAAATCATTGCAACGCAGGAAACACTGGTAAAAATTAGGAACAAAGGTAGCAGCAGACATTCTCAGAAAAGATGGTTCAGGACATCACAGAAGGCAAGAAAATCTGACAAAGGACGCACTACTTGCTGACTATTTATACTCGCAGAAATGGGACACAGGCGGAGACAATCAGGGAGGAGGTAGACACAGAGTTTTTCACGTGGATAGAATTTACCAGTTTATGAGCTTTGGTGAGCTGCTCCAAGTTGTTTTCCAGGTAGCTGATCTTCCGTTTTTGGGCGGTGCTGACCTCTCTTTCTTCTGCGCTCACCTGAGCATTCTGCATGAAACGCATTGAATATGGACAAATGATTTTTTTTTTTTTTACAACTTGTTTTCCAATTGCAGTAATTGTCACAATACAATAGGTTTAATTTTACATTACATGGATATAATGTTTTGGCTAAATAATTACAGACTTGAGATCATCTCTATTTTCCAAGGGAGCTTGCTTTGCCTCAATTTTTGTTTTTTAATACATCAAGCCTTAGCCTGAGGGTTGGTAGATTTGAGCACCATGCACCATGAGTCCCTATTTACAGCTGCCACCTTTGAAGAATCTGATGGCCTACTTAGTGCAGAAACTCTTGTTGTGCGCTCCAGATTCATTAACTTTTCATCATGGCGCAATTTAAATGGGGCATATTTGGAGCAGGGGCATAAATATGGGGCTTCAATGTCTCATTAGAGGTGAAAAGTGGCTTTTGGTATACCATCGGAAAGAAAATGAGAAATGTGCGGTTACAGACAGCCACGGTTTAGCCGACTGAGCATCCCCTAGTTGTTTATAACGCTGTAAATGTATACGGTATTTCCTTATATTAAATTCAATTTAGTTCCGATATAAAAGAGGCAACTGATAGCCAAGCATGACAATGGCGTCCATGTTTCTGATTTCGCTACACATTTCCCTTTAACAACTGGTGGGGGATAAACTTCCCTGGAACTGGAACGGATTTATTTATATTTCCATTCACTGGCAAACTGAGCCTCCGACAAATCAAGCTTGTGAACACTGCGATGTTCTTCGAGGCCAGGAACTGTCAGATGCTCGTTAGCCCGTTACCATGATGAACCGGCCATGAAAATTCTTGCCTCTTCTCGCGCACTGAACAAAGCAAACATCGCGGAATTTCTTTGGAGAAGTGCTGGTTGATCATTTGGTCCACACTGAACTAAATTAAACTCCAGTTTTAGATTATTATATTGTATGCAAATAATAATGACTATTTACATGTCAGGGGAAATGATCATTTATATGTGATCAGTGGTTACCTAATGACAATACGCTTGCACAGTTTTACACACTGACTGGTCACAACATTCTGATCACATGTCCAATCTAATAAATGCCACTTCAAGAGCTGTATAGTGCACAAAGATGATGATTCGTTTCCAGTAACCATATCATAGATTAATAGTTCATTATTGTTGGTGAAACCAAATCTATATGATGCCCACTGACCTTTTTGACTTTAATGACCAAGTCTTGGACAAAAAGTCTTCTGAGGTTGTGAAGTGTCTGCAGCTCCCGACTCTGTTTTAACAACGATGAAAAGAAAAGAATTTGAATGTATGGAGATTAAAAGCATGCTTCATATAATCATTGTAATTTGGTAGCAAGCAAACATGTAATCACCCCGCTGCATTGACTTTCGGATCGAAAGAGTAAAAAGCGCTTTGGCAGCTCGAAGTTTAGTCAGCAGTTTCACGTCTTTCTCTTTGCAAAATTACTGAGTCATTTTGTTTGCTCCGCTAGGCAGAAAATGTCTTCAGATGCGTTTGCTATTAAACTAATGTTGACAGGCTCGGTGGAGGAATATGAATGGGCCAAGGAGGAACGCATTCGACCAAGATTTTTGTTTTATTATATTTTCTTTTCCATCTTCACGAAGGTCAAATAAAAGTGTGCGTGGGGGGCGGGGCTTAGGGATGTTAGGTTATGGCGTGAAAATCGAGAGTCCCGGAAAGGCCGAGAAGTCCACCTGTGCGAACATGCTAGTAACTGACCACTGTTTCCTCCAGTCCCTTCAGGTCCTGCTTTGTTTGCTCCCGTTTGTCCTGCAGCTCCCTATCAGAGTCAAAATAAACACATGACCGAAAGTAAGACCAATTCAATTCCGGCGGCAGAAGGGACAGAGACGTTACGTGAGCTCTTGTAGCTGGCGACTCTTCTCTTGTTCCACTGCCTTCAGCTTCTCATGCTCAACTCGCCACCTCTCCTGTTCCAGCATGATCTCCTGGTTCTGGCTGCACACGTGGTCATCGGCAGTTAGCATTTAGCATTCAGTCGCGTTAGGCGCGAGTTGAGAATAGTGAAGTGAAGGTGGTTTCTCACTCCTGTAGCTCAGTGATCTGCTTGTCTTTGCTGTCCAGCTCGTCCCTCAGGTTGCTGATCTGTCTTTGATGGGCCTCTCTGTGAGACAGGATCTGCTTCTCCACGGCTTCCTGGACACAATCGGACATACGACGGCTCATCCTCACACTTGAACATATGTGATAGTAAGGAAGGTTTAAGTGGCAGAGTACCTTCACTTCGTTGGCAGACTGGATTTCATTTTCCATAACATTAACTCTCTCTGGTGGGAAGAAAAACATCATTCATTAATTTGGTTACCTTAGCTAGTTTTTCTTACCTGATTTTATAAACAACATATATAAATAAAAAACGTTCCCAACTGTTACAGCTATTTCTGAAGATGGGTAGAAGTTAAACACAATACAAAAAAAGAGTCAAAAACAAAACTATATTCATTACATAAAGGGTAAGGCAGGTCAAAAATGTTCTTTACAATAATACTTCCTATGTGTCCCCACTAATATAAACACAGCATTCGGATTAATATTGCATTTGTGGAATATGAATTGAGCAGCAAAATCCGCCCGTTTTTATCTCAGAGGGCGGCCATTTTGTCACTTGCTGTCGATGGAAAATCACATTGCTCATAGGGCATATTAAAGTTCAGAAACTGTTAAAATGCAAATTGTGATCAATTTGTTATTGGATTTGGCATTTATTAAATAAGGATTTTTTTTAAAAATATTTACGCGACCAAAAAAAAAATGTAAAGTAACTGTTTGACTGACTTGACTTCACCTTCATGTTTAGATTAAAGTAAGTCAGATAAAATATGAGTAAGTCATCACAGAATGCTATCTTTACAGACCAAAGACTTTCAAATGCACTACACATAATGTTCACCTTGAGCTCTGATCCTGACAATTTCTTCACTCAGAGAGTCCACATTTTCCTCCAACTGTCTTTTCTTCTGCTCCACATTCTGAAGACAGTCTGTCAGGGATCTTATTTTAGCTTCGTACTGCCCACAGACAGGCACGAGCAAAAAAAAAAAAACACGGAAAGAACTGTAAACATAAACTCAGACAAATACAGTGACAGTGCATCACTGAGGACAGCATGCATCCAATTGGATGGAGGAGAGGCTGGCAACTTACCTGAGAGATCCGCAGCTGGCAGGCGGTTAACTCCCTCTCAGTGCCCTCCATCTTCTGGGTGCTGTCAGCTTGGGAGCTCTCCAGGTGTTTGCTGCGTTTCACCATCATTTTGACCTCTGACTTCATCTTGCTGATATAGAGTCGAACCATCGTGAACTCCTCGTCAATGACACCGCTGCTCTCGTGTTGCTGGTGGGCCACAAACATACTTTTCAGACGTATTCAAACAAACGTGTATTTCCTGTTCTGACATTCAAGCGGATGTCAACCCAAACATATTTTTTTCAGGAATATGTTCAAAGCAGGCCCACTAGTTGAAACACGGCATTCTGATTCATTTTGCGTTTGTGGAATACGAGTTAATCCACTCCTTTTTAGCCATCTCCGGTGGCGGCCATTTTGTCACTTCTGTCGACTGAAAATGACATCACAACTACCCAGGGCTCAGGTAACGACCAATCACGGCTCAGCTTTAGAAAACAGGCGAGCTGTGATTGGTCATTCCCTGAGCTCTGGGTAGTTGTGATGTCATTTTCAGTTGAAAGAAATGAAAAAATGGCCGCACCCTGAGATGGCTGAAAATGGCTCATTTTCTTAGATCAAAAAGGGAGAACAAGTGGTAGAAAGAGGGGGAAAAAAGCAACTCCGAAACCATGCACCCGTAAGGTGGGGGCACAGTGTGAGATCTGGAAAAAAATACACCAAAATACACCCAGCTGGACTACACTAAACCCTACCAGTTGAGCAAATGCAGATTCAGTTTAACTTTCAACTATTACCTTTATGTCATTGCTTCCCACCGCCAGGCCTATCTCTGTTAGATCCTTTAGTAATGATGCCATCATTTCTGCCACCCTTTTCTTCTGGTGGTTGGTCATCTCCTTCAGCTTCTGGAGCTCGCAGTCAATTGAGGCCAGAGAGCTCTGGTGAGGACATCAAAAAACAGAATGCCAAATCAGGTTTAGTGATTATCGCCACAGTATGACAGAGATGATGAACTACTTACAGATTTTTCATTCAGTTCCTCACTGAGGGCCTCAAACTCCTGCGTTTTGTTCTCCACCTCCTGGCTTTTGAGGTCGTAGTTCACAGCAAGCTCTTCAAGGGCCTGCAGTACCTCCTTCACCTCTTCCTTGGAAGCTTCATTCTCTGTCAAAAGCCGTTTCAGCTCCGTCTGTAAGCTGTCATGATCCCGCTGGGAAGAAGCCAGGAGCTGAACACAAAGAAATAAGCAGAGAGGGAAAAGCATCGCATTGCTTGCTTATGTTTACAACGACCGTGTTACGCAATTAGGCGTGTTGCTAAGAGGTGAGAGTGTGACCGTCACCTCCTCCTGCTCCAACATTTGCTGCTTAAGTGTCTCCACCATTTGAGACTGCTGATTAATCTCCTCGTCCTGGAAGAGGTGAAGGATGAATGGACAAGATGATCACAGCTAAGTTTGTAACGAAAGCGTCCAAAAAGAGACCTCTGCTGGCCAAAAATGAAGAGGCACAATAATTCCGAGACAGTAAGAAAATAAAGGCACTAGTAAATGCATTATTATTTAACTGAAAGCAATTTAGGGATGTGTTCTTCACATGACCGATGAAAAATGGATAAACACTATATATATTGTATTAATATCCATAAATTTCCTATTAAGTAGGACACTAGCCGGATGAGAGTTAATCACCTTGTCATCCAACTCCTTATAGAGCTTCGCCGTCTCTGCTTCGTAATGTCCCGTCTCAGCCGGCGTGAGTTTGATGCCAGGAAGGGCGCTCGGTGCCGGTGATGCTTCTGTCTTATCATTGGGAACAACATCTGCAGTCTTGGCCTCCTCTTTGGCCTTTTCCTTGTCAAACTGTTCCTCCGCCGGCACAGTCTCTCCTGGTGGGAGCAACAGACAAGAGGAAATGTACCGTACTGAATCAGTCAGGTTCGATGTTTTTAGCCAAGCATGTTGGATTGAATCGAGTCTGGTAATATGACTCCAATTCTGCTAAAGGATTTCTAAAAACGAGGTAACCCCATTGTGACTAAAAGTATGATTTAATAATTATTATAATTACATGATCATTTCACCCACTCAAATTTAAATCACAGCATCTTACTAAAATGACAAAAACTGCCTGGATCGTTAATACTTTTTTTTTTTTTTTTTTTAATAATCACAATTTGATTACGGAAACAGATTCATTTTTGTTATTATTATTACTCCATATGGTAACAATTATCCATCTGATGTAGCTTTTAAAAAATACAAAAAGATACTTCAGAATTGTGCGTCTGAACACACGCAAGGTCCTGAGTGTACATTATTTAAATAAATAAATAAAAAAGAAGGATGATCTTCTCACCCTTCCGCCAGCGGCTGATTTCCGTTTCCAGCCAGGTTACGCTGGTTCTCAGTACCTTGTTCTTCTCTTTCTCTTTTTCATACTTGCTCTTCCACTGCTCTGCCGTCAGCTCCACGTTCAGAGTCACTGTGTTCTTAATGGTCTTGGCCCTGGTCACACAAAAAGGTGACAAACAAGCAGAAGAACTAACAGAAAGGCGAACAGATTCATAACTTCACGGTGAAATGCATCATCTTGTTTACAGAAACAAAACAAACAAATTAACATAAAAGAAATGGAGTTGGATGACTACAGATAAAATAAGAATTGTTTGTTTTTACAAAGTATGGGATGAAAACCAAGTAAAATGACGTACCTTTGTCCAAACAGCAGTGTAGATCGAGTCTCGGCATCATTAAACGAAGAAGGTGAACAGCAGATGACCATGGTGGTCCGACAGTTCCCTCCCAGGGAGTCCTGCAGGATTCTGGTCATTTTACTGTCTCTGTAGGGCACATAGGTCTGGAAAAGTCCCCCAAACATGGTTAAAATATAATGACAGAATCTGAAAAAAAAAAACGTTTTTTCTTTTGCTACCACTCGTGGTAATTTTAATAATCTACTAGGAGAATGAACCTGAGCAAAACAGCATGTGTTAAAAATCAACATTGCCTTGTTAGTACAAGCTAAATGTTGTAAAAGCACTGCACGCAATTACAGCAGCACAGATGTAAGTGTGAATACATCATTGAGTGGTGTCCTACTTAAAGCAGAAGTCAACGCAAACATTTTTTTTCAAGAATATGTTCTATGCAGGCCCACTAGTTGAAATACGACATTTCTGATTAATATTGCGTTTGTGCAATATGAGTTCAGGAGCGAAATCCAGCCGTTTTTTGGCCATCTCAGGGGGGCGGCCATTTTGTCACTTCTGTCGACTGAAAATGACATCACAAATGCTCAGTGCTCAGATAACGACCAATCACGGCTCATCTTCAGAAAACAGGTGATCTGTGATTGATCGCTACCTGAGCCCTGAACATTTGTGATGTCATTTTCAGTCGACAGAAGTGACAAAATGGCCGCCCCCAGAGAACGGGTGGATTAACTCTTATTCCACAAACGCAATATTTATCAGAATGCCTTGTTTCAACTAGTGGTCCTGCATAGAACATATTCTTGAAAAAAAAATAGGCTTGGTTCGACTTCCTCTTTAAATAAGTACATTTTATTTATATTGCACTTTTCACAGAAAGGACTCACAAAGTGTCTCACGTTGTTAAAGAACACAACATTTTACACTTTACGGGTAATACAAGATACTGCTTTTTAAAAATGTTCACTAAAGTCTCGTAATGCCAGAAGACGATTTAGAAGACTACTTACCGAGCCCTCAGCCAGTGCTGAAATAACATTTCCAAGTGAAGACAAGGACTTGTTGATCATTTTGGCTTCATCCAGCACTGTACCCTCTGCTCCAGTTTTACCCACCTTGGAAAGTCAACATAACATATTTGAATTTTATTTTACACATTCCGCAGCTTCTCAAAAGGATTCATGCACAGATGAGGTGGAGACGGAATGGCGAGAAAAAAAAAAAAAGGGTACTTTTTCACTCCCAGCCAGATCGACAAGGTAGAGTTTGCTGATGAGTTTCTGCTCTGTCTGAGTGTGCTCCTGCTTGATGTTGATTTGGAAGATGCTGTGACTCCTCGAACTGTGCTCATTCATGTCTGACAAACACACAAAGGCACACACAGGGATTAACATCAATGTTATTTTTGGGTAACAACACCTCATTGATCCATCCCGAAGAGTGTGAATATGAAAATTCTACAACTAAATATTCTGATACTACAATAATAAATCATTAAATTGATGGCCCCTGTGAAAACCTTTGCGGCATACTACTACTTTTCTATTAGCCTGACTAAATGAAGCCCCTCCCCTCTCTTCAACATAGGTCATTGGTACTACAAAACCACAATATGGCACAAAAGAAATAAAACTACTGCTTTAGTGTCATCAGGACCGAGCCCTGACCTAATTGACAACCCCCCCCCCCCCCCCCCCCGATAAAAAGATTTGTAATTCTTTATAGATGCTGAAAGATGACAACAAAGCATTACTTTTGCTTAAAGCGCCCAAGTCACTTCAACATAGTTTCTTGGCTGTAAGGTCGCACAAGAGGGTGCCAAACAACTACTTTTGTCTGAATGAAGCTCGTCAACTCACTTCAAAATAGTTTCTTGGCACAAATATGCCACAAGATGGTGGCAAAGCAATACTTTCACTCCAAATACAGGTAGGTGAGTTTTTTCACAGCATATGGAGATCATCTCCAAAAATGAATTTGTAAATCTTTGGATGCATTTCCATTAATATGTGGATTCGCTGCTGCCCAGTATCAAATTGAATATGTGGTTAATGGAGTAATCCAATTTGACTAATTTTACCAACTAAAATGATTAAAGCTGGCAATTTGTCCTTTTTTTTTTTAGCCAGGTGCCCAAAATTAGAAACACCACATGACTTGAGCCATCCTCCATGAAGAGCCAAACCTACTTTATTGCAGTTGTGCACTGAGAGCCCTTATCTGGCGGGGAGCAGTCAGGAGACCTGGTGAGGTCAAACCCATGAGAGGCAGGAGCACATAGACTCACTTGTGACAGCCACGCTTCTGTTGTTTTTGCCTTCATCAATGGCGTCCATGACTTCATCGGGACTGCACACGAAGCGCTCGGTACACCCCTGGGGACACATGCACATCACAAGGCACAGGGAGCCGTGTTCAAGAGCCCCTTTAGCGGGCCGGCTTTACAGAGGAGCACTTATCAGTAACGAGAACCATGAACGTGAAGTATTTACTAATACTGACACATCCGTGCAATACTGTATATGGAAGAACAGTAAACTGTGGACCAGCACTTCATATTCATATATGATACCCGTTCCCATCAGTATATTTCCACTATTGCTCTCTCAGTAATATGTATAGTATTATGTCCCCCCCCCCCCCCCCCCACCCCCCATCTATGCTATACAAAATACTGTACAATGCCAAGTACTACTGAACTAACTTACGTGTACATGAGGAATAACCATTGGGTATTTATTGTGTGGTAAACAATGGCTCACAAAAATGAGTACACCCCTAACTCAACAATATCCAAACACTTAGCAACAAAAGTGAGTACACCCCTAAGGGAAACTGTCCAAATTGGGCATAAAGGTCAATATTTTGTGTGACCACCTTTATTTTACGGCACTTCCTGCAGCACTTTTATGAGATACTGTGTGTGTCCAAGTTTTTAGGAGAATATATTTGGAGATGATGAATCACTTACTAAGATTTAAATGTAAACATTTTTACTTCATTCTCTTTCTTTTTAAGACCAGCAGTACATACTTTTTCAGTATAGTGTTTTTTTTTTAATTTCTTTGTTTTTTGACTAACGTAAATCACATATTATGTTAAGCATTTGGCAACTGCTTAACTGGCGCTAGCAATATGAGTTGAGAATATTACCTTCCCCAAATCTTTGAATGGAATGGTTTGAATTCCTATATTTATGTGTAAGCTGAAAGTCTACACAAAAACCTTTCGCGACAATCCTGTGCCATATATAGCTTACCTTACAGAAATAACATCACACACATTTTACCTTTACATAGGGCACCCTGTTTTTGTCCTCGTGGACCGAAAGGTTGGTCTTGGTTACTGTGGAGTAAGAAAAATGTCATATCAAAACATACTAATTGAATTTTAGCAAATATGTGAAAACCACTATGGAAAGATGTTTTAATCATCCATTTTATATCCTCGATATCCAACTACAGTATATCCAAGGTGCATGGACTAATATTTGGGTTGAATAATGTTACTAATGCAACAAAGTAATTTACTAGTCAGGTTTGATTGCATACTAATTGCCCTAACTAAAAGTGGCACTGGTAGTGGAAAAAAAAGTTATTAGTAAGACACACAGTATTTTGTTCTAGTACTGCACCTAGTACATGAACCTTAAACTGGATATCATTGATACCAAATAAATGCTCAAAAGGCTTCCGATTAATCATAAGTCATTCATACCATCCAGCAAGTCTTTGATTTTATCCAGATATATTTCAAAATACGAAACCTAAAAATCAGATGGCTTTGATGAGATGTTTTCATCTAAAAAAGTGCAACCATTTAATTCTTGATGAAATGAATGACCGACTTTGATGTGGAACTCCAGGTTCTCATCCATGGAATAAATATAACTAAAAATGTCTCCGACGATCCTGGGAATGATTCCCATCATGTCGCCATCATGGAGTTTGCCCTTTAGCAGAAAGAAATGCACAAAGACATAATAAGCAATACAGTCGGCGTGCAATTTTGTAGAAGAAATTACATCATTGCTGTCGAGTATTACCTCCATTGTGTGTGTTTTACCGGAGGATGTCTGTCCGTAGGCAAATATCGTGCCATTGTAGCCCCCAAGGACATCTACATTCATCAAGAACATTTGTTATCAAGGTGAATTCTTGCACTTTGTGTATTTATAGTATACCATGCATATTGGCTTACCTTTGACAATCTTCTGAGCCACAGCGTTGTAGAACTGCACCTGAGTAGTACTGGACTGGAATACACGGTCAAAGTAGTAGGGTTTGCCCTGTAAACAAGAGGAGGCATGCAGAGCATGTATTACTATATTGTATTGAATATCAGGTGACTTAGAGTATGCGAGACATTTGGTTGTAAGTTGTAAGAAGAAAACCACTTGACTATGAGATTGACATGCTAACTACTAGCCACTGCGCTGCCGGTTTATTTGCTGGATTGAAAATGTCTAGTCTCTTCCTTGTTGTTGATAAGAATTCAGTCATCCAATAAGATCCTTGAATAAGATTATTAAGTCACTCACTGCCATTGACGAATTTACTTCTATTTTTTTCAAACGTTACAGTTAAAGACGGTCTGAAAGTGTCTGGTAGTGAATGAGTTCATTGTTAAATGTCACTTAAAAAAAATATAATATATTAAAACAGACACAAGACGACAAAAGCCAGACAAGCAAATTAAACATTAAGGTAAGACTTTTAAATACCCAAATAAAAGGCAAAAACAATTAAATAAAAAAATTAAAAGATAAAGAAAAAAAGACAATAGACAAGTTATTATTAGAAACAACAATCAATAGCTTCTTTGTATTAAGGGTGTCTTAGGCGGGATTTAACTATGGCCAGTGACTCAGCGTATCTGATTTCCCAAGGCAAAGCATTCCAAAAGTGTGGCCTATAACAACACATCAACTGTACTGTTGATTCTACCATCAGACTTAGCCAGCAGCTCAGACACAGTGTGGTGCCAAACCTGAATGATAGCATTCACAGTGCATTTACATGTTTAATTATTAGTGAAAAGGAGGACGCCAACATGTAATTTGGTTTAATCACAGGTTTCACTTGTATAGCATTGTGATTGGCTGGCAACCAACTGAGCATGTAGGCAACCCCCAGCTCTTGTTCATTGACAGTTAGGAAAAGGACAGTTGGAATAGAAAAGGAATACATGCATATAATTTCATAAATGAATGTGATTGTGTTAGGGAGGATAACGTGACCAAATGATTGCATGGGGCTTAAAATTGAACCATGGGGGACACCAAAGTGGATATACTGTACGTTCAATGACCCACTTAATGGTACTTCGGGTGGTTTAAGAGGACCATGGGTGCACTTAACTGTAATTAACTGGAAAATAATGAATCATTGGAGATCAAGCAAGCTGTTGGCAGGAGTCATGTTTTCTATCTAATTTAATATAATGTGTGGTTAGTCATTTTTCCCACAGCTTTGTTAGTGTGTTTGTATATATATATATATATATATATATATATCAGTCACTTACTCACCGCAATATGCACACAATCCTCCCCTTGAAATTTCGGGATGTATTTGTCTCCGCGGGCGACCTCGGATTTGTTGAGCGGCCTGAAGCGACACACCACCTTGATACTGGTCTCCGCCGCGTCCGCCATCTCCACCGCCTTGGAAGGATGGAGAGCGCCGTGGTGCAATTACTGCCGAAAGGAGGCCGCAGCCCTACAGCACAGCTCCCGGTTGACTTCCTGGGTGAGTCTCTGGAAGTAATCCTCTGTAAGTTGACATCAGTAAATCAAGAAAAAAAACACACCAAAAAGATGCAGTTGCAGGCGGTATCCAATGAGGGGAATCAGCGCTACACTCGCTTGGAATGGAGACAAATGCAGCAGTGATCAGGGTGGGATCATACTGTAAAATGGTTGGGAGTCACAGGAAGTCACAGGGTGTGAGGATCATGAGATTCAACCTCAGTTTCCATTGAGGAGCTCTGAGCTCAAGATTGCTAACTTGCTACTGATATCAATATATTATACTCAGAAGAAAAATATAACGTTGTTTCATGCTCATATGCACTCCAATAGGTGGACATTTAGTAAAACAGGTGTGTGTGTGTATATATGACTGCAAGAATACAGTCATATGATCTGCAAGAATAGTAAAGGCATTGTCTGGACTGAACATGATTTGATAGATACTGTAACCCTTTTTCAAACACTCACTGATGGTATGCATCAAACACGAGATTGCTGTCGAAGTTGACTAAGTTTCCTGTATTTTCTGCTCGAGAATTCGTGTAAAACCATGTAAGAAGTCATCTTGTGGCCAACAGTTCCACATTAGAAACATACGGTACAAAATGTGGGATTTTCGGCGAATCAAGCAAGCACGTGATTAAGTTCATGCAGCATTGCAGCATTTATGTTAAATAAAGTCAGCATGGATTATTATCTTTCTTCTTGTGATTATTATCTTTCTTCTTTCTTCATATACCTAATAAAATATCCGGTAAAAAAAAAAATATATATATACATATATATATATATATATATATAATCTACCTCAACGAGGACAGTGAAATCAAGTGGCATTGTTTTTGGTCATGATCATCCAGTTTTAAACCACTGCTGGATATGTTGCAGTGTCAAAACAAGCCACTAGAGGTAAGCAGAGTCTAATGTTATGAGCCAATATCATTCAACATACGCACACTGTAGCAATCAGAACCGCATAGTCGTATACGTACATGATTTGGTGGACATTGTATTTTATTTTATTTTTTTTATTCACCATAGACACATTAGGAAGATTCTTTTTTTTTATGGAGAACTATTATTTTGTATAAGAAACCACAAGGTCAGCAAAATGCATATTACAGGAATAATGAGCACAAAGTGGATATTTGTTCATCTATATTAAAAACGCTAAACGCAGCAGGTGTTCATCTTTACACACTTGTCAAATTTGCAAGGGTTACCTAGGTTACTTTATGGGGGTTGTGTTACTATGTGTGTGAGAGGGGGATAAACCAGCAACATGGCTTTTAGTTGCTAAGTAACGGTCCCTGCCACAAAAGATTTCTTTTGAGGTTGTTTGTGTTCTAAATGAACGAGTTGAGCCCTTTCTCATCGCATCTACATTGCACTTTTTGGAACTATTTGTACATGAAGGCAAAGTGGGGAATCATTTTTTTTCTTCTTTTCTAACCAGACTCTCAATCCTGTGCACAATTGATAACGAAATACTTAACTACAAAACTATGTAAGCCTCATTCAATCACGATGACCTCTTATTGCAACTGCATGCAAGAATCAATACAATTGGGAGCTTAAAGCTTTTAAAATTACAAAGAAATGTTGAGATATATTATCATACGCATATTAAGTACACATTGTATATGTCTTGGTTGATTGTACTTTATTTAATCACATCATTAATGGTCATAATCAGGGGTGAGAATTTTTTTTTTTTTTTTTTAATTAAGGAAACAATTCCAGGTATCTGTACTTGAGTATTTTTTTTCTGATGACTTTTACTTTGACAAAATAGGTTGGTTTCTTTTTTCAACTTCTTTTCTTCACCAGTCCCGGTACTGTACTTTTACCACCTTTGTTGGTCACTTTGTGGTTTGAATACAATGGTGCCACCATGAGAGGATTTCTAACCGGGGAGAGTGGGACAGTACCTTGCCAGAGCCAGCAGATGGTAATGTGGTGAAAAAAATCTTGTAGCATAATTTTTAAAATCAATGAATACAAAGTGGAAGTGAAATAGCAACTTGTGTTGGGAATTATAACATATCAAATCATCGCACTTCATTAATTGAATGAGATTGGCTTACAGCTTGGAAATGTGTTCGCTCGATGTGTGACGCCAAAAAACGCATTATAATTGAGCACATTAAAGCGTTTTAAAAAAAAGTGTGCGATTGGGTGCGTGTGTGAATGAGTGTGTAAAAACAACACGCTTTAAAGACCAGAATTTTTCAAACAATTCTATTTAACGGGAAATATAGGGCCCAGCTTATATTGTCCCACATCCTGTACACTGCATGTCCGTCCATGAAGTTTCAGCAGCATACAGCAAACAAACAATAAATACCTTGCAATACTCATGAAAACAGATTCCAGTTATTATTTTTTACAAATAAAATACATACAGTACTCCTTATTGAGACAACATTGTTCCTTTGATAGTATAACCATATGCACATTTTCAGTAGTTGTAACATAGCTAAAATGTTTTATGAAAATGAAACCACATAGAGGGTGCGAGATGTATAAAAAAGTAACATTTTCAGCTTGTGAGTAAAAAAAAAACATTTTGACATTTTGGTAAATATTGAATGTGAGTCATATGTCAATTGGAAACCACCAAAAAAAGAAATCGCAAGACTTTGAATCCAGTAAGTCTGTTTATACAAAGCTTCCGATATTGAATTATTATACAGCCTCAATGTCACATGACTTGAACTGTTCACTGTTCACACATCCGTATAATCACTCCAGTGACATGTAGAAATATTAAGACTTTCAAAGGTTCTCATTTGAAAAGTAAAAGTGAAAATGTGTATTCTGCCTGATCGCATATTAGAAATGAGGGCAGTTAAGCCCGGACAAAAACGCACACACACACACAAACATATCTTGGAATGGATTTTTCAAATGGGTCAAGAAAAGCAAAATTTGACAGAATTAACAATCTTGAGTCAGATAGTAAACGATTTCAAATTAATATCAGACCTTTTTTCAGAACATTTAATAAATGTAACACGTTTGACAGAATTCTTCACGCTCACCTAATCAAGTCTGGGCCCTTAATTTTGTCCATGCTACAACAGTTTTTTTGTGGCGGGGAAGCTTTTCATTGGAAGACTGCCAGTCACGTCTGGAATCCTGGTTGATGGGAAGGAGACTAGAAGCCAATGAACCACGTGAAACAATGCTTACAGAACTCCAAAAAACAAGACCTATTTCCCGTTTGCATTTCCCCGGAAGACAAGTAGCGTTTAATACCTTCGACATTTGATGAATGCAATGCATAAATCAGTGTACTTGACAATGAACCTAATTACCGACCCAACATACAGTACCATAACGCTACTGTACTACAGTGCAACAGTGTGCCATTGTCTTTTTTTTCCCATTCAGAGTCTGATCGACCAGCTAGCATTCCATTGCATGTGTTAAATAGGTTTTATAAAAACTGCGCAATTATACTTTTTGCAGCATATCAATCGCTGAATTCAACCACGTTAGAACCTCTAAAGTAGAACAATTTATCAAATGTAAACTAACATTTCAGAAACAAATACACCTCTTACAGTCGCACAAAATCGTGGAACTGGAATTAGCTCCTTTTGGAACACAAGTCTGTCCTGGCTGCTCACAATACGGAAATAAAACTTTTATGGTGGATCCTGCAAGAGATTAATGTGGTTTGCATTATTTTGCATGGGATTTTTTTTTTATTCTAAATTTGAACCAAATCCATCCCACTGTGAGCGTTTCGATTGTATTTCGATTGTTGTTATAATTGGACAGGCTACTCAGGTTTACCTTAACCTTTAAAATGGGAAGATTGAAGTTGGATTTACACTGCATGATTGACATGATAAAAAAATTTTGTCTTCCAAGTGGCACAAATTGCACCATGGTCATATAAGGACACCAAAACTCGTGAAATCGTATATCCTCAGATCAAAATGAGATCTGTTCCCAAATCACATACGTATCAGATATCTGCCAGTGCAACTGCAGTGTAAAGAGAGAGATCAAACATACCCCATAAACGTCAGTAATCAAAATACGCTGAGCGTATTACAATAAAATATTTTTATAAATTATAATTTTATAAAACTATAACACGTATGCACATCTGCGTCAAAACACATCAAAAAATATTAATTGAGGAAAGTAAATGCAAAGTACTATGAGGTTAGCAAAAAAAAAAAAAAAAAAAAAAACACTGCGGGGAAACAGTCTATCCAGGCCAACTAAACAGAATGATTAATATTTTCATTCAATTTCATCAATGTTGTCGCTGCTCAGCATTGACAGTTGACAGCGCTGAAGTTTTTCCATCTTCAGCAACTATAAACACAGTGAGACCAAATTTGTCTCACTGGAAAAAAAACGGCATTCGGGCACTATACAGGAATTGGGCAATTCGATCTGCATAGTAAATCCAGCCGAAAACTCAAAAGACTATATCACATTCACATGGTAAACCTTGAAAGTATATCGTATTATAGCAACATTACAGCAGCACTACACTTGTATCTGACTATTGTCCTTCCTTGACTGGTCTGACAAACATCACAATGTGTGTTGTTCTTGTCTTCCAGAGCATTTCAGGAGGTGCGAAGCGCAATACCCCTTTGGTAATAGACAACACAGTAGCAGTGGGTTCTGGACAAGGACGGGCTCTCCGAAGGGAAAAAGAAAGACTTTCATATAAATAAAAATTTGACGACTAATGTGTTCTTTTTCCTGCTGGAGCAGAAACACTCCATCATTGGAGTTGATCCAGCCGGTGAAAGCGACAATACAGATTTGACAGCACCAAACATACTATTGAGGTCATTGACGACAGATAAGAATACCGGCAGCAGTGCATCATAGATGGATCCTTTGCCTCGGAATTTAAGGCAAGCAGCTGGGATCCTAACAGTAGAGTGACATCCGACTCCGACGCATAGCCTCGCTGATTAAATAAGCCGGGCTGACTTCTGGTTCTTCTGTCATAACCACAATGTTCTGCCACTCCCCGCATTGGTTGGATTTCTTGATGGTGTCCACCACGCAGAGAGCATAAAGACAATCCTCAAAGGTGGCGGCCATCGTCAAAGGCCTGCCGTCCCACGTCCGCCGATCGTCCTGGTCCTGAAAGGCCTGCCGAACGGCCTGGATCATTCGAATCATTCCGGTGAGATACGGGGAAGGGATGTCACTGAAGGCTTTATCTGGTAACGAAGCCTTTTCAAGAGGTGTGGTGTCTTTGAGAAGAAGTTCAGGGCCTCCCCCAGTCCCTCCGCCGCCATTGTTCTTCTGTCCGTACAAGTCCGTGCCCGTGACCGATAACCTCCCGACCGTTCCGACGATGATCACCTCTTGTCGAAATTCTCCGGGGACGTTGAAGTTGAGGGTGACGGTGCAGCAGGCGCCGCCCTCCAGCACCATCTGGAAGGTGCAGAAGTCGTCGCTGGTGATCTGCCGGATGCCTCGGATGTGGTCCGTCTGTTTGACGAAGGTCTTGAGGAAGCCGTGGACCTTCGCTGCACGTTGGCCCGTCAGGAACGTGAGCAGGTCGATGATGTAACTGCCGACTGAATGCAGGCCCCCACCTCCCATGAGGTCATCACAGCTCCAGTTGTATTTCTTCCCAAGTAGACTGCCGCTGTGGACCTGTCAAACCAAATCATGACAACGTTATTGATTCTTAAGTTTGGATGAACATGATTCCCAGTCTCATCCTGGCGAACGAACAATTCTCTTTTGTTGTATGTGTTGCTGCGTCGTGTGTGTTAAAGTAGAAGTTGTTTGAAGGTTTATAGCAACTGTATCTATGCTAATTTCTCTTATCCAGTCTATGGTGTTTCACATTATATGTTAGCATTAAGCTAGCAGATTTTCTCTAATATATGGTCTCGTTCAACTTCATTTTCTTTTGTTTTGCGTAACCCCGGCGATAAACTGAGGTTCTCTCCAGTTTGATCATACCTGCGCCTCGCAAACCAGAAGCTCCCCTATGAAGCCTTCCTCCAACAGCTCCTTCATTCGAACAAAGGCTGGCAAGAAGCGTAGGACGTTTCCCATAATGCTCAGTAACTTGGGGTAGTACTGAGCCGCAGACATCATTCGGAAGGCGTCCAAAGGCGTGGCTGTCCTGTCACAAATCACGTTCTTTCCGATACCTGCAAAAAAAAAAAAGAGCACCGTTTAGTTAAGTTTGAAAAGTAAAAAAGTTAGTTTTGTTCACCCTCATCAATTAGAGGGCAGCATTTGCGAATAGCCCACAAATTATGCTGCTTAACTCCACTAAGGAGGCCATTATTTTCTGTTATGTGTTAGAAGGATTAAGCAATGGCTACTAAAGTATGGGCCAAAGACTAAACCATTAAGTACTCCATTGACTTTCCATAGATCACTTTTTGGCGGCCAATTTTCAGAAATTTGATGGAATTTTTTTAAACAAAAATTTCGCTTGACTGTAGTTTCATTGTTGTGGAATCATTTTTGCAACATTTTTGTTCGTGGACCAGGGCTGACCGATATTGGAAAAACATGCGATATGCGATACGGTTGTTGAAGATAGCGACATCGATATGATTGCGATATTTTGCAATATTCCTAAAGGAATTACATTTTTATTACCGAATGAAAGATTTTTTTTTTTCATGCAGCAAAATAAGCGAGCTCAATGTATTCTTAGCTAGTTAATTGCAATTACCTGAGATAATGTTCAACTATTGGGTGCCAATGCACATTTCAGTTTACGTATATGACTGGTCAAGTTCAAATAAAAGCATACAATTCCATAAGAAAATGATTAGCCACGTGATATTCATCGCAAAGCATTCAGGAATTCCTTATTAAAGTAAACAGCATGTTTAGCTGCCAATGGTCTACATCCCTACACGTTTGTTAAACGTCACCAAATTCAGTAGCTAATTCCTGATTATCGGGGGATTAGTTGTGAAAGTGAAACTTCCCTATTCTAATCTGTCATTAGAAGCAATTGTCCAACCATGGAAACTAATCCCTTTGACCCAGATCCGATATATACGGAGGAAGAACCAACCCGGCAGCCCCCCAACCACCACCCGAACCTTACAGACACACAAAATTTACACAACTGTGTGCTCTATCCAATTCTGTTGGTTAGCAAAGCACACAAAAATGCATTAATTTGGGTAACACCCTTCTGCTACAAGCCCTTCAGTGAAATTTGCTCACTTTTACTGACTGAGGTGAAGTGCTTTTAGGGCTTATCAGCAAAAACACATCCAAACCCAAAACACAAATACATGAATGTGTTCTTTAAAAATAAAAAATAAAACACCAGTCAAATCAATAGACTAGTCAGTCTGGTAAGACAAAAAAGATGACAATGAGGAGCGTGCACTATATACCAAAACATTTTTGCACCTGACTGTCCGCGAGGGCCTGTTTTGACAGCTGCTGTCACTACGCTGCCATTAGATTTGATGACGGAACGTGACATTCAAGCTAGTAGTCTGGCAACCTTAAGGGGTGATAGCCAGAGTGGTGCGGTGGGAGAGTTGTAATGGAGCAGACAAAAAAAAAAAAACTGCACTGCAGCTTGGTCTCCTAACATCAATAATTTAGAGACAGGACATACTGTTCACTACATAACATGGAGATAGTTGAATGATTCAAGACACACCCTGCAGAGATGGAAAAACAAATACTTTATTTTAGCAGAACTATGACAATAAATGGGTGGATGTAAGGGGAATCTTTTTCCAAGAGCGCATGCTTACCAGACACAGGAAAATGTGCATAGAGAAGGTTGGTTAGGTTACTCTACGTTAAGTGTGGTTTAGTGATATGTAAATTAATTGAACAGTTATATCCTGGATCACCTTTGAAGTCAAACATTGTGCCAGATTTTGGTCATTCTCACAAACACACTAACGAACCCCCACTGAGCCAAACTATAGTAATGCCCTGCCACTGTCAAAACAAAACATACTAAACTCAGGAAATCTCCTGCCTAAATATACGGACACTCCTTCAGGTGTGCAGCTCTCCACAGGTGGAACTCATTCTCTAAATGAGCAGCACCAAATCCACTGGATTCCAAACGACAAAAATCAAAGTTGAATGTGACCTCAATCATAATCGTAAAGGCCTTTATTTCCATCACTATCATAAAAAATAAAACAAATCCTTAGCCAGTGTTTCAATTTAATTATGTATATTCAAACATCATAACAGTGTGAGTAATGAAGCTTGTATGAGCATCAGTAAAATTAGTTATTTTTTTCACAGAGAATAAGGAAATATGTCCATTAATATTAGAATGTCTGTGTACAGGTGTCCGTTTTTGTGTGTTTTGTCGCAGTTATAAATTGATGATGACACCATATTTGTTGGCCCAACTATGGCATTTTGTTAGCATTAAGCTAAACAGACTTATGTGGTCGTTTTAAATACATGGTTAAAGATTTTCTTTTTTTGTTCTTTTTTTATACTTTTTTTTTTCAAAAATATTTTCTGGGCAGGCCCACTACTTGAAACAAGACAATATAATTAATATGAACTATGAGATAAGCAACAAAATTCACCCGTTTTTAGCCATCTCAGGAGGCGGCCATTTTGTCACTTACGTTGACTGAAATTGACATCACAGTTGCTCAGGGCTCAGGTAACGACTAATCACGGCTGACTTGTGTTCTGAAGCCCAGCCGTGATTGGTCGTTACCCGAGCAACTGTGATGTCATTTTCAGTCAACAACAAGTGACAAAATGGCCAACTGAGAAGGCTAAAAACGGGTGGATTTTGTTGCTGAACACATATTAATCGGAATGCTGTGTTTCAACTAGTGGGCCTGCATGGAACATATTGTTAAAAAAAAACATGTTTGGGTTGACTTCCGCTTTAAAGCCTTTATTTTGAGGAATTGTTCATTGTTGGAAAGTGACTTGAGTTGAGTTCACCGCCATCTTACATTTCTCAAATTAACTCAAGATTCTTCTTTGCGAGTCAATACAAACAGCCAACCAAAACAAATCTGCCAAACAACAGCCATTATCATCACCTTCTGAGTTACTACGGGGCTTTACACGAAACACATTTAGTAACGTTTCTCCCTTTGTGCCATTGCAGCAGCAGGAAGGACTGATAGAACTCGTCTCAAGGGAAGCTGCAGAATCAAAGTCACAAGGGAGAGCAGCTGCGTCATTCTAAGTAAAGGCTGACTCTGCAGTCAAGCGCTTCTCTCGGTTGGCTTCGATCCAGACCACCTGGGTCTCTGTGCATGGCTCCCATGTATCCTCCTGCACACTAATATTCACCAGTTAGCCAATAATACCCTTTGTGAGTGCGTGACGGAGGCAGTTGAGAATGTATGCGTTCACGTGGTTATTGCCGAGGGAGAATAGGTTGGAAGTGGTTGTCATATGGCCGAGTCATTATTACTCATTGTTTATTTATTGCTGGACCAGCGTAGCACTACCATCATGAGTCAATTGACTCGGATATAAAATTGACTCTCTTCCCTAATGTATCCCAGACACAACAAAAGGAGGAAATGACCACAGGGGGAAGTCAGGTGGACTAGGATGCTGAATTCTTGACTGTAACAGTCCATACACACACACACACACACACACACACACACACAATAGCCATCTGCCATGCTGCGCACCAGCATCTGGCGGGCCGGGAGAATCAAGTCCGGGTGGAGTCTTTTACATTCCTGCATAACAGTAAAGGTCATTGTTCGCATTCTAACATGTCAACTGTGAGTTGAAATGAAAGCCGAACATACCAGCATTCATTCAATTGTTTTGCTCCGGGCCTCCCGTCACTAGAGAAAGCCATTAGAGCATTCATTTGATATTTTTGATTCCATCTTAAGGCCGGTCAAACTAGTAAGACAATTTAGCACACTATTAGAATGACTATGATTAGTTGCTAGTATCATTGTTCCGTTACTCTTCCGGGAATGTTTTATTTCCATATCCGAGTGTTATTTAGGTCTGAGTAGGAAATGCAGGGGGGGGGGGGGGGGGATTGCAGGCTGGATTAAAGCCTTAATCACAAAACTCCGCAGCGCATCGCAAACACAGCTGGGAAGATCGTTGGCTTCGCTCTGCTCTCAACTTCCCCTGAGCATCTACAGCACCCGCCGTGACCACAAAGCACTCAGCATTGTTGGTGACCCCAGCCACCCCACACACCACCGTTCCTCCCTCCCATCAAAAGGGAGATGGGAGATATCGGAGTCTCCAGGTTTACTCCATCACTTTTAAATGGCTCTATAAGCATAATCTGTACCATTAGCATTGTTTATCGTGCTAAAACAGCAAGAGGTGTCCTGGCTGGTCCAACAATATGTTTGGCCACTAAAGCAGGTGATCCCAGTTGCTATGGCAATAATGGCTCCATCATTATCCTTTTTAAAAGAAGGCAGCGTACTTTCTGTATATTTTGTTACCAACATTGTTGCTTTAAATTTTGCAACTAGGGATGGGTGAGTGCCGATACTAGGTTTTGAGTTATTGCTACTTGGTACTAATAAAGTATATGGATTTTAAGCTTGCCATCAGGAATAGAGAAAAAATAATGCTCAAAATTCATACACTTTATTTTAGTTTAGCATATACTTTAGTTGATTTGATTTTCTGCACTAGAGCTTAATAGCAGAGAAGTGCTTATTTAGCAATGCACAATTAATATTGCGATCAAAAGTAACACAGCAATGTCATCTTGGGCATTCTCATTCCAAATGTTTCATGTTTCAGAATGCATCTGCTTTTTGTGTTCAACGATCCAACCTGATGAGATAAAAGATTCTCAAGGCTGTCATTGGAAGGTGATTACATATTTCTCGTTCAAATTTGATTAGTGAAGAGCGTGGACAATATTATATATTTAGAAGCATGAATTTCAACCCCTTTTGCGCATTCATTGAAATACAATTCTAAATTTTAAACCCATGAAGACCCTTTTTAAATGATCACAATAATATGTCACTTTTTATGTACTTTTGTCTGATTATCAAATTTGTTTGGAGTAGTGACAAACCAGGACAGCTCACGTTGCAGATGATTACCCCAAATTTAATTGATCTTAACTCAATTACAAAGCCAGGAGGGAACAGCACAGAGCAACAACAATAAATACACCGGCAATGGATCCAAAATAAAATGAGAATGTCTAAAATCCCAAACTGAATAAAATAAGCTTTTCAAAAGCTGTTTTTTTTTTCATCCTGTCCTGTTCTCAGTTTGTGAAGTAATGTAAATATACACCAACTGAGACTTTTAAATTACATGTCATGTTCTGGATGTGAAAAACAACCACAACCTTTGAAAATATTACGGTGCATAAAAACACAAATTGTGTTCACGCAATCAGACACATAAGAGACCAGATTAACAAGATCTCATCTGATAAACTGGCTGAACCGGATAACCAGGTTGCCTTTTGAAATACGCGCTTTATATTGTCGATATGAAGCTCCATCTCCAATCGCATACACGTGAACAAAGCAAGTATAAATGATGAAGGGCATTTAGTCTCACTCAGCCAGCTTTCCCCTTCTGCTAATGCCCTTGATTTGCTTGATTAGCATTCCTAAAAGTGCTGCCTGCCATTAACCCCTGTAACCAATCCTGTTCACTGAAAGATGATGGCGAGATGACTAGCGACCAAAGGAGTGCTTCCATTCCAGGCTGCTCAAATCTAATGGGTGCATTGAAAGCATACTGTAGTAATAATGGCCGTGCACTCACACGTTGTAATTGACACCGTTAGGCTACATTGTATCGAGTCAAGTGAGTTGTTGTCGTGCAGGTTTAGAAAGCCAAATTAATTTATTTAAAAAAAAACAAACACTTGGAACAGTTGAATTGATAGCATCATTTGCTAATGCCTTCAATGCTAGCATGGCTAGCTTCCCTTTAACTCCTTCAATGCTAGCATGGCTAGCTTCTCTTTGTTGTGTTGTGGATATCACTGTTCATCACAACAAATAAAAAACAAACAATCATCTACACTGTTTGCGTAAAGCGCTAGTGCTCATATTTCTTTTCCCATATGTGATGTCAGGTCAGTTTGTGCTAGCATGTTATTTACTGTATGCTAGTTGGTGAGCCTCACGTAAAGATGGTTTGTTGTGTCGAATAATTTAACTAGCGAATACAGTCGTTTATGGAACATGGGGTCATGATTGTGTACATGCTAGCTGCACGGTGCTGATGCAGGGCGTTCCTTAAAAGTTAAAAATGGAGGACAGTGGTTAATAGTCATGACAAAAAAAAAAAATGAACGATCTGGTTGCCACACAAGTGTGTTATCAGGCTGGAACCCCCTGTGGCCCCGGGGTCGCATGGGGTTTAATTAACTGCCGGGCTGCAAGTCCTTTCTAATCACTCGCACACAGACACACACATGCACTGCAGCCTAATCAGCACACTTGTGCTCCCAGCAAACGAAAACAACACGGCTCCATTTTATTGTCATATTCGGGTCCCTTTATCAAGTTGAGGTCAAGCGCAACAAAATGATACACACCGGCATCTCGTTTTTTTCCCCCGTCTTCTTGTAAATTAAATATGAAGGTGGCAAATTAGCATAATCGTTGGCTGGGATTGATGTGCTGATTCATTAATTTGTACACAGGAGTGTGTCCCTTGAGTCCTGGTAATTAGAGTATCATTTAATCTGTGAAGGACGGAAACTGAAAGAGAAATTAAAATAATAGAGTCAAAGCAAAAACACTAACAATACTGAATTAAATTTGACGAAAGATGTGAAATTATTAAAAAATGTGCCACTGAAATAGGCAAGAACTTTTTTTTTTACAAATATATCCAATAAAATAATCATGTTTTGTTGTCAGTACTGTGCGAGCAGGAATACTATTGATTTGTGATGAGCTTTGTTAAACTACTAAAATAATATAAACCTATAAACCTTAAATCCTTACGCATTCTTTTTTTTTTTTAAATACATATGTGGGGGATTTGTATCATTGAATGTGTTTCTCACCATGCACAACATGTCATGAGAAAAAAAAAAAATGCATTGACAATTCCATCTGCGACTTCAGCACCAGAGACAGTGCTATGGAATTATCAATACACAGCTCAGTTAGCCAATTATTATATATTCCAGTGTCATGGTTGAGGTTAGAGACAGTTTGTTTGAGGTGAGGCGTCTGAAGCAAAAGCATTTTGGAATGTTGATAAAGGTCCACTTTTTTTCCCCAGACATTGGCAACTTCGTCTTGCAAAGGTGCTGAATAACCAACTGAGTTTCTTTATGTTTTGAGGGGTTCATAATTAGAGAAGTTGAATTACCTTAACATGAAATGAACGGCAAGAGCCCAACACCGATGTGACACCGAGGAGAACAGACCCAATCTGACATGGTAATTAAAGACGACAAGCCTACTAATAACAGTAAACTAATAACCATGAACATCCTTGGGCAGCTGCGTGACATCTTCACCATGGGGCCCATGACGCCCGTCCTAAATAGCTTGGTGCGAGGATCATATCTGTCTGACACAGATGAACTTTTGCAAAGAGGAGAGCACACATTGCTGCTTGGTTAAATCTGGACTGTTGTCATGGTGATGAAACCCCCCCCTGACACTCTCTTTCTGTCAACCACCGGGGGTCTATAGAGGAAAGAGAAGACAAGGAAGAGAGGAAAATAGGATGGCATCATACTACTGGGTAGGGCTGCAAATATTTTTGCAGTACACACAGGGGCGGAGCCAGAACGTGGTTAATGGGTGGGCCTGGAAAAATCAGGGTGGGCCTGAATATTTTTCTCACTGAGCACAATCCCCCTCTTCCGACACATCGTATATTCGAATAAAATGACAATTATGCCATTCTTAATATTCAATAAAATAAAAAAAAAAACAACACAACAAAACAAATTCAAAAACAATTTACGGTAATAATAATTTACAAAAAAATTAATATTATATATTTTTTCATGAATCTTAATCGGTGGGCAGTCTGACAATATGGGGGGGGGGGGGGGGCTGTGCACACCCAGGCCTACACATGGCTCCGCCCCTGAGTACACACAAAACAACAAAAAAGCGTTATCATATTTTTTTTTGTCTTGCTGCATCTTTAGGTATTGTCAAATATGACCACACTAAACAACGATATTATCGTTATTACTTCACTCGATTTATAAACTGAAAAACAATAATACGACTTGACCTTTTGGTTACGATGTTTCTGCTTGCCGTTTTAAACAATAAGAAGTCCAGACAATGACTGTGCAGTTGACTCATGGCAAGCAGCTGGAATTTATTCACGGCCAGACAGAACCGCACCGAAGCTTGAGTCAAGCATGAGGAGCCCGGAAAGAGATATGAATTGTCCAGCAGAAGTCATCTGTCTCTCCTCCCAATCTTAGTTTTAAGAGGGAAGCTCTATTGAACGACACAAGAGATCACAATTCACCCAGCGGTGCAGGAAATGAAACGGGCCCGGATAGAATTTCCTGTCAAGGATGGAAAGCTTCACTTCACCCTGAATAGTTTTATAAACAAATGTTTTCTTCACCATTCATATACAGTATCACCTCAATCAGTATCAGCCTGAAAGGAAGAGGAGGAATCTGCCTGCCTGCGTGGATATTCATGTTGTCCTTCCTGCCCCATGTGGCCAATTAAAAAAAAAAAAAAAAAAAAAAATCACAAGCAAGCTGATTCCTGAATGCTGGAACATGAAGGACATCTGTGCCTTGTTCTTATTATACAGCAGCTTTGACTTGGGAATAAAGTATTCCCCTCGATACATCGCAGTCCATCATTCGCTTTTCTGCTGTGTCAGCCATTTTTAAAAGATGAATGTTTTATGGGTTTTTGCACTACACTGGCAAGTCTGAATTGAGAGTTGTTCACCTTCAATGTAGGACCAAATTGTGCACTGCACTCTAGTGAAAGAAAAACAGCATAATGAAGAAAAAAAGGCAGAGAAGGTCTCCAATTAAACTCAAGTAACTGGATAACGTAACATTTTTCCAAATTGCCGTTAACTTGTAAATGGTGTTTTGCGTTATATGTTAGCATTAAACTAGCGTACTTTTGTGAGACAAAATTGCATCATTTGGTTGAACATTTTGGTGTGTAATTATACCCATATTATCAATTTTACAGTAGACTTCAACTGAGAGTGACAAATAAGACCTAACAATGAGAAATAAGTTCAAGGCGACTCGAGTGAACTTGACCGTTTGTCTGTCTGTGATCAGACTATGAACTACAATACTAATGGTTCCTAAAAAAAAAAAAAAACACTCTCCCTGTTGGACTTCAGTAGCAAAATGAGATCCCTCAGCCAAAAAAAAAAAAAGCCCCAAGTTCACCACCATACACAACACTTCCTTCTAGTAGATCCACGGTAGAGAAAGGCCTGGCTTAAAGGGGGCGGTGATCAGGAGGCTTTCTACTTAATACAAGAATGCTCACTTGTTAGCCCGCCTGAAAGAGCGTCCCCTGCTCAGCCATTCATCAAACAGACAAAAGCAATTTCACAGGAAGCCCAAGCTTTCTCCTCTTTACTCCTGGTTGTCACTCCATCATCATTTTCTCTGTCTCTGGGGCTCTTTCGTGAGCACGCTCCCAGAGCAGCCATTAGCATGAAAATAGACGGCTCGGAGAACATGAACATGAGCCAGTGAGAAACGTATAGGAGCTCACTACTGCCAGCTATCTGAAACAGTCTCCTTAAGATTTGAACCAAAACATCCAAATTGAATTTACTGATAAATATAAGGCATAGTATGTTTGTCTGGAAAATTCTATAAACAAAGGCAATTAGCCATTTTCTAGACTGTTTGTCCTTAACAGGGTCACGGGTAAAATGGAGCCTTCCAACTAAATTGGGATTATTTTGGTATATCTGTGCTGACTCAAAAAAAAACCCTCAAATGTCTTGTTTTGAAGACATTTTGAGGACATTTTAGAGGACAGGTGTCAAAACTCGAGGCCCGGGGGCCAGATCCGGCCCGCGACATCATTTTATGTGGCAAATCATGTGTGTTGACTTGACATGTTTCATTCAAATTGTCTTCATTTTTAGCACTACATATGAGCTATTGCAAACATTTGTTACCAAATCTTGAAAAATAATTGAACAAACTATGTACTGGCTTCTGATTTCAAATCGTGAGAAATCTAAAACTCAAAGTAACAAAGAAACACTCGGAAACAAAACACAACACTGGGAGAAACAAAACAACATGACAGCGACAACGATTCGACTTGGACTGAACCAAAACTAGGAACTTAAATACAGGCATACTGACGAGAAAACGAGAAACACCTGGACAAGACACACAAGGTAGGAGGGAGCTGATTGGCTAAGACTAGGGGGTGGAATGCACCCAGGTGGCCACAAGAATCATTGACGAGAAATACTGAGAAAAATAAAACAAAAAAAGCCCAAACATGACAGGAAGTGTGATTGCGCAACACCATCTGCAGTCAGGATACGTATTTATGATGACTTGGTACTTGCCCTTTGCGGCCAGATTATAAATAGCTCTTTGGGTCGTCTTTAAAGCAGGTGTCTGTGATCCTGTGATCGGATACTGTATAAACATTTGCATGTCAAACAGACGCAATTTAGCTATTTGCCAGCAAAACGTTTGACTGTTGTTTTGATCAAATGCTGTGTATTTTTTTTTTTTTTTGATCGATTGGACAGGCCGCACACCATTCAAAAAGTTCAGTTAGTCCACCGAAACGCTCTCCAATTACTTTTTCACACTGGGTCAAATCAGTTAGAATTTCCCCTCCTTAATAAATAAAGTCATCATTTAGAAACATTTTGTGTTGAATTGAGTTGAGTTGAGACTTTCGTGATCCGAAAATTAGCAAGGGGCCATATAAAATATGTTTTCTTTGCAGGGCGAATGTCTGCCTCATGCACTCAACTGTTATTTGGTTGCTTCTATTAATACATGACGATGATGTGAATCACCCGTATATCATTTAGAAAGGTTAGCGGAAGTGCTCTCTTCCCCTGACGTATGACCACATTCATTATGAGTAACCTGACGGAAACATTTGGAATCACCAAACTGTCGTCACCCAGCAGCTCTCTGGCGGGTTCATCGAGCAGTTTTCAAGCAGTCACAAAATATCCAGATTTATCCCCACGTTATTTTGAATTATGCAATAGGGTACATTTTGCAACAATGTGGACTGTGGAATGACTGTTGTGGAAAAGTGGCAGACTTCCATGCCTGTTGCTCACCACTGCACACGGTTACTGAAAGGCCTCGCTACTTCCTCCTTCAGCCCGCAATATCCAAACGGCAGAAATAGCACCTGAAACTTATTTTTGCTGTCACACCTCAGTACTCAGATTCACATTTGCGTCTGACTCACACATATAGAACATTAGCAATATTTTCCTCTGTGTACACCTCTGATGTTAGGTGATGTTTGCCCATTCGTAGCATCGTATGTCATCATTCATAAATGAGTAAATAGCCCGCTAGCTGCAAAAGTTTTTTTTCCTTTTATAGCTGCTACAAAACGTTATTCTGCCTGTGCGTATGCATGCACACACACGGAGTGGCAGAAAGGATTAATGGCACTTTAGTTCATTTCAATTTGGGAATTTGGATTTGATAGAAAGTAAATTGCATTACAAGCTTGGTCACGGAACAAATTACATTTGTAAACCAAGGTAGCGCTGTATATTCATATTGTGAGCAACATTGTTCCCCAATTTCATTTCAAAGTCCACATCACTGAAAAGAAATAAATCCTTTAATCCACATAACTCGCACTGACAGAAAATGATGGAAGTGCTTCTATGCTCTCCCTTAAGAAGTCCTATTGTCACACCATGCAGAGTGGGTCAATCGTTGGACACGCCCACAAAGCTTCAGTGACATCAACCGCCTCAGGAATGTCGTAGTAGTGAGGAAGGAGAGTAAAAAGTCAAAGAAATCCCAATGAAAGGAGAGATGTTGCGCAACAAGATCGACCGGTTTGTTGAGAGGACTAACCCAGCCTGAGTAGAACCTGAACAACTCGTGGAACACGTTGGTGAACTCCTTTCATGGCTTCCTGCTCCTCGTCACCAACGCTGGCCAGATTCTGACTCCACCTACAATTCTAATTCTAAATCCATGATGTCATTTCTTGTTGACGCGCAATAGAAAAATAACATGATCTTATATTTTGCCCAGACATGCAAGGACTCAACCACCGAGCAAATTACTGGTGGAAGTCTCTGTATACAGAGTTCAAATTCCGATGTCGCGGGACTCAGATCACACACGTGCATCGGCCACACGGAGATCACAATCACAGACGCAACAGGATGTGAGTCTGCCTCAATGGCGTCGCCGCCTGCGTTTTTTGTGGGCGTCGTGCATTTAAGAGAGACTCTGTAAGGCAATTATATGAGGATATTGATACTGCATGAAGAAAAAGAGCTACATAATAATCAATAATCTTGTCAGCCAACCAGTAGTGGGAAAAGATCACATTTTGATCAATTCTGTTTTCAATTTTGCAGGAAATGACTCTCCATAGTCCAATACAGATGTTACAAAAAGTTAGACAGTTACGTTATTTGCGGAATGCAGATAATAACTTTTCACATAGGGGTGTACTCACTTTTGTTGCCACCTGTTTACGCATTCATGGCAGTGTGTTTAATTATTTTTGAGGGGATAGTAAATTAACACTGTTATAAAAGTGTTGTCCCATCACTAACATTTGATAACGCGAGTACGTAGTTTACTCACTTTTGTAAGGGAATGCGTCTTAATATTTTTCTCCATAGTTGTATTCCCTGCGCTCATTTTACACCCCGACTAGGTCTGAGTGCTCACTGAACCCGGGTCGGACAGTATTGGCAAACACTGGCATGAATTTGTTACCCTACAAAATGTAAATAGGATTGGACATAGTCTTGCCGGTTTGGGGCGGTGGGGGCTGAGGAGCAGAGGTGGCTGGGAAGGAACGGGCAGTGCTGCACAAAAAAAATCTGGGAGGAAATGAGCAGGGAGGAAGGGGAGGAAAAGAATGGCCATTGACAAGCAGCTATTTACATGTTGCCGTTTGACTCAAGTTCACTGGAACATAGATGATAATCTAGCTTGTGCAATAGCGATATCAGCAACTTTGCACAAGAACCCCCATAAAGACACCCAGTAAATCACAAATTATGTCATGTTGGTTTGAGCATATGTTAGCTTAGGCGGCCTGTGATTTAATGCACCGTAGATATTGACATAAGTAGCAACAGGATACGGTGGCCTATTGTACACTGGTCCAGTCTCTTGTGTTGGAACTAACTGCAGTGTTTAACTCAAGTAAACAAGGCTACAGTGTGGGAATGCACCAAGTGTCAAAGGAGAAGTTTTTTTGCAACACTCTCATGCTTCCCCTGAATGACTAAATTGAATTTTCAAATTACGCGGCCAACATGACTTGCAGTTGATATCTAAATCACATGCCTGGCTGCATGTGTGTGTCCAAACACAGTCACCTGATTTAAAAAGCGCTTGGTAATTTTCACATTGGCTGCAGTCACAAGATCTATATCATGAGTACATGTTGTGAAATGCGCTACACAATTACAATTGCATTGTGTTGTATTGTATATATTCAAATTGGAGCGCAAACAGCAGATGCTCTGTTGATGCAGTCTCAACTAGTTTGCTTTCAGAGGAATATTCTAGTGAGAAGAAAAAACATTTTGCTTCGTATATTTGTTGACACTGACCATGTTAATTAGTATCTTAAATGCATACAATCCAACCTGTTTGACAACAAATTGCTCGACAATATGTAATTGCAGTAATTGCAATCGCTATAAAACTTCTGCTTTTAAACTTATTGAAAGCAATCACGATATTATTGCTAGACCCTGAATATGTTGTAACATGTACTATTTACTGTACTATTATTATGCTGCTTATTCATTCGGGGGGAAAAATATATACATATATATGTTGTAAATATATATAGCATAATTTCAAATTGAAAATGCAACAACTTGTGTTAGTGGGTCAAGTTGTCCTGTAGTTCACATTCTTCTGCTGGGCCGTGTCAACAGACTATAGAACAGTTCTAAATGTATATCAAACGTTAGTCCCCGCCATACCTTTCTAGTCAAGCACACTGACTGATGCTGCAGGGTGGTATCAGTCAACCCCCTAGCAGCAGCAGTAGCAGCAGCATCCCCGCCCCTCACCATCCCCTCCCGGCCACTCACCCAAGGTTTTGACGGCGATCTGCCGCGTCAGAGGCGGAGGCAGGTTGATGCAAACCAGATCCACGTCCTGGTGCAGCAGCACGTCGTCGATCCGGTTGGTGTAAAACGGGACGTCCATCTCCTTGGCGAGCTCCTCCGCCTCCTCCTGCGTGCGGCCCCAAAGCGCCTTGACGGCGAATCCCTCATTCTTCAGTAGGGGGATAATCACCCTGGCGGTCAGGCTGGTTCCGAACACGCCTACCCCTGGAAGCATGATTCGGCTTTAAAAATGTCCGGCGGCGCTTCTGGGGTGTCGGTTTTGCAGGGGCTTTGCGTCAGGTTGGCCATCCACCTGCAGATAAGCGCCCGCCGCCGCGCTGCATTGCCCCGCCGGCTACGAGATCGGCGGATGAATCGCCGTAAATATCGGGCTGGAAATAAACCAGCAGATAAGAACACCAGCCCGCTCGTCCTCGCGCGGTGTCAAAAAGCAAAATAGAAACGCACCATTGCGGCGTTAAGCGCGTCCGTCCGGCGGCTTGCACCGAGCGTTCGCTGGCTTGTCACCTTCTCTCACTTGACACCAAATATACACAACGAAGCGTAATGCAAAGTCGTGTTGTAATTGTGATGTAATCAAGCGTCTTCTCCTTAAAAGGATTCTCAGCAGTGGAAGCGGTAGGTAGCAGGCAGCGATGTTGCGGCTTTTAACTGCTTGTCAAGCACGCCTTACCTACCGGAAGTTGCTGGTGCTGATCTTTCAGAGTAAAGACTGTGGAGTCGTTCCAAAATTGGAGGACGTACGTCTTGTCTCCCCTCTCATGATGGGCGTCATTCTGCGGGAGAAATGAATGATGGAAAGATGAATGATGAATGAAAATAATTCATAGGGCACAAGCAGTGTCACTCAAACCAACGCAACCCTGTTACTCATATTGTCAGAAAAATACACAATATATTTTTTTTGATTAAAACTTGGCTAGTAAACTACTTGGTAAATTGACATTTTACATTATTTAATTATAAAGAATTTCCTCATCAATATTGTTTTTATGTATTTTTCCCAGGATAAACGGCCAATAAAATGCTCATGTTAGACCGATTAAAATGTAATCTATCTAAAGTGAGATCAGTAAAAGCTATAGCGGAAGTAGAGCGATCTTTTCTTTTACTTTTTGAGACCGTCCTGTTGTTTTCCTGTGTATGCAAACTTAACACTTTCTGTTCTGCCAGGCGCTGGTCTCTTAACCTTTCATTTTCCGAGTAAAATCAAACTGTCTTAAAAGCATAAATTCTTAGTGACAAATTACAAATTTGGCGTCACAAATGAGACCTCTATCTATCTATCTATCTATCTATCTATCTATCTATCTATCTATCTATCTATCTATCTATCTATCTATCTATCTATCTATCTATCTATCTATCTATCTATCTATCTATCTTTAAAAAATTAAATTTCTGTTCTTTGATTAGTCACGTTTTTTTTTAGCTTGCAATACTTAAATATTATTATTATTGTACACGGTGACTGGCCGTTTTTCTTCTGCATATTGTACCCAAGTATCGCTTTCGGGCAAGACTTGGTGCAATTATGGTAAGTAGTGAAGTACAAATACTTTGCTACTGTACGTCAGTAGATTTTTCAGGTATCTGTACTTTTCTTTATTATTATTATTTATTTATTTTCTGACATTTCACTCTCTACATTTTAATGACCCTGACAGGACAATCCGAAAGTCACAACAACAATTGAAGTATGTTTCAGAGTTTGTACTTTTAGGCTACTTTAGTAAAGGAGTTTAAAGTTTGTAGGCTGCCGTATTTATTGGTATTTCTACTCACACGCATGCGAGATGGAACCAAATACAGTACCTGCCCATTGTTTCTCACTTGTGATTCATTAGTGAAAAGATCAACAGATGACAAAGACAAACATTAATGAATCATTAAGCGTCTGTGTGCTTTTCAGCTTCCCCATTTTTGAACAATTTAGTCAGGCACTACCGTACTAATAGAATGTTGCGTAGCTGCCTGACATTTTATTCGAACACAAATGCTGCTCTCTGGTGGACAAATTAAGTCACTTGAATAACTGAATGTCCAGTAATAAGAAAGATGAGGTCACCCTCTGGACAAATTTAGCTCAACATCACCAAATTTGCCACAGCTTCCTCTTGGAAGTATGTTGGGATTTTTTCTTGTTTTGTCTTGTTCCACCCACTCTTTGTCTTTCATGGTGGTTACACCTCATACATATTTTTTAACTATATAAAGACTACATACATGCATTGTACAATTATTAAACAACTGTTTGCTTCTTCAGTATGTAATACCAAAATACATTTAAAATGAACCACAAAAGCAAATTTTTACTATAATCAGAAAAAACTTATAGAAAAAGTCAACGCAAACCTTTTTATTTCAAGAATATGTTCTATGCAAGCCCACTAGTTGAAACAGGGCATTCTAATAAATATTGCGTTTGTGGTATAAGTGTTAATCCACTTGTTTTTAGCCATCTCTGGGGGCGGCCATTTTGTCTTCTGTCGACTGAAAATGACATCACAACTGCTCACAATGACCAATCACGGCTCAGATTAAGGAAACAGGTCAGCCGTGATTGGTCATTGTGAGCAGTTGTGATGTCATTTTCAGTTGACAGAAGACAAAATGGCCACCCCCGGAGATGGCTAAAAATGAGTGCATTTTAGTGTTTAACTCATATTCCACAAACGCAAAATTAATCAGAATGCTGTGTTTCAACTTGTGGGACTGCTGGGAACATATTCTTGAAAAAAATATATTTGGCCTGACTTCCGCTTTAAGATTTAGTTTGAATTAGTTTTTTTTTTTAAAGCATTTGTCTTTATTTTTCGTAAATTATTATTTTTTTTAATTCTAGTTTATTTAGTTAGTTTTGGTTAACTATAATAACCTCGCAGCACAGTGAGCAGAATAAGACCAGAGCCAAACTTCAGTTTTATTTCAGCACTTTTAATAGTTACTCAGAGAGGCACAAATATAATTTACAGGGCTACGTCTCTAGGTGTGCTCCCACAAAGTGACTTCCTGTCCCGGCCGGTGAGGGCCACCGGCCGTCGTACAGGACGGCAGCAGAAACACAAGCAGCTTCTTCACCTCTCAGAACACACCGACACGCACGCACGCACACACACAAACACGCAATTCTGCCGCTTGCCTCACATAGCCGAGGCTTTTTTTTTTTTCCTTCCTTTTTTCCCTCCTTAGTGAAACTGCAATGTGTTTCCACATATTCATTTTTTTTTTGTGTGTCTTCAAGCCTCCGTGACACCTTTGAGGTAGATAACACTCTCCAGTCACCTCCCAGTTCCCACTGAGTTGTGAAACACATCTCCACCACCCCGTTGGACTCATTTGCACCATCTTTTGTTCAAGGTGATATGATTACATTTGAGTGCCACTGAGCTCAGTAACAGAAATCAAAACAACAATAAACTTGAATAACATGATTCTTGCTTTTCATTCCTCCAAACTAGACAATGCTTATACCGTAACTTCTTTGCGAGGCTAAAAATGACAAAGACAGCCTGTAACATTGTCATGCAGCTTTTCAAACCATGTACCTTGGTTGCTTTAAAAGTGTGTTGCTGTGGGAAAGTTGCATTTATGGTGGGTTGAAAAAAAAAAAAAAAAAGAAATGTATCTGTCTTCATTTACGCATACTTCCTCTTACTCTTTTGATAAAAATCAACAGACACGCAAAGTAACAGAAGTTCATTTCACGTAAGAAAAAACTACGGCGAGAACCATACGACAACGACTCAACAAAACAAAACACAATAAGATGTGATAATGACCACTGGACTCGCAAGCTGAACATTTTCCAACAAAGAACTGGAGGAAATTACAACTTTTATCACTTAAAAAAAAAATACTGCTAATTAAAAGAAACTGTGGAGGGATAAATGGCGTGGGCAAATTTCTTTTGTTGAAACAGTAACAGCTTCTGAGTAACAGTTATCAAAGAAATTGTTGATTTTTATGATTGATAATCATATTTTTTTGGGGGTGGGGGGGGGCAACATTAAGACTTCCACAGTTTCTTTTTCAAATTATTTTGGCACTTTCTCCTCTTATCTATTGATCTAAATAATTCAGTCTGATGCTCAAAGCTTTAATCCTTTTCACCTAGTAAAATAGTATTTAAAAAAAAAAAAAAAGTATTTGTAAAATGAGCGGGAAATAGCGTTGCTTTGACGTTACCTAGCCGCAACGCAAACTTGTCAGGGTTAGTGCAAAAGTCTCTCAGTGTAAGATGCCATTTGTGCTTTTTGTGTACTTCTTAAATGCAGAAGGCCGATGATGTCATCCGATACAGGAATAGATGCTGAATGCATCAAGTAAATAACCTTTCGGCCTTTCTAAGCTGATGTAGCTGAGTATGTTTGCGCGTGTAATAAATAGCTTCCAAAAGCCAGCAAGGGGGTGGGGTCACCAATCACAGAGCTGCAGCACAAAAACTACCCATGATGCTTCACTCCGCCGAGGACACAAAATTCTCTTGCGCCGCTCAGAGTAAATAAACGAGACTAAACGAGGCTCGACGTGTGAGCGTTGACAACATGACGACAACGAGGGAAAGGTGAACAAACAGAATGACCTCGTCACGAGTTGAATGAAAAATATAAAGTGTCTATGCTCTATTTTTCTTGCAGCGCGGCCTCGCGTAGGCGCCGCCCCGCTGGCTCGCTCGCGAGCCCGCAACACCTCCTCCTCCTTTCCCCAAGCACCTGCTGACTAACCATCAATCACTAGTGATTCCGCCATCCCATCTTAATAAGAACCCAATTAAGCGTCCTCCCTTTCAAAATAAATGCCTGGTGATTGATATCCAAGGCGACGGCCCATGATATGCAAAACGGGGTGGGAGTTTGTTTTTTGTTTTTTTTTTGCCCCGCCCCCTCCTCTAAGAGTAAATGGTTATAACTTCCCGCCCACCGCCTCGGACAAGCAGGACTCTGTTCAGGCCCTCGAGCAAAACCTCGAGGAATTCCATATCTGAGTGGAAGGAAGTGAAGGAGTGTTAAAGAACACGAGAAGTCAAACAAAAATGGTAATGTTCCAATTTTTGATATTTGAGAAGGAAACTGCCATCAAAGAGGCGAGTAATAGCAAATGTGTCGCTTTGGCGCCATCTGGTGGTATTTATAGGAAATTCCAAACATCATCTACCCAAAGAGGTTTGTAAGTGCCGATAGATGCCACCAGATGGTGCCAAAGCAACATTTCTATATTTGGCAGGGCGTTGGCATGAAAACAGCAAGTAGGTGAGTTTTTCAGAGCCCACCCTAGCGCAGCCCTGCTAAAATTCAACGTGACTTACAAATAATGTTTTTAGGCGGACGAAAAGGTACAAATAAAGGATACAGTTCTCGTCCCCTCCTCGGTTCTTGGGCGGTCCGGGCATGTTGAGCAGAACCAGGTGGGCTCCCTGCGACTTGTTGACCACCACCTCGTTCAGTTTGATGGCCGTGTGCATGCGGCGGACGTTGGTCTGGTTCCTGGTTTAACAAGCAAGTCAGTACATTTTTTGTATACAGTACAGCACTTTTCTCAGAGTTAAAATGCAGTCATACATTTATAAGAAGACACACAAAAGGTTGGGACGTGAAAGCGAATCACCAAGTTCAGTTGTGGCCATTTGTTTGAGCTGCAAGTTTAATTTTGTGTTTCACTAACTTCTATAGTGCTGTCATGAGCGTTTAGAAATTTGGGAATTCCTTAAAACTTTGCTGAGTTCTAAAAGGGGGTCAACATTGCAAATGTTGACTTCATTCGATTACATTTAAAATACGGAAAATAAATAGATCGGTGTATTCTTTAATCATCTGTCAAATCAGCAGAGTTAATCAAGAAAATGGTTGCCCACAACCTTTGGCCTCAACTGTGTTAGTGAAGCTTGGCTTCAAACAAACAAGCACGTAAACAAAACGATTTGAAATGTGACGTCAACACATGTCTTAGGCTGAATAATGCACACACATGAAAATTCTGCTTTCCGTATATGTCACCACATTTCATTGTCAGAAGTAATTGTATAGTTGAGGGATTGGCATGATGTATCAAATGATTCATTTCGTATTATTCATCTATTGAGAACAATACGTTCATTCCGTGTCGTCACGACATCTTGAAGCGTCGTTCAACCGAGGCCCAAAAATGTACACACTTGGCCACTTACAACTGCTTTATAAAAATTAATGAGGATCAGCGATAAATTCAGCATTATGCAACACAGTTTAACGCAGTTACACCTAAAATAATAAACATCTTGTTACTCATGTTTGAGTTTTTTTTTCCCTGAGAGTTCATTCCAATGCCCATCTCAACTATATTTTTACATTTGGAGGTGGAAAGCACAATTTTGCTCACAGTCATATTATGCGCAAGTTACAGGTCAAAGTACGCTCATGCGCATGCACACGATACAAATACACATGCAAATGTTGTACACACACATGCAGTCTAGGGCCAATAGAGTGCAACTTACAAGCTCCCCCACTCTCTGGAAGGAGAAAAATGGGACAGAAGACAGACAGCCTTTAGATGCATCTAAAAATCAGCGCCACTACTAGCCGCGCAAGCTTCCGACATGTCCCACATGGCTCGCCTTGATGCACGAAGCTGAGCTCGCCTGGGACCAAGCGAGCTGTGGAAAAAAGGTGTCTCTCTTCTAGGGAGTGAAGACTTAATAATGATAGACAAGGAGTTAGTCCACATTGGTGGGCTGAGGGGGCTAGCCGTAAAAGTATGCATGTACGCACGCTCACTGAATGCTCATGCCATGCAAACTTGGCCCGTTTCACTGTCATCATCATCTTTTTTTACTATCGTCATGACCGCACGAGCTGCTTTGGCAGCAGCAATGCCAGTCAACGATTGTATAGTGCTTTTGATTTGATTGTGTATTTAGCAAAGTGGGCAAAAAAACGTTTTTTTTTTTTTGGGCATCATCTGTTTGATGGAAGCGGATTCCAGACAGTAAAAAAAAACCCAAAAAAACACACAAAAAAACCCCATTTTTTTGTTACTTGGAAGCCCATTCCCGCCAGTTAAAATCTTTTTTTTTTTTTTTTTTAATTGCAAAATCCCATATCCGTCAGCGGATTGTCTTCCCTCCTCAGTACAGAAGACTGTTTTTTTTTGTTTTTTTTTCTCAGAAGCCTACAGCTCCATAGGAGGCCCGTTTTCGCCAGTGGAAAAAAAAAAGGGGGGTTTACATTGAGGAGGCGGTTAGAAGAAGGTGAGACAAAGCACTCTCTCCAGGGTCCAAAGGCTAAGTTTGATATTGTGAGTTTTTTCCAAACCAACTGAAACTTCCCAGTTTGTGAATCCCCTCTTAAAGTAGTCTTCAATGATAATCTGCAAAGCTTTGCCTCGCCTTCTTCTAACTGCGGCTCAATGTAAACCCTTTTTTTTTTTTTTCTTTTTTTTTGGAACAGGCTTCTGATATTAACAAAAAAAACGATATTTTTTTGACCGGCAGAAACCTAAACGGGCTTCTGCAATAAAAAAAAATCAACTGGCGGAAACAGGCTAGGCTACTGACATTAAGAAAAAAAAAAGTGACATCATAACTGAATGTGTCTAACATGGGCGCAAACCTTCCATTTAACATCTGCTCTATTTTAGTGCTCACCGGCTAACGGCAACTTACGGCTTCATGTTGAAGAGGTCTCGCATGGCCACGTTGGAGTTGCACTCGCGGTTGCGGTTACGCTCCGTGAAAAGCTTGTCCTTGGTCCAGGTCATGTGAACCCGATCGGGGACAGTTTCGGACTTGTCGTTCATGGAGGCGCGGGAGGCCGTGTTTCTGTCGTGGATCAGTTGGGCCTGCCGGAGACAGACATGGCTTCAAGACACGCGCAGGGGCTTGGCAGACGGGAAGTCCGGCAGTAAAGAATAGAGGATACGTGCGTTGTGTAGCAGCACAAAGAGAGAAAGAAAATGAATGTGATGATGAAAAGCCGAAAGAGCGCCGGGAAGATCGGATGATTGTCAGCAATTCGGAGAGGGATGGTAACCAAAGGAGCAAACACAAAATGGGAAAATGTATTGAAGGAAAAACAAAACAGAGGAGGAATACAATACAAAAGAACACACGACGATGTTACTTCCTTATATTCACAACACTGTCCTGACAACCGTATTGCATCATACTGACTGTGATTAAGTCATATACAAGGCAGGTGTGGGCTAAAATAGGGCGGTGACTATGTACAATACAATGGACAGTATTGCCTTGTCAAGTGGAGCAGTTACGTAATATTTTGATTTATATAATGGAGCGTAAAATAACCTCGGATGGTGTAAGCTCCATTTGAAAGGAAAAACATTGGGGTCACTTTTGATAACAATGCTGTCCATTCTTTGTCAGGGGTATTTTGGGAAGATTCGAATGCAGCTTGGGTATAATGTGGGCTCGGGCGGCATTCTTGGGGTGTGACAGGTTGGTATTCACAAAGCACCACGTAGCTCTTGTGTTGAGCTTAGAACACGCTAAGAAAAGCTGAGCAGTCAGCATGGGCGATCGCAGCAAAACAATTAACCGGTTCAAAATTTTTGTCGAGCAATTCACTTTTAAACTGTGCCGTTATGATTTATTTCATAGATTTTGGCGGCAAGTATGTAAACACAGCCTGTGTTCACATTGAATGATTTGCTTCTCGGGTCTGAGCCATTGCAGGAAATGCAACATAGTGCGATCTGCATCGTATTTGGCAACTGCTCGATTAATTGTTCACACTGGCATTTTTAAATCTGAACTAAATATGGATGAAGCCCAATCCAACTGAACCGTAAATTATTAGTAGGGTCCAATATTGAGCAACACCATTTGGCTCATGTCGAGTTTTCAACTCCTGTGACCAACCCCCGAAAGTTGAATGTGATTCCACCTTTACTGATCTTTATTTTCAGAGGTTCGTTATGTCTATGTGCTGCAGGCTCTAGCTCACAGCAGTTTTCGTATTTCAGCTGAATTGAAAAAGGAATCTTCTTGGATATGATAAGAGTGTATAGGAATTGAGTGATACTGTCCATATTTTTTTCTTTTGCTATTTCAATGCCAGCTGTAAAGAATTTGAAATGTTAAAAATGCCAACCAATCTGGCGTAACACTTTGATGCCAAGTAAGAGCTGCACTGTAGCCAAAGATTACACTTTGTGAAGACGGACGGGCCACTAAACGTAAGGGACGGTGGGCTTGACAAAAATCCACTACCTCATCCTCCTGCGTGTCCTCCGTTGGAGAGGACTGCCGGCTGAGGCTTGCGCCCTCGGCAGCACCTTGGTTCTTCCTCCGGATTGAGTTACGTGATTCATCAGTGATACTCTGAATCTGAGTAGTGCGGCATAGCCCCCGAAAGGTGATTGCAGATAAAAAGGAAACGGGACCAACTGTCAATGGGTGCTACGGATTTTCATGTTGGGTATAAAGGTGACACCTTGGTTTGATTTTTAATTGATAGTGGAGCTCATTTGTACGATAATAAGAGGTGATGTTGCTGGATGTGTGATACTTATCAACAGGTAGCAAAAAAAAAAAAAACGTCATATAATCAAAGATCACTACTCAGTCTGTTAGAAAACTGGAAGGGAGTAAAAAAATAAAAAATAAATAAAAGAAAGTGGGCGGTACCTCTCGCTCCCTCTCCGTCTTGGATAGCTGCATCTGTTTTAACATCTGAGACCTCTGCTCCATGACTAAAGTCTTCTCATAGGTGAAAGCTGAGATGTCATTATCATGCTGCACAAAAAAGAGCAAAACAACATCACAAGTTTCCTCTGTTCAGTTCAATCGCTGATTTTTTTTTATTTTTTTTTTTTAAAGACTGCAACCTTGCTTCATGTTGTAATCAACCACATTTGAAGAACCGCCGTGTTGCGTCATAATTTCATGGAAAATCCTTTCGACAAGTCTTACCATTTCCACCACTTCCACCTCTGCGTTCAGCCGCAGGTGATAAAGGAACGTCTGCAGATCTTTTTTCATTTGTATGCTGTTGTCGTCCATCTGAGCCACAGTGAAAATGCGCATCTTGCACTTTCTCCACACCTGAAGCACAATTTATTTTTGGTATTTTGTATCTTCTACTTTCCGAGCCGACAAAATATCGGAATACTGTAGTAAGACATTGCCACAAAGAATCGACTAGGTTGCGTAATTTGACCTTCGGTGGAGGAGCACGCGCCGGAGGGACCAAATTCAAAGCGTGCCCCGTGCCACGTTAGAACCGACCTTGTGCTGTCGCAGCAGGAAAGGCAGCAGCATCAACAGGCCCCCGTCGTGAACCACCCACCACACATCGATGGTTCCCTCGCCGAGGCGCTCTTGGTTGGTGGGGAAGCTGTCCACGTTCTTAGCTACGAGCAAGGCCTGGTGGGCGGACGTGGTCTCGCGCACCGTCTCTGCACAGGCAAAGGAGGAAAGTAAACGGATGATATTCCGTTATTTTGCCGATCCGTTTTTGCTCTGCGCATGGAGTTCGGTACCTATGAAATTCCTCCATGACTGTGGGTCGTTGGACTGCTTCCAGGTTCCCGGCCAGGCCATTAGGACTGTGTTATGCTTCATGCCTCCTAACCCGGCTGACTGGATTAGATGCGAGACCCCATCTCTGAGGTTGGAAGAAACGACAACATGGCAGAAACCCTTGGTCCGCTCTGCTGTCATGGAAGACTTTATGTTCTGGAGCCGGTTACAGTTAGAAAAAAAAAAAAAAAAAAAGGTGTTAAACGCATGAAAAGATTATCGTCTTTCGCTGTGGTATTCTGTAATACCTGCTCTGCCTTCTTTGCTTCGGCCTCTTTGGTGAGAAAAGTCCCCTCCAATACATTTCCCACTATGGTTAAGCCTTTCCCGGCCTTTAGCTGAGAGGTGAACGACAGCAGGCGTGGATGCTTGACCGCTTGGTCTGAGTCCAGGTTCAGCAGCACCAAACACTGAGGCCTGGATTTTAAAAAATAATAAAAAAGAAAAAGAAAAAAAGAAGAAATTTTTTCGGCACTTCTTCTTGACTTGTATGTTTCTTTAGTTTGGATCATTTCAATACCCACCAGTCACACAGTTTCATACAATTAGAAAAAGAATATACAGTCGATACCCCAAGAATTTATTTGGAGTTAATTAACTGCACAAAGCCAAGCACAATCAACAACTACAACCTGAAAACAGGTACATTTTCATCAAAGTTTAGAATTTGCTCTGGATCCCAGGGAATAGGTAGGACCACCGATTTCAGCCTTCACGCCAGTACAGGCCTGTATGAAGGTTTATCAAATCAGTCTGTCAAATTTGATATTGAAGAATGAGATTAGTCTAACTCACTCCTGGTCGATTCTTGCCTCGATTTTGTTTACCTAGCACGGAATCAGATGCCACAGTGTTACGTTCAGAGTAGGTTGTACCTCCAGTTTTTGGTGTGTGGGGGAGCCTCCTCTAGACGAATGAGGGCGAAGCGGGCCGCATTTAGCGAAAGGCCGCGGATGCCGTCGCCCCATTCCTTCTCTGCCCTGGTAAAGGACACAAATAATGAAATACAGCAGATGTTTAACCTCACATCTGTGTAAACGGCGCAAGAAGTCTTACCACAGTTTTTTTTTTTTTTTTTTTTTGCAAATTAAAATTGGATTAAATTCCAAGTCATTCTCACCCTCTGTATTCAATGTATTTGTAGATGCAGCCAGCGATGACCATGGCGATGATGGCATAATACCAGGACGAAATGAACATGAGAGCCAGGCACAAGCTCATTCCCAGAAAGGACAGAGCCCTGCGGAAGAAAAAAAAAACAATTAACAACTCTCAGCCACTAATTACGAAATCCATCTATTTATAGAACACTGTCATGCTTTTGCCTCATTAGCGGAGAAACAAATAAACCCATATCGGAATGGACAGCTGAAAGGCTTAAAACTGGACTCGTGATGAAATTCTCAGGACAAGGGTGGCGAGTGGAATTTTCTGCAGGCTTTGTTGTGGAATTCATCAAAATGGGCATGAGTTTGTGTCGTTGGACTCCAAACAATTCTAAATGGAGTTCATAATAACTCAATAACTTTTCCATATAGGCGCTATATGCCTAACAGATCACTGACCAGTGGTAATATTTGAAGCGTGGTCTCCAGTTTGGTGTTCGTAGTAAAGTCTGCACTGCACAGGCCAGGTTGACAAACAGGTAGCACATAAGGAAAAACCTGTATGAAGAGAACAGGTTAAAAGATGATTTTTTTTTTCTCCATTTAACTCATTCACTGCCATCGACGGATTTATTTGTCTTTTCACAGTCCAGCCATTCAATCCCAGGACCTTATTTATATTTTCTTAAAAGAGGGTCTGAAAACGTCTGGCAGTGAATGAGTTAAGAACCTACTGCACCAAGGCTCAAGAAGAGGGAATTGAAAACTAGGTAAAGAGACACCCACATGGAGAGGATCGGCGCTACGGCATCCAAAGAGGCGATGAGTATTCCGATCTCACAGATCCCAGCGGTCAGTAGGAGAGCCCACGTAGGTTCTCCGTTGGCCTTTCCATGACCAAATACCTAAACGGCGCACGAGAACGTGTAAAAGGATCGTCTGCTTTGATTTCACACGGGTTGGTGTCTTACCTGTAAGAAAGGTACTATGCCGTCTCGTGCGATGGCTTGCAGCAGGCGCGGGGCACCGGTCAAACTCTGGAGTCCGGCGCCACAGCAAGAGAAGAAGGAGCCAATCACAATGACCCAAGGTGAAGGCCATGACAGCGTGCCGATAACAAGGTTGCCTTTGACGGAGTCGCCAAACCTACAAAACAAAAACAAAAAAAAAGGCATGTGGAGTATTCCAAAGCCAATTCGAGAAAGAATTCTCTCTTCACTCCATCTTTGTCATATGAGTCGTATGCTGTATTCACATTCGTTTTTGTCCAAAAAGACACCAAAAGCATACATCTGTGAGCTCCCGCAATGCACTTCTTTTTTTTTTTCAGAAATACATTTTGCAAATAGTATTGAGTTTTGTCTCACGACCTCATTTTGAACTGATAAGGAGCTCCGTATGTTTTAACACATTAGCACGTCTGCCTCACAGTCAAGAAGTTGGCCTCTGGGAGTCTTGCCCAAAGCAAGCTAGGATTGGCTCCAGCTGTGAAGAGTCAATCAATCAATGTATTAACACAAAGTATACATACATTTGAAGCACCCTCGTAACTCTTTTGAAAAGCTCAAATACTTAAAGGTACTGGGATTGAATTCTCATGCACAAAAAGCGTAGCGTGCGCTGAACAAATGAAGAAATGTGAACTTGTAGGCCAAATAAATCACTGTAATCAGCAGATTTTGAAATGTGTGCAGAATATTGCAATCTTACTTGTCTCGAAGTAAAACACCCTCAATGCAGGCACCAAATAGCACGACACAGGTAAAATCTGACGCAAACTGTTCAGGAAAATAAGTTATGTCATATGCCAAACCAAACTTCACCTCATGAAGTCTCCCCATAATGTTTTTTTTTTTTTTGGGCCCATTCAAGCTTCATTTGTCCCACCACAAAAAAAAAAAGGCAACTGTTCCAGAGTCCTGTGGTATTTACATCCATTATACTTGGTGATATGATGCTTTACTGTGTTTCTAAGTGCTCACATGTCACTTTATGGCCAACAATAAAAAATACATTCAATATAGAAAATACAGTATCGTAGGATAGACAATAATAGTCAACTACTGGTACAAATCTCAAATTAATTGACTCACTTTTTTCACAGATGGTTAAAAACGATTTAAGTGTGGTCTATGGACTCAATGGAACGGTGTTCATTTTTAAACAGCGTAACTGATCATCCAGTCTCAGAAAAAATACAATAAAAGGATACATATGACAGAGGTGGTAAAGATAGCTAGAATGGTTCCAATCGGGATGGACTTTTGGGCATCCCGCAAATCACCCGATCGATTCGAACCAGCCATGATACCTGAAGGGTCACAAAAACAAAAAGGATGACATCTTAGTAAAAACACAAAGCCCAATGCCCAAGACAAAAAAAAAACAAAAACCTACAAGTGGTACGATGTGTGTGTTTGGTTGGTAGCAATCTCACCAGTGACAGAAGGGAAGTAGATCCCGACAAGCAGAGTAAAGAAGGAGGCAATATCGTTTACGACGTAAGGCAGGTAAATGTCCTGAGTGGGATCACTTCCTCCCTCAGATGCCAACTTCTTGTTTTCAACCAACATACCCAGCGGGCCATATTCCGACCACATATTTTCTGAAAAAGTCCGAGAAGATTTGCTCTAAAATGCTCTCAGTTCAAATGTAACATGACATTGAAACGTCGACGAACATTTTAACAAGCCACTCTAATCAATCAAGCCCATGCTGTGTTCAAACCTGAAATAACCCCGCTGGTAAGTCCAGGGATGCCTTGAATCTGGGTCACGTTGTTGTTGAGGAAATACTCGTTGCAGGAAGCATTGAGCTCGGGTCCCATACAGAACAGTTTCCACAGCTGGGTGCTTGCGGTCACATTATCGATTATGTCCATCTTAAGACACTTATCGAAGTTTTGGTTCTGCAGTGTACGGTTTCCCAACATGCAAACACTGCGAGAAAGAAAGAAGAGAGAGCAGGAGTACGTCACGCTACTCATGCGCTTGCTAACTTGATCGACTTTTCCATAACCTGATCTAGAAATCTGTAAAATGCATATCCACCGATGTATACTGGACTCACGGGAAATCGGGTGGCTCGAAGATGGTCTTGATGACTCCGGCGTAGATGGCCAGGATGGAGAGAATGACGCAGGCCAGGAAGACAAGGGCGAGTTTGTTGACGTATTTGACTCCCACAAAGACAACCACGGACATCAGCGTAAGGCAGCACGTGCCGTAGACGCGCATGTTATTCAGGAGGGCGTCACCCTCGTCCTCCTTCCTTTCTGCCACAAAGATGGCCGCCTTAGGCACAATGTAGGTCTGAGCGGGAAGTCGAGACATATTGCAAATGAGCATTGAGGTCCAAAATTGTTGATTGCCCAGGACGCATGGCGTGCTTCCTCACCAATAGAATCTCAATAGTACCCAGGATGTACATGGAGCCTGCAAAAGTCGTACCCAGGTAGAAACAGAGACCTACGGCTCCGCCAAACTCGGGGCCAAGTGATCTGGAAATCATATAGTAGGAACCTCCCGCTGTGGAAAAAAAGTTCACGTTGGAGCCGGCAAATATTTGAAACGATTGCTTATCATGAGGCATCATACCTGGCACAACACCATTTGTAGCAATTGCACTCATGGATATGGCGGTCAGCATGGTCTGGAAGGAGAACGCAGGAACAAAACCTCAAATTTTGTCTTATTTGATGTCTGGTCTTGACTGAATTGAGGTATTTGCGACACAGGTAAAAACGTTCACCATCGAAAACAACATTAAGCTGTCATGCTTGGATCGTTATATAATACGTAGAGTTGGAGTCCTTGGGTGGGTTAAGACATCGTTTAGTCCGTTAAAATACATCTCGGAGGCTTATGCGCTAAATCTCCTGGATTGGTAATGGATACAAGCTTTTCCGTGAAATCAGCCATTGTGTAGCTGTAATTTTCATCACACAGTCACCCCTTCTTAGTGAGAGGAAGGACAGGGCTCCAGCTAACAGAGACATGGAGGTTACATTCGCTTAATAACAGAACAAGAGGGAGGTGAACACGTGAAGGTGAGAAAATGAAAAACAAACAGTGGCGAAAGAGAGAGGGGGAGCGTGGCCAACAGGGGAAAAGCCGAGACTATCCATGACCAAGATAAACCTCCGGCTCTTCGTCGACCATCCGGTTTAAAACGGCAGACGAGCTGGAGTAAAGCCAATTAGCTGTTGATTTGACCGTTCACTTCCTTGGAAATCCAAAGCAGCTATACGACTTGACTCGCACTCTTTCAGGAATACCCGATTTAAGATACCACCAAGAAAAGTAGTAAGGAAGTTAGTGTATTTACGTTACTTTAACATGAATCATAAATACGTTCAAGGAATCATGTCTCATTTAAGGTTAATGCAGTAAATCGTTTCTAAACTTTTGCCACTTGCTTTAGAAGATTGGGACTTTATCTTTTTTTCAGTTTCCAATCGGAAAAACATCTAAACTGTCATTACTTTGCCAGTTGTTGCAAAATGTGAATGCAAAGGTCAAAGGAAGCATTCCTTCGGGGAAGGAGGTAAAAAAGCGTTCGGCTGAGATTGTACCCACGGTTCCTGCATGTAATATTCCAGATTAATCTGAGGTAATCCATTGTCTACCGCGGGAATATCAGTGTGCCAGAGTGCACATCGCAGTATTTCTGACACTTTGCAGATGGTTCGGGATTATGTGTTAAGCGCGGGGAGGGGAAAGGTTGCTCCTTCATTACGGCACGCAGACAGAGAGAAACACACACACATCAATTTATATAATCCTGCATGTGGCTGCTTTAAATCTCCTGATAAAAAAACAAATGTTGAGCGTGAGGCCATATTACGAGTTAGGTCTGTAGCCTTCTCAGTTGGCCCTTTAACACTGCCTCTAAAATATTTTTACTGTTCTGTAGAAAACCTTAACCTTACCATGTGATTTTAATTCTTTGTTACCTTGTCTAAACTTTTGAATGCTCATGGCCAACTGTTTGATGCCAAATGACACAATTTGCTCTTCTCCAACAAGGATCTTAACTCATTCACTGCCATTGACGAATTTATTTGTCTTTTCACAGTTCAGCCGTTCAATGCCAGGAATCTATTTGTATTTTTTTTTTCAAATCTTTTCAAAACGTTAGGGTAAAAGAGCGTCTGAAAATGTCTGGCTATTATTTAAGGACCAAAGTTCAAAAGAGGTGTTTGATCCATGAGAATCTCCAGATGTTCCCTTTTATGCTTTCCTTTTCAAAATGTGTTCAAAAAACAAAACCAAAAAAAAAAAAAAAAACATCAAAAGTATTGGTTCTTTCATGGATCAAACACCTCCTTTGCCTTCGGCTCCTTGTTCGAGAACATCAGATAAGGAATCAACAGGAATTTTTGGGCTTCTTTCTCTCTTACAGCTCAAATACACCAATAGTGCATCTGAAACACAAATGCTAAACATGTTTTCGTTTGGATACTCACACATGAGCAGCACAAGCCAACAATAGCCAGAGATTCTAAGATGCCGGCCGTGCCGACTATCCAGGTAAGGCGAAGAAAGAGGATGACTCCCAGAATGTTCTGGAGGCAGGGGAGATAGACGCCCATGAAGGTTCCCATTTGAGGGCTCTAAAGAGAGGGAAAATAAATCATAAATGCAATGTTGAAACCAAGTGTGAGAGCTGAATACTAATATTTACATTCGAAAAAGCTCGGTGTAAAAAAAAAAAAAAAAAAAAAAAAAAATGACTCAGACATAAACTCAAGACAGTCTTATGACCTAAAAGTGAGAACGTGCAAACCCCCAGATCAATAATACAGAGACAAGAAACAGATATGATCATTGTGTTATGTTCCGCAAATCTATAAAATAAACAATAATCACCTCGACCTAAAACGCATACATGTGCTTAGAACAGATTACGGCACTCTAAATGCGGCACCTTGACAGCTTTCTTTTTTGCGCCCTCGTCGTCATCGGCCTCCTCGTGTTCCTGTGCTCCCTGCGTGAGATTTGTGTAGTTGGCAAGTTTATTGAGAAGTGATGACACCATGGGGTTGCTGTCCATCTCCTCCTGCAATTAGAAAAGGAGGATTTCACATGCTAAATAGTCACAGAAGAAAAGACTTAACCGTTTTCACTTCTCATGTTTGGAGTGAGAGAAATATGATTACAAATGTTCGCGAAAGTATCTTCAGCGGTAATGTAAGATTGTTGGCATCAAATCAAATAAATGGGAAATTATCAAATGAAAAAAAGTCAACAAGAATCCTTGCACAGATGTTCTGAACCATTTTCGCCACTAAAATCCTAATCATGACGTTTAACTTAATCAAGTTAAGATACATTGAAAACAACTGACACATGTCCGATTTCAAAAAGACACAAGGATCTAAATTTCGCTGGATTAGATATGGATGAATAATCCTTTATTTAAACTGTATCTAGTATCTGAAAATGAAAATAAAGAGAACAATTTCATCTATTTATCAATTAAAATGAAATAAGATATGTGGTATGATTTGAATGAAATTTAAATACAGAATTCGAATGAAAGTCTCATTCGAAAAGACCATAATGGAATTGTGTTTTTTTAATTGGAAGGAATTTTATGGCAATATAAATATATAGACACTCCTAAATCGGCATCATCCTTAAAATGATCGAGGTAAATGTCTAAAAAAGCAGGCCCAGACAGGAAGTCGCTCACAAACAATGAAACCGATAAAACACAATCGTTGGTGGATGTTACAAAAAAAAAAAAAAAAAAATCGAAACCTTTTAGTAAACAGCAGCATGACCTGATCAAGCTTATGTAGTGTGGGTTATGCCTTCTAATTAAGTCAATACAAGGTCCAGTGATCACCGAGCAGCAAGGTTAGCCAAATGGCACAGCAAAGTACTTGGCGGAGCATCAGCTGGATAAACAAAATAAGGTCATTAATATTTATATTGCTTGACTGACCATCTACGTGACTATGCAACGCAGATCTTATTCTGGAGAACTAACATAGAACAAGTTCAACTTTCTTACTATTTGCTTACGCCAGGCAAAGCTACAGTATTATGTATGACCCCCCCCCCCCCCCCAAAAAAAAAAATGTGCTTACCTCAAAAAGTGCCATGTTGGTGCCATCGTAACTGTTGCTCTTGTCGTTGTCCGTGTTGTTGATGAAGGGACTGTTTTCCTTTGGGACGCCGTCACCTGTGGAAACATAAAACAGTTTTGTCTTTAGGGGCTCCATCTGGTGTGTGGCAAAGAGCAAAAAGGTGTCCCTGCTAAATAAGGCAAAATTGCGGTAGCAGGATAAATGCTTATTGCAAGTGGTAAAAGATGGTACCCGTATAGCCGGACAGTATTTACTCTTACAATCATTAAAAGGCAAAAAAGCTATACGCCTACATCTATACAGGACAGAGAGGACCACAGAGTGATCTTCGTTAACTTACTCTAATAGTTCCAAGAATGCCCCACATTGCCATCGTTCACCATAATTACCTTTATAAGGCCAAATAGATGTACAACATGTAAAAATTGTGAAATGCATCACTCATAATTCAACAGACAAATTTAGTGTTAGACCTCGACCCCCCGCGACCTCTTTTCAAAATCCATCTTCGTTTGTTCAGCACTAAGATGAATAGCAGTCAATGGGGGAAAAAAAATGAAATGAGTAATGTGGATGTAACCACAAAGAGGGAATACAAAGTACAACATTATTGCAGAGGATGATGGGAACAAATAAAACAGCACTCATGATCAATTAGGCACATAAAATGTTACCCATTTTATAATTTATGAACCACTAACATCTGAAAGCTCCAAAACCGCAGGATAAAAGTATTGTGGCTTGTCAATACGCATTTGATCAAATTCCAGTCTCATCGACGTCAAGCGCAAGTTATTTACGCTATAAATCTAATGTATGAATATGGAATGATTGTGAAATCACCTTTCATTCAACAAAGGGAATTCAATTTGGGGGGGGGTGATTCAGACATCAGCTACTTCTCTACCATGTGCCGTTTTCGACAGATGAGCCATCTACAGAAGTCTGGCTGCAGTGGAGTGCAGGGATTTGATGGGTATCTTTTACTGTTTGATGCAGATGCACGGGGAATAAGAGGCTTGGACCACGGCTTAGTCTGGTTTAATCACAGGGAAAGTCACGATGTCCTTGTACTCTGCAGCCCTTTGCAGCGGTGGTCAATGACGTTAGATTGAACAATACAATAGTTCAGAATCAATAAAAGCTCAATAATAGCTCTCATATGATTTAGTATGCTTTTTAAATTCAAGTAGCACATATTTGTGACACACAATAGTGGTAACATTATATTCAATGAAAGTCTTATTTCTCCTTAGCCCACCAAAAACTATCTACATGGTTCCACCCCCCTGTCAATAACTATGACAGTGACCTTGCGTTGCACTTGTAACTGTAATAGGAGCTAAGCGCAAGGGCCAGCATCAACAAATGCTGACAGCGGAGGCCAAATACCAGAGTTAATGCGATACGACATTATAACACAACGGGAAGATTAACAACAGTGCCCAGTAAATAAACGAGCTATGGACCATATTATGAATAATGTAGTCACATCCTTCGAGTACGTTGTTTGAAAGAGCTATAGGGCTGGACTAAAAGAGGGAGGCAACCCAAACATTTTTTTTTTCCAGAATATGTTCTATACAGGCCCACTAGTTGAAATACGGCATTCTGATTAATATTGCATTTGTGGAATACAAGTTAAGAAGCAAAATGCACCCGCTTCTGGGGGCGGCCATTTTGTCACTTCTGTCGACTGAAGATGACATTGAAGTTGCTCAGGGATCAGATAACGACCAATCACGGCTTACCTGTTTTCTGAAGCTGAGCCGTGATTGGTCGTTATCTGAGCCCTGAGTAACTTCGATGTCATCTTCAGTCGACAGAAGTGACAAAATGGCCGCGCCCTGAGCTAGCTAACAACGGGTGGATTCCTCATATTGCACGATGGCAATATTAAGCATATTAAGCATATACCACTCATGATCACAGTTTAACACAACACATCGGTGAATATGCACATGCAATCAAGTGCAAACGTTCTGGTGACCTAGCTAGCCTTGCCTTTGGGGGACTGGACTAAGTAAGAAACCCCAAAAATACCACTTGCCGCAGCCACACTCTTCCATGTTACACATTTGTCATTCCGGCAGCATTGCATTTTTCAGTAATTGATCAAAATGTATTAATAGATACAGATTTGTTTACATCGTGATTACAGTAGATAAGAATCCATGATTCCTCCCACCCCTAAATGCCACTTTGAAGTAATGTCCATGATTTTACACAGCAGCTTTGACAGGACAATGCGGACTGTGCATTGTTATTCATATGCTAATGATTGTTTTGTTTTGAAGTTTTTTAACAATACTAATAAGCTAGAACAGTCATCGAAGACGATTGGTACCGGGCTGCACAGAGAGACTGAACAAAACATATTTTATTGATCGTCACAGTCTGAAAGAAGTTTTAGTTTTAACACCAGGTGAAGACGCCTGTGTCTCTGTCCAGATCATATACGGTCACATGATTCAGGAAAAATGTGAGCCACAAGCTAGCAAAAAAATATAAGAAAAAAACATGTTTGGAGATCTTAACTGAGGATTAATGAAACACCCAAGAAATTGTGAAAGATAGAAAATAAATCAGAGCCACTGCACAAACATTGGACCCATGCTCCATGCACCAAAGTCAGGCGAGTCAACCACAACATTAGTGACTTGGCACACACAAAGTTTCTTTTGGCTTCTGAGTGACTTTTACCACTGCCATCAGATGTCAGAAATTCAGCGGCGATTAGTGAGCCCAACCCAGAAGAAGCCATGTCAGACCAAACCATATTACCTCCATTTTCATAGATGAGTTTGTATGTTTGGGGTCACTAGCAGATCCGTCCTATTTTCAAACTTTAAATGACTTTGCTAAGGGTTCCACTTTGTCCCAGAGTGTTTTAGGCTAGTCCAAGTACTTTTCTGCAAATTTCAGCCTATCACTCAGGCCCTCTGAATGTTGTTGCGGATGTCACTTAAACTTGTCTTTCTTGTGCTAGTGTGTATGGGTTTACCGCTAAAATATGCCATTGTATGAAGCATGTAGCAGTTGTGTCATTCGAAGTGGGACAGAGAAATAACCTACAACAGATGTCAGTATTCACCCAATTTGTACATGATTTTCAAATTCTGGAGAGGAGCATAAGGAAATGATGGTGTTCACTGGAATAATTGAGATGTGCCTCATTTTCAAAATGGAGCCATGAAAATGTAATTACAAATTGTTACATAAAAGCATGGAATGTCCAGTACCCTTGAATTTTTTTTTTCTTCAGTTTTGTGTTAATGATGACATTCCTGATTAAAAGAGGCATTTTAATAGCTTGGGATAGGAACAGAATCCATTAACTCCGTGCTTACTGATTGGTACAGGCTCGTCACCAGGAAGCGGGAACATTGAAGATCCGCTAATGGTTAGGTCAGCTTCTCTGGTCACTGTTGTAATAAATGACCAGGCATCCTATTTATATCGGCTAAGCTGTGCACTGTGATGATGGCTAAGCTGCCTAACGCTGCCAGAGTTAGCCCATGGCGCTCTACGAACATAAGCGAGTGACTATACTGTCAGCATACTGGAGACATAACAAGTCCCAGATGTTGTCAAGAATCAAAAATCACCCTCAACCAAACAAAGTTTAACGGGGGGATTTCAACTCGACTGTGGTGTCAGCATCATTGCCATGTTTTTTTTTTTTATCAGTTTAAAAAAACTAGCATTGAGCTGTAAGTAAAAAACTATCAACCACCATATAGTATGTAGCAGTGCTGCATCTTAAATTATTGGTCAATGAAAAATTTTACTACTGCTTTATTATGTAGTATCAGTAAAGAGGCAATTAAGTTTACAGGTTAACTGACAGTCATGTTAGAACACATTTTAGTGGAAATTCAAAAACTCACAAACACCTTTTTAGCCTAGTCTATTAAGCCATGCATGGTTTGTCAGTAGCACTACTAAAGATTTGAAAGATTCTTCATCATTTTGGAGAACAAACTACCATAACTCTTTAATTTCAAATACACTTTGGTGTTGGCAATCATTTCAGCAAGAATCATGAAACCAAATGCGCACAGTCATCATATATCAACAAATCACTCATGTGATGTAGCTAAAATATAATCGTTTTAAGTGAATAAAAAAATGCAGCATGATTGAAAAATTGTTCAACTCACCCCTCCGACGAGAGCCTCCCCTGTGCTCCATTTTGAGGAGCAGGGCTTAAAAAGGTTCACGAAAGGAGGGGGTCCTAACAGTGGTCCCTACGGAACTCCAGTAATAGGCGTCCAAAGTATGGCGATATTGTTTGTGAAGTGCAGAAGTCAGGAATGCTGCCTGCGCTGTGTGGATAATGTGAGGATCAGCTATTTCTGTGACTGGGTATGTGCGTGTGTGTGAAAAGTGGCCTGTGATGACGATGTCAGCGACAGCCATGCCTCACAAAGCGCCCGATACCCTCCCACCGAGACCGGCATGCACGCGCGCCCTCACGCGCGCTCACACGCATGCTTTTTCCCTCAATCACCCTGAGCTTCTGATCCCTTCTACTCACATTAACACTTGAGTGCGTATGTGTGAACGCACAAACTGAGTGGGAGGAGCAAAGAAAAGTGAGGGAAGCGGAAAGGCTTAAAAAAGCAAGAGTGTCAGGACAGGAAGGGATGAATGGACGCATGCATTAAACCTAGGGAGGGATGATTATTTCCTTGACCAACTATGAAGAAAATTCAACAGTCAACTGCACTTCAAATTGCCTAAATTGCTTCAAGACTTGATTAATCAACCGCGATCAATTACTCGATTATGCCATCCCTAATTAAACATTTGACAGAAAATACAAATTTGAATGCAAAACATTTTGTTCAAATATTTTTGTTTCATAAATGCGAGACATAATGCGACATTTAACCAGAAGTTGACTGTCAATAGCCAAACCGATGACCACTGTGACAATTTTGAGGCTGAAAGACTTCAGGCGGACGGGTTAGCTGTTAGCTGCTAGCGCAAGCCTTCAGCTAGCTGTCTCTCAATTGGCTAGCTGCTATTGTTATTGTCTTTTATGTTTTCCAGTTGCGATACTGATACCTGTTTGATAATCAACGTTCTATTAGAAATGAAATCAAACTGCAGGTTGACGGGCATCGCAGAGTGGATTGTGTTTTTACCTTAGTGGTCACACTGCATACAACACAGAGATTCAAATAATATAGCTATAATTGTAGTGTTATCCATGTAAATCTGCACTGACACATTTATTGAATCATCCAGTGCAATATGAACCCATTATGTACATTATTCGCTAGGAAACATCAAGACTACCTAAGTACTCCAGGAAGTCGTCCCTCTGATCTATGACCCCACTTTTGTTTTAGCTGCTCATTAATCTGTCTGTCTAAGAGCATGTGAAGTGGACTCCAATCACTTAACCAGATTAGGCTAATCCTGAACTTTTTATAAAACACAGAAGCCACACTGGGCCTACAGCACAGAGCACGGCCTGGCTTTTTGCCACAAACTCCTCGAATGTGGACTTGGGTTTCAGTCTTTTGGCCACAGGCTACCCTATCAGTCAGGTGAGTGTGTTACACCCTGCTGGGGCTCATTGGCTTGTTTTCAAGGTGAGACACTGAGCCATGACTCCGGGGCCTTCTACAAGAACACAGCTTTAAAAATATGTGCTTCGTGACGACTCATCAGTTAGCATTGGGAAAGCATGCAATAACAGACAGTAATGCATTGCATACTATTATGTTTTAATATCAGCGAAGAACAACTAGCTCACCGTCAACTAAATTCACAAACTAAAATGTCAGCCTGTGTCACCAGTGAACATCTGCTGAAGGTATCATTAGATGTGTCAAGGCTTGAGCTTTGAGAGGTTCTATCAAATCACTCAGTAAGAAGGATTTCATCGTATCAAGCCCCACTTGGCTTGATGTCAGATGGCTGCAATTTCAGTGTGGCTAAGTGCAATCAATGTATGTGTTTGTACGTTCCACTTAATGATATCCTCGGCCCTTAAACCCTAAAGCAAACAACATCGTCAGTTATGTAACACGTGCCACAGTGTACTGGTGTCTCTTCGGGGTATTAGGTTCAGTAGATCTTAGATGTATGACTCCAGTGATTTGGGTTTAGTGACTTTAAAACGAACGCTTTGGGATCCGTGAGTACGTTAAAGAGATGTGGCTGCGGAGTAACAATGGTGAACTTACAGGGAAGTCCGAAATAATTCAATGTTTTTAAGTATGGATGGAAGGAAAACGTACTTTTCGGTGGAAATGCACATATTATAACCCTTGTAGTGTACAATAACATGTAGTCTGTTTTGAGAGCTGGCTGCACTTCAATACTTTCACTTTCACCGATACAACTACCTGGCTGATCCCGAATCGATAAATACATCGAACTAAGTCATTTGTTAAATGCCGTTATGCTGGCAGAACGAGAAATCCCCCGCCAGGCACTCATTGTGCGGACGTGCCACAGTGTGTTGCCTGCAGGCCCAGCTTTGTGTCGGGGGCACGGCTGACTCAGAAGAGAGGGCTCGAGAAAATTGAAGCTTACCGGACGGTCCATTGCCGCAACTCATGGTAAAGATACTGTGCCGGTATTGTGCACTAGTGCATATAAACTATTTTTCTAACATAAGTCATCTAAATGAATAATGCTCACTTATATTAACAGGGTGGGTGAATAAAAACTAATATTAATTAATCACTTATAGCTTGGGTCCTCCCCGCAGCTTCTTTCGCTAGCACAATGAAATAAATTCATTCAAATAAATTCATTCAAAATTCAAATGACATAAATTCATTGTGCTAGTGAAAGAAGCTACTAATGAAATAAATTCATTGTGCTAGCTAACTCTTTCAACCGTTTCAGCTGAACTAGAAACTACGACGGCGTTTGTCTTGGAGCTTGGACTGTCTGAGTAGCTCCGAGGAAGACGAGATCCGAGATGTGATGTGATTTTATAATGAGCATTATAAATGAGGAGATAGCTCCTCTGACTAACACTGTGGTGCGCCGCTATGTTCAACGGCAACTCTGTTTTGAATTTTAACAGTTTACCATGCCGTCACTATGCGTTAACATGCCCGACAGAAGTTAACATGACACGTTATGCCGACCGCAGAGGTGCTGTGCGCGTACGAGTTCACCGGCCTGACTGTGGCATCATACAAAAACTGAACGGCTTGCTTAACAGACCAGGTTTTCAGAAATAGGCAGCCCAAATCGACAGGTTCTTGTGTAATTTCACACTGGATGGGTGAAAGACCCAGCTATTTGTATACAAGCGATTAAAAAGTAACCCATGTCCCGTATAACCCTCTATTATAACAACTGTACATAACATAAAATACATACATAACAGAGGGTGGCGCCAATGTACCAAATTAGTAACCAGCTATATACTATGTATGAAAAAAAAGAAGATAAAACGCTAGCGAAAATGTAATTGAATTACAGTGAATGTTTTACTCTGGCCAAACAGTTCAAATCTATAAAGGTAAAAGGACGAGATCAAAATGTAAATTCAAAAAGGGCCTCCTCCAAACATCACCAGACAGGGAAATAAAAAGAGAAATTCAAAACAGCACTACAGTGTGTCTTATCACGCAAGCCACATTGACAGAAGGGAACTGTTGGTGGGGGAAGAGCTCTGTGAAATAGAAACAGGAAGTAGCAGTCAGAGAGAGCTGAACCTTGTGACTTTTTTTTTTTTTTTAATGCAGCTCACTCTACGTTTTGGCAGAGATACATATATTCTCCTTCTCCATAAAGCACAAAGCATGTGGCAGGAGGCCCGATTTTTAGCTGTGTTTTTTTGGCGTGTTACCTAACAATATCCAGGTAATAATATTATTTCTCATTCTGACAATAACGATTAAAAGAGGACAGCTAATGTTAATAATACTACTACCAGTGCTTTCATACCATAGTGCATTTCAAGAGGCCAGGATGCTGACCACCCCCGACAGGAAAAACAGTCATTTTTATTTTCCTTGCCGTTTTTTATATTCTATTTCCTGACAAGGCCAAGCAGCCCAGAGGAATTTGATTTTTCCAACCGAGGAAATGTATTGGTTAGACAACCTACATTCAACGTCATTAGTTGATGTCATGGATTAGTACAAGCCACTGAACTTCTTCCTGTACTGATCTCTTGTAACTGAAAAAAAAAAAGTCACGTCATGCTGAAACTGAATTCCATGCAACTGGAACAGAAAAGGGACTTTCACAGTCTTTTCCAAAAAACGTGTTGGCACAAAAAATGTGAAATATAAAAGCTAGTTTAGCCAACTGTTATGCACAGAACTGTCTCTGAAATGACTCTGGTCTAAAATGAAGATGAAGATTGAGATTTTGCCAAGTACGAAGCAAAAATCTCAAATTGTGGAGAATAAGATCGGCAGAGCCTGTAGCGATGAATAATGTGGAACTTTGATCAAATGAATGTAGCGTAGCATCACCGTAAACTCAACTGGCAGCCGAACAATTACCTGATGCCGGCTTGGTTTCAGCATTGGAACAGCAGTTGATTTTGTTACCCCCCCTACTGAGTTGCATACGGATGCTGACATGCTCAAATTTTAAAACAAGGGGCTACATTTTGTGGCAAATTGTTTCCCTTTTTTCTTCCTGCTCCACTCTTTAGATGTATTCTTATTCTCAAGTTCAATAAACAATTATAGAAAACATTTACAGATGCCTGCATCATTTTTTTTTTTTAAACCTTGCCCAGGGTGCATTGGCATAATTATCAATTCTTAAATTGAAAATATCAGTAAATCAACATTATTTGTTTCAGGCAAAGCAAACACAAACACAAGTGCAAACCATTTAAAAGGGCAATGTTCCAAGGACAGGAAAGCAAGAGGGTTAGAAAAAGCACAAATATGATCAAAGACAGTGTTAAACACAACCAGATTTGGTTCGGGAATAAACAGGAAACGTATGTCAAGGGCAGATGGACCAATGGACAGAGGAACTGTGTACTTGACTGAAACATAATTGCATGACATGAATGAAATTACCTTTAGCCGTAACAGATGTGAGATGCTTACTTGCTTGCTGAAAGTGATCTTATCTGTTAAACAGCATTTTTCAATGAGGCTTTATGCGGGTAAGGAAGGCAAGTTTGTCAAGGGGGTTCGTTCGGAGTGAGTGTAAAGAAGCAAGACTCCTGCTTGGATGTGAATTGCTAAACCACACCTGTAGCTTTTATTTTTAAGGGCATGTTTTTTTTGCGACTTAATACCGGGCCAGACTCCAGGGTGTACTCCACCTTTTGCCTAAAGTCATCTGGGGTAGGCTCTAGCTCATCCAGGTCAAAATGTACTTTTGAATGACCTAATTATACTGTACACCATATGCGTAACTCCCACGGGACGTGTCTGCAAGCGGTACCAACATTCCCCCCGGGGCTCTCGCCCTAAGCCTTCTGGGTAATGTAGTATCTCAACCATTACCGGCACAGCACATACTAGTGAGAGAAGATCAATCACTGGGTACAAAGATAAACACTTCAACAAGAAAGGGGGAACAAGATAAAGAGGGAAGAAGAAGTAGGACTGGAAAAACCGTCCATGTTCTGTATATGCATCACGAGGGTGGTGTCTCACCTCCCCCTACTCAGCCAACGGGAAGCCAGCCAGTAGGAAAATCAATAGCAGAAACGGCTATTTAACAACCATTCCACCCTTCACTAATACTCATGAGGCAACATGCTTTTAGACCCTCCCGTGGATCTTATTCAAATCTGATTTAACTAAATATGAACCGATCCTATGACTTGTACTATACAGTATCATGATTGTCTTTGTTTTGATAAATGTTCTATTTTAGTATAATTCCACTGTCATCACAAAATACTTCTGGACGCGGACCACATTAAGGGGCACTTTATTTTCAGTGAATAACCTGTATGACACAGTAACTGCTTGGTTATAAAACTAAATTAGACAGCAGCACTACCTTGTATGGTCACAATAAAATACTGCTCTCTAACCTGGAGTCTGTAAAAATACCCTGCCAACAGGAAGCCATAATTCTGGCATCACAGTAAATTACTAAACGTGTAGTGCTGTAACTACAACAACTGCACCAACAACAATCCTATGTTACACAGTCTTCACAAAATATTACATGTTGCGCAGTACTTTAGGTTGGTTGTACCGATTCTAAGTCAACAGATATGCCAAGGACCTCATTCCGTGTCTAATTTGATTTTTTAATTTGCTAGGTTTGCATATTTTCATGTGTATCTTTTATCTTGACCCCGAAGTCTTGGAATGTGATTGTGACATGTCTGAACCAAGACACGATCTAAAGGTTTTGATAAGATGTTTGCATAGCCTGGGATTCAGATGAGCAAAGTCCTCAATACCATGGATTGAGGAAGATAATCTTAGCAGATTTTGCTCACTGGAAACTGGTAATGGAACTGTAATTATGGTGACAAATGAGTAGAGAGGGAATTGAAAAAGAAGGGGTATAGAAGAAGAGATCGAGGCCAAAGACAATTTGGGATAGAACAACATGGACGACTTGCTAGCAGGAACCAAAACGAGGGGAAAAAAAGAAGTCTTTTCGAAAACTCATAACAAGTCACTCATAACTAGAGTATTTCCTAACACCACAAAAAACAAGAGCTAGAAACTTCATAAACTGCTTTTTTTATGCTTAAATACAGTATTGGTAAAAACCTTTTAACATGGCTATGACGTCAATTGCAAAATCAAAATGACTCATTTACCTTGACGTAATTACTAATCATCATCCATCCCAAAGATGCAAAAAATCTCTGCCCTCACCTGCAGCGTCCTCATTTTCTTTCAACTCGTTGTTTTCATTCCCATCTTCCTCTTCAATCCTCTCTTTTGCCTTTCCCGAGCTGTCCTTTACAGGGACTACAGTGAAATTAGTAGGCATTTTACACCATGTGCTTCCTCTCAATGTCTCCCCGTTGCCACAGCCTTATCTCCGTCTCTGCCTCTTGCTGTTTTGTTGGTCCACTCCCTTCGCCGTCCAGCTGTTTTCACTTTTACATCTGCTCCCTTTTTTCTTTCAAAGGTTGTTTTTTTTCCCCCTGATTTCCTCAGCTTTAGTATTTCCAGGCTCTTCAAAAGTTTTGTGTCTATCACTAGGAGACTGCTCCGTGCCGTGAAATCCACAACCCCGTTATACAAATAAGGAAGACCAGGATTGACCCGCCCCTACAGGGGGCAGTACCTAAACACACAAAAAACACAAAATGCATGTGTGCTTGTGTGTACGGGAGCATGTCTGTGATTTTTTTTTTTTTTTCTTTTTTTTTTTTCCTGTGCCCGAGGGCAGCAGCCAGCAATGTCAGCTTTTGTTCAAAAGAGAAGGAAGTCCAGAGCGTTCCACAGAGGGAGATTTCCTTCTCAAGGACACACATTGAGGGTAACATTTCCTCACTTCCCATGCGGTGTTATTTGACTCCACGGCGGGCAGGGCAAATCCGTAAAAAGCATGGTTTATCACTCATTAAAGATATGCATTGCTTCTCGCCACGGTACATTACTCATACTTCGAGAACAATGGCTAGCATCCACCCATTTTCTATACCGCTTACGCATGAGGAAATCAAGCCCAGCTGACTACATGCAGACTACACCCTAGCGTGGTCAATCTCAATTCCTGGGTGATTATGAGGAGTTCATTTAGTGGGACCCGATCCCACTCCAGCTGCATAAAAGTCAGCGATGAGAGCTATTACACTTCCCATGGCCCGCTCGCAACTAATTACATCACCGAAACCAGATGGGACAGTCATCACGCTGTAACGTTGGTGTCCTTGTCTGCAGCGCGTTGACTTACTCATTGTTGCGCTCGCTCACAAAAACGCTATTGCCATATGTCGACAAGACGCAAAAGCACTTGTGTGCATACAAAGCCATCTTCTCACTCGTCCAATTCAGTTGCATTTGTCGCAGGGCTTAAGCAGCTGCAGTGCTCGGACTGAAACTCATCAGCTGACAATCACACAATATGTCATTTGCTTAAGGGTAGAGTGAAATCTTTTTGGGTCTTGAGTTTCCCATCGTGTAATCAAACAGCATTGTGTGAACGAAAACAGCTAAAGGAAATGCAAGAGAGTGTACATCTTGTCTGGTTTTCTCGATGCTTTCGGCTGCGGTCGGACATCAAGAACAAGCAACTCCCTTTTCCTCTTTTCTCCCTACGGATGATGGCTTACTCGATCAATGAAGTCAACAGAAGGGTTGGGGCTACAGAAAATGGGGAATAAAATAATATAAGATATTTCAATGCAATTTTATTTTGAAAACTACCTCCCTAAAGTAGACTACTTGAAACATGAATCACGACCGTGCAATTCAGAGACTATCAAATCGATGTCTGTTTTCTTTACACTCTACAATACAATGACAACGAGCAGTACTTTGTCGTGACATTTCCTTGGATACAGAAGACAGAATTTCATGTTATAGAAGGTTCCCACTTTTGGAATGTTTTGCAGGTCTCTAGGGCATAAGCCCAATTAGCAATTTACAAAACAACTACTTACCCAATGCGTGTTTGTTTTATCTTTCCAGAAGGTATGCAATGTAAATAAAGACTCACACAAAGCGATTGAATTTGCTCGTTTGTTTTCTTTTCCATCTCTGAAGTTCAGGAATCATACAATGATCAGATCTGGGCAGCTTTTCCATACTCGCGAATGCTCTCAGACGGGTGAGGGCAGAAAAGGGGCACGGTCTAACATGCAGCCCTCACATTTACACTGTCTTCAAAATCTAAACATAATGTGGGCTGGTCTCCTCCCTGGCTGGCCCTGTCAGTAGGGCAGAATCTCTCCAGCTGGTCCCATGATCAAATCAGGGTACGCTGACTCAACACTTTGATTATGCTATGTGTAATTGCCTTATTTTGTGCCTCAAATACTGAGGCCGAAATAATTTGGAATTTAATCATTTGTAAAAAAACTTAATGTAATAAGTGCAACTGTGGGGTCGCCATAAATTTGCACCCTTGTAGTGTGCCAGAAAGATCGAGACGCAGCTGTGGAGATAGCCCATGTGACTACGTGTGACCCTATGGCCTTAACTGAAATCAACTAATAAGTGTGCCAAGAGTGAGATAGAAAAGGGAAGCCAAGCAAGAGAAAGGTCACAGCGAGATAACGGCCCGGCTCAAGTCAGCTATCTAATCATATACGCCAACGAGGCCTATTCTAACACCACTTAAACTAAAATGGCACGAACCTTTGTCACCTTTGTCCTAATTCAGATCAGCATTAACACAACTTCATCATATGCCTGAATCTTGTCATTAAGATTCAGTACATTTCCAAAAGAAATGCCAATGTTAATTATACGAAAACAACAAAAATCCTTGATCCATATCTATCTGAATTCTTGGCCACACCCCTGTACAAATTATGAGGACTACCTCTTTCTGCAATCCTGTTGCTTAATAAGCAAGTAACCACAATGTTCTTGAACAATACCCTGGAGAGTGCAGACCTCCACCAAGGCTTTAACTAGCCAACATGTTTGTTACGACTCGTGAAAAACTGCTTCCTACTCAAGTGTTCCTCTGCAGTCCGGTAGGTGGCATTAAAGCACATCACAAAGCGGGTGGAGACTGCCACACAGATTTTTTTTCCAGTGGATCTTGTTTTCTAATGAGTCTTAATTCCTCTCCTCCTCCTTTTTGAGATTTTTGAGGGTAACGGAAGATTGGAGATGGGTCTGGTTACAACATGTAGTGTACTTTTGTGTATCAGCCAGTCGTCTTCTAAACTTGCGTCACCATGTCTGGAAAATGTATTTAACATGCAAAGTTCAAGATGGCCCCTTTTCAAGGAACATTATCTCTTAAACTAATGCAAGGTTTTAGCTAAAACTATTTGTTTTGATGTTTCGAGTCCTCTTCCTGATATTAACCATCTTTGCCCAAGGGGTCCAATGAAGGAGATTTTATAAATATAACTGCTTGACAGACATTCCTTCGGACTGACATCATCTTTGGTTGTAGCATAACATTTAAAATGTAATTTGTGTTTTGAAAAAACTGAAAACAAAAGAGGAGATTTTGTTGAGATAGATGTTGAAGGAAGGATCTGTTCCAGGAATACCCTGCATTCGTCCCTCTCCATAGTAAATGCAACCCTTTCCCGTGAACACCAATGTAAGCGGCAATGCCTTATAAATCAGTACAGGTAAGTCTCTTACAATTCAGTTTTAGTTATTTAGTTTTAGTTTAGTCTATTTTGCAAACATCCAAGTATTGAGGGTCATTAAAGTTACACCTTTAATACAACTGAGGACGCTGTTACTCAAGTTGGTGGACTCACACTTGTGCTCCTACTGTCAACATCTCACACGCCATACAGTTTAGCTAGTTGACTCAATGTTGCCCTCTCATGGTCATACGGCAACATGCAGCATCACCATGACAAAGTATGGCTGTATAAACTGAATAATTTGTGGGCTGACTAGCCCACATGACATGTTTGTAAACCACTTGTAATCCACTTAGAGATACAAAATCACTTTATTCCAGCACCGACTGACTTACATGGGTAAACACCAACCACTTCTCTCTCAGTCTGTCAGAGTTTCCTAATCCCAGACTGGGAAAAGGTGACTGAGCCTTTTTGTTTCCAACCCCCCCCCCCCCCCCCCCCCCCAAAAAAAAGTTCCCTTACTGGTTAATTGCTCATGGAAAGGGAACATGAAAACAAGCATAACAAGCCAAATACACACTGCCAGTCATCTGCTTGCTATACAACTAGTTCAGATGGATGTTTCCTGTTGAGTGTTTAGCTGTGGTAAACAATATATTTACACAAATGATTTAACAATTCATTGAAAGGTAACGTTTTTAAATGAGAAAGAAAAGTCCCCCAGGCCCCAACCATTCATTTTCTGAACCACGTATCCTCTGATAGGTTGTGTGGTGAGCTGGCAGCTGACTTTGGGAAAGCACATCCTGGACTACTCATCAACCAATCGCTCACAATAATCTCAAAATGGCTGAGGAAGACAAATTAGAAGGAAACACTTTTTCACGCACAGGGTTATTATGGTCGTATCTTTTTGTTTAAAACTAAACAAGGAGAGCAATCAATTTGATTGTCACAGCCATTGAATCTCTGGATAATTTTACCAGCCCGTGTTAAAAAACAGGGGCTGACTTTTTTATTCGCCGATTGCAATTCTCTCTGGGCAGACACCTGGTTTCACCTTTGGCGATGGCGGCGTGACTTCACTGCACCCATCAGCAGCTCGTGACAAGAGGGGGGCAAGGAGACTTACCCGTAGCCTCTTCAGTCAGACACAAGCAGAACATGATACACGTCCCTACACATTTCTGACATCTGATACCCACTGACGAAACAGCCTAGGAACGCTTACTGCCTCTATTTGCTATCGCAGTTATTAATAATTTCTCTTCACCATGCAGCAAACGCTACAAAGCCACACAGCTTTAATCACATTTGCCGAATATTAAAGCCGAATGTACACCGATCATTCTTTTTCACGCTAACCACATAAAGTACAATCCTCAAATTTATGACTGTTCTCTGAAAATGCCCATGACCACTGGGTGGGCGAACCCTTCTTGTGAACTTTGCTTGCATTAAAACAAAACCAACTGGAACATACATGCCGTTCGGAAAAGGAAGGCAGGAGCAGATAAAGTGGATGCCAAAGCCCAGTTGGTGTGCTGACTGCTAGGCTCCAAATAAAGCAGAGGTCAGCATATGACACCAAAGGTGCATGCCTTTTTAAATAGGAATACACGCACACATGCATAACATAATGTGCCGCTTCAATTGCATTGTTACATAACTTGCATATCCCAACATAACTAATGTGATCATATAACACAACCACTTGCCCATGATGTGACTAATGTCTCTTGGATTAATTATTCTTCCCCGCTGACTCCAATATCTTTGATGTCTCTCAATCTCCGAGGTATGGTCTGTATGCACAACACTTCATGTTTACTTGAGGCAATGACAGACAATAATGGTCATGAACTGAATTTAGCTAATCAAAATTCGATGAGTCAATGGATAAAAACATGGCAACCACCAACAGAAGTAACATGGTTTTGGGTAGGGAAGCACAAATACTATTATTAGTACACGCACTTATATTTGATTACTCACAAACACCCAATACAGATAATTATGTCTGGCAATTTGTGAGGCAGGTGGATGGATGTGTTTTATTTTAATCAAATATTGCTCAGAAACACAAAACACAAATGCCAGCGACTGACATTTCTAACGGTCTTGCCGCATGTCAATTAATTATTGCCTGTACCACAAGGCATTTCAGTTCAGTGGTGTCTCAGTCTGAAGACGATGTATTGGTCCCAGAATTAGTACAAACAATTACCTCGGAGTCCAATGATTGGTGCTTACTGAAATAACTTTGGGTCTAACAATTGGTAGGTTTATATTATGTCCATATGTTTGTCTATTCACATATGGACATAATATAATGTAAACCTCTAACAGTCTGAGTCTTACAGCTGGTCACAGTGAAGCTTAAAGGTAGAATATATTCTTCAGTCATAACAGGAAATGTACACAAGCGCAACTACCCGTTGTGTCACATGCTATATTCTGAATTGAAATGGATGCATGAATGGATTTACCCATTTGACCAACCACAAATATCATTTGAGCAGAGGCATCCAGGGGATATTGCCAGTAAACAGATTAAAATCCATTTTAAATGAGATTATTTTTGAAAATGTTGGAGTGAAAAGCATAACCAGCACAGCCATCTTCTTAATAGGAACGTAATTTGATAAAGAATGAAATTCTATACATGCGATTACAGAGCAGACAGGTGCCATGTTTGAGGTGATCATATCAAGCCCATCTTCATAGCTTGCATGGCAAGCATATACGTTCTACACCAAAAATTCTGAATGCTGCAAATGTTTGCATTCTGCTATTTGTATTTAATTTAGCCAATGAAGCAAAACACTGGCACAGCCTCTATCGTCGCACTCCTGTCCTGTTGATAAAAGACTTCACTAACATATACAATTGGAGCTTTGATGTCAATTTTACGTCAGTACTAGTAAACTTAAACAAAATGCGTGTTTTTATCATTATCTCATATCTTAGTCCCGTAATGTCTTATAACCTCCACCGTCACCCTAACCCTAAAATTAAGGAACTGAATTGGATGTTTTCTGACACAGAAATGAAGGATTAAGCATTTCTTCATTTTAGATTACCGACTGACTGCTGTTGCGATCGTGAGGCAGCACAGTTTTAGCACATTCTTTGTAGCGCTCCTTGTAAATAGTTGTTGCTCTTTATTTGCTTTTTCTGGTGTCTTTGACGATGACAGTTAAAGGTTGAACGCTGGCTCAAGTGAGGAGTCAGTGTGTACAGAAAACTGGTCGTGAGTTGTGGCCAATCGCAGCTCTTTGAATGAATGTCATCATCCTTTATCGATATAAGAGGGCATTAGGAGAAAATAAATTCAGTTCATAATTTGACACCTTTATTATGAGGATCTTGGCCCAGATTAAAACTGGCTCACAACATATTGTGTGAATGGTAAATGAACAGTATTGTATTTAAGGGTTAAGAGCATTTTAAGTTGTATTTTTTCTTCAAAATTTTGACCTCGTGTTGTTAAGAAAAGGAACAAGTGCAGTTGCGTATTAAGATATGGCTAAACAGATGCCAGAACAACTTTGAATTGTTTTTAGCTCGTTCGATTGTTTAGTTTGATAAAGTTGCCTAACTTCAACATAAATACATTCAATATTGTGCAGACTTGTTGTGCCAAAAGCGCTCCGAGATCCGACATCATGACACTTTTCATTCCACAATACAAAATGATAAACCATGCCCGAGTGAAAAGCACACGGCTAATCCTAGAAGAGATAAGAAGTGGGACACAGCACCGTAGTAACGGCCCGGCTCACTCACCATATTTGTTGGGTTCCCTGTTGTACTCCAGAATGGGCACCGCAGCATTGGGGTCCTGCGGTACGAACACCGGGTGCTCCTCCAACTCGGGTTCCTCCTCCGGGCCATCGGCGCCGGTCGCTTGGGCTTCCACCGAGCCCGACTGCTCGGCGAGCTCTCCTCCCCCGTCAACCGGGACGACCACGAACCTGTCGCCCATGTAGCTCCCCTTTTTTGTCGCCTTGTTTTGGAGCCCAAATGGAGGGGATAAAGCCACAGCGACCGACGCGTGTGGTCACAACAGTGAACAGGCAGACCCTCGCTCCTCTCAACAGTTGATCAGAGGGTTTGATTACAGTACGCACGTGCACGCCCCCCGCATTCCCTTATTGGAGGAGAGTGCTGTCAATCATCCCCCACCCAAAATTTTGCTAACCTCCCCCTTCAGACAGTTTCGCCGTGACGTCACACGCGCAAGAGACGCTCGCATAAAAAAATGACAAGAACGAATATAAAACAGAGATGTGTGCCTGTGCAAGGACACATGTGGAATGTGGTTAGCGTGTGGAATGATTGTGATAAGGAATTGGAAACAATACTATCTTTTAAAAGAGATTTAAAACAAGAGTGACAAAACAACAACAACAACAAAACTACTATAATGATGATGGAGCAATACGTACGTTGGCAATGTTAGCTAAGATTATGATGTGATTACTTTACATTCCAGGTGTCAAACTCAAGGGTCAGAGGCGTAACATCATGGTGATGATAGGCCACTGTGCAAAAAAAAAAAAAAAAGTTCCCAGAGCCCTGCCCTAAACACGAGCGCATGCACACACGCGCGCGAGCGCGCACACTTGGACGCAAACACGCACAGCCCTGCGATTGTCACCATGTATTTTTGCATTTTTTGGCAGTTTTAATATTGTGATGATTTTATTGAGCATTAACAATATCACAAAAAAGTATCAATACATTATATTATGTTTTTTGTGTCACAAAAAAACAACAACTATAGACAACAACTATACAAGTAATTTGCCATGGATTTAAATCTCACTAATTCCACTTCACAACGAAAATAATCTTTACGCATATATTAGAAGGGTCTCGGGTCTTGCACGCAGCAAAGTAATTTATGATACTGCTTCCCTTTCCTTCCCTTTTTAAATTGTAATCGCTTCGCCTCCGGGAACTAAAATTTACATTTACAAGTACAGGGTCAGCAGTAAACAATTTGTTCAGGTCATGTTAATTTCCTGACCGGTGCATGCCATGTATGAGTTGACATAAGGGATTGAAAATGTCATACAAGCTTTCATTTCGACATTATTTATTTGATTATTTATTAAGTAAAAACGATAATCTTAAATAATCCTAGTCAATTATCACATCAGTTTATAAAATACAATTTAATTATATCATCTGGGGTTTTCACAGCAATAGCAGGGCTATTCTGTATTATAAACTAGTAAATTAAAATAATTATGAAGCTGTTACATATTTTTCACCCGTAACCGCAAAATACCAAGACTTCACTTGCTTCTAAACAATGTTGGCAGCCTGACATTTTCTTTTTCAGTTCTCCAAAACTTCAAGCGAAAATATTCTGGAAAGACTCCAAGAGTCCACTCAGACAGTAATCACTTGAATGCATGGCACATCTAAAATAGACAGCTGGCAGAACAGTTGGATGACAGAGGAGTGGGAGGGTCAAGTGGGAGTGGAAGGATTTGGTGGAAATTGCAGTGTTGAGTAACAGCTAAAGTTTTTGATTGCACTTTGATTGTTTTGATAGAAAATGCCAAAGAAAAATCTGTCTGTGTCTTACATAATCCTTTTCATCCTTTCTATCTTTTTAGTGATTGTTTTCGCTCCATAATAACCATACACTGATTGGACACAGCATTTAATGAGAGGTATTAATTTTACATTGTCTTTTATTATGTTGTATATTCATATTTGGAAATATAGTGCTTTATTCTTTACTAGAACACTGACAAAATTGTGTGTGTGTGTGTGTGTGTGTTTCTAAGAGTGTAGAATTTTAAATCATTTCAACAGGGAAATTAGTAAGACTATTCCAGTCAAAGCTGGGTTCTGTAAGCCAGTACACAAATCAACATGTTCCCCAGACCCGAATCCACTCAAGCACTTCTGGGACCATCAAGCATGCATGCATCCACTGCTGCTGCATCAGACAATGGACTGCAGCCTCTGACTCACTTCACTGACTTATCCACATTTGGGAAGAGATCCACCAGATTGCTGTTAATATTTTAGGTTTCAATTGAACATTCTTGTCTTTTGTTTAATGGCCAAAGCCTTTTAAAATACAATATTTTTTGCTAAGATCTGGAATCTGTGATGTTCCTTATTTTCGAGCAATAACTCTGTTGAAAAAAAAAAAACAAGTATCTTGCGCTGATCGCAAACAGTGCCACAAAAGATCCAAGTTTCAGGGTTTTGAAAAAAAAAATCATTTTAAAGAATGTAAGAGTTAGGGTTTGTAAAATTGTTGTGGTATTGTAATATTCAATGTGACACACTGTACAGCCTCACTTCATTCTACACAATTGCTCTGTTGCCACAGTGACTGTCCCCCAAGGACAGCCTGAGGACAACCTGAGGTAATGCTGTGTAAGTCTTCCGTGAGAAACATTTTACCCTCTTGACCTGTATATATATGAGACTCCTTGATGCGTGGCTGTTATGTTCATTGTTCATTCATTGATAGCTACTGACTAAGGACCACCTTAAAGCCCAAACTCTGAAATTACTGGAGCAGCGATGTGTGCATGTCTGGAATAAACAGGATGTGGGTCAGTCATTATGCATGAACTGATGCTCCCCTTTTCACAAAAGATAGTTGTGGGTCATCCATGCCCATCTTTGTCGTTGTCTGAGGTTAGTTTCATCTGAGAGCCCAAGGCTCAACAAGGCGTGTATCGACAAGCGCCAGAATATATAATTCGACAAAAGAAAAATCTATTAAAAAATTACAACGACATTACAGCATCAGGTAAGCATGTAAAGTAGTGCTTATCAAATCTCCAACACATTCAAGAAGCGTGAATATGAGTGTGAATAGTTGTCTGTCTCCAAGTACTGTACATACCCTGCGAATGGTGACCAGTCCAGATTGTACCCTACCTCTCGCCCCAAAAGCAGATGGCGCAGACTATATTTTGTCTGTGACCAAAATGAGGACAAGCTCTATCAAAAATGGATGGATAGTTAAAATAATATTACCATGAGAAAAAAGATTATGACTTTCATGGAGTGGTCTGGTGGTGCAGCAGCATCGGAGTTGCTGACAGAGGAAAATAAACAGCAACAATATAATGTTAAAATATAATATAAGGCCCACACTATATTAGCGAATCATGCATATGGAGCATAAAACATTCTCCAGAGTGTTTAATAACAGGGACAATGGAAGCGGTGGGAGACACAAACAGACAATTTGTTTTTGTTTGTCTGCAGATGTCGTGCTGTAACAAGATCCCTCGGGATGCACTATTCCTCGGGGATTGAGATGTGTATGTTGGAAAGTATATGAGCACACCTGGTATCTGGCCTCTAGTCAAAAAGCCAAGTTGTATAAAACAGTAGACATGAGAACAATGTGCTCGTGGGTCACATCTGGCTTATTCTGCTGTCTGTCTATCAACACCATTTTGACACTTTTAAAACCCGACGTCACACATTGTTACATTTGAATTTTTACTCAGTTTCATAACCACTATTAAAAATCAGGACCCTGCATGGAAGCCATAAACCATCCTATGAATCCCTGACTGCTTTAAAACCAAAGGTCACACATCCTCAAAAATCATGACCGCTTGGAAGTCAATCATCTATCTTTTGAAAATCTCATCTAAATCGAGTCGGATGGAATTGTTTTCTGTTTTAAATGTGAGCTAGTGACATGACACGCCCTCTACTGGCAGAACGACAGAGTCACACTGTCACTAGATAAGGACGGTGAACAAGACATCACATTTGTCAAGCTGCTGGTACAGTATTCGTTCATGTTTATAAATGTCATTAATAGTTTAAGTATCATCAACCAGCATTAATCCTGCTCCTCCTAAAAGCATTGTTTTTAAATGAATACAGAAACAATACACTATTGTATGGCGGTTTACCCAGGTGTGCACGCGAACAGTAAATTAGTCTTTGTCTGTGACGAACGAACCCTCACACAGTATAGTCGTAATTACAGTAAACATTTATGCGAAAAAACACTTCTCGGTCTTACATGAGCGTCACAACGCTTTGCTAACTTGACGAGTCTCTGTCTACCGTATTTGACAACCAGCAGGTGGCAATAGAAGACCGGTTAATCCACGCTCCCCAAACTCTCGATATAGGTTGAGTACCTGCGTCAAACAATCCGAGTACAATTCTTTACATTGCCTATTTTCGTTTGGTGACTGTTAGCCTTACATCCGAACAAACGTGCCACTGAAAAGCTAATCGTTGATAAGAAAAAAAAAATGTTGTACATGATTCAATGATGTATATTTTTTACTGGACTATTATTTTTTATTTAACATATTTTCACTTGTAAAGACAACAACAAATGCACAGAACACAGTTAACATACAATACAAACAGTTACCAACAACAGCTTTATGGAAAGCTGTTACAGCGTTCACCGTGATGTATCCAAATGGAAAAACTCCACCCAAATGTCTTCATCAAAATTTTATTAAGACAAAACAAAACACATTTCTACAGTAAGATAACAAAGGGGAAAGACAAATCATTTAAAAACATTGTTGCATGACTAAATTAAAAGACCAGCCTGTTATTTATGATGCTGCATGCCATTTTAAAATGAATTTACAGTGTGTTATATTCTTACAAACTTTTCTGTTGTGACGTCATGGCCATCATCTCCATGGTAATAACGATAGGAATCCTTGTTACTCTAGTTTGTGTCCGCTTCCCTTGCACCGCTCATTCGCTTATGCGTGGATAGCTTTCATACTCTGAACTTTTAACATGCACACTGTAAAACATTGACACACAAATAAAACCCGCTTCAGATTTTGGCAATTCCTTTGGCTCACACAAGAAAAACTGTTGCTATTTACTGACACACATACAAATCCGTTTATAAGGTTTGACTTACTGTACATTTTAGCTTTTCATGGCTGCAAAAGAAAACACATACGATATAATTACAATAATTGTATGTATTTTGAGTGTTTCCTGCTTGAGGTGATATCAGTAAGCCAGAAATGTGAATATCAATATCATGCTACATTGCATATTTTGTCACATTGCTACGATATAGTTAGGTTACCGTGGTAGCAAGTGGTATCCTGGATTGTTTGCGCAAAGGATCCGGTATCAGACTGTTTGCACTCGGAGCCTTGTTGCCTTTCGGGTAAAAACATCCCTACCAAGAGGGCAAGCACAGCATGCTGTGAGCCAGCAGGTTGACCACTAGCTGTGCGGATACGGAGCATCCTGCATCCTGCATGCCTGTCACTGCTAAGCCTTAGCCATGGAAATGCCTCATTGGATTGGCAAAATCAGTCACCCCATTCCATTTTCGACATTAAATGTAATAATTAAATGCAAATCAACGAGTTGAATGCAAGGTTTATTGGCTAAATTAATTAACACCACATTTTCTCTGTGTCTTTTCATTACAGTCTATGGAGTGACTGCGGAACATATAAATAAAAAAAACCCGTTGTAATTATATACATATTTCACCAAACTTTTTTTGAGATCCTTCTTTAAAATGTGCAGTAATTTATGAGTTAAATTTGTCTTTCTCAAAGTGTCAGGTGAGTCAAACAAAGCCCACTCTCATCTAGAATAGTCATTTCACCGAATAGTGACATTTCCTAAACTCCTGCATAAGTCCCATTGTAAAAGAATGGCTTGTCTGTCACACAGTGACCTACGACCTCTGGCGTCCACCATTGAACTTTTGGCTTCCCGTCTGGGCCCGGTCGGACGATGACCGTGCTTCTGGATGCGACCGAAGGGTCTTCATCAAAGAAGTTAAAGGGTCGGAGGAAGAAGCCCACCGCGTTGCCAGGTGTTGCCGTGTTGGGGATGTCTTCAGAGTGAGGCACATGCAGGAAGCCCACTGTCACCCAGGCAACCAGATCCTACTCACAGAAAAGTTAACATTACTCTCAGGTTTGTCATCATTGATTTATGTGCTTAGAAGTGCAAACAGAAGAAAATGTCAGCATTTGCATTGACTTTCAAGACCTGATATGACTCATGAAGTGTTCCAGGCAGGCCCGGTCAATTCTGACCAAGGAACACTTAAAGGAAAAAAAAAAAAAAAACCCACCCCGTCCTGTCACTCTGTCCATTGCTATAATCATGAAGCAAATTTCAAATGGCGAAGGAAAGAAAAATGACTTTGACCTCAACTTGGCTGGCCATGACAGACAGGGACTCTTAAAAATGTCATCCCTTCCCCGTAGTTCCAGTTTAATCCACAGTTGAGTCGACTACAATGTAAAATGCTGATATTTTTTACCTGGTTGACAATATTTTCATTGTTGCGAATGTAGTCCTCAAATGCCACAACAGGTTTCCAGGGGTCATTCTGGTTATAAATACTGCTGCTGGTGGCCTCACTATCTTTATGACGAGTAACGGCCAGAGGATATCTGCAACCAAAATGAAGTACATATCGTATTATCTGTCAGGCACAGAGAGAACAAATTCATGGTCCAACACACAATAAGTTAGCGAAAATATGTATATATATTTTTTGATTTGGTGGAGCTTCAAATGGATGAGTTTTCACACACAAATGTTCCAGTCAGCTACATACAGCATAGAACCTCAAAAAGAAACGTACTTTTTCCACATATGGAATTACCTTGACCAACTGATGCCGTTTTCTTCTTGCCAGCCTCTTGGAAGCACGCTATCACCGTGCGAGTTGAACTGAATACGGTAGCCCTTTTGATGTCCCCACTTATTCTTCTCGTTAGGATTGTAAAAATGTACAGAGCGAGGGAACTTTTTGCCATAGCGGAAGGCAGCGGAACGCTCCGTCTTGTGTTCCGTCCAGTTGAGTCTGGATTGGACGATGAAATTGTTGGGGCTCCAGGGATTTGTGAAGTTGACGTATTTCAAATTCATACTCTGAAAGCTGTTCTCCCGACCTGCGTCCAAAAAAATAATTGTCAGTAGAAATTGTGTTTGTTTTCAAAAATCTTTGCAATAATATGTTCTATGCACCTGGTCCAAACATGGCATTCTGATTAATATTGTGTTGGTGGAATATGAGTTGCACAGCAAAATTCGGCCATTTTTAGCCATCTCAGGGGGCGGCCATTTTGCCACTTGTGTCCACTGGGAATGACATCACAGTTGCTCAGGGCTCACATAATGACCAACTCAACCTGTTTTCTGAAGCTGAGACACGATTGGTCGTTACCTGAGCAACTGTGATGTCATTTTCAGTCGACAGTAAGTGGCAAAATGGCCGCCCCCTAAGATGGACAAAAACGGGTGGATTTGACTGCTTTGCTCATATTCCACAAACGCATTAATCAGAATGACATGGTTCGACTAGAGGGCCTGCATGGAACATTTTTGGGTTGACTTCCACTTGAACTACATTGAACACACAATTACAAAAGAGAGGGTGTTAATATATCCTTCTTACCGGCAATATCCAAGTCAACCTTATAATTGATGAGATGCGTGTGCAGGTTCCCCAGCACATAGTTGTACACCTTGCGGCCATACTTAAGTCCATTTGGTGTAAAGAAAGTAGCATGGATATAGCCAGTGGCGCTGACCTTGACCTCCATCACCCCATTTTGGTAGAATATGAAATCCCAGATGTAGTCATAGTTGTAAACAGTTGACGTGGTGCGTAAAACCAGCGCGGTGTTGTCCAGTCCTCCGTAGAAGTTATAGCCTCCCTTGAACGCGTTGAAATGTCTTCTCAAAGGCAACGCTGTGGTCATCTCAAAAACACAAAGCGCGTTTCGATAGCGCACTGGTTTGTCGGTGTCAAAGTAGTGGTAAAGGTTGACGAAGGTGGCAATTTCTGGACAGTCAATTCCAGGGGCGAGCTCAAATGATAAGGTACCCATGGCCCAACCAGCATCGATGTATTTAGTTTGCATGCCAGCAGGAGTGTCACCAGCATAGAAAGCAATAGCTTCTTGGAGGCTGATCTCATAGGCGATCCTTTCCCCGTTAAAACGGACGTCAAAGATCTGAAGTCCGGCTGATGAACGCACCCTGTAAGCGAACGACCATCCAGCATATTCAACAAAGTTGCCATCAATATGATAGCGATGCCCTTGAGGCTCGACAAGTTTTGGGCCGTGGATGTTGGTGGGAGTGTTGCTTTGACCCCTCGGGATGTAGGTGGAGTACAGATCATTCTCATCTTGATGGGGCAGACTGACCTTTTCCACAGCTCCTGATTCATATTTTTCTACCAAGTCCTCCACGCTATCAAAGTACATACTGTTGTACCACACTTTCTCAACAGTCCACTTATCTGGATCCAAGTCTTTATGGTTGAGCAGTATTTCAAACCCAATTGGGTGGATATAATATCCTTCCACAAACTTGACCAACATTATCCAGGACCTCCTCTCACCTGAAGCCAGCCCTCGTGGGGCTATATCGATAAAAATCAAACAGCGATCAGAGCAGTTCGTGAAGGAAAATCCTCCGGTGGTCTCAAACAGAAGCTTGCGAGCTTTAGTTGTGATTTTGCCAATGCTGTGATTGAGATGATAATACTCCGTTGAAGTCATTGGCCTTGACTCAAGTGGGATAGGCCTATCTCCCTTGAACGCCTTGACCTCATGAGACGTTGGGGATGGTAGCGGTCCGACAATAAACTCGGTGATATTCGGCTTGGTTTGGTTCGCAAACTGGATAATCACACGGGCTTGGCGTGGAGGTTTGGCTTGACCGCGGTCCAAAGCTCTCAAGGCTTCATGCTTTCTTGGCACTTGGAGCTCCATCAACAGGATGCTGTTCTTTTTGAGAGCCACGTTAGAAGCATCGGTGAGTCCGAATTCTGCAATTCCGTGGAGGTAGGCCCGGACGGCCTTCATCTCGCGAGGCGTCAGGTCAGCGAACATGGGCGCACCGTGATGAGCCCAGTCTCGCGCTCTGGAAGCCTCACAAGCGGCCGAGCAGAGCAGACTCAGCAGACAGAGAAGCCTCATTGCTAAAAGTAATACAAAAAAAAGAAAAAAAAATCCTTCAAATTAACAACTGGTCACATTGGCTGTTGTTTTGACAAATGATGTATTGATTTATAAATATGTAGCACTAGCTCAAGTTCTGATTACTTTCAAAACATTTGTATTTTTGGAGTGGAGAAACTGATAGGCTATTGGCATGCAACAACGCAAAGGCCACCCAGAAGGTTCAGAACCAAGAAGGAGGTCGACAAGCGAACACAAGCACAAATCATGAGTCGTTATAGAATTGACTGCTTGCTAATTAAAACCACAACATGGTTTGTGTGACAGAATTTCTCATATTCGCGTTCCTCACTTATCGTGTGCAGGATTTGTGGTTCACAATCATTTGTGACACAAAGCCCAGGGGGGGAAAATAAATTTCCAAACTCGGATGTGTTTGAGTGGCAAAACAGAGTGTCAGCAGTGAGTCAGCAAATTACACACAGAGAGATTAATTCATGCACACTGATGTCAAACTCATAAAAACAGTCTGTATTGAATATAATGTATGTTTGAAAGAAAAACAGAAACTGCCTTCATAACATAAAGCAGTGGGAAAAACTACAGAAATCATATGAAGATTACAGAACAGAAAGATTAAAGGGGATAAGGATGGAGCCCTGACGCAAATACCGAAAATCGGTAACCAATTGATGCCCACACAAAAATGTTTCGAATTTTCTATGGATGCCAAAAGATGGCGGCAAAGCACCTTTTTTCGATTGTACAATGAAGTGACTTCTCTCAGCTCAACATAGTTTCTTGACACCAAGATGCCACCAGATGGCACCAAAGCAATATTTTTAAAGTAGACATCGCTCGGTGAGTTTTTAGGCAAATAACGGAGGATAAGTTCCCAGAACAGTAAGATCCCAAAGTGATGAATGCCGAACCACAAATATGTGGGGGTTGCCAGTGTTATCAGTTGTAAATGTCAGTTTTGTTTTTCTTCAGTAAATTGAACATGCTTCTGCTGAAGTAGTGTCGCGATTTCAAGACAATAATAATGCAACATAATTTATTCCATTCAAATGGCAATGACTCGTAACAATAGATCATATTTTGGAAGTAACGTCTGTTCTGCCTATTCTGCTCTTTTAAAGTAAGGTGTCGGGTGGTGACAGCTGTGTTTGAGCCCTCATTCTAAGGCCGGGAGGTCAGACAGAATAGATTGGCGACTCTCTCGCTCCCCACGCCTGTGGACAAGCTTCATTCAATAAACCGCTCCATCACCCTTCCCCAAGTGCCCCTCTTTACAGGATTAGGCTCAGACAAACATGTCTTTATTCTACCACAGAGTCTCCGCTACCCCTGACCGTCAACCTCCCACGTTCTATAACGTATGACGCTGTGAGGTCACGGGATGTGTCCATCAAAGAGCCGACATCCAATTCCAGCACTTCCAGCTGTGACCTTCCGCTCTCACCCAATGACTGAAGGTTCAGATGCTACTGTACGTCCTTCGAGTCAACCCCCGCATTTAAAAACCATGCTTCGGACCCTTCAATAGGTAAAATATCACTTCATTGGAGACTGAATAACAAAAAACAAAAAAAATTGTGTATAAAAAAAATTGAATAAAAAATTGTAGATAAATTGAGAACATCGAAAAGACCAAGGACATTCTGTAGGGGGAAGAAAAAAAATCTCAAAGGCGCTTTTAAGGTAAGAACTTCTTTTTCGATATTATCTTATGAGGATATTAAAGAAAAAAATTGAATCTACTTAATATATTTAAGTTGCTCCAGTGTCCCAAATCAATTATGACATTAGTGTTCAGAAGTTTCAAATGTCTAATGATTTTTTTTCTTGTGTTTGATTTGAAATTTGTTTTTCAATACCTGGAACATATTGTGTATGTTGTGTTTATTAACCCCCCACCCCCCTACCAAGAATAATTTAGGCATGTGTTGCTGGACTGTGGCGGCACTGCTACTGACCCTGGTTGGACTGCAGACAGTGAAGGGTAAAGGGTAAGCATATAAGATACAGCAATGAATGGGAGCACATTTCATGCATTATTGAACAGTCAACGAGAAAAATCTCAGTAAAGTATCCCATACAATAAAGTAGCATTAACTTTAAATTTTGTCCTTTAACTTTTTGCTGTTGTTGTTGTACTGGGAAATCAGACATTCATTGGACAATGCATCAGACTAAAATGTTATTCAGAATTTGTAACTCTGTGTCCATGCTAAATCTAAGAGAATCCCCCCCCATGACACACTAGATCAGTTTTAAAATACAGTAATGTAATAGGCCCTAGTGTTCATAAATATATGTATTTATTATTACACGTTTGAATATTATTACTGCACTTAAAAAATCTTGCACTTAAATAATGCTTCAATCTGACCGTATTGCTTAAAAATTTGAATACAAAACCCATAAAAACAAAATGACATGCATATGTATCAAACTTACATGTTAAATACAACTGAACTGTATTTAGGCAATGATACAACGACAGGACGCTCCGTAACTCAAATGCGTACCACATTTTCAGAATCGCTGCACTCGATTATTTATTTATAAGAGCTGCACGGATGGACGGATGGTTTGAAGTTGCCAAAAGAATCAAATGACATGAATCTTGCTCCAGACACTGGTGCGAGCACACAGTGGAGCAGAAAGTGGATCGGGTCCTGACCCCACGTCTGCAGCTGGAGGTGAGCTGCTCCGAGGTGTACCAATACAACACGCAAGGCTGGAGACTGGATGTGGAGTCCATGAGGGCTAAGCATGGTGGGGATGATGGCATCGCGCTTTACTACCAACAGAACGGCCTCAAAGCACTCTGCTCGTTGTACAAGTAAGTCATTCACTTTGACAGCATTAAAAGACTGGTCTTTGGAAAGCTGTTTGGGCATTTCTTCGACATTCGATAGTTAAGCCTATGCTTCACTAGTAAGACAACTTTGGCATACTAGTAGGATAATTACATGTAAATAGCGAGGCAAAACTGTCACTAGTTGACAACTACGTGCTGCGCCTTTCCATCCAGGTCAAATACACTATCAGGGCACCTCTACGGAGGAAGATTATCAGGGTCAAATAGTCACCATAATAAAGGCATTCATTTTTTTTTATACTGCTTCACTTGCTGCAGGGGAAAGGCAGACTAAACCATTGATGGGTTGCCAGTCACTCACAGGTCCAACATACACACCGTCACTGAAAGGAAATTCTTTTTTTAACCTTTATGTGTGAGTGAATGGGCGGATTTTTTTAAAATATTGATTTATTTTACCGATTTATTATATATTACCGCAACAACATGGCTGAGAACATTGAAGAGCAAGTTTACCAAAAGCAAAGCCAGTATTGGCAGCTTCGGGATTTGGTGACCACCTTCCCGACCACTATTGTAACTATTTTTTTTAAAAAAGTGACCAGTGAATATAATTAATGCTAAGAAATTGACAGCATGAATTATTTCCACATTAAACTTGATCTGATCTGGCAACAATACACATTCATATTCACTCGTGCAAAAATAAGATTTTATAAGCAATGTTTCAACTTGCATCTAATTGAATTTGGGGTTTGGAGAGGTGAAAATGTTGATTATACATGTAGTATGTCCCACTATGAATGTGGAAATACATCATTTTGGTTTCACGCTACACCAATCACAGCGCACATCCGTGTCCAGACTGCAAATGAATGACGCTTATGCAAAACCACCATTGGAGAATTGTGACAATGTTGCACATGCCATTGCCAAACATAAATAATATACCCCACCCTCACCTGACAACTTAATTGAACATTAACTGAATGTGGCGTCAGTCCGCTAAAGATGATTAACTTCTTGAGCTAGTTGTCAAGGTCAGTGTGTTAGCTAAGAGTGCGTTATCAATAGCTCAGGCAATCAGCATTACAGCTTTTCACACTAACATGAAATCAGTGAATAATAACTATGTGCAATGCTGAGCTTTTGAGGTTGTATCTCATATTTGCAATCAATATAGGGTACAGCATTGTTTTTTTTTTATAATGAAGTCTGATTATTCATTCTGGCTACTATCCAACACCACAATTGAACATGTCACTAATTAGACCGACTGTGCACAGTTTTGAGGTTGCTGTCTGGATGTTCGCATGTTCTCCCCGCGCTTGCGTGCGCTACTCTGACTGACTTCCTCCCATATTCCAAAAACATGCAAATTAGGTTAATTGCAGACTCTAAAATTACCCATAGGTGGAAATGTCAGTGTGAATAGAAAAGTCAGCTCGCAGAGCTGCAGGCTCCAATGAGAATAAACAGTACAGTGTGTAGGAAATGGATAGAGGGTCCCGTTACTTATTTATATTATTTTCACAGTAAATATTTGAATGAAAAACAACATAGCCCATGAATCAAATGAAAAACAATAATTACCGCGGTAACCGAGCGTGCCATATCATATGCCGCTTGACATATTCTTACGCCAATATGCAAACTAGTTCATTGCGCGCCGTTCGTAAACCCGAAACGTCGTTTGTAATTAGGAACCCTTGTGCTGTACTGCAGTATGTTTATTGGTTTTCAGCTGCAGAAAAAAAGAGGTGTAAGACATCATGCAACACATGCCACTATTTATTTTAATAGGCAATATCACGGAGTGTCAAACTCGTTTTGCCTTTTGCCTGCAATATGACTCATATTCTGATAAAGTTCATGCAAATGCTCGATCCACCCGCGCGTGAAATCATCTCGCTATGCTGTACACTTGCTTCTCGTGATGGGACGTACTTGCCCGTGTCGTCGACCTCGCTGCGTGTGTCGAGTAATCCTGGTCAAGAAGTATTAGGTGAGGCGCGTAGAGGTTTTTATGATTTAGGTGACGTGACGCCGCGATGACGTTGAAGTCTTGTTTCCGCCCAGTGATATGTGTTTCAGCATTAAAAACACATATTTGCGTTTTAGCATTCAACAAAATGGGTGGGTTGTGCATAATGCGTGTATTCTGTTTTCAATTGCCAATCGAAAAACGACCTGCGACTCAATATTTTGTCATTTGGATGTCGCAGACGGAGTGGTTGAAGCGGAGCCAGCGAGGGGGGAAAAAGCTCGAGTATCTTTGCGGTGCTTTCTTTTCCTTTCTTTATCCCTTTTTCTTTTTTCTATTTTTTTTTTGTGCAATTGAACCCTCTAAAAAAAATCCCAACACATTTTGCAGGAAAGCTTTTTGTGCTGCTTTTCTTTTTTCTTTTTTTCCCAGCCTGGAGCAATATGTCGACCTGCAGGGTTCCAAAATATGTGACATTCAATTGAAAATGTATTCTAAAATTGCCACAGAATTACAGGAACTGCATGCACTAGTTATAATAATGCAAACCTTATGTTGTATAGGCTATGAACCTGACTTTACAACAATCATTATTACAGCGGACAATGATGAACATGTCAACTAACTTTTGTGACCGCCTCAGACTGCCAGTGATGGAAAGCCAAACGTTGAACAGGACAGTGAGAGCATGCTGCGAAGGGTGGAGTGGACCACGGTGCTCAGATGGTAAGAGAAATAAATCATTTGGAAAAAATAAGCTATAACATATTTGATTTTGTGTGCCAAACCTTTAATGGATTGCCATTGCAATATTATATTGACGAATGCGGGAAGTTTCCGTCTTTATTTCATCAATTTGCAATTGTTTTGACTCCCATCCCATACTCACCACAGCTGTTTGTCTACACCCACTCAGGTGTAGGAATGCACGGCCAGTGTTACTCCACCTGGAGTTGTGCGGAGTTCCCTGGTGTCCATAACGCTTCCCTAATGACCATGGAGCAGTGCTGCAGCAGCCAGTGGGGATTAAGTTGGAGAAATGCCTCGGACCAGACCTGCTTGTCCTGCACCTACACTCTCCTGCCAGGTGCCAAAATATGAACACACATGCAAATTAGCGCAAGGTGAATTGAACAACTGTTTAATTTATGACTTGCTTGTCTTTTTCACCCACCTCCAGACTCACAGTTCTCCCCACTAGTACGCGGGGGTCTTCTCGGTAGCGTCAGGGCGCCTCAAGGCTCAGCCACCTGCATGTCCTGGGGTGGGTCCCACTATCGCACGTTTGACAAGAAGCACTTCCACTTCCAGGGTGGCTGCACTTACCTGCTGGCCTCATCCACTGATGGGACCTGGGCAGTCTACATCAGTACGGTCTGTGTCAGCGCAGGAGAATGTAGTAAGGTATGACAGGCTTCCACTATACCAGGGGTAGTTTGGGGAATATTTGCAGATATTTAATTAAATATGAAATTTGCTGTGGGTCTTAGATTCAGTACAATGTGGTCATGGTCCTTTCTTTTCAGGCTCTGCGGATGATGATGGGCCTTGATTTGGTTACAATTCACGACAGGAATTTAACCCTCAACAACCTTCATGTTCCAAATGGGGAACCCCTCTTTCAAAATGGTATGCTGTCGCTCATCCTCACATTGTCAACAAGAAAACATTTATTTCTTACGGGGTAAGAATATACAGTAGTGACATCCACATTTAGGCCCATGGGCATTTTATAGTCATCACTTAACCTGCATGTTTTGGGATGTTGGAAGAATCTGGTGTGGACAAGGACAATCCCAACATTTCAAACTTATTTCAGTGATTTATTTCTCAACTTTTGTAGGAGTGAGTATCCACTGGCTCGGAGATTTTGTGTTTATGGAGAGTGGCCTCGGGGTGAGGCTGAAGTTTGACCTGGTCAACAGTGTCTATGTGACAGTAACGTCTGAGCATCTGGCAGCCACTAGGGGGCTTTGTGGAATCTACAACAACAACCCAAATGGTACGTTCATTCAACTCTGACCAAGTCTTGACAAAAGGGATGTTACCAGGGGCGTTACCTTCAGGGGTGGGCAGTGCCCACCCAAAGAAAACTGGATGTAGTTCTGTTGTTATGGTTGGGTTCTAAGTTTTAACCTTTGTTTGTGTTGTTACATCCTCTTTCACCTTAACAAAAAGCAAAAAAAAACATTGTCACCTGCATGTCCATACTGTTCAGTTATGGATGTCTTCTAAGTCAAATAAAATCAAATCAACTTTTATTTGCTTAGCCCAAATCACAACAACAGTTATCTCAATTAAGGAGAAAAAAAAAACACGTTTTAAGGTGGATTTCGACCTACTTGAGCATTGTAGCACTTTTTACCACACCTGGCATCCTGGTAACACCACTGGATGATACTGAATTTGCCAATGGCGGTGTAATTCATTTACTTTCTTTGTTGTAGATGATTTCACCACAATGGGAGGAACCGTGTCCCAGTATGCTGCTAGTTTCGGCAACTCCTGGAAAGTTCCTGACCAGCAGAATGAAGTATTGCGCCATATACTGTCCATTAAAGTAGAACTGCAGCAGTGTGGCTCTCGTTGTTTACTTGAAGTTCTCCAATTGCTCGCCATAATCTTTCAAGGGCTGCGGTGATGCCGCGGAGCTCGGACACAGCTGTGACGTAATGGGAGATGCCGCTTTACGCAGGCAAGCAGAGTCCATGTGTCATCGACTACTCGAAAGCCCCTTCACGCAGTGCCACCCTCGCGTGAGTGCTCACCCATTATAAAATACCACAGATCGTCACATGGCGATATGCAAACGCTGCCATACAGATAAACATCAACTTGTTCTAAAAACACAACTTGTCATGCGACTTGTACTTCATATTTGAGGAGAAATGTCCATTTCTGTCTTTTCGGTCTGTTGTTGGAAGCCCACAGAATCATTTCGTCCCAACGTTTTCTCATGTTTTTCAGCTGGACCCAGCGGCGTACCTAGATACATGCCTGTATCTTTTCTGTAGCTTGCCACCCAAGGAGAGAGAAGCAGCAGTGTGTGACACACTGGCGAGCTATGCTCGAGAGTGCGCCCAGCAACATGTAATCATCATTTGGAGGGGAGGCAAACTTTGTGGTAATGATACTAACATAATTATTCGGCTACTACTCCAGTCAATTAAAATGAATCGTTTTAGTATAGAGGTGTTAAAGTCATAGTCTGAGAGCCAGCTAAGGTCACTTTATGGAGTACAGTAAAGCAAATGCGTGTCTTTTTTTAAATTTATTTATTTTTTACTCCAAATCAACTTTGAACAAAAATGGAGTGATATTTGTATGGTGAAATGTTTGCATGCCACAATTTTCTATGAGTTTGGATTTCAAATTAATTGTCCTTAACAATATATATATAACAATCAATTGGGCGAATAGTTGTGTATTTCTACAATACGTAATGAAATGAATCCTACCATTAATATACAGTACTGTATATGATTTTCAGATTCATTTAGACCCTCTGAGAAAAACTTAAAAAATGTGGTTGACACCATTCATCGCAAAAACTCAGAGAAAAAGATATAAAATATATTCAAACAAAAATCGAAAAACTGATTTTTTTTCTTGTTTGAACTGATTTAGCCATATGATAACAAATTACCAAAACAGTTTTGACCTGCCCAGAATAACGCATAATGTGTACGTCCTAAAACTCGAAGCAACTTGACGTGTCCAAAAAAATGCACGAAAGGAGTTACAACACAATTGTGATGGTTGTTTCATTTTTTCTTACTTAGCTAAAATAAATAATTGCATGTTAAGGTGAGTGCTAATATAATCGCACTTACTTTTGTCTTATTATGTGCCCTGTGAGTGACAAAATTGGATGGATGTGTAAATGACCTTAACATTTTAATCTTGTCCCATTGTCTCCCTCCCATATGCATCCCTCCAGCTCGCATCTGTCCCAAAGGGCAAGTCTTTTCAGACTGTGTGTCCTCGTGTCCCCCTAGCTGTGCATCCCCCCAACCCTCAGGACCAGCTGCATCAGTGGGTCAGTGCCGGGAGGAGTGCGTTGGGGGGTGCGAGTGTCTTCCAGGGCTCTATCTTCACCAGGGGCAGTGCCTGAAAAAAGACGATTGCCCTTGTTTCCACCGCAGGCATACATACCAGCCGGGAGACAAAATACAGCAGAGATGTAACACCTGGTGAGGTGGATGTGTGCTTCTATGTTCCTGTCACACGATTGTGCCTTTTTTTGGTTAACATTTTCCATATTCCCAATGTAGTGTTTGTAGAGAAGGTCAGTGGCAGTGTACTGGGGAGAAATGCGCTGCTCAGTGCAGTATGGTCGGAGCGCTCCATGTCACCACCTTTGACAAAAAGAGATACTCGTTGCAAGGAGGGGACTGTCCTTTTACCATTGTTGAGGTAGGAGAAGTACAGTAGATTTCTTTGACAAGTAAGGACCGCTCACACACACACACACACACGGATGAGATTCAATACAAAAGCTGCATCAGAAGGCTCAGTGGGTCACACCCTTGACATCAGTCGTGAGGGTTTTGAGATCAAGTCCTGTGTTGGGAAATTGTCTGACTTGAGGTTTTGAATTCCATTTTATAACCACTGTAAAAATGAGAACGCTGCTTGGAATTCTGAAAATCCCATTTGTTGCACAAATGCCACCCATGACAGATGACATTTTTTTGACATCCAAATTTACTTGTGCAACTGTTTGGGCTGCTTCGTGTTGAGCTGGACGATGTATCTTGTCAGTCCTGAAGGAGTAATTCCTCCACCGTCTTTCCGCGGGAGTGTAAAATGTGAGGATTATAAATAACATGAGAATACAGGTTTTATGGAATAAAAACAAATAAGCATAACTCCATAGCCAGGCCCTTAGTGAACATACCATTTTGTTTACCACCCAAACCTTCCGAATACACGAGTGTTGTGGTACTCTCGGATAAAATGATGATCACTTGATAAAAATGAAAGTTCTTGTTGTTGAAAGTACCGCTGATCTCTCTCAATATGTATATTTCATAAATTGACAGTGTTGTGAAGAGTCAGGTTAAAATCCACAGGAGTTGCGCAACATTTCATGTGTTGCCTGGTGTTTGAGCAAACACTCAATTATGCAGATGAAACATTAAATATTGACTTTAAATGATGATACTATCAAACAAACTGTTGCTCGCTAACAATTCCACCTTGATCTGCAGCCGACTGAATACTATCGTAGTCGTCATTTTAGTTTTATTAGATCGCACGGGAGTGCTGTACTTCAATTTATGTGTACATTTTGACTTGAGTTGTCCACGTCGCTTCAGCGCTCCAATTTATTTTCAGGACTACGTCGACCGAAAGCTAGTGGTGACCGTGCGCTCTGGTGAGTGCACAGCACGCGGAGGGGATGGCGCAACAGGCCTAGGTTGTCTAATCGAGATGACGGTCACAGCACTTCGCACCACAGTCACCATCACAGACCCTGGTGAGTTTGGTCATTAAAAACTGAGGCAACACGTGTCACTCTCAACTAATGTTTGCTGTAAAACTGAGACATAAAACAAAAGAGAATTAAAGCTTTATTTGAAACACCAAGTCCCCTATCTTATTGCTAACATATAATGGGAAACACTATACACAGGCTAAGTGATCAGAGCAGAAACACATGCAAATGTTTTTTTTTACTGTGCTCCATGGGAATAACAGATTTGAAAAAAAAAATGGTACATTGAAGAGGCGTCCTCCTCTTGTTGTACATTTTTCTGCATCTCTTCCAATAGTGTTCCGATGTGTTGCGGGGACAACACAGTGCTGAAGACGCCTGCATCCATACTGTTAAACTTCAAAACAAACAAACAAAACATACGACCACTTAAAAGGCCGTGTTGACTTTTTTGTATCATTTTTGGCTTAGCTTGAAATTTGATTTCCTCAAAAAGTTAGCATTGATTATTCTAGGTGCGGTGATGTTGAACGGCCAGAGGGAACTGTTGCCTGTGGTGACCGGGGACCTGGTAGTGCGGAGGGCATCGTCTGCCTTTCTCCTAATCCAGACTTTTGGAGCTCAGCTTCTGTGGCACCTCGATGGACCCCTCATCATCATTACTTTGCAGCCTCATTTCACAAACAAGGTGGCCTTCACTTGTCAGTTTCTACTCCAAGCCCTTGTAGTACTATTTTTGGAGTCGTGTTTGTGATCCCTCCCTCTCTGCCAAGTCAATACGTTGCTGATAGAATCCTATCCCAAAAGACTAAAGGCGTGTAGATGTTTTATGTATATTTTATTTTGTAGGTGCGCGGCCTTTGTGGAACACTGACCTGGAACCAGCATGATGATTTTACGACCCCAGAAGGAGATGTGGAGAGCAGCGTGTCTTCCTTTGCTGGCAAATTCACCACAGAACATTGCACTCTACCCGGAGGAGCCCCTCCAGACCCTTGCACTACTTACACCCAGAAGAGACACTATGCTGACACTGTGTGCGCCATCATACACAGCAATGTATTCCAGGTTAGTTTCCAATGTTATCTTGGCCATTCCACAACTGAATGGTTGTGATAAAGAAACCACTAGGAAAAAATCGCTGATTTAAAACTTATTTAATCTGCATGTTGGTCATCCAGATGGCGGGCAATGAGAAAAAGTCATTTTAGGGGTGTGCCCGAGAGCTATTTTGCATTTCATGTAATGTACGCCTGCAAAGTCCGATTCACATTCATTCCCTCCTTTAGGCATGTCACGATGTAGTGGAGAGGGAGCCCTATTTTCGAGTCTGTCAATCAGAAGTGTGCAGCTGTGTGGCCCAGAAGGCCTGTCATTGCACAGTGCTCACTGCCTACGCCAGACATTGTGCCCAGGAGGGTATAGCTGTGCAATGGCGTAACCATACCTTCTGCTGTAAGTATGGAAGAACAACATGTAGAACTACAGCTAGGAATTAAAATTACATTTTAAAATGATGATACTTCTATTTCTACGTGGAAACGTCAAATAGATACATGAACTGAAGGCCTACTGGGATGACAAATGTGTGCAAGCGACCAAACAGGAATTGGTCCAGTGCCCTTTTGTTTGGTTGTGAAAAAGGCTGCAGCTTGGCAATATGGATTTGCCATTTTTACAACAACCGAGCTTTTATTTTACTTTGGAGGAGGAACACATGATAGTGGCACTGTATTGAACTGTATGAATGGATTGGAATAGTGGACCTACGCTTGTAGAAAACAAAAAAAATCAAAGTGGAAGTTGATTCTTACATATTTTTGTTTTGTTCATATATGTTGATCTCTAACTGAGCCAGAGATAAACCACAACAAAACAAAACAAAATCCAATGGGAGTTTACAAAGCAAACCCACAGCTTTTGCAACACCTGATTATTATTCCCTTTGTTTGAACTTTTTAACTGTGTCATTGCCAATGATTAACACATTTATTTATGCAACCCATTCCCCCCTCAGCCGTCCAGTGCTCCGGGGGCCAGGTGCATCACGAGTGCGGTCGAGCATGTGGCCGCAAGTGTTCAGACCTGCAGCACGGCTGGAGCTGTGATGGTGACGGTAGTGGTGGTGGTGATGAGCTGTGTGTTCCGGGCTGCCAGTGCCCTGCAGGACTAGTGCAGGACTACCAAGGCCAATGTGTGCCCACCACTATGTGCCCGTGCGTTCAAGGAGACAAGACATATCTACCCGGGGACATTGTGGAAAACGGCTGTAATACCTGGTATGTTGAAAGCAAAGATTACATTTGTTCGACTAAGAATGTTTTTTTTTTCCCCCCGTCAACTCACCTACAAAGGTTTAAAATTGCCTATACAGATGGGAGTAAAGCACACTTTTGTATAAATCAAGCTCCTCAACTCACTTCAACATACAGTATTCTTTTGCACCAGGACGTCCCTAGATGGCAGCAAAGGAGAATCTTTGTCGAAATGAAGTGCAGCATGGTGCCTTGGCACCAAGATGACCGTAAAAGCAAGAGCAGAAAATAATGGGGGATAGGTTAAAAAAAAGTGAATATTTTGTATTCTGAAAGTTGGTTAGAATGATTAGACAATGATACAATTAGGCTAACGATATCATCTCCAGCTGACCTAGTGGTACCTTATGCGTTCTTTTACTGCATGTCATAAAAATAACTATCTATGTTCCACTTTAGTTGCGATAAACGATCAATGAGTAAGCCACCGTTTATAGCACTCGAAGGACACACTGGATTTGTCTTTTCGTATAACTTTCTTCTCTCCTGGCCGAAAATAGCGCCCCTAAAAGCCAAATAAAAGCAAAATGTGCAGAGCAAATCCTTTGATATCCACTGAAGTGAGATCTACTTGTCGTAAGGAATGCTTTGTTTGATGTCGTCACTGTCGGGCGGAACTCTCAGATCTGCAAAACGATTATTTTTTTTCAGGAAATAAGTGGAAAGAAGATAGAAAAGTACTCCAATAATTATCGTATTGTTCACATTTTGAACTTCTGACTAACGACTTCAATCCTCAGTGAGGACCACTTCAAACGGATATTTATTTAAATGTAAGACAATTCTGAACCTTCATAGACAATAGTTACCTTCATACAGTGTTAATTGAAATACAGGTGCAGTACTAAGGCAATAGTTTACATTATTTTGAAGGACAAACCAAGGCCTGCCAAGAATAGGGAAAATCTGCGAGAAAGTCTGCAGCAATCTGTATGAGCAGTGTGGTGGTGCAAGAGCTCTGATGAAATCACTCTATGTTCCTGCTTCTTTCAACAGGATAGGTTGATTTCATTGCTTCTCTTCGCCACAAAGCGGCTGTGATGATCCAAACTTAGGAGGCTTAGTAATGCTTACTGTGGTTATTACAATGATGTCTATTGCGAAACTCTGAACGCAACAAACATTGTACTTCATGACATCAATTCTGGCCCCTCAACTCTCCGTAGTGTGTGTGAGGAGGGGCGCTTCAACTGCACACAGGGCCCCTGCGAAGGGGTCAACAAGTGTCCTGGCTCTCTGATCTACGCTCCACGTTCCTGCCTCCTCACGTGCTCCAGTTTGGACCCTCCGAGTCAACAGCAAGGGTCTGGCCTCCTGAGTTGCAGAGAGCCTTTATCTGGCTGTGTGTGCCCCCATGGAACCGTGCTGCTTGTAGGTGTAAACTCAACTTTTGAACCTGAAAATGGGACAAATCGAACATATTTGATCATAGTTATGTGATGTCTATGGCTTTTTAGACTTTGGAACTTATTGAGTTTCATGTGGAGTGTCGATTTTTTTTTTTTTCATGTATTTTGTCTTTCCTACAGGGTGATCAGTGTGTCCTGCCTGCCGAGTGCCCGTGTCGCCATAATGGCCGCCTGTATTACAACAATGATACCATCACTAAAGACTGCAACACGTGGTACTTATACACGGTTTCACTGAATAAAGCCCTTGTAATATTGCACTTGTCAACCTGTTTTGGGAATCTTCCAATTGCTAGTGACCGCCATTTGAATTTATGCTTTGCAACAGCCTACTTCCAGAAGATTATTTCTTTCCCACATCATTTGAACATTTTCTGTTCAATCTTTGAACATGTAAACGGCTGCAATGTTGGTTTTTTTTTGGTGCCGTGTGTAGTGATTGGCTTGTAGTCTGCCCAATGATTGCATGATCGGTGGCAGAACGGTACAGTCGGCTCACACAGGACGGCTTGGCTTGAAGAGAAATTCAAGCCGTAGCTGAGTGGAAGAATACACGCTCAATACATTTGTTAAAATCTCTTTTCAAAATGTTCCCTTTTCATCACCGAGCTCATCTATACTTGATTTACTCTCGCAGCGTGTGTAAGGAGCGCCACTGGCACTGCACCCAATCGGCCTGCGCCGGCATGTGTGTGGCTACTGGAGACCCTCATTATGTGACCTTCGACGGTCGCTACTTCTCTTTCCTGGGCGATTGCCAGTATGTGCTGGCGAGCGAGACCAGCGGTTTGTTCAGTGTCACGGCGGAGAATGTGCCCTGCGGAAGCACCGGTGTCACATGTACGAAGTCCGTTACGCTCAGCCTGGGGAACACCATGATACATCTGCTGAGAGGTACGAAATGTTGTAATACTGCAAGCTGTGAGCCAATACTGTGTTGTAGTTGTTTCATCCTGACATACTGTTCACATCAACTTTGACCTATTTTGACATTATGTATAAGAGTGATGAAAGGGTGTCTTGACAACTGACAACTATGAGGATATTATAGGCTCATGTCATAACTGACCTGGAACATATTAACTGCCAGACATCTTCAGACCCTCTTTTACCCTAAACGTTTGAAAAAAAATCGGAAAAAAAAATAATTCTGGGATTGAATGGTTGGTCTGTGAAAAAACATATAAAAACGTTTTTGGCAGTGAATGAGTTTTAAGTGTGCATGTCAAATGTTTAGTATGTAAGAGTTTTAAGGAATCGAATCTTTAATGTAGGTAAAGCAGTGACCGTTAATGGGATGCCAGTCACTCTACCCAAGACCTACAGTGGGAGTGGTCTGAGTTTGGAACAAGTGGGCATGTTTGTTTCGCTTTCCTCCAGACTTGGGGTCACTCTGCTGTGGGATGGAGGTAGGACTCACACACAAAGCTTGGAATGTTTTCACGATAATCTCTAGATTCCAGTTTGGTTTGCCGTCGTACATACTAGTATGTATTTCTATATAGTCATCCAGAGCCATTGTTTTTGTAAAATATGGAAGTGAGCTAACAGCATCATTGAGCGCATGTCGCCCGCAGGCATGCGTGTTTACGTGCGCCTGGCCGCACACTTGAGGGGAAAAGTCGGAGGCCTGTGCGGTAACTTTGATGGGGACACGGAGAACGACTTCACCACACGACAAGGCATAGTGGAGTCCACTGCTGAGCTATTTGGCAATTCTTGGAAGGTCAGCCCATCCTGCCCGGATGTAGCGGACCAAGATCTCCGAGACCCCTGCACGGTGAGTTCATACACACACTCGGAGCTGTGAATGCGTGTGCTCCAGCTCACCCGTGACCTTGCGCAAGAAAAATGATAAAACATGAATGAATCTAAGATTAAAACACAATTTATGCGCAGGTCAACTCACACAGAGTGCCATGGGCCCGGAGAAAATGTGGCATCTTGACTCAGGAGCTTTTCTCCCTTTGCCACCTTGAGGTGCCCTTCCAGCAGTATTACGACTGGTGTGTTTTTGATGCATGTGGGTGAGTAACAACATTCATTTACACGGGTTGTATATGTACACTGATGAGATGAGATGGTTCATTACATCTGCCGAAGAGAGAATCGGTTTTGGTTTGCTTATAATCAGCAACGTTTTCCGGTTTCTTTTTTTTTTTTTTTTAACCTGCATTTCTGGTGACCTACGACCTAGTAAAAGTCACTGGAGCCTTGGTGAAGGTCCGTGCTCTCATTTTCCCCCTCCTTTCACATTCAGCTGTGATTCTGGCGGGGACTGCGAGTGCTTGTGCACAGCCATCGCCACCTATGCGGAGGAGTGTAACCGCAGGGGGATCTACATTCGCTGGAGGTCCCAGGAGCTCTGTCGTATGTAGGCAAAATATGAAACTTGTCTAATGTTCCCGGAGATTGTTACTCAAGTTCTCTCTCCGGTCCTCTTTTTGTCAAAGCCCTGCAATGTGAAAATGGACTTGTTTATGACCCATGTGGTCCAGCTTGCTCCCCTTCATGTCCCAACGTGCAGCAGAGTCCTCATTCCCAGTGTGACGTCCTATCCTGTGTGGAGGGCTGCTTCTGCCCTGCTGGTACTGTTCGATATGGTAAGAGTATGAAACTTATTCTATATTCCTAAGTTTTTCGTCAGTAGTGTACAGTAAATACAAAAAGTTTGACAGGAGAACATTAATGATCGGCTTTTTATTCTGCAGGTGACAGCTGTTCAGTTCCTACCCACTGCCCGTGTGAGTGGGAGGGGTCCATGTTTCCTCCTGGAACGACAATCATTCAACACTGCCAGAACTGGTCAGGCCATATAAACGCAGAAAAAAAGACATTATTAAAATGTGTTTTGGTTGTTTTTTTTTTTTTTTTTTTTATCATACTGAATGAATGGTCTTTTTCTGCTTGTATTCATGCAGTTCTTGCAAAGATGGTGTGTGGCATTGTGATGGGGTGGCTTGTCCCCATCTGGCGCCAACTTGTCTGGAATCGGAGTTTTCCTGTGCAAGTGGTCGCTGTATCCCCTCTCAATGGGTGTGTGACAATGAGGATGACTGTGGTGATGGCTCTGATGAGATTTGTCCATTCACCTGCTCACCGGAGCATTTCCGCTGCACCAGCTCGCCAAGGTATGCCCTCACTCAATCACTTTACTTCGGCGCGGTACAGCCATAAAGAGTTTGAATGTTTTCGCAGATTTATCATGACGCATTACAATTCGAAAGATTGCGTGCGGGGAGTCAGGACCGATCCCAAACGTTTGTTTAAGCAAGCACAAGGCGAGAGGATAGGTTCCCTCCCAAAAAATCAGCAAATACAGACTTTACGAATGACAAATAGCAAATATGCAGGCGTTTGCTGTAGGATAAGAAAGCTCTTGCCAAGTCGCTATCCTATCCGGAAACTGAATTGCGTTGGCGATGTCCCGCCAACTTTTCTCCTCGTTATTTTGTTGGGTTTCTCAGTGGACCATGCCTGAACCTGGCTTTGCGTTGCGATGGCCACCCAGACTGTGCTGACCAATCAGATGAGGAGTTCTGTGGACCTGCCACTACAGTGCCGGCGTGCCCACCAGGGGAGTTTCAGTGCGCCAATGGGAAATGTCTCTCAGCCAGCCGTGTATGTGACGGACGGCTGGACTGTGGCTTTGCTGATGGTTCTGATGAGCAAGGTAATGCAAGTGGTATAGTGACGAGCAGTTGCCATCACATGCAGCACCTTTAAATGCAATTTTCAAGTAATATAAAGCAAATGTGGTCCAGCTCTTATTTACTGGGATGAATTCTGTTTACCGGCCCAGATTGTGGTGTCGTGTGTGGTGAAGGGGAGTTCCTATGTGCTGGAGGACGATGTATTCTTTACCTTCATCGATGTGACGGCCATGATGATTGCGGGGATCTCAGTGATGAACGGGGGTATGTTTGCGGATTTTGCTGAAAGTTAATTTCGTTGTTTTGTTTTTTTTTCATCTTATTATTTGTTATCACAAACATTACCCATATTTAGTATCGTGTTTTTTCTAGTCAATTTTTGTCGAGCAAATGACATGAAAACACAGTTCAGTTTCAAATTTAAATGTTTTGTTCTGTTTCCTAGTAAAAAAAACACCTCTTCATCTCATCTTTTCGTTGGTTTCTAGATGTGCCTGTGCACAAACAGAATTTCAGTGCCCAGGGGAGCAGTGTATCCCTGTGGAGAAAGTGTGTGATGGACATAGAGACTGCCTGTCTGGAACAGATGAGACTGTCTGCCCAATCAGAGGTAAAAAAAAAAAAAAGAGCATTTGCAGCATTCTGAAATTCTGCAAGTGAGGTTCGCTATTGTATGCGAGCAAAAACGATTTCAGTGTGAGAGCATTGCAGCTGAGCGTTTCAGAAGTGGACGTGAGAGGCAGTCCTGAATTATGTCCCCTCCTCTTGAAGTCATTTTTTTTGTTGATGTACAGTGACATGTGGACCTGACCAGTTTGCTTGCAGTGATGGCACATGTATTGCCATCACTACGCTGTGCGATGGAACGCGAGACTGCCCGGCTGGAGAGGACGAAAAACCAACCAACTGCTACTCTTTCATAACTCCACTACCCTCACCTTTGATCCCGACTGTGCCTACATCAGGTGATATGGTACACACTAAAAAAAATGATCGTTTCCTAACCCACTCGCTGAGAAGTTGTTGATTTTGAGCAGATTGGGTTCATTATTTTGATTGGTTTGCAGATTGGATTTGGGCGGGCTCAAGAGCTGAAGCTGGTCCTCATTTTTTGAGTTTTGTTTACTGCAGTTGAAATAAATTTTATGTTAAGTATGGGTAGTTTTTACCCATTGTTGGATCAAAATCTTCACCCAATATGCTGGGTCAAACCCTCAACCCACTGTACTGGGTATATATAAACTGGCTTGGTGCATTTTAGACCTAGTGCTGAGTTAGCTCTTTCACCCAATCTGGGTCACTTTTGACTCAATAGTTTTAAGAGTGAAGTAGAGTGTTGACTGCATGCATGAAAATGTTTCAATTCTTTGTATTCACAAAAACATGGTTAAACCAGTGGGGTAGTGAGGTTCACATGGATGCTTTTGGCCCCCATAAGACTGACCGAGGCTCAGAGGTCATTAATAAACAACAGAGAGCGGTGTTTATCTCTCTCAACACACACTCGGACTCAACCGTATGTGCCAAAAAACACTTTGCAATTCTGACATTGAACACTTGGCCGTCACCCTCCAGCCCTTTTATCTCTCCAGAGAATCCCTCCAGCTTTTTTTTCATCCACTTTTCCATTTCATTCCAGAGTATAAACAAAATCCTAAACCGACTCATATCCCCAGAGTCTCCTTTAATTATTCTGGGAGAATTCAGCCATGCTGACGTGACAGCAATATGTCATCTTTTGGACCAGCATGTTGTGAATCGGTTCCAGACGCATAAAAATGCTTTTGCGGACCGCCAGGCCATCCTGCTAAAATGAACAAAAATTACATGAAGTAGCCGTCCGAAAGACGGCTTGGTTGCTTCAAATCAAGCCTTCTTGTTCAATGTTTTCTGGTCCTCTACAGCTTGCTGGTCCTATGAGTTTGCCTGTGCTACCGGTGGGCAGTGTGTGCCTCAGACCTGGCACTGCGATGGCGAGTCCGACTGTTTGGACGGTAGTGATGAGCAGCAGTGTCCTTCGCGCTGTGGGCCCGGCCAAGTGCCCTGCCTCGGCGGCGACCAGTGCGTGCGTTACCAGCAACTATGTGACGGCAACCCGGACTGCGGTGACGCATCAGATGAGAGCGTAGACAACTGCGGTAAGTTAAACATGAGGCCAAAGTCGGGTGATTGCAAAGGTCGACCAGGGACAGGGTGACGTTCAGCCTTGTTTTCGTCTTCTAGGCTCTGCTCGGATCCCTCCCTGTCCCGGCAGCTTCTCATGTGACAATCGCACATGCGTCAACATGTCAAAAGTGTGCAACGGTATCCCCGACTGTCCGCGGGGTGATGACGAGCTTGTGTGTGGTGAGTTGTCCCAAGTTACCCCCGAGACGTGTGGTAGAAAACAGAACTCTGTAAAATCTTATCTTCAGGTAAAACCGTCTCTCCGGCGCCCCCTGGTGATAGGAATACCACTGTCACCTGTCCAGAATTCACCTGTCTCGATGGATCTTGTATCAATTTCAACATGGTTGGTTTATGAACACTCCAAATTGTAAACAATAGTGACCTAACTCCTTATTAACGTCCTCTCCAGATGTGCAACGGTGTGGCAGACTGCCCAGACTCCTCACTAGCACCGCTCGGGGGTCCCACTGATGAGCAGGGTTGTCGAAGTTGGAGCCCCTGGGGTTCTTGGAGCCCCTGCAGCACCACCTGCGGTACAGGCTCCATGAGCCGGCGCAGATCTTGCCCTGCGGGAGACATTTTGCACCACTGTCGGGGTCAGGAGGTCCAGAGGCAACAGTGCTTCAACACCACTTGCCCTGGTATGATTGCGCAGTTACCTTTTCAGAAAATCTTTTAAAGCGGTGTGAAAGCGTCATGATTCCGTCAATGAAAATGTTCTGTCTTAACCGTGCAGTGGATGGTCAGTGGCTTCCATGGGTGACCTGGTCAAATTGTTCGAGCGAGTGCGGAGGAGTGCAGATCCGACACAGAGACTGCGTCCTGCCCCAAAATGGAGGTCGAGACTGCTTCCAGCTCCCGGGACCATCCAACCTAAGCTTGGAAATTAGTGAGATCCATCCATCCATTTGCCTTTCAGCTTCTTGATAGAGAGCAATAGGTTGTGTAAAAAGAACTGAAACACTGAACATGTCCACTGAGCAGTTGGACATGTCCATTCAGTTGTTTAAGGTCAAATTAAGTTTGCCTGTGAAGGTTTTAGCACATCTTCATCCTAAAATTTTACCCATGAAAGCTTAACTTTTTGTACATACCTTCAAGAGCAACTACTGAGCTTGACATCATTTGCTTGGTTCTGTTTCAGGGCCTTGTTCTGCGGATGGCTGTTCCAACAGCAGCTGTCCGACAGGCCTGGTGAGACACAACTGTTCCCCCTGCCCAGTGTCCTGTGCCCACATCAGCAGCGGGACGACCTGCAATCCCGCAGCACCCTGCTTCTCAGGTCACCCAAAGGGGGCGCCCTGGATCCTTTTTGAAAAAAAAAAAAAAAAAATGTGTAGTATTATATATTTTGGTGTATTTTCCCAGGCTGCTGGTGTCCGGCCGGGCAAGTAATGAGCCACACACAGCAGTGTGTGTTGCCAGAGGAGTGTGCGTGCGAGCTGGCAGGTGTGCGCTACAGGCCAGGTCAGCAGATGAAGGTGGGATGTGAGATTTGTGTTTGTGAGAGAGGAAGACCTCAGCGATGCCAACCCAACCCGGACTGCTCTGGTCAGTCTTAAAATGATTGATTTTGATTTGTTTCATAATTGAACATAAACACCCTAACCCATCATCATGACTCCCCTTCTTTTTTTTCCCCCACCTAATCACTCCGTAGTACATTGTGCCTGGTCGTCATGGTCTGAGTGGGGAGAGTGTTTGGGGCCGTGCGGTGTGCAGAGTGTCCAGTGGTCATTCCGGAGCCCAAACAACCCCACCAACCATGGAGATGGGAAAACCTGCAGAGGGATCTATCGGAAAGCACGTCGGTGCGTAGCCTTGTCCTTCTTGCTTAATTTGAAAAAAAAAAAAAAAAAAAAGAACATCCTCTCATGCAATTTCTTTCCCTCCCCAGATGTCAGACTGACCCCTGTGATGAGTGTGAGTACCAAGGTCAGTCCCACGCTGTTGGAGACAGATGGAGGTCCCACCATTGCCACTTGTGCCATTGTTTGCCCAACCTCTCGGTGCAATGCTCCCCCTACTGCCCGTACGCTGTTACCGGATGCCCTCAGGTAGTAGACACAGCTGTGGAGTCAGTTTAACTTCGGCATTTACCTTAATAAAAGCCTTAAAATATAGAAATTATCGTTTTGTTTGAATTTCACCATGTTTATTCATGCCTTGTTTTTTTTTCCTGCCGATTAGAGTAATTGCGTGGTTTGTACACTTCCTAATTTATGTAGGGCCAGAGTCTTGTTCCAGGAGAGGGTGACACATGTTGTTACTGTCAAGGTACATTTGAGTCACACTCTTTTCTGTTGTGTTTTATCCTGAAATTTGATCCAAAAGCCCTTATTCCCAACTTTTTGTGGGTAGTGTATATTTCAGTGTTGCTGTGTTTTGGTAATTGATCTCGAGATATATTGAATTTTCTGCACAGCCATCAATGAAAGTTCAGCTGTGACAGTCAGCCCCTCCCCTGTGACTTCCGAGCCAGGAAAGGACACCACTCCCTTGGTGCCCACCTACCCGCTCCCACCTGGCGGTCAGTGACTTGATTATATCATCATACAGTTTCATGAGAATGTTTTCGGCACTATCCGATTGGGGTAAATCGACTGTAATGATCATTTTCTTTCTTCTTCTTCAGAGGAGTGCTGGTCTCCTTTGGGCGTTCAGTTTCTTCCGGCCTCCAGTTTCCATGCCTCGTCCCAGCAAACCGGTCACCCCCCTGAGGCAGCTCGCCTTCATGGCTGGGACCCCCACACAGACCTTCAGGTACAGTATATAAGGAATAATGTTTGTATGTTTTTTTTTTATTTTTATTTTTTTAATGATTTGGTTCTGGTTATGTTTTCTGGGTTATTCTTACAACCAACCCAGTAATCATCATTGTGTGATAAAGCACCAATATTATTATGACATATTTGTATGAATGCAAGATAGATGATGAGCAGCAATCGCGTCCTACTGAATGTAAGGGCATGCATTTTTAGAAATGGTGCTCTTTGTGACATGTGCAGGGCTGGAGTCCAGAACCAGAAGAGTATAAGGATCTCCCACAGCGGAGCCCTGAGGGGCACAGTAGCAGCACTCAAAGCCCTTACATACAGATTGACCTGCTGAAAGAATACAACATCACTGGTACACCTTTATACCTGGCCATGCTTGTTTCGCAACATGTTACACTGAATTTGTTAATTGACACTTTCTGTTCCTTTCTCCAGGGGTACTTACCCAGGGAGGTGGTGTGTTCAACACGTATGTTTCCAGTTTATACCTGCAGTTTAGCCGAGATGGAAGACTGTGGTACATTTACAAAGAGCTTGTGACTGACGCACAGCCCAGAGCTAAGGTCAGGTAATCGTGTTGTTTTTTTTTTGTATGATAATGATTTTTTTTCCTACCATTTGCGCCATTATTGCTACAGGTTTTTCATGCTAACCACAATGAGGGAGGGGTTGCTGAGATCAAATTGGACCGAATGGTGGCGGCTCAGTATGTACGCCTGCTACCACATGATTTCCATAATGGCATCTATCTTCGTCTTGAGATTATGGGATGTGAACATGGTTAGTAGATGTAGCATATGTATAGTACATATGTTTTATATATATGTGCTCTATATTAAATGTAATTTTTTGGGGTCTTTTCTGATTCAGATTACCACCGGTCAACCTTGCCCACACCGACTTCGACCGTCTCACCAATAGGTGGCTGCAGGGAAAAGGAACTCCAGTGTAAAAATGGGCGCTGTGTGCCAGCCGGCCCTTTAGGTGTTATCTGCGATGGGGTCGATGATTGTGGCGACGGCTCAGATGAGATGTACTGTGGTGAGATTTTCATCTCATTTCTCGAGTCAACTTAAATGAAATGCATCACTTTTACCAAGTATGTGCACTGACCTCATTATTCCAGGCACACAGACCTACCCGACCATCACAAGACCTCATAGCTGCCCTCGTGGTCAGTACTTATGCCTTCCACCAGGGGGCTGTATCGACACAGGAAAACGTTGCGATGGCATTCCCCACTGTCCCAGAGGAGATGATGAAGCTCAATGTCACCTGCATGAGAACATCACCACCCAGTCTGACAGGTGAGATCAATAAATTGCAACACATTTTGTAATTCATATTTTATTCAGTTCAAACCCTTCTGATATACGATAGACATGGTATTTACACATACATAAATATCCTCAGACCATACACACCCACCGCCGCACCGATCATGACGCCTTCCAGGATCCCTGTGACTCGCCCTGCAATATCACCAACAGTACGTAAAGTGGTCAAAGTTCATTTTGCTTTTCGTGTTCTTTGACTCTTTTGCTGCCTCTCGAACATCTACCGGATTCGCCCATCACGCTGCTGTTAGCTTTCTCATCTACTTAGAATAACAAATAAACACACTAAACCTGTAAAATATATTTTACTCTCTTATCAAACATGACATTAAAACAAAAACATCTCTTTTAATGTGACGACATTCATTCACTATATTTTAAAATGCACAGTAGTAAATAGACAAAGATAGAATGCATCAATATGAACTTTTTATGAAACTTTTAATACATTTACAGGATGGGGGCCCTGGATATCGTGGTAAGTTCTTGTGCAATTTAGGCTAGTAGTACCAGTTATTTGGTCCCTTCAATATATTAAACATTCTGTGTGTACATATCCTTGTAGGCATCTGCTCATCTGCACTTGGACTGGAGGATGGAAGCATCCGTTATGGTCAGCTGACGTCATCGTCCTATCGTGAAAACAACCCCGCTGATGCCGGTCGGCTGAATATCGTTCCCAATGTGTGAGTGATAATTAGGCTGGTTATGTCATTGCTGTACAAGCTGCAAAGATAAAGCTCTTTAATGTGTTTTTAAATCATTCACGACAAGAGACACTGAAACATTTGCCCATGGTGTTTGCAGTCAAGTTATGGAGCCTGGATGGAGCCCCTTGCCTATAGACCTCCAACCGTACTTCCAGGTTGATTTCCTGGAGCCCACGTGGGTTTCAGGGGTTGTGACCCAGGGCAGTGAACGCATGTGGGGTTACCTCACTAAATACAGATTAGCCTTTGCCCTGCATGGCAGCCTCTTCACCAACTATACACAGGATGGCAAGTCCGGTAGTCCTGCTAAGGTATTGAACATATACGGTTTTGCTCAGAGTAATTGCAAAATGTTTACAAACTGAGACCTGCCACGAATAGGGAAATTAATCGACACCCACCCAAATAAGGTTTCCGATTGCCTATAGAGCTTACAAAATGGCGGAAAAACACTACTTTTATCGTATGTTTTTTTATTTAAATGAATCTCCTCCCCTCATTTTAACATAGATCCTTGTCATCAAGATGCCACAAGATGACACCAAAGCAAAACTTTCATATTTAATAGGGTTTGTAATGGAGAATAGGTTTCCAAAAACATCCACAAATTGGAAAACTAGAGAAAAGTGAATTGTTGGGGAGCAATGAAGGAGCTTCTATTTCCATACTCACAAATGCAGTCGGAATTCTGCATAGTCTATTCTTAATCAAAATCAAATTTTTAATTATTTTGGACAAACTAACATTAGGCACTTTGCCTTCGCTTTCTGTGCCGGGATAACTTGTATTTGCATGAAAAGAAATAAACACCATAGGGGTATAGGATGTGAACTATATGTGATGAATAAACCTTGTGATATTTATAGTCCTTTTATTGTTACGGTGTAGATATTTGAGGTACGTATGGTGGGCCGAACCCCTGTGACACGCTGGCTCAGTAGGCTCGTCCGGGCCCGCTTCCTGCGCATCATTCCTGTGGAGTTCAGGCATACGTTCAACCTACGTGTTGAGATTCTTGGCTGCAGGGGAGGTGATGAGTTCCAGTTGCTTCTTTCATTATTTGATTTTCTTCTCCGGCGGAAAATTGGTTGTTAAACTAGGCTGTAGTAAGGTGTGATGTTTTTCTTGACATTTATTGCAGATGAGCTGGTGACCCCAATCAGTGTTACATCTCCCTCTGGTGGTGGTAAAATCACACCGCAACGCTGTCTGCCAGGCCAGTTTGCCTGCCAGCAGAGTGAACAATGTGTTCCTATTGCTGTGGTTTGTGATGGTCGACTAGACTGCAAGGATCATACGGATGAGTTGAATTGCGGTGAGAACGCATGGATGCTCCATTATACACTATTTACAAAAAAAATCGGAATATCATTCGGCTTTCTGGAAGTAGCTGAACAACAAAAATCACAACAGATGCGTAAGATAAGCAGTATGAGTAAAGTATTGATGTAGAAACATAATAAAGTGCATCCATCGGCTACTTATGATTATGTCTGGAATTCCTTTTTCTTTACCCTCATCTTCTCTCTGCACAGGCTTTCCAGGTTTACAGAACCAGACTAGTTCCACAGGGAAACCAGGGTTCCATGGTGACAGGACAACATATGCCCCAGGCCTCCAAACCACCAAGCCACGAGGCGGTCTGCCCGGTGTGGCTACAGCTGGAGTCACAGAACAACCTGGACTTTGGAAAGCCACTACTGCACACACTGGTATAAATGGCTTTGTAATCTTGACAATTAGACTTAACATATATTAAGTTCCACCATGAGTGATCCACCATGGCTGTGTACAGTATCTCACAAAAGGGGTAACACTGACTAAATCCCATGTTGCCATAAAGTAAACAAAACAACAGTGACCTCACCCCGAAGTGAAAATGTCCAAAATGGGTCCAATTAGCCATTTCTCTTAATGTTATAAGATCTCAGATGTGAATGGCGGGCAAGTGTGTTGCGTTTGGTTTTGTCACACTTTGACTCTCTCACACTGGAAATTCAATATGGCACCTCATTGCAAGTGAATGTATGTACTCACTTTTGCCAGTAGTTTAGACAACGGTGGCTGAGTGTTGCACTATTTTGAGGGAACAGTCATTTCAAAGTGTACATTTACACTTTACACAGCAGAAAGCTGAATAATTTAAAATGTTTTCTGTTTGATCAGAAAAACAAGTTTAAAACCTGAATTCTGAATGGCCAAAAACAAATGCGTGTATGAACATAACCCTGACTACACGGTAGAGCTGGTTGTTGTTAATTATTCATGTACCAGAATGCTCTTTAAAAACATTTCTCACCGAATATTTCATGGTCAGATCAAGGTTTTTTGAAAATGAAAATAAAACAATATAGATTTTTCCCATTAGAAGTGACTACTGGCCAGCCTGGACTGCATTTCACTCCATCGCGCCAGCCTGGAGCTCCTGGCTTGCAAACCACAAAGCGTGAGAGACTCCAAACGATGTTGCTAATTCTGAATCTACGATTCAATGCGTGTTTTACTGAACAGACTCTATTTTACAGCTCAGTGGATCACCACAACCCCGCATGATGGGGGCTTGCCCAGAGTATTTTGCGTGGAAGGCCAATTTGCATGCCGCTCATTTGGCTGCGTCGACTCGGCTCAGGTGTGTGACGGCAGCCGGGATTGTTTGGACGGCTCCGATGAAGAACGCTGTGGTACGCATGAATAATCTGTGAAAAAAAATGTCAACAAACACATGTTTTATGTAAAAAGTGAATAAATTGCATTCTTTTGACCCCAACGACTAATTAGGTTCCTCAGTAAGTCCAGTGACTACGCAGCGCCCCCCAGTGTCAAGCCCTTGCTCTCCCAAGCAGTTCTCCTGTAATAGCGGCGAATGTGTTCACCTGGACCGCAAATGTGATCTGCAGAAGGACTGCGTGGACGGTTCCGACGAGAAAGACTGCAGTATGTAAAATACATTCTGCTCAGATAAAATTCATGAATAAGAACTGAAATGGAAGTGACACTATTTGCTTTCATCCTGCAGTTGACTGCATCATGTCCCAGTGGACCTCATGGAGTTTGTGCAGTGTGTCCTGCGGTCTGGGCTCATTGTTTCGACAGAGAGACGTTGTGAGGGAAGCGCTACCTGGAGGATCCTGCAATGGGGCTCAATTTGACAGCCGTGCTTGCTTCCCGCGACCATGCCCAGGTTTCTAACAGTTTTTGTAACCTGCTCAAGGTCTTAAGGCCTCTCCTAAAATCACCGGTCTATTTTCACCTTTTGTAGTTGATGGTCATTGGTCGGAGTGGACGGAGTGGTCCGAGTGTGATGTTCAGTGTGGAGGCGGCGTGAGGCAGAGGAGGAGAACCTGCTCTGCACCTGCCCCTAAAAATGACGGGAGGGATTGCGAGGGCATGAGCCAGCAAAGTCAGAGCTGCAATAGTCAACCGTGTACCAAAGACACGGGTACACAGACAGGTCATTTTCGATCAAGCATTATTTTCTGTGCTTGGTGCTTGAGTTGTATGCAAATTCTACTACAACAGTGTCGTGCAGTCATGTCGTAATGCCGTTTTCACGGCAATAAGAAATAGCCTTTGTGTCATTTTATCAACATGACATTTGGTGACTTTCCCTTCAATTGGAAGTCAACCAGAAAATTCTCAAAACCAGACTCTCAACACAATAGAAGAATCAGTCATTTATTGTATGTATTTTTATGTCCATGGAGGAGTTTGAAACAGTCCCTTGAATTGTTTGTGTCCTCACCACATTTGCACGGGTTTCCACAAAATCAAGCACCTGCTTGCCTTTTAAGGGTCATGGGGGAATCTCGAAACAGTTTCAAACACATTTGGAAATGATCTATAGTTCACAGTCTGATGTGAATATTATTTTAATTTAGAACATCCTATGTGTTCTTGAAAAATGAACAGTAGGTGAAAAATGTTTCTCCAGGTTGTGTCAATGGTATGGTGCTAGTGTCCGAGGCAGACTGCCTGACTGGGAGAGTTGAGCCTTGCCCTCCTATCTGCTCGCATCTCAGCTTCACCAACAACTGCACTGAAGAATGCAAACCAGGTTGGTGTTGAAGCCGATTTCTGTTTCAGGTTCATTCAAAAGAATGAGAGTCATGAACGGTATAGGCAGCCATAGCCCCTAAATGTAGCACAAATATTACTTTGTAGCAGATTATATTTGGGAAGGCAACAGTTTATACAATGTGTGTTTGTTCTATTTTTTGTTTTGTTTTTTCAGTGTAAGATAATATACCTTTACTTATTAAATGAATGGGAGAGTGAATGCTCCAGTTGCAATTCTTAACTTTCTGTTTAGGAAAGTCCAAACACTGACTCAATGCCAGTGTTTATCAAATCCTAGCTGAAATACAGATTTAGGTATAAATTCATTTCGCCCACAGGCTGCCGCTGTCCCAATGGAATGTACCTACAGGGAGGACAGTGTGTGAGAGCAAGCCAATGTGTCTGTCACTGGAACGGCCAAAAACTGCAGCCAGGACAGACCATCAGCAGGGACCATTGTACTACATGGTGAGATGTATTTCTTTTATTTACCTTCCATTTTGTTTGATCTATTCCTGGTCTTCATAGCCGAAGGCTTTTTAAAAACAGGAACCACCTAACAAATAAATGTCTCAGTTCAATTAGTTACACAGCGATAATGTGAAGATGTGATTGTCAAAATAAAGTATAAGAATGTTTTGCTGTATTTTGCATTAGTAGCATCATACAGAGAGATGTCTGATATTTTTTTAAAACACTTCTGTAAACCACTGACAATTCATTATTAAGTTTTTTTTTTTCAATGTCAGCTCTTTACCAAACGTATTAGATTTTGCAGTTTTATAGCAGGTGAATTTAGTTGGCCCGTTATGATGACTGATGACTTATTATGACAAACAGTCCTATCTTAAAGTAATTTTGAGTTTTCCTTTGTCTAATCACGAATTTGCAGATTTTTTTTTTTTTTTAACCAGCCTCCATTATTTGCTGAAAAACGCACTTATATATTTGCTGGTTTGGGGTCTAGTATAGAAATATTCTTTTGGTCCCATTTTCATGCCAAGGAATTATGTTGACATGACGGGACGTGTTTAATTTGGTCAGACCATAGCCTTGTCTAATGGAAAAAAAAAGTGCTTTGCTGGTATATTGGTGTCTAAAAGCAATTGAGATTTTTCCTCAGGAACACTGTATGTCTGAATGTTGCTGTTTCACACTTCCTTCAAACTATTTGATACTAAGCAATGTGTTTTGGATACCATTGACTTCTACATAAATGTATATTTGTCTCCAAAAGTATGTGCCAGGATGGACAAGTTACCTGTAACTCCTCCAGCTGCGCCACAACCTGTCAGTGGTCAGCCTGGTCGTCATGGTCACCGTGTGATGTCACCTGTGGGCTCGGGCTCCAACAACGCTTCAGGTGAACAGCCGTCGGAGACTACTGCCTGTCGACTTCGACGCATTTGCATGTCTACAAGTTGAGGATTCGGACATACTTGTCGTGTTAGGTCTCCAGTGAATCAGACAGGATCACTCAGAGGACATCTCTGCCCAGGAGACTCATCTGAAGTACAGCGGTGCTCCATCCCCTGCCACACTGGTATACATTCTCATACAAGCACATTAAAACTTTACTTGAACTATATGAGGGCCTTTTGTTGAATGGAGCCTTTTTGTTCGCACCATTTATGTGTCACAATATCGCACCATGTATCAGTAACTTGAAGCCCTGTTTAACGCGAGCTAAAAAAATTATGGAGGTTATCACACATGATCAGACTGATCCATCTGTAGAAGATAAGTATCTATAAATCAATTTAAACTCTACTGCGGTCATAGAAGGTCATGGTTTTAGATTTCACTAATTTGACATATTTTTAGGAACATTTGATTTTAGTTCCTATTTTTGTATTGGCCTTATTTGTAGACATCTATCTATGTTATTGAGCTACGTAATTCTATTCTTTTTACTGCCAATCAGAGTTATTCTTGTTAGGATGACTTTGTCTCCCTTTTTTTTTTGTTGCAGAAGAACCAGATGGAATTTGGAGTAAATGGACCAGCTGGTCAGACTGCAGTAAGACATGTTTCCATCACGCAGACGATGTGGGAATCAGGCAACGATTCCGAAGCTGCAACCACACCAACGCTGAGTCTATCTGCGATGGCGATAGTGCAGAGCAAGAGCCCTGCAACATCGTCCACTGTGCAGGTATGAGCGGCATCCTCATTTCTCATGAGAGTAAAAACATTCAAAAACGTAATTGTGTTGTAATTCTAGTGGATGGCGGCTGGTCTGCGTGGTCTGGATGGTCTCTCTGCTCATCTGAGTGTAATTCTGGTGTCCAAACACGAGAGCGATTCTGCACTTCGCCCCCGCCACAACATGGAGGCAGAAGCTGTCCCGGCCCACACATTCAGACAGCAGACTGTAATGCCCATCCCTGCTCAGGTATTATGTTACCTCGTTCCTAATCCTGTGTGGCAGTGTTGTATTTACATTTTGTCAATGTAAATAGAGTGAACCATCGCATATCGTGGGGGATTCATTTGACCCACCCACGATAACTGAAAATATGATATAAAGAAAACAAAATTTGCAAGCTAACTTATGTAATATATTATATCGTCGCTGTCCTGTGAAAAACATTTACCTCCAATTTTGGAAACTTTTTCAATTTTCACTTTAATGCGATTTCTGTAACACGGAAACACGATTCGTGTAAAAAATAAGAAATTGAAAAAAAAAAGGAGATAAATGTTTTTCACATGACAGCGACGATATAGAAAATATGTTCTGCAGTGACTTGCTATGACAACCACTGATGAAACACAATATTCAATATAGACAGTATAGTAGGAGTTCACTGTCCATACACGTTTTTGCTCAGTAGAAGTTATTATCGATGATAATATATCTTGCGAAAGCATCATGTCCCCTTTTTTTTTTTTTTTTTTTTTGCTTCCAGGTCTATGCCCTGACGGTATGACTTTCATGACAATAGCTGAATGTGAGGATCATGGAGGTGCATGCCCACGGGTCTGTATGGACATGACCTCCACTGAGGTGCAGTGTGCCACTGCCTGTTACGATGGCTGCTACTGCGCACTGGGCTTGTACTTGCTCAACGGCAGCTGTGTGCCTTTATCCCAATGCCCGTGTTACCATCAGGGGCAGCAATACCCGGCTGGGGCAACCCTTCCTGTAGATGCATGCAACAACTGGTATTCTTCAAACCCGGTCGCGGCTAAATCAGATATTGTCTCAGTTGACTGATTGGTCTGGATTGTGTGCCTTCAACAGCACCTGCACAAATGGAGAAATGTCATGCGGAACGACTTCATGTCCTGGTGAGTGGGTTTATTGTTGAATGTACAATACGTGGCCAATTCAGCATTTGAAGGACTATTACACTCTAAGTCATTGTCCCGATTGGCTCTGTACCTCTTAGTCGACTGCGGCTGGAGCAGCTGGACTCAGTGGAGCACTTGTAGTCGTACATGTGATGTCGGTGTGAGAAGGCGCTACCGATCAGGAACCAACCCCCCACCAGAGTTCGGCGGTCGTCTTTGCGAAGGCGCCAGAGTTGGGGTTGACACATGCAGCATTGAGCCATGTTTTGGTGAGGAAATGTTTTTATTTATATCTATCTATATAGAAATTTTTTTTGGACCCTTACCAAGTAGTGTAAGTGATGGATTGATGATGTGATGTGTTCCAGGTGTAAGAGAACCATGGAGTGGGTGGTCGGAGTGCTCAGTGACATGTGGAGGAGGGTACAGGAGCAGAACCAGTGGGCCTATCAGAGTCCATGGCACCGCACAGCAGTTCAGTGCCTGTAATCTGCAGCCATGCGGTATGGCGCGCACACGCTTAACTAGAATGGTGCAATTATTTTGTCACAGCTGAGATTAGCTATCATCAGATTCACATATTTGCAGATTATTTTGCTTGTATTTTCCAATATGTGCTTTGGGAGATTTTGAGTGTGTTCAGCAAAAAATAATGAGGGCACGGTTGAAGTTTTTGCCGTAATTTGAAAAGGGTTGCTTGGTGGAAACACAACACTGCTAATCACCAAGAGAACACCATTCGTTCAGTGAAGCATGGCGGTGGCAGCATCATGCTTCGGGACTGTTTTTCTTAATTTGAGGGAATTATGTTCCAAATAGCAATCCGTGTTAGCACAAAACCTTCAGACATCTGCTTGAAAAAAAAAATCAAGAAAAGCCTAGTCGAACATCTGAACTGTATGTGTTTTTGATATCACAAAACCTGGTATTTGAACAGGAGTGTTTAGACGTTTTGTCAGAATTCACTTACAATTTTGATGGACTTTTTGAAATTCGTAATTTTCAAAATCTGTTAAATATGTGTCGTAATAAATTGTTTTCTTACATGATTTGCACTTTATCGCAGTTATGCCGAGTGGTTATTCCTTTGTTACGTATTCCTATTTCAGGGCATAGCAGAGTGTGCCCACCGGGGCAGGAATGGAAGCAGTGTGTGAGAGGAGCGGTGTCATGTTCAGACCTTACGATGAACCTAAGTCGGAACTGCACGCCGGGCTGCCAGTGTCCTACTGGAACTTTCCAGCAGGTCCGGGTCGCGGCTCTTTGAAAATACCCCAAAATACCAAGTATATAAACACTGAAAATGCATTTGATTGTCGGTGCCCAGGACGGCGAATGCATCCCGGAGTCTGATTGTCGCTGTGATGTTGATGGAGAGCAGTACAAACCAGGAGACCTTATTTATTCCGACTGCAAAAACTGGCAAGTAAATGCATTGTGTTCATATTTAATTCCATCTTTTCCGTGAGCAATTCTGAATGGACCTTTTATGACCATATTTCAGTACATGTGAAGCAGGAAGACTTGTCAACTGTTCTCAAGCCAGATGCCATGGTAAAAAATTCTGTTTGAATATTATTTAATCTCATTATTATTGTTATGATTATTCATTTAGGTCAAGTTATTAATATCACCCAGTACCATTGAGTGATCCTCTCGTCCTTTTGTGTTTGTTTGTTTGTTTTCCTCGTCATATACACTCTATAGCTGATGGCCAGTGGTCACCATGGACTCCTTGGGGTCACTGTTCAGTGTCATGTGGGGCAGGTCTCCAGTCCCGATATCGGTTCTGCTCAAACGCTCAGAACTCCGGCACCGGTCTGCCATGTCTGGGGCCAAATCGCGAGGATAGAGTCTGTGTCACCACTCCATGTGATCGTGAGTTAGTGCTGCCATTAAAAAGTTTGATAGCTCACTATGAGTGACTTTGCGAGTAGTAAGCAACTAATTTAAATCGGGTTATTCCACTGTATTTTATTCATGTTTTAAAATAATTTCCATAATTGAAATTCACAGTTATGGAAATATTTTAATTATTAACTTGTCTGCTGTGTGGCCTGTGTAGGAAACCGTTTGAATATTTTGCAACAAATAATACGTGGGACATGTTTGACACCTTGGTGGTCAGTTAACAAATGTCATTGTGATGTTGTTGGCTCCTTTCAAGGTGACGGCGGTTGGGGTCCTTGGAGTAATTGGACACAGTGTACTAAGTCCTGCGGCGGGGGTGTTCAGAGCCGGAGGAGAGACTGCGACAGTCCGACCCCTGAAGGAGAGGGAAATTACTGTGAGGGGCTTGGAACTGAAGTCAAAGCCTGTAACACTGCCCACTGCCCAGGTAGCCTTGTGTGTTTTATCGTCATGCATTTTGGAGCGATAACGCAATTTTCACATGCATGGTGTGGTTCCAGTGGCGCCATGCTCCAAGGTCCCAGGCACAGCGTTCAGTAGTTGCGGACCATCCTGCCCGCGCTCCTGTGATGATCTGGCAGTATGTAGCGCTCCGCCTCAAGTCAACCTCACTTATTGATATCCACTCTGATAAAACATTTCGGTAATTATAACGGGGCGTTTTTCTTGTTAAACAGCATTGCGAGTGGCTTTGTGAGCCAGGGTGCTACTGTACAGAGGGAAAGGTTTTGTCAGCCAATGGAACGGTGTGTTTAGAGCACGAAGAATGCCCCTGCCTCGATCTCACGACTGGACGCCGGCTCAAGCCTGGAGACATGATTGTGGCTCCTGACGGCTGTAACAACTGGTTGGCAGGATTCACGCTCAAGCAGTGATGAACAAAATGAAGTAGTTCATAATTAATGTGGGGATCTCCATTTTGTTTCAGCACCTGTGAGGGAGGGAAGCTTAACTGCTCGCAAAGCCCCTGTCCTGGTGAGTCAGAAGTACATTGCCAGGTGTTCCAATACTTTTGTAGCTGCGTATGTGTATCAGGTCACTCTATCCGGCTATAGATTCATCAGCTCTTCTCTGTGTTTCCAGTATCAGGTGGCTGGTGTGAGTGGTCCATGTGGACTCCGTGCTCCAGGACCTGCGGGGCAGAGTCTGTGTCCCGTTACAGAAGCTGTGGCTGTCCCGAACCCAAAGCTGGCGGGAAGCCTTGTCCTGGAGAACAAGAAACACACAACGGCATCGGCGCGCAAATCCAGAAACAGCCCTGTCCCGTCATCGCCTTCTGCCCAGGCAGGATTTGAGTTGGCCTGTCCGCTAACTCATTTGAAACATTTTGTGCTTCTTCCTTGTTCTCACGGCAATTCCTCGTCAATTATACAGTGCACGGTTTTTGGAGTTCCTGGTCAGCATGGTCAGCGTGCGACGGCTGCGCTGGGTCATCCAATCGCACCAGAGAGTGTAACAGCCCCCCTGCTAGATTCGGTGGTCTGCCCTGCATCGGAGAGAGGACGCAGAGCCGTGGTTGCCATGACAATATGACCGTGTGCTCAGGTCGGGTTTTTGTTTATTCAAAGCAGATGAATGATAACTTCTTTTTTAACACGACAGCTTTACTCATTCAAGACCGACAAACTCAAACACCTTTTCTTTTCCGTCACGCTCCAGCATGCATTTGTTAAATGAGTTTGAGAAAGTCGAGGACGAATTTCATACTATTAGTTTATTTTCTTTTGCAGAATGTGGTGGGGACATGGAAGAATGGCCCTGTGGCAAACCCTGCCCTCGCTCCTGTTCTGATCTCCATGGCGACACAGAGTGCCTGGACTCGCCAGGATGCAGCAAGACCTGCGGTTGCCCGGGTGACAAGGTCCAGCAGGACGGCGTGTGTGTAACAAGGGAGGAGTGTCGCTGCAAATACGAAAACAGCTCCGCTGCCGGTCAGAAGTCCTTTTTTAGAAATTCTGAAAACTGATGATGTGTCTTAAGAGTTACTTTTTGCAATAATCTCCACGTCCTTTCTTTTTCTCCGCTGAGGTGGTTTAGATTCCAGACCTGGCGAGACTGAGTGGCAATTTGCAAGTCAGGGAGAAGAAATCATCACTGACTGCAAAAACTGGTTTGAAGAATTTTACATAAATTGATGTTCTTCCCGTGTAGCGGCGAGCACGTCTGCCTCGCAGTTTCAGATTCACGCCCTCCTCTGTAAAGATTCATGTTCTTCCCATTCCAGTGTGTTTTATTTCCCCTGAGTACTCCTGCTTCAATACCGCATTCCAAAAACATGCATGTTAGGTTAATGGTAAACTACAATATAAATGGTCCATATAGAAAGGAGTGTGAGTTTGTAGCACTTGTTTAAATGTGCCCTATGATTGACTCCAGCTAATCGGTGTCGCTAATGAGGAAAAGTGGTATTGACACTGAATGGATTCAGGTTTTGTCATTTCTCACCTCAGTTCCTGCCAAGCTGGGGTTTGGCGCTGTCACCCACTCCCCGGCTGCTACGTCGATGGCGGCTGGGGCCAGTGGGGAGCTTGGTCTTTGTGCTCAGTTTCCTGTGGAGGAGGAGTTCACTTCAGGAGACGCCAGTGCGATAATCCATCTCCTCAGAGTGGAGGGAGAGGTTGCGTGGGAAGTGGTGAACAGCAGAGAGGCTGCAACACACATCTGTGCACAGGTATTCATGTCTACAACATGTACAGGAGATGATTTCCACTTTCCAGCCCTTTGAGAATGAAATACGCCGTCATCTTGTTTGTTTATTTGAACATTGACAGAAATGTACGTTTCAAACGGTTTGTTAAGTTACCTGTGTTTCGGAGTATTTGCACTGCGATTTGTTTGCCTTATGAATTTATAACTTTTCAAATATAGTTACTGAAGCTGTTCAATTTGTAAACTTCAAATTCACATTTTCAATCCCGGCTCACCCATATCTGAAGCCGAGCCACGATTGGTTGTTATCTGAGCCCTGAGCAACTGTGATGTAATTGTCATTTGACAGCAAGTGACAAAATGGCCGCCCCCTGAGAACACAAACACAATATGAATCAGAGTGCCGTGTTTAGACTAGCGGAGGCACACATAACATATTATTGTAAAGAAAATTTGAGGGTTGACTTCCTTCTTTAAGATTTTAAGTTTGTACATTTCAGAACGTCAGTAACTTTATTTGAAAAGGTAACTTAACAAATTGATTGGGAATCACCGGCATAGTCTAGCCACTTAAGTAATTCCCTGCGTTTTGTGTCTTTTTCTGAAACATTGATGAGAATATATCATTTTGTAGACTGTGTATATTATTCTCACCTGTAGACTCGGTGGGCCCTTGGCTACCCTGGTCTCAGTGGTCGGCGTGCTCAGTCAGTTGCGGTGGCGGCCAGCAGTCCCGATTTCGGATGTGCGGCTCATCGGCCTGCAGTGGCAACAGCCGCCAGAGCAAGACTTGCAACACAGAGGTCTGCCTTGGTAAGTTCACGCGACATTGGTCACTTTATTAGGCACAGCTAAGTAACATTCAGGTCGTGTTCCGTTTGACTACCCTATCAGCTTGCTTGTGATCATTTTTGGCCGCAAGTGTCCATGATAGAGCCAAAAGGTGCAATTTGTATGTACACAGTACAAAAAAATATATTTTTTTTTTAAGTAGTAAATCATTGATATATTTAAAACGATGTGCAGTTGTTGGAAATTGCAAAATCCAATAAAAATCCACACTCATTTGCATTAACTCTGCAAAATGAACAAATAAATATGATAAATATTAAAATAAATATTATATGTGTTAGTGTTATCTGAAAGGTCTGCACAGTTGTTTGTCTCAAACTCGACTGTGACCCTGAATAGGATGAGCGGTATAAAATTAATGGGTGAATAACAAAACTTTTGGAACGCTTCCCTGGCCTATAATCTGATTTGACAAAGATGTGCATATGTTTTTTGTCGGGCAGAAGTGGGCTGCCCCCCAGGCAGACTGTACAGGGAGTGTGAGCGAGGGGAGGGCTGCCCTTTCAGCTGCAACCAGATAAGCGGCAGGGAGGGCTGCTACACCGATGGCTGTGAGGAAGGCTGCCACTGTCCCTTGCACACTTTCCAACATAATGGCGTCTGCCTGCATGTGGGTTCCTTTCATATCCCCAAGCGTGTGCCTGGATATTTTGCTTAGAGGATGCTAACATATACCTTACGCTCTTTGTGTCAGGAGTGTCCCTGTTTAGTCGATGAGGAGTTTCTAGCTTCTCTGCAGAGTGTCTCTATCACACCAGTCTCATCTCTGCTCCTTCATAACATCTCTGAGGGAGTAGAGCTCCAGCCCGGAGACGCACTGATTCACGACTGCAGCTCATGGTGAGTGCTCTGATTTGGATTATAGACCTTTTCACCACGACATCACACACACTTCCGGGTGGCAGAGTAAACAAGGTGCAGTGATTGAGAAAACAGGCTTGAATGACGATTTTTGCCTTCCCGTCTACCGCCTCAGTTTCAATGTGTGAAGTGTCAGTCCAAAATATGGTGTTACATGAGATCAATTGTTTTTTAAGTGAGACAGAGGCCTACGTTTCAGTAGGCTGACGTTTGCTAGCTGGCTTGCTATTTTATGCATACACCTGTGACAATTTTCAAGGGCCCCTGTCAGTCGTCAGCCATTGGATGACACACCGCTTTCCTACTCCCATGTTTTGTTTCACCTCCAACTACAACAAATCGCCCTTCTTCCTCTTATAGTGTCTGTGAGCACGGCAGATGGAACTGTTCTTTAGAGCACTGTCCAGTTGATGGCGGTCTGTCACCCTGGGGCTCCTGGAGCTCTTGCTCGCTATCCTGTGGCGGTCTTGGGTTGAAGACCCGTGCCAGAGGCTGCACCCAACCTGCTCCAGCCCATGGAGGGAGAAGTTGCATCGGGCCATATCTCGAATCCACCTACTGTCAGGCTCCTGACTGCCCCGGTAAGAGAATATCAACTTATAGCAATTTCTTAAAAACACAATAATTTGCCAGTGATACGTTTTTTTTTTTTTTGCATATGTTGATGGCTGGGTTATTATTGTTGACAGTTGTCGGTCCCACGGAAGAACCAACCCTGCCAGGTGAATGGAAATATAATTCACAGATTGCAATTTTTTACAGTTATGATTTATGAAAAAGATTCCATTCAATACTACTTCTTGATTCCATAGATGAGGATGCTGGTTTCACCGGCTGGTCAACATGGAGTCCGTGCACTAAAACATGCAGTGATGCTCGCTCTCCAGCTATGAAGTCCCGTTATCGTCAGTGCATTAAACCCCCCTGCTTTGGGGACTCCCATCAAGACAAAGCCTGCAACCTCCCCCAGTGCTCGGGTATATAGTTCATCATTTCCGAAAACACATCCTCCTATTGTTTTGTATTTGGCTAATCCAGCAACATCTGAGATCCTGAGACCAACTTGGAGTAAGAAAAACAATCTGCAGGATTCGTTTTCCCTCTATCCCAGACTCAGACGGTGACGAGCTCTGCATTGGGGATGATTGCGAAGAGAGGAACTGCACCTGGACGGATTGGGGGGCGTGGGGTTCCTGTTCACGTTCCTGCGGTGTGGGCCAGCAGCAGAGGATCCGAACCTTCCTCGGCCCTGGGCCCAATGGCTTCTGGTGTGACGACATCCTGGGGGGAAACATAGAGAAACGCTTCTGTAACATAAGGCCCTGCCGAGGTGAGGGGTCAACATTCAGAGATAGTCTCGCTCGGCGCTGTACAGGGTGGATTGCTCTTTTGATGCCACCATGACAGCAATAACAATTCATTTCTTTGCGCACCTTTATCCAGATCCTCACAAAAATGTCGATGCACAAAACTGCACAAAATAGTCTGGTTTCAGTGACGTTTTTTTTTTTTTTTAAATCATTAGCAAAACAGCATTTACGGCGTGTCTGTGTCGTTAATGTCCGCAGTGGATGCAAGCTGGACCCGATGGAGTTCGTGGTCCCGCTGCGACAAGCTCTGTGGCGGCGGCCGGTCCATACGCACCCGCTCATGCGCCAGCCCTCCGCCCAAGAACGGAGGAAAGAAGTGCGAAGGAGAGAAAAACCAGGTCAAACCATGCAACACCAAACCCTGCGGTGAGATTAGCAAAATATTCATACATACGCAGACCTCGCATATGCCACTGGTCATTATCTGAGAACGAGCTCATTATTGTAGGAAATGGTGCGCATTCCTCCAGTACGTTCTTTTTTTTCGGAATTGTCCGCGGGGCACATTATGTGAATTGAAAATGCTTGGAGCAGTTTGGCAAAATTCTTGACCTTCTGTTTTTGTCTTGTCAGATGAACAAGGATGCCCGCCGGGACAGGAGGTGGTGTCTTGTGCCAACGAGTGTCCACAGCGCTGCGCTGACCTCCAGCAAGGCATAGAGTGCCAGACCAACGCTGAATGTCAACCCGGATGTCGCTGCCCTAAAGGTAGTGAAATCATTTTATTAACAGATAATCTTGTGTTTGTTCAGAGGGTCTGCTTATATGATGTCATTATTATAATATGTGCTATTTTCCCCTTCTCGCGTCGCTACTTTCGACCATCCACTTTAACCAAAAATGTAAATCACTCGCTGCGCATGCAGGACAGTTGCTGCAGGATGGAGCGTGTGTGCATCTGTGGCAATGTGACTGCGTGGACTCGCAGGGCCAAATTTGGGCCGCTGGCAGCGGGCATCAGGTCGACTGCAACAACTGTAGCTGCACCAATGGACAGTTGGTCTGCACCAATCACAGCTGCCAGGCCTCATGTTCTTGGAGCTCCTGGTCCAATTGGGCATCATGTAGCGTTACCTGTGGGCAGGGTCAGAGAACCAGATACAGGTAAGATGAGTCAATATATCCAGGTTAAGGTCATAGTAATGTACTTTGTACTAGTAAGCTCTTTGTCCTCATTCGTGGGACTAGTAGTGTGCTAAATTGTCCTCCCATAAATAAATCCATCCTACAAAATCGTCACTTACGATTGCACTGCGATTAAGTTGGAGAGCATCCCGAAGTGACAATGCCCACATTAGACCAAATTGACACTAGAGACATTTTCACTCAGGGGTGGACTCACTTTTGTTGCCAGCAGTTTAGACATTAATGGCTGTACACTGAATACTTTACACTGTAGCAAAGTATCATTTCTTCAATATTAAATAAAATATTGTATACTCTAATGAGATATTTAAATGTGAGTACTGTATTTACTTTTGTGATACACTGTGTAAAATGTGGTCACTGAGTTTGTGTGGTTTCAAATATAGTGCATGGAGATATACATGAATAGCCGCTACAGGACCACTGAGTCAACCACTTTCTAAAAACGCATTAATTTATTTAGAGAAATGTTTTACTTTTACAGTGTAGAAGTAAAGAAAAATGCTCTAGAATCTACACCCAGTTGGCATAGAGAAAACTTTATTTTGTTTGTTGGTTTCTATGTGACCATAACACTTGTTTTGTTTTTTTGTCCCTGCTATTTTCAATAGACATTGACAAAAAACATTGACAGTCCTGTGAAAATACTGTGTCTCAGATCTCTCATCTCAGAAGCCGAGGGAACGGATTGTCAATTTGAGGAAGTCAATCATAAGACCTGCGAGCCAGGGCCCTGCCCTCCTCTTTGTCTCCATGACGACCAGGAGCTACATGTGGGAGACACCTGGCTTTTGGGAGAGTGTAAACAATGGTGAGATATATACGCTTGCAATTAAAGGAAAAAAATAATGGTCAATGTATTGAATATGAGCAAAACATCAGCTGTTTACCTTCCAGCACATGCACTCCAGAGGGAGATTACTGCCAAGACATCGATTGCAGAGGTGGGTCACATTTACTTTAATAACAGTAAGTACAAACAGTTAGGCCGGTTTGGTTCAATTTTAAGAACCGTAACTTACAGTCCGTGTATTCATTTAAGTAAGTGACTTTACAGAGACACGTCTTCTCAACAAAGCAATTGGACCGTTAATGTCGTTTCTTTGTTAATTCCAGTGGATGGGGGCTGGACTCCGTGGTCAGTGTGGTCTGATTGCTCAGTGACCTGTGGACAAGGAACACAAGTTCAAACCCGCGCTTGCATCAACCCGCCACCTCGTAACAACGGCTCTCAATGTGATGGTCCAGAGAAACAGAACCAAGAATGTCCCGCTGCTCCCTGTCTGGGTCTGTAGCCCCCTCAAATGTTAGATTTGACTGTAAATACAGTTCTTAATCACTTGCTTACCATATTCAGATGACCTTTGCCCTTGGTCGCCGTGGTCACCGTGTTCCCGCAGTTGCGGGGCGGGGATTGTAGTGCGGCGTAGGGGGTGCGTCTGCGGGAAGGGAGGAAGCGCAGCGTGTCCCGCTGAGATTGAAACTGAGATGAACCAAGAGGAGAACCAACTATGCTTCAAACGGCCATGTCCAGGTGCAAATAGGGGGATCATGTTGAGGGGGGGGATGAAGCACAGAACTATACAGTATTCCATTATATTAGTTAGAACTGCAGTATAATTTGCTGTTTGTATTAGTGCAGCGTCACATTTTTTTTTTTTGCTTGCCTTTGCAGAATGCCCCATGTCAGCATGGAGCGTTTGGTCTCAGTGCTCATGTGAGTCTCAGAGGCAGCAGCGCTACCGTGTAGCTGTCACCCCAGCCACCAGGGGACAGCAGTGCACTCCTGTTGAAACACAGAGCAAACCATGCAGCCTCAGCCACTGTGATGGTGAGGGCTCAATGTACTCAATGCATTTACTGTACTGTGTACAGTCATAATTCATTGAAGCGTTGTCTTATTCTGGCATGTATCTTTTGAGTATATATTCTATGTCACTAGTGGCACCAGTAGTGGAAACACTATACAGAATCATTCTTCTAGCTTGCCCTTGTTGTTCTACTAGTGTGCTCAATTGTCGCACTAGTGTGGACAAAGCGTACAAGCACATGGCCCTAAAGCCTTAAATGCATTTTGCCACCATTTTTTTTTTGTTTTTTTTCAGAGTAGATATAGGTGTGTGATTTTATACTGTTGTGTTCTACACTGACGCTCATCTTTGAATGCTTCCTCAGAATGTGAAGCACCATTCATATATTCCCCATGTGGCACACCCTGTGAGAAGCATTGTGAGCTCCATGGACGTACAGACCTGTGCCTGGGGGTCAGAGAGTGTACACCCGGCTGCTATTGTCCACCGGTAATTTCTACGCAGTGATTTATTGTTACTATAAACACCAGTGCAAAAAGACCAACCTAAAATGGATTTCGAGCTGAATCTTTTGAACTGCATCTTGCAAAGCTAGGTACAGGACCAATGATGAATACTGATCATATGCGGTGCTCTTCCTGTTTCCCAGGTCTAGTGAAATATATCAAGATGTATACAGTTTGACGTAAGTGGTGTTCTGCCACATATTGTAGCAGGTTTTTTTTTTTTTGATACCTGTCCTATTCACTGTTTTGTCCTCAGGCCAAAGCCCTGTCTAATACAAAAGTATTAGTGCGTTTCTGCCATCTTATGGTATCTATAGTTAATTGTAATCGGTTTTTAAGGGCGTCAAGTACTTGTGGATTTTCCCTTTTTGCTGCAGGGCTCTGTCCTTAGCCCCCTCAAACAGCTGTGGAACACTATAGAAATGAATACATGTACGATATCTATACTGCATCTAAGTAACAAAAATGTAGGACTCACTCCTAAAATATGACCTTTTTGAAATGTATTTGCTTAAAAATCATCTATTTTGCACCTCTAATGTCCATGGTATTTATGGTGACTACTTTATGGGACCACATCAGCATTAAATCAGCATTAACAAGTCAAATCTGCCATGCTATATACTGTTAGCAATATATCACTTTGATATGTGCTGCAATGACAATTTCATAATGTTATTTAGCTAAGTTTGTGAGCTTTCAGGTTTGATTTATTGCAAAATGCTCTGTGGTGGACTGGCAATATGCGCATACAGCAGTAAAGGAGGGCAGGTAATGAAATATGGAACAGAAAGCTGCTCCTTGCAGTTATAAAACATGACAGCACTAGTTAGTGTGATAACTTTAGCAGTTATGGCTTACCTTTTATATAACATATAAAATCATTGAATGTCACCTACAAAATGCCAAACCAAACAGTTCTTTTTTTTTTTTCCTTCCAAATTGGCTATCTTCATGAGAATCATTCTATAGATACACTCTCCAGTGCTGCAAACAGAAGGACCATCACAAATAAGAAACTAACACAGTCCCTAATCTAATTTTACAAATGGTGTTTGTTGTCCCTGCAGGGGTTGCTACAGCAGAATGGTAGCTGTGTACCATCCGAGCGTTGTGGTTGCATCTACTTGCAGGACCAACCCTCAGGACAATCGCCTACACCAGTCACTGTTCCTCAGGGGTCTACAGTCGCCGTCGGCTGCAGTACCTGGTCAGCGATGGCTATTAAGAGCCCACTGTTTTGTAAATAAGTCCATTTTTGCTCGCGAGGCAGAAACGTGGGATCGTAGATTACATCATATTGCCACATACCCACGTTAATGCTAAAAGACTACCGGTAGTTTCATCGCTTTACTACTTTGATTGCACCTGATAAGACATTTATCTGTCTGCATGCCTTCAGTCTTTGCCATGATGGGATGTTGGAGTGTGACATGAGAGAGTGTGAAGGTAGTATGACTTTTTTTTTTTTTTTTGGCTTGAATATCATTGATGTTTTTCACATTGCATAGTACCTCATGATTTTTTTTTTCTTTTTCTTCAGTCATTCTCAGTGAATGGTCAGAGTGGACCCCGTGTTCTCCCTGCATGCCTTACACCTCCCTGGACCCCAGCAGCACCTTCCTGGAAGGAGCTGTCAACAGAAGTCAAATGGTTTCAGTCCAGAGGCGTTTCCGGGCCTGTTTAGACTTTGACTCTGGGTTTCCAGTATCTGGAGAGCAGGAGAAAAGTCAATGTCCACACCCACAAGTTGAGGACAGGCTGTGTCCGGATGATAGCATCTGCCAAGGTACATTAAAACAACAACTTCATTCGATTATTTACCCAGATAGTCGTTGTGAAATCTAACCTGAAATCCATCATTCATGAAATGCTGTGTATGACTTTTGTTTGTGTAATAATGAAAAAATCTTCTTTTTAGGTTGGTTTAGGTTGACTATGATGAATCGGGGAGATCTGAAAACATATGCTCATTGCCCATTGTTTGAAATTGAGATTCATGATTAGCATGTATGTGAATGGATTTGCAGTCATCCACCTAAAGCCTGAGTGGAAAATAAAGTAAACATTTGACAAACAATGCGTGAAACAAGAGCTTCGGAAAGTGATGAATGCAAATGCCAATCAACTGTAATTTGGAAGCACAAAATCATCTCTTAATTGCTTCCGTATGCCTGCGCACAAACAACAGATGCCGGTTGTACTGCAAAAACAGCAGTCTTGTGCTTCTGTCATAATTTTAACAAAATTGTAGCATGGACGATAAACAGTCTGGCCATGCATGTTCTCCACGCTTCAGATCTATGTCAGTGGAGTGTGTGGAGCGCGTGGACAGTTTGCGCAGCGCCGTGCAGTGGCGGAGTCAGGCAACGCTACAGGCATCCTCTGGCCTCTCCCCCGGGACGCCTCTGCCGGAGCCAGCAGACTCAAAGCCAGAGCTGCAACACGGGACTTTGCCCAGGTACACCAGTGACACTACCGTGTAGCGGTCTGTTCCGTCTGGAAAAAAAAAGGGCAAATTGTGCCATGCAAGAATATATTTCAAAGAATTTATCCTCGATCCAAGGCGAACGCTGTGAGGACAGGGGGCGGATCTACCAAGAGGCCTGTGCCAATCAGTGTCCTCGCAGCTGCACTGACTTATGGGAGCATGTGCAGTGTCTCCAAGGACGCTGTCATTCAGGTATGTGATGACTTCCACGAGTCTTTCATTAAAGCCGTCTGTTCAAATCTCCGTCACAGAAGCCGCACTGTACAACATGCGCTATACTGGCATTCGGAGATTGAGCAAAGTCTCAAAAAGCCCGTCCGTCTGTATGTTAGTGTAAGGGGATGTTATTCATCATCTTTCGTGACGTATTGATAGATTAGGCGAATGTTTGGAAAAAACTCAAATCTGAGGAAAACCACAGTTCTGTAAAAACAAGTATCTGGAAGATGGAATCACTGCCATATAAATCACCAAGATATAACCCCCCCTCCCATATTTTATTGCAGCCATAAAACTTTAAATCACTCGCCTGACAAAAACAAAAAAAAAAATGAGTAAACCCACTCTCAGTGTTCTCAGATACAAAGCAAAACCACTCACAAGCAGCTACAGTGTGCCAAAACCTGTATCCAGAGCCTCACATGAAGAATAATCGTCCATGTTCCTCACATCACTCACTATATCCACGCCCATTAAAGGGCACATCATATATCTAACCTGTGCAATAGTAAGTGTGTCTCAAATGACCAGATTACTGTTGAAAGGGAAGTCAACCCAAACCCAAACATTTTTTTTTTCAAGAATTCTTGAAAAAAAAAAAGTTTGGATTGACTCCCCCTTTACTACTTTCTTCACACTTGCCTTTGTCTTTTCTTGTTTTCATGCTTTGCTCTTTGCTTTATAATATAAAATTTCCATATAAGAATATCATATCTTACATCGAATCATTTAATCTTCCTAACTTGCTCAACTTGCTTTCCGTCCTACATTCCCCTCCCAGGTTGTCGTTGCCCAGAGGGACAGCTATTGCAGGACAGCCATTGTGTGCCCTTGGCAGAATGCCGCTGCGGTATCCAATCAGGCAATGGGACATTGGAGTTCGTGCCAAATGAAGAGCTCGTCATGGACTGCAACACCTGGTGAGTCGAATACGGTCAAGCGCTGTGTGACTAAGATAGGGACGCAAAAGCTCATTTTTGTTCCTCTCCCGACGACCTTTTGCTCGCAGTGTGTGTGAGAATGGCACTCTGGCGTGCACCGATCTTCCCTGTCCTGCGTACGAGCCTTGGACCCCGTGGACGACCTGCTCAGCTTCGTGTGGGCGTGGCCAGCGGACACGAACGCGCCTGTGCCAAGACATTGAAGGCGGCCCTTCCTGCTCTCAAACGATCCAGACAGAAAGCTGTGACTTGCGCCCATGTCCAGGTCTTGAGCATACTTGTGTGTCAACTAATCATCCAATGTGTTTGAGACTTTTTGGGAGTTATTCCTGTTTTTTTTTTTTTTTCAAATATTTTTCCACCCAGTGGGATGTTTGTTGAGCGAATGGTCGAGCTGGAGTGAGTGCAGCGCTACGTGCGGCGGTGGGTTGTCGATGCGAAACAAGACAATCCTCCAGGAATCAGAGCCGGGTGGGGCCGCCTGCGCTGGGCCACTTGAGCAACACACTGTCTGCAACAGCAACAGCTGCAGAACTGGTAAAAGAAAGAAATATCAAACGACATAACGTCCAAAATTCTAGGAAATCTAATCAGTTAGACTGGGACAATTTAGTAGCTCACATAGATGGAAATAAACAATATTGTTTTTACAGTACAGTATGTTTGGGTCATGTGCTTTTACGGTGTATCTTGTGTCTTATACCAGAGGTGTCCAGCTCCGGTCCTCAAGGGCCGCTTTCCTGCCTGTTTTCTATCCATCCTTGCTGCAACGCACCTGATGATCGTTAGCAAGCTTCTTCAGAGGTGAAGATGCTTGCAAACGATCATCAGGTGCGTTGCAGCAATGAGAGCTGGAAAACAGGCAGGACACCGACCCTTGAGGACCGAGTTTGGACACCCCTGTCTTCTACACTGTAAAAAAAAAAAAAAAAGTCAACATTTCAAGGCAACAAACTTTTTTTTTTAAACTATTTTAAGTTGGGCGATTCAGTTTTGCTGATGTGAAAATTGGCTTTCCCGCATTTCATAACAAAGAATTTACAGAACTAATTTTTCCTTGTATTGCCCCATAACTTAAAGAATCTATATTTTAAAGGTGTTTCAACTTGAATTACTGTGTTAGCCGCCCAAAAATACAACTTTTTTTTCCATTTTTTAAACAGTGTAGCTCATATCTATATATTTCTTTCACTTGCAAATTTCGTTAGCTTAATGCCATAATTGCTTAAGTCATATTGAACATTTATAGATTTTTTTTTTTTTTTTTAGCAAGCACACTGGTATTTTTTATTGACTTGGTATGAGTAATAGTCAGTTAGAAATGACTCGGGCAATCATGCTTACTATTATTTCATTGACATCTATATGAGTAAGTGAATATAACAAATGGCGTACGTTGCAGAGTGTCCGGATGGCCAGGTGTTCAGTGAATGTTCAGGTTCCTGTCCATTTACCTGTGAAGACCTCTGGCCCCACACTCAGTGTTTCGCAGGGCCTTGCAACGCCGGGTGCTCCTGCCCACCTGGACAGGTCTGGATACTTCATCATGTGTCTTTAAGTGCACGTATGGAATAAGTGAATTTACATACCTGTATTGCGATACGCTTGAATTTAACAGGGTTACTGAAACTTTTATTTTGTCACTTCAGCACAATATAGAAATTGTGCTTTCATCCTTTTGCCTATTGTTACACATGCGTACAAAATCCAGATATTCCATGTTGTTCCGTTGCATACATTGTGATGCCCAGTCCAATGTATTTTTTTTCTTTTTCTTGTCTTAACCAGGTGTTGCATGGAGGCGTGTGTGTGTCACATGCAGAATGCCCCTGTTCACTGCTCTCTCTGCCGATTGCCTACCAAACCTTGAATATGAGCACAGAGGAGAGGACAGAAGTCCTCTCACCCGGAACGTCCTTCCAGCACCTCTGCAACACATGGTACACACATTATTCTGGGGGACGGGCTCATTTCACTCAGTTATGAAGCGAGCAAGGATGTGCTGTTCTGTAGTTTATCACCATGTCACTATTACGTAAGATTAGCACTAGTCTTGGTAGAAAACATGCAGCAGACATGATGTACTGTCAGTCGATCCTGTTTCCACCATGTCCTGTTATTTATTTAAAATAGCGTAGCACTGTACGTCTCAACTGCGGCTGTGTGACGACTGCCCAGTCATCCTTTATTCAAAAGTATGACGTGTCGTACTCTAACGTGGCTCTAAATTATCCTAATTGTCCTCAGTGTGTGTCGAGGAGGAGTGTTTAACTGCACCTCCAAGCTCTGTGACGGTGAGTGATGGTCCGCCTTAGCTTCTCACGCCGAAAGCGGTGAGGACACTTCTCCCACTTATTGCAGCGAAAGCAATAAAAATGTGCCATTTCTTTCGAGTGGCACATGTCGAGAGTATGATGTGTTTGTCAAGGTGTTTGTACTGCACTAGGTGACCAATGACAGAAATGAGTAGCAGGCATTTTAATTCTACCTATGCAGGGCTGGGCAAACTGTTTTTTGCCCTTGGACAGATGGGCCAGGTGAAGTAAAATGAAAAAATATATACAGTATATGTATAATAGCAATATAAGCATGTTGTATACATAACTATTTACATGCTATTTGCATTTTATTTAAAGAGCAAAATGAAAAACTACTATTTATGAAGAAATGTTGGTTGAAAAAAAACGTATTATAGGATTATTGATAATGTCAATGCTGAGTGGGCCGGATTAAAGGACAGTGAGCCATATTGTAAATGTGGCCCACCTCTATCCATCCATCCATTATGAATCTAGCTTCTTTTTAAATTATTCCCCAAACTTTGGGTTGTGAAAGAAATTGATTGCATTTTGAACTGACTCAAGGATTTGACCTAGTATGTGCACTTTGTTTTTCAGGAGTATGATATTGCCTTTACATGTCGCCTTTTCTCACCCGTCTAGTGGACTGTGAGTGGTCCAACTGGTCCCAGTGGAGTCCATGCTCAGCTAGCTGCGGCACAGGACAACAGAGCTCCACCAGGACTGTGTTACAACCGAGCCAGTATGGAGGGGTCCCGTGTGAGGGCCTTGACCACCGCACCGCTCCTTGCTTGGCCCCTGATTGTGGTGAGCAAGAGGAGGAACTATAAAGTCACTTTTAGACAATAACATTCCGATTTTTTTTTGTCTTTTGCGTGAGGGGTTAGGGTCTCGGACCCGAGGGTTCAAAGTCACGTAAGAAGAAAAATGTGGTGCTTTTTGAGGGCTGAAATAGATTGGTCACTTCGATTGGTCGGGGAATGAACTAGACTAGCCGCTTACACTCATCACCAAACGCTTTGATAAGTCCTCAAAGCAATTCCGCATTTTAGATATCCTTACTTGCCTCCTTTAACCGATTTATCAATTCCTGTTTCCTCTCTCCATCCTTTCGTCATCTGGTTTTATCTTCCCTTTCTAATTTCCTTTTCCCTGACACCCTGTTCATCACTAACTGACTCTCCCCCCTCTGCAGACTGCCCTGACGGCGAACGATGGAAGAGGAGGAGGAGTTTGTCAGAAGACTTCCAACTGTGCCAACGGAGCTGCGAGGACATTTACTCCCCGGCTCCCATTAACTGCAGTCACTCGTCAGAGGGCTGCGTGTGTCAGGAGGGGCTTTACCGAAACACCGGCGGCGTGTGTGTCATCCCTGCTCTCTGCCCCTGCCATGACCGGGGCGTCGTGCAGGAGGTAAACGCACGCGCGCGCGCCGGCTCCCACCCGAAGCAGACCGGCGGCCGGTCCTACCTTGTAACTATTGTGCCTGCCCGATTGTGACGTACCTTCGAACCTCATCATACTTTGCCGTTCACACTCTCGCTCTTATTCACTCCCATTGTGTTATTTACTCATAAAGGGCCGATTAGAAGATGAGTGACATGCCCTGGGGGCCGTATTACACCACAATGCCTCTCCTGCCCAACGCGCCATCAATTATGCATGCTGTGCTGTCGAAAGCTAGCACTCTGACCGCAACTGGGCAAGCCTGCCAGGAATAATTTATGAAGAAAGGGTTATTATAGGACTATGAGAATTAATCATACTCTGACAAGAGGTCAGATCCCCTTTTCTTGATATCTCTCTCAATGACTCTTTTTTTTTTTTTAATTCTTTCTTTGCCGTCGACCCTCATTATCGCTCACTGGTCTTGTCAGCATGGGATGACAAATGTCCCTCTAAAGACCCTCAACGGCTTTTCTAATCAACCGCCTCATGGCCGTTGTGCCGAATAGCCGCCGAGCGTGAGCTGCGAAATCACCCCGTGGAGTGTGCTTTTCATCTGTTGGACCTACGAAGTCTCCGTGATTGCTCTTGCCAACATATATGCACGCGCCGGCCCTCGCAGCCTACGTAACAGTATGCGCCGTTATAATTGCAAAGTCACATTGTGGCTCTCTAAGCTTGCGTTATTTTTACAACAGTGGCGGCGGTGCTCCGTATGTCGCAATGTCATTCGTTGATCGTGAGCTATCTGAGCCAGCCGCACCTCATAAAAAATTCAGTGACTGGGGACAGGAATTTGAGTAAAAATGCAAATGGCACATATTTGTTTCTGTGTGTGTGTGCGTATGCGAGCCAGGCAGGATCAGAGTGGGAGGAGGACTGCCTGTCATGTCGTTGCGTGAACGGGAAGAAAGTGTGCCGGCCGAGGTGCCCTGAACTCCACTGTGATGAGGTGAGACACACTCACTGGCATTCATCCAAGTTCTTACAACACGATTGTCCGCCCTGTTTCGCTATTATTCTCAAATTAGATCAGAGTCGGATTGACTTCATTGTTGTTGTAAACTCTGGCCACAACTGAATTACCGTGCCAATCTATGGTGCACCACAGAAAGAAGAAATAATGGTGGCAGCAGTGCTGACTGGGCCCACTAGAGCTCATATGAGTAATATGTTAACAAGTACAAACTCCGAAAAATGGATTTGGTCATTGTTATTTAAAAAAAAAAAAATAATCAGGGTTATATATACACCCGCATTAAGCTGAGTTAAGTTTCACAAACATGACATGTTTTAACGCCATCATCACTGTGAGCGGTTTAATGTGATTGTGCAATTTTTGGTGTCTGGTTGAGGGAAAAAAACACCCACGCACACACCCACACACGCACACGTTGAAATTGCCTCCTCCTGGGATTGTTGGGTCTTATTTGTTTTGTTGGGTCAACCAGTTGTGTTTTTAACAAATACCAATTATGGTGGGTCTCTGTAAAACAGATGATTAATTTTTGCGTAACATTCACATTAAAGCTGCAGCCTTTTGAACCCTTTTTTTTTTTTTTCAGTTAATAATACAACTTTATTGTCATGGCTTCACAGACTGTATTTCGTGGGTTTGACACAGAGCAGCAGTTCCAAAAAGTGGTGGCCTTAATGTATAAGTGATGTCCTTTTTGTAGCATTAGGTGGACAAGCTAGTATTGATTGTTGTTTTTTTCCCCCTACAGTTCAGAACAGCATAAAAGTTCTCACCTTTTTAAAATGTACCTTTTAGTGCATTTATCTGCATTGGAGAGGACAGCTCTACTGCTTTATGCAAGGTTATTTACTGTGGTGTACCTGGAGGACAAGTCATAATGGTAGTTGTTTGATGACCCACGCAGACCTTCATATTTCACCGCTGCTCGCTGGGCCGCAGGCTGCAGGCGCACACAATAGGCTGCTCGGTTCCCAGACAGCCATAACACAAAACACACCATGACTCAGCATCTTACTTTTCGCCCCCCTTCTAAGTAATTTGATTTCTCGTTTTGTGCATTTCCATTTAGAATATAAAGACTCGGAAAATCTGCTTGTCCTTGCTTCTTTTGGGATAAACAGTAATGTGGAAAAATACATTTGGCCAGCCTTCACCCATTTGTGGAAATCACGGTTGGCTACTACAGCCTTCTCCTGGTACTTTAAACGAGCTGGTAGTGGATTTCACAAACACTTCGGGATGTCCGTTTCAAGGCAAAGATATGTCTTTGCAGTAAAAAGTTGACTTTTCTGCGCCAATGATTCCAAAGTGCCAGCCCCTTGATTGACGACAGCATTTTCTCTTAGCTGCACTACTTCTAGTCGATGTTATATTTTCTTACTGTCCAATCAGATTTCAACCGATTTGCGCTGCCATGTCAATCTAATCGACGCATTTGTTCTAGAATTGCAACGGGGCATTTGTGGTTTTAAGAGGTGGATAAAGTTAGTTAAAGGCCCAGGAACCAAATACAGCCCACGACTGTTAAATATCAAATACATTGTGCGGTAGTGGCCGATCAAATTTGTTCACTACAGAGACCTCCCTGTGTGTCAATTACTGAGATATCGATCCAATAATAGCCTGACAAAATAGTGGAGTGAAGCTGAATCTTATTTAGATTATATTTTTCTTCTGAGAAATGATTACTACTCCTTTTTTTTCAGCCATATGAATCATTTATCTCAATCCTAGGCTTTATTACACAGTTGAGTGATTGTCTGTGCTGCGGATGTGCTCGAGAGCAAGTTTAAAAAATAAATAAATAAATAATTAGCTTGGTTATTATTTAAAAAATGCTTGAAGAAACAGAGGTAGGAGCAGAGTATTTACATACCTGGTGAAATGCAAACGAAAACATTCCATTTTTAACGGTTTCTGGGGAATGCGGTTCAAATCTGTACTTGTTCCAAAATACACTTTTTTCTCACTTGCTGTTAGCATACACAAGTTGACTAGTTGGATTTTCCCAGAGCAGCATGCCAGGCCTGTTCGTCTGCAGAATGCTACCCTGGGGCGGTCCAGTTCACACAATGTCTCAGGTGGTCACAGTTGTGTCATTTAGTTTTAAGTGCACATTCTTGGCTCCCTAAGGAATGTGGGGGATGCTCTCTAAAAGTCACTGGCTGAAGCGGATCAATATGTGATTGCCCGATCCACCCACAAGCGTGCACTTTGGGTTTTACTTTACCCACCGCCTCCTGTAAATCGTTAACTTCTATTCAGGGTTAGAATAGTTTTGGATTTTTCATCAAGACTTATTTTATATTTTTGAAAATGCTTCGTTTTAGTTGTTTTTTTTTCAGTTTTAGTATCACTTTTTTAAAAAATATATGGAGTATTTGTCAAGTGCAAGATTTAAAAAAAAGGGGGCACTAAGTATTGAGTAATACAGTACAATTATTTTAGAGGATTAACAAAAATGATTTTTCAATTTTAGTTTTTCATACGAACATCAACAACACTGCACAACAGGGCCGAAATGTGTTTTTTTTTATCATAGCCCAGTGCACATCTCACCAAACATAACCAATGGAATTAATTTTCTTCATATCGCATAGGTATTATATAATTCACCAATTGACTTTTTTTCTTTCCTGGATCTCTTTCCTGTGACTGTATTTGCAAGGATGAGAAATTATTGGTAATCTCTTTCCACTTGAGAGCCATTTTTCCTGCTTGTGTATGGAAGGGATCTGTCGGTAAAACACTTGGGCGCTTAAATGGACATCTTGCTGGGAACATCCGTCTGAGTGGTCAATTATGTATGCGCACTGTACGGGCAGGAGAAGAAAAAAAAAAAAACTCTCCGTTTTAAAATATGTATTCATTTTTAGGGACAATGTTTGGTTTCCGCATTCATTCTGATCTTAACCGGTCCTGCACAACATTACTAGTAAGGGACAGAGTGAAAATAAATTGTAGATAAGTCTCCTTTATACATGCTTAATGTATGTCTTTAGCTCACTGGAGCTTTATGAACGCTGGGGTAAAAATAAAATCTGCTGACAGGTTAAAATTTCAAGGTGAGTTGATCGCACGGTGAGCTTCAAAAGTAGAGTCCATTGAGCGCTCCACCTATGATGCACACAGGCTGCTTTTTTTTTTTTTTAACAGCATTTTGAAGCCCCCTTTGTTACCCTTGGATACAAAAGGTTCTCCCGTGTGCTCTCATAAAGGTCATTTAATGAATTACTTTCAGTGTCATTGTTATTTATAACTCCCCGCACCACATTGAATTTTGTTGGCTCGGTGGTTTTCGCGGTTTACCTCAGATTCCCTCGTCCGATGACTTTTTCTTTTTTTAATAAATAGACGGGAAACATTTCACACGCGCTTCCAGCTCTTCAAGTCATTCCGCTCATGCACCCCCACCCTCTTAGCGAATCGGTTCCTGCCATCCCTGAGGGAAGACTGGCGGCGGTGCCGAGTGGGAGGAAATGTCCTCGGGGTGAACGGTTCGGTGTGTTGATGTTTGATGGAATGATGATGCAGATGGGTGAAGACTCGGGTTCGAGTTGAATAAGCAGGTGTTGTCGGACTTTGAGATGCTGCGCATCCCCCAAGCAGCTATTCTCAGACCGAAGCATCATGGGACGGCCAGCCTTTCTTTAGACCAAATCTCTCCTCCTCAGCAGCTTCAACTCCTCCATCTTAGCACGTAGGCAAAATTGTTAATATCCTTTCATTAACTCATTCGCTGCCATCGACGAATTGACTTGTCCTTTCACAGTCCGGCCATTCAATCACATTTTTACAGAAAAGTTCTCGATGCCAGACAAAAATATAACTGACATGTTTATACAAAGACGTTGATTGCATTGATGTGTTTAGCTGAATATGACATTAATACTAGCTTGATTCTAAACAGACTGCATCCTCTCCCTCAGGGGGAAGTCAAAGTCGAGGAACCGGGCAGCTGTTGTCCAGTCTGCAGGAAACCTTTTCCAGGTAAGTGAGAAATATACAGAAAACGCACCACGGAAAATATGTGAAGCAGCCAGTTCCGGCTATTCCTTTGCGTTTCATTAAATAGCAAAGAACAGAGCGCAGGCTACCGCGATGGCCAATTAGCAAGAAATTGCATTATATAACCTACACTTGCCCTTAAATTTCTTTGCTTCACATGCTAAGGGACCACAGCCATGTCACTTTGCTCCCCAGGAAAGAATCTGGCTCTATATGGCTTTGTCCTCTTCTTTTTTTTTTAATGCAAATTGAAGCCGATAGTCTCAATTTTTTCTCCCTTGCTCTTTCAACTTGCCCGTATTTGATTCCCACCCCTCGTCCGCCTCTCCTCCTGTGCGGACGCGTCAGACGAGACTGTGCCAGAGTGCCGCCGCTACGTGCAGGTCAAGAACATCACAAAAGGAAGCTGTCGGCTTGACAACGTAGAGGTCAGCTTCTGTAAGGGCCGCTGCCTGTCCAGGACTGATGTCATCTTGGAGGTATGAATAAGCTCCGGTCACACACATACACACACACACACACACACATTCCCGGGGGGGGCTTGCTTCATGTGGCGCGGTTATTGTCTCATAATGTTGCTGGTTCCATCTTACCTTGGACTGTTTATTTCCCCTCCATGGCGGCATACGGCTTCTTTATTACGTGAGCAATATTGTCAAAGTGCTTCGAGTGCCTTGAAATTAGGAAGGCGCTGTTAAGTTGCTTTTATTATCACTCTCAAATTTGGAGGTCAAATATATTTGAGGCACAGTGGTACCTGGACTTTTGAGTGTGCCTGCTTCCAGATTTTTCAAGCTAGGAGCCTCCGCTTGACCAATTAGTTTCAACTCGCAGCTGTCGTTTAACAGTCTTTCTTACTATAAGTGACTGTCAGGAAAGTTGCAGTGATCAGCAAATAGGCTTTATGTATCACTCCAAATGATCGTGTGCGCAGGGAAGGTTTGGGCACATGCACCATTTAGCTGTTGAGTCCCCGTTGAGCTAAATATAGACGTGTTGATTGGCGCACGTGAAGGAGAATGTTGGATGTCACGTGTTGAGCTTGTTAAAGCCTCTGCCTGTCTCTTTTGAACGGCCTTTTTTTTTTTTTTTTTTTGCCCATCTTCACTCTCCTCGCAAGACAGCAGAGGCCGCACCACATCACCATGGCGACTTTGTTCTCTGTTGGCATCCATACATCGCCACTTTAAAAATAGAGCCAGTCATGCTGAGAGATTAGTAAAAATAAACATCAGCTGAGCCAAATGTGTCATTACCTACTGTTACTGTGGCAACGGGGCATGGTAACCGGTGAAGGAACGGTATGCTGCGAAAGTCATCTGCCCATTTATCAAAATAAGTGGAACTTGTGTATAATCAAGACATGCTTTACAAAAGTTGCATAAAAATGTTTTATGTGAAAATATTGCTGAGATATGCTCATTATTGAGGTTGTTTGCAGGTGTACAACAACCGCACTCTCTGACACTGTCAGTCAAAAATTGTAGCATTAGCATCTTTGTAAAAGCAATTTCAGTGGTGCCTTGACTTAAGAGTGCCTCAATTTAAGAGTTTAGTTCGCACTCTCTATGTGCGCACTTTCAGTGTCGGACATTTTTATTAGTATTTTTTGTGTACTGCATAAAAATGAAACGTTCACTCAATCAAATTACACTTAAAAATCTGTTTCAGTTTGCCATCACAGCATATTGTAAAAATCTACTGGCGTTTTTATTTTGTTATTCATCTTGAACGTCTGATAATGTATTACTTACTACAGTGTTTTTGAATGTTGTATTTCACTTCATGGAGCATTTTATAAAAAAAAAAAAAAAAAATCCTTCACCAACCCACCTGTGAATAGATTTGATCTGTTCATTCAGCTTTAATGAGCGCCCTCTCTAATCTCTCCACAGGAGCCTTACCTCAGGTCTGTGTGTGAGTGCTGCAGTTACCGTTTGGACCCAGACAACCCCGTCCGCTTCCTCAACTTGCTCTGTGACAGTGGCGAGAGCGAGCCGGTCGTCCTGCCTGTCATACACAGCTGTGAGTGCACCAGCTGCCAAGGTGAGGGAAAGCCAATGCAACCAAAGTGATTTGAATGCCCGTCTCATATTTCAATGTGGTGCGAGCATTTTGGTCGATGGAAAATCACTGGAAAATCAAGTTAGAGTAGCGCACGGAAACAATCAAAACGTCAAAGTACCGTATTTTCCGGACTATAAGCCGCACCCTTATATAAGCCGCACCCAATCTATTTTTAAAATAATAATGAAAAACCTATATAAGCCGCACCGTTATATTAGCCGCACCTATCTATGTTGAAAAATTCGATAAGTACAGCATTTACAGAACGATTTTGAACTGTCAATGAACATATATGTACCTGAACAGATTCTTTCCTAACAGTGCCTTTTAACACGGCAGCAACTTTGCTAATTAAAATGGAACAGAATCAAGAGAAAATAAACAGTACGTATCGTCATTTCACTGCCCGCTGCTGCTCCAGTTTGGCAGCTGATGTCCACCAGACTCCACCTTTTATTGTTCTTCTACATTCTACATATCGTCGCTGTCGTGTGAAAAACACTTATCTCCATTTTTTTTCATTTTCTTATTTTGACCTGAATCATGTTTCCGTGTTACAGAAATCGCATTAAAATTTAAAAAGTTTCCAAAAAGTAATACTTTCATATGGCACTAGATGGCAGCAAAGCAATACATTTGTCTAAAGGAAGCTCCTCAACTCACGTCAACAAGCCCTGATTAATTTAATCAATCAATTAATGGATTTGGTCTAGTTCGACTTGTCACATAAAAGCCATCGTGACACATTCCGCCAGCATTTCTTACACGCTTACAATTACTTATCCAACGCTTTCACACAGCCTTCGTGGAATGTGTGTTAGCCTGAGCGCCCCCCGACCCCCTCCCCCCCCCATCAATAATTCACTCACAGATCCCACCTCCGTTTGCGTAAGCTAATTGGATGTAGCCGCCGCACAACACGGCGCATCCCCCGGCTCAAATTCCCTGCTCAGTGCTACAATCCCATGGACACCACGTCTGACGGATTTGGTCGCTATGGCAATCAATCTTTGACACACGCACACAAACCAGCTGCCATCAGTTGATATGTGTGAGTGCTCTCTGCTCATGATTGCGACCGCAAGCATGCAGATGACTCACATTGCTCCCCCCCCCCCCCCCGAGTGTTTTTACATACAGTGCTTGTGTTACATGCAAATACTGTATAGCTTATGAGTCTACGGAAATTTCCATATGATCATTTCGGTGTTTAAACAATAAACCTGAACTATCTGAACTACAGTGTGACTGTAAAAAAATGATTCATGACACTCAACATAACATTTTGCCACATTCGCGTTTAATTTGACATACTTTTAAATGTGGTTTGTAAGCATTTCAAAACCCTCCATTCAAGCTCTACAAATGTCGCTCGCCAATGACCTTTTCGCTTTATGCTTCTCATTGTTCCTCTGTCATTTCTCTTGATTCACAGGTGGTGACCTGTCCAGACGATGAGCACATACATGTGCGGAGGATTTCAGTAATATGTACATTCACACGTGTGCTAGTAAGAGAAGAGATTTACGTATTTGGCCAAAACCAAACAAGCGCCCAGTTTTAGGGAATGTATGAATGAACCGATTTGGGGGAAATCAGTCTTTAAACCCTCTTTATGCCCACATAAAAATGTCGTCCTTAGTCATTATATGACTGAAAATTCTACTTTTAATTCCAAACGTCCCTTAATCTTTGTCTTGTACAAACTTTTTTTCATCTACTCTATTTTTATATGTATTATGAAAGGGACTATGGTTGACTTTAAATAGGACCTTTATACACTAAATGACGATTAGAGTACAGTTTTGTTCACTAAAAATCTTTTTGTAAAGCATGTGGTGATTTTTATTTTATTTTTATTTTTTTTTACATTTTTGGGTTCAATAAACCTTTGTACACAAGAAACAACACGTGGGCTATTCTTTTGTTTCAACTGTGCATCTATTTTTTTCCATCCAAGGCAAGATAAATCAACAACATGGAGCTGTACTACACCACAGAAGGTTTTGCTCCGATTTTTCTTGAGTTGAACTCAAAGATCTAAGACTTTTTCTACAAACACAAAATGCCCATTTCTCCCAATTTGTCAAAATGTGTGTGGTAGTGAGCACTTCTTCTTTGCCGTGTTTTTACATCCATCTCACGGGTGTGGGATGTAAAGACGTTGATGAGACAGCATGATTATTACACAGATGTGACTTGGGCTGCCCACAATAAAAGTTGAATCTAAAATGTGCAGTTTTATCGCAAAGCACAGTTCTAAAGATGATGCATATTTTGAGGGATAACTATCTCGGCAAATGAGAAGTGCTCACTAATAGATTTAGATGGATTTCTGTGCAAAATAGACCTTTTGTGTACATAAAAAATTTGACATCTTTGAGTTGAGCTTATGAAAAATGAGCGCAAAAACAAAAGCGTTGTTGCCGTTTAAAATGATGTCCAATTTTGGCCCATTTTTGCACATTTACATTGGTCATACTTTTGCCCCCTTGTCCTTTACTTTGCCAAAACAGAGGAAATAACTTCACGTATTTCTTCAATTTCCTGGGAAATTTTTGTGTAAAATCTAAACAAAGCGACAGAGCAGCAAAATATAACCTTTGCACACATCCACCAGCGGGCAGCTGCAGCTGTAAACACCCTGGGACCAATTCCAGTTCTCTCTACCTTTACTTAGGTCATAGTGCTGACAGGAATATTCATTCCTAACATACATGTCATCTGGCCAAGAGGAGGAAACTGAAAAGCACCTGGCGAGCGCCCACACACACATGATGTCACCATGCAGTGAGAGGCAGTGAGTTGTTTTTACGGTTATTTGAGATGCCGGTGAGATGTACGCAGTTATTATGAGAACAGTTTTTCCCCAGTTCACATTTTCATTTGAATGGATTATGGTCCAAAAATCAAACAAATTACCCCGTGAAGCAGCACTCAGGTTGCAGCGAGCACGACTCGGAAATGGAATCAATATAAATGTTAAAAACAGAGTTGATAGCTGTAGTAAATACTTGAAAATGCGTCACGCTTCGCTCTTGGTGGTTTTAGTGCTTCAGCCGGAAGTCATAACTGTCAAGAGAAAACCGCTCAAGCACATTTTTGTTAAATGCTCTCGACCACAAGGCCTAGATGCAGTTAAGATAAACGCATGCCATTTTTACACATATGAAATAGCATATATGATTTTCATCGGGGGATTAAAGTTGAACAGGAAAGGGCTGCTTAGCTGCGATAAGGTACTTGCAGTTAACTCACATTGTTTCATCCCTGTACAACTATTCTCATACACTGCTTCAATGTAAACAAACAATGATAAACTAAATAAGGGCTAAATAAAACTGCACACTCGCTTTTTGTCTTTAGCTTCATCCCACGTAGGAAAAATGAGATTTGGCTGATCCACCACAAGAGGTCCGCCACATTTTTTCCCCCCATCCTCTTACACCTCTTCACCCCTCTATCCTTTCTTCCTCCTCCCTGCTCTTGTGTCCTGACTAAATAAGGGTGTTGAAGATGGAAGTCTGGTCGACCCGCCTCCTCTGACTTTCAGCTAATGCAGTGAATACTCCAGTGTGTAATAGGAGTGGGAACTGATGCATTTTTAATTCATACTAAAATGTCACATTTTGACAAATGACTCCTCAGGCCTCATCCAACCGCAGGGCTGCGATCCATCACCTCCTTCCAATCATTAAAACAGTGATCAGTGAAAAAAAATGAGTGCCTTTGTGATTGCAGGTCACTTTGATCAATGCGGTGCACTGAGTAGCAATGTTGCTGAAGGGGCCTGTAGCTGACGGTACTGAAAACAAGGCAGTTTTATACTCAGTCGGGGCGTGACACATCCTGCTCTAATGGATTTAAGGAGAAAGCCTCAGAATGAACCAGGGAGACGCCTGTGCTGCTGCGGTCCGGAAAAAGGAATTCTACCCCGGCACACATCACTGTCACGAACCAATCCGAGCCATTTGAAAATAATGTAATCAATCAAGAGTCCGTAATAAAAGGTAGCATAGTAGTAGTACATGATCATTGCCAATTCTAGAATCGTCTTTTGATGGTGTTTGGTATGAGTGAGTTGATCCAATCAGGTATTTAAAATGAAAACCTAAATGACTCAAAAAAATACTACCCGAAACTGGTTTGTATGCTGCTAACAAAGCAAACAAAACAAACAAAAAATTCTGTACGAAAACCCCAGGAATAAATATTTTTCCTTCACTATTCACTGAAAAAGGAATAGGCTATAGTGACAATTTTAACCTAAAATGGACTATAACCTTTATGGGTACTTAATTTGACCTCTAAACTTTTGAATGGACGCCCAACTGTTCATTTTGTACAACTTGTTGTTCTCTCTAACAAACTGAACGACATAATTCACAACAGGGTTTGTTTGTTTTGTTTTTTCAGTTGGACACGGGCATTCAAATGTTTTGAGGTCAAATTAAGTACACCTGTTCGTGTACTTGTGTCACCTGTGTACAAAAATTATCAGAATGTTTCATACGGTCATTGTGTACTCAGAGGTGTCAAGTAGCGAAGTACAAATAAGTACTTTTGTGTATACAATGCTACTTTACTTGAGTGTTTTATTTTTTTCAGCCTCCTTTTTACTTTTTCCCTCCTTACATTTCTACGTATTAAAAATACATGCATAAAAAAAATATGTTCGGATAAATCACGCCGGAGCTTTACTGTATTTTGAATGTGGTTGGATGAGACGATACGACACCCTACTGGTTCGTCCGCGATCCACCGCACCTGCACATCCAATAAATTAATCAACTACGTGACCAAATCAAAGAAAAATCTTCACACTTAGGACATAGCAAACGTAACCCTGAAGATATACGTGGACAAGAACGACATGCAACCAAAAGTCCCAACTAACTATCATGAAGCATGCAGCGAGGAAGTTGCCGTCGGATTTGAACACAAATATTGAGGTAAGGCGGAAGTTTGTTGTACAGTATATATGAAAGTCGAGACTTAGTGTCTACTTTCGCCATGTTTTCTGAGTTTATGATATTGCTATATGTAACTGTACAATTTTTTTTGTTTGTGTTTTTGAAAACATTACTTTTGAACTTTTATTTGAGAGAAAAAAAACCCATAATACTTAAACCCAAATATAGATACTTCTACTTGAGTAATGAATACCTTTTGACACCTGTGTGTACCACCGCACTTCAGTCACGTGACAGACGGAGTTGCATATTATCCGGCAGTCCTTGAAGGCGGCATCCCCTGCCTGACGTGAGGGGAACCCCGCGTCGTGACGTACATGAAAGGCAGGGAGGTGAATCCTCAACCCCAGCGGAATTCGCGCCAGTTAAAATGGGTCATGCAGTTAGATCTGCCGAATCGCTTTTCTTCGCATGTTTGTTTACTTCCTCATGACACGTTTGAGTGTTAAACCCGAATGCAGCTGTCACGCCAGACGTTTTACGCGTTTTGTCTGTATAGGTTTGACCTGCAGTGGAACACAACGGAAGCGCCTCCATTTGACACCAACTGCCTCACAAATGCTAAAAATCGGTCGGGCCTTTGGGTGCCATTTCTTGTGATGAGAATTTTCGCCACAGCAGGACTGAGGTATATTTCCTTTGTGGGTCATTCCAGAAGATAGATGACAATTTAGGCGCCAGCATTTCAAAACGCATGTATTTTATAAGTATTCTGTTATTTTTCAGGTAATAAACCATTTTGTAATTGGATTCATCCAGCTCAACCTGTTCACTTTTTAGGAAATATTTTACTTGTCATGTCATATATGATGTATTTGGAGCAACACTGTTACAATACTCGGCACTTGTAAAACATGTAAAAAAAATAAATAAATAAAAAAAGAAGAAATTATTGACAATTAAAGTACAATTTTACGTGACTACTGATTTAATTTTGACGCTGCTCAAAAATAGGATTGCGAATCCATGCTAATGTTATTTTTTGATCAACATTAGGTGCATGCTCGTCAAGGAGAAAAAAATAGCTATATAATAATAATAATAATAATTAATCATGATAAAAACGTGATATTAATGCATTCAAATTCCGGCTGAAAACAGTGAAAATATATGAAGAATAAAAGCGAGGACTTGCCTTAAATAGGTCTGCCAATGGTCAGAGCAATAAGCTTAATGACGTCACGCCTGCTAGTAAAGTAGCTCACTTTTTTCTCTCTTCCTCTCGATGGACAGTTTTAACAGGGCTGCTTCAGAATCTACTTACTACTGTTTCAAATATGTCTGTGATTAAAAACAATGTTTTCTGTGTTTTTTTGTTTTTTTTAACAATTGCAGCAAAGTCATCAACAAAAGCAGACCAAAAAAACCTGACTGAAAACATTACATAAAGGCTCTCTATTGGCTGTATTTGGTGTGTAAATTGGTCATCGTGCAAGTGGATTAGAGAAGAAAAGGCCATTTTATTGGGTGCTCACCAGCTAATTTGTATTTTAAGTAACCAGGGGTTCGTTTCAAATAGCAGGTTTGGTGAAACCTCCGAGTCTGTTAACCCAGAGTCCTTTAACGCAGATTCTGTTAATGGACTTAATGAGTTTTCACTGAGTGTCCTCCAAATCTGATATAATGACCCATAATGTATGTATGTCTGTTTGTTTGTTTGTTTGTTTGTATGGATTGTAGACGGCCGGGACTTGTCTAAACATTAAACTAAACGGAGAGCGGTCGAGGCATAAAGGGTTAAAGAGGCGCAGCTAGAGCCGGTGGAGCTGAAGTCATCCGGCAAAAAGCGCACAGCGAAGGAGGAAGAGCAAGAGGAGGAGGAGGAGAATTAGAGCTACACAAAGCCCCTCCAAAATACTCATCAAGGTGGATGTTCTCTCTTTTTTTTTTTTTTCGAACTATTTGCCTGTACTGAGAAGAAGTGGAATGAGAAGGGAAACAAAGACAGCAGCCCCGTATGGCTCCAAGCACCACGACGCTCGCAGCCAAGCTCCCCAAGTCCGCCTCACACGAGCGTGCTGTCGTGCGCCATGAGAGGAGTAGTGTGGCCCAGCTCCACTGAGAGGAGGATATATCACCTGACAAGCGCCCTCCTCCCTCTCCATCACTAGCAACACAACCAAAGGGGGGGACAGAACCAAACACCGTCGCTCTCCCCATCTCGCAAACGGGAGGCAGTGAACGCCTCACATCAGCTGCGCGTTCAAGGAAGGACACAACTTTCAGTACCTGGGGAGAAAAAGTCGGGCCAACTTGCATCCCCGACTGGACCGAGCTGTGTGGGTCTCCTTGTGAGTAGTTTAGTTGTGAAAGTCCAGCAAAGTCCCGATAAAGTCCTGGGGCCACTGCATCGAAGATGCCGGTCCGGAGAGGCCATGTGGCTCCGCAGAACACCTTCCTGGACACCATCATCAGGAAATTCGACAGCCAAAGTAAGTTCAGATTCAAATATATGTCTAATAATAGTGTTGATTAATACCTTCCTGGCAGAATTTGGTAAATCTAAATCATGGCAACAAATGACTGCCGTATAGTTGTGTCATGTATTGTTAGAATGAAAAGATATGTCCTCATTGTGTACAATGTTAATTTAATGACAAAAAAAAAATCTGATTTGAGCATTTATTTTATATTCTTGATTTCCAGTATAAGGTCCTTGTCCACTCTTTGTCCTCAATTCAGCACACTAATGTAGTGACTAGTAATAATATTTTTTCCCCATTAGTGCCACGTTTCGATTACAAATGCAACATTGAGCTATATCAAATAAATGCTCGAATGGCTTTGATATCCTTGATATCCAACGGTCCATGTACACTGTAAAAAATGAAACAAAATTATAAAAATGAGTCAAAATTTCAAGGTGACAAACTTCAGTAAAATTTCAAGCTGGGCAATTGAACAAAATGTTTAAATTAAGTTTTGCTGATGTGAAAATGGACTTTCCCACATGTCAAAAATTCTTATTTTAAAGTTGTTCCAACTTAAATTACTGTTTTACTACCCCGCCTCCCCCCCCAAAAAAGTTGTTTTTTTTCAGAAGTGTTACTGTTGTCCTTTTGTCCCAACTAATAGGGCAACTTTGCCATTTAGTCATTAGTGAGGCAAAACTGCCCATGTTCACATGTGCATACTACCATTACGTGTGAAACGCTTAATGTTAACAGGTCGAATTTTATCTCACTATGACATAAAATGGATAGGAGTACTAGTAGTTCTTTGCCCACAATTTTTTTCTTTTGTCAAAATAGTGCAAAAAACAATTGAGCTGGCGAATCATGTTCATCTCAATTTAATCTGTGAAATACAGTTTAAGTTCCATGTACTTCTATGCTCTTTGTCCTCACTAGAATAGGAAAACTTTGGCACGCACGTACACTAGCATGACTAAATTGTCATACTAGCGAAGTACATGGACCTTATGCTGGAGATATTGTAGGAAAAAGCTTTTCCATAATCAATCCTTATCGTCCTTCTGCATCAGCCAGGCAGCACATCCATAATTGTCCACAATCAGGACAATGCACAATATCGAGTGAGCAGCAGTAAAATTGTCCTCAGAAACCAGCAAAGTGATCAGATAATAGTGCAGTATAAAACAAAACAGAGCGACAGTTATTTATTGCAATTGAGATGAATTAGTAGCACTTACGGCAGTTAGCAATTGTGTCTCCGGCAGCTCGGGAAAAGAAGCTGCATTATTGCGGAGTGAAAAAAACCAATCATTTTTGTTTTATTTGGACACTTTGAAATCTGCTGAATGCTTCATTGTGCCTCTCGGTATAGCGCTCGAAAGGTGTCCAGATTGTCAAATGTGCAACCAAGTTGCAGTCTTCCCAACCACCCTGTCCCTCACTCACTTCCTGGAACTTTGATGTGTATCAGTCATGATTTTTTTTTTTTTTTTTTTTTCCCCCCTCGTGAATATGTGAGCAGACTTCAAACAAGCCTCTGTGGTTAACAATGGCACCGTTTCTCTGGAAATTCACCTCAGGGCACGACGAAGAGGAAGGTGGCGGTGCTACTGATTTGTTGTATCAGCTCAGGTTGCCAGGTTGATTGCACTACTTGAGTTCCCACTAGCAGCTCCACATAGGACAAAAATGGCACAAGTTAGTCGAGATTCGATGCAAATGTCCTCGACACTGCGTTAGGCACGCCCGCGCCAGCTAAGACGACGCATTACAAGTACGCCGCGATTGAAATCGGCCAGGATATTTCACAGCTGACCGATGTTTGTTACAAAGCAGAGCGGTGCAGAACACACAAGGTGAATAGCGGACCTTGAAAGTGAGCACTCAGCATTAATCCACGGGATCCTCCGTGACTCTATAAAGGTGAACATTTTCCTCTCGCTTCCCACTCCACGTCACTACAAGGGTGCATGTTTCCAACATGTCTCCATCACAGATTTCCATCTGCTCAAGCGAGTGGCAGGTTGCACCTTTTATTACCGGGTGGGATGATTAATTATGGGGGAGCAAAATGTGCATCGGAGAGGTCCATAACCACACATCAGTGCTTTCCAAATGTCTAGGTGACTCATTTCTTCCCAACGAATTCTCACGCGGTTGGAGCAGGTCTTTTAGTTTGCCTAACAAAGCATGCTAATGGCGATAGAGAAGTCCCCGTTTAATGGCTGTGGTGGGGAAGAGGCATTTCGCTCGACACTTTTTAGATGCTTCTTATGCCTAAAAAGTGTTTTAAAGTGTTGACAATGGCTGTATTTTATTCTCTGTTTCTTGCCTAACATCCAATCGAACTGGTGGGTGTGGCTTTCATATGCCATTTTCCCCTCTACACTGTAAAGAACACAACGTGTATTTTTTGGGGTGAAAACGGGCATCTAAATTGGAACAACTTTAAAATATGTATTGAAATGTATGGCAACAATGTCGGGGAGCACAACAAAGCAGTTTGATTTTTTTTTCAGCATATATCGTTTAAGTTAGGGGACAATTAGTTATGTAAAGTCTTATTTCTTTGTTGTGCAATGCGGGAAAGTCAATTTTCACAACAGCAAAACTTGAAGTACTGCATTAAGTTGAATTGCCCAACTTCAAATTTTATTAAAGTTTGTTGCCTTGAAATTTTGAGTACACTCAACTTTTTTATTTTTTTTGAAATTTAAAAAAAAATTTTAATTCACTGCCAGGCATCTTCAAACCTTCATTTACCCAAACGTTTGAAAAAATGTGAAAAAAAAATCTAAATAAATTCCTGGGATTGAATGGCTGGACTGTGAAAAGACAAACAAATACGCCAATGGCAGTGAATGAGTTAAGAGGCCTTCTGGTGTTATGCAAGAGTGCAACAGAACCAGGAAAAACAATCCAACCACTTGTATTAGCTCCCAAAAAAAAAAAAAAAAAAAATGTAACTTGTGATATTTCTTAAAATAAGTGGTTTATTTGTGTTGTGGGCGACAATCAGAAGCCGGGCGACAATCAGAAGCCGGGCGATTGTGTTTGTCGTGCTACTGGTGATGGAAACCAACGCAGGTGGGAATGAGTCAGGAGAGAAAAGCAATCTCCACGCTCCAACGGGCATGGCAGACTAATTTATTTCCGCCGTGGCGTGGCGCTTTTGAAATAATGCGCTGGGATCACTCGCTGTGGATGCCTAATAGTCAACCTTGGAGGAAGATGATTAAGGAGGGAAAACTACAACAGTTGTCACCATGTGCCTGGATTGAGTGTACTGTATCGCGCGCCGGTCAGAGAACAGAGGAATTCTGCTACACACTGCGGACGAAAATAATTGGACACTTGGCCTGAAAAATATGCAATCTGAAAAATATGGAACTTTCTACACGGATGTAGATGTTTTCCAAACTATCTGTGGTTTTGACCCAATGTCCTTCAGGGCTCCGTGTTGGGCTCTCACAATTCATATTGTCAGAGCGATAATCTGCTGTCAAGCGCGTGGTCCCAATGACATCATCAACGGTTTGGCGTCTGCTGATCCAAGCGCATAGTGTTTATGAATCAAAGAGGTCAAGGGTACAGTGGCTGCTAAACAGACCCCGTCAGGGTGGAGCCGCTCATTGGATTATTCGACAGACTCGAGCAAGAGGTCAAAGCTGTTTGCCATGCATTTATTGACATGTCCACTGGAGGGAAATCAATGGGCAGAGTGACGTTTGCTTCCATGATGGGCTCCACGAATAGCAGGAAGGCCTTTGTCCAAATGCACGGAAATATAGACGCAAGCCCTACTTTTATACGAAGTCAAAGGGCACAGCCTTACATACTCATTTCAATGTATCATACCATCAACGCATCATACAATGTTGTAATATTAGTTTCTCAACTTTATGTCATATAAAGTACCTAGAAAATGCTTGCCATATTCCATATTTTTGTACTTTTTGCGTGTTAATCGCAGCAATTTATTGTACGGTACTATTAAAGTAGCGTTCGTCTGACATGGTCGCTACCCCACGTGGTCCCAATGCAAGTTGACCGTAATGACAAATTCAAAATAAATGATTGTATCCGCACCGTTATTCATATTTTAAAAAACATATATATTTATACCAAAATAAAAAAATAAACCAATCAAATCACGCGAGCGTGCACAGATTTGGCAATGCGACTCGTTAACACTCGTGCGAGCGCTGGGAGCTTTGTATTCAAACAAATTTCATGCCCTTGGATCCGTTTATTCATTCTCCTTATGCGGACAACTATTGCAAATCTGCTTGAAATGCTTCTTGCTCAGCTTGTCATTTGAGCTCAGTTTGGATCACTTTTGTGAGAGTTGAACTGAAGGTTGTTTATTCTCACATTTTGGCTTGATTAAAAGAAGAAACTTAGTGATAGACTTCTCCTAAGATTAGATTAATGAGCTTGTCACCTGGATGTGAGGAACTGCTCTACTGCTGTAAACTAAATTAGTTGACATCTTATTACATTATCAAAGTGCCAATGAGCACAGTTTCTGCACAGTTTCTGTTGTGTTGATTTTTATTTTCCAAATCGAAATTTTGGGTTAGAACAAAATGCCGGTTCCATTGTATTTGGTTATGCTTAAAAAAAAAAAAAATCTCAAATCTGGCTTTGTTTCATGTGGGCTCATTGTGAAATGCCAGTGTTAGGCCTGAGGGTGCGCTGTATGTTTTTTTTTTCAGCCATTGACTGACTGCATAATTCATGTTCGAGAGCTTTATGGTTGCTTTCTTTTCTTTGATCCAGACTAATATAATATAACAATATGGTGTGGCGAGCTCACTAGATGTGCGTTGCATGCACATTGTGCTCTAACGTGGGTTGATGTCACACCTTAGTGACTGTCACAGGGCGGTTGAGTAGCCTTAAAATAATGACTCAAAGTTATGTAAAAATATTCCTCGAAATTTTTTGGGGTGCATAAAACGGAGTGGAAAAACACTCAAGTACTAAGTAACTTGTGACCAACTACTGATTAATGTATTTTTTTTTTAAATAATGCATGAAGGTCAAATCAAAAACAATACGAATATGCTAATTCAAATATAGCTACTTTAGCACAATACAGTTTTATGAAATAAAATAACACTTTAAAGTGGGAGTCAATCCAAACATGTTTTTTCAAGAATATGTTCCATGCAGGTCCACGAGTTGAAACAAACATTCTGATTAATATTGCGTTTGTGCAATATGACTTATGCAGCAAAATCCACCCGTTTTTAGCCATCTCTGAGGGCGGCCATTTTGTCGACTCAGGGCTCGGGTAACGACCAATCACAGCTCATATGTTTTCTGTAGCTATGCCGTGATTGGCTCAATCATCAACCATCAACCAATCATGGCTTAGCTTCAGAAAACAGGTGAGCCGTAATTGGTCGTTACCTGAGCCCTGAGCAGCTTTGATGTCATTTTCAGTCGACAGAAGAGACAAAATGGCCGCCCCCTTGAGCATTTTGCAAATGCAGACTAAGATAGCCTCTTGTTTGTTCTTCAGGTTCCAAGTGGATTTATTGGATGGAATGATATCACTTTTAGGCGGACACAGAAGATGCATGACATAGCTGTTCTTTTTATTTAGTCCATCCATCAATTCCTATACCACTTATCCTGGCAAGCAGGAGCCAATCTGTAAGGTAAACAACATAGATTTGCTCCAATGTCCCGTCATGTGATTTGCCGGGTGACATGGATTCAAACGTCACTCTGAGTTATTTGAAATTGGTGAACCAATTGTGAAAAGGTTTCTCTGAAAAATCAAGCTAGATCATGCAAGCAAAGGAAAGTACACGTAGTGAGCAGAATGCCGCCGAATACAACATGTATCATTTAAATTAAAAATCCTCTGAGCAGTAATCCAAAAACTAACCCGAATATCAATCTGCCACCATATCCCCACCACTCCTGACTGTACGCTCAGCCTCTCCGTTTGAATTCATGCTTTTTTTTTTCTTTTTTTTACACACATATTGGAGTAGAGGGCAAGACTGCATGCTGTACCACAACAACAAACAACATTTATGACCTCAATGTGAGGCCACAGCAACCTTTTGGGGCTTTATGTTATTTGTTATGCTCCTTAGAGAAGGACGTTGGCCAATTACAATGCTTGAATCCACTGTCCTCCCTGGAGGATGTTACCATTCGGCGGCTTAAAGTGCGCACACACATGCACACGCTCTTCCGTCGCCATGGCAACTGAACCCCCTCGACACACCCACCCACACAACCTCCCACTGTCTCTCTCTTTCTCAGTACTACACACATACGCTCTAACAACATAGAGATACTGTGCATTGTAACCTATCCCAAAACTTTTACCAAGCAGACACTAAATGAAGTGGGGGGGACTCAAAATCTCTCATATTTCTCAGCAAGATCACCAAAAGGGTGAATGCAATGCATTTATAAGTTGAAGGGTACCTTTTCCGATACTTGAGCTCCGACCAAAGCACTGAAATGATTGCGAGCACACACTCCAAAATCTTGTAGAATGATAGAAGAGTGAAAACTAATGGAGACCAACAATTTTGGCTCCATTTTCTTTTTTTTGTAGCTGAAACAACCGCAAATGGATGCTGTATTAATGCAGGCTTTTGTTTAGATGAGACTTCTTCGTCGGATGTTTCATGGGTCAAGACGGAGGCTAAGAAATCTTAGATGCAGATCTAATTAGTGGATACACCATTTATTTTTATATTATTAAAAATGTATTAATACAAATAAAATACTCGCAAATCCAGCAACATCCCGTATTTACTGGATTGATCCTGTACCACCATTTGCATTAAACGGGTTTTGCTCACAACTGAACTTTTCTGACCGATTAGATTATTTACATCATCAATTTTTGTCCGTCACTGATGGACGCCCGTTTTTCAGACGTTTTTGGGGGGACCGACTGACGGACCAACGGTCTTCTGACAATTTTAAATTTAACATTTTAAAAAAATTCTACAATTACTAACATGCACTATTATGGCATCGCTGTCATATTCACGACCGTTGTTTACTAACAACAGCAGGTCGTCCACCAGAGTTTTTGGGGCTTGACGCATGGCTGCTTCGTTGTACTTTGATGAGCTTGGCAATGCGTTGCATAATGCGAAGGCCTTCATGTTCCCAGTGGGGGGTGGAGGAAGAGATGCCTTCTGTGGCCCGGTGAAATACTGTCGGAAGCGTGCACACATTTTGGCTGTCAAGATTACCTCCGCGGGTCTCTGCTCTAATACGACGACTCATTGTACAGCACGCCGCTCACCCTGCGCAGCTGGATTTTTATGATCACGCTCTCGGGTCATCTCAATCACCGGAGTCAAACTGAAGGCCCGGGGGCCAGATTCGGCCCGCTGTCATTTTGTGTGGCCCACGAAAGCTACTTTTTCATCTGTCTCACTCGATGCTTTTGAATAGAATCTAGAAAAAAAAAAGACCATTTTCTTCATTTTTACCTTCATTTATTTTGATGCCAAAGCAGAAGCTGTTTTTGTTACCCAACTTTGAAAACATGTACTGTAGTGCAGTTGAATATATGCTTGGCACTATTTTACTGGACTCCCGATTTCAAAACAATGTATTCATCATATTTGTTGCTAGATGTAACATCTGCTGTTGCAGTCGTGAGTGGATAAACGGATTTGACCCTCCTGCTCTAAATGAAGAAATAATGAGAAAAATGTTACTTTATGGCAGCAATACACGGAGAACTGAGTGGCTTCCCTGGTGGTTAGGTTGTTTTCTCTGCCCCATCTGTTGAACTGGACCTAGTGAGTGGCGCAGCAATGCATACACAGTTTGTCCTCTCTTGTCCCCATTGCGTCCCCCACCGCCCCCGCCCCCCGCCACTCGTAAACTTGTGGATCATGTAAACTCTCACTGCTGACCTCACCTTCCATATCCTTTCTTCTTCCTGCTCTTGAAATGTTTATTAACTTCCAAGGAAGGTTTGAAGTAACATTTTTATATCCTGGCTAGCTGCAGGTTTTGTTTTTCGTTTTTCCAACCTCCTCAAAATATGGTTGTCAAAAAATAGTGCTGATATCCCAATTGAACTTTTTACTATTTCACTGTCACTGTTTGGATTACCTCGCCATGGGCACCACATGGTAAAAATTGATTTTTTTTTTTTTTTTTTTTAACAGACTAAATATTTCCATAAAAAATGTCTTCATATTCATAAATCATTGTAAACAAATTCATTGTAAACAATTTTTAGTCAATGGGCGAGTGTGCCCTTTTTCATGCCTGTCTTAGCTCCGCCCCTGTATGGCCTTCCCACTTTCCGAATAAAGGGAGGAGTGAGCGTGCAGCACTTTGCCTGAATTGTTGAGTGAAAGAATGGCAGAACAACCGACGGTCACACTGCCCAAACTGTCAGGGAGAGAATGTCGAGGTGTCTCATTCATGGAGTAAACTGGGGAAGAAATTGACAACGCTCCCTCCAGCAACTTCTGTTAGCAGCAGACCCCACTATTTTTCAGCCTTCCCATCTTCACTACGCTCACTCGTTGTCATGGCTACTGGGAGCTCAACAACATTCCATTTGAACATTTTGCATGTAATTCTGCTCATCATGTAACTTCTGGCGAATGGGTCATCACAGATTTCATTTCAATTGATTTTTTTTTTTTTTTTTTAAACACTCGCTTATAAAATGCATGGTTTGTCGAAAAATATTGGTGGCTAAATTATCCTCCAATTCTGGCACGATCCGTACATTCTTCTCCGTCCCTTTATGTAGTCTTTTACCACCTGAAGGTGAGATTTGTCTTTCTTTTAAGAATAAGTGTTGGCACAAAGTACCACAAAAAGCCAAGGACAAAGCATTCAGACTTAAATTATTGTTCAATACAAAATTGCACTCAAGAAGGTTGATGTGCACTCTATGGATCAATGGAGTGCGTCAGATCCGTTTTTCTGTGATTGCATTGTTATTTCATTATTATGAACTTGCTTTGTTTTTGCTATTCGATTAAGTTGAGAGCATTTTGGCCCCATTATAGACAGTTGAACTTTCTGGGAAGATACAGTACAGAAGACCCTCAAACCAGCTTTTACAACAACCCCCCAAAAAAAAAACACATTTCTTTTTTTGTCAGCCGTCTGATCATTTTTCTCAGATCTTTAAATACATTGCCTCGTGATTCGTCTCCCTCCCGACGCTCAGCTTATAAAATTGTGTGCCTATTATGAGAATGTGTCCAAGTCAGAAAACATCAAACGCAAGCATCTCTGCCAGGGTTTCTTTACCTGCTCGGATAAAATAACTGAGCAGGGACACATCGATTGCACCTTGTTAAGAAAGGCAAAATCAGCAATGAAGAAAAAAAAAAAGAAAATATTATACTGAACCATTTTTCAGAATGCGAAATATGATATTTAATGGGCTGCTGCTTTATCTTGTAGTTGCAACTAACTCAAATAAGTGAAAAAAATCAATTGAGACACATAATAGTGTTCTTCTTGTCATTGGGACCATCTCCCTTCCTCAAATCTCTTTCGCCCTCCCCGTTACGCTGAACGGTTGATCCACAGTACTTGAACTCCTGCACCCCCTCCACCGCTTCTCCTTGGAAGCCTCCCTTTCATTCACGCACATGCTTCCCCATGCACCCCCCCCCCCCCCCCAGGTTCTTTTCCACCCGCTCCCGACTGACGCCGCGGATCAAAATGTCATCTGCAAACATCAGAGTCCACCGAGACTTTTGTCTGCCCTCGCCCGTCCATCAACATAGCAAACTCGAAGGGTCTCGGAGCTGATCCTTGATGCCTGACGTGACCATGAAAAATGATAATCACCCTTACAAATGTTTCAGAATGTGCTGATTTGGCATCATTTCCTGTCCCGCTCATTCATTATTTAGCTTTTACTTGTTGATCACGGCTTCCTCACCCTTCCGCCGCCCTTTCTTTCTCGTGTCATTCATAAATCTATTCATTAATCTCGTGCCTCCTCGTGTCGCTCACCTGTTCCGAATACATTTTCATGCTCCTTGGGCTGCCACGCCACCTCGAAAGGGGCACAGAAAAGGTCAGAATGAAAGACTCAGACGTCCGCCGAGCATTTAGGATTAGTGCTCATTTGCATAAATCTGGAAAACCTCATTAAGACAGAGGGACACTTTTGAGCGAACAAGCCCATTAAGGATTGCTGTGATTATGGGATTATCGCTGTTAATGACAGTAGGGGGATTGGGCCTATGTGCCATGTTGCATGGAAAAAACTAGCATTTGAGCAAAGTCACCTATTGATTGGACGTTTTTTTTCCTTTTACCCCCCTTAAATGGCATGTACAGTATTTTTGTAAATAACCGAGCTAGATGTCAGATGCATCTTGCAAATGTTTTGCTATTAAAATAGATGAAAGCAATCCATTCCATTGACCTCTGTTAGGACTTGGAGGACAATCCTGTGGGAATTAGCCGATACGAAAAGGAAGTTCTCCAAGTACTCGGGGCAACGGCGGTAGCATGCAAAGGCTTTGAGATCCGTTCCTCGGCCAGAGCCTTCAGCTGTTTAGCCATCGAGGGTGGGAGAAAAAGGAGAGCCATCCACGATACCATCAAAGTGGAGGGGAGGACCTCAAAATGGCCGCTCAAAAGAGGAAAGCCATGGCGACACACAATTTGGTTTGATCAGCACTGGTGGCATCACCTAGAGGTAGTGTCAGTCTTAAATGGCACCCTGACAACGCCACGCACCCCCCCCCACCCGATTCCTTAAAGCAACACTGTGTCATGTCAGTTTTTGTTGATTATGGCGGCGCCATGTGGACAAAAGCAGTAGTGTTTTGAGAAAAATCAACCACATTTCCCATACGTGCCAGCGCGTAGTGTCGTGAAATACTGAGCCGTCCTTGTAGCGAAAGGAGGAAGTGAGTATGCCGTAAAGTAATTCAGGGCATTTGTATTTGTTTGTGTGCCAGGGTTGATCCCATCCTCCTCAAAGTTGCTTTGTGCCAGTAGAAACGATAGAGACCCCCTCAGGGCATGAAGTCTCATTCAACTACTGTACTTGTAAGTCAACGTTTCATCAAAACAGTTGTGAACATTTTTTTATTAAGGTCGATTTCTTGCCCAGTGCTGCTTTAAATTCTGTGCGCAATAATGGGCTGTAATGGGTCTGTCAAATCTTCAGTTTCCATGGCAATAGCCCAGTTTGAAGCTTGGAACTGAAAGGAGCACAATTCCTCATCCTGTTGTGGAGTTTGTCTGCAACAGTGACACGTAAACGTGCTGTTTCTCTTTGTGCCTCTTGCGTAATATCCTTAATATTCTTCTTCTGCTGGGCGTCTCGCTCTCCTTTTGTCTTTCTCTCGCTCCCTTTACCTTGCCATCTGTGCGCGGAGCGGGCTCAGCAGAGCTGCTGCGTGGACTTGTGCCTCCAGCACACGGGCTTCCCTCCTCATCCGCCTACGCGCCGTACTCGGGGAGATTCCAAGCAAACACAACACTCACGGATACACGCTCACCCACGCACGCAGACACTACAGCTTGCCCATGCGCTAACTGGCAGACTGCAGAGAAGCCCTCAAAGTCTGGTTCTTAGTGAATTATTCAGTCTGCGTTGGCGAGTCTGCTTTGTACCCATGTGCGCGTTTTACACGCGGCTGCATTTGTACATGCGTGTCTGTGTGTGAATATTAAAAGGTGTTTTCCTCCGGCGCGGCACCGAGTCTTTAATCAGCCTTTCTATCAGCCCACTTTAGGCTTCAAAAGCTCATTAGAGAGAAATTGCAGACAAAGCTGCCAGTGGAAGTGCCAGTGATGTCACTAAGAGCAAAGATGGCTCGGCAACAAATGCTGATGTTAAGCATCCCACTGTCATATTCATATTACGAGCAAATGTGTGTTTGGGATAATAGCAGTGCATTTAAATTACACTTAGTAATACTATATGCATTAAAAAAATTGCATTAGATAGACAGCAAAAACAGTGGAGAGTCATCAAAACTTTCTTCAGTGGATTCTTTCTTGCTGTGACTAAACGCGTTTAAGATCAGTCTATCCTATTTTCCAGATTTTTTTTTTGCATCGTAACCATGAACCTGTTTGATGACGAGTGATGCACTGATACCATTTTGTTAGACAGACTACAAGCACTGACATTTGAGTATCACGATACCTTGTACCGATACTTGGTCGTCATTGCAATTGTGATGAACATGTTCTTAATCGTCACCAAACATTGTGCAAAACATACAAAAACAAACTTTTCTTGAATGTGGCATAAGCTTTACTCAAATATTGTAGAATCCCCTTTTATACTAACACCTTGTAATTTTAACATCCAACCATTGTTCCTATGAAATATTTTTCTCGTGTTGCGAAACATTTCACTAAAATGTAGCTAGTAGAACAAGGCCTTTCACTTATGCGGTGTCTGTTTGAACACTAGGATTCGTTATGTTGTTTTTTTTCCCCTCCACATGGCTCCGACCTAGAAGGTATTTGTCACGCTAGATACGCTAAGTGGTATCGGTGTGTATTATTGGAGCATTTTTACGAGTATCAGTACCTTCAGACGTACAGTATCGATCACCGATCCCAAAACGTCCGTATCCGTATACATCCTTAGGAATTACATTTCAAGTAAATACTGCCCAAATTTTCAGGAATCTCACTGGGTGGGCAGTCCGTCAATCTTGGCGGGCCTGTGCACGCCCATGGCTCCGCCCCTGTTCCAGAGTCAAACGCAAAAGCCAAAAGATGAACAAAAACACAGACGGCGACACAACTAACATTTGGCACGTACGACTGGTTTCCTGCTGTTTGAAGCTGTCCGACAACATGCATTCTACTGATTTATCCAATCTCTTGATGTGCATCTTTATGTCATCACACACATACTGCGTACGAAAAACGAATCAAGCTCTCCAAACGAGCTAAACAGCATGAAACAACCCATCTTGCTTGCAGGCCATTATCAATGACAAAAGACCACATCGTCAAAAGGCAGACAAGTGAAATGTACTATATGCTCTCACATGCACACACTCGCATTTCTGCCGTTGGATTACCAAGTGCTCATTGCAGCAAGACAAACCTATCAAGTTTTATGAGCCTCAGAGGACCACTGCTGCCGCTAATTCATGGAGGCGAGCTATCAAGCGCAACCACACAACGGATCTTCACTGTTTCCATGAATATGTGAACAGGCTTTCCATCACGTATGTCTCCTGTCGGAGTGGCCAGTGGCCACAATGTGAAGTTGATCGACTATTTTCATGGTCATAAAGCGGAGCTGTGGTCATTGCATACTTAAAGTTTGGGAAAATAGCAACATAAGTTTTTAATGTTAATAGAAAGGTGTAAATAAATGCGGTGTTTAGGTGGATATTATTTTAGAACTGAGGTTTAAGGTAGTTTTTGATTTTTCATTATAGTTTTTAGTTTTTTATTTGTTAGTTTTAAAAAATGCTTTTTGTTAGTTTGGTTTAGGTTTAGTATTAGTTTTTTTTAATTATTCTTTTTTTTAAGCATTTGTCCCGTGTAAGGAAAAAGGTCGCTAAGTATTGTGAAATAAACTAAGGTAAAGTACAATTTTCAAGTGTTTGACCTTCCAGCAATAACTAAATGAATATTTAAATTGAACTGTGAAAGCTCATGCACAGTATGATGTTAAATGGAAAGACATTTTTGATGTAATTTGTGTTGCTTTTAGTTAGTTTTATAAACCTAAGATGCATTTTCAGTTTTTGTTATTTTGTTTAATGAATGAAAATGATCTTTCCAAGTTTAGTTTGAGTTATTGAGTTGTTTTTTGTTAACTATAATAAACTTGACATCCATGGGGGATAATGTCAACAAAACGGCTAATATCACTAAAATGAATAATAACTAAAATTTTGATGAAGTACGGCTCGAAATTATGGAATTTATTAAAACCATGTGGTTCATTTTTTAAAATTTTTATATAGCTTTGCGATCTGATCTGATCGTTGACAAAGAGAAACGGATCCCTGAATGTTGAAGACAATGGAAAATATTTAACATTTAATTGCAGGAAGTCAAAGATCTTTTTAGTGATAACACCGTACTATATTTTGCCATGAGTCACAGTAAGCTCAGTGTCGTCAAGGTCTGAAATGTTGCATACCAAGTAAGAACCTGAAGTCCTTGAAGCCAATTTACAAGAGTTTGCCTTTGTGAAGATCACCAAAAATGGAATGCGAATGTTTTTTGGACTACCGTGGTGCTTTTAATGACCTACCGGCCTCATATTCCCTGCCACAATAATCCTTCCGCCAAATTATAGTTATTTATGATCCCAAATGAATTGTGCTAGTTGCAAGGGTCTACAGACAAACCATTTTTTTTTCTTGCCTTCAAGCATTTGCCGTCATTACATAGACGTCTTTCACTTGAAATAAGGCCTTGTTAGCCGTACCAAAATGTGCGTGCAAACTGCCCGAGTGCCGGCTGCCCTGCAAGAAAAGGACAACTTTAAATCTTAAATATCCCTGGGTACCTCCTTTTCTTTGAACCACCCCATTTATTATCATAGTGTTGAGGAAATGTATCTCATTAGGGAGCTTCATGGTAAAGTTTGTCTACAGGAAGGAGGCCGGGTCAAATTCATCAATGCTTGATTGCGATGGTTGGTTGACAGAACGATGCATTGAAAAGCATATTGGGCTAAATTGTTTTTGTTCACGCCCAAATATCCACTTCCATTCTTATCGCCTGAGGTTTCTGTACAGGTAAAGTAACGTTAGTCTCAGTACAAGGTTTCACCACAGAACTGGCGAAAAGAATGGATTCTTTTAAAACGCCTTCCATCCTTTAACAGATCCGGCTCGACTCCACATTATCCTGCCCATAGATCATTGTCCATTCGTCATGTCGCTTCTGCTTCAGATCTGTAATCAATCAGTCCCTCAGTATTTCTTGATTTTCCCTTGATCCAACTTCGTCGCCGATCATTTCATCGCCTTTAATTTCGGAAGCCTCATCTGACGCGTTTGTATTATTCTCCATTCTTCCACCTCTTCTCTTACTATGTAACCACATACTTGGATGACTGTGATGTTTCTCAGAGGTCAAACAGGGACAATGGTACTTATTAAAAAGTCAAATGTCCAGCAAATCGTTCCATCCATCGGTTTTTATTTCATTTTTGAAATGAAACTCATGAGGCCTGAAGTGCTAACCAATAGCCCATCATGCTGTCCTAAAATTGCGTTGACATTTTGTGTCATTTCAAGCGGCAGAGCTTCCCTTGTAACCAGATTGGAACTACAACCACCTTCTTTTTCTTCAGGTCGAAAGTTCGTCATTGCCAACGCCAGAGTGGAGAACTGCGCCATTATCTTCTGCAACGATGGCTTCTGTCTCATGTGCGGCTACTCGCGAGCTGAGATCATGCAGAAGCCGTGCACGTGTAACTTTCTCTATGGACCTGACACCAAGCGTCTGGCCATCGCTCAGATGGCGCAGGCCCTGCTGGGGTCAGAAGAGAGGAAAGTGGAGATCAACCTTTACCGCAAAGATGGTAGGAAAAGACACATTTTCTTTTGAGTCTTTGTGTGGGGACGTTTGTGACAGCGTTTGAGTGAATAATCAGGATGAGTGAACGGGCAGAACATTAAAATTTGTCTCGAATGAAATGTCAAGGTATTTCTTCTAATCACTGTGTAGGTCCTTGACTTTGGAACTATCAAGAATGTGGACCCTCGCTATATATAGACATTATAAACCCAGAATGGTTCTGAGGTGAGCAGACTAGGGTCACATAGTGCAGCCCGGAGTTCAAAGCACATATGGTGGATCGGCATCCAGTGGTTATGCCGCACGATAATGTCATAAACTGCCAACAGAAGTGAAGTCAGACCCAAGTATATGTTTAGGGACTTTCAAAGCATTTCTATAACAATTCTTCCTAAAGCTTATTCTAATTAACTCATTCACTGCCAGACATTTTTCAGAACCTTTTTTACCCTAACATTTGAAAAATTAAAAAAATATATATAAACAAGTTTCTGGGATTGAATGGCTGGACTGTGAAAAGACAAATAAATATGTCAATGGCAGTGAATGAGTTAATTGGACTATAATGTTAGTAATTAATCACAGGATTGAAAATCAGATAATTTGCTTTAGCAAAGCTATCATTACAAACGTGTGGTGTTTAAGAACATAAAATTAGGAAAGCAACCAAATGGTATTTGAGTGTTTTTCCACCAATGTACATGTGAGTTGGTCTCATCATTTGTTTTTGCGGGGTAATATTTGTTATCCGCATGCTCATTTCGTATGCAAGCTGTTGTGCATGAACAACTTGACTACTTGGTTTTGATATGCAAATGTGGTGTCTCTGTGCCAGTGATTGGGTTGTATCAGCCTTTTCTCATATTTATAATTCTCTTCAAAGCCACAGAGCTCCAAAATCAATTGTAAAGCATTTTTTTGTTTTGTTTTGTTAAATAATTTCCATTCACATGGCTTCAATTTGTCTTTCTATAAATATTCTTAAAAGAAGGCAGCGGAAGACTAACCCTCACGGTTCTGTTTCCAATGGTGACAGAGTAATTACGTTTGCACTCATGACTGCTGGACCAGTACCAGATAACAGGCCACTGGTATTGGTATCAATAGGCAGCTTCCATGGCAATAAACTGCTGCCATTGTACTCATGCTGGCAAGTCCCCGAGCCATTCAAAGCATCTGCTAGACATTTTGCACCTGCGAACAGACACGAGAGCAGCAGAAGGAAGCGGAGGGAGAGACAGATGGAGGGAAACGGCGGGGAAGATGAAAGGCCTTGGAAGAAATGGAGGCGAAACGAGAGGGCAGGAAGATATAATAAGAGGCAGGAAAGCAACATAACAGGCAAAGTGAGGAAGCGAGAAGGAGCGAAACAGTTTGAACGCGTCTCTCGCGCATAATCTGAGCTCACTGCCGGTGGTCAGAGGAAGAGGCGCCGATAAGGTGTCACCAGCTGGCTCTTCTCTGCACATTTGATGTTGTACTCTTTGCAATAGTTGTAATTTGCAACACAAACGCGTCGCGAATCAAAAGTCTCATTTTGTGTGTTGAATGAGAGGTCCTGTCTGCCTAGCGGCTTATTTTTTCAAGAGTTGTTTTGTAATTAGTCGTCCTGAAGCTCTGCACTCAAACATGGAAAATGTACAGCAAGTTGTGTCGTTGGAATTTTTTTCATCTTTGCTCAGTTCTACCGCAACCGGATTAAAAAAAAACGGCCTTGACCGCTGTACATAAATGAACAGATACTGTGGACTGTGTAACGCTTTTAGTTTTTCATGAAGTAAAATGCCGAGTATTCACTGCTATCAGCGTTTCACAGCTTTGTTTTGTCTCGTGCTTTAGATTCTCAGCCTATGTTTAGTCTTCTGTCCTCCTCTACTTTGCTCTCCTGGTCAATGTTCATCTGCGACTCCTGCCTGTCTACTTATCTGACAGCGTGACGCTAAATGGATGAATGCCGTTAGGGTTAAGGTCAAACGTCAACTACATTATTTGCTGTGGAATACCGTTAATGCTGACCAAGATTTTGGGCAACACAAGGAAGTTAAACCCAACTTTTTTTAATCAATAGACTTAATATTATTCTTCTCTCTCATATTAAATCTGTTTATAGCATGAATTTAAATGATCTTTGTAGGCTAAATAGTTCCCATTAGCGACAGAAAAACCCAAACACTCACTAAGGTAACTTGAAACTGACAGAAGAAAGAATAAATCATTTGCACTTTGAAAAAGAACTCATAACAATTAAAGATGTATTTTTCGTAGTCCAAAATTTGACTTTTTAAATTTAGGACCCATAATTTCACACTTCATTTATGCGGCAGTAATTCAGTTATAAATTCCAGTCTTGTCCGTTTCAAGTTATTTCATTTTGCCTCCGTGTTTAAAAACATATGGTCAAATTTAGAATATGTCAATATTGTAATTTAACCATAACATGTCTCTCGTCACCCTTGTTAACATACACTGCAATACAAAACAATTTGTCTTATTGGCCAGAGAAAAAAAACTTAAACTGGACTGGAATGGTGAAGTTATGATTCATCTCAGAGTAATTAATGTTACACAGTCCGTCGTTTTTGAAAACTGGGCATGACATTTTTTGGTCTCTTTGCCCTTCTAAAGTGTTTTGTCAAAACCTTTTCGATTTCTACTCAATTAAATCCAATCAAGAGGAACGGCGATTGCTTCCTTACAGGAAGTCTGAGTCCCCAGCTAAGTACTGCTTATTGACCGACACAGACGTAACTCATTCAAAATACAAGGATGGGACACAATGTCACCTCCCCCACCTCCCCACCCTCTCCCCTCCTGACTCGCCTTGTTCTTCCTCCCACCATAAAGATCGGTCGCTCAATAGAAAGAACAGACTTCCATTATCATACTTGTGATACTTATCCGTTCCCGGATAAGAAGGGTTGTGTTGTTGTTGTTGTTTTTATTTTTAACCTGCAACGGGAACATATCCATGACTCCCCGACTTGCACTCATGACTGACCGCAATTCAAACACATACACGCACACACTCGTTTGGGCTCATTTATCTAGTGCCAAGCTTAGGCACGAGCCTTCACGATGATAGATCTCCCTTCTCGCTCTCACGCTCAATTGTCCGACGCCGATAGCTCACTAGCTTAATCAATCATGCTCTCCAGGAAACCTGCACACATATACACACAAAGTGCATGTGGGGGCTTAGTAGGAAAAGGGATACTGACCAAGTTGGGCGTTACTCCACTGGCAAGGTTCCACATCCCCTGCACTTCGGTTTATTGATTTTGCATTGAATTGCCAAGTATTAAAACGGTAGCCATTGACTGCGATAGAAAGTTAACAAGGATGGAGTCTATTTAACTTCAGTTTATAGGATGAAGAAACTTAAACATAGCAAGAACTGATTATTTAGATTTTATAACCTTTATTAACGGAACAACTAGTGACAATGAGGCACTCTAAAGTGACCATGCTTGCATATTATCAGAAGGCAAGATGGAGTGGGGTGTGGGCATAGCTAGCTTGCGAACTGCATGTCATAATTGCGCCAAATAACTGGTGATGCGAATGAAGGCGCTCAAATTCTTAGTCTCAGACTCCACAACTAGGCAAAGTCCAAGCCGCAGCTAAAAGAAATCAGGAGAACTGAACCGCTAACACTATAAAATGTAACAAATCTCCAAATTCACTTAACACTTAACCCAAGATCAACGTCAGAACAATTGGCAAAGAAAAATCACTGTAGGAGAATAGATCCAACATATCTTCGAATTTTTCTCAAAATTTGACAAGGCTTTTACCAATCGACAAATTTTGGCACGTATGCCAAAAGGACTGAATATATGAATTGCCTCGCTCCAGCTTGGGTGTCCCTTAGCTTTATTTCCTGTATATTACCAGTCCATTCAAGTGGAATTGAAAAGGAAATTGCTATCCCCGCTCTGAGCAATCAGGCGTGACATTTTTATGAGTGCAGACAAGAAATCAGTATCCTGATATGCAAATAATGATAAATTGGAACATTTTATGCTCAGACTTTGACATAGATACTTTCAAAAACAGAAAGGAGGGCTACCGTAAAATGAATGACATGTTCCAGATGCTGATGGTCTAATGCTCTCAGGCGATTACAATTTTTTAACTAATTAATTGCAAAATGTTCCATAATTGATCGCGATTAATCATATTTTTCAGCTACAATTTCTTACAAGGTTTGCAACCGATATTTATTTGCGTAAAATCGTGGAATTAATGTGGTAGAAAAAATAAAAGTATATTTTGATTCCAAGACTGTTCTACTGGCTTTTTTTTTTTAATCCTTGAATATGATTCTTTTCCTGGAAAATACAACTGTTGAACGATACACCAAAGACATACAACTAATAACTAATGTGGTATTAGAATTTGTAAAGTGGGCAAATTATATTTAAAAAAAAAAAAAATCTATATATAGAATTATTTTCAAATTTTTGTCCTGGGTGCTGAATGAACAATTTTGTGTTAACAGAGCGATCCCTCTGGAACATGCGGCACTGTATGACCGGAGGGACTCTTGATTGCCTAGCAGCAGTAGTTAAGCAAAGTACTTCGATAGACACGCAACCTCTCGGGAGGGTTGGCACTGTCTGTCACCTGCCATGGATCATCCCACCTACAGCCAAGTGCTCCGAACACGTAATCACCATTAATGATGCCAGCATTTGCCCACACATTAAGTTTCATTAGGTTGTTTCGGTATATATATCATGAAAAGCCAACTAGAACAGCCAAGCTTTATTTGGGGTGAATCAGAAGCACTTTAAATATTGGTTTATTCTCAACACAGCCACATTCCCAGTTATAAAAGGGTGTGTACACTTGTGCAAATATGTTATTGCAGTTTTTACTTACCCTCTCTAAAAGTTTTTTTTTGGTCAATTGAGTTGTGCACGTTATAGGTAACAGTAACAGAAGAAAGAGTTTTGAAATGAGCTGTTGTTTTGAAAAACAGTCAAAACAACAAAAAAAAAAGCTCTTCTATTAGTGTCGAAACCTGCAAGGGGATAAAAAATGGCTCCTATTTTGCGGAGTTGTTAGTATGTGTGCCCTGCTTTTGTCTGCAGCGGGATGAAACACTTGCAGCAAGCAGAGTCACGCTCATCAATGTGGTGGTCATCCGTCTCCTGACAAAGCGCCTTGTTTCTGGGTTAGCATGCACATTCCTCGTTGTTAATGACACCCAAATAATTGATCATGACACATACGATTGCGATAATGCTGTATTGTGTGTCTGCCTCATTAGTCACCTAATGTGGTATGCCAGGCTGCTTGGCATGCCCACGCGTTCACGGGCAGACCCGGCCGGCAAAGACGCAACATGGCGTTGTCCTTCCAAAACAGCACGGGCAACGATACGTTTGTGTGTGTATGTTTATTGCAGACTAACAGCAATATCAATATGGATGTTAAGTACATAGCAGCGACCTTTCCATCTGTTCATTTGCTGATAAGGAACCTAATGTAATTGCGTTGAAGAGTCAGTTTAATTACCTCCTGTTGTATGGCGGTAATCTTGTTGAAAAAGAGATCATCTTGCTATTTATGGTGGTACCGCCTAAGAACAGAGACTAAAGGTTAAACGATAAAGTAAACTAATGTCCAACATATATTTTTACCTGTGGGTTTCACATAGGCTACTGATGTATGTATGTATGTATGTATCTATGTGTGTGTGTGTATATGTAAACAACAAGCAGGGGCTTAAATCATTAGCATCCCGTTTTTCCCCTCCCATTTATTTTTTTTATTTGGATGAAACTCGTGTTTCCCTTTTTTAGATGGATTGATAGATTGATACTTTCTATATCCTGAGGGGAATTCCAATTTCAGAATCCAGCCGTAATAAAACAAGTCATGAATAGAAAGTGGAACAAAAATCCAAGCAGTAAAAAGTAACAGAGGTGAGAATGTAAACTACAAAACATGTAATCTCACACCACAACCTTTTGAGGAGGAGAGGTATGCAATCACGGGCTGACCGTGCTCGGCATGGAGGCTCTTAATCTTACTGTTGCTTTTACGTGCTGTGGCGGGTGTGTGAGTGAATTTTTCACCTTGCTTTGATATAGACCACCAACCACTTAACATTTCAAATATTTGCCTCTCCATCTTATAGCCTTCCCTGACCCGATACACTCTCCCCACATACACATAAAAGTGCCATAGCAAGATAAAAATATCCAGACACACCTTTAGAGAGTTTCTGGGGCAAAAATAGTTACATACTGTCCAAATGGAAAAGTGGATAGATGTGGTCTGCATATCAACACAAATGACCCCTTGGCAATGTACAACTTTAATTTGAAATACTCACAGTATATATAGTTTGTGGTTTCATTTATAGTCACACATACAATTTCAAATGTGACTTTGCCATTCAGGTCGCAGCCATAAACGGAGCAGAGGTTGTCTGCTTGACAATCAAGTCAGGCAAACCTCATAAAAAGGCCGGATGGAGAGGAAGCGCGATGCCACTGAGTAAGAACGCGCTGCATTCTTATTTGTGGAGTCACCAAACTGAACCTTCACCGTAACGAGCGATCCCCACCCGTAATAGGGTTCGGAGATGAGAACAGGGTGAAAATAAACAACGTCCAAACGGGTAATGGCTTCACTCTTATGGATTGAGCACTTCATTTGTCTTCTTGGCAGCGGGCCATCAGCGGCTGTCAGTCAAACGCTGCACTTGCGCGTGGACCCTAATATCAATCACTGAGCGTTTGAGTCTCCTCCATGGTGCAAATATCTTTAATTCTTCATTGCTGCTGAAACTAAAGCGGATATTGAATAGGAGGAGGTCCATAATAAATCCTAATTTAAAAAGGTAATTTTTAATGTGGTCTGTAAATTCTAAATGGCTCCGTTCGTACTGGCATTGATTATTTAGCCCATTTTTTTTCCAGCTTTGTTTATGCTTACAGTGAAAGTAGCCGGTTATGGTGGCGTTATCTCAAACTGACTGGGGGCTGTGTGCTTACAGAAAGAGGCTCAACATATGCTTGCGCTACAAATCCGACTCCGTGTGAAAGGTGCAAAACTAATTATACAGTACTATAGTGTTCCCCTGCGATATCACGGTTTATTGTTTTCCCCCTCTGCTAGATCGATGATTTTTAAGTGGGGTTTTTTTGTTTTGTTTTTTTTAGACTGTACAGGAAAATCAGAATTTAGAGTTGTGTACCTTAAAGTGGAAATCAACCAAAACATATTTTTTTCAAGAATATGTTCCCAGCAGGCCCACTAGTTGAAACACGGCGTTCTGATTAATATTGCGTTGGTGGAATATGAGTTAAGCAGAAAAATCCACTCCTTTTTAGCCATCTCTGGGGGCGGCCATTTTGTCACTTCTGTCGACTGAAAATGACATCACAACTGCTCATGGCTCAGGTAACGACCGATCACGGCTGACCTTTTTTCTGAAGCTGAGCCGTGATTGGTCGTTGCCTGAGCCCTGAGTAGTTGTGATGTCATTTTCAGGTGACCGAAGTGACAAAATGGCAGAGATGGCTAAAAACGGATGGACTAACCCTTATTCCACAAATGCAATATATATCAGAATGCCTTGTTTCAGCTTGTGGGCTTGCATAGAACATATTCTTGAAAAAAATATGTTTGGGTTGACTTTCCCTTAAGCACATCGGAAATGAACGACGTCCACATTTTGAATTTGTATTCCAGAAGTACATTAATGTAACTTTGTTCAGTGCTTGTCTCCATTATACAAGACATTAATTAGTATTACTACTTGATATGTGTTTTAAGTTTGCTACAGTCCCTCCTTCCCCAGTGATGCAACTGTGAGAAATTTTCGAAACTTTCTTAATGGTCCACGGGTCCAAACTCACTTGAGCAGTACATCGTTCATTTGAAGTATTTGGTCCCACTACACACTGAGATTAATGACAGGCACAACAGAGATTGTGAGCGTCAGAGACCGCTGCTCTTTTCACTGAGAAGTCACGTAGAGACCCACTCCAAAATCTTGTTCAAAGGATTCTCCGAACAGTGCGAGCTGGTAAAGCTGCAAATGGAAGTTTATTTCACCCATATGGCGCATCAGAGAGAATTTTGTTGTTTTACATTGCTATACCTCATATTTCACGTGAAAAATCAATATGATCCAATGTTTATGTTTATCAGACATTCACTGGCCCAATATTTTGGAGTAAGAAGAACTTTGTTGCAGAAGATTATGAATCAATTATTTACCCATTGTTCATGGATTCAGCTAGTGACGTAGATGTTTGTATGTAAAATAATTTCTTTTATTTATTTATTGTTTTAACAGTACAAGTGAAGTATGCTGGTTAAATCTGTGTTGTGATAGCTGCCCACCAAGAAGATTTTGAAATCTGTAGTTTGTACTGACAATAATGTTGCAATTATGTCATTTCATATCATAATTGGAAGATTACAGCACTTAATCAGTATCTAATTATATGGGGCAGTCATTCATAAAGTATGTGTGTGGTATCTCCGTGCCCTCAGGGCCGTATTTACATTGTGTCTTGGAATTACTCTGAGTTGTAATATTTAATTTAGAAATTCACAATTGTTTTCTCTTTGGGTTTTTGTCTCATGGGTGTCTTCTAACTTTTAAATTACATTGGAAAGTAAATGCTTTTTTTTTTTAGCGGTTCTAGTTATAGCCAACTTTTGACTTGTAGATCCAAATTTCAATTTTAATAGCAACTTGATTTTTTTGTTTACACCGGATATGGATGGATGGTCATGCCCGATTGATATCTGGCCTTTAATGACAAATTTTAATTTGAGTGAAAATCAAAACTATCTTGAACCAGCACCGCAAAAATGTGTCTGTGTGAATCTGAATAATACCGAGCCAAAATGCGACATGTGCTTATTGATAGTGCTGACATTATATTGTGAAGGTCTGTTAAGGGGATGCTTAATAACCCGGTGCAGCTAATGATGTTTAACGCACAGGGTATTAGTGTGCTTCTGAAATCTGGGTGTGTGCGCGTGTGTGTAAACGCTTTATCTGCTGAAATTGCCTTCCTTTGATCCGTGGCGTTTTTCATTCTTGTTTCTCAATGTTGCTGCTGCACCGCAAAGTCAAACACGTCATCGCCAACAATGACAAAAGCACGTGATTGGTGTCAGGCAATGGGAGTGGCATTTTCCACCCGTGCTTAAGCTTTAAATTCCGATGCCAATGCTTTCTCAGTGATGTTTATTAGAGCACTCAGGAGGCAGACAAGGTTAAAAATAGCACTTGGTTAGATCAAATTTTCGGATAGTATGTCTTTGCCAATGCTTTTAGGACTGAATGTAGCCCAATTTAGAGGGAGATAATGGAACAAGATGGACGTAAGATAATCGAACTGATGCAAAAGAGTGCATTTTTACTCCTAATGGTAGCTTTCAAAAAACTTTGGAACATCCAACAGTTGTCATGTAATTTCCACTGCAACGTCTTAAATATACTGTAAAAATCCAAGATCATTCTTTGGAATGCACAGTTAATGACTATTCCAGATTGATTCAGAATTCAGAAAAAAAAAATCAAGTTATTGGAAAATCTTAAACACAAATGGGAATTCACACCCTTTAAGATTTTTAGTGGTACCATGAAAGGAATCATTCCTTTTTTTTTTTTTTTTGTCCAAGCCATCACTGGTGCTGCTACCAGCGCGTACAGAAACTTAATGTTTCCGATTCACAAACTTATCGATTTTAGGGCAGACGCTGTGCGCTGTGGAGAAAATCTTTGTTTTCTATATCTGCTATTTGCTCAGCCTCCGCTTTTTAAAATATGCTCACGCCAGGCTGCCCTATTGATTTCCTGCGGGGATTCCGGCAGCTTTGGAAAGCGCTCATCCTAAAGCCGCAAAGACTCGGTCGAGCCTGAATCCGACCCCCCCGTCGGCGAGATACGCGCCGAGGAGCCAGGTGATATCCCCATGCCGGTCAGCTGACCTGCTGACTTCAGATCGACAGATAGCGCTTGATAGCAGGTGAAACCCAAGCGCCTCATCCCGCTAATCCTCCGGCCTCGACGCGGTGACCACACACGTGAGACGTGGCTCGCCCCCCCCCGTCCGCATGCAATATTCACCACGCGCAGCTTGGTGTAGCTAATCCGCGGCTTCTGGAATTTATGCTTCGTATTACACAGAAGCTCATGAGGAGCTTCCAGCACGCGTTTGCACTCGAGTCACAAAACTGACAGCTCGTCGTCGCATTCAAAGGCACTTTCAAGGGCTTTGCAAAGTATACAAAACCAGACCAACGCAAATGGAGTCTAAACAGAATACCATTACCAAAATCAATAAAACATAGTGTGTTTACATTGAATATGAATGTGTTTCTATCATTCAGGTCAGGTTATAGCTTTGTGCCGGGGATTTGAGCTCCTTGAAAAGCTCTTTATACAAAGAGTCTCTTTATATTCTAAATGTCAGGTTGAAAGTCCCTTAAGATAGTGCTTTGTGATTTACTGACGTGCAGCAGGTTAGTGGGGGTTACATGTTGAGCTTTTTGATCCTTGCGCCAATCCCCAACTGGAGGTAGCGAGATTGTTCCTCCATCTTGGCCTATAAACATATAGATTTGAAACGCTTTAAATGTGTAAACTCTTCACCATTACGTTGTCGTCGCCACATGTGATTATTACAGTATCAACCTTTACGAACAAACGGATGCATGACTTGAAATGAGAAGTAATGAAAAAACGGTGGCAAGTTGTAAAAGTTCAAAGTAAAATGTGAGTGAAAATATGCACTGAAATTCTTGTGCGTGATTGTTAGATGGGAAATCAACCCAAACATATTTTTTTCAAGAATATGTTCTATGCAAGCCCACTAGTTGAAACAAGGCATTCTGATAAATATTGTGTTTGTGGAATAAGCATTAATCCACTTGTTTTTAGCCATCTCTGGGGGCGGCCATTTTGTCACTTCTGTGGACTGAGGATGGCATCACAACTGCTCAGGGCTTAGGTAACGACCAATCACGGCTGACCTGTTTTCTGAAGATGAGCCGTGATTGGTCGTTACCTGAGCCCTGAGCAGTTGTGATGTCATTTTCAGTCGACAGAAGTGACAAAATGGCCGCCCCCAGACATTGGCAAAAACGGGTGGATTTTTCTTCGTAACTCATATTCCACAAACACACTATTAATCAGAATGCCGTGTTTCAACTTGTGGGCCTGCTGGGAACATATTCTTGAAAAAAAAATGTTTTGGTTGATTTCCGCTTTAAGGCCTGATTTACTAAACTCCTAAAAAGCAGTCGCTAAATGGTGTAAAATTGGCGCCACCCTATTTTTTGCACTTTAGGTAGCTCTGATGGTAGAGATTTTGTGGGGAATTATGGAGAGGACCGCAAGTGCTGAAGGAAGTTTGAAGTGATGGGATTAGAAGAGTTAGTGAAAAATGAAAATCATGATTCAAGATTGTGGTATTCTGTGTGAATTTCCTGTCTGAGGGGGGAACAAATTGGATATGAGTGCATCAGTCCACAGGGTCTATTCACCTATTTCGGAAACTATGTGCTGCAGGTCAATACTCCTCCAGCAGTCAAATGTTCTATATTTGCGACGTGTGAGTGTCCTTGCTGCTCCTTACTCCAAACGCCAGATATGATGATGCTCCATCATCCCTTGGCATGTCATCAAACCATCTTTTCTCGCTTTATTAAAAAAAAAAAAAAAAAACACCATCAAAATGACTTTGACATTTAGCAGGCCTTAATGTCCAGTTTAAGCGGTCCCAAAATGTCATTATTTTATTGAGACGGGATGCTTGGGTAGAATAACAAGTGTGTTGTTGGAAGTGTGCTTGCCGGCACTTAATTCATATAAATGACTTTTTGATTTAAACCAAATCCAAATTCATCCTTTACAGCATAGAGATATTTGTGAAAGTCAAAAGCCATACTCGCAGCAACGGGCTGCTATCGGTTGCACTAGTGTGTGCTACTGCTTTAAAAGCAAGTGTAACTCCATTTGTACTATTAGAGTAAGCGGCGGCACCATGTGTCACATACCGCCTCCATAAAGTGGCTATAGGTTACACCCCGATGCCTCCGGCCCATGCATTATTCCGTCAGTGTAAGTCCACACTGTATGCAGTACGTCAGTTTGTCTCAGATGACACCATCTCGTTAATTGCCTCACTATCCCTCTTCTCCTTCATGCTAAGTCCAACCCACTTCAAAGTTTCTTTTGGCCCGGTGTTGTTTGACACTTGAAACAAGGCCAATTTGAAGAGGCTAACAAGATATCTGCTGTCTACTATAAATATGTACAAGATGGGATGAAAACAAGATGACTTGTAGTGGAACTATATATATATATATATATATATATATATATATATATATATATATATATATATATATATATATATATATATATATATATATATATATATATATATATATATATATATATATATATATATATTACAGGTAATACATTGAGTCATGACATTGTTACTCTGTGCCATCATTGGATTTAAATTTAATACCCAAATGGTCAAAGAAAAACACTTGGCAGTGCTAATGGAAAAATGTTACATTTTCAGTGATTTTCTGTATAAAAAAAAAAACAAGAGGTCTATTAGGACCCTGGCTCTCTAGATTGCTCAGAGTCCAAACTCTTCTAATTTCAAATAAATCACGAAAAAGGCTCCTCTGAGCTCAAATGTTTTCATCCAACCCCCTCCCCCCCCCCGGTTTTACTTGACCTCTCTGCTAATTATTGATCTGATTGTAGGAAATGCATACCGCCATATGCATAAGTTATCTAATTTGACATCTTAACCACCAGTATTTTCATCCTTTCTTTACCTACTGCAATGTGTCTCTTCCAATGTGCCTCTCTTGAGCGCTGTTTGACTGATATGACGTCTAATATTAAGAGGTACATTTTTTTTATGTTGTGTTTCACTTTATGGATCACATAGTTTTCTAAGTTGACCTGTGGCTGACTAAGTTTGTTTCTAGAAGGGGACTGGAGTGAATTGATTTTGAACCAGCGCTCTTGAAGGCAGACTATGATATAAACGCTTTTGGGTTGCCTTGGCCTTTGGATCTGAACATTTCCAGCATTGTATTGTTATCACATCTTCCTTTATGACTGCATGAAGCTGGACAAAGATGAATTGTGAATTGTGAATTGTGGGGTTTAGGAGAATGAAATGAGCGCCGAAGGTCCACGATAGGCTTCTCCGATAAGTAAATGGCCTCTCAGTCACCCGATCATGTAACGATTATGCATGAAGATAATGGTTTCTGTGAAGACAGGTTCTCGAAATGATCTCCATCAATATGTGTCAACGTTGGCATTTGTCAGCCGTACCATTTATCAAACGTTTTATGAACAATCTGTTGCATTCGGTTGAGCGAGCAATAATGACAGAGTGAATCTACTGTAGACTCGTTTTCTGTACTTTGTCCAGTTTTTTACATATATTGCTTCACGCGAGGATTTCCTGCAAAGCTGATGAGCAAACGTGCCATATTTGGACAGATTGTTGCCAAAAGCAGCAGTTAGTTGTCACATCTACCTTATTATGACTCACCAAGTCAGACTTTATCGCCATGTTTGGGCCTGCGAATGCACATTCAAGCTCAGGGGATTTTTTTGTGTGTGTGTGTGTGCGCAAGGAGTACCTTCAATAGCCACTGATTAGCCGCCGGCCAACATGTGGTGGTCCAATTTTCTAATGACAGCTTGAGCTCAGGAGCTTGAATTTACATTGCGCTCTCTAAATCAAAGCCAAAGAAAAAGCAAAACATAACCACGGTCAAAGTTTTCAGTCTTTCTAATTGTACACACATGAACCATTATAAATAGCAGCAGGGAAGAACTGTTCAATCTTTGAAGCCTCCATTGCCCAGAATCAAATTTTCAAATCAGATGAAGCCCATCTCCCACCAGAAAAGCGACAAATCGACGACAGTTTACGGTATCAATCGCAACGCCTTTTCATTTCGGTCAATTCCTCCCCTGTTGGTTTATTTCCTCAGCGGAGCATCAATCAAAATATCCATAAATGTGCTTCCCTGCATCCGAGGTAAATAAGGCGTGAGTTCAATTAAAAGAAAACGTCTTCAGGTCATTTGCTGCAGTCACGAAATGTTGCAGCTGCTCCTCTACCTTCTAATGTAGTGTAATGTCTTTTTGATAGAAGATGCTCGTAATTAAACTGTCCCTCACATCTCACACATGCATAAAGTCAGAATATATGCAGATGCTGCTTACATGTGTTCACGCTGTTTCCAATATAGAGGATCATCATTGTCAGAATGTCTACCCATGCACAGTCACGTCAGCCATAAGTTTTGTTTGGGGGGAAAAAAAAAAAATGTACCTGGCAGCTTTGGATCGTAAACTTTGTTTTTATGCGCTGGTTGTGTCACTTAAATGCGGCTATTAAATTTATTATTTGTGTTATTACTTATCCGTGGGTAATTTCCTTCCAGACCTACGTTTTCCCCCGGAAGGCCAGCTAAAGTTTCCAGTCAACATCCACCCTATATTATCCATCGATCCGTATTCTTGACTGCTTGTCCTCATTAGGGTTGCCGGTGCGCTGGCGCCTATCCCAGCTGACTTTGGGCGAGAGGTGGGCTACACGCTGGCTTAGTTGCCATCTTAGCGCACACCGCATACCCTATGGGACAAACAGCCATCCTCACGTTCACACCTGCCAATTTTGAGTGTTCCAATAACCCAACAGGCATATTTTTGGGAATGTGGGAGGAAGTGAAGTACGCACAGAATACCCACGCGAGCACAGGGAGAACTTGTAAAACGCCACACAGGAGGGCCTGAGCTCAGATTTGAGCCCCGGCTGTGAGGCAGAGGTGCTAACCGCACGTACACCATGCTGCATTCGTGGTCCTTATTTAGATTCATATGAATTCAGTGGCTATAAAAGAACAGTCTGTCTAGAAAAGTGTCTCTTTTCCTTTTCTTCAGGGAATATCATCACAATGCATATATATACATTTTTTTATTTATTTTTTTTTTTTTTGCTTTATGACCTAGCGTTTTTATTCTGTATGCACGGTTGTGCCGCTCCGTAATATTACCTGTATATTCATGAGAATGGAAGCATCAGTTTGGTCTCTCTGTATTTTATAATCTGCAGTAGTTGGGAGAGACAGTTAAACTTTCTGGGCTCCTCATTGAGTTTGTGTGCGTCCGTGCTCGCTCGCGTGGTGTGTGTGTGTGTGCGTGTCCTGCCCCCCTGAGTTTCTCGCTGATTAGAGCAGGTCTCGCCGTGAGCTAATCCCGCTCTCATGCTCTTGCTCGGCTAGTTTGGGCCACGGGGAGCAGAGGGGAAACACTCAATCAATCCCCCACTGCCTTTCGGACCATGTGAGAGGTCGGTCATGTCACACCTCAAGGTGACTGCAGCATACATAATCACACACTGGCAGACACATGCAGTAAAGGGATGAGCGAAGTATAATAACCCCTCCCATTAGCATGTTCACAAATATCATTTTGCCCTTTTTTTTTTTTTTTGCCTATGGTAGCCCACATCTAAAGAAGACGCAGACTTAACTGTTAATGTAGATAGTTGAAAGTTTATTCTTAAGAAAGCAAGTGCTTACCCTACTGCACTATTGTTCATAAATTAGAGGAGTTATGTGAACTAGCCAATCACAGCAGCCGAACCTGATTGCTATGCTTTGCTATAAAAGCACAAAATAAAAAGTACATATTACTTGACAATTGACTAGTCATATCACTCAATTCAGTTCTCATTTTCTATTGCCTAAGGTAGATGTCCTCACCAATCATTTATATTTCTTTAAATGTCATCCCCAGAGTTTTCACAAATGTCCTGTGGCGAACTCATCAGAGGAAGTCCATCACATTTTGAAGTGGAAATGAGCATTGCAACTAATCTACCGCACTTAATTGCTCTGCTAATAAGCCAAAGCCTTCTGCCAGGAATATTGATACACTGCACAATATTAAAAAATTATCCTAAAATAATTAAATCGGCTTTCTGAATTAAACTCGGGAGGTTTTGGGGCTCGTTTGTCACCGTGCGTTCATGTGCGTTATTGCCCAACTCATTTCTTCTTTCTCACTAATCTTTTTCTTTCCCCAAACAAATTGTCTCACTTCACTCTTCAAAGTGAGTGCGAGATGATATGGCAATAAGCAGGATGCATGAAACTTTCTGAGAGCAACGCAGTATAATGGGATTAATTGTTATTGTGTGCGTGCGTGCGTGTGTGTGTGTATGCTGTGTGGCACCGAATGCATCCACTCAGCAGGATGACGAAGTGAGACAAGGACCGACTGTTGACCTTGCCTTAGCCCAGTGTGGTCTCTGTTGAAGCAGTGTCATGAGGAGGCACCATGTTGTCATGCTTGTAATCACATTACAAAGTCTGTACTCTGTGCTGAAATGTGATTAAAGTATCCAGTCACATAAGAACAAGCAAGCTGGGAAATCGCACTTTAGCGTCGAGTAGTGCATAAAAATGGGAGCCTTTTTGTGTAATTGCAGCTGAGGCGGAATAATTCGCAAGTGTTTGCGTGAGCGTTGCTGACAGCAGGTCTGTTTGTGTACATTTGAGCCAAAAGTTTTTTTTTTTCTCTCCAGCTGTTACGCATTGTCAGGCAGGTCCTGCTAATGGCAGTCCTGTTTCTCATTAGTGAGACCATTATCACTCCTCCATTATTTAATTGATTTAATTCTGTGTCCCGTTCTGTCCTCCGCTGCTGTGCTTCACTCTCTTTCGGGTTTAACACAAACTGCCCGCTTCGCCGTTAGCGGCGGGACTTAAGTGACAACAAACAGATGAGAGTGCTATTATTCAGAGATGAGAACCCATTTGAGTTGGGTACCTCCCTTTTTTGCTATTCAAGACTGAGGGCTCTGTTTCCATGACCAGCGTATCTCTGTGCAGAGGGCGGCGCCGCTGTGGGGGTGGTCACGCGACTTCGATCATGGTCAGTAAAATTGGCTTTGTTCATTCTTTTTACGCAGATGTGACACTGAAAATAGAGGCCAGACTGGTCATTTATTTTCATAACTTAATATTCACAGTAATTTTTTAAAATACTTTTACACACAACATCAAGATTGTTTAATGCTTATAAATTGCCTGTACCATTAATAAACGTTTAACATCCCTCCCTCCATTATTTCCTATAAAAAAATAATTTTGCACGCAAACAAATCTGACATGTAACAAATCATAATCAAACTCTCGCTTATACCGCTTTGCCCTCACCGTTTACTTTTTAGTCTTATTGTGCAAATCAATCAAAAACAAAATCTGTGGCACTTTCTGGATGGATGACATTAGACTACAAGGCCCAAACACGTATTGATTCTGGAATATTGTGCTTTTCCCGCACATAAATCAAAGTCAATAGCATGGCCAAGAATAATAGTTAGGGAGGAAAGATGCAGAAATGATTTCATGGAAGTCACAAATATATCTTCTATAAAAGCATCCAATCAGCATGCTACCATCTTTCTTACAACCTATAGCGGGAATCATTTACATTCAGCCAAATGCCGTCCTCAATTCATTTATTTCTTTGGAATGGCTTTTGGCAATGGTCATTTTTCCTGCAAAATGTCTAATTCTCTGTTGCTGCTCTTTTATTTTGTTTACATAATAGACAGACAGGTCCCTAATCTTGCTGATATTATTACGATCTAACGAAGTCATGTGTAAACCTAGTGAAAGTGTGGTGGTCTCTTCAGGCCCCGTTCTAACCAGACGGGACCCGGGCAGTTGAAGGTCTTGGCAGTAGAATGTGGCTTTATCTCAGCATCCACCATGACGTCTCATTTCCTCTTTCAAACTACATCAGATAACGCAATTACTGTGAATTAGAACATGTTCTGATTACTTCAGACTACCGGGCTCTCAGGACAGTCGCATACTAAAAATGGCACGTTGTTGTTTGTAGAGTTGGTGTCGATATGGCCTGGAAATACTGCGCAGTCTTTAAAATGACAGCTGCTCGGCTTCATAGGGAGAACATCGCAGTTCATTGCGGTAAGCGTGTACAAGCGCACGCGAATCATGGAACATGATGTACATGATGGAAAGTGTGCGCTGGAAGCAGGAGAAAAGAAGAAAAAAAAGACGGAACAATAAACGCATGGGCTTGTTGCTTCTCAGTATCACATTATCATTAATTAAAATGGGAGCCTGGAGGCGCGAACACACAAACAAGCTGCTTCAGTCTGTGAAATATTTAACATCTAATTGGAAAGAAAAGTTAGTGGGTTCACGCCAGGGAATGAGAAGTTAACGGACTTTCTTTTTTGGCTACGCTACTTGCAGTTGTTTAGAAACAATTGATTCGCAAGAGTAACTAAAACAGTTGCCGTTGGTATTGCTGCTCGGCATTTGACAGCTTAGCTGTGTTTGTTTTTGGAAGCCATTGCCCATGGCTCGCCAATCAACATTGGAGCCACTTTGCAAAATTGCTGCCTGGCAAGAAGTTTTTATGTCCCCGACAGCAGTTCAGCACCGGTCTGTTTGTCCAAAGGTTTAAGGTGGAAGACGATGATGCTCAACAACCTGAAATTGGTACGACTAAAGCTGTATTACTCTGCTGAATTGAGCTTGAGTTGAAGCTGAGTTCCAGTACAACCCTTGGGATTGATTTTATATTTGATTTTTCTTCCCCTGGCTTTGTGCAAATGCTGGTAGTAGTGGGCCTTGTTTTCGAAAAACCTTCCATAGAAATGGTAAATTGTACTAGCATCATGATGACCACAAATCACTCCAACAGGTGCTGAGCTGCAGTCTGTGAGGGGGAAAAAAAAATGTTTGCAAACTTCTTGCCGGGCTGCAATTTTGCAACACTGCTCCGGTATCAATTAGCACTTACAAAAACCGCAAAGCCTAAGCTTCGAATGCAGACGGCCTCACATCTGTCTGAATGACACCTGGAATAAAACAGGAAAAGGGAAGTGATGGTAATTTATGCGACACCCTGTATAACTTAGCTCGTGTTGTGAGAAGCTGTTCAAGACACAAAATATGTGGTCTCATTATAGAAAGAAAGAATGCATTTAATGCTTTAACACAACTACACACTCAATTTGCCTTTTATATGTATATATTCTGTATATTATTTTCAGGCCTTACTTAGACTGACAGTCATAATAGCTAAAAATGGTTTCCCCTTTCGACACATTGGTGCACACCACCCCATGAGCCTGACTTTGTAATATTTGGCGTAACAATTGGATTCAATGTGTCAAGGGTCATTCATCAACAACAGTGCCCATCGCTACTTGGCAATGGCAATTATGTCCTTTGACTTGGAAGCTTGGAGTTGTTTATTTTATTCTCCGGTCTTGGTTTCAATGTCACTTAACATGACTGTGATCATTGCTGGCCTTGTAGCCAAACCAAATTGGCAGATGCTTTCAGATTGTCTGTCAGGTGCCCGTGACTCTACTACCGCTTTTTAATAACCCCTAACTGCTACCATCGCCAGCTCTAAATCTGTCCCCCTTTAATCCATGGCTTGAGAATCAATCAGTAGAAGGCTGCAAAGCAAAGTCAATGACTTGTTAAGTGTTTGTTGCTGTTTGCTTGCTTGGTTGCAGCTGTTTTGCTGCTTACCGGCCATGTCCGTGTCACCACTCACTCATAGCAAAATGAGAAACATGTTTTTAGGAGGGGCGAGGTGAGGAGGGTGACTGGGGTTGATTTCATTTCAAATAGTTCTGTCTTTTTCTGAGATTTGACTTTCAGCAGAAGACCAGAGCCTCTTATTGGGGGAAAAAAATGGCCTGCTGCTGTCGTTCAACCGCTCCCGTGTGAGTAACGATGCCGTCCTGTCCGTCCCGACTTTTATCCCCAACCACCTTTAATTGGCCATTAGGAAGATGTATGGGCCACGTGGGAAAAAAAGATATAAAGCATACATGAGCAAAATAGCTTTTGACTGACAGTCTAATTTTACAGAAAATCACTAGTGAGAATAGCTAAGGAAAGCACAATCTCCTAAATTGTTGCTGCTTTGAATACGTTTGCAGTCGTTAGTTCACGGCATATCTCTTAGTATAATGTAGCACTTTTTTTCCCCTCTATCTTATGAAGAAGAACCCTCTGCCCCAAGTTTGTAAGAAAACATGTTAACATGAGGTAAACTACCCTCTTTAAAAGTCAAATGACTTTAATAAACTGGTCCAAAACTCACATGATAAACATTGCGTGAGCTTCGTTCGGGATTACCTAGTAGCTCTTCAGTGTCCCTGGAAAAAAAGGCAAATTACAACATCAGAACTGGCTTCAAAGCTGCAACAGACATAGAAAGATTAATTACAATATTGACCCCAGGCCCTTGAGCTGCCCTCTTCCTGGCTGTGGTTTATCGATAGCCTGATAGATGAAGGTGATGTGTCACGGCAGTAAAAGGCACACAGACAGCACGCGGCATCGAGCTGTTGTGGTAAATGCTGAGGACGGAGCCCGAGGCTTCTGGCTTGTGATTGCGCTCCTTTCCTTTTTACAGCTCGATCCTCATCTGATACAAATGATGCCCCAACCCATCAATGACTAAGCAGCAGATGTTATTATCTGGCTTGCCTTTGGTAGATTGTTACATTGGCTTCCTCTTCCAAACTTGGACATTTAGACTTTTCTTTCACTGGGAGTGACAAGCTAGAAAAACGTTGTTGCTGTGGCAACGGCCAGTTCACCAAGAAAGCAATGCTAATTTCGAGGGTCTAAACATGCACGAAAACTCATGAAAGTTTGTACACATATCAGGCCTGGCAAAATCATCAATGCAACCTGTGTGTGTGAGAACTAATAATATGTTTAAAGCATAAAGGATAGGTACAACTATTTAAAAAAAAATCTATCGTGGGTGTCTATAGAATGTGTCCATGCGATTAATGGGTGTTCACTGTAATTAATATTTCACTCAATTCTAAATATAAATTTGTGCGACAGCACCAGCGTGTTTTTCTTATGCTTCTTCTTCCTCTCTTACCAGCACATTAAAACTTGACAGAGCATTCGATACACACTTGAAAAGCCAGCTGTCCAATTTGCTCCACTCAGTCTGAGGTCTCTGAAGTGCTGTTCTTTCCAGTTGTCTCGCAGCCATTTAAATGGCGCTGAAAGCCGACGCGGCGGTCTCGTTTGACTGTCATGACATCGGTGGGGCACGTGTGATTTTCCACATAATGAGACGGGCCCAACTGCCAACATTTCCACGCTGAGCTGCACTCAAAGCCTCAGTGAGATTGTCGCGACTCAACAACTCACCCATTAAATTAAAGTTTTAGGTGATCCGTGTAACGGAGCGTTCTAAGCTTTTCACAACAAGCGTGTTGTTTTCATTATTGATTGTTTTTTTTTTTTTTTTTTTTTTAGGAGGATACTCAAAAACTATGCAAACTATTTTCAATAGATGTTACACTGTTTAGTATGTGCTGAGTAAGAACCTAGCCCATTTTGTGAAAATCCATCCATTTCTATTCTACTCTAGTCCATCCTTATTTTGGGTGTGGGTGAGCTGGAGCCAGGCCCAGCTCACATTGGCAAGGTGAACCCTGGACTGATCGCCAGCCAAATCGCAACATTTTGAGGAAAATCCAGATAAAAATGCCAACTGAAAATGGGTTTTCTGTTTTTGCCCTTTGTATCAAAATCCATTCTTCTATTACTGTGTAGATATACAGTAAGGTTTAATCATTCGCCATGAGACAAAAAATAGCGAAAAATAAATTACAATTCAGGAATCACGTTATCTGCTTTGTACCCAAAAATCATGTTTGCTAATAGAAGGGAAAAAATACCTGGCTTTAGTGTTTGTCTGTGTGTTCACAACAGGTCCCTCTGATGCTGATTGCACTTTTTCTTTTTCCTTTTTTTTTAAATATTTTTTTTTAATCTTCGTGACCTTAGTTCAGCCTTGGTGAAGTTCTAGGATATGAAAAAAATAGAAAAGTTATCATTTCAAAATGTAAAACAAAACAAAAAACAAACAACAACAACAACAAAAAAATATACATATATATATATATTTATATATGTGTATATGTATGTATGTTTGAGTGTGTGTGCGCGCGTATGTATGTATGTATGATCTTAATTTAAACCCTTTAACTAACATCCATGTCAGGATGATATGTTGTGATGTGTTATGTGATCTGTTATGTAATGTTATGTTGTGTACTAGGAAATCCTGTCAGGATAATACTCAATTTAATTTCATTTGACTTCCATGTTTGCTCAGGTGGTGTAACACCTTTGGCAATGGAGTAGCACCTTTTGTGTGAGCATTGTAATTGAATTTGTATCAGAGCAAATCATCTTGGCAAATAAATTGAGGCCGACATGGCTGTTGAAGCCAGTGTGTTTGAGCTGCGACGAATACCGGTAATTGAATGAACTGTGGCCTCTTATTAGTATCTCATCAACATTGTTGAGTGAGTGGCAATGATCACTATGAGCTTAAGTAGGAACCATCAAGTTGTTGACCTCATTACATATAGTAGTTCATTGTTTGACATTTTTTATGACTTTGTTTGGTCTGGCTTTGAAGAGGTACACTCTCTTTGCAAAAAAACACTTTGCAGTCACACTATGTAAAAAGAGATGTAAAGTTTGATATGAATTTACTTTACTTTGTATTCATTTATTTTTATTTATTTTTATGCTGCTACTCTTTGTTATGCAGTGCAAAGCTTATTACTAGACAGAAATGTGTGCAGTCTGTTATTAATTATACCATTTATGTTTTCTAAACATAATTTGATTGGTTACGGGTCAAACAAAACTAATCTTATCCAGACTTATTTGCCGAATATCTGGAATTAGTGGTCGGCCACTCTTAAACCTTCAACATTGCATATTTTGACTCTGTCCTTGGTGCTGAATACACTCACTGTCCATCCATCCATTTTCTACATCGCTTGTCCTCAAGAGTGTTGCTGGTCAGCCGTAGCCTATTCCATTTGATGTTGGGCATGAGGTGGGGTACACCCTGGACTGGTCCGATAGCCAATCACAGAGCACATACTGGAAAGTCTCCACCTGAGAAATAATTGTAAAATTTAGTCATTCAGATTACTCACATTTTATCTCCTGCTTGTTAGACTTTCTTAAAGGTAATCATCCACTCTCTTATTTTCCATCCCCTGGTGTGTTTATCCTCTTCCCCCTTTCCTTCTTCATCTTGTACCGTTAGAAATTTTTTTTTTTAAAAAACTAAAAATGATTCCAAGACTTCTCTGCCAACACTCTGACCAACTACGGTCAGTTTTCACATTCTTTCCATTCAGCCACCAATTCCACCTAAAGGCATGAAACGGCATTAGCAGCCCATTATGCAAAATCATGACCTGAAACCAATTCAAGCTTATCCAAGATACACATGCCACTTCTCCTGAAGGTTGCATGAGAGGGGGGAGGGCAAGAAGAGGGCTGTCATTCAAACCATTCACCAATCTTTGCTGTTGTTTTCATCATTTGTCATGAGGTGCCCTGTGGCGAGGGGGAGGGCATGCAGAGAGCAGGTGGACCTACCGACTGGCTTACACCAAGTTTGATGGAGCGACAAATAAGGCCAGTAAAGGCCTGCTGGGTCAGTGGATATGTAGTGACATTCACGTGGGGACATCTTTGTGATGCAATACTCATGACTTGGAGGTTCAATTTGAGGTCTAGAAATCCTGCGAAGGCGGTCTCAAATTTGGAGCTTCTGATTCTTCATACAGTCAATTCCAGACAGAGTTGAAGAGGGCGGCCTTGACGGAGTCCAGCGTTCACTAGAAATGAGTCTGACTCACTGCTATCAATAAGGACCAAAAAAAGTGTTAGTAAATACATGGTTCAGAAACACTGATCTGATTAATATTTAGTCCACAAAACAGACTTGTGTATGTGCTTGTGAGCACATTATTTGACTGTGGATTATTTTGAATTGTTTTGGTTGTTGTTTTCCTGTGCAAGGTGGTGGTTATCATTACTTTTGCTTACACATGAATAAAATCGGCAGTTCTTGTAACTTGACTATGTTTACTTCAGTGTAATAGCCATTAGAGGCCTCTATTTTTACAAGATCTGACGTTGCCAGGCAACCTAGAGTGCAGTCTGTAGTCTTTGTGCCGGTGGTTCGCAGCGAATGTAAATTACCGGCCGTCGTTGTTACTTGAAAAGTTGATAACGTTTCTATCTTGAGATAATTTGTCTGGGGTGTTTTGATGAAACATCAGGAGTGTCAATCTGTCGACCTTGCGACTCATTGCTCCCTCCTGTCATCGTTTATGTTCTCTCCTCTGCTTCCCGTTCACACCCTAACTCATTCCCAATGGACTTTTCGGAAGGAGATGGATGTGGAGGCAGTGGGTTGTTTATTCCTGTATTATTCTAAGTTATGGTTTTGTCCGGGAGTGTTGGTTTGCCTTTGTATGCGCGTGTGCAGGTCCATGACAGCAAAAAGCTGACTGCAGAGTATTGCACACAATACCTCTGACTTGGGACTCAACTAATGGACCACCGCCTCAAGGCTGTCTATGTGATTGCACCTCAGTACGGGACAGCCGTCAGAGTTTGTATCCTCGTATCACTTCAGGGCCCAAGCGGCCTCCAGCAATATTTTGCCAAGTGGCAGGCTGGCAAATAATCAGGGCTGTTTGATTGACAGTGTCAGAAATAGTCCTGAAGGTCAGTAAACAGCTTTCTCAGTACAGCTGACCGCAGCTAAAGCAGGTACTACAATGAGTAGGTATGTACCTGGATGATTTATTATCTCTGGGCCGTACTACTCTTAAGTATGCCCGATTTCATCTGATCTTGGATGTCGGTTAGTACCTGGATCAGAGACCAAACAGGAATTCCAGATGGCGTAAGCTTACCTGTTCATTCTGGCTTCCAAGCAAGCCAAGCTCGTACAATATGGATGACGTAGACTACTACCGCTCTCTAACTGGTTGTGCAGACTCATAAACACTGTGTAACATTGTAACATTTGAGGATATATTATTAAAAAAAGACAAGGATAAACACACATGCTAACGTTAGCGTCATCGGTGCTGGTATAGCTCTGGACGCATAATAGTTCTCCATACTTTGTACTCTATTGTTATTTGTTAGTCTTGTTCTGACAGGGATGTTCAAAGAATCAGTTTTCATGTTTTGCTCATGCACTACTGTTTTGGGGAAGGTGAGTAGAGTTGAGCCCAGTAAAGCCGGCATTATGCAGTTCAAAGACAGCATTATGTGAGCGTTATATTCCACAAAGAAAGAAAGCTTGAACTCATGAACCATAAAAGTATCAATCAGATTGCGAGCAGGATGGCTCAGGTGGTCAATTTTAGAATTCAGATTTGACCAGCGGCTACCTCTCAGTCACGTCAAAGTACCCTTGAGCAAGAAGCTGAACACCCGGGGGGGGGGCTCTTTTTCATGGTGATGTCATGGTCAAATTCCAAATGTCTGCACTCTGTATTTTTCCACCGCTGCGAGTTACAACAATTCAACATTTTTTTAAATCCGCGAGAGAAGTCTTGGGAAGTGACGTTTTGTGTCCCAGAATCACTTTGGCAAAGTAGTGGCTCGCACCAAGAAAGATGACAGTTTCGGGACAATGAAAAGATGGCAGTCTGCATAACTCATTATGCAACACCATAATATATGAAGAGTGTATCTGCATTATACAGCACAGTCATGTACTGTAATTACACATTCATTTATTTACTTAAAAAAATACAAATGTAGAATTACCATGAGAGAATTACCGACGAAAAAGCGCTGAATAAAACGTAGCTATTTGATATTAAAAGGCATGCAGCCTTGGTTTGCACTTTGCCGTTAATGAAATGTATCTAATTTCCACCTCCACCCGTAATTAGCGCAGGTGCTGCACAGGGCGAGTGTCTCCTGAGCATAAATAAAATGTATACGGGCTGCATGCATTTACATCATTTTTCTTGGGAGGACAATCTTGAAGGCGTCACCTTAATCGTTTTAATGGGCCAGATGTGACGCTGTTAAATGGAATTGAATTACCACCTTCTTAAGATTAACAACTCCCAAAATAACATTATACAGGGGTGTGAGCACAGATGTACAGTGTGTTTGCAAAGGAGTACTTCGGAAGAACTTTGCTGGTCTTCTTGCGCCCATATTTAATGTAATCTCTCTGCCATCTGCATCTACAAATAAACTACAAATAAATCCATACTGTATGCTGTGGTCAGCCACATGACACCGAGTCCTCAATGTGAATGGAGTATTACATTTTCTTAGTGGTCTGGAGAATAATGGGGAAATGGCATCTGGCCTTGGCCCATTTGCTGTCCAATACTAATACAATCTGAGAAGCAGACAATCATCAAGAGCAATACCGTGGTCAGGGAAGTGTAACATCCACCACAAAGGAAGCATTTTTGCAGTTGCTACCCGCAAAGTGCTCAAGTGCCCAAGCCGGGCGTTTCAAAGTGCACTTGGCTACTTGCTGTTATACTGTGGACTGTCTATTTTATTAACAAATGGCTGTTTTGCTCCATTTTTCGTGTTTATTTGCGCTGCTTTATTTCACTTATCACTCACAAGCCATAACCTTCCTGTTTACATTCTTTTGACCAATAAAAGAAGAGATGCGTGGCGCATTTTGGTACCCTTGTAACTTTAACTGTGTGAACACTAATCAAACTAGGGATCTCGTATATTTTCTTTTAAATAATTAACTGATTCGAGAAAGCAAACCAAAGGTGAGAAAGCATCCTAAAACGGCTGCCAATGGCGTTACAGTTATGACAGGAACAGCACGCGTGGTTTGACAATTTTAACATCCCTGTCGGACACTTGTTGTGACCAAAATTGAATGGGCAAGGGTAAAATGCAGTATTAATCCACATTATTGAGATTTTAACAGGTAGAACGTTAATTGTATTAGTAATGGCTTATTACAGGTGTCAAAATTAATTTATTAATCGACAACTAATCGATTAGCAAATGAATCCACAACTATTTTAATAATCGAGCCGTTGTTTAACTTAAACTTGCCTGATTACAGACTCTCAAAATGAATGATTCTCTGATTTCTGTTGTCCGTGAAAGCAGACTGATTTTTTTTTTTGTTTAGAAATATTTTTTAGTACCCTTTAATACAAAATAGAATTCATCCGGTTAAACAATGAAATAATCGATAGAATAATCAATTCTAAAAAAAATTCTATACTGACAGCCCTTCTTACCTTAGTGTATTATTGAACAGATAAGTACATGTTTTTTTTTTTTTACTAGTACTGCAGTAGATGAAACAATATGGACTTACTGCCTAATACTACAGGGGAGATGTGTGGCCATCACTCTTTGTTTGAACTTAATCAAAAGCAGTAAATGTAATGTTTGTCTTAGACCAACTGTACTGTATGTACTTGTCTTTGTGAATATGGGATGGACGCACACATGCATCACACGCACACTGTTCATCTGGTAAAAGACTGCCTTCTCCGCCTTTTTATTCATCAGCAGCCTCTTAAACTTATTTTCTCCCTCTCATCTTCCTTTCTGCCCGCTCTCTTCCTCTCTCCTCCAATCTGTCCCTCCTGCAGCGTGATGATGGGGTTCTTGTTTTTCTTTTTTCTTTTTTTTTTAACCCCATCCCCACCCATTCTCTCAGCAAATAAAGACAGCAGGAGGCAATGATGGTAGATGATGGGGGGGGGGGGGGGGGGGTTGTCTTGTCAGCTCTGCTGAGCCCTGTCCCTTTCGAGAAAAATGAAAACAAAAAAGTGTTCATATTTCCGACATGGAACATGATTCCTATCACAGATCATCCGCTTCTATTTCCATTACAGTTACTGTCGGTTGACAGGCAAAAAAAAAAAAAAAAACTGCATATAGAGTTGATGGTATGCATTGAAAATAAAAATCTATTTTTTCAACTTCATTGTGTTTGTCTAGTGTCAATTTAGAACGCAGTTCAGTAGATATTACATTATAGACTGAACCCCCCCCCCGAATCCCCCGGTCGTGGTTATCGTAGCAAATATGGCAGCGCAGTAAATTACGCAGCTAATGCATACTTACTACCAGCCAATGATCCAAACTAAAAACCCAGTTCCATTTTTCTCAGTAAATGTTAAACTATGGTTATGAGCGACATGAAAAAGAGACCCATGCCCAAAGGAACCGAGTGGTTGATAATTAAGGCATCAGTAGGCAGGCGTTTTATATTAGACCGACCTGCTGTACACTGTTAATAAGATGGCTTGTGCCAACATGATTTGACCCATCAGCAAGATGCATAGAAAAAGGCAGGCAATGGAGAGGTTTTCGAGGTTATGATAGCACAGGATTAGGAAGGAAGATGACAGTGCATTTTTAACGAATCATGGAATCATGGAAATGTGTCGGTCAGTGGCTTAAAAGCTATAGAAAGGATACGTATAAGGATTTAATTGAGATAGTTTCCAAGTAAATGTCACAGCGAGTAAGGTGAAGATGCAATTGAAGTTACTTGGCAGTATTGACTTTGAACTCCACACAGAGGAGAGCAAGTGATCAAATGGGTAGGCGAGGTAGTGAGAAAGAAAACAGAAACAGACTCCCATTAAACCGGTGACATTCAGTCTCAATGTTTCGCTTCGTCTTATTTTTAACTGACTGTTGTTGAGCACTTTTCACGCGGATTGGCTGATACTATTCAGAAACAACTAGTATGCGCCTTTCGAATCTTAAATGCAAAGCTTGAAACAAGCCAGGCTTCTCTGCTCACTGCCTTCAAAACAAAGGTGTAGGCCTCACTGCTCTTGACAATGAAACTGCAGTGCCGGCAACAGTCACCATGACGATGGCCAGTCAGAAGCACCTTTTGTAGTCTCCAACAAGTCCAACAAGTGTGTTCTAACTCAAATTTGGGTTGACTAATGGCTAATGTCATCTTCCCCCTAGGAGGCTCAGAGTAGTTTGGTTATTTGAAGCCAGAAAATAGGCGCTGCAAGGACAATGCGACACCTACAACATGGAAATGGGTGAAAGTCAAATGTTTCTGTTTTACAGCTGGTTGGATGTTGGCATAATATTGTGCAAACTTAACGTTACAAACTTAATTGGTTTCCGTGAGCCCGTTTGTAACCTGAAACGTTCACAAATCAAGGTAGTGTTTCCCATTGAAATGAATGAAAAAGCAATTTATCTGTTCCAGACCCAAAACTAAGTTGTATTGCCTTCCTTTTTTTTTGTTTTTTTTTGTTTGTGTGTATTTTTTATTTTGTTTGTAAACTGTAGGTTTTATTCATTTATTCTTGTTGTAAAGTGTCTTTGAGTGTTATGAAAAGCGCTTTCAAATAAAATGTATTATTATTATTATTATTATCATTATTACTATTATTATTATTATTATTTGCTTTGGATTCGCTATATGCAAACTTGTGGACGAGTACAAGTATTGACGGGTCAAATGTGACTTTTAATGAAGTGTCTGTTTTGGTTCTTTCTGTCCACGCTAGCAAAACGCGCAAAGGTAATAAGGAATTTGATGGAGGTTTTTGTGTTTCAGCAGTCATTAGACTAACCGCTGCTGACGGGGAAAACCTCCTGAACCTTCAATTGATTACAGTGTTGCGGCATCCGTTTTCTAAACAATTGCACTCAATGATGACACACTACCTGTCCAATTGTACGGACACACACTGTCGGTACAATTGCTATCTTCCTTCATTAATCGAAGGTTACAAAAGCCCACGTGCATCATTGGAGTGTATTTGGGGTACCACCACTTAATCAAAGCTGGCTGGGGGGTTGGTGGTGTTTGACTCTGCTCAAAATAGCTCGCCCCCTCCCTCCCTTGTAGTCTCTCACCTGGTCTTGGACAAATGCTGAGCTGCATCATTTGTCTCACTAACATATTTGGATTTCTACAAACAAAAGCAAACTCTAGCTCGCCATCTTGCCAAAGTGTTCTGTTCATGTCTCTTTTGGCTCTTAAGTGGCTAATATGCACTTTGAAAAAATAAACTGGAGGTTTTAAATCAGCTTTGGATGATGAGGCCTGTAAGCATTATGTTCCTACTCCCTTTTACAGAGTTTAGTTTTCAGTATGAGTGCAGTTGCTTTGTTTTAAAATGATCAAACCTGAGAGCAAAATAGCGCAGCAAGTTGGCTCCGGGTTCGAATCTGTTTAGGCCTCACTGTACGGAGTTTGTATTTTCTCCACGTCCTCGCATGGGTTCTCTCTCTCTGACACCCTGGCTTCATCCAACTGTGTAAAAACCATCCATATTAGTTTAATTCAAGACTATTTTGCCTGGAGGTGTAAATGGTTGTTAGTCATCCCTTGATTGGCAGGTGATCAGTCCAGAATTTACCCCACCTCTCACATGAATTCACCTGGGATAGTATGCAGCCGCCTCCCCGGCCCTGGACAGGATTAACTGCATCGAATATATGGATACATGTTCATTTCATAACCCAAGAGCGTTTTTGTTGAGATACGATTAATTAATCTCTGCAGTTGTCTCACATCTCACACCAAAGTTGAAGTTTCAAAAAGTACCTGGCAAGCTGCAGACGGCAGACGCACACATCTGGCACCTTCGTAGCAGTTGGTGACGTTAAGTGCGGTCGGTATCCTTCAGGGCTTGTGTGGTCTGAGTCAAACGTGTCTCTGTAGAATGATGGCCTGATGTTGTTTTTAATCAATGGGACATAAGCGCCGGGTGGTGTGAAAACGGCAACTACATTGGAATTGTAAATGATGCGGAAAACGAGGGGATTTCTCATCATACCTCCATGAAAATGTTGTTTTATTTACTTATCCAGGCAATTATAGCAGAGCTATTCCTAACTTTTGGCAGTAATCTTAATTAACAGGTTAACAGGCACTTAGTGAGACTTTTTGGTTTAATCAGTCTGGTTAAAATGTGTTACCCTGTCGGTAAAATATGAAATCGCCAGGCAGGAGGAATCGCAGAGGTTTTACGATGATGATGTCATGGGATTCGGCATCCCAGCTCCTTCTCTATCGATAATACAAAGTACATCACAGTCAAGGTGAACAGTCTCCATGAAAATGCAACTCAGACGACCGCTTTGAGGTCTCCGAGTTAATGGACTTTGCAGACAGCTGCCTCAGCCCAACCATGCATTACGCTTCAAATAGGTACAGTGACCCTTCCCCGAAAGCAACTCAAACGACCATGCTTCATATGCTGCCTCAGCTATGAGAGAGGTCAAGTGGCCATTGATTGCTTTCTGTGGCAACACATGTAAAGGTGGCCACGAATCAAACGCCGATGCAAGGAAAGAGAGGAGGCGATTGAAACCTCACTGCCTGTCTTATCTCTGACTGGCGACCTTTGCCCTTTTCCATTCATTCAATCTGGGCAGTGAGCTTTTGCAAGTAGTTCTGACAGCGCAGCGCACAATCCAGTCCAGGCAGAGCGTAATGGAATGAAAATGGAATGAAATCCTCAACTCGTCCGACTGAATTTGATTCTCATCGGTTTTGATGGTCTTTCACCAGGCGGCTATATAGAAATGTTTGACTAGTATGAGGCTGGCTGAAGTTTTATTTATTTATTTTTTTTCACGGGGCCAGAAATCTGAGTGTAATTCCCAGATGGATTCATTTTGTGCTTTCTTTATGGCTTGCTCCAAAGGCTGTCTGTCAGAGCCATTACAACTCTCATCTGTATCAGTCAACCGCTTCTTCTCAGCCATCCATCACTTAATCAGTGAACAGCTTAAGTGTCATGGAGCACAGTTGTCGCACTCCCGGTGAGATCCAGTCTTTGGACACCTGCTGCAAAATGGGTGTTTCATCAAAACGGCAGCATTTTTAGGGACGGCTCGGTCACGATAATCTTGCCAGAAGAATTGATCTTTACGCTTTCTTGCCATAACGATTGCGAGCCAGGGAGAGCATGTCGATAATCAGGGAACCCTTTGACTAAGGGCAATCATTGTTTAAACACAAGCTTCGGTAAATTTGGCAGTTGTTTGTTTCCCAAGTCTGGCGATTCAGACCAATCCACACCATGACCCCAATGTCCACAAAAACAAAACAATTGAAATGAACCGTTGACTTTGGTTTGAATGAAATAATTACCTACACCTATAAGGAATGACTTGGGGTTTTAAGAAGTCTAACTGTTAGCTCTGGTTCATTAATTTCTTGTATAAGATACATTTTCGAACATAATGTGAACTAACTTTTGAATTGAATGACTGTACTACTATAGACAGTGCAGCAACAACATTTAAGCCATCTGTAATGTTTCATTCTGCACTTACTTGATCTGCCAGGGCTAGTGGGTATTTTTTTATTTTTATTGAATAAAATCAAGAAACATGCTCATCATTATATAAAGTGTAACATGCAACCATTTCTTTAAACATGCACTGTATTTCAATATCTCAAATTGGTGATGGGTGTAAGCACAGGTCTTTGAAATGCTATAGTTTAAGAAACGTCATATCAAGGTTCTTTCAGCTATTTGTCAACAGAAACCAAAACCGCATATTATTGAATATTATAATATAATGTAATGAACTGATATATAAAAAAAAAAAAAAAAAAACAACACATGATTGTCCCACTTTTTTTCCAATCTGGACAACTTGATATGTTATGCATATTTTATTTAGGGTTAGCCACTAATACTGATTTGTGGAATCACTCATTTAAAAGGTAAAAGTCAATGCATAACCTCAGCATCAGTGGTTGGCTCAGTGATTTACTCCGGCATACACTGTGGGCAGTCAGGTATGGGAAATGTCCCTTTATTTCCGCCCCCTAAATTTGACTTGGCTTCCCCACCTCTATATTTTATATTGTCTGCCAACCCGAGGACACCTTCATTGCCTTCCCCTCGCAGTGTGAGGTCTTGCTTCATATGAAATTTAACGTTGCTTACCCCAGGCCTAGATTCTCACTGTAATGGAAGCCCATAATTGAATCAGTTGGGTATTGGGTGAATTGCTGTGTATATTGACTCCTTTGGGGTCCATCACCATTCTTTCCTGTCCAGCGTTCTCCCCCTATTATCTCTCCTGTGAGTCGTCATCAGTATCATCTTGAAGACCGAGGATATAGACGTTGTCTGAGAGGCAGGCTCATTTAAAGAAACCTATGGCGGAGTTTCAGAACCTCACTCTGGCTACCCCTACCCTGCACAGCCAGTCGTGCTTTGAGCGATTGCTCACTCACCCTGGCACGTTTAAAATCATAATGATGGGACCTTTTTCTTGTTAATGTCCGTCTTCCCCCACTCTGTGGCAATTACCCCACTCTATCATCTGGCAGCCTCTTATATGTGAGTATATCTTGCCCTGTCGTTCTCAATGGCTCCAGCAATACGGTGCATGAAAAACACGCAAGGAAACAACATTTATGAATAAGGGCAGCCAAGACGGGAAGTAAATAAGCAGTGGCAGATGGTAGGACCGGGTGGAATGATAGATGTCAGAGTTCAGCTGAGAGGGACGTTCTTGGGCTTTTGGAAGCAGGCAAGACAGCCGGACAGAGAGTGATGGTCCTGGAAACACAAGAAAACCACATACAACACGAATCCGCAACGAGCAAGAACAAACAGTCGAGCAAGGGTCGTTTCAGGTTAGTCGGTTTCACTCTGCCTATTCGAAAGAGAAGTAACATTTTAGGACCTCGTTTTAAAGACTCTTCGACGTGGACGCATTTCACTTTGCATTAGGCCCTTGGACTGAGACACACAGATAAAGAAATTCCAGTGAAAGAAACCACAAACGACTATAGTGCATGATGCAAATAAAACGGAGCATTTGTTGGTTGAACAGCTCAACCTAAAATTTCAAGTAATGGGCCAATGGCTAAAAACTGAGAATCTAGGAAAAGTATGATTGTCTTATTGTATCCTGGGCCAGTCGCGGATACTGCTCGTCCTTCTGGAGTCATGCAAAAGTGCATTTTTAACGCCCGTCTCAGTGCTGTGTCTGGCAGTCACAGCAAATGTACACTTTGCCGGAGGTGCAAGTGTCTATTTCGTTGTCACATACAACAACACAACAGCCGTGTATTCCAAGAGTGTCGTTGAATTTGATACGTCCTCGCACATGTGCGCGCGCTATGCAAACAAGCAAATTTCCATTTCAGTACAGGAAAAACAAGGCAATGGTTCATTCTCCATCATCACATTTTTGTCTCACATTGCATCTTGAGTTGTATTGATAACGTAAAGGGGAATTATTACACCTGGGGAAAAGAAAACTGGTGGACGTGACTGGAGGCGTATTATTTTTTTAATCTAGCCAATATGTGATGAGACTCTCAATCTTAGAGGCTACTTTCCACTGTCTATTTGATTTGATGTCAGTCTCTGCAAATCAAAAATAATAACTTTTGTTACCTTAAAAAAAAAAAAAAATATGTCTGGAACAATGGTGACCACACAGGGTGAGTGAAGATGATACGGGTTGAACATACAGTATACACTGTGGGGGGGGGGGGCTGGGGGGTGCTACGAGTGTGTGTTTATGCTCCTGTAAGCCTGTAAGTTATGCGTTTAGGAAGAGCCCAGGAGAGCACTATAAACCTTATCTCTCAAACATGGCTGATCGAGGTAATGGAAACTTCCTGCAGCATTCAAGGAATTGTACTCATTATACATATTTATGAATTGAAATGTGTCCAAATCCATCCAGCCAAGTACATACTGAAATTGGCTAACTTGACAGCATTTTTTGCACTTAAGTGTGACTCAAAGGGCTCATTTGGTCACATTAATTTTGCAGTGGCATTACTATATACAAAAACAGTCTTCATTGCATACAGTATTGAAGTTTCGACTCTGATCTTAAATGATCTTAGTCAGCAATGTGAGCTTTGTGCATTTCACTCTAAAAACAAAACAAAAACAAACAAAATTAAAAAAAATAACACAATTTGGGGTCAAAAACGGACCGATCCACACATTGGGTCAATTTGAGCCACCTTCTTGCGTTTTGTACAAAACAGACCAAAGTTTGGGGTTGTTTTGTACAAAACTGCCAATTTTGGGGGATGTTTTCTGCAAAACAACCCATAAAGTTGGGTCAAACTGACCCAAGTAGTGGATCTGTCCTTTTTTGACCCCAAATTGTGTTATTTTTAACCCAACTGTTTTTTAGAGTGTAGGAGCATTTTACCACAAAATGTGTGTTTCAGTAATTCACAAATTGGGCTTATCCTTTGATTGAACTGAAGCTGTTCTTTGAATTATTCAACAATTTACCACTATGTGCGCAAGTAGCGACGTTGAGTAAAGAAACACAAAAATAACATAAAAAGGTTCAAGGATTATTGACGTAATTAGTATTTCGGCATAGACGAGCAGGAACCTATACTGCTGAGTGGGTAAACTTTGTCAGAAGTGCATCAGTGCGCACCCTTCACGTAATGAGCCATGGCCCTTACGCTCCCGTTGACTCTGAGCTTGGCTCTTAATTAGAAACTTGGTCTTTAGGGTTCGTTAAGACGAGCTGACCCCCTTGACCTACCGACTCAACGCTGCATCACTTTCACTCATATCTTTTAACATGCAAGCTCAGCCCAATTCCACAGCCATGTGAAGAGGATAGATTGGACTATGTCCACTGAGAGGTCATGAGGACGTTTTCCGTTTAATATGCAGTCAGCCAAAGAAATCTTTAGCCGATTTTGCCGTTGGGAAAAAAAAGAAGCTGCCTCAAACACCATCCATCCATCCAATTAAATCCACCCACCGAATCTGTCCATGCATTTTCTATTCTTTGAGTAAACCGCCTTCCTTCCGCAGTCCAAAAACATGTACAGCGGGTTAAATAAAGAAGGAATTGAATGACTGCCAGTTGCTCTACATCAAACATGTGATTAAATGGGCATCGGTCTACTGGGATGCGCAGCAGCTCGTCTCCCAGAGCAGGATAAGTGGACTCAGAAGAAGACATTTTCCAAATCGGGCATGTCTGACAGGTCTATTAAAGGTGAGGTCAAGGTGCTTGTGTTGGGCCCAAGGACTCTCTATGTCTCTCTGTTCTTTGCTTTGGTAGGCCCTCCATAATCCATCAAGTCTTTTTTATCCCAGTGAAGCAGCCACCCACTCATTTATCGGCTGCTCCCAAAGGCTGCGTCCAATTCACGTCGCCACTCTCTGATTTAATTGTACAGTTCGGGATGACTGGCTTTCACCTTCAGTTCCCACCAAGCTGAGCGCAGCTCATCCCCATTCAGTCCAATCATTCACGTTCAGGATGGGGAGAGGGAGGCTGAGGCAGAAGGCTTAGCTACGGCATAGTCGCTTTTATTCAGTGTGAATATGCCACACCTGCTAAGGTCAAAGGGCAAAACAGCAGTCACATTTTTAAATCCTTAGTGCACAAGTTTGAGAGGATTCAAATGTACCTTCATTAATGGATATAATACTGTAGATTTTTTTTAACTACAAAGCAATGAAAACTTCACATTTTCTACCAAAGGATCACTGTGCATGGGCTCTTCTATTTAAGTTTCTAGTTAACGTTCCATATCTTTGTTTGCATCTACCGGATTGTAAGGCGGTGGTCTTTGTGTTGAACAAACTCTGTGGACTGGGTAACTAGGTCTTGCTCTTTAGTCTCTTGCTCTCTGAGAATATTTAAATGGACATTCGTAACCACAGGCAGAAGGCCACATTTGAAACGATACCGACAGAATAGGAGAATGCGCTTATTCTCAAAATCCCATTAAACCTTATTTTCTAAATGTCACTGAGCACGGGAAAAAAAGATAAGAAATTGGAGAACAGCGAGCGGAGTTCCCTGTCGCTGGATAATTGGTCACTGCAAGAATAAAAACACAGTTCGAGAGCCGTTTGCGATTTAATTATCTCAAATATGACAGTCATTAAAGTGGCTTTTCCTTTGTACACCAAAGCTGAATGTTCCTTTTCGTCTTTTATCGTCCAGTGTGCAAAATTGCCAAAGTATAACTCTACTAAGACCTTTTGAGCTTTTAGGCGTGTTTATGGTATTGACCGGAGATCCAGTGTGACGGGAACACATGAAACGAAAAAGGTGAGACATTTCTGCTTGTCGGTTGTGCAGTAATCCTGAATGCTTAGCGTGTAGGCGACATGTATGTTTATTTGAAATCTGGATTTAATGAGCTGCTAGCGCACAGTCCGCAGATATCGCTGTTGTCCAACTCTCCAGTATATTGCTGATATTGAACACACGAACGTTGTCGTTTCTGAATCAAACTGTGCAGTGTAACGGATCAAAATCATTTTTGATAAATGACAAAGCTTAGTAAGATTGTAATGTCAAACTGTATTTAGACACCAGATCTGAGAATATTTAAGCTTCAGTCCAAGTGCCGTTTTAGTATACTAAGTACATTAAATGTATCCTAATTTGGCCACACAAAAGCCACGGTGTTGTTTTCTGATGTACGATACTCAAGATTTGTTACTTGAAGCGATACCAACTAAATAGGGGGCCAGTATCACCGATATGGATGCATAATACACAATACATGTGAAATTTATCTGAGCCTATCACATCTTATTTATGAATTTTCACTACCCAGGGCACACCAACAATCCTTCACACCTCTAAATAATTTCGAGTCCTCAGCTAAGCTAAGAAGCATGATTGGGGCTGTAGGAAGAAGCATGCCAGTCATTCAGTGCATGTACAGGTTGTACAGTATGAAAGGAATCTTAAGTCTTTTGTTATCTACGATATTTTACCCCATTGTGAGTACTTATAAACCCATAAAGCTTATTCCTTTGGAGACCCTTTGTCGTTATTATGCAAATGATAGACTGTCTTACTGTGCGGTAAATAAATTGCATTGTAATTAGGATTGTGATTGATTTGCATAATGGCGCGCTCACTCTGGCCAGGACTGTGTGAGACAAATGGATGTAGCTTGAATTGCGTCTCTTCTCTGTAGCGGCTGCAAAGGACAGATCAATGTTTTGACTTGAAGTACAGTTGTGTTTTATCTAACGGCTCCTCCAAGTGCTCTCTGCACTCCAGATTTAATCTCTGCAAACCGTTTCCAATTGCTTTGAAAAAGGACACCGTCTACCACACAGCTGTCGTGGGGATAAGTTATTGCTTTGCAATTTGCTAGCCTCTCCAGCTGATATTAGCAAGCTGCTACGATACAGGACCGCCCTTAAACCGGTCTGTCAGTATCCCCAAATGCATTTTACACCTGATAATAACACAGCATGTTGGCACACGGAATGGTGGTTGATAAATGGTAATTGCCATTTTTGAGCACGAGCAATCTGTTGCCTTTATTGTCTTCAATCGTTTGCCCAAGGCTACGAAATACGTTACACAGATAGTATGAAGCACATGACACAGAGCTACCCAGAAAGGATTCAGTTCTCCCACTTCTACCTTTCAATACAAAACAGGGATGATAAAACCTTACCTTAAAGATGGGCATATACCAATTCACACCTACAAAGTATGTGAGGCTTTTTTGAACACAGGCCAGAAGATGAGTCCGAAGTTATGCTAGGTACAGATTTTGAATGTTCATATCAGGTAAAGAGCTCTTCAAGGATGTCACGTCCTCCCAGTCTGTTTCTGTCTACAGGCGTTCCCTTCTTTTCCCGACACTCGGGTCAGCAGCAAGCACACCGAGAGGAGAGCCGTGGCACTCCATCTACTGAGGAGAAATGCTTTTTCTAAAAGGTCACAGCTCAATTCACGGGATGAATAACGGTGACATGCATGTGCTCGCGCGTGAGCAATCGCGCTGAGTCCAGGCGCACCTTTTCACGCTGTGCTGGGGCCAATAACGTTTCCTTCGTTCAAGTGCCATGCAGCACACAAAACAAAAACAAAGTTGCGGTGGTGTGTTATCATCTTATGTAGTAAAGGATGAATGGACGCTGTACAAAACTTTGCTATAAACTATAAAACTATGCCAGATTGCCTTGAGAGGTGTCCAGGCTAGGTCAACAGTATCATCTTACCATTGCCAAACAGAGGCACTGTTGTTGTTTTTTACATTCAAAGCTTATTATTGGAAGTTTATTACAAGACAATGGGGCTTCTTCACTTAACCGTTACACATATACTGAATAAAAACCACAATAGCTGTGGAGTTTCTTTCTTTGACTGTCATATGAGAGAACATAAGCTCTTCTCATCACGACTGTCTCCTTGAATTATAATTTAAGGGAATGGTCTGTTAATCTTGAGGGAAATTGGATTCGACCAGTGCTGTCTCTCGGGAAATTTCCACCTTTCAAACTCTTACGCCTTCTGCTTTGATTGGAAGGCCAATCTTCTGTTTTACTTGATTAGCCGATACATCTCCAGCAATGATAGTTTCCGCTTGGATACCAGTCTTTAATGCATGTAGATGTTTCATTATGTCTTACAATTTCAATTTTAGCCTTACATTCTCAGTCTTTGTAACTTGGCCGAGATGAATGTAACCAAGAAGCCTTCCCTAAAGAAAAGAACATTTCAGCCATCCATATTTTGACATTTACAGCTGACGGCCAGACCTCTGTGGGCTTAGTGGTATAATGTCCAGTGATAAACTTCTGAATAGACCGAGGGTACAAAGGCACCAAAAAACATCAACAACTGCAAATGCTAAGCCCTTTTTGTCTGCTCTACTTTGAATCATTTCACATATCTATGCGGCTGGTTCGTGTTACTGATTAAGGTAAACACGTTGGGGAAAAAGAAGAAAAGTCAAGAGAAACTTCTGAATGACTCACAATAAACATGGTTGCTGTCGAAATTACACCCAGTGCGAAGGGCGGTGGGGGGGGGGGGGGGTGGGAGGAAGTTGTTATCGACATGTTTGACTAGCTGTGTATGTTGCATGCCAAAGCACATTGTCTGCGTTACGTCAGTAAGTGCATCAGACAGCGGAGGTTAGCAGTGGTCCGATCAACCGTGAAATAAACACTCATTAACACATGTTCCCATTGATCCCACCGAAGAACAGGGCTAACATGTGCACGCCCATGCACACACACTGAATGCATGCTGGAGTCGCCACAGTAAATCCAATGCTAAACCCACTAAAGAAACAAGCGTACAAAGTGCATTTATGGTCAAAACAATGGCCAGAAAGGACCATTGGGAAAAAGTCAATATGCATGTCGTAAAAAAACACAATAAAAATAGTTGTTACATTTTCCAGAGACTGGGGCACTTGTCAGGACTGGCTCAGTAATATAGAGATACAGTATTATTTATTCAGGGAGGTAAATCTATGCTCTGATTAATACCCCCCCCCCTGTCCCGCCGCACCCCTCCCCACTTATTGTTCATCTGAACATTCATGTTGAGCACCCAGATTTGTCTAATTTTACAACAAGTGCATCAGCTGATTCCATTGACCATCTACCTCACAATTCATTTAAAACAGATTAGCTCCACATGGATGCGCGCTTGTAAATTAAAACATGTTAAGTCTCCATTATTTTTGCATGAGTGATCAGCAGCTGCTTCGGCACCTTCATTTAAATCTCTTCCCGATTTAAAACGGGGCCCCCTGTTTCCCCTTAAATTAAATCCTCATGATTGACTTGCTGCTCCGTCGTGTTCAAGTGCTCTGGGCCATTTAAGTGGCCCAGTCAGGCAAGGAGCCCCGACGTGTCTTGTCAAATCCCATATTGATGTCTGGGTGTTTACTAGCTGATGAAATGTATTGATTCCGGTAGATAAGTGGGATTGTATTCGTGTCAGCTTCACAGGAGTATTTGGCCTTCGCACCATGAAATTTGAGAGAGCAAATATTGATCTGAAATGACCTCTGCAGCTATAATACAGGATGTACCAGACTAATGGGAGCTAGTTTGCTTTGCATCACTTCACAGATCTTTATTTAGACCCTCTGAGAGCAAACAGTTTTGCCCTAAGATGATCAAATCTTCTGCTCGCAACATGGACAGGCAGACGGTTTGGGAGGACAAGCCAAGGAAATTGGCCTGATTTCAGGATCCGGAAGGTCTCAGATTAATGCCTGGCCTGTTCATCATTGAAGTCCGGCCAGGATCAATCAATGAGATGACTTGCTACTGACTACCACTTCCATAGAGCCAAGCACATGAATTAACCATGGCCCTCGCAGGACGAGAGCGAGGGTGGAGGTTGAAGAGGGAGGGCTGAGAGGACAGTGTGACAGGCTAAAGCAGATGTCAGGTTGGGATCATCCAAGATGTGGCCCGGATCATCATCATGACAAATGTAGGTCACCGTTTTCCAAGGTTAACGGCTCACAGCTTAGGTGTACGTGTGTGTGCGCGTTTGCGTACATGTGCTCATGCGTGCGCTGTCGGGGGTTCAAAGTTGCTGAAGCAAGGGACCGAGCGGTACCCTGGGTTCACGCTGTCAGCCAGGCTAATGGAGAGCGCCGCACTTGGCCGCCCGCTGAGTGACAGGTGCCAAGCGAGGCCTCCATCAAACGGGCGCCGGGTCGACGCTGCTATCTTACTAACGCCGGCGAGGGATGATGACACAGGGATCGCTCACTCGACTAATGCTGACACACATGGTGCATGCACACACTCCCCCGGCCTGTCACTCAATGCGGAGCGTAGGCCGCAAGATGAGATGGTCGAAAAAGTACCTTGACTCATACAGGCCAGACAAGAGGGTCAAGTTGCGTCTTTGCAATCGGAGTCTTCATTATCTGGGCCATTTCATGCCGGTGACTTATGACCCATACTGGCTTACGTCCACGAAAGAGCAGAGTTTTTGATGTGATTGTCAGATTGCTTTGCGCATTGACATTGGCGGTGTATCTTCACCCTACTCTAGTTGAAACGCATAGCAGAGATCAAATTAGTAATATTTTAGATCATGCAAGGACAGTTAAAAAAAATCATTCACACATTGATGACAGAGTATCAGCAGCCAGTGCAAGATACTCAGATTCATATTCAGAATCTGAATATCTTAATAAGCCATTCTTCCACGTGAGCTAGCCCATTTGTTTGTTTGCACATCAGGCTACTTTCAGGTTAATGGCGAAAGAGAGGAACGAAACTATCGTTTGCATTCTTGGGCAATGGCAAAAGAGCAATTAAGTGTGCCATGTAAATTGTCTATATTAGTTTTGCTTAATTCTGCTCAGGAACCAACAAAGATTAAAAACACTACCTTTACTTTTACGCTCACTAGAGATAAATAGCAAAGCATTTTTTTTTAGTGTAATTTTGGGGAGGAAGCCAATGACCGAGGTTATTATTTAAGCATACAAGACTAATGATACTCATATTTGCATGGCCGGAAGGCCAGAATATGTCGTGCCGTGAGAACGGCTCTGTAATTATAATGCAGGCCAGCTGCCGACAGCATTTCTGACACACATTTGTACCCGACATGTCTATATGTCACCAAGTCAAACACAAGCCAGGCAGAGCGTTTCTAATCTTTTATCAGCCTGTCAGCGCTTGGATTTGACCTTTCGCTTTTGTCGCAATAGCAAAACCTTTATTAAAAGTACCGGTACATGCCATTTTAAGGAGCTATTTAACAAAATTTCAGTGAAAAAGAAAAACGTGTCTCTATGTTTTTGTACAACTGAAGAAGTTAATTCTCCATAAAAAGTAGGATTGGTCTACAAATTGTAGGCATTCATATTCAGTTCCACTGTCCTTCCCACAAGCAGCCTGGCGATTCACTTGAGTATTTTTTCTAATTTCCCTAGCAGTCATGGCTATATTGACAAGTAAAGAAAATAAGGGATATGTTTGGATTGTAGAAACAGGGTGCTAAAAAGGAGATCAAATGTGATAGTTTGGACAAAAAGATGTAATGCACGAGGAATGCTGTGAGGGTTGAGAGGAAGAAAAAAAAGTAAGGTCAATGACGAAAGAGGAACCAAGTTGTCACCTTATCTGGCACCGTGTATCGGGTTCCTGGTAAAAGATGCAGCAAGTGACAGAATGAGACCGGCTCAGTCAAGCAGGCCAATGAGCTGTTTGATTTAAGTAATTGAGGTCTCAGAGGGAAAGCAGGCTCATCACTAGGAACCAGACCAGCTTCGGGACTCGCACGTTAAGCAAATGAGACTCAACAGTTTAAGTAGCCGGTCTGCTTAGCAGTCCTTTTCATACGCTGGTGAGCTCAACAAATTCCAATTTTTGGTTTAGTAATTCAATGTCTCTTTATTAGATTGTATTGTCAGAATACAGAAACTTATAGCGGAAGCCAACCCACTCATATTTTTTCCCGGAATATGTTCTATGCAGGCCTACTAGTCTAAACATGGCATTCTGATTAATATTGCGTTTGTGGAATATGAGATATCCACCCGTTTTTCGCTAGCTCAGGGGGCGGCCATTTTGTCACTTCTGTCGACCGATGATGACATAGAAGTTGCTCAGGGCTCAGGTAACGATCAATCATGGCTCAGCTTCAGAAAACAGGTGAGCCGTGATTGGTCGTTATCTGAGCCCTGAGCAACTTCGATGTCATCTTCACGACAGAAGTGACAAAATGGCCGCCCCCCTGAGATGGCTAAATGTGGTTGCAGTTTGCTGCTTAATTTATATTCCAAAAACCCATTTCAACTCTTGCGCCTGCATTTTTTCTGGAAAAAAATATATTTGGGTTGACTTCCCCTTTAAAGGACCCATGGACATTGTTATATAGTAAAGTGATCATGTTTATCATGGTGGTTTTATGAATCTTGATGTAATCTGCACTGTGACTGATGTTCATATCAATCAATCAATCACATTTTATTTATATAGCACTTTTCATACATAAAAATGCAACTCAAAGTGCTTTAAAACATTCAAAGCAAAACATAGAATTATCTTCAATCAAAAGAAAAGATAAATTATTTAAAAGTTGTTGAAAGCCAAACTAAAAAGGTGTGTCTTGAGCTTCCTCTTAAAAATATCAACAGTCTCTGCAGACCTGACATCCTCTGGCAGGCTATTCCAAAGGTGAGGACCAAAATGGCTGAATGCAGCCTCGCCATGCATTTTGGTCCTCACCCTTGGAATAAATAAAAGGCCGGCGCCAGAGGACCTCAGGATCCGCGAGGGCTGGTATGATAAAAGCAAATCAGATAAATAAGATGGCCCAAGACCATTAACACATTTATAAACTAATAAAAGTACTTTAAAATCGATCCTGAAACACACAGGGAGCCAATGCAGCAATTTCAAAACTGGCGTAATGTGCTCCCGCCCTCTGGTTCTCGTCAGCACCCGCATAAAGAAGCACAACATTAAGGAAGTCCACAGGCAGACAAAGGCAGTGCTGTTAACACCCAGGTTCATTTTGAAAAGTGAACCAAATGCAAGGAGGACATAGCTTCCATTCTTAAAGGCTATACAATAATTCATACTTGGAAATGCCCTTTTTATTGCTCAGTCAGCAGGATAAGAGGCCCTTTCTGGTGTCATATTATTTGGAGCACTGCAATATGCCGCAAGCCAAGATGGAAATGGGCAAGGGAGAACTCATAAAATATTAGCAAGACAACAGACATTTGTTTTCTCCATTCACATTTCACACCCAAAATGGTCATGGCACAAACCAGGAAGTAGTCTGCTAATGAACAAACACACGAAGCAACACAAACATGGCGCTGAGATTTTAGTTATGAAGGATCACGATAGCATTACTGAATGTATAACCAAAAATGAAGAAGCATTTTGCCATAAATCCAAGAGCTTCGACATCCAAATAATTATTTTATATAGCAAAGCAAATAGCTGCTTTTTTTTAGGTAGGTGAATGTATGCTTTTGATTTGTTCGCTGAAAGTCTTTCACTTCACCCCAAGGGATGAGTTCAAAAATCTGAAAACATATGGAAGAAAATCCAATATTGCAGCAACAGAGAAGGGTTTGATACCATTTTAATACTGTAAAAAAGACAGGGGGGACAGGGGGAGCGATACATTCCACTGTAAAAGAAAGAACAACCGACGGCTGGCCCAAGAGGGGGCTGGAATGAACAGAATGGAAAAAAAAGGAGGCCTCGAGGAGCAGGTCCGTGACCGCATCTCATCATGATGTTGCCGTCAGCCTGTAATTGCTCCAATTAAATTGGTCTCTCTGCATATATTTCGGGATAGTGGGAGTGTGATAGCTTGTAGCGCTTTGATTGACATTGTGATAATTGTTTAATTGCACTGGGCTTGAGCTTCATGAAGACTTCACCTCATAATGGCCTCTTCCCTTCCCATCGAAGCAGGGGATGGATATTATCCCATTGACAGTATCATCTATTGTACACTTCAAGACAAGTCTGTTTCTTTTTTTTTTTTTCTTTTTTCTTTTTTTTTTTTAGTGTCGGCTGTCTAATTCGGGTCAGAGCTTAGGTTGAAACGTTAATTTCTGTAAGTAAGTAATTTCTGGGCTGTCGGGAAAGACAGGAGAATTTGTCGATAGGAGATATGTTAGACTTCTAGAGGTCACCAAGCTCCACCCCTCTCATCATTTGATGTCTAAAAGCAGTCATGCTGATCACTTAACACTTAATGACGTTATAACTCTTTCTGGTTGACAGCAAAGTAGCCTGGTTGAAAAAGAAAACTCACACAAAAAAAAGCACAATCACTTTCCTAGCATGTTGCATCTTTAACTCATTCACTGCCATTGACGTATTTATTTGTCTTTTCACAGTCCAGCCATTCAAGCCCAGGAATTTATTTACATTTTGTTCAAACGTTAGGATAAAAATCGTTCTGAAAATGTCTGGCAGCGAATATGTTAATGGCACTCTATGAACCTGTAATACCAGGTGTTGAAAACCATCTGATACTTCACACACCGAGGTGTTACGGTACTTTTGTTGGGACAGGTTATACATCATTAAAATCATCCGATCAAGCCACATGTCCTGTTTGTTTCAAACACTTACAAACTTTAAATTTTCCATGCACACACAGTATGCTTTGGGCCATATAGGCCTACTCATAAAAATTGCCTCTCTCAAATTATGAACTGCAGCTCATACATGGATGACTAATCCTTAATGTTTCCGAGAAAATGCAGTGTGCAATTTAAACAAAAATATAATCTACACCTTCTTTTGTAGCTAAAAACATCTACATCAAACAGTGACATTCTATACTACCTAACAGCAGATATGATTTTTATGTTTGTTTGACTTTTATTCAGTGAAAACAGATTGTCCAGGTAAAGATTCATTCATCATAATACCTTCAAATGTGATGACAGTTTGCAAGAAATGCATAGAGGGGATCTATCACATTCCTGACATTTTGTACGACCTCATTTTGACTTTCCTGAAGAAAATGTGCTGTCAAAACAAAGGCCTAAAGCATGCTGTATATTATATATGTTTTTGGCAGTCAAATACTCCACACTGTTGAGATTTTTTTTCTACTGGATAATTTTACAACAGCGCCTATGCTTGGCAGCACAGGAATGATTTAGAATGCGTGTACCCTGCGCTTCATTGTGCGTGCATTCCCTGGCCGTTTGACTGTAGACGGCGTGTATGCTGTGTTCTCCTCTGAGGTTTATTTATTATGCCCACTAAAATGCTAAACAACAGTGCACGCACCTGCACCGTGTTTGTGTCATATACGCCGTGGTACTGATTGTACCTATCAATGTCTAATGGGAAACCAATATCCACAAATATCAATCAGCTCAATGAACAGGCGTCAGCTGGCGCAAACATGCAAATACAACTTAAGAATGAAGAATACATCTGTCCAAACAGGAGCATGAGCCTCTTAAATATTTAAGCCTGCCTGTAGCTGTATTGAATTGCTCTGCGTGAGTGAGTAAGTGAGTGTGTGTCAGGTGATCAGATATCCGTGACTATTTTGAAGACAACATAACCTGGCACGTAGTTGGCCAATGCGCCGACGACAGACTAATGAGCGATGATTTACGGGGTGCTACGTCTCACGTACGTACTAAAGACCCACACGCTTGCATCCGTCTCTCGCGCTCAAGTTTCTGCAAATACAGGAACCTCTGTACTTGAATTTATTGGTACCTCTATTAATAACGAATTAATTAGTCATCTAGGTATAGACACTGACCCTGTTAAATCAGGGGTGTCAAACTCATTTTTGTCGCGGGCCACATCGTAGTTATGGTGTCCCACGGAGGGCCGTTGCAACTGTGAACCCATAGAAATGTATGATCACCTTATATTATCACATATACACAACCAATTGGTGGATAACTACTTTTTAAATCAGAAGCCAGTAAATAGTTTGTTCAACTATTTTTCAAGATATTTTAAAGGAGGGATTGGTAACAAATGTTTGCAATATCTCATATTTAGTGCTAAAAGTGAAGACAATTTGAAAGAAACGTCAACACACATGATTTGCCTTTGCGGGCCACATAAAATGAGGGCCCGGGCCGGAACTGGTCCCCGGGCCTTGAGTTTGACACCAGTGCTGTAAATGATTTGGATTTAATAACAAACAAGTACATATTATTAAGCAAAATGTTATTTTCTATAAATCTCTGCAAGTACTTACAGTACATTGTCAAATGATCAGTTCTATAAATCACATGGTGTCACTGGTGAGCTATTTTTAGAACAGGTATTCAGGGGCTGGTGCCTGTGGGCATCTTTAGAATTGACGTCTCATGAGATTTACTATGCCACCACATATGTTTTATTTATTGGATTTTGGGGATTTATTTTTCCCAAATTTCCATTGACTTCTAAAGTCTCTTTTGGGGCGTTGGGCTTTCCAGTTTCCTCTGTACTCTGTGTAACAGCTGATTCACCAACACTCACAATCTGACGTGTACAAAGACACACTAAACTGATTCTCACAACCAGCCTCCCACCCTCTCCCCCATTATCACTTACTGCTCACGCTTGCGAAGACTCTTTGGGGCTACAGGTTGCACCCACTGAAAGTCACGACAGTTCGCGCTTGCGCCGAACTGTGATCTACCGCAGCTGTTACATGTTTTAGAGGCTCCGAGAATAGAATAGTGACATTAACTAGAATGTGTCGCCGTTCATGCAGCGATGAAGGAATCCAAAGAGGGAGCTAGTCGGATGATTGGATGTAGATAACTCCCCATGATCTAACTAAGAGGGTTTAAGCTGAGATTTTTCGAGCATTAGTGTTCATGATAGCTGTTTGTACATAAATCACCTGATGCTTAGATTTTACAGCTTCCTGTCAGGCCGCCCGCAGAGTTTGTGCTATGTAATATATTACCAAGGCTGGGTGCGGGAACCGATAATTAAAATACATTTTTCACTTTGACAACTTGATATGTTGAGTCATGCTGTATTGGTTATGGATCATGGTTATGGATGAATAGGAGAGTAAAATATACTTGCGTGATTCCAGGCTCAAGATGTATGGGGATGCAGAACGCATGCATATAAACATTCCCATTTCCGTTGAAGTTCTTCTTTTAAGTTTCTATTTGAGGAACATTTCAGGACGTAAAAGGGTTTGTGCACTGCATCTCTCTGCATATAATATATTTTATATTAAATGCAAAGGAAGCAACCTTGAGCAGAGAAGACCTGACTTCCATCTCCCACACACAACAACAACAAATTACAAAGCCCAAAAATTCTTCAGAAATCTCTGATAAAAATTCTTACAAGTTCCCTACGGGGGATCTGGAGAAATGTGGAAAAAAAATCCAGGAAAAGATCGGCAAATAGCCGAAAGTAATCATGTGGTCTGGAACCTGGGGGTCCAAAAATATTTTGGGGGGGCAGTGCCCCTGTGGCCTCCAATCTAGCTCCGCCAGTGGTTGAGCCAACAAGTGACCAGACATATAAATGTGCTGAATAAATCTGTCGATCACATACCTGTTGGTGGATTATGTTTTTTCATCATATCAAGTCTTTATTTTGTTTACACAATATAGAACAAAGTGTGATTGTATCTTTAAGGATGGCAGCATTGCTAAAGGCTTGTTGTCAGGTACAGTGAGGTGAATGGAAGATAATCTGTGTATGTGGGAGTGACTTTGTCTTGAAATAAATAAATAAATATATATATATATTTTTTTTAATTTCGTCCTGCACCCATATTCCTAAAAGTGTACATCGGGTGGTGGTTGCTTCCTTTCGGGATTTTGTTTTTCATCCTAATCGTGGTGAATGGTGTCACCGATGGAATCCAGCCCAACCCCCCACCCCAAACAACCAATTTAAAGCTTTTGCTCCTCAGGCAGAGGGATGCAGCTTTTTAGTCATTTCTTATGTATGTGTACATTCAAGCAGATATGGATTGATGTGACAGTGAGCACGTCACTCGTGGTCGAACCTCCCCTCAAGCTAAGCAGTGGAAAAGTGGGGGTGGAAGAAGGGTCAGAAATGAGTCGCAGAACAAGACGAAGAAAGCGATAATAAGACAGTTTGGATGTGGATGTGAAGGCTTTGTGTGAGTAAGCATCCATCTTGAGTGGACGGAACATAACAGCTGCAGCAAGCTGAGCTTCGGGCTCGTGTTGTTACATTCTGGTATCTATCACACGGCCTATAAAACTATGGCTGGTGACACGCTGCGATAAAGCGCCGCGCACACACACATTGCCAGTTCACTTTGTGTTTGAAAGTGTCCGGTTAGGAAAGAAGCAGCCAGGAAACCGCAGTTGTATGCAAAGGTGTATCGTTAGGTTTTTTATGGGATTTAGGTCCGCCATATTTATATGGTATCGCTCCAAGCGGAAGTTGATGGACTGATGTTAAAGAGAGAGACCAACACACACACACACACACCCACGTACACGCACACTTCTTAGCTTTCTTTGCTTTTCCGGACAGCAACACTGGGGAGATCTTGATGTTACGCAATTACATCCGAACATGTTGAGAGGGAGTGGGTGAGAGATGGTGAGGAGGGCAACGCAGCCTCCTACCGCATACAAAACGACAAAGAAAATGAGAGACGCAGCAGTGCTTGTCAATAAAAATCATCTATAGTAAACATACTCCACCAATATTTGAATATACAGCTGGCTGGGTTCGATGCAAATACCTTAAGTCCTGCCTCCCACCTGTTCATCGCCAGCGCCGTTGTTTGACGATGTACAACCTGCAAATTTCCCATTCAAATAAGCGTCACTCATAGCCTAAAGTCGTACATTCGATTGTAACTTGAGCAAGTTGAAAGCTCGCCACCTGCTTCTCGAAAACACGAGACACATTTGTAAAACTAAAGGCCTCCGCTCAAATACAAGGATAGAAACAAAAGCCATCCAATGTCCCTGGTCCCGATTTGAGGAAAAACATGTTTGTTGCTTCCAATTTCTCATTAAGCATGATGCATCTGTTTCATGAGTCAAATAACGACGCAAAGAACACACCATGAATATGAGAATGATAATATAATAACGGTGTTCCATTGCAGCACACAATAGGGCAAATGGCGTTAATTGTGTGTCTCAGCCAGGTGCGACAATACGACGGGTTTATTGAATGCCCTGTGGTTGATAATTAAAGCTGTACACAATGCAGCATAACAAGCGGATAAAGACACTTGTAGGACATAGCAAATTAGACTCATCGAGCCTCTCTCACGCGGTTCAACTTCTCAGTATGGTTAATAACAGTAATAAAAATAAAAGATAGCTGATTGCTGTGAATTGAAAACACTATTCAGTCATAGGCCCTTCGAAGTACTCAGCCAAAGTGGCAAAAAAATAAATCAATAAATACTTCAACGAATTACAGATTACACGTGCATGTTGTGAGTTTCACGATAGAGAGTCTTTTTCTCTTGAAAGGCTCGGCAGACTCAATTTGTGGGGCTCTCCATGTGTGCAGCGGTGACATTTCATCTGTTAATAACAGCGTATGTGACATGAGCCGAGTGGGTTGTGGGAGGGATGCAGCCGTCAATGCTGTGTGTGTGTGTCTGACACCACAGTCTCACTCGGTGGCTTTGGTGGGAGCACCTAGACGGTGGGACTATTGATCCGTGCCATCTCAGGGACTGAGGGGCTTGTAAAAGATCCTAATAGCATTTCCAGCTCTTACTGTAAAGTCACAGCTATGCAACATTAATGTCTGGCGTTTGGAGTGTTTTTTTTTTTGTTTTTTTTTTGTTTTTTAGGGCATTGTTGACAAATAGCCTGTTGGCCCACATGTTCCATGCTTTACATTATTTGTGTAACGGCTGGACACATGTTTTCATCAGATTTAATAGGACGCGTCTGGATTTGACTTTACAGTGGGAGTTAAAAATAGACATGAACAAAAGTTATTGTAGCCAGAGAATCAAATTGATATAGTAACAGTTTCAAACGGCTTGATCAGTTTTAACCTGCTGCACACTTTTGTCAGGTCTTGGGGAATTCAAACTGCACACGGATAAAGTGTACAGTGTATGTCAACTTGTATTTGTGGTGAGAGTTGAGAAATTACCACCGTCAAGTGAGAAGGTGAGAGAGACTGTAATGTATGTTCCTTTTGGTTGTCAGGAAAAGCCTACTAGAACATCGATGATCAATAATGTGCTTGTCTCGCTGAAAGTAGTCCTGTCAAAAGTAAGTGAGCGATTATTATTGTTATTTTTTTGTTTTTATACACCGCGCGCAATATACATACTACCTGGCCACTGCATGCAAGCATTTTTACTGGATTTCTATGGAAATACCATCCAACAAAATTCAGTGCAGCTCTGCTTACCTTTTGACAAGAACATAATAGCAGGGAAGTAATGCCCATGGGGGGGGTGTTGTTGTTTTTGTGCCTCTGCATGATTGCGTTTTTGACAGAGTAGTCACTTGAAAGTGGCTGCGGTTCTTCACCAAGCCTAGCTGATCTTGTCATGGGTGGTGTTTTTGGAAATCAAATCAACCCATCTGTTACGGTTGAACAGTTTTTTCGACTGTATGTAATTATTTTCAGGACCGTGCTGTGAATCATTCGCGAAATGGTCGATTACGGTTTTGAAGTCATATTTTATTTTTAATACAGCAGTTGATTTATTTAGTCGTCAGCCGTCTGACTACTGGTTAATTTTTCTTGTACGCTAATTACTTTTTTTCAGGGGTGGCAAAATGCAAGATATCTGACGAACTTCACCATCCCAGAGTCTAGTTGCAACTGAATTCCCAATTCTCAAATCATTTCCCTAACACCCCTCGAGAATTCAACTTGTTGCAAAGTTCCCCAGGCCTCGGTAAACACAACTAGCTGTCCCATCTTTTATTTAGGACATGTTCGCTCTGGGAACCCCCCCATCTGGCCCCTTAAATCAATCTTCCACACCGCTCAGCCGTATCGCCATTACTTCTAATTTTCCAGCAACTGGGTGCAAGATGAGGCATCCTCTGTGTCACATGAAACAGAAATACACAACAATGTGCGCTACGTGGACTCTCAATGGGGAAAGTGCTTAACGATCCAACTTCCAAATTGGCCACGCAAACGCACAGCGCAACATGTGGTTATTTGTCTCCATTACGGCTGAGGAAGGCTGACGAATTGTTGTCAGGAATAGTTTGCTCTTCAACTGCTTCTAATCCGGCAACAATCTAGAAAAAATGTGCTGGGCTTCAACTTGATATCAGCCCGTGTGTATGTGGTGTGCTTGTGAATGTGTGTGTGTGTGTGTGTTACTTGTTATGTTATATCACTCATCAGAGGACAGCTGCTGGCCCGTATCTTAGGCGCAAGTGTTTGCAAGTCCAATATTAATAGTCTATATGACATTTACTCAGCGAGGAGTCACTCACAGACATATATATATATACACACTTAATTTATTTTTCCATTTGCTATTCCAGTGCCGTGCCACTCTCCGACTTGGTGTTCTGATGTATCCTAGTCAAAGTGATGATGATGCTCACTGCCGTCCACTCGTGCGTTTCTCTGTCAAATCGCCACGTGTGTGTGTTCTGCCACCTAGTGGTGTACAAATACTTGTACCATCATGAATGGATATCTTTTAGCCAGACATGAAACAAGTGGGAAAAGACAGACTGTAATATTGTGTGTTATTGCTATGAATGAATATTGTTATGTGTTGCAAATCATATTTTATAACAGAAACTTCAAGTGTACTATCCTTTCATTGTTTTATGACTGACACATTTGAGCAACGAGGAAAGTGCGATGGTCAACTCTACATGAGTGCTGTGATTTGAGGTCTGGGACTGTCCCCGTGTTTAAGGATGACGTTGCAGAGGGAAAAATCTGTAATCGAGTCATTCCCAGTCACACGGAGTGTGAATGCGTGTTGCTGACGTCTTCCCTGACTCCACTCTACAATAACAATGAGTAAAAAGGCCCTTTCCGTGTGCTATATTTAGCCTGAGAAAAACAGAGGGCCCAGCGCAATGTATTTATTTTAGATGCCCGTATTTCTACCACAAGGTTTGATTTTTTTTTTTTTCCTTTAATTTAAGTTTAAACAGACAAAACATAAAGTATTGTATAGTTGGAAGACAGGCACACGCATACCACAAAAACTGCACTACCTGTGGAAGAGTTTTGAAACGTTTGACATGTTTATTCATTTCAATTGATGACACTGCTCTGTATTAAATAAAACACAGAAGGTCAAACAGCTCCATCTGGTGGGCATTGTCCCTAATGCAAGTTGCTGATCAAAACATTTGATGCTCAATGAAAAGAAAAGTCTGCTTCTTCTTTCTAAGATAATCAGTCGATCAATCAATGAACGATGTTGCTCTCTCGTGATGATCCTCAAAAATTTCTCTTAAATTTGTGTCATTTACAATAGTCCTGTACAATATTATTTGAAATTCAGTGTCCCTTTTTAGTTATGCATTTCCATTCATTGTGAACATTATTTACCATTACTGACTAATTAGATACATACAGGCTTTGTATATAGTAAAATGATCAGTATCCAGTATCAGATTGTTTCCAATCTTGTTTAAATGGTTCAATGCAATGTTTCGCCATCCATCTATATTCTGTTCCTCACATAATTATGATCATATGCTCAGGGATTAGCAATGATACTAAATAGAGCTACCTTACCTTATTTCTTTGCCAAATCCTTTGTCTTTTCCAACTAACAAAACGGAACAGATGGTCCAGTTTGAAGATTTGCCTTCTAGTTGGCCTTCTAATTGCGGACACATCGTCGTATGATCACCAGCTCACTGGACCTCCATGAAAAGTTTGCCCTCTGCACTTTAAAAAAAAAAAAAAAAAAAAAAAACGTGTTTGGAGCGTTTTGGTAATCTCCTCTGGCTTTTGAAAATCAGCCTCACTGAATCAGATTACCATCTGGTACACACTGAATTGGAATATATCCAAGGGGATCACTTAGATGAAATGGCAGTTGCCCTCTGAACCTCAAAGCTCACTTCATGTCCAATGCTCTTGGAAAAATACCGTAGGGAGACAATCGGACAAAACGGACATGTTGGGGTTTTTTTAAATACGGGGGTACCTCGAAGGTCCAACTGTCTCTTTTGCGAAAGTTATTCAATATTTTGTATTGATTACAATGATTTATTAAATGCTTCCTAAATGAAGTAATGTTCCAGGTCGAATCAAAACCTTCATGAAAACTTCACATTCTTGTCTTGAGAATGTTTTTTTTTTTTTTTAATGGTGTTGAAAACAAGCTAAATAAAAAGCAAAAAACATGCAGGGATAACCCTTGTTCAACTTTAAAGCTTCCATTGTTTGCCCTCAACATTTTAACACCAAAGTGGAAAGTTGAAAGACACATTTCAAGAATTTTTTTTATCCATAATAGTCTACTGCTATTTATTATTATTATTGTCACGTAACCTTGTGATTGAATCAGGGCATGCCGGCTTTAGGAGTTGCACTATTGCAGTAACACCTTCGGCTATTAAAACGGCAACATCACAGCTGTTGAGGGAATCTAGGCATGAATCGAGATGACCCAGAAGCTCGTGAATGAATATGAGCCTCACATGAGCACGTAGGCGTGCACGCGGACACATGTACACGCACACACTCTCTGCGAGATATAGCCAGATGGTGTAATCCTTTCGCTTTTCTCCGTGTTTCATATTTCCCCCCTCCTTTGCGGGGATTATGCCGCCGTCCAATCGGATCGCGGCTCGTTCGCCGAGCTATGATGTGATGCGAATGAGTGACACGCTGTATGGTCCTCGGATGTAAGATTTCCATGTTGCCCGCCGTGGTTCGTACTTGTGGAGTTGATTGCTTGGCATCGCCATGCAGGTGAGAGACATGAGGCAGATATGCATATAGTTTTTTTTTGTTTTTTTTTACACACAAGGTGTAATTAGGAAAGTTAGCTCGCAGGAATTCTGCCCATTTGGCGACAAGGTGCCTGCACTTTGACGTTCCATTATGCGGCAAAAAAGCTTTCACTGATTGCAATCGGTTTTAAGTGAGCGTTCTGTGTGTGACCCCCGCAGGTCAGTGCTTCCTATGTATGGTGGATGTGGTGCCCGTGAAGAACGAAGATGGCATGGTGATCATGTTCATCCTCAACTTTGAGGTCATGACCGAGGAGACACTGCGGGACGGCAAACAGGAGCTCAACCACCGCCTTCCCACCTGGCTCGTCACAGGTAACTCTCGGCTTGACTGTTGCTTGCACCTTTTACTGAAGGGGCAGAGATAGAAAAATGAAAATAATACTTTGGTCCGCAGTTAAAGGTGGCCGCTAGAAAGATTTGATTGTAGCCTAACAACACTCACCCCACATTTATCTGTCACGCCAAGGCATTGGTAGCATGACTCATAGTATTGATTGTTTTGCAAAAAACGAAATGTTACCGGTTTGATGTTGTTGGTTTTTTTTTTATGTACAACCAATTAAAATGGATAATTAAATTTGTTTAGAGGCATAAGATGGGGCCAGGGAGGGATGATTTCCCCTTATAACAAGTAACAATTCAACATTCTTAAAAGTCATACAACCTCCACTTTTGTGTGAAAAAAAAGCAAATAATTGTCTACGTCATTGTCTGTTGTGTATGAACCTCCAGTCTCTTCACTTCTGATATTTTTCTAATTACTGTGGTTGTTAAACCAGCTGCTTTTACAGTTAAATGTATCCCCCCAAAAAATCATAATTTGGGGTAACCTGTTCCGCTCAGTGGAAACGCAGCATGCATCCAGTCGGAAATAGACAAGCGTCAGTGTAATCCACCTTGATCAGTGCTCCACACATCCAACAGGTGGCCTGATATTTGCAAAGTAATATGATTTATTTGAATCCCATTTTTTTTTTTTTTAATCACTTTTGACAGAATATTTGTTCTGAACTGTCTCTGGACTCAATGTTCTATAATGTTTATGTTTTTAATCAAGTCATGCACTGAACTTTGGAGATAAATTGTAATCAATGTCGGTGTCCTAAATTCCTCTTTAAAGCCTAGTTGGGCTCAACATGATCCCGTTAAAATCTCCTCTCCGCGTCACGCTCAAGCTCTCCTTTCTGTGTATTTTTTTCGCCATAAACAAGCGGTCGCCTTCTTGTCCTCTTCATTAGGTCGCCCCAGAGGCTTCAAGTTGCGTCTTCCCTTGCTGCGCTCCCTCTCCAACAGTAAAGTGTCTCTGGATGACACGGAGTCTGGTCGGATCCCCACCGCGACACCTCTGCCACTGCACCCGGTCGGCCACTGTCACGAGTCACTCGGCTTGGGGGAGTTCCTGCCCCTTCCCCCTTTACCGCCAGATCACTCGGAGCAAATCAGTGAGAGCAGGTAGAGCTCAAAGATTTATTTTCATGAAAATGTTTGAATTTGTGGTTTCTCGCCATTTGTGCGGTCAACGGACTGTGTGTGTGCCCTGCCGCTAATAGAGAAAATGTACATTTATATGTCCCCCCCCTAAAAAGGTTTATAATTGCCTTTTGAGTCCTAACATGGTTCGTTAACACCAAAATCTCAAAAAAGCAATACTTTGTATATTAGGAAGGGCTACGGCAAATAGGTGAGTTTATAGCAAATAACGCAGAGTAGGTTCCCCAAAAAAAAAAAATAAAATCAGTGAACAGGTGAATTGGCAAATAGCGAATCATGAATATGCTGTTATGTAATAGGGCTGCAGGATATTGGACAAACATGCAACATGCGATATGGGTGTTGAACGTTGCAATATTATTATTACAATATTAAATATTAAATGTATCATCTCATTAAAATGTTTTCATGCGGCAAAATAAACAGGCTCAATGTATTCTAATTCAATTACAATGTAATAACTTGGTTTTATGTTGTATAGCAGTATTTCTTAAATATTTTCTAAAGTTATTCAATGTAATAATGCTCTCAGATGATGTTCTCTTATTGGATGGTGATGCGCATTTAAGAGTGCAGCTGATCAAAGTCAGATAAAGCATATAAATTCCATCTGAAAATATTCATTTATCGTACGTGCTGTTATCGCGATATTTTTGCAATATATTATATTGTGCAGCCCTATTGTGTAATATATAATCTTGAGAACCACATATTTTGTTTACCAAATAATTCCATCAATATTTATTCATAATAATGATGGTTTAAGTATTGTTCTGAATTAGAGGGTGTTCCAAACTTTTGACTGGTACCAGATATGAAGTTCCCTTTGCTTACTTGTAGATTTTGTGGGAGGGAACTAGCCTCTCTTTCATAATGAAACATTCACTTATTTGCTGTTTTATGCCCTGGCAAATACAAAGTTGTGCTTTGCTGCCATCTTGTGGCATCTAAAGGCTCTGAGAGAAAGTTTGGGGAGCTGCCAATTTCTTGGTATTTTTCTTATTTTTTTTTTTGCAACATGGCTCAGTCCTTATAACGCACTTTATACTGTTTTATAATGTTTGAGTGTGTCCTTGTAATCACAACCAGTCAGTCCAACAGCATCACTCTGTAATCAAATCCAATTTCTGAGGGAGTTGCAATTTCTAATTCGGTCTCAGCATCCCCGTTAAGCGTCTTGTTTTCCTGTTTCTCAGGTCAGCTCTGCAAAGTTGGCCAGAAGACCACGTGGAGGACCAGCGCACTTTACTGGACTCTGTGTCTCCCGTACCCCCTCATCCACCTCCGCACCACGTAACCCACTTGGTTGGACCCCTGACCCAGTCGTCTCCTTGCGTAGCACCCCACCACCGCCTCAGCCTCAACCAGGACGCCTCTGGCTCCAACTGTTCCCTGTCGCGCAGCCGCTCGCGCGAGAGCTTCCACAGCATGAGGCGCGCGTCCTCTGTCGACGAGATTGAGGCCATGAGGCCCGACTGGGACCGGAAAAACCGGCGAGCCAGTGTCCGACTGGGAAGCACTGGTGCGATACACTAAACCCGATGGCCTTTTTTTTTATTTCGGGGTGTCGTTTTAACCACCTTGTGCGCCGCCGCGTGTTTGCAGGTGCAGTGAACAGTAAGTCCAACATACTGAACTCCACGTCAGACTCTGACCTCATGCGGTACCGTACCATCTCCAAAATTCCTCAGATCACCCTCAACTTTGTGGATTTCAAACCCGACCCGCTCATCGCCCTGCCCACAGGGGAGATGGACATCATTGCGCCTTGCAAACTCATCGACCGTACGCACAATGTGACGGAAAAAGTCACACAGGTAGGGCGGAGTTTCTTTCTCGTGTGCACGAAAGAGGCGGAGTGTGTGTCATTTGTTGCTGATAATGAGCTGCCTTTACCCCATGTGGCCTTTTATGAAGCTCCTCACAATGTCACGCAACATTAACTTTGGGTTGAAATGGACTAGCCCAGATCATGCGCTCCGTGGTCACTTGGACTTGAAAAAAGAAAAAGTTGCTGAAAGTGGCTGAAATTCCTTTGAAGTGTTTTGTGTAGCAATGGGCTGTGGTCATTTGCGACTCAAGGTGGGAATGGATGAATCATGACTCCAAGAAGGTGCTTTTTGTTCAACGTATGCCCTGGACTGACTTGATTTTGCTGGATGAATGAGCAGAAGTGAAGGTCACCTCATTTCAATGTTTGATCAGTGGTGAGCCGTGGATTTGATAGCTGGGTTTTCAATCCGCCGCTTGATTCCACCACTGCCACGTACTATACGAAAAATGTACAAGACTAGCACCTACTCGTGCCACGTAAAACATCTGGAGTTCGGCTGTGCTGTCCCTGACCGCCTATCGCAGTTGTTTTTAGATCAATTCCAAGGCGTGAATAGCTCTGGACGCTATTTTGTCTCTATTTTAAAGACGCTGACTTACAGTATATGCACGTGTGCAAAAGTGTCATTCTACATTGTTGCCAGTAGGGAAAGTAAAACAAATGAAGACTGATGATGATTATAGGGGTCTCTTGTTACCTTCTGATTCAATTAGATTACTTAAATTAAATTGCTTTCAATTAGTTTTTTTTTTTTTTTTTTTACTGTGTGATGACATACTTTTAAAACAATATCTGTTACAAGGCATGTTTTCAAGACTAAAATATATCCATAATCTTTTAGTAAAACTTTACATTCCTGCTACTTTACATCTTTACAACCTTGAAGAAACTCATATGAGCAAGTGAAGGGGGGGGGGGAGTATTAAAGATTAAGTTAAGCCCTCTGTTAGGGCAGGAATCTACTGAGAGTTACTAAAGGGAATAGGAATGGTTTGATCCGATCATGCTTTTTTTTCTGTTGTTCTCAACAGACAATAATCCAGAGTTGATGATGCAACACAATGTAATCATGCTACAGTATGTAAGTTGCAGATGGCAAGGTCAAAACACAACCCCAACTTGCTTTGTGTGTGTGTGTGTGGGTGTGTGAGGGGGGGGTGCAATTTAAAACGTCATTACACCAAAATAACGTGCACATCATCTCATTTTGCATGCTTGAAGTCAGATTTGACGTGCGCTGTGAATTGAACCCCTCATGCGTTGGTTTGTGTGCTGAATGGCAGAGAAGTGCAGGGCTGTAATGTCAACTCAAGCCTGAAGATGGTAGCATCATATTGAGACTTTTAATTCCAAGGCCCTCAAAGTCCGATCCCGGCATATGAGTGAATAATTTAGATGCCCCATCAAACATCTTTAAAGGAAAGACTGACCTCTTTTTTTTTTTTTTTTTTCCATTTCAACGCGTGTTGTATCTTGTAGCACTCCCATTTATATTGGCTTTGGTTGTTGACTGCCTTGCAAAAGGAAATGACTAAAAAGTGAAGATAAAATGGAAGCAACGGAGGAGACGGGTACATCTTTGCATGGTGATAATTCACAGAGTAAATGTGTGGAATGTTATCAAAGACAATCAGTGCCATAATGGAGGGGAAAATAAGTCACTGACTTAAATCTTGCATCGATTTTGTTTTTCTTTTCAGCATTGCAATAACTACCACACCTCTTCAATGATTAATTTGGGATCCATTTTCATCTTTCCGTAATGGGAGCATTACAAGTTCTAAAATGGAGACGATCCTAAATGCACATTCTAGGTCATATTGTATCATTCCAGTAGTGATTAGTTGATGGTAAACGTTGAAGGATGATGCATAGGCCCCATTAACTACTTACTGTAAGTAGAACTCACAATTTGTGCGCCGTTTCCTTTAAGTGGATGTCAAACAGACTGCACAACCTACATGAGCTTCCGACGCTGACCTCATCCAATATTCCACCCATTTCCATACATGGCGTTCGCCCAGACACGTGAACATGGACTTGAAATCTCCCCTGCATACTCAAACATAGAATCACTTGGATGCTTTCTTATACTAACTCGCAAGCACCTTAGCAGCCCGCTCGACGCGTCGTTTTGGATCCAATGGAGCAAGTAGGACGGATTTTTATATTTGAGGATTTAGCCTGTAGGTCAGGTGTGTGCGCGAGTGTGTGCGTGTTTATATGCGAGTGCACGCATCTAGCCTATATTTGCAGTTAAAAAAGAAAAAGCATTTCTATTAAGTTATCAAACAGATTATGAGTTGCATTCAGTTTGTTGAATTAAGTTTCCATTTTTAGCAGTGTAGGTGTAGCCACGCCTCTGCTGACTATTTTTGTACGCTTTGATTCCTTTTCTGGAACAATTTTAGCTGTGTCATTGCCAATGCAAAAAAAAAAAAGATGGTCCTGCCAATATGTATGTTTTTTTGGGGGGATATTTTACAACCTGTGCATTGTGCCAACAAACTGGAATCTGCAGGACGAAAAGAGTGGAGATTTGATATTATTGACAAAAACGGAGGGTAATTAGAACTTTATGCACTAAAAGACGCAAAAATAAACGTTTACAAAATCTTAAAAAGTAAAACGATTCCTCTACATGGCTAAAAATTGCCACAAGCAAGTTGAAAGGTGGTGAAATCAATTGAGGCCTGATCGTTAGTAAGTAACTTAGTTGTGCAATATTAGCAATAGTAAAAATATTAGCTAGTACAGTAAGTAACCCTGCACCAAAAAAAGAAAGAACTTGCGTATAATCCTTGTCGTTATCTGGCACTGAAAAATAGTTTAAAAATGCGGAAAAGATGAGGACATGCTGGAATGGGGCTGTGTTATTGATCGCCATTGGCTAAAATATGTTGCGTAATGACATTTTATTTGACAGTGTTGTTTTGTGATATGTTATTGCACAACGTATATTGTATTATGAGTACAGGGCTGGCACAAGCTACTGGAAAGTCAACAAAGTCCAACTGCTGTGGCGTCATCAGCATTACATTAAGTGAAATATACTGTAGGTCAGAGATATTTATTTAATGAGCGGAGATTATGGGAAGGCTTTCATTGACACGGGGGACTTGTCAATGAGAGGTCACAAGTAGCGATGTTTTTTAGCAGCGCCACTTGAATTTTTGTATTTTTTTTATTTATTTCTTTTTCTTTTTAAAGGCTGGACTCATCATTGCACTTGTTATGGTGAGCCATACACCTCTGGCAATGTCTCGGCAAAGCACTATGTTTGTGATCTAGGGCAGAAATTAATGAAAACGTGGGCTTTTCATCTCCACAATGAAAGGCGCTTTCAGTCCACCTGGAGGAAAATAACTTCATTTATTCTGTTTAGAGCTGCGGATGAGACAGACAAAGACTGTGGCTTGGTTTGACTTCACCCCCTAGTTACTATTACCCCTTTATGCATGCATGCATTGTCTGGAATAAAGAAAGCAAGCTCCTCATAATAGGCATCATATTACAAGCAGGCTGCTATGTTATGCACTTCCCCTTTATAATTTTTTTTTTTTTTGTATTGTTGTTTTTATCGCTCCGAGTGATGTTTTCAGTACGTCACTATTGTATAGTTGGGTATTTAAAAAAAAAAAGAGAGAGCTCCTTACTTGCTCTGGCACCAGTGGCGTAGTCTCTCAGTTAAATTGGCTGGAATGGAGTCTCGGAGCATGTGACACAGTCAACCTGCAGGACTGTAATTTAGCTGCCAGCTCTGTGGCTCCGCCTCAATACCTCAAACTGATTGAGTGTTTTCCCCATGTGAGTTCAATGACCCACAAAGTAAAGAAGCATCTTGTCGGTGTCTTGAAGCTATCCGCCATGTCTACTCTTTATTCAGATGAGGCGTATTGTAAATCGTTGAGTGGGTCTAATCATCATTCTTTTGCGTATTTCTCAACATACATGATGGATTTAATTATGACCTACTATGATTATCAACGCCAGTGTTAAAAGTTTCAGTATGCTACTATTGTGTGCCAAGTCCTTGATTTGCCGATATTTATCGTGTTAACCTAGAGCAATTATCATATGTCAACCGTCTAAATATGTCTGGTCTTATATTTCAATCCATCTATGATTGGTTAGCAAACCTTTTGACCTAGCTGCTGTATGTTCGTGTCCAGCTTATAGACAGTTAGTTTCAAGAAAGTTATCGTTGGAGAAGCCCCAAGCTCAGGGAGAAAATGCAAACTCCACACAGGAGGTCCGAGTCAAGATTCAAGCCCGACTCCGATGTAGACATGCTAACCACTTCCCGGCCGTGCTGCGCACTCGGAGGTTCCACTCTGTCATTAATATTTCACTCCAACAGCATATCCACAAGAGGCACATCTCCACTCCAAGATGCACTGTATCACGGGAGCCTTTCAGACAGAATAATCAATTAAGTGCCACAAAACTGCCTGTGACTCAGATATCTCATTTTATACTTGCGGTGAAAAGGATTCTTAGGCGTAATCCGACTGAATTGAAACGAATACGTTACTTGGCATCATCCGTTTGCCGCGGCACATTTGAAGTCCGGGCACAAATTGATAGACTGGGCTTTCATGTGAATGAGTCATGCACAAACAGAAATGCGATTGTTGAACATTGTCCAAAACAACTTTGCGAGCAGATAATCTATGTCTAACTAATCTGTTTCCCTTTCTGCTTCCCTCAAACAGCATTAAGCAGGCATTGATTTTGCCATTTGCAACGCTCTATATAACTTTAGTTGCTCGAAAGCAAATCCGGGCTTTGTCTGTGAAAGAACATGATGACACTGTCCCACGGGGCAATCACAATTGATTTGAGTTGAAATGGAAAATGTTCCATCATTAACACGTGTGAGGTATTACTTCTAAATTAACTGGCAGGAACAATGTAGCTTTACTTCAAGGTTGTGTGGATTTAGCCGTGCATGTGAAACTCCGAAGATTTGAACATGCAACTCTAATTGAGCGATCATATAATCGGAACGTCATTCCAGGCAAAATACTTCCACTTTTGTTTTCCAGATAACAACAATGGGTGGCCTAACCCTAACCGGAACCAAGCCTGTTAGCAATGATTCACGATTCTGTTCATTGTCTTCAACGTTTTATCTTTTACATTTTAAACTCTCGCTACTTGTGGTCTATGGTCTTCATTTTTGCTCTCTGCCTGTTATCCCTGAGCACGCTCCCGTTATCCCCCTTCCCCATCTGCACTGTTGCATTGTTGTGACCCATTTCCTTCGCCCTGGCCCCATTAATCATAGGGCTCCTCATCATAACAGGTAATTGAATCGGAGAAGGAGGGAAGTTTTAGGAAAACACAAACATTGATTAGTTTGCCATTTCTGTTTGCCATTTCTGTTGCTTTCATGTCAGGGTGGATTTACACTGCAGGTTCAAGTGCCCGAATGATCATTTTGATGGCGTGCATTGTGACACTACCCATATGACCCTGTAGCCCTTACTACATCGTCCTTCTATGCGTTTCCATAGTCATAATGTTGCATACCAAAGATGCGTGCTTCATTTAGCAGTCAGACGGTGCTGCTGCATAGCACTCCATCCGTTTTTTATCATGTTATCAATAGTGTTGCTGTTGAGCTGCCGCCTTTCTAAACTCACAGTTGGGTAAGACGCGGTGTCTACCCCGGTGACTGGTCATCAGCCATTCGCAGTGCTGCTGCATGTGCAGAGAGCAAATTAGAATCCCTGAAATGAATTCTTGGGACTCCATTTAAATGACCTGAGATGCACTCCGTTGTTATGTCGTACAATCAATCCCAGCGGTCCGACGGTTGCACTAAGATCAGGTACAGTAAGTGAGCCAGTCAGGCACCCACCTCGGACCAATCCATCATGCCGCCAGCAATGGGGAGGGCGGGGCAGTGAAGCCGGCTCATCTCAAGAGGCAGTGGAGTGAACCAAGTACAGAGCCATAGTGCTCTATCACTGACACACAAGCATACACATATGCAGCATGTTTTGTTGAACCCCACAGCTATCGTATAATAGTTTGTGAAGCATTATTGCTATTACTCTGTGAGGTTGTGTACTACATCAGAAAATGTGTTATTCTGCAGTTGGTTTTGATAATTAGAATTCCTGTCAGGGCATTTTAGCATAGATACTCAATTACATGCAGTGGGGCGACATGGCTTGGAGGGTGACGTGGTCATCTCTCAAACTGTAGGTTTTGTGTGTTGGATCCCCGGCTCCCTTGTGACCATGTCGATGTATTCAGGAAGATGCCCAGTAGCTCCAGTATGTGAATGAGCTGGTCTTTTGCAATCGTTACTAAATATGACATTTTATCAGAGTTACTCGATGAATGAGATGCCAGTGTCATAGTGTTTTGAGTCGCTTTAAGGTAAAAAGGAAAAGAAAATCCATTCAAGTACTGGAAGAACATACCAACTCGTCAAAAGTCCATCTGGCTCCTTCTTATGCAAAGTTATATCCTGTAGGCATAGTTCTGAGCTGCTGGATCCGGATGATTCAGCTGCCCCACTTAACCCCAAAGCAAGTGGACTGTAATGGCAAAAGTTATTGTGTATTGTGTGATGCAAATAGTTTGATGGAAGTTGGTTGTTTAGTGAACAAAAACAAACCATGCTGTGCTTACAAACAACTGAATGTGAACTTTCTAAGTCAGCCGTAAGGTCAACACTTAGTGTGAATCAATAGCTGACTCACAGTGTTATGTCTCTCTCACACACATGTACACCCCCACGCACACACACACACACACACACACATCACGAATTGTGATTACCTTTAACAGTGCCGCAGGCTGTCCGGAGAATACGAAAGCTCTCCAGAGATTAGTGTGGTGGTGGCTCCTTGTCATTTGACAGGATCTGGAAGCAGTGGCTGCCATTTAAACCCAGTCATTATCTCTGACCCTTGTTCAGACCTTGAACCCCACAGAAATATCAGGGTAAATACCAGCCGAGTTGTGTGGCAACCACACATTTTTGGCACAGCACTACATTACTGTATTTAGAAGATGACACCCAGAGAGAGGGAAATTTGACTTGTTTGCTGCTGTTTGCTGTTTTCCCCACTGAGTCAAGATAATATTTTTTGCACTGTTGACTTTATTGGTTTGTCAATTTGACTTAATGTGAACTGAAAATATTTCTTTCATGCAATTAGATGGCCAAAAAGTAATCCCTTATTTTAGATTCTGAATTCTGAGGTGCCTTTGTATAGTCTTTTTAAATAGTACCGTCAACTGACAATCTGATGAGAACCATGCTCAGTTTGAATGACACCGTCACAGCAGTATATCAGTATATAATGTGCGTATTGTGAGCCACATGCACAATCCACATGCTACAAATGAAAATAATTTGTAGTCAGTTGTATCGATACCAACATAAAACCATTATTAACTATGCATGAAATGTTTTACGTTACATTTATCAGTAAGTAATAGTCTATAGTAGAAGCACCATGCAATATATGTGTAATTTGGAAAGTTGACGTATTTTTCCTTCCACTGTAATCGAAATATGTTCCAATAACAATGATATTATTCCAACTGTCAAAACTAATATTTTTCAAAAGCAGATGTCTCATATGATCGTGTATTCATGAAGTATACCTAATAAAATGGTCAGTGCTTGTACATTGAAAGTACCTCTTCTTAAATTATCATTGATGCCACAACCGATTGTAGTCAGTGTCCTCATCTTAGTTTGGCCAGGAGATGTGAGTATATGTGTATGGGGATTCTCCATTGTCTGCCCATTGGCCTGTGTGAGGACCATCTGCATGAGCAGCTTGCGCTGTGATGCACACAGACACAATAATTCTGGTTCATCTGTGTGCTAACAAATTACAGTGTGCACAAATCCCCAAATACCCGTTGCACTTGTACAGTATATCAGGTTGATAAATGGAGAGTTCAACAGTACATGCAAATGCGCACAGAAAAAAAACATACAACGGCCACATAAAACCAGGCCTCCTTGTATACAGTGCAGTGAGAAATAACCATCTCGTTCCTATTTAGGTTAGCTCTTTTCCTGACTGGAGAATTGCTTAGCACACCACTTTCCAATCTCGGAAAATGACCAAAGTATGCAGGAATGCCACGGGGATTTGTTGTTTCATCTGTGTTGTCCCACTACCGTCCCCACTAAGATGTCCTTATTTAGCTTCAAAATGCAATGGAGAATCCCATCACAACGTGCGTGTCCTGTCATGAGTTGCAGCCCGGGCTCATGAGAGTTGAGATTCTTGGCATAACACCTGCTGTGGTAAACTCATTTGCCCAAAAGTTAAACTCAGTGGGAAGCTTTTCTCTGCGCTTGGCTCTCTAATATACTCAACTTCACGTCTCTTTCTCACTTGGCCCGTCCACCTTAATCTCTCAGTGTTATTTAATTTGTTTGTGCCCTTTGGTTTTGTTACTTCATGCCTTTGTGGGTTTTATTAGTTTGCAGTGGAAGGGAAGCGAGGACGCTGAGTCTTAGAGAAGGATTTGCCGTTTTTAGGTGGAGTTGACAGTCTTTGAAATGAGCTATAAGACCAAGAGGAGGGTTTACTTTGACCAAAGGGTAGGGTTCAGCTCGGGGACATGTCTCCGGGGTAATCTTGGGACGTTGACACTGTGGCTCATTGCCGCCCTGATGTTGACCATCAGGATTTGGGATTACAACGCTGGAGTCAGCCCCCGTTGTAAGGCACGGTTGCGGAGAAGCCATTATTTGTGCACAATAATTTATGCAAACATCCTCCCATCTTTATATTACTGTAATGCTATGGTGGGAGCAAAGCTCTCAATTTGCAATGTCAAGAAACACTGTCAGTTGGCATTTTCATTGGCTAAAAACAGGAGAATTTTTCCTTTTTTTTCCTCCTCACAATAGCTTCTCATCATAATGGAGAGGTCTGATTTGGGGTTAAGCATTAGAACCAGCAACATCTGAAACTATCAAATTAGTTAATATTGTGCATTGTTGCAAGAACTTTAAAGAGCCCTTTATTTATGGTGAATTTGCAGTTGAGAGACTATAGTTTAATCCCCAAGTGTGAAATAGTGTTCACTTTAACAGATTGTGCCCGTTGTTGGCAACGTGTAAAAAAGGGAGGGTTATGGAATGAAATTTAAAGGTTGGCATGAGTCGGGATCACACAGTCTGTTGCAGGAAACACCTGAATAATTGGTTGGAAAAATCATCTCATGTTTTGGACCTGCTCAGTTTAGAAGGGCGAATTCTCATCCACACCTCGGGGTTCGAAAGATGGTACTTTCTGGATGGTTTTGCATATTGTTGCCAATCTTCTCTGCAGAGTAAATGATGTGCTGCACTTTGCCCTTGTCCTTGGCACTGGTTGCAGAGAGCCAGATGATGATGGAGGTGAGGATAGGCTTGATTGTGGTTGTTTTAAAGTGTATTGTTATTATGATTGACAGGTCAAGCTTCCAAAATGGAACGATGATCCAGACTGTGTTCTTCTAGAGGTAACAGGGAGAAGTGTTTATGGTCATTGAACAGTGATATGCAAAAAATATTTGACTGACTTGTTATTGGCCGCCATTATAATAATTAAGTGCGGCAGAAGTCCCGTTTCCAAGTTTTCAACTGCGCAGAGGCAACACACATTTAAAGGGTTCAGGGAAATTGAAGTTGACATTCAAAAAGTTGTTTCACAACTGCAGCATAAAATGAAATTGCTGAGCCAACATCAATGGAGATCACTGTAACTTCTTAAAATAGTCGTTGCAGTGACAACAAATGGACAGTTTAAGGATGACTTGCCCTGTTTAATCCTCTCCTCTCTCCCTCTCTTATTTTTATATACTTAAGTGCAGACTTTACTCAAAGGTCATTTGGAGTTTCGAACACAAGCAAAAGTAACAGGAGAGTGTGGCCAATTCATTCATTTTTGCTGTAAATTTCAATTTACTCACGCTGTATCTTTGGAATTATGGGTAGATAATTTCTTTCGACAAACTTTGTGCTTTCCATCACTTTGCATTTTAGCTTTGTCTCATCAGTCCATAAAATGTACCCCCGGATTTGTTTTATTCTCTGTAGTTTTGGGGAAATTGCAGCCTAGCCTTCTTATTCTGAGTGTTTTGTATCTTCTGTTTTATCCTCTAGCAGATTGGGAGACGTTCACTTCTGCCTTCTGGAGGTTGTTGCTGATTTCACGGCAGTTGGTTTTGGGTCTTCCTTTAAAATTTTCACAATGTTTCTGCCGTTAAACGTTGTCTTTGGTCTTCCCATTTGATGTCTGTTACTTAGTACATCAGTGGTGGCTGATATTATCCTGTAGCATCAGGATCTGAGGCACGGCAACAGGGTAAGCTAGTGTTAGCATAAATGTTCTTATTGTGTTTTCTTCAAAGATACGATACATTTACGACAGCCCGTGACCAGTTATCATAAATAATACCCTGTACTACCCGGTAATTTGATTTTGCTCATGGCAAAGTGTCAACAAGCTGTACCAAGTGGACTAAGCATTGCTTGTAGACTGGAGTGGAAAAGACACATGTTTTAACCATAACGTGATACATCTAATTTGTTCTTGCTATTCTCAGCATTACCATTCGTATAGCAATGTTGTTGACATCAGACACTGGGGAAATACTTCAGATAAGGGATTGCAGTGTTTATTTGCATAATTGTGTCCCATGAGACTGCTTACATAAATCTTTTGTTGACTCGGTCGTGACAGGGTGGGGTCATTCCAGGGGAAGGGCAAGCATTTTGTTGGGAATGTCTGTGATATCAGCGCTTTAAAAATGAAATGCTTTCCATCGTCAAGTGTCACTCAAAAGTGATCTGTGATGGCTTTAACTTGACATGGTGCTTGTTAGTGTCCTGTCATCTCTTTTTGTTCATGTCGACATACACACATGATGTGCAGTAGCATGTCCCTTACAAGGGAAGGGGAGACAAACATTCACTTCAAATCAAGTGTTTTCCAGGAAAAGCTTTTAGTCACCAGACAAGTGCCAGTGCATTCGACCTGGGGCATTTTGCAGTATGACATTCAACCTTGAAAGCAACCTGTTCTCTTTTTCCATCAAATTAACGTGAAAAGGCGTTAATGCTCGAGTTTTTTCTTTGTCTTAAAATGCCAATAACATTTAAAAAAAAAAAAAAGACGCCCCCCCTCCCCCTTAGCTAACGCAGCACATTAAGTTTTGACTTTTACATCATTTTATGTAATGGTAACCCCAAAGCACTGATCACTGAGTCCCCCAAAGTGTTTATCCATCAAATATTTAATTGCCCCGAACTAAAAATCAACCCTTGAATTAATACGCCGGCAATATGCCACTATTTCGCAATCCATCAAAATACCACCTAATTCTTCCCTAGTCTGCATTTTAATACTTAGTGATGCATACGTTATATACTCCCTTTTTTTTTTTTTAAGACTACATTTATCGCAAACAGCTCTTTAATTAAATTGAGCACTTCCTGCAACTTGATGTTGAGCAGCCATCCATTACCAGCTAATTAGCCAACTTGCACCACTGCTATGAAATTTCTCTGCATCATCTTAAGAGGTTTACCACCCTGCTTTCTCCGGCATCAACTCCAAAAGAAGCCTTGCCTGCCTGTCGAACCTCTACGGGAATATTCCTTCACCTATTTTCTCTCAAGCCAGCCAACTATCAGGTCAGGTATTCCTGCTTTAACATGACCCCTTAGAAGGAGTGAGCGGCGTTACATAAGTGGGAGCACAACTGTGGATAGGCGCACACATAGGCACTTCTCAGCAAATATTTTTAGTTGAAATTATAATTTGGCGAGGTTTTACAGTACATGTAAAAAGAAAAAAATATTTCCAAAAGTTGCCATTTAGTGCACTGGGCCTGTAAGTACAAAACAAAGCAAACACAACAATTTTATTCCAGTAGATTACTGTAGCTGCAAGGAGCAACACATTGAGGGCCCTGAGGTATTTTTTTTAAAGAGCCTCGATTTTCGCTGTTTGAAAGAGCAAATCGTTCACAGCCTCAGTAACTCCGCGGGGGTTTCACTATTCTTTCGCTGTTCACACCTATTTGCTCCTGCTTTGTTCCTCTATTTCTCCCTCCCATTGCCTCTGTTTGCCTGTCGTCTTAAAAGGTCATCCCCACCTGGAGCAGCCTGCAAAGAAAACTGTCACATCTAATCTGTCACAACACTCAACACGATTGTGTGTGAGTGTGTGTGTTAGTTCTGACACACTACACGTGTTACACAGTGACATTACAATTCAAATTCGGTGGATAATTGTAGTGCGGCCTTCGTAAATGTATCTCTTGTTTTAGACAGCCGGCTCCCACTTATTTGAGATTTTATTTTTTTTCAACTCTATCTCCAAATTATTGGTGTTATTTATTTATTTTTTTTACTTGAACCTTGTATTTAAAAGGAGTGTCATTTATTCAGGAATTTTCACTACCCCCTGTCCATATATAAGGGCAAGAGTAAAAACGATGTTTCCATGCTCATTTTACCAAAAATAAATAGAAAACAATCCGTCTTTTTTTTTTAATAGCTTTTGATTGTCAAATAAAGATGGGGGGTTAATGATACACGAACTGCAGGTAAGCGCTAGCCAATCACGATTATTATAATTATTATGAATAAATGATTCAGAATTGTAAGATAATCAGGCCACTGTTATCACTGCAGAAGACAAAAAAATAGCTCTTTAGTTGGTACATCCGATCGTTGATCCAAAGAACATTAATCTCGACTGACGATCAAGGTCAGAAAGACTTTGCATCACTGTCGAAAATGTCCTTAATGTCTTGCCCGTTTCCAAATTAAGAGAGGGTTTAAATATCGTGCGTGTCTGTTTATATCAGATATGCAGAACCAATGCCTCCCAAATGAGGTGGGAGAATCACGACATACTGTAAACGTAATTAATGAGTTTAATATTTGGTGGGGAGTTATCATCATATTCATATTTATTTGGATCTGGCTTCAGTATCCAGCTCCAAAAACAGACAACTTGGATGCAGCGAAAAGTACAATTTTACCTGCATACATTTAAACACTAACACGCAGTCTCATAATGAGTATGTTGAGTCACTGTGTTGTCAGTGCTGCTGAAACATGGCGGTCCTATGACATAATGAATTGGCCAGGAGCAAATCGTCGCTGTCCTGTGAAAAACGCGTCTCTCCAATTTTGGAAACTTTTTAAATTTTCACTTTAATGCGATGGAGATAAGTGTTTTTCACATGACAGCGACGAAATGCAAATTTACACGAGAGGCTGAATTAAGATTACTGCAACACCTATCGACACACATTATGGCGTTAAATACTCGTCATATTCATTGGCACGCAAATGGATATTGTGGCATTTTTGGAGCATGTCAGTTAGAAGTTTCCTATGAATCAATCATCACATCGGAAAGACACCCCAGCCAACAGATGGTTTGTTTATGTGACACTTTCCTGTCTGAAGTTTTTACATCTTGGATATTTTATGATGACTGTTGGATTACTTCCGTCACCAAGTTCTCCTCGTATGCTGTGATATCTAGAATATGACATCTGCCCCATTACGATAACGGTAACTTTCATACACTACAATTCTTTACAATATGACTAACAGTTGTGCCAGAATGGCCGCACTCTGCATTTTAGACATTGTTTTTTCTTTTTTTTGCTGTTACGTCTGCCAGCCAGTTGCATTGATTGTTTCGGAAGTACTATTCTGCAGCAGGTGCTCAGATAACTGTCCAATTGTTCAGTCTGATTAGAGAACTTTGAAAAAGACACAGAAGGTTAGCGAGGTCGCTGAGAGGTGAGGACAACATAAAGGACCCAGCAATTACTCAGAATGCCTTGTGAGTGACTTTGACTGGTCCCATTATAATATATTGCTTACTGAAGATGGCATTTGTCATGGCTCCGATCATGAAAAGTTGTTTTTTTTTCTTTCTAAAGGAAATGTCCCGGGCATGTGTGCATGTTCTCTCACCACTTATTCAGTAAACATCTGTAAAATGGCTTTCCTGAAGCTGCAAGCACTTTTGGCACCCATCATTGGAGTCATTGCTAATTTGACTCATTTCTTGCCTGAATTTTCATGCTCACCTGCTCCAGGCCTTCTCCACATGCATCGCCGTCCTGTTCATCCAACCTAATACACCACGCGTCCTTTGAATTGCCCTCAGCCAACCCTTGACTTCCAACTCTCCTCCCATTGCCTCCCTGGAGCTTTCTCCTCTCCCACGGCATCCTCATCGTCCTTCCTGATCGTACCCTCTACCACAGTCCCCAGTGGAAAGACTATCCTTTACTCTGACATCCATTTTTTTATCTCACACTTTTCTTGTTCAATCAATCCGCTCTCAATAAGACATAATTATTGAGGCTGACGGGACAGTTTGGAGGCCATCCTTTCCTTTGCCTCTCCTCGTGACTTTTGGTGTAACATTTGAGGCTTCTTAATGCCCTCCCATATGTTGCCACATGACAGTTGATGTCATTCATCCACGGTATTGTAGGTCTTTTATTTAGCCATGCAGCCTTCTTGCAGCGATAAAGGCCGTGAGTGATGGAGGAAGCAGTCCAAGTCGCTCGGCATTTGCCCTCACTGAGAGACAACCGAACTCTACGCAGACTCCAGAGTTAACTCAATGGAAACAACGAGTGTGTTTGCCAGAGCAAGAGTCACTCACTATCAGTAAGTGCCAGCACTGGTGGTGGCGTCTTTGACTGCAAATTACTCAGAGTGGAGTAAACCAGTTATGGTGTCATCATAGTGCATGTGAACAGTACATTTGTATAATAGTGACAATGTGAACCTGGAACAAGTTATTTCACTTGGCATTATAGCATGTAGCTCCTTTCAGAGAAAATATTGACACATAGTGGCTAATTTGGTCATTTTCATTTCGGGGTGTACTCACTTCTGTTGCCAGCAGTTTAGACATTCATGGCTGACTCACTATTTTTAAAGATATAATTTAGATGTATATTCAGCTGTATTTCTACATCAGTGTGTTGCTGCCATAATCACAACCTGAATAGACACCTAGACACACCGCACCTACAAGCAGTCCATAGTTACCACCTGCAAGTTTGAAGCAAATGAGTTCAAAGCCATGAAGGTGACTCACACTTTCAATAACACGTAATGACAAGAGCAGTATAGAACCATATATAGAACTGATGTCACAATGTCGTATGAACACCTGGCATTCTAAGCATATGGCCCACGGTCAGGGGCCCCTGAAGACCATCATCACATGCATGATCACTCGCATTCCCCTCCGGAACCTGTAAAACCTTAACCACACACGCAAATACTTGGGAGGAGGGAATCTTGCACGTGTCGGATGCTAAGGAAGTTGCATGGTCCCGTGTTCCCCTTTCTCCTCCCTAGTGTTGTAAGGCCCTTTCTGAGGGGTGAGGACATTCCGGTCGGACACTGACGTGGCGGGGCGGGGGCTTCGCGGTTGGGGTTCGGGCTGCCGACATCAGCAATAACAAAAACGTGAAGTGGGTCACCAGTATGTTCCTCAGAGAGGGAAGGTAATGATGTCATTTTTTATCAGCAATATCATGAAAGGAAAGTGTTTGTGTGTACATTATTAATATTTTTTTTTACTATAACTGGAACACCAGCATATCCTCAAATCACCCTGCGTGAAGGAGCCACAATGCCCGCAAGTGTCAGAAACATATTTGGCAAGAAGTCATTGAACTGAATATATGATACAGAATTTTTTTTTTTTCAATGTCCGAATTGGCAGTTGTGCATTGACCCCAACGTTATGTGCACACGTGGATGGGAACCATTTCTGTTTTTTGACCTATTGCGTTCCCATTCCCACCTTTTAAGCTGACGCACCAAAAATGCATTCGAGAAAAAATAAAGCTGATAGCAATACTTTGGAACAAGGCCGGCAATTTTGAAAATGAAAGGTGATTGGCCCAGGCCTCTGTCTGTCACATCTATTATGTTTTTGAGAGCTCATATATGATGGTCAAGGTGATGAAGCAAAGTTACAGTGGAGCAAGAGTCCCATTTAATCAATATAAGTTGCATGTTGTGACCGTACAGAAAACTGTGCCACAAAATTCTTATTACTGGTCGAAAAAGATCTCAGTTGAAGCCATTTTTCTTTACACAGTCAATTAAGCCACAGGGTAAGCCTCCAAAAGGTTTAACCTCTCAAGGTCCTTCCAAGACATTTCTTTGGAAATTAAATCACGGCAGGAAGTTGGCCGGCTCCACTTTTTTCCCCAATGAAGCCAACTTCCAGCAATACATAAATATGAATCTTTTAGGCTGATTGCATTTCTTTGTGCCGCCAAGTGACCAGATCAAAACAGTTCTTTAAACAATATGGTGTTTTACTGCTTCACAGGATACACAGACAAGGTGGGAATCATATATTACGGATGTGACATTCTCACAACAATAACATTGGTAGACTAATGTAACTTGTTCGTCACATTGTTTTCCACATTCACACACACGCACGCCCAGACACACACATGCCGTCATTGGCACACGTCATTTATCACAGTCACCTTAGCAGCCAAGACCCAGGGGGCATTTGAGAAGGCAACAAGGTAGTACCTGACATTGGGATTGTGTAAATCGTCCTCCCGCGCTATAATTAAATACGACTGGCCGCTCTTTTGTGAAATGGAACAGTAGCATAGTGGAAGCTACAACATGCTGACAACTCTTTTTAGGACGGTGCAACATTGATAGTTCTTTTTAGGAAAAGAATTGATGAAGACGGTTTTCGTGAAGCCATTCAGGATCGCCATGGTAACAACGCAGCAGTGACTCCTTGATTACGTTATTTTTTTTTTTTTTTCATTAGCTCCCTCTAAAGTGTTCAACTGGACATAAAGTCATCTACTGTGATGTTGCAGACCATCAAATGGATTTTGGATGTCATCCCCTGGAAATCCCTTTGCTTATTTCAAGACTTATTTAACCATTATTGGGGATTTAGTCATCTTGCTGGCTGTGCTCAATTCTAATTCTGCCAATATGGCACCGAGAGAGTGAATATGCCTGCTCTCTATCTCCGCCCTGCGGAAGACTGATGACCGGGAATCATCTGAGCATGGTAATAGAAAAGGAGAGCGGGGAGCCTCCATAATGTTTGTGACTAAAGATGAATTTATTCCACTCTGCAAAAGCGCCACGGTTAACCCGGGTTTCGTGCAGAACAGACAAAAGAGAAGTCCATAGCCCAGATGACGGAATACATCCGTGATAACCACACAAACTATGGTGAAAAGTCCGTTGCCAAGACCATTTTTTTCGCCTGCTATCATAGCTGAGCCTATTGTCTGAAGATTTCACATTTACAGTACATTCGGTGTCTGGCTCTGAAACAGCAAGCACGTAAACCGGTTGGGCTCATCGCTGGTTGAATATCAATAATCCAAATGTAAAGGTTAAAGTTCAGTATCTGCATGATGACTCCATTGCCATTGTTGTTGAAGTTTCTCCATTCAGAAACGTGGGGAAGGATCGATGTGTCACAGTGTAGCGAAAGAATGCAAGCCAACCGAGGTAACGAAACCCCGGAGCGTTTTATAGTCATAGCCAAGGACTTGTTAGGTCCCAAAACGAGGCCACGTGAAAAGAGGACATCCTAAATCTCCTCCAACCTGCAGTCTTCCTCCGGTCCAAAGGCAAGTCCTTACAGCTTGACCTACTGCCAGCCCAATGGATTGTTAAAATTGTGGCCCTCTTTTGTCTTCCGATTGTTGTGACCTGCTGGATTGCAGATGTCGCAGTGCCCTCTACTACAGGAATATACAACTCCTCTAGTGACCCCTTTCTAATGGCATTAATGTTACCACCTCTTCAGCATGAGCATCCCTAACCTGCTGCCTCTTCTGCCTTTGACCTTCCTTTGGCCAAATACAGCTGTTTGTTTGTATTAACTCGTGTAAAACCCCATACAGAGTCTTTAAAATACTCACATTTGGACATAGCCATGTTTAATTTCATTATACCACTAATCACCATCAGGAACTCAAATCAGTTGGACACCAAATATGGGTAGGTTGCGAACAGTATGCTGATGTATGGTGGAGAAAGACACATTTCTGTCTACTGATTGGTGAAGAATGTTCACTGTATTAAGAGAGAAGAATGGTTTGGGATATAAAACAAATAAGGGGAAAAAAGTGACTTAAAGTATATGAATTGGATCTGCAGGCCTTTTGGACCTATATCCAACTTTGTGGCCTGTCACTTTTACGTTCAAATATTCAGCTAAATGCAAGTGTAAATAAGGCCTGAAAGAAAAATTAAGCTAATTCATTGAAGACTTTTGAAGAGAAGTAGAGCCTGAGGAAGTAGCCATTTCAAGGAGCTGGTGATGGTCACCATTTAAGCCTAAGTATACTAATAATAATGTTGTCTGCAGCATCTCGATTCATGATCAATGACACAATTGCTGGGATCAAAATTGGTCCCTGCATGGGATTGGGACTGAGCCCTGCCGCCAATAGCGAAATCCAAGACACGCCTCTTGAAAGGTTTAGAATTGCCGATAGATGCAAAAGGTTGCAACAAAGCGTTACTTTTCTATTGGATGAAATGAAGCACCCCTCACCACCTCAACATTAGGACCTAATGTTTTGATAGGATTCTTAAATAGAATTATAGAAGTTCTTGCTTTTTTTTTTGGTAGTTCGTTTAAACTGAAATAGCTAGCTTTCTACTCATGGAGTGTGTTATGTGTATTAGTTTGAGGACCAAACTGCTCATAAGAATAGGCCCCATGTGCTGGGTTGTGTGTGTGTGTGTGTGTGTGTGTGTGTGTGTGTGTGTGCGTGTGTGTGTCCATTCGCTCCAAGCTAGGCGCTCCACGGTCCCCGTTCATGCAGCGCCAGCAAAGCCCTCACTCGGGATAATTACCAGAACTTGTCAGTGTCTTGCAAACTCACACTGCTGTGCCTGGAACAATTTGGGTTTGGTAATGAGACTCATAAAGCAAGAAGATTATTCTCAGTGCCATTCATCAAATAATATTTTCAAGCCATTAGATATTTAATTGTATTCCTCATTGGATGTGTCCAAAAAAAAAAAAAAGGGGGAAAGAGAAATCTATGTTTGACAAACAGACCATGTGACTCAGGTATATATTTATACGCACAAATAAGCACACACGCACACCTCGACTTACACAAAGTAGGTCAGCGAAAGGTAGCGCAACATTTGCTATGAATCATAACCTACCACCGGAGGAGTAGGCTTCCAAAGGATCAGTATGATGCACGGCTTGCTAAAGATCCACGATTGGCCAGTGTGACGCAAGCCAGCACGCATTTTATCTGCTCACTTGCTCTTGACTGGTCATTTTTCACATGTCAATTTGACACTTGTGGCCAGGTAAAGAATCACATAATTGGATTGCATAGCTAGTGCTTTTCACCCGTTGCAAAAATGCTGCCTGTTATTAAGCGACATTTAAAGTGCCAACCGTAGCAATTGAGTGTAAATAATGGAGAGCAAAGTGAAATGTCTGGATGCTAAAATGCTACAACCTGCTTTGACATGATTTAGTTGGAAAGGCTGAGGCATAAATTGTAGGGTGTATAACGGGAGGTTTGAAAGGGAAACACACTCAAGCAAGTGACACGGAGACGCAAAAAAGCTGCAGCGGCATAATCCCGGTCGAGGGCGTAAAACACTCTCATTCACACGCACGTTATCCAGCTGTGAGATCGGCAATGAGAAGCAGGACAGTCGCACGTCAGGAGAGAAAGATTCTGAATCAGAGTGGGCAGAGCAAGAGATTTTATTAAATAGATTTGAAATATTTCCGTATTTTAAAATGTTGTAGCGTGTTTTCTTGATTACGTTATATCGCTGTCGGCTCTTCAACTGCGCTCAAAGAATTAGAAATCAATATAATGTACTCATGTCTTATATATTTCACACAACCACCTGCTCCTCCATTTGTGTCGGACATCAGGTGCTTCCTTATTGGCTCGTCGTAAATATTCAACATGTCTGTTTGTCAGATTGACCATTATCAGAGACAGTCCGGGAGGTAAAATCCTTCTTAGCGCACCCCACGCCGCATGAAAATCGGTCAAAAATTAAACTTACCGACACCAGATCAGCAAAAACACGGATCACGACTGTTGTGCCGCTAACGTGGAGAGGCAGGGGGGGCCGGCGCTCGGAAGTTGGCGGAGATTCTGTCAAAATGTAGAGTAGCGATTCATGAAGTCAAGTGGAACATAACCGATAAACTGCCCGGAAACGAGTAGACTCCTTAAATAAGCACAAATAAGTTTAACGTTGTGAACGTTTATTGTGATTTATGTGTTTAACCAACATAGGTGCCACTAAATGAATTTAAAAAAAAAAAAAAGGGTTTTGTCGACGGGAGCTCCTAAAAGAAGGCAGTGCTCCTTTTGTTAAGAGAGAGAGCAAGAGAGCTTCACCGGCCGGGAGAGCGACACGGGGAGAGGGGAGGGAGGTTGCATAGGCGAGGGGGGGTGGGGTGGGGGGGGCTGAGTAGCTGAGCGGAGAGAAGTCTCAACAGCAGCAGCAGCAGCAGCAGTTAGTCTGAGCATTCACTGAGCGCCACAGCTGTGGATCTGATATGAGCTTGATCCTCGAGCCACCAAAGACTTTCAAAGACTGACGGGTGCTGAGAGACGGAGAGAGGAACCCGGCACAGGAGAAGAAGAAGAAGAAGAAGAAGCAGCAGCGGGGAAGAGGGACCAACCACAGGAGCCTAAAGATTGGGGCCCCCGTCAGTGATAGGGCGGTCGAAGGAGAGGAGGCGGAGGTGCCGGCACGGAGACGGCGCTGACTTTAGTGCCAACTTTGCCCTTTCCGCCTTTGGGAGGGAGCGAAGAGGGGAGGACAGCCGACGGAGTGGCAGGACGGGCGAGCGCAGATGGCGGGCGGGCACGGGGGGGCAGCTGGGGAGGCACGGGCGACGTCCGGCGGGACGCGGCCGTGCCCTTGGGCCGAGGGTCCTGGGCCGATCAGATGAGCGAGGTGTCGCTCAGCGGGAGGGACAGCCTTCCCCAGGAGGGGGGGAGAAACGCCAGGGTCCGACGGGCTGTCCGCATATCCTCCCTCGTGGCTCAGGAGGTGAGTGGGGGCGGGGGGGCGTGTTGTGATTTGAACGCGTGTGCGTGTTCCCGCTGCTGATTACATGATCAGAAAATGAAAAGTGTGAGGGTGTGAGGCAAGTGTGTGTGTGACAGCAATCAGGGAAATACATGCCCCGCATATGAGCGCGCATGTGTGTGCATTTACGTTCATCTTCAGTCTGGCCGCCGGTACATGTGACCTTTGACCTCATCACCGAGAGTTGCTTGTAATGTTGACGCCTAGAAATGTAGGAGAACATCATTCAGTCCTCAATCCTTTTGTGCATCATGGAAAAATAATTCCCGTTCTAGCTCACTGGAACATTTATTTCTGTTATTCCTCAATGAATAAAAAGACATCTTGCAATAAAAAAATAAAAACATGTCGTGGAAGAAACTCAACTGTACTTACTTTTTTTTTCTAGTCCAGACAGCAAACATTTAGTTGCTCATTTTTGGAGGGGTTTTTTTTGTGCTTAGCTATGTTGATGTGTATTTAGGAGCTTTATTTAGTCCAAAGTAGTGCTTTGGTGCTATCTTGTCCCGAATTTATGAATTACGAACCATTTTAGGGAGGGCGTCAATAACTCACTGGACATTTATTGTAAGCCCTTATGGGGAAATTTAACGGCATGTATCGACTCAGCATGGATTTGTGTAATTGCGGTTTAAACCACTGTTAAATTTCAAAAGTGCAGCCATGCTACCGGCACAAAGGAACCTTCGAGATTCATCTCGGACGATGAATAAAAGCAAGCAAGGCCGACAGATCAGGAGTGCCTGTATTGGCATTTTGGTCAAAGTGTGACAACTTGATTAACTTAAGTCAAAGACAACTATGTTAGGCTAATGGAGGAGATAAAAAGTGTTAAAGTGGCGTTAATCAAGAGCGAAACGCATATCGATTACATCGGGGCAAGCAGGTCAATTACAAAGCGTAACCGAACAACTTTGCCGATAGCTACTTTTAAAGAGCAAACATTTTGAACATGAAATCTGCCTGCAATGAAAGCACTGCTTGTGCGCGCGTGCATGCGTGTCAGCCAGGTCCCTCGGCGATCCGCGTTTCTTTGTGTTCATCCCGATCGTCTGCGCAGCGAGACGACGCATCTGCACCAAAGCGTCTGCGAACATCGGGGGCCCGAAGCGCCGCTCTTGTCCTCGCTCGTTGATGAGGACCCACTCGGCAGTTCTACTTGAGACCTCCCTGATGGTCCTCTTCAAACAGTTATGGAAGTGCATTGTTTCACTAGATCGGTGGAGACTGTCCGTTAGGGTGCGTTTTGACTCCTTTTACGAGAAAGTTCTTCAGATTTGAGTTACTGCCGACATTTCAAAAGCGCTATTTACGCTGTTATACGGGCGATATGGCATGAGTGAAAGTGACAGAAAAGAGAGAGAAATCCAACAAACAAGCAAAATGCAGTGCGTCTGGACTAAAAATAGAGATGTTCTTTTTTTTTTTATCTCAATATGTCCATTTGTGGCTAATATTGACAGATATTGCAAAGCTGAAAAAGTGCTTGTCGTTTTTTTTTACTTAAGACGCTATTTTTATCACACCATGCAGACCCAGTGAGGGACGGAGATTTGTTGTTCTATAAACGGCACATTCATTTGTTGTTGAACGTGCACTTTATGCTCCATATAGTCATATGTGTATGTGTGAGAGGACCCTCATACATATTATGGAAATGCTTTCATGTAGATTGTTGAAACACTCACTCTCACTAAAGTACTGAAACGCACTCATACACAACTGAGACATACTACACAGACGCTCTCATTTACAGTACTGAAATGCTCTCATGCCGCTTCTATTCTTTTTTTTTTTTTTTTTTTTGCTCTCACACAATATTGAAACTCTGGTACTTTCTACTTAAAAACTCTCACACTTCACGCTACTGAAATTCTCTCTTCGAGACACATCAAACACTCATACTCACGACTGAAACACTCTCATTTGTGCCTGGAATACTCTCATTTGCACTCCTGAAATGCTCTCATACACATTAGTGAAATTCTGTCGTACACAAAACTGTGTTTTGCTTTCACACAATACTGAAACCCACTCAAACATAAATGAAACACTTTAATTTTTGCTACTGAAACGCTCTCATACACACTTTGAAATGCTCTCTCGGGTACTTCTGAAACACTTTCGCGTACACTGCTGAAATCCACAAATGAAACACTTCCATTCTCACTACTGAAACACTATCATACACAACTGAAATTCTCTCATGAACACAACTCTTTTTTTTGTTGCTCTCACACACTACTGAAACACTGTCACACACACTGTTGAAATGCTCTTATTCACACTACTGAAACACTCTTGTACTCATTACCGTATAGAACATATTTTTGAAAAAAAATATGTTTGGGTTGACTTTGTCAATGATTGATGATGATTTTGACTTATGGTCGGTTTAAGTATTGTCCAGAGCAGCCAGTACATCTCGCTTTCCATCACAGTTTTTTTCCCACTTTGATGTCACTGCGGTGGCATAAAAGCCAAAGAGCACACTTGTGGAGTTCATCCTGAAGTCTTGCGTGCTGTCAGTCAATTTAGTTTTTGTCAATCTTTAAAAGCATATTTTTCATGAAAATTTGTGTCCTCTAAATCGTAATTGTAATTTAGCGGTCGACTTGGGAGGTTACGCAACAGTGCGTCTTCCAAGTTCAGTCCCTTGTAGGTGTAATTGCCATCTCTCACAATGCTTTCGTCCGGTCCACTCATACGTGTTTTTTTTTTTTTCTTTTGTTGAGATATGCTGTTTTTTTTTTTTCTCAGGTAATTTTCTCTTTCCACATCAGATAAATGTTGCATTCTCATTCATCTCGTCGCAAGCAGCACACACAATCCACCTCTTAGGTGGACTGAAGGGAGGCAAAATAAATCAGTAATCGGGTCCAAGACAAATTGCTTTTTTTATTGTCCAGTCTCCCCCTTTTTTTTCTTGCCTATGGGAAAAGTTATGTTGGCAGTTTCCAGGAGTGTCTGATCATGACAATGTGTGTGTGTGTGTGTGTGTGCGCGTGAGAGCGAGAGCGAGAGAAACAAAAAGTTGGTAACCATCCACATCCATCACCTTTACCAGCAATGCCCTTGAACATAGCAATCAGTACTCGGGACAAATAAATCAGGACTCTTCCGTCTACCTTAAATTGTATTCTCGTCCAACACACGCATACACACACACAGCGCCATTTATGGGTAGCTTGATGATGAATTATTGCTGCTCATAAGCGAAACCTCAGGTATATTCAATTTCAAATTGAATATGACGTGTTCTCTAAGCCTGTCCAATGCTCTTCACGGAATATTGACTGCACCTAAAAGTGCTCCTCCGCAGCAGAAGTGAAATTCTGTTGTGTTCAGGTGTCAAAATAAATGCATGTTGTTGGAAATACTTCAGCTCAAAGATGTATTGCTGAAAAATATAGTGACAAGTGGCAAACTGACCATTCGTAATTGCCCGCTGCAGTGTTCCCTTGTCTTACAAGTTTAATTCTTACAAATGTAGCAGATTTTACATTCAACTACATTTCCTCACAAGAGCCTTACCCAGTTTAATGGGAACTAATACAAGAGCTGTAACAGTAATTCTACCGGGGCAAAGTCCTACAAAGAAAGAGAATGATGCTCCATTTGGATTTGCTCTGTCAGTGTGGCATTAATATCATAATAATTATTGCTGTTGTAGTTTGCAATCGAGTAAAAGTGTTCTGGATAAGCTGGGCCACTCCTGAAGCTAAATCAGACCACTAAAACGCGATGGGTTTTGGAATTATAGACCATAACAATGTGGTAAAAACTTGAGTCTGATTTAGTAACAACAAAGCAATTGTCCTCATAACACCTTGCGTATTATTCTGCTCTTACAGCCAGACAAACTAGCCTTGCTTGTCGCCTACGAGAGGATGTCACGCAAACATCGCTGGTGCGGCTCAGTGATCAATCGAGCTCTTCTTCTCTATGCTTCCACCAGGCAAAAATGTTTTCAAAATACATGCTACGTCTCTTTCATATGGTGAGCTCCCACTTACTCATTCACACCACATAAAATCGGAATTAGGACCCCAAGGGAAATGCAGTGTCGCCTGAAGTGCGGAAATAAACAAGTATAATTTTCAATGTGTTATTCATCTCTCTCTAAAAACGATCAATTGTTTTCATTGTTTCAATTTCCGGTTTCACGTTCATCATCAGTGGTACCATTCTGTGACATTTTTGTGTGACTTTGGAGCTTGACGTTTCCAGAAGATTTTGGTCCAATTTTGAATTTTAAATATAAATATATTCGATTTTTTCCTCACCCAATGGGAAGGTGTGCCGGGGAAGTGTCAAAGAAAACGCCCCAACGAAACACCTAGCAACTCGCAGCACAGTCTACCAAATTCAGAAACCGACTAAACTCGACTTGCCCCGGCATGAAAATGAAGATGCGGCCGTTTTCACGCCGAGCCCAGCCTGCTTTCTGTGACTAAATTGTCAGATGCGTCGGGGGCACGGCTGCTCCGTGCGCCGGAATATCCAGCGAGGCGCATCACGCTCACAGGCGCCTGCCTACAAAATATGTTCTCCACGTGCGTGTGCTTGTTCTCTAGGTACTTTGGTTTACTCCAACATCCCCAAAACATTGATGTTAATTGAAGATTTTTAATTTTGCTCAGGGGTAAATATGAGAGTGTGTGCTTGTCTATATGTGCCCTGCAAATGACTGGCGACCATTCCAGAATGTCGCCTGCCTCGAGCCCAAAGTTAGCTGGGATAAACTTGGGCTCACCTGTCACTGTAGTGAGTATACACAATATAGAAAATGGATGTTTGGTATTAGTAGTGACGCCAATGGCGCTTTGAACTCATATTGAACCCCACGTAACCCCAGAACTGTCACAGATGAAACCCAACTGAGGAAGGATGAGACCTGCAGATAGGCAATGGAATTAAACGCTAGCATGATTTAATTACCAACCCGCTCACGCTTCAGCCAATGTGTGTGTCTCCGAGATATGAGGTGCAGAATCATTTTTGTGTGGAAAACGACCATCGGCCTCGGATGACAGAGGCGGTAATGGGAACAAGGAAAGGTGTTTTAACACACCTACGCGCACATTCACCCTCCGCCTAATGAAGCCATGCTGCTAACAATAGTTGATTGCTGGAACCGAGCACGACCGCTTAACACAATTTCCTCTGTTAGGCCGCGTATCGGGATCGCGGTTTTATATACGGGCACGCATTGAAAGCGGTCGAGACCCCTTCAAAATCCATCCAGCGGTTCGTCTCATCGCCTCCTACACTGTGCAGATCGTGACAACTTGTCCTCAGTAGCTCAATCCCGCTCTCTCTCTCTCTCTCTCACACACACTCACATGCACGTACACAAACACACAGTTAGATGCCATAATTGCCTCTGACTTGCCAAACATATTTTGTCTCGATGAATGTGCCTATGGGGGGTGAATGGGAGCATGCATTGTTTTATTAATGATCACATAGCAGTCACGACTCGTCCTCTGTCATTGTAGCAAGTATAGGAGGGGAGAAGAATGGATTCTTTTTTTTTTTCTATTCTTTTCACGGCTCATCGCTCGTTCTTGTTGCCTCACACTGCCCTCTCCTACAAATGTGACATTTAAAAGTCTGGTTTTGACACCTCTTGCATTTACTGTTTAGCCCCTTAATTTTGTGGGAGTATTTGATCCCCCTAAAGGTTTATAATGACGGCAGCACAGCGCAGCCTTTGTCTAAATGAAGCTCTCCAACTCACCTCAATGTAATTCTTTGGCAGAGAGATTCCGTTAGATGGCGCCAAAGCAACACTTTTATTGGTTTGGTGCTTTTTTTTTTTCAAGCAAGTAATAGAGGATAGATTTATTAAAAAAAAAAAAAAAAAGTGCAAATAGGTGATTGCTTGTACATTGTGTCTATCAACTGTACAATGAGCTGGATCCTTTCCAAGCTGACTTTTTCCAAAACATGGAGCGTACCTTGGATTGGTCACCACAAATGCAGACAGTTATTAACACTCACATTCACTGTCACCGGTGGGTAACTAACTTCCTAATGCTATCAAATAACTTATCCATTTCAATGTACAATTTTACAAAGCTTAAAAATACTGAATCACTTCCGTATTTATTGTATTATAGTTATTTTTTTGAGTTTTTAGAACAGCAAAATGTTTGGGGGATTGAATGTTTTGCCTCATTAATTTCTTACTTGAAAATTTAAGTTTGGGTATAAAAGAGTCATTCGGTTTAAAATGATGCATTACTACTCAAAATATTCAAACTTACAGAGCTAAACTGAAGGAGTCCACATTAAAGTACTTCACCATTTTGGATGGTCTATTAAAGCGAGATGGTCTAATAAATTTGCTAAGACAAGGTCAGGTAACTGTACAGGAAGGAGTTTCTTCCATACAGTATGATATGAACTCCATTTTTTGTTTTGTTTTATCTTATTACTATAGCATTGACACTGTTTGTTTCATTCATTATTAGTCTCTGACATGTTTTAAACTTTTTATCCAGAGGCCCGATACTAGCAGCTCTCCCAACTCAGGCTGAAAAAACTATTTAAAAAAAATATATATATATACAGTACAGTATATATATGTAGCGACGGAGACATGCACATGATAAAGGAAAAGGGAGAAAAATGATCTGACTCTGCTGCTACAGCCTGAAAAAGCAAATGAGTGCAAAAGCGTGAGGTTTTACTCTCGTTGGACAAGCTGTCAGTAAGTGCTCACACAATTTTTATAGTTGCTTACTCAGACAAAAACATGCACCAAAGCTTTCAGACAGGAACCCATTTTGATTCCCCTCTAAATTGAATTTTGTTTTACTGCCTTGTTTTGATATATATATATATATATATATATATATATATCTTACCTTTACTCTTGCAGGTGTGTCTATCTATGGATAGATAGAGGTACTACACTACGCTCTAATTAGCGGGGTTAGGCTATTTAAATTTGCTAACGATGTTTACTTTACTGTAGATGCACAGTTGCGTAACTTAATACAGTTGTTATTTGTTAATGAAGCATATAATCTGCTTTGTACCGATGTTAATAGTTCTTATTCTGTCTTCCGTGATAGTTGAATGGCCGCTGTGTATGTTGTCCACGGGCCACTTGTTGCAAAAGAGCATTGGCACCGCTCACGTTTAGCAAGCTCAGCATACGCAGACTCACAATTCCGTCTGCCACTTGGGCCTACCCTCGTTCGTCAAAGCAGCAGCCGGCTCAAAGGGGGGGCGTGTCTCTCTGTCACCATGGGGTTCACCATCGGATGATAGTGTGGGATGCGATTAGCCATCAATCAGGGCTGGTCCACTCTTTAGACAGACTGTTATAAATGTAATCATAACTTTAAATGCAGCAAGGGGTTTTATTATACGCCGTCAAACAAATTTGACGTTTTCCAACTGAATATGGAGTTGGCAGTCAGATTTTTTTTTTTTAATCAAGTACGACGCATAAAAAGTGATTTCACCCCAAAAATGACTGGTTGGGGGAGGCGGAGCCAAAGAATGCACTTTGCGTTAACATTATCAGCCTCCGTATCTTCTTTTGAATATTCTCTATCCAATTGTAAGACCGCACAGAGCACAGCTGAAAGTACAGTAGCTCAGATGACCACCACTCAACCACTCTGTTTTCGTTAACTTAGTCACATTACATAATGAGAGTGTGTAACAGCCAGGAACAAACACTCCACACCAAAAAAAAAAAAAATGTCATCCACCCCCGTGATTTAAAAGATATGTGTCACACTGCGGCAAAATGTGCTTATTGGACTGATATTTTAAACAACAGCTGTCGGCTAACTCTTCTTTTAAAGTATATTTCTCACCCGCGGACCTGATGGGGAGAAGCCACACAGAAAATGGATGGATATAGTCCAAATGTGTTTTATGATATGAGTTATTCAGTGAGAGAGAGAGGGAGAACGCATATCTTCTACAATCTCGTTTTTTCTGCCAATAATTGTATTTTAAATGTATGCGTTGGTCTAAAATGCATAGGAGTAAATAATTAACAATGTGTATGTCTTGGTATTGTTTAATGAATAATAATGCTCTTGTGGTCAGTTTTCATCTTCAATCACTTCCATCCTCTTCTTTGTAGTTATCTGATAAGAGGATAAAATATGTAGACAGTAAGAAGAAAGGTTGAATCGAGTATCTTCTGGATTGCTGGACGATTTTTGATTCGGCCAGATTTCAAAACATCTCTTTGGTCGGATATAAGTAGGATAAAATATGTCCCTCAATCAAACCGTCACTATAGTGGGAAAATAAATTTAGGTTGCTTACGTAAACATAACGCCTGGACTGTCATTACTATTATTGAACACTTGTTCACACTAATGCAAAACGATGTTATCAATCGTGCATTCTTGGGGATGGACTAAAACTTGCCACAAAAATAGCAAAAATCTGCAAATAATAGCTATAATTACCTATAGATGCCACAATGTGGCGGCAAATGACTGCTTTTGTCTAAATAAAGCTCCTTCCCTCACCCAAATTGTTTCCTTGACACCAAGTATCCACCAGATGGGTCAAAAACAGCAAATAACGGAATTATTCTGCAAATTCCTCTCCCTTCACTTTCATAACAAGTGATGACACACATGCTGACGCATTAGAATAAGTGGGAAAACGATTGATGGCTCACTTTGAAAGTGACACTCATAGATTAGCATCACTTTGAGACAGATCTTCTGAAACTTCCCTGTCGGTTTTCATCTGGCTCTTATCAGATATGGACTGAAAAGTCTAATATTGCAGATTAAAGCGCACATTACAGATGACTGAGGTCAAGTTGGGTCGCTGCAATAACAAAATGCAAGGGTGTGAGTTCCACTCGCGTTCACTCATGACATAGCTAAGCAATTATTTTCGGGAATTAAATATTACACCTCCTTAATTTGAAACCAAGTGGTGTAGAGTGGATGTAATTGAATGTGAAGTCATTAGCCAGGATGATAGAGGGAGGCAGGTGCCCTTCACATATACTTCCGCGCTGGGAACGATCAGTTTATTTTTTTCCGAGGCACCATGATGGACGACGACTTCATCTAGCTACAACACGGTTCATCCATCACCGTAATGTATTTGGCTGATGCTGACATGCCCTTAGAAAAATGATTATGAGATAGATGTCCTGCAGACATAATCTTTATGTATGTTTATGCTTGTTCCTTCTTTTAAGCGACAATATATGAAACGTTTTCCCCCCCCCCAAAGCAATTAGTTTGGATGCAAGACTGGTTTATAATGAGACTAGGCTCCCTGCCATTGCCATGACGACGGCCCTGCGTTCCCCACATAAATTTATAGATGCTATAACAGTACTCTGGTCCTCTAGGGTGTGGTTTATATGCTCATCGGTGGTGCCACCCAATATTCAATTCACTCCGTTTTGTATTTTACTTACAGGGGACATATGGAATTTGAAATTCAGATGTTCAGGTTTCAGTTCAGATTGTGGCCCAACTAGAACATCGGAATTGGGGTAATTGTGTTTGTATGTGTCCAGCACATCCGCGGGCATCACACCATCTGAATCATTGTAATATATTTTTTGAATCATCCTACTGGGCGGCCACACAAATGATCAGGGCGGTGTGTGGTCTCCAAGTGTCCACTTCATGGTGCAGATGGGATGGGAATGGAAGGAGTTGCTTTGATTGACCATGATTGAAGTCGGCTGTGACCACTCCCACAGTGGCGCAGCCCTCCCGCTCCCATCTGCGAAACTAACAACGTAAAACTGTGCAGGATTTACAACAGTCACATCAATACAGCCCATAAAAGTTGGATGGAAATGATACTTTTGTGTGCTATAAATATTGACATATTTTGATTTAACATGCTATGAGACACATACTGTAATTAAATTAAAATATCCATGAAAGGCCAAGATCATGTAATGTTATGTTAGTCTGAATTTTTTTGTTTCTTCTTTTTGAGCTTTATTTATTTATTTATTTATTTATTTATGATTCTAGCAGAACATAATGAGCCTGTTAATCTCTGTAGGTACCTGTGCCCAAGCAGCGGCCAACCGATCGATGACCTTTACCAGCAGAAATATGTGCCCATGTATAAGTGGTTAATAAATATGCATCCAGCCTGTGCAAATAGGCAGAGGGCGGCGTGAACAAAGTGTCACACTGATTTTGATTGGCTGACAAATTCCCCGAGAGCAAGACTCCAACAACACCACATGACAAAAAAAAAAAGGCAAATTACACACGCGTCAACAGTTAGTTTCTACAGCAGCTATGATGCATCTGTAAATTCTAACTCTGGACCGATCACCACCATATTGTCTTCAGTTACATCCGATCGTGCCTGACCCCATTTTGCTCTCAGTACAGTCCAGTTGCAAAGGCAGAGCCACTGAGCTGGGCAATAATGTGTTAATACATACTTGCCACGTTTTCTGACCCAATGAACATTCCAGTCTGGCGGTGGGCAAGCCCTTTCTTTTCTTTTACCCTTCAATTCCTAATACGTCACTGTCTGTCTGAATGCCCACGGCAGTTCAAATGTGTTATATTTGGTGGGATATTTGGGGAAATGAGCCTGTGAGGTTTCTTGATTACATGTAGTAAAGTCGTTTGGTGAACACAGGTTCAGAGGCAGTTAAATATGGACGAGAAACGTTACGTCGTTACATCGTGATCATAACCAAAATGAGCACAGTTACCTGTATTATCACCATAAAAGTGCAACTCAAACACATTATCCTTGTTTGCAAGTTGAAAAGGATGTGAGCATGCTAAACCGTACACCCAAACTGCAAGTCAAAGGGCTCATCATTAATGTCATCCTAATGATGTTCAAGCATGGAGGGAACATATCAGTCACGCTACCTATACCTATGATTTAGCAATCAAATCAAAACCAATATCGCGGTTTATTGGGAAATGTCAACATCCAAATAAAAACGGAACTTTCTGGACAAGATGACATAACTACACTGTCAGTTTGTTCGTGTAAATGCCACTATTGTACTGTATAGCTGCGTGCAGTTCTAGTTATTGTCTTTTTTTAATTTTTTTTTTATGAAACCCTTGCCAAAACATGTTCCTTCTATTTCCTCGCTCTCCTCCAGTGATTTTCTCACTCCACCCCTCTCTCGCCACACTAGCAATGTAGCGGTATTACCCTCAGCAGCAGAACAGCATCCCGGCTTCATCTCCAACTAATGGGAAATAACTCTCCTGCTGCCATGCTTTTTTTTTTTTTCTTCTTCTTCCTCCTCCTCCTCCTCCTCATCATCATCCTCATCCTCCACTCTTCTCTGTTGCATGCTGATTTATTGAGTTAACAACCAAGCCGCCATCAGCAGTCGCGCTGTGGGTGGAAAGCAGTCGAAGAAACTCAATGAGAGATGACGCTAGCGGTGGTTTAATCAGGACTTAAAAGCCAGCCGAGATCTCTTCTGAGGTGTGTAAGAGGAAGCCACATCGGAAGCAGACTGAAGTGCATTTGCAAGAGCATGAGGGACAAGAAGCCGAGGAGTTTTTCCAGGAAGCAGGATGGAGGCTCTTCCATGTGACAAGTGCCTCCGGCCATGACGCTTTTCCCATGGTACCGTGACCTCCTTGGTGTTGCAGCACCACTCGGTAAAGTCTCGGCGAGGGTCTGAACAGCCAGCGGTCACGGATGCTCCGGGGGGCCGCCCTGACCCTGACCCCACCACGGTGAGTCACCGCTGAGGACCATGGTCCTACCATTGCTGCTCAAGCTCCTCAACATCTTCCTGCGCCAGCCGACCTTCGCCAAAGCCCTCGCCGCGGATCAGCGCCCGAGTTCCTGCTGCCCACCCGCCGTCATGCCGCGCCCGCCCGGCCTGCCAATCTCTTGCCGCCGTGGGTGGGAGGCGAGAGAGCACCCATCGCGTCTGCCCACCGAAGGGAGAGAGGTGAGAAAGAGGGGCAACGGGGGAGAACAAGGAAATTCTACTTTGCTTGATTGAAGACGTTTGGAAGCCAACTGAATGAATAGTTGTATTCTAACCAAAAGTGAGTACATATGAATGTGTAGCTTCATTGATTTGGAAATGATCAATCACAATTAATAAAATGCTTCTTGTTTCTCTTTCCTGTAGCTGCGTTCATTTTTGTATTTATTTATTTTATTTTTTTAATTAATCATAGTCATGTTGTTAAAAAATAAGACCTTGCACATGTTCATCGGAGGCAGCCCCTCTGTCAGGTTTATGACTAAACCAAAATAACCAAAACGCATGTACAGTAGGCAGGGCTCAAGCATTACTTTGAATGCTTTGCGAGTTGGATCTGTTTTGCTTCAAACGCTGATATTGGTCCCTGTTATTGCCGCTGTTGGTTTCTTCCCTGCAGTTTCTCCAGGCCGTATCGAGTCACTTTCTATCACGTCATCTTAACCAGCAGGACATGGGGGCAATGTATGAGAAGCCACTGTCCTATATTTGGTGTTTCTAATAACAGGAGCAGCATTAGGGCTGTGAGCAGATTTCAGAGCAATAAATATCATCAGTACAGAATTCGGTTTAAAAGGGGTGAACTAAAATTGTGATGAAAATACTTTGTGTAGTCATTTACAGTATCATCATCGGGAAAATATTTCATGGGTGTATTAACGAATGCTGATGAAGACATGAGGCATATTGTACTTCCTGCTAACTCTTTCAGTAAAATCGCTTTTCAACCAAGCACTAGTTTGGTTCACTTCAGTACGTGACTTTTTGTTTTTTTCCATTGTCAAATGCTGTTAAGCTTCCTGCTTGGTTTTGTTGCGTGTTTGTGTATTGTTTTGCAACAAATGATCTGACAACGAATTCTGTGTTTTTAGAGTAATCGGACTATTTCTGATTTCAAATGTGTTTGGTCACAATGGCTACTGTGAAAAAAGTCAATAAAACAGTGGATCGATGTGTGACTAGACTTTTAACTTAGTGTAGGAAATACTAGTACTGGCATCAGTTTTGTCCATACAATTTATATCAAGAAGTTTCATTTGAATAACTAAAGTTTAAAAAGACACATACAGTACAAACAAGACCATAAAGTTGGAGCTTCCTGTCTGGGATACGACTAGAGTCAAGGATCAGCCGCCGTCAAATAAGGAGCATATTCTTCTTGTGTGTGTATATATAATATATATATATATATATATATATATATACGCATGGTTTGTAGTCGTGATGCTGACTAGCATTTCATATATCCAGTTTTGGCTTAGTCTCTGCCGCTTTCTTCTTTTCGCTCTTATCCTCTGTTCCTCCCACACAGCTTTCAGACTGGCCCTGTATGACACCTGAAAGCCCCCTCAGCTTTAAATGTACCTGCTTCCTCTGTTGAAAGTTATGCAACAGTTTGGCAAATCTCGAAATAGGACACAACCATTACATGGAATGTGTTCTCTGCTTTTTTTCTTTCAAGGCAATTAAAATCCACCCTCACAAATCTGCAGCATCTCATGACCATATGAACAGTATCTTTTTGTGTGCAAACAGTAACACGATGAGCAATGTCCATGCTTGGTCCCCTAATGCCCACTTAAGAAGGTGACCCCGGGTCACCATGACAACAAGAAATGGACAGTCATTTTACAGTGATATCAAATCGGAGTAGTTTTGCTGACGTGGTTAAGTTTCTTGACAGTATGAAAGACTCTATCAAGGAAGAAACATAACTTCGCACTCTAATCCTCCATTAAGTGTTTTTCAGCGTCTTGGGCTTTGGAATCCTTCACTCACTGACATGGTTCATGTTTTATTACATTTAGCAACAACTCTGACATTTGCTACATTGCTGCTACAAAGGAAATTCATGAGAGTTGCGGTTGAGTCTTGTAACTTCGGGGACCTCGACAGGGCACCTCATGAGAGTTACAACCTGTCCTGCCTTCACAGACTCTTGTCCATGTGTGTATCCTGCCATAGCGACACACCATTTTTTCCTAAGTGAAAAAAAAAAAAAAAAATGTACTGGTATATAGATTGTGATATAGTTCCTTGCTATAAAAAAAATAAACAGTATATTGTCTTTAACCAGGTTAGGTTCTTTATTTATATCAGTAGTCTCTTGACGCATGGTAAGTGTCACACTAAAAAAATAAAATACATTACAAACAATAGATTTTACTAAAAATACTGTTAAGCTAACGTGCATTATAAACACAACGTAATTAGACAAACAAACACAAAAACATTCACAAGGCAGCAAGAGCAGGTGAAGTTGTTCGTGTTGACATTTCCGATGGTCAATTACAAATGTATGTTTATCAGTGTTGATCCGTACTTACCGCAGCAGTTTAAAAGACAATTCTGCTTCAAAAGCAAGTCGAGCCCAGCAGGAAAAATAATTCAAACTGCTGCTTTAATGTTGCTATATTTAGGTGCCAGTGGGTGCCTGTATGTGTTTATTGTTGCGTATTTGTCTGGGACATACATACTTTCATATGTGTTTATGCATCTGGGGGAGCTTAGGCTGAATCAATGTGGATGTGTTCATAGCAAGCAAAGCTTCCATTTTTTATTTTTTTTTCAAATCACACTCATCACCCCTGTATGCTTCCCTGACTCAGCTCAGCTTGGTTTAGATGTCGAAATCCTCTGGGAAGACATAATATGCACCCTGTGTCTGTCACCCAGCTGTTAGGGAGCCGGATATTTATTTATTTTTTTCCCTCTCGACAGGAGACAGAAGGATAGAAGGGGAATTGTAGAGGAGGAGACAAAACTGTACATTTTTTTGCGGTGCGGAGACCACCAAGATTGTCCGACCTGAAAGCGCAGGATGTTGCCCTGAATGGATGGTTTGTTATTCACGTGCTCCATTTGGTCTAGCAGCAAATGAGGGGAGAATTGAGGAAGAAGGGGAGAGAGTGCAGACGAGACCCGTGATTGTCCCGTGAACTGCATTTACAGTATTTCTGAAGTCATAATTTGACTCACTGGATGTTATAGATTAAATATATTAAAATGTAGACGCAAATTGAATGTATTATTATTATTATTATTATTATTATTACTGAGTCCCTCAGAGTACATGTGCGCTACATACTGTACCTTTGCCACAGTCAAACACTGCAATTGTTGACTGTGTTTTGCTTGTTGTTTGTTTATAGAAAAACGTTTTTGTCATTGTTAGCAATGCTGGTGTCTCATAGTAATATGATGTCTGGGTAATAGTATTCAGCCGTCCTGTATGTTCGATTAATGAAGACTCTAAATTGAATGTGAGTGTGACTGGTTGTCTTTGTCGACGTGCCAACCCCGTGACCGCAATCTTGCCCAAAGTCAGCTAGGGGGTCCTACCCAACCACCCAACTGCGACACGAATGACATGTGCTCGCTGTGTACACTGTGCAGCACACGACCCAGTGTGGACTTTTAGAAATAGCTTTGACGAGACTCATTTGATTCCAAAATGATTTTATCTGTTTATGTCAGCGTTGCTAAGTGGAGGGTTGACCTAATATTATTGTTATAGAAACCTCCAATAATATGCAAAATAACAGCACACAAGTGTGCCACAAACATCATCTGGAGCAGTTCTGAATCATTTATCCAATATCATGAAAAAATGATAATAATGTACTCACCAGATACAGTGTGCTGATTATGACATGTATTTGCGTGCATGTTTTGCTAGTCAAACGTGGATGGAAAAATGATGTCATTATTGTGGGCTAGCTAGGTGAATTTGAAATCTGATTGGTTGATTAGAAAAAACAGTATTATTGACCAAATTAGACTGACATTACTAAGAGGCTGATAAGACCAAAAAAAAAAAACCAAAAAAAAAAGGCTTGCAAGAATGTACTAGAAGGAATGAAACCAAGATAAACACCACAAAATGAAGAGAATAGAAACAAATATTAGAATTGAGTTAGTAAATGTAGGTTAGTACTTCTGATATATTTTTAGGCCTTGCTGCCCTTGACAGTTTACCGCCGGAGTACTGTTTCTGTACATTATAGTCAATATTAAGTTTGAATTTTGTTTAAAATGTCAATCTTAAAACAGCAGTATCCTGTTGCAAGGGCATTCAAAAAATGTTGATATTCATGATAGACCAATCATGAAATGGAAGTCAGGCACACACTCCCAAAACAGCTCTGTGCACAATAGGCAACAACTTTGTTTATAAAAATGACTTTTGCATTTGACTCACTACTCTCTATTAAATGTAAAATTATACCGTAAATATGTTTGATCTGTCTTGCTTAGCACACACAAGAAGATCAAGTTTTCAGACGGAACATTTCCCAAGAAAGATTTGTGTGTGTGTGTGTATGTGTGTGTGTGTGGCGTGATTCTTATCAAATGGTCCGTTTTGAGATGACTCATGGTCAGATGATCATGCAGTATTATGATGAAAGATAAGATTCAATGAATGCAGCTGCATGACTCGGCCCACAAACTGCACCGGATTTTTTTTTTTTTTTGGGGGGGGGGAGCCTGCATGATTGATATTTCAAGCGATATTATCTATCAATAAATGACAAAAATATGTTTTGATGCTGAGGAAATTGAGCTTCTCTGCATGTGATTTTGGTTGTAAATGTAAGAATGTCTCACAGTAAATCACGGGAGAAAGTCAAAGTTATTGCTGTGAAGGAGGGGACAAATTATTTTGTACATTATTTCAACTTCCCTTTAGGTGTAATGGCCGGGTGACGTAATAATTATACCCATCGTCTGTAATCATTTCTCATTTTGGTATGTGTTACTCCATTCATTTTAGTCAAAGCAAAACTATGTTTTCGCCCACAGGGACATAAGGCATAAGTCAAATATAGTGATGAAGCATCTTAAGTCTAAAATCTTGTGCGTACTATATGTTGCTCTGTGGACTCCACACAGCTGCCTCTTTGATTCAAGTGGCCTGATTCCATCGTTTGAATGTTAATGCATGATGGCATCCCCTGATCACATGCGGCTCCCTTTTAAAAAGCCCTGTGAACTGAAGCCATAGCTCCCGCGTCATCAAGTCTCATCAATATTGCACAAAGTGTACACTGCAAACGGCGAAGTACAGTTGTGAACACAATTTCTCGCATCCACCTTTTCTGTCTGTAAAATCGGCCCCAAAAAGTCAATCAAATCCCCCGATGCTTTCACTCGTCAACATATGTCAAATCGTCTTCATAGGTTCTTGTTGAACTGCATTTTGGGTTTTAAGACCACCCTTTGACTAGGTTGAATACGAGACTTTTGCACTTTCTCCTGAAGAGAGATTAAGAACGTAAAGACGAAGGGTCGACTCAGAAGTCCGTGTTCTGTGGATTAACACTTCAATGCGTGTGCGAGCGTGCGTCAGCAGCATCCACACTGTCAGCGGCCCTACAGCAGTTATTAGTGTTTCACTGCCGCTTTAATATTTCAAGCCTTGCTATCGTAGAGATTGCCAGAGAGAGGCTCGGGCTCAGCAGGGGTTAAAATACGAGGTAAGGGCCAATGAGATCTTGGAAGAGATTCAGCGAGACGGAGACGTGCGGAGAGAAAAAAAATAAAAATACATCTGGAGAGAGAATTGGAGAAGGGACCTGTGGTGAGTTAGATAGAGGGGGAGGCATCAATGCTGAGGAAATGTGTTTCTTTGTTATGCCTTCAAGGGAACTGTCGGGGCCGGAGAGAAAAAGGTCAGCCCCAAAAGGCAATTGAGGTGGCAGGCGGATGAAAGTGCACGCACACACGCATGCTCTCTTTCGTATCCATTATAAATTGTCTTTTCTAATCTGTTGTCGTCGCTGTCTCGGCCATCAATGTATTCAAAGTGACATGTCATATTTGAGGAATGCTAGAGCACCGAGTACATTAACTCATTCACTGCCATTGACGGACCTATTTGTCTTTTCACAGCCCAGCCATTCGAGGAACTTTATTTTCAATTTTTTTTCCAACATTAAAAGAGGATCTGAAAATGTCTGGCAGTGAATGAGTTAAAAGTAATACAAGGGTAACAGTGTAATATGTATTTGGGAACTAGTTTGCACAATACAGCTTGAACACGCCCTTAAGTTTTTTAAGATTTACCCAACACAGTAGTTTTAATATAATCACATGTAGGCTAATCGGCAGATCAGGTCGGCTCTGCTCCCCGTGACCCGAACAGGCCGTGCTGTCTGGAAAATGAATTGATGTTATTAGTTGGTTTGGCCTTAATGGATGTCTTTGCTCTTCTGAATCTAATAGTGACGTTGGACTTTTTGCACAGGACGGCGCCTTAGGTCACATCTGTTTGAGGCAAGTCATTCCATTTCAGGGATGAATTTTGAGATTACAGGAAGGTTATAGCAGATAGATGAGGTGAGGAAAGGTTTTTTGATTCTAATTAAGGTAAGGGACTTTAATGAGACAATTACCGAGCGATAAAGATTAGGATTATAAATCATTTTTCAGGACAGGAAAGGAGTGCATGCTACCAAAGAAATTCTAACATTTCTTTTTTTTGGGTGGGGGGGTCCTAATTGCAAGCAGTTGGGATGATCTGGTAAACATAAATATCAGAACATTAATTATTGTAACTATTGTCTACTATACAAACAGCTTTCTGACAGTTTGTTTGATCTTTCTGGTCACAAATATCTATCCACAGGAATTTTAGAGATTCATCAGGCTTACTATCCATTATGATGCTCCGGATATATCAACTTTTTTTCTCAGGACTGGACATGGAAGTTAAATATATATATGACACTAGTGTTGTGTATGTGTACTGTCGGTGAGTACATTGGGTAAATTCCCCAGCAGCAAACATATGACCCTTAAAAAAAAAAAATCAAACAGACATGATTGAGTATTGCATTATTAAATGGATATCAAAGTTAGGAGCCGAATTGCTCCCAAAATAATGTTTGCAGACTGGTCTGTTTACAGTAGAAATTGAATCTGAAGCCTTGTGAAAATTTGATGCGTTTCTTCCCTGGACAGAATTTTTGTAATAGTGAGCCCAGGCTCGAATGGGCAGTGCTGTTTGACTGACTGTTTGACTATCAATTATTGACCAGTTGCTATTTTTGATGACCATGTCTGCAGAAGCTTTCGAGGCAGAGCGGCGTATTGGGTGTTTTAAAGGAAAATCTTGTGAATTTATGAACAGGCCATGTGAAAGATCAGCAGATGCTATCATCTTACTGTCATCTGTCAGGTTTTTTGTTGTGTTAAAAATGAGTCGTGTTTACGTTACTCACGCCATTATTGCTTTACAATATCAAATTCTGATCATATTTGTTGCATTCATTTAGCATTCATTGGACAAAGTGAGCGGAATCAAGAATAGTTTGTAATAGTTAAATAGCTGAAAGCAAAATAAAATGTTATGGCAATATGAAAAAGGATAGGGACAGACCGATTATCGGCCGGGCCGATTATTGGCGCCGATATTGAACATTTTGATGAATATCGATATCGGCCTTAAAACTGTGTTAACTAAATTTTCAGTTAACTTTATTAGAGATTCTACTGACCCTGGGAACAATATGCACCTTTTGGTTTTGTTTGAAATAAAAAAAGATATAAGTGAAATTTTAACATTTCCGTCATTTTGAAATTTTGGCGAACTTTGTTTACTGTCGAAAACTATAGGGAGCAATTGTTTAAGTTTTCATGTAACTTTTGAAGACATGCTGATGACCCTCGGAGCTCCCTGAACTTTGTTAGACTTTTACAACAAAGATGCATATTGCCAAAAATGTATAATGATATAAAAGATCAACATTATGCAAATCTGAAAAAAAATGCTCAACAAACATGCGTAAAGGCATTTCAACAAAACTAAGACTTTAAATTCGTTTTATTTTCCGATGCCAATATTTTCCTTTTTACTGAAAATGAATATCGGCTCCAAATACCGCTTATCGGCCTCCTTGACTCCTAATAATCGGTATCGGTATCGGCCCTGTAAAAAACATATTGGTCCATCTCTAAAAAAAAGGGTAATTAATGCCCACTATAAATCATTCAACCGAAGAGTTTTTAATGTTCCTTGTTTCCCTGCGTGAGTGAGTTGAAGTCCTCAGCCGAGCAAAAGTGCAAAGTGAGAACCTGCATGGTAAGCGGATGCATGGCAGCACGCTGTCTTAGAGCCTTGAGCTGCCGTTTACCTCATGCATATTCTTCCTGTATCCTCTTCCCTTTGCCATGCGCTCACACTTGAGCAGACTGTCATGTTTAATAAAAGCCCCTATGCGACTACAAATAGCTGAGCAGATAGGTGCTCTCGGGTCACTCAGCTCGGCGTGCTCCTTTTCTGTCAGGTACTTCTTTTCAGACATCACATTGAAGTGCTCCGCGCTTTTGAAGCGGGTTGTTGTTGTTGCGCCAAGTTTGGGTTACAGCACATGAACGCTTCTTCAAAGTATGTCTTTTTGTATTTTGAGTTGACAGCATAACTATGGAGGCAGGGCATGAATTATGCTCATATTTCGAATTGAATTCCTTTTTAATTGCTCACTAAGCTGAGCACCTCCTGAAAATGTATGGCTGCTTTGTGCGGGATTGGCCAAAGCAGACTTGTTGATGCAGGCGAAATGAATCCCGTCAACTTCAGGGTCAAATGTCAAAGATGATTTGAAAAATGTGTTGCTGCACTGGGGATTCCGCGCTATAAACTGCCGACAGCATGACAAGGGGTGACTTTTGAAATAAATCTTCTTTCGAGGACAGACAGCTGTACTCAAAGTCAACTCTGCATCTCGGCACTCAAATGCGCCTCGACATCTGAACTTTTAACTGTCCTATTGGCTTTTTATCGAGTTTTTTTTTTCCCTTCAAACAACAAAAAAATATATTTTTCGACATTGTTAAGCCTCGACAATGCATCTTTGGTTTGAATGAAGCTCCTCGAGGTGAATTTTCAGCAAATAACGAATGACAGGTTTAAAAATAAATCTGCCAATTTGTGAGCATATGCAATGTTTGTTGTTTTATGTTGTGTTTGCCAAGGGGCTCCAAATATTTTGCCCCCACCTTTGTAGCTGAAGAATATTAGAAACACCTCCTGTAGCAATTTAAAGCTGGCTAAAAAAGTCTGTTTGGTGCCAGTGGGTCGCATCTGGCAAAGTGAAGCTGGATCATGGGAGATATAATGAGAGCAAAAGTGAAGAGGAGAAATTGAGTTTGAATTGGAAGATGGGAATAAATAAGAGAAGAAAGGTGGGCAAGAAATATTGAAGGAGTGCATGGGGGAGAAAGCTGAAAGATTTGCAGACTGATTTGAAAAATGGCCACCAACATGTATTATTGTTGTACTGCAGTATTGTGCATCTGAATCATTTCAAATATCCATGCGATGGTCATGGGTCATATAATTTCAAAAAAAGGCAAAAGAGCGGTGAGAATTTGCCTGCCTCGGTACTATTTTGACACAGTAAAAGCCCATGTCAACTTGTGAACATGACGACAATCCCGCACGATTTGCAAGGCGGCTTAGTTGCTCCTTTGTGTGCGAGTTACGCATTCGCTTTGCAGCTGGCTGACATGTCTGTGTGGACTATCAAAAATGCATTCTGATGCTCAGTATTCTTTCAGCCCAAGGCACGCTCCTGCGGTTCATTGTTTGATGCTATTAGGCAGAGACACAAGGCAGGCTTCCCTGACGCCTCTGTCACGGATTCACTCCTGCAAGTGCAGATGCTGGAATATATTACAGCCAGTAAAGCGATTAAGTTCTGCAGTGTAATACCCCAAATCATATTCTTTGGGTGAGTTTTTATGTGACTGTGTGGGGAAGAGAGTACCACCAAATATGGGTAATCGTTTTTTTTCTTTGTAAACGTAATACACGTTGTCTCAGTGTTGGAAAGTCAACACACCAGTATGGTGAGATGTCCGCATATTGTGGAAACACTCAGTGTGAGGGGCTAACTCATCCGTACATCCATTTTTATAGTGCTTGGCCTCATTAGGGTCACGGGTGTGGTGGAGCCGAACTGCGTGGCCATCTTGTGGCATCTTGGTGACAAAGAACTAAGTTGAAATAAGAGGAGGAGTTTCATTTCGTCAAACCATAGCCTTGTCTCATCGAAAAGTAGGACTTTGACCTTTTAACTTCCGCCGTCACGCTAATATTTTGTGCTCCTAATATTGGCAGGTCTGCACTTTTTTAAGACAATATGACATTTCATATACGCTGTCTTTTAACCTTTGCAAATACGTTTTAAGAAAATGTAAAATAAATAGAAACACTGTCAAAACACTCAAGTGAGTAGCACAAAAATAGTGTGAAATTCTCCATTGTTTTCTGCTGTGTGTGTGTGTATATCGTTGACACGTTCGCAATATTTCTTGCCAGTGGATGCGGACTGTCGCAAATGTCAGGTCTCGCTGTGTGTTTCTGTGTCATCTCATTTGCCACCATTGATCGGTTTTCATTTACTTCCGCCCAGTTGTTGCTGATTGGCCTTGTCGTAATCCTTTTTGCTCTTCTCTGCCGCCTTTCTCCCAGGTGCTCTCGCTGGGTGCAGATGTTTTGCCAGAGTACAAACTCCAGGCTCCTCGCATCCACAGCTGGACAGTGTTGCACTACAGTCCTTTCAAGGCGGTGTGGGATTGGCTCATCCTGCTGCTGGTCATCTACACCGCCATCCTGACACCTTACTCGGCTGCTTTCCTCCTCAACGACCAGGTGTGTAATGAAAGCACTCATAGGAATGAGGCCACGCGTTGCTTGACATGAATGACAACATTGTGGTGATAATAATACACCATGCAAATTCCACAGACACACGTTCAAATAGAAATAAAAACTCCCCAAAACAAACGGAACAAACGCCCTATTTTTGTCCGTCGTCCGCATTAGGTATTTTTGTCCAAATTGTGTACGTTGATCCATCTGAGAAAGCAGTAGACTCAAACATCCGTCCTCCAATTTTAGCCGCTCATTATGATCTTCTCTTGTCTTTTTATATCCTCTTTTCATCTCAGGAAGAAGCAGCCATGCAGCGCTGTGGTTATTCCTGTTCTCCTCTCAATGTGGTGGACCTCATAGTGGACATCATGTTCATTATCGACATCCTCATCAACTTCAGGTCGGAATTGTATCCAATGTATCACGGGAGACGTCTTTTAATTGATCAGAGCATTTTGTTCTCAAAAGTTACCGTATGGAAATATCAATCAGCAGTGAATATATCCCTCATATTTCTTGTAATTATTTTATTATTTATTCCTTTTCTTGGAACGAGGCATAATGACATGTTTAGACAAGTAGTCAGTGTGCAGCTTGTGTCACTGTAAATGTACCATCCCCTCAAAATAACTTAACATAGAGCCATTCATTTGCAAACTGCTGGCAACAAAAGCGAGTCAACCCCGAAGTGAAACCGTTCAAAAGTATCACTTCTTCAGAGTTGTCCTATGAAAAGATGTAATGAAATTCTGACAAAAATGTGAGGGATGTACTTAACACTATACTTAAAAATAGCTGCTAATTGAGTGATGTTTGGGTTTATCTCCTTTCCTCTCTCAGGACAACATATGTGAACTCTAACGACGAGGTGGTGAGCCATCCGCTGCGAATCGCCGTGCACTACTTTAAAGGCTGGTTCCTCATTGACATGGTGGCCGCCATTCCCTTCGACCTTCTAATTTATCGCAGTGGCGAAGAGGTAAGCTGCATAAGAAAAAGACAAATAACATAATTCTAAATCAAAAATAAAAGATAAAAAAAGAGAGAGCAATGCATTTAGCGAGATTTGCACGATAAGACGCCCTACAGTGCTCAAATATGGCCGTTATTCAGCAGTGAAAACCATAATGGCCAGATTTGTATTTTTTAGGCAATAAAAACAGCTTCGTGTCGAATAGGTGGCAGTAATGCCTTCCATTTTTAATTAGTCAAATAATTCATCCTGAGTTTGAATCCACTGCAGCGTCCATGGCCCATTGACTTATCTTGAAAAAAAAGTAATAATAATGAAGCAAGTCAACAATTGTGTGGTGGGGGAAGATAACTTAAGGTTATGAGAAGCAGGTCAGATAACCTTTTTTCAAATTAGACATATTTTCATGACAATGATTCCGTGATATTGTTTCTATCGGGGGTGTGGGGAGGGCGTCTACCCTACATCATGATATTTAGGTGACGGAAGCAAATGGGTGTAAAAATGTTTGCACTTAGCACCATTTAGACCCACGAAAGTAAATGTATAGAGCACCACGTGGACCCACTAAGATAAATATATAGAAGTGAGGCAACAAAGGCGGTTTGATGATGGTGGGTGGGTTTAAGGGCTGGCGCAAGCGCCGGAAAGGGCGAGGAAGGCCAACCAAGAGTCAGAAAGTGAGAGACCCTCTGCGGACACGTCTTAATGAGGAAGCCAAGGATGATTGATCCACTAGAGTGCAGCTCGGCCCGGGGTTGTTCCAAGCTGTATTTAATCTCCGTGGGATGACATTTGAATTGAAACTTTCAATATTACTATTTATCTTATTTATTGCAATTCTACGAGAGGGGGGGTAAAAAAAAAAAAAAAAAAAGTTGTACAAACATGTAGAAACTCCCCAACATTCTAATGATGTCCGGGAGCTTCGTTTCATTGATGTTGCCCAGAAAAGCCACTGAGCCAAGAAATTGCAGATTATTCTCAGCAGACAGCTATTACTTAACGTGAGGACACACACACACACACACACACCAATGCAACATTTGTTATTAACTCTATTTGTTGTATGGGCATAAATGGAAGAGGACGATGTCGCCCATCCAGTAGAGGATGTGTGTGTACTTGTGCGTGGGCGTGTGTGTGGTGTGTGTGTGTGTGTGTGTGTGTGTGTGCCCACGCTCTCCCACAAATCAGAAGCGCACGTAACCTCCTCTCTTCCCCTCTCATCAGACCACCACTCTGATTGGGCTGCTGAAAACGGCTCGTCTCCTCCGATTGGTCCGCGTAGCACGAAAACTGGACCGCTACTCAGAATACGGCGCAGCTGTCCTCTTCCTCCTCATGTGCACTTTTGCCCTCATCGCGCACTGGCTGGCTTGCATCTGGTACAAATTTAATGGATTTCTGTGTGAACTTCTACCCCCTCCATTTTTTTAAATTAATACCTTTGTTACAGTATCAATAAAAGTATAGGCCTACTTTAGTAAATTTTTTTAGTAGGAGTTATATTCAGTCAATCGGTCCAATTAGGTGATTTAATTTTAAAGTCAACAGCACATTTTAATCAGAGATGGCTTTATGTGTGCCTAAAAGTATCTTTAAGTATCGCTTAAGCGACTGACTGATTGTTGGAAAGTGAGGAACATTCTTAATCCCCCAGGTATGCCATCGGTAATGTGGAGCGGAACGGCTCAATTGGGTGGCTCCATACGCTCGGGGACCAACTGGGAAAACAATTCAATGACTCCATCCCAGGTACTGAGCGTATTATTAGTATGATTATTGATATATTATATGAATATCCTTAACAATACATATGCAACCTTTTGCGCTTGACCAGGAACGGGACCCTCCATTAAAGACAAGTACGTCACAGCTCTGTACTTCACCTTCAGCAGTCTGACCAGTGTGGGCTTTGGAAATGTCTCCCCAAACACCAACTCGGAGAAGATTTTCTCCATCTGCGTCATGCTCATCGGATGTAAGTAATGATAGTATCACAAATGATGTACTTTTCTAAACATGTGCTGAAGGGTTTTTGCCTTTTGAGCAGCCTCGTGGCAATTGCCAATTTTATTATTTATCCATCTATCTATCTATCTCTCTATCTCTCTCTATCTCTCACTCCCTTTCTCTCTCTCTCTATCTCTCTCTATCTCTCTATATCTCTATCTCTCTCTCTCTATCTCTATCTCTACCTCTCTCTATCTCTATCTCTACCTCTCTCTCTCTGTCACTCTCTCTCTCTCTCTATCTATTTATTTAATTATTCATTCATTTTTGGGGGGTGATCAGTAGATTTATTTACATATCTGTTAGTGCGTACTACTAGACAGCTGTCAACTTGAATCATCTGTTTTGTTTTAAATGTAGAAAAGATTCTTGTCAGGTCTGCGTCTCTTTCTGTCCCCCCCCCCCCTCCATCCCTCCATCCCCTCGACAAATCGGCCTCATCGAATGTATTGTTTCTCGCACCCAGCTTTGATGTACGCCAGCATCTTCGGGAACGTCTCGGCCATCATCCAGCGGCTGTACTCGGGCACGGCCCGCTACCACACCCAGATGCTCCGAGTCCGAGAGTTCATCCGCTTCCACCAGATCCCCAACCCGCTCAGGCAGAGGCTGGAGGAGTATTTCCAGCACGCCTGGTCCTACACTAACGGCATCGACATGAATGCTGTGAGTAGCCGCGACGTAGCAAACGGCCGCGTGTACGCCGAGCCTCTGCATCAAATTGTGCTCCGCATGAATACACACTCCGAGGCTAGAGTAGAATTTTGAGCCTGCGTTGTACATTAATAGGATGATTGGAAGACTTTGTCTCAGCATGCATGGTCCGACACCATCAGAGAAAATAGGAATGATGTGAGTATTCTAAATAGCACACACACACTCCCTCTCATGTCATATATGAAGAAGCTCATATATGAAGGCGAGTATGCGCACTTTTTTTCCCATGCCGCCAATCAGTACACGCATATTAAACCCTTGGCGGGAAATGAAACATGCATGACTGGCGATCAAGTAATTCAATTGTGCTGACCGCAGAGGCGGTATAATGTTGGACATGAAGAATGTTGGCTTCATGAATCACACCTGTCAGCGCTGGTACTCTCTCACTCCAAAAGAGGCGTTTGAATGAACTCGGTGTATGTAAAGCGACCTCCGCTTGAACCGTCCGTCGCAGCCGTGGGAGGTTGCGTCCCGGTCAACCTCGTCCGCTCGCTACCGCCGGCAAAGCTCGCTCGGACGCAGCTGTGACACGCACACACAAGTGCGATCATAAACATGTCATACCACAGTTCCGTTCCGCTGACGCGGGCGTATTCGACTCGAGTCAGTCATCTTTAGAAGCATCACGTCAGACACATCAAAGAATGGAGCAAACTTGGCAAGCTATTTTTTTTTTTTCTTTTCTCAACATTTGTATTTCATTTTTGTATAATAAGAGAACCATTGAAATGGAGGCTAAATGGTTTGATGAGGCCCCAGTGGAGCATTATTTCACTTTATCCGGGGCTCAGAAATGAGTAATTTGGCAAGCAGCATGGATTAGGGAATGTTTACAGTAATGCTTATACGTATGCGTGGAAGGAAACCCAGTTTGTTTTTCACCATGACTGATTCAATCCTTTGTGGCCTCTTCAGGTGAGGAATACCGTGTTTTATTACACAGCCCTGCGGCGAATATTTAAAATCCTCAAGAAAGAGATGAGCCCCAAATTGCCCATAGATCCCACAAGATGATAACAAAGCACTACTTTAATTGATTTGGCCGCCGCGCAAAAACAGCAAATAGTCAATTTCAGCGCAAAATGAAGGATGGGGGTCCAAAACAAATCGGTGAATCAGTGAGGGCGAGGGGAAACCCCCCAGTGCGTTGTAGCATTTTACTGCTGGAGGATAGCTTAAAAAAAAAAATGGAATAGGTCAAAATTGGTCAGACCCTAGTAATCACTTTTTTTTAAACTACGAAATAATTGATGTTTGCCTACCTAAGTTGTGAAAATGACCAAGCAGGAATAACAAAACTTGAAAGACTTTGAATCAAAATTCAAATAATAAAAAAAAAAGCATATCCTTCAAAGATAACAGTTGAGCAAATACTTAAGGCAGCATTCAACTAAGAAAGTTCCACTGCGGCCCATTGACATGAATGAAGCAGCCTGAGATGGATGCGAGGGAGAACAATGGCGAGGGAAGGATGTAGTCGTGTGGGTGTTGAATGCACACACAATGCTCCGTGCAGTCAGTCAGAGTCATGAGGGGCCTAACGATGCCGCCTAAAAGGTCTGGGGCTCCGCATGCTTGCAGTAAAGTCATTAAAATTGCACCAATTCTTCAACATAATAACACTCTACGGACTCTGTTTTGCTGAAACATTCACAACAACGTCCGCAGTTTAATTTTGCAGTGAAACAATGGACACTGTCCACTGTTAAAACTCATAAACTGCTGACGCGTGTTCTATCGGGTAAAAGTAGACGGAGACTGACTCAGTAGAGCAAAAACCTCCAGAAAGTTTGTCGGACTCATTTGTGGAGAGCTTCGGAAAGACTGTTTGGTTGGTGTTGTCGAACGTGAATGTTGACCAATAATCAACGTTTCAGACTCTGATTCAAATCCCTTCCAGAAATGAAGAATTACCCCTAAAATGTTCTTGACAATAATATCTTCTATGCAGGCCCACTAGTCGAAACAATGCATTCTGATTAATATTGCGTTTGTGGAATATGAGTAAGCAGTAAAAGCCACCCATTTTTGTCCATCTCAGGAGGCGGCCATTTTGCCACATGCTGTCGACTGAAAATGACATCACAGTTGCTCGGGGCTCAGCTGCAGAAAACAGGAGAGTTACTTGAGCCCTGAGCAACTGTGATGTCATTTTCAGTCAACGGAAAGTGGCAAAATGGCCGCCCCCCTGAGCTAGCTAAAAACGGGTAGATTTCTCATATGCCATGAACGCAATATGTTTCGACTAGTGAAGGCGCATAGAACAAACTCTTGCAAATCATTTTTGAATTTTTGACTTCCCATTTAAGGCTCTGGTTTTCATTCATTCATCTACCATATTTGACATTAATTAGCTGAAACATCTTAGCCATTAGTTCTCAAACGTTATAACATCCACCTAAAATAATATATCGTCGCTGTCATGTGACACTTATGTCCATTTTTTTCAATTTTCCTATTCTTACCTGAATGGTGTTTCCGTGTTACAGACCTCGCATTAACATGAAAATTCAGAAATAAATTCAAAAATTGGACATGAGTGTTTTTCACAGGACAGCGATGATATATTGTTTTGGTCTCCAAGGACCACCATTATGACCTGTGTTAAAATACAGTAGCATAGTAGGCCCACGTGTTCATCCAAAACAAGGTAGTGTTTTGTTTTGGGTTTTTTTATCCCTAAAGACATGACATATTAGAACACTGTGAACTTCATTAATCCACTCGTCCGTGCCAACGGCATACTGATGTAACCTTCCTCTATCGATTCAATGCTGTATTTCTAACGCCTCTTAACCTTCCCTCTTTCCCATTGTCTCCTCCTCACACTCCTTACCTCCCCACCTCCTCTTTTTGTTTGCTCTTCTTTCGACTCTTCCTTCCTCCCTTCATTTATCTTGGCCTCTTTGGATGTGGCCCTCTTTGCCCATTCCCTCCACTCCCACCGCCCTCTCCGCAGGTGTTAAAAGGTTTCCCCGAGTGTCTCCAGGCGGACATCTGTCTCCACCTCAACCGGACTTTGCTGCAGAACTGTAAAGCTTTTAAAGGCTCCACCAAGGGCTGCCTCAGGGCCTTGGCCATGAAGTTTAAGACCACCCACGCACCCCCGGGTGACACGCTTGTCCACGCCGGGGACGTCCTCACTGCAATCTACTTTATATCCAGAGGATCCATCGAGATATTAAGAGGAGATGTCGTGGTTGCCATATTAGGTAAGTTGTCACATTGTTTTTTTTTTTTTTGCTTTGAAGTTTTTGTTGCTACTACTTCTTTAGTGTGTGTCATGCCTAACAGTAATGCTTAGTACCAATAAAATATGCATTAGTTGTAGGCGCCCTCTGCTGGTTATCTGATTAAAGTTTCATGTCAAATTTAAAGTATGTCAGTTGTTATTGGGCAAGAGGCCTGAACTCGTCGCCAGCCAATCACAGGGCACAAATATACTTTCCTAAATGAAAATCACAACACCAACTGGCTTCTTGATGATTAAATGTCAAGTCCACATTTGCCTGGATGCAGAGTTCAGTGTGTAAATTGAGTGCAATGATCATAGGTTGTTTACAGAAAATACTGTGCTGCGTTTATAAAGACTGACATTTTGACAAAATTGTCCAATAAGATCATGGATTTTCATTTTTAAAATTGTTTTGATATTCTTTTCAACTAGAGGATATTCACTCAAAATGTGTTTGTGTACAGAAATACAAACTCATCTTTAAACTTGTTTTTATTGTTTTTATTTTTATTAGTGTGGAGTAAATTTATTTTTCTGCTTTTTTTTTAAAAACCTTATGCTAAAACTGTCCTGTACTGTTCAATAGTTGGCCAATGCATTAGCATTCCTGCGCAAGCCAATACAGACCTCTCTCAAATATACATTTACAAAGTTAATGATCCTCAATATGTATTGATACTCTCTACAATCTTTATATGTGTGTATTTTTATTTATATTATTGTGAGCGCGGTTTGCTGTTGTCTAGAACTTACCAGATTCAATGTGTTGCCGTTTCCCACATTCCTCTCGTAATATTTTCAGGAAAAAACGACATCTTTGGCGAACCTATCAACCTGTATGCTCGACCGGGGAAATCCAACGCAGACGTGAGGGCTCTAACTTACTGCGACCTTCACAAAATCTTCAGGGAAGACGTTCTCGAGGTGCTGGACATGTATCCTGAATTTGCGGAACATTTCTGGAGCAACTTGGAAATTACCTTCAACCTCCGTGATGTGAGTTTTATACTGAAATTAAAAAACAAACAAAAAAACCCATATATTTATATATATATATATATATATATATATATATATATATATATATATATATATATATATATATATATATATTGTTCGTATTATATGTTGTATTGTTATATTCTTCAGACCAACATGATCCCAGGCTCTCCTAGCAGTGATGAGTCTAAGTGCGGGGGGTTCAACAAATTACGCAGACGAAAATTATCATTTAGGCGGCGCACGGAGAAGGGTAACACATCCTCAATATCTCTTATTGGAAGTGCTTGTTGTAGTAAATGACTTTTTTTTTTTTTTTTTCACCTCCTCGAACAGATGACGCGGATGTCGGCGAAATTAAGAAGTCGCACAAGTCTGTAAATAGAAGGAGAGAGAGAGAAGCAGCCCACAACCAAAAACGTCAAGAGGCAGCAAAGCGGCAGTATCGCAACTCGGTGTCTTCCCATTCCAGCGGGGATGAGGTCCAAAATCTTTTTTTTTTTTTTTTTTTTTTTTTTTTCCTCTCAATTTCTGATGGCACCTAAAAAGTAATGTGATTATGTCCTGATCTGAAAGGGAGAAGAGTCGGTTGTAACCAGCCTTGCTCCGTCATCTGCAATGTTGGAGAACCATCATGTGCAGGTGACACACAAAAACTTTCCTGAGAACACAGATGGCGATGGGGAAGTCAAGACGGGCAACACCTGCAATGCATTGTCAGGTAAAAAAAAAAAAAAAAAGTCATATTGTTACATCTCGATGTTCATTCTCCTGTTTATTTTTGTTCAGGTGCCCTCTCAGGCGTGTCCAACATTTTCAGTTTCTGGGGGGAAAATCGAGGGGGTGGTCAGTACCAGGAGGTTCCCAGCTGCAGCCTGGCCTCTCCCCCAGGCCTCAGCACACCTTTGCACAGCTTGAGTCGCCAGCAACGCAACCAGCTGGACACGCGCCTAGACTTGTTGCAAAAACAACTTAACAGGTGCTAGTATTTGCCGCTTTTTGGAGTTGTTTTAAGTCTCTTGTCATGAAGATATCGGAGCGACTAAGCACTTTGGTCATTGTTTCTTTCATTCCTCCTCTTTCACTTGTTCTTCTTTTTCTTTCCTCCATTCCTTTCTTCCCTTCTGGCCTACCTTCTTCTCCTCCATTTTCTTCCTCATTACGTTCTTTCTTGCTTTCCGATTATTGCTTCCTTTCTAATTTCCTTTTTCCGTTCCCTTCGAGCGTCTTATCCTTCTTTGTCCTTCCTTTCAGCGTTCCTTCCTTCGTTTTTTTGCTTCCTTTCAAAATACAAAAGTAGTCCCCTTTTAAAATATTAAGTAGTTGCTACCACAAAATATATATGTGAGCACCAAGATCACAATTTCCCACAACAAAATAAAAATCGCATTTTTACCTTTGCTAACATGGGTTTCTCGAGCAACGGACGTCTTTACTTTCTTTGCAATGTAACGGCAGAAAGGGATCGTCCAGGTGCGACGTCACTTGGTCACGCTAGCTCAGTGCAACTATTGCTTTTGATCCCATAAATTGACTGACAAATAAGTCTGAACTGGAATCCACACTAGGTTGATCATCCAATATTGCGTGCAGATTGGAGAGTCGCATGTCAGCAGATATCGGGACGATCATGCAGCTGCTGCAGAGACAGATGGCTCTGGTCCCTCCTGCCTATAGTGCTGTATCATCGCCGCCTCAGGTAGAAACGTCACAATGTACACTTCATGCACAAAGCCTCACTTGGGGAGAAGTTTGGCTCACGGCACCGAGCAGGACTACGACATGCCAGCCGCAGCACGGACGGGAAAATATTGGGACGAAAGTGGACAACTTCCTGCTGTATTAACGCCATCTCACTCACAGGCCTCCCCATGCGCCGATCCAAACACTGGAGAGAAAGTGGTACCGCCTGTTGCACCACTGGAGACAAACACCCTGGCCTCCTTATCACAGGTGAAATCCAATTTCTCGCACTGTAAATACACCAGTCTGCTGTTATTTATACAGAACTCACATTCTGAATTTTGTTTCAATATACTGCACAGGAGATAAGGATCATTTGTGATAGTGAACACTGGCAAATTTGCGCCTTCACAAATTTGTTTTAGTAGTTTGGCATAGCAAATGAATCTTCAAAAAAGAGGCTTTGAGCTGTTTGATGCTACCTCCAGTTAGTTTATTGTCAAACTAAAACCAGGAGAAGTACATGTATTTGAAACAACTGCATGACTGCCTTTTAGTCCTCTAGCTTTAATGCTAACATATAATGGGAAATGCCATAGAGAGGCTAATGAATAGCATCCCAAAAAAGGAGGGGATGAATAGCTAAACATAAATGCAACATTATTAGCACGTAAACAACAATCACAGGTATATATTCTTTATCCTCTGCAAAACATGTCGAATTATACTGCAGATTACTTTGAGGCACTTACAGTGGTTGAGTATTTGCCTACATGTCTGTATTATACTGCCACCCAGTGGCCAAGTTGCGCACAGGGTTAATGTAATGTGCATGTACCGCAATTAATTATCCATGATGCACAAACTGTTTTCTTCTTTGCTTTCCATTTAATGATGTCAGTAGTACTATGTGTTTTTTAGAAAGTACAAGATCAATACAATAAATGATATTTTCCTTATTAAAATGCACATCGCAAAAGGATCGGTTGTTTTTGGGAGGTAGGCTGGAACGGATGAATTCCATTTCCATTCATTTCTATGGGGCGGGAAAGATGACTTGAGATACAAGCGTAGTCACGGAACAAATGAGTCATGTCTTAAAGCGGAAGTCAACCCAAACATATTTTTTTCAAGAATATGTTCCCAGCAGGCCCACTAGTTGAAAAAAGGCATTCTGATAAATATTGCGTTTGTGGAATAAGTGTTAATCCACTCATTTTTCAGACATCTCCGGGGGTGGCCATTTTGTCTTCTGTCGACTGAAAATGACATCACAACTTCTCACAACGACCAATCACGGCTGACCTGTTTTCTGAATCTGAGCCGTGATTGGTCCTTGTGATCAGTTGTCATTTTCAGTCGACGGAAGACAAAATGGCTGCCCCCAAAGATGGCTAAAAACGAGTGGATTAACACTTATTCCACAAACGCAATATTTATCAGAATGCCTTTTTTCAACTCGTGGCCTTGCATAGAACATATTCTTGAAAATAATGTTTGCGTTGACTTCCCGTTTAAGGCACCACTGTAGCGAGTGGATTCAGTATGACTGACAAATGTTTCTCTTTCCCCCAGATCTTGGACTCTCAGGACTTTGAGGAGTTCCCAGCCACATCTCCTGAATCTCGAGAACTGCAGGACTCACCTTTGATCGACACCAGCCACAACCAGCGCTCCTCCTCTGGGCTGGACATCTTGGGACAGCATTTGGAGCTTGAAATTGGATTGGAAAGTGGAGCTGCAGCTAATTCGGAGCCAGCAGTAGACTTCCATCCAGGCAACGGATCGCATTCACCTTCTGGGATGAGCTCAAGCCGAAGAAGAACAGGGTTGGAATTTCGTCCGGGGTTGTGTCTCGATGTTGGCGCTGAGCAAACAACTGCAACGGGGTTATTTCCCCAGGAGTCTGAAACCCAAAGGAGGTTGTCTCTCCAAGAGTCACACACACCTCAGGACTCACGGACACCACAGAGACACGGCTCGGACCCGGGGGGGAGCTAAGGAAGGAGCCGAGGGTGCCGAGAACGGGGGAGGTTCTACGGCGAGAGGGAGTGAGGAAGAAGTGTCCTGCTGGCCCCCGTTTAAAACTTTGGAACCAAAACCCTCCCGTGACCTTAAATGCAAGGATGCACCGTTCATTAAGAGCGGTCTCAGCCCAGAAGGTAAACCAAGGTCGATGCCTCTCTCTTCCAAGTTTCTTCCCATTCCGCACGAACACCCAAAGCTCTTCGACAGTACGACCTTGAATCAACCCCCCCCCCTCCCCCCAAAAGAGCAGAGAGGCGCTCTGACAGTCAACCCAAACGGAGCTTGAGGGTGTCGCTCAAAAACGACTGCAATCCTATCGGAGTATCCCTTTACTGCTGAATCCAGTCTTGGATGACTCATCGTGGACACGTAAAGACCAAAAAAAACAAAAAAAAACAACAAAAAAAAAACAGCAGACCGAATAATAATGAAACAAGTAGCCATCACGTCTTGCACTGAAACAACGACTCTATTCTTATGTGTCAGTGGCGCTTCCAAAAAAAAAACCGGTCGGTCAAAATGCGGTGTTAGCTGGCCTAACAGGAAACCTGCTGTCCCATTGTGTCAACGGTTCCTCGCCCCCCCCCCCCCCCCCGACGTCCCGCGCCAAGAGGTGGAGAAAATCCTCCGCCCTAATTCCCAAGAGCACACTTGACTGGCTGGCTGGTTTGCACCTCAGGGGTGGGAACTGGAGGGTTCAAAAGCCATGCATTTTCTTGACGAACATATCAGCTGCCCTACCAGAACCAATGTCAACATTTTCTCGCGGGTGACGGACCGTCATGGAAATTGGCAAAACCAAACGTGTACACAATCCCAGTTTTTCAGAAAAGTTGACGTCCACAGTGGGTTTTAATTTATCATTGTTGAATTTGCTACCTCAGATTTCACTGGTCCATTGTTTTTCACCTAAGCACCCAGAATGCTTATAAATTGTACATAGCAGTCAGTCATGAGCTACTAATATATATATATATATACAAGTTTGACAGTTTACGACCAGACGAATGCGCCATTATTTTATGTACAGTACAATATGCAAACACTGGCAAGAAGAGATGAGTGAGTGCGCTCTATGTTTTATTACTTTTTAAGTCAAATCTGTGCGTGTTTTCATTTTACGCACGTCAGCTTCACCCACTGTAGATGGACACTGCTCTCACATTTTTTTTTTTTTTGTTGTTCTTGTTGTTTTTTTTTAATTAATTAATTACGATCGCTTTGTGGATCCAAGCAGCACATGTCAAATCCCTTTAATATGAAGTTTCGAAATAGTTACAAGGTCATCTGAGTATGCCCACAACTTTTTAATCCTTGAGCATGATGTTTCCGAATTTCTAGTACCATTGTTATGCCAGATGTAAACGTTGTATTCTTACCTAAAACATGAGAACACGGATCCTCTGAAGTATGGCGATGCTCGGGGACACAGGGTGACCGTAACGCCACTTCTATACTGAAGTCAAAGAAGAAATGTACAAATGTGCTTATATGCCGTATGATTCATCTTTAGAGTTGCAAAGAGCAAATTGTAAAGGGTATGCCGAAAGTCACGATACGCACGTTTTTTTTTTTTTCTATTTTCATTTCAGGTGTCATTTGGAGCGTGAGGCCATCAGCATTTGGCAGCTTAGGCGTTGCCGTTTTTTATATAAGCATATTATTCCCTCGCCCGTGACTCAGCAAATTGACATTGGAGCAGCTTTTCAAAATTGCCAGCAAGAAATTTTTCAGTGTATGAGAAGTTGTATGGTCGTCACATTAATCCAATGCGTTATGCAAGTCATCTATTTCAGGTTGTTGAAAGGCTTCAGGCGCTAGCTTAACACCCTCCAAAACTCTAAATCGAGTTTTTATTAACGCTAATTTCCCTGAGAGTTTGGCAGTTCCTCAAGAACAAGATTGAGGGGAATGTTCTGCTTACAAAAACCGCAGCGCCTAAGCTGCCAAATGCTGATGGTCGGTCATAACGATACCAGAAACAAAATTGAAAAAAGCAAATGCGTCGTAACTTTTGGAACACTCTTTACAATATTTGAACTCCTCGTTGATTTAATTCTGACTAACTAGTACACTGCACAATATTAGATTGTGCAAGTTTATAGCTTTACCATTACTAAATGATACCTCGTCAGGTTGCAGATAGCTCAGCGCAACAATATTTATATTCACAATGTAAAAGTGATGTAGTTTGCCCTCACATACTTGACTCAGAAAAAAAAAAAAAAAAAACGGTTAGCAATGGGCTTCTTTGCATTTTACTGCACTGTAGGGTGACATCACTGCAGGACCCAATGACCTCATTGAACAGTCACAAGTCATAATATTAGATAAAGACAAGAAGAACATAAAAGGTATTTGAAAAATCGTGTATTTTCAGTATAGTGGAAACTCTCTCAAGTTTGATATAACGTAAAAGGAAAATGCTTTAAAGTGAGACAATCTAGGAGGCCTCCAAATGATTTTTCCCTCAAGAGCACTGAAAACCACACAGTATCTTGTTAGCATCAATTCACCGCAATGAAAGAAAATATATCTCACGATTTATAACCCCGCCTCCATCCCACTTTTCCAATTGTCTTCCCTGAAATTGTTGCGCACGAAGTCATTGAGACTCTAACAGGAAGCCGAGTGCAATAGTCCTTTAAACTGATTTGTAGCAGCCGCAACACTTCCATTTATGTTTCAGCACTTTATATTTTAATCGGCGCAAATGGTTCATCATCGAGACTCAGGAATGTGTCCTTTTGGTTCATTTTTCTTTTGTCTGATGAAGAAAATGGAGTCCACATTTGCAGAGTCACAACCGTAAACTTTAATTCTGGTGAACTTCCCCTTTATAAGGCGGCATTTCAAAGATTGTATTTTGCCGCTTGCTGGTCGAAGCTAATTTATTTATTTATTTGTGTGTCTAATTATTATTTGATTCTTTTTGTCTGAATTATTTAATGATTTGTAAATGTCTAATCATGTTTCTTCCAGAGCTTCATGTTTTTCTCCAAATTGAATACCGTAAGTGATTGATGAACGACGTTGTCATTTTAATTCAGTGATTAATTAGTCAATTCTTAAATCATGTTTAATTAACAACTTTATTCCCACTTTGTCCTCGTTAGTGTCAGTGACTGGAATATGCGGCCGGAACGCTTTGTAATGGTGCACTTTAGTATCGAAGCCAAAGCGAGTGGGTGCTGTGACTAAACGAGGAGTGATGATATTTTTGCCTCACGTCACGTGTGATTCAAAACTTCTGAAGAGCGTCAGCGGGAAAAAAAAAAAAAATGATGGTTAGACTTTAAATGCGGGAGCTGTGTTCCACATAACCGTGAGGAGAGTGAACCAATTTTGACAATAATAATAATTTAATTATCGACATTACGCCTTTCAAGGTTCACAAATTTCCTTACGCAAGTACCAAAATTTGCCGCATTTGGCCGTAGTGAGCGGATGTGCAGATTAGGAAGGAGTAATAAGGCTGTGCTGGGCTGAAAAATACAATGAATAGAGTTGGGATGCTGCTAAAAAAAAAGGCCCACTAGTTGAAACACGGCATTCTGATTAATATTGCGTTTGCGGAATATGAGTTAAGCAGAAAAATCCACGGGGGCGGCCATTTTGTCATTTCTGTCGACTGAAAAGGACATCATAGTGTTCAGATCTCACGTAACGACCAAATCACAGCTCGCCTGTCTTCTAAAGCTGAGCCGTGATTAGTCATTACCTGAGCCAGGAGCAACTGTGATGTCATTTTCAGTTGACAGAAGTGACAAAATGGTCACCCATGACTAAAAACGGGTGGATTAACTCTTATTCCACAAATGCAATATTTATCAGAATGCCTCGTTTCAACTAGTGGGCTTGCATAGGACATATTCTTGGAAAAAAATATGTTTGGGTTGATTTCCATTTTAATACATCACCCAAAAAAAGCAAGTAATACAATAGAAAATAACACAAACATAAACAATAAAGGATTCTAGAGAAGCACTGCTGCTATCGCACAGGATTGTCTGCTGAGTTTCATCTTCACTTTAAAAAAAATATATATGATTTTATTCTTGGAACATTACAACGTAATTTTTTGAACTCTTTCCACTTTTCAGTGTGGCCCAAATAGCCTTCAAGCATCATGCGCAGATTCCCTTTTACAGCCGGAAATTGTCATTTACATTTTATTTGTTTTGTTTTGTTTTACAGTGCATAATATTGCTCCTGGGGCGACAGCCACTCCTACCAATCCCTTTGTGCTGCGTTTCCTTTTCTTGTGTGCAATCGGCCTACAAGCATTCAAAAGAAGCACAGACATTATTCTATTTATTGTATTCCAAATCATTTCTATGTACAGTATGTGTTGTGTGTCAGTGAGACCTGTAACTAAAGACTACTGACTGCATATATCCAGCAAGAAGCCAGTCTATACTGTACACTTTTTTTTTGTTGTTGTTGTTGTTGTTTTACATTAGTTTGGCTCTCCTTGCCCTCTCATGTACTGTAGCGAGTGTTTTGATTTTGTTTGCCTGTTTGTTTGAGTACAATAAGTCACCTAGTGGCCTGAACTGTAACTTTACATTCAGAACTATGACCTCAAATGTAGAATGTGGTTGTATCTTATTTGACCTTGTAAGTGTCGCTAGACCTAAGCAAAATATTCAACGGTAGAGAATACATTATGTAATGCATACTGCATCTTAAACCACGATGGGTAGACTTTGGGGGGGGGGGGGACAATGGATGTGCACCAGAACGGGAAGCTGCTGTGCATGAGATGGGAAGGTGTGTTGAAATAAAAGATGTTTAGGAGTCTTGAAATACAAACAGTTTAAAAAAAAAAAAAAAAAAAAAAAAAAAACGACACTGAAATTAGCGCCTGCACTCTTACAGACACACTCGCTTGCTAGCTCTTCCATACTTTGGAGCATTTTTTCAGCTCTATCCAACTTTCTATATGAGTTCCAACTGACTTGTATTTGTAGATATTTTGAGCACTTGAGGTTTACACACTACTGGATCTACTGGCGTCACTCTTTGTCTGTACATACCGACTTGTACTTCTTGTAAAGCTATCAAAACTTTGGCACTCGTATAGCCAGCACTATGCAGACACTGAAACATTTCTTTGGCATGCTTTGAAATGCAGAATACGATAGAAGAGATTGTGAGTCAAGTTTGCTCTCATTTCTTATGAGAAAACGTGCCCTATTGAAGAGGAAGAAAAAAAAGGGACGCGGGGAAAGCAGAAGACGGCCAAGCTGAAGACTTTTAATATCGTGCACATTTTTACTTGCATGCCGCACTGAAAATCTCGCCCAAACGAGAGGATTTGATGTGCTAAACAGCCGACTGCTGCTGTATGCTTGCAAACTATGTAGAGTGGATCACGGAAATCTTCCAAATAATGGGAGAGTCATATTTATATATACAGTACATAACATTCCCAGGTTATGGGAGAAAGGGGAATATAGTGACGTAGAAGATACAATATCTTTGGTTGCAAACTGCTGTAATGGAGTGATGCATGTGTGTCAGTCACGGACAGAACCGAGTTCAAGGAGCACTTGCTTTCGGAAGCCTGCTAATAGGAAGCTAAATCAAGTGCACCTTAATTATTCCAAACCCTGCTTGAACCCAGTTGAGGGTTAAAGGCTTAAACTCTCTCGACACGTATGCTGTATGCTGTGTTTTCCCGTGTAATTTCATTTCAACTTTGTTCAGACATTTGGCTTGGAAATTGAGGTGTGTGATGTTCAGGAAAAATAGCAGCATCTAATAGCAGTCCCGATATTGAATTCAATTATCGAGTTCATTCTTATTTCATATCATGTTGACTTGAAAGGGGAAATGGTGCAGCTCCTGGTTCTGATTGTGTGATAGCATTATCAATGGTTGAAGTTTATAAAATTTCAAAATATTTATTTCAATAAACATCTTTGAAAACAAGATCATACGTGTGGAATATTTTTCTGGCTTGCAGTATGAAAATATCTCAATTGACGAAGTTTCTCATGGAAACAAATGGAAAAGAACAGCATGTTGCAGCCTTATTTACTATTTCACTGCTGATTTTGAAAGCAGACAGTGCTATAAAAACGTGTGTACGTCTTTCTGACTTGTACATAATGCGTATTTTCTGCAATAAAACATGTTGCATATATTTACTGTATGCATACTATTATTTACAGTAAACAAATTTTGGAGGAAAACTTTTTTTTATCAACCCAGTGTTTAAGTGTTGTTTTATTTGGACAAAAGTAGAACCACCCTAAAGGGGTCTCAAGAAAAAATCAAGAGAAGACAATATTCCACTTCTAAACTTTTTACGTGTGTGCAAATCAAAAATTAAATGGTGAGATTCATGAGGTGCATGCTTTCATCAAATTCCAGTTGTATGAAAATATAGTACAATACAATAATTTTGATGGATTTGCATATTATTGTGGTCATAATTTGCAGTGGTGTATAATTGCATTTCATATTGAACATCTTCTAATACTGTACTTTGCTGCTCTCAGGTAGCTAAAAGAGGTCACTAAAATGATTAAAACGGCACACACTGCTTCAGAGCGGTTAGATTACAATAAATGTATTGTTGGATTAATACCTCAGAGCATTACTCAAAATTGAGACTTTTAGTATTTTAAGGCAGAATATTTGACAGTTTGCAGGAGGTTCATGTGCGGGGTTAAAGATTCGAATTGTGATAGTATGGAAGAATGATGCAATTAAAATTCATACAGGTATAGCTGTAAAGTGCAATTTAAAACAATGACATGGCACTGTTGATTATATTGGTCAAAAGTCATTTATATAGTTCCTCAATTATCACGTCAACTGTATGAATTCCCTTCCTCTTATTTTATTTTAGTTTGTCATCTTGTGAAATTTAAATTAATGCCAGCACTCTTTTACCGACTCTTTTACACTTCACGCATACTACAGTAGTTGAGAATAAGGCTAAAATTCAATCAATCACCCCTCATTCAAACCATATTTACCATATTTTGTCAAATGCACTGCCTTGGGAAAATGACATTTCGGGCGTGGTTTATTTACTAGTAATTACAACATTGTTAGGTGCTCGTGGTGCTTTTAAGAGGTGGGTAGGTCTCCTCTGAAGGCCCAGGAGTCAAACGCACTGTTTGTTTTCTACCTGAAACACAAATAGAAACGCTTCCTCGTGCAGGGCTGACTGCACGGTGACGTCATTGACTGATTACCAAATGAGCGTTAATGAGGTCACACGTCAAGATACCTTTGCCAACAACTAGTCCTTGCCATTTCGGTCACAAGGTGTCACTATAATTCAACATGTCATATGAGACATAGGAGCCTCCTCTTCAGTTAATCCCCTTCACTCACTTTATTTATTTATATCAGAGAGGAACTCGCGTTAAAATAAAATAGCCGAAAGCATTCAAAATGGGATTGTGCTTTCACTCTTTAGTCGCAGTGACATTTGCAGCGAGCCAAAGTTGACGCCTCGAGGCGTCTTCCAGTCCGGAGGGCCTTTCCCGTTATCCCGTATTCCGGCGATTGGTTCGGCCCGACCGTAAAAGGAGTCGAACTTTTCCATTGAAAGCACCATGTGTCTGTCAAAAGTCCATTTGTTGACGACAACTATCTGTTCAACATTCTGAAACCGCGATTGGCCCATCGACTTGTCAAGCGCGCAAAAACATTAATTTGATTGGCCGCAAGTCACGTCAATCACAATTCAAGGTTTTGATTGGCTCCGAGGCTCCACATGGGTGATCAGGTTCGTCTGAGGCCAGGGCAGTGCTTTCTCCAGTGGGCGGACTGTAGCGGTGACAGCGACGCTCGGAGGCTCCCGACAAACTGCCAAAAAGCAGACAACAAACGGTGAGTCAAGCTAAATTTAGACTTTTATGCTGTGTCTGCGTTATGAAGAAATGTGCAGGGTTAGCAGGGCGGCCAAAGTTTGTCGGTGAATCGCTCGAGTCAGTAGCAGTGACACGACGGTGATTTTGGATGAGTGATCTCACATTACGGTGTGTGCAGGATAATGGTGCGTTCAGGTGCTGGTCGGAAACACGTACTTTCTGTTTGAGTGCGCAGTTGGAATGTCCGCGCCCTTTCTGTTAATTAGAAGCTGCACAATCTTATATTCTTGTCTGTCTCTACTGTCCGTCAACACAAAGTGAATACTTCGCATGCGTTGCATAGCTGGCAAGTGAATAGAGTAACTCCAATGTTGAGGAGCTCGTGTGGTAGCGAGCTTCCAAGCAAGTTACGCAAGCCAGTTTCAGTGTCACGCTGTCTCTCATGGATCATTCATTTGCAGTCAGAGTCTGGGGAAAGAGTCAGGTTATATGTTTATAACTGCGCGAAGGCTAAAGAGTCTTCGCACGTTTTTTCTGCACCCCACAAGATGTTGTTATTAATATTGCATGATTATTTTCGCACGTTGGACTCCTTCCACATTTCTGCACCTAATTCCAAATTCAAACTAGTCGGGCTTGACGATTATGGAAATAATAATAATCATGATTATTTTTGATTGAGATTGAAATCACAATGAATAAAACGACTATTCATTGACGTTAAAATTTAGTGTTTATTCCACTAGTAAAACTAAACTGCTCAAAGCTGTCACCATAGCCTCATGCCCAGTCATCCTTTCACGGTGAACATTTTATTCTTGACCATTCTGTTCTTTTTGTCAAGTATAAATTACCTTGTAAATATCCTGTGAAGTTCAAACCGCTTGCATTTTCATCCTGCTACATCCACACCCTTGATGCCTTGCATCATTGCACACATTCAAACCGTGAATCAGCACCTTCCTCATCTCATCATAATTATTTTATCTTTTGTGATTGTTCTATCTTTGTTTTCACAAGTCTTGTGACTAATTGGACTAACCAAGGACCTCGGGTATTGTATTTTGTGCCATATCATGTAGAACATTGTGTTATTGAAAAAAAAAAAATTGGAGGAAAGTAAAATTCATTGAATCTTTGAAAACTCAACTTTAATCAAAACTTGAAAGGATAAAGGGAATATCATTGTGTAAATCGGTGCTAATTTGCTGTTAGCATGTCAGTGTGATTTTACGCTGACTTTGGCATTCCTGTTAGCGATGTTTTAAAAACAAAGCATGTCTTGTATTTAAACATACAGTGTAATTCTTTTTGTTGTGTGTTCATTTTAAAGTAAACTCCAACTAGGGTGCCATTAGGCAAGGCAAGGTAACTTTATTTATTAACTCTTAAGCAAAGACACAACACCTACAAGCATTTAGAAACAACAACAGTTAATGACATTCATCAGCAAAGCAGAGAAAACAGAAGTAGCTTTCCAAAATATCTCAAAGAATGTACACTGACAACATTTCACAGTAACAGAAAACTTTAAAACATTGAAAAGTAAAGTACAAAAATAAAAGTAGGTTTCCAAAATTACAAAAAAAAAAACAAATGTTTAGAAGACCTTAATGGTATGTTGAGGGGAAAAAAAGCAAAGATTTTAGCCTGGATTTAAAAAACGGACTTCACTTCAGTTATCACCTTATTCCATTTGCGTGCAGCATAACAGCTAAATGCAGCTTCACCATGTTTGCTTTGAATTCTGGGCTCCACTAATCGACCCAAGTCAATCATTAAACAACAGCATGCTCAGAGACGGCACAATCACATACGCTACACACTTGCTATATTCAAGCAACATGGTGCATTCAGGTTCCTTTCACAACGTCCGGAACTTGCAAACGCACCATGCCTTTCTGTACGTTATCATTTTTCTTTGGTAATAACGTTTAAGATGGTAAGAAGCCAAAATCGAAATCACGATTAAGTTCCAATTAATTGAGCGATTCCAACTGTTCCGACTCCAAGTCTCACATTTTAAATTTCAGCAATTTAATTAATTCCACTGTATTTCTCTTCAGCCTCAGCTCTTTGGCATAATTGCATTCTGTGGTTGCATACTGTCTTGTAGCTGCCACCACATCAATTTTTTTTCAAAAATCTGAGGCGGTGCTAACATGAATTTTTCCACAAACTCTTCATAAATTGTCATACAACTTTCATTACACAAGGAAGTTGGTTCATTTGGATTACTTTATGCGGTAACCCATCGGATCACCTCTTCATAAGTATATTTTCCTGATTTACAGTAATTAGGTGATTGATTCAATCTTAGGGGAAAAAAAACCCCTGAGAGGATTGTCACTCTCCTTTGCTCCCTTCCTCCCCCCATCCAGATTACGCGCCAATCCTCCGCTGTCAGTGTCAGATTACTGAGTTGGGAATCAGAGGTGGGACTGATCTGAAGTCCTGAACTTCTTATGAACCTGATCCAATCACCGTAAACTGGTGTGTTCTTTCACGCTTCGCCTGCAGAGCCCGATATGATGAGGTATTGTGTGGCCAAGGCTCTGAAAATTATCCAAAAGATATTTTTTCAACTTTCCCAATCAAATTAACGTATATATACTATATATGGGTCTAAACATTATACACCTAAAATGGAGCGATTTTTGGTTTTGCGATTATTTTACTCCGTTGGAGCTTTGAACCCTATGAATGCCAATTATATTATCAAAAAATCACGATACTAAAACAGAAATATTTTCCACATAATATAATAATGGGGTTTGGTGGTGATTTGAATCTTGGAAATATGACTGTACGACGATTAGCAGCTAGTATAATTTTTATAATTTATAATTTTTACTATGACCAAAAATGCTTCATTCACTGGTATTAAGACCACTGTTTTTAACCTCTGTGCCATTGCAGTATTAAATTAAATTAAATTATTTAAATAATTGATTAATCCGTCACGTATTTCTTTCGATTAATCGATGACTCTGATTAAAAAAAAAAAAAAGACATCTTTTTAATAAAAAACAGAAAATTATTTAAAATTCTTCTTGCAGAAATGCATACACCTTAATTGATTATGATACAGTTACTAGTTTGGACCGTAACACCTCTCATTTGGACACTTTGTCTCATCATGTATACCTTGCTGTAAATAAAACGGTTTATTTTGGCCACCGTCATCATGATATGAAATCGTCATACTATTTCAACTGTAGATGCTTGCTGAACTGTGTACAATAGAGCCAGCCTCAGGGGAATAGTAGCATAGGGATTGTGGACAGCGCATTTTTATTATTCTATAATGAGTACATGTAGTCTCAAACGTGTCCATCATTATTTTGCTTGTAGTTGCTGCCAAACAAGGCCCTGGTTGCTTGTGGATAAGAAATGTATTATTATCCTCATATACTGTAAAATCGCGTTAAAAGTTGCTGTTCATGTCTAAACAATCAGAGTTTTTTTTTTTTTTTTTTTTTTAAACGTAGATGATTCATTTCTTTGATTGACTCTGTGATTTAGGATTTCCAGTCAGTTTATTGAATTTAGATCTGGTTACTAATGGGTATATCCGGCTCTAGCGTATATTATTCATAGTTAGTTAATGTGTTTTTATCAATACACAAACCGTAGTAATGACTTTGTTGCTGCCCCAAGTTATTGAACTAACTTCTGAATGTATTTGTGAATAACTTATTTTGTTATGTGTAAAACAGTGGTTTCAAACACTGAGGGGAATTTGAATATCAAAGTAGACAATTTGACAAACATGTAATGCTTTGCTAATTTATTAGACCAATTTATCATAAAACCAAGAACAGACCTTCTAGCATCTTGAAATTTTTTAAAGCGGGTTGAATACTTTTTTTTTTTTACAAAATTAGAATGTTTACTGCAGACAGTTTTTTATTATTATTATTATTTTTTTTTTATTTTAATTACCTGCTTATTTAGTGTTTGAATCCATACAACCCCATTCAAGTCAATTTACTTAAAAATACTTGTTTCCCCACCATTCTAATGAAATATGTAATCGTTCATTGAAAATGGGATTTGGAGTTTTACGGGGCATTACCTCAAACACAGATGTGTCTGACATTACGTTGTAGTGCGTGTGTTTATATTTGTGAACACCCCAGCGTGTGTGTGTTGAGGATGAATGTTTGAACTCTGAGATTGCGTGACAACTGCAGATTGACTGAATGAAACGATGGAGGGATAGATGGCGTAGAGGAGTGGCGTGGCGCAGGGTGAACTCCTCCCTGTAATCCCCAGTCACAACAGCAGCAGCTGGAACAGAGTGTCAGCAACCGGGCTTGGCCGCTCTCATCTGCCCTGCTGGCACTTGGAACTCGAGGTGGGGTCACTTGGCACTCAGTGGCATTGAAAGGTTGAAGGAGGGGCACGCTTAAGGGACTCCATGGTGCATTGATACGGCAGATGTGTTTTCTAAATCTCATATTTTTTTCAAAAATATGTTCCCAGCAGGCCCACTAGTTTAAACACAGCATTCTGATTAATTTTGCGTTTGTGGAATATAAATTAAGTAGCAAAATGCACTTTGTTTTTAGCCATCTCTGGGGGCGGCCATTTTGTCTTCTGTCGACTGAAAATGACATCACAACTGCTTACAACGACCAATCACAGCTGACCTGTTCTCTGAATCTGAGCCGTGATCTGTCGTTGTGAGCAGTTGTGATGTCATTTTCAGTCGACAGAAGACAAAATGGCCGCCCCCGGACATGGCTAAAAACAAGTGGATTAACACTTATCGCACAAACGCAATATTTATCAGAATGCCCTGTTTCAACTAGTGGGCTTGCATAAAACATATTCTTGGAAAAAAATGTTTGCGTTGACTTCCGCATTAACGTTCATGGCTAAACAGGATGAACACCGTTAAATGATTTAAGTATGAAAATGATGTGAATAACGAAATAAGAGCCCAGGTATTTTTATGTTTCCGCTTTTTGTTTTGGAATGAGTCTGACCCGCTGTTTGTGCTGCGATGCATTCCAGTGCAATGTGTTAAGCCCGGCCAGGCAACAATAGGGCATAGTTCCCAAAGAGATGCTGTGTGTAAATGTGTTGAGCCTGAAACCATTGTGGTCATACAGGGAATTCATTCATCACCGAGTGTCCCTTTCGGATGAGTGGGAGGAGATAATCCGGATGGGAGGGGAAGGACAAGTCTACCTGTCAGTATGCTCGCACATGGCCTCCGATTGTAACAAGTTCCACATAAAACACATTTGAAATCTCACCAAGAGAAACACTTTGCATTATTAATCTGCATAATATGGAATATTGTGAATTATGTATGCCTAATGTACAGTGCACGTTTAAAATAGCCGCGCTGTTACATTATGTATGTTGGTGGTGTATTCTTGTGGTTTTATTTTTAAATTTGAAAAAAAAGAAAAACTTTATGCACTTGTATCGCTAGGATTCACATAAAAATAATTCTGATCATAATTTTTTGATGGTGCCTTACGGATGGCATAAGCATTGCATTGAGGTCACATGCTGTTACATCATGAGTACACGATGTAATAACTGCGTGAACTCCTCTGCATGTCATTCAACTATATTGGTCTGTGTCAGGTCATCCTAATTTATTGTATTTGCATCTGGAAGTGAAGAATGATGCCTTGGTGAAAATTAATGTCGTTTAGAGGATTGATGTTTGAGGTTCAGCTACTGATCAGGCTGAAATTTAGTTGAAACGGTTCAACGATGCAAGTGCAATCTTAAATGTCTTGCAAAGATTTGCCAAATTCAACCAGTTTAAGTCATGTGTGGTAGTCGAATTATTCCAAATGATCACATCCCGGTTCTGCTTTCGCTCGCCCTGTACTAATTACATTTAAAAAGCCTCTGACTTTTTATTGAACTTTGTGTCGTTATCCTCCCGAGATTAAGCCATTAATTTTGGATTCTGCGCTTTTCAGAAGCTTTAACATGACACACGCTATCCTCGATTACGTAACAAGCTTGCAAAGGTGCGTGCGTGTGTTCGGCCTTTTCTGACCTCCTTTATTCAATTCAGTCGTTAACTCCAAGCTCAAGGTCAAAGTTCACCATCGCATATATGAGTTAGCTGACATAATTTATCATATCCATCACCAAATTGATGGATAGACAGATATATTAGTTTAGTAATTGTATAACCAAGTGATGATGAAATTACAGTCACATTCTACTTGCTGGAAATGTCTAGGGGGGGGGGGGAGTACCGGTGACCTAAATACCATAAATATTATCGGGGAAAAAAAAAAATCATAGTTCCGCAAATTTTGTTTGACTATTATACTAATATTTGAATAATTGGTGTTATTGTGCAAGCACCAGGTATACAGTAGCAATGCCTGAACAGGGAGAATAGAAATTGAAGACCAGCGCTTACTGCTCTGTCTTTTGAGACTAATTACACCACAAGTCTGTCGACCCACACCAGCCCCCCACCCCACCCCTCGGGGCACTGCGCCACTCCCAGCATTGGATAACAAGCCAGAGGCCTATGGGCGCTGCCTTTCTTCGTCTCCTTCATTGACGCTTTTTTTTTTCCTTTCTTTCTTTGCGACTGTTGTAAGTTTCATCACTTGTTGCAGAGCCTGATGCCCGGCATGCCACCCGCTTTCTTCGGAAACGTCTCGTTTGAGTTCCCATTGTCGTTTTTGAGGTTCCTGATTGTCAGCTCGGATGTGCACGTGAAATGAGAGATGTGTGTGTCATCGAGAACATTTTTTTTTTGTGTTTTTAGGTGTGTCAGATTTCGGGACATTGTTATGTGGTATTATTGAAAAAGAGGAAAACATTTGCATAAGAGTGCGGAATGCCTATTTTCAGAATCAGGATACACATGGAGTGAGCTATTTAGTGTATTGCTAAATACACACTCATAAATTACCCTGTATTCCTTTTTTTTTTTTTTTTTTTTTTTTTTTTTAAATGAACTGTTGTTCAATTCTGATCAAACTGCTGCTAACTACATCCATGAGAATTCTCTCTGGATGCTGATTTGTGTGCGCTTTATTTTTAGACTCAACGCCATGTCGTCAACCACTTGTGACATACGTTTAAAGGTTAACAAGTTAGCTAGCATGTACAGGCATGTATTTACAAACCGTCATCCCATCTAGTGAATCTTTAAAAAAAAAAAAGATTTTTAATTGCACATTGTAAAACACATCATGCTGTTTATGAATCTAAGAGAGATGCACTGAATGATGTTGCAAACAGTTCTACAATAGTAGTCGCTTAATCTAAAAAAAATTCTGGGATTCCTACCTTGCATTTTGTGTGTGTGCGCGCGTGCATGCATGTGTGTTGACAAAGCCGTGATTGTGAGCCACGGCGACTGGCCGACATGGAATGTTAGCGATAGCATCTTACTCAGATTAGCGTGATGGCAGCTGGACACATGGACACTTTACACATAAATGTGTGCACTCCTCTCAAAAGGAAGTAAAATGTTATCATGGTTTTATGTACTTATTTATTTTGACATTTATTGCAATCTCTGTGTCAACAAAAAAATGTACCTGGTTTCACCTTGGCTTTGTAAATCATTACCTTTTACAGTTAGGGGGGATTTTTGTAACTAAGTAGGTCTTAATGGGATGACAGTTGGAGGTTCCCCGATTGTCCTTCATGGAGTTGTGATTTACGTGGTGTGAGCAGGTATCACATGACAAGTCTCTTATTTCTTCCCTGCCCCCATCTGCTTTCATGACCTAAGTGAACAAGGTTCATGCTGCATGTGCAACCGGGAGCACATTTGTCAGGATTTAGATGTCATTGTTGACCGTCTTCCTGTGTCAGAAGTACTTGGTAACATTTGAAAGCTATTTCCATATTTTTTACTACTTTCTTAAATTTTTTTACTCACATTTTTAGATTGTTTCTGACCTGTATGTTTCCAAGCCCGCCCTTAATAAGTGATGGACCCTTTCATGCAATTACGCCAAATCAATTGCAACATCAGTCCATCTGTCATGTAGAAATTGGATGATAAATGTTTTTTTTTTTGTTTTTATTTACACTTGATAAAAAGGATTTGTGTTTACATTTAGTATAACTCCTTAAAGAGGGAAGTCAACCCAGACATTTTTTTTTTCAAGAATGTGTTCTATGCAAGCCCATCAGTTGAAACAAGGCGTTCTGATAAATATTGCATTTGTGGAATAAGAGTTAATCCACCTGTTTTTATCCATCTCGGGGGGCGGTCATTTTGTCACTTCTGTCGACTGAAAATGACATAGTTGTGATGTTATTTTCATTCGACAGAAGTGACAAAATGGCCGCCCCCTGAGATGACTAAAAAGGGGTGTATTGTGCTGCTTAATTTATATTCCACAAATGCAACATTCCTCAGAATGCCGTGTTTCAACTAGTGGACCTGCTGGGAACGTATTCTTGAAAAAAAAATGTTTGGGTTGACTTCCGCTTTAAGCTTAAAGTTGGACTCTTTAGCCATTTGATTTTGCAACCATCACTAACATCCTAAACCATGTAGCAGTGACGTCGCTATTGTACCGCAGCGCTCTCTGGCTATGCTAGCTCTCATAATTATAGGTTCACACCGCAGTAATGCAGGGATATTAAAAACGGGCTGCCCTGTATTTATTTTGCAGACATAAGCCTCAACTGTTAACAGCGCAGTCCTCCAGGCCTGAAAGAAGGATTTCATTCCATGTTGTGACTCAAGCAGAGTTTATATGATGAAAATCACATTCTTCATTAGCCAATGTGGCGCAATTGATTGTCGCATTAGTAATAGTATCAGCAGCTAACGTGACAAAGTGAGATATTAATGAAATGCATGCATTAAAGGAAAAAATTCTTCAACCAAGAGTCCCGTTGCCTCGATTCAACTTTGGCAGGTAACCATAACCTAGATGACTGAGAATCTACACACACATACTGTCATATTTTAAGTTTGTTTCCGGTTAGCTGCTTTTGGTTTTGCATCACATTATGCAGTTGGCGGACTTTTTTTCTTTCCACTTTTCACTGATGAAAGGACTTGGAAAAATAATACATCTGTGATATGTGGTGCCAGATAACATTTACATGAAAACATCTCGTCGTATTTGTGTCTTCACTTACAAAAATGTCAGAGAGATGTCTTGATTAGGGAACGGTCAGCTCATTACAATCTCTTAATTTATGTGTACCGTACTTGTTTTGGTGTGTTTCTGTTTACATACAATAGTGATGTGTTGGGAAGCAGATTAAAAAGCAGCTTAACCTTCACCTCTGCTTTTTTTGGCAGCCGGCAAACGCTCTCTCTCCCATGAACTCAAACAAGCCAAACCACACACACAACTGCACATGAGTAATCCACAAACGCATGCGCAGACACACACGGACGCGCACACACATTTTTTTTGAAGCAGACAACACAATGGAAAGTGCCTTTTTCATTGATTTCCTTCCTTTGCTGAATCCAGATTGTTTCCGAGTGGCCACACCAAATCTGTGAGCAGGATGTGGCAGCCAACTTGTGGCTGTTTAGAAGGAAAAAAAAACATCATTCATAAAATATAAAGACTTTATACTGGATCATATATCAAACTGTTGTTAGGTGAGATGGCGTGACCCCTCTGCGGCTTATACTGTGAACCCTAAACAGACACCGATAGAAACACACACACACGCTCAGATGATGCTGTTAAAAATGGTAACTGGGGCAGTTCCTGGCTAGTATGGTCTTTGTGGTGGCAGCAGTTTGCAGCAGTCTTCCTGCGACACACCCTGATGCAGTGGGGGAAGCTGGAGGGGGATGGGGGCTGTCGAGTAATTTAGCTCATACACTGATATTCAAACATGTCATGCTTCCTTTCCCTATCCAAATCATGTACTTTTTATATCTTTGTGTATACTGCATCAGAAAAGCAAGCCTTGTTTCATATTTTCTGAGGAAGGCATGGCTATGCTACTGGTATCTGGGTTTGGCTCAGCCACCGAACGCCAAAAGGAATTTAAAGCATCTAATGGGAAAATAAACATGTAGTAAATGAGTAATCCAGCAGATGGGGCTGCGGGCTTGTATTAGAGGGTTAGCCGTTTTGTTTTTGACACCTAATTGGGTGGAAAAAAACATACATCCAATATAAGATGAATAATTTTATAGGTTTTTATTGAAGGTGTTTTGGACTTGGGTGTTGGATGATAAAAAGCGAGGATGCTAACCGTAGTTCCAGTGCAGACAGTTTTAAAGCTATACAAGTAATGCTGCAAAGATGGTTTGGATTTTGGCAGCAGATGTGCTCCCTTGCATTGCCCCGGAGCAACAATTTGACCCACACCCTGCTTTGAATGACAATGAGTGTCCTATTTCAGCAAGGTAGGTTGTGTGAGGTTAACTTAAGAGCCTTCACAGGTGGAGAGAGATGTCAGGAAGATAGGGAGGATGGTGACAAGATAAATACAGACACTAGCTGAGCAGAAAGTAAGGCGGCCAGCTGGCATCGTAGATAAGCTGGCGTTATATTTGGAAGATGACACAATGTGACTCAGCAAAATTGATCTATTTATCTAGCTAGCTAGATGTCTAGCTAGCTAACTAGCTATCTATCCTTTGTAACAAAAAATAAATAAATAAAACAGCAGCAGTTTGAAAGTTGGAAAGTTTTGGGCTAATTGAACAAAATGAAGCTGCTACAGCTCACTGGATTTTGTTGCGAAATATGAGTAGGTCAACATGACTGCAGTCTAGCAACTGTGAGTCCACCAAATATAAACATAGATGAAATGATAGCTTTGCTACACTAAAAAGAAATGGTGCGTTGAATTTACTCCATTTTATTATGTCAAGTGGTTGCACACAATAAAATCATTTTGGATCCAGACACATTTTTTTTTTAAGTAGACTATATGGCCAATCATGGCTCATCTTCAGAAAACAGGTGAGCTGTGATTGGTCGTTACCTGAGCTCTGAGCACTATGATGTCATTTTCAGTCGACAGAAGTGACAAAATGGCTGCCCCCTGAGATGGACAAAAACAGGTGGATTTTGCTTCTTAACTCATATTCCACAAACATAATATTACTCAGAATGCCTTGTTTCAACTAGTGGGCTTGCATAGGACATATTTTTTGGAAGAAAATAAATAAAAATGTTTGGGTTGACTCCCGCTGTAAGGATGTAGGCTGAAGATATAATTTTGTTCTTCAAATAACATTTTTTGAAATGTTGTTTTATGTATGATAGTGTCATAACTAGCATTTAGTAAGGTAGGCAGAACATTTTTTAACAGTTATTATTGTGAACCCACTAGTAGCCTACATGTGTGCCCTTTTTCTTGCCCAAGTCAGCATAGAAAATTGATGTAAAATGTTAGGCCCATGACAGAAAACCAGACATTGACACAGGTCTTCCCTCTGCGTATTCTTGTTCGCATGCAAAGATCGCATTTCCGTGTAACGCATTCCTAAGCATTAGGGCTGGGAATCTCTCGGGGGCTGCGATTCAATTACATATTTATCGATGTATCTCAAATGATGCAAGTTGAATTGATGCACCTAAGAATCCATTAGTTCTCCCATCTCCGCTAAACATGACCCTCCCAAACAAATGCTGATCATGAAAACAAATCAAGTCAGCACGTAAACGTCTTCACTCTCAGTGCAAACAAATATCCGATTGCTAAACCGTTGCTGGAGCTTGTGTCTAATAATTCTTATTCTGTGTAGTGTCATCATCGATGCAGTGCGTGTTTTATTTACGGTATTCACTTTCTGTTGATAAAGTCTTGGGTTTTTTTTGCCTCTTCTATCTACAGCCATGGCGGAGTTAGACTTGAGTCTGAGCGACGCTCTGGTGGACAGTGCTCCGCAGCAGGGTCCAGAAAGCCGGGTGGAAAGGGATTTTGTGGCTCAGTTGGAGGCGGAGACCTTCGATGATCAAATCGGGGAGACTGTAGGCAAGACGGACTACATCCCTCTGCTGGACAACGATGATGCCAGTGCGGGTGAGTGAGCCTGTCTTGCACGATGGGTGACAGTTTGATCTATAAGGAGAGACAAAGCTTAAATGCACAACAGTGAAAGTGAAATACAGTAAACCCCCGTTTATTGGGGACGGGGCGGGGCGTTACTGTAGCAACACATAAAGCACTTCAACTATAAAAAGGGAAACAAAAAATGTAACTCCCATCTAAATGAGCCATCACTAATGAACAAAGGTCTTTATCCATACACATCATTAAGTAATTTACTCTATATATTTTTGTCATTATTCATAGCTAAGTCTTTGAAACTTACAATTACAGTGGTATGGCCATGTTCCATTTCAGCCATTATGTATGCTTAATGTCTTGACAAGTAACTTCATATTAAACAGCACCATTTTATTTTCATTTTTTTCCCCATTTCTGTTCACATCTTAGTGTTTAATGACTGCTCTATTTTTCACGCTCGCTTGCTCCTTTGACTTCACGACTGCATGTGAATGTTTATAGCTAGGTGTTAACATTTTGGTTGACATTTGTCAGTTTACGCGCAGTAGTAACTACATCGAAGGTTTGATTTGTTTTTATGCCGTCAATTTTCCTGAACAGTGAGCCTCATCTGTTTTTCCTTTAAAATCCCTGAGCATGCGTAAGCATGATATTTTGTTTTATGTAATGGCGTATGAACCGCAGATGCCCTTAAATGACGGATAGTATCGGGCACTGCTCGACCCTAGCTGCCATTCTGGATCTGCTTGGATGTCATTCAGCCACTGGGCCTATAGTCTGCGGATAAACAGACTAGCAGCCACCGCTTTGAATATACGAGCTTGCTGGTGAAATTTGTATACTGTAACGTCGTGTCCCCACATTGAGCAATTACCATCCAGATGGTCATGGGTTGAGTTTTGACCCCGCAAAGTTGTATGTTGAACTCAATTTTAGCCTCTTCAATGCAATGTGCTGCCTCCATTTTGTAGGTTATATTTTGCTTGGTGTTGGTTTGGTCATGTGTGCGTGTACAAATGAATCAGGTAATTGACATGCTCTGTGAAGCCCCGGTTTTTATGCTCAAGGTTGAATTGAATTGAATATTCGGCTAAACTTTTTCTGCCTCCAAATGCTCGGTGGTGATGTTCCTCGAGTGGCTTGTTGCTACTTTCTTCTTTATGATTGTTATAGTCAAGTGGTTCAAGGGATAGATTTATAGCTCTGTCTGCCTAGAGTATTTTATTGGCTTGTGGTGTTCGACATTGACTAACAAAATATGAATGTATTATTTTCTGTCTGTTTGTATTATTTTCTTGTGTTGGGAATTAATATAAACTAAGGAAATGTGTGCGAGTCAAGTTTGAAGCTCTAACAAAAAAATCTAACCAAGCAAATGGTAGTTATTTGAACGTATTGAGTAATATTGATTGTTTATTCGGGTCATTACTTAAAGCAACTTTGATTAGATTTAACTTTTGAATACATGATTGTATTTGCGGTGACACAAAGCCCTCATGCGTTATTAAAGCTAACACGTGTTTTCAAATTGTGTTCTTGAAAAAGTAAACATCCCCCCCAAAAAATGGCAGGTAACTGACTGCACATGCATGGATAGGATTACCTTTTAATTATGAGTTCTAATTAAATATGAATAGCTGTTGCAAGGTAGAAACAGGCTATCCAATAAACCGGCGATGACTCAGCTCTCAGGGCTGTTGTGGCTCCTCAGACACTCGGGTCAGACAGTCAGACTGTGTGTGGGCACTGGCCAGTGACAGCCAGCTACGGGACAGGCTGTGGGTGGTGTTGCCAGTGATCAGCTCTGGCACGCTTTGCACATTTGGACAAACGCAGACATGCTGACATGCAGTGCCAAACAGCAGGGTGAGGCAGTCAGCTTGTTATTGTCCTCTGTCTGCAGGCAAGTTGAATGTTGAAAGCGCTTTTCTCATCTTTTTTTCTCCTTTTTTTTTTTTTTTTTTTTTTTTTTTTTAATCACAGTTGATGTTTTGGCACACTGCTACAAATGTTCACGTTTAATCATATGCACTCATAGCATCTCGTATGTATGAGTGCCACGGGCATTTATATATGGCGTGCGTTTCCGTGTGCATGGGTTTCATTTACTTCATATGTGTCACAGGATGTTGTGTGCTTTCAGGAACATGGCCCATTTGCTCATCACTATGTAAAATGTTTTTTTCACAATTTAAAGCAGTTCTCAGGTGTCTTAATAAAAGTTTTTTTACAGTCTTAAGTTGTTTTGTTTTGTTCTCAAGTGAGCGAGCATTTCATCAGCAAGCCGCTGAATTACACTTGTCGATTTGTTTGGAACGCATGCAGCAGCCAAACGTATATAACCACTGCCCCAATATTGACATTTGTATGCACTGGCCAAAGCCCTGTCTAAAATAAAAGTAGGTTTTACATTTATTGGGTGTTTGGACAAAACATTTTGACCGAACTAAAGAAATCAAGGTGAGCACTGCAGGATTCAAATAAAAAATATTGTGTCTTTGTGCCAAGAAATATGTTGAAGGACGGTGAGGATCTTGCCTAGCCTAGCTTCTAAGTCATGCTAGGCTCTGTTTGGAGATGGTGTTGTGAAAATGAGTTGTACTGTTGCCTCACATTCTGGCTAAATGAAAAGGCTCGCTCACTGACTAATTAGTATTTTTATTTTTGTAAATAAGCTGCGAACAAAAGATTTTTTGGGTTATGTCATTTCACCACTCGTTTTCCATCAGTCATATTCCCTCGTAATCACCAGTGTTGACATTAGGCGGAGAAGCTTGTGTTGTAACACCTGTCCTTGTTTACATTTATGCCCCAGTTAATGTGGTACTTTGCGGCCTGTTTAATTCATTCTGAGTTGTATGCGCGCGAAAGCTAAATCAAGTGTAGTGACCTGGCAGCCTCTCACAGTCACACAGCTTCATCTCGCTGCACCCTGCACCGGTACCAGCCAATGTGCTGCCTTTGACTTGTCCGCGCGGTATTAATAGAACCCGTACTGTTGTCGTGCCCAGTGACTGTAATGAGGTGCCCTTTAAATAAATAAGACTTGTGGTTTCAGGGTCCAAGACGGTCCAGCCACTAGCAATCCGATGGATGGTAATGGGTTTGCTTGTTTCTGTGCTTCCGTGTATGTGTATATGTGCGCACACAGGTACAGCATTGGAAAATGGAGAACAGCAAGCTCAGGGGTTGCAAAAGCCTGGTAAGAGAGATCCCACAATTCCCTCTGCCACCAAAGTGAAATTGATGCAGTCTCTCCATCATCTGCAAACGCCAATTACGGCCATAGCCTGTCTTTGTGTCCTATCGTTTACTTCCCTCTTCATTATGTCAGATTTGCATTCTGCTATTGTGTTGGGTGTGTGAACAGAGGCAAGGAAACCAAAACGCAACGGGAAAAAAAAACAAACTGTTTCATTGGAATTAAGAGCTGTCATTGCAACTGTTAATTCCCCTAAAAAAAGAAAAAAAAAGAACAAAGGCTGTTTAACCTAAGCAGCAATGAGATTTGAGGAGATGCCGTATTTATTTGTCTTTTCACAGTCCAGCCATTCAAGCCCAGGAATTTATTTATATTTTTTTCGCATAGGGTAAAAGAGGGTCAACCCTAACGTTTGAAAAAATTTGGGAAAAAAAAAAAAAAGAGATACGTTCCTGGGTTTGAAAGGCTGGACTGTGAAAAGTTAAGGAAACATTTTTGTTGTCTTAAAAACATTCTGTGAGCAAGTAAAATGCTACCATATTATATGCTGCATCCAAGAAAGCTATTTCCCAGGTCGTCAGACTTTTTTTTAATTAAAATTGAATCTGCTAAAATGTCTTTTCCAGAAATGATGTTACAGTACAGTGTTGTCGAAACACATTTGAATTTGGTCTTTTTTTTCAATTAATTATTGTTGGTTATTTTAAGCAGGCGGAAACTAGTTGGTTACATGCATTTCCATACACGAACGGTGATAAATCCTTCGTGCAGTATTATCTAAGTTTTTGATTTTCTTATATTTGTTAGGGTATAACCTGAAATGTTCAGAGGTCTAGTAGCCAATTTAATGTAATTTTTTGGGGGTTAAACTTCTTGTTTTGGCAAACACATGACTAATCAGAACACTCGTGACAACCGCCTTTGCGCCTTGCAGCTCACTCTGTGCCCCGTGTATGCATGGTTCAACAAATTAGAATGAATAAGTAGACACAACATTTGTACATCACAGAGATTACACTTTAGACCCTCAGTCTGTTTGGAGATAGATATACAGTTGATACCCTGATTTAAAAACCTGATGGAAAAAAACAAAACAAAAAACAAAATCAAGGTCATGCATTATTGAGCGAAGCTAATTTGAGGTTTTAGGACCGCCTCGCTGTCTTATTCACATTCTGTGTTTTGGTGCATAAGGCTCCTGGGTGCCTCAGCAGGGATAAATGTCGGTGACAGTGTTCTGCATGTTAAGTCGCCTGCCTGTCGTCTCTCGCTGCTTTGCATGGCATGATGGAATGGGCAGCTCGTGTTACCACGGTTACCAAGCTGTATTTCTGCATAGGTTATGCTAGTATTTGAGAGTCATTAATCAGAATTCACCCAAGCCGATTCCACATACTGTATTGTATGAGTTTGGATTTAGTTTTTTTTTTTTTTTTTTTTTTTTTTTTAAGTAATGCACAAAAAGTAGAAAAGCCATCTGGCTTTGTCTAGGTGCATTGAATCAATCCCTCGTTTTTAGTTGGTTGGGGAATTGAGAACGTAAAACGAATCCTAGCAGAGTAAGTACAGCTGTGCATGTACGTATTTATGCATGTTGCTGAATGACTGACGATTAGCCCAAATATTTCAAACATTGTGATGAAACAATCAAACATTCACCAAAGTGTACAAATACCTTATGTACAATATATATTGATTTATCAATTTTTTTTTTTTTTGCATTTGTGACTGTTGAATTTGTGCAACCTGACTAATTGCTTTCTTTCCTTTTCCCCTATATTCCCTTCTTACCCTACTCTCACATCAATTTAACTTTTTTTTTTTTTTTAATTCATCCCGCTTTCATGTTCTTCCTTTTTTTGGGAACATTTCAATTATTCTTTCAACTGCTGCCATTCCAAATTCTTTACTTTGCTTCACACCTCCCGTTTTCCTCTCTCTCTACGATCCCTAATGCTTCAGAGGACTAAATCCCGCCTTCATCGCCACATTGACTGCCCATCAACTGTTTCTGCTTCGAAGCACCTATTTCCTTCTGCCACTTTTACACAAACACGATCCTATCCTGTCAATGTTTTGCTTTATTCCGCAAATGGGGGAAACATTTTCGGTTGACAAGATTGCACACCATATACACACGCAAATATACAGTAGGGCCTGAAAAAGTGGACGCACGCTTAATTGCGCATGCAAACAGATGTGGAGGCCGATCTATTAAACAAAACTGTTTCTACAAAACGTGCTAAATCGCTTTGCCGTTCATTTTGCGCGTTGCGGGAGGAGTAAATGCAAATCAAAATCTGCATCTGATTTTGCATCTTTAAATAGCCAGTGTGAGGCAGGTGCAAACCAAGCGCAGGCGAAATGAGAGGCGGCATGTTAGAAAGTCTCCACTCGCGCAAGCATTTTTGAAATGCTAACCGAAATTATCTCGACATATCGTGCGATGCAGTTTTGAAACTTCCCAATGATCCGGTGGCTGATTCGGGATCGGTCACAAGAAGGAGTCATGCGGTCTTGTTTGCCTGTTCCACGCACACTTCCAATTCCATCACTTCCACTTCGGTAAATAATAATAAAAACCCAAATATTGTGCTGATGTAATGTGCTGGGAATAACCTCATGTCCACTGTATAGTTTTGCAGCTCTTTTTACATCTCTTGCCAAATGCACACTAGCGCCCACTATTTTTGATCTTACTCGCAAATCAACTTAAGTCTGACACATAGACACACACCAGCCGTAATAGTGGCGCCTACTTGTATAATCCCAACCAAACTTTACCCGACAACGTCTTTGTCCCCTTTTGAACAAGTCAGCCACAATCAACCCGTATGAAATTTGTCCCCAGTAGTGGACAAACCAGACAAACACACACACATACTTTGCTCAAAGGCGCGTCTGAAACCTTTCAAACTGATTCACCAATGCTGTGAGACTCATCTGTCAACACCCGGTAGCGAGGCTGTTTTGCACACACACTCGTGCGTGTGCAGGCGTGCGTGTGTATGTGTGTGTGTGGGAGTGTTGGATAGAGTTAGAGTGTATAAATATCCCCACTGACTGATTATTTATGCTTCTGTCAACATGTTTATTTTATTAAACTGCTACTCATGCGTCTTGCCTTGATCGCCTTTCCGTAAATTGTCTGAAGTTCTGCACTTCTTCCTTCCTATGCACTCGTGTAATTCCTCAACCAAATAAATTCTACTTTGATATACTGTCATTTGACAATCAATAAGATGAAGAATGTTTATAGAAGTTTGAGTTTTTTTTATTAGCATAGTTGTGTTGCATTTGTCTGTGGTGGTCGATTTGTCAATTATTTAGGACTTCTTTTTTTGTGGTACCTCATTTTTCGTTTTTTTTTTTTTTTTAGTCACGGTATTGGCCCTAGCAATATTTAAAAAAAATACTTTGTAATTGTTTGGCACTGGAAACCAGAAACATGTTACAATACTAATTATTTAGTAATATTACAATCATTAAGTTAATGATCATTTTGGAACACAGAACTCTTGGCAATTGCATCAAATAACGGACCTGTTCAAATGTTTTTGTTATAGTTCAATGCCAGTGAGTTAACAAGCTTAACACTCTCACTTCAGCCCTATTCTTTTAACATTCTAGAATATTCTTTTAAAAAGCCACATAGAGTTTAGTTTGGTTAACCGTGGTACGGACGATGTTGTTCGCAACAACTCCCGTTTGGGAAAGTAACGTTTTCCCAACAAAATTTCCAGGCAAATATTGCTTCAGCTCATGATCAGTCATGCGCAGTTGTGCTTTCTCTCAAGACTCGGAAATTGGTTGCTATATTTATCGATATCGATTGGCTGTCCTGATTCCAGTGCGAGCCAAACGGGTACCCCAAAACCTGGGAACATCATAGTACTAAACAGATGAGTGTTGAAAACACATGATTTGTCGACAAGCACATTTCCTCTTTGTTAATAATATCAAGTTATGTATGTATTAAAACCTATCTACCTTACCTTACTACACTTGCCTTTCTCTGCCCACATATTGTGCTAATAAACTACAAGCTAACACACTCACCTTGTCTTTGGCATCTTTCTTCTAACCATGCTACAGTTCTACCTTTTATCCAATGTCTGAACTGCTTATTGTGCCCTTTCTGTTTCCATCCTTGAAGCCTTTTCAGAAGATGTGCAGTAATATTTACATCCTTGAATAAAACAGAACACTTCATCCTCTTGGATTTGGAAAGAGTTTCATTTCACAATGTAAAAACTGAAGGATTACAATGAAAAGCTTCTCTGTTCTGTCTTAAAATTTGTCTCTGATTGCAAAATATTCCAGTGTGTATATTCCTTCCTTTGTCGTCGAAATATTTTAAATAAAAATATTCAATTGATTGTGTTTAAGAAAAAGCAATGCACGATTACTGAAATTTGGTGCGATTTGCTGACTGTATGAAGTAAATCAATAGTTGCGAATGGGATGAGCATTTTAATCCCCTCAACGAGCATCAAGGCCTTTTAATTCCGATTCCATCGGAGAAGCTGCGAGTATTAGTTTCACCTCAGCGTCGGCGAAAATGTCACATTGCCACTGATGTTCATCTCTCAGCATATTAGAGAGCGAGAGTTGCGATACGGCGGAAGCTTAAGAGGAACAGAGTGAAGTGAATTACACAAGTCTGGCACCTGTAGGCAAATCTCTGGATGGAGAAATTGACGGACAGATTTGATTGAATTTCTATATACGGTAACTTATTGGGTTCAGCACATCGTCTATATAAGTTCAAAGTAACTTGAAATGATTTTGTACAAATTGCTGGATGAATCTCCCTTTAATATGGAGGTTTAATCCCCAAGCTCGAGGGGGGAAAAAAGCAAAAGCCGCCTTCTATTAAGTTGTCTCTTTTGACAGAATACTTTTCATCTGTCTGTGCGTTTCTCACATGTGAATGAGTGGGTTTAAAGTGAAAAATCCCAGCTTTTTTTTTGTGACTCTATCTGGTGTTCCAAAAAGGTATCCAGAATTTAATAGCTCTGAGATGACGGCTCAATGCAGAGCTTTAGAGGGGGTTTCGAGGATGAGAATGTTTTTATTTTTAGCAAGCTGATGCACCCCACGTTACCATTGTATACGAGTCTACATTGGGAGATGTTGGCATTCATGGACTTTTGTTTATAGGCGTACTCCAAAGATCACATCTGTGCTACAAAACAGGAAGCATTTGCTGAATTAGGAGGTTTATAATACATTACTTTGCATTATGGGCAATGGCTGGACAAGAACCAACAAGTTTTCACAATAATTTACAAAAATACTACATTTATAATTACTGCGCAAATTCCTAAATTCAACACAATCTATGCTGTGACGATTTGTCAACATTCAATTTATTTTACAGTGCGTATTGTTACAGGAGTCAAACTGTCGCCATCATTAAAGCAATAACTGTACTGATCTTAATACTGACTTTTAAACATTCCCTTGCGTCACATAAGTATTATAAATTTATAGTTTCCAAATTGTGTAAGCTCAGCGCCACAAGGGATGCAAGGATGGACAACATTAGCGCGGGCAACTAACAATTAGTAGCTCTCTGTGCACCTGTTAGCTTCATCCATGGATTTGACGTGAACTGACTTCACAATCCCTGCTTGTGAATATTAGATACGCTCATCTCGGCTTAAACAAATATCCATGACTTGCTGAAAAGCATGGCAGCTTAAAATGCAAATTCGAGAAACCCGAATCGCTGGAATCAAAAATGCTTTTGCTTTAGCTCAGCGTCTGAATTGGAGATGAACAAAGTCAAGAGCGGGGAATTTGGGAAAGCTAGAGGATCGACTCTTTGTCATTCCCATTGTGAATTATTGAAAGGAGAATGACAATTCTTGGAATTTCCAGAAAAGCCTCTGCCGGAAAGACATGCACGCACACCACACAAGGGATGCTGTCATATCCAGTACACCTTGCTTCTCGAGGAAAAGCGAGCTTTAATTCAAAGCAGTGTACTGCATTGTGATGTTTCAGGGCTGGAGGCGCACACGAACTTTATTTTGCTTTTTAGGAAACACATTGGATATGACAAGATCTTCCCCAGCACGCATGGTGCTAGCTAGAGGCATGTTACGTGCTGTTTGCCAGTTTTTGTAAACGGTATTGTCAAAGGCTAGCATAGCATGCAATGCTTCTTGGCTTACAGTGACAATACATGCGAATAAGGTAACAGCGAACTTAAAACGACAAGAAGGACAGAAACTAGCTAATTAATCATTGTGTCTAAAATTGACCCCACTGCTTTGTTTGGCTCAATTAGCTCACAAAATAACAGCGTGGTCAACACCTCATCATGTAATTGGTGATTTGACAAGTTCACCCCAAGAGGATCTCAATTAAATGTGTGGTAAAGTTGTCATGGTTAACCGACGCTGCTAGCAGCGGCTAGCTGTTTTGCCCTATTGTGTCAAATGTCTGTAACCGCAGGCATTTCAACTATGCAGGGTTCATTGTGTCATTTCTTGTCTCATTAAATGACATCCATTCTTCACCGCGCGCGCACATACCAGATAAGTCGAGTCACAAAAGCAAACGCTTTCATCTACTAGTGCTCTGCTTCTTGGGGGTTAATCAATGATCAATAGAGTGCCATTCTAGTTTCGGTATTTATTACCGGTGCAAGTAGTCATTAACTATTTATCAAACTCAATGTGGCTCAGCAGGAAGAAATCCAAACAGGTTGAGCTAAATTTGACCAGATTAGATATAATTAGGCCAAGCTTTGGTTTCCAAAACTAGCAGGTAGCGGCTTTGCTTCGGGGTGTGTTCAGACTTGGCCATTCGTTCCGCTAAAGTCTGAAAGTGCATTGGTTAAATGTTTCACCAGCTTTAAGCATCAGAAAATCTTGGGGTGTTAGAGATACGAGACTTTGCTTGTTAAATAGTGTGTTTGAAATGATTATTATCTTAATCACTCAAACTCACTCAAAATTGCAGCCTGTGATATTTGAAAATCGCATTCCACTACAATGCGATGTAATTGTTCACCTAATCTGTAGTGTGTGATAAATAGGCATAACACCATAGTTGGATGCATGGGCCACCATGACTCATTACCTGGATCACCGATGTCAATCTAAAACTGGTTTGATAAATGCTTTCCTAGCAAGAGCATGCACGTAACGGTGCACGCAAAATAAGGGTAAATAGCTGTTGACTCAAAGTGATTCTGACCACAGGAGGATGTTGTTAAATAAACAGGAGAGTGGATCGTTGTCATCTTAGAAGAATTGCAATCTGTCCCTTTGATGAAGCATCACAATGCGCCCGTGGTGCTGTGGCAACGCTGACACAAGGTGCATAGCGAGGGCAGGGTGAGACTGAGGTCAGATGGAGGACATTCAACTATCCTGCTGGCTTATCCCTGATTATATCGTTCTGGTAAAGCTAACCACTGGGCACCATCCTGAATCTGGGGTGTAAATTGGTTGAATCCTTCCTAATTTAGGTTTGGTATGCCAGGGATATCAAAATAAGTGTAAAAAATCGGACATTTTGTCCTAGTGCCTGACTGTCCTTACGAAGCGGTTTAGTGTGATGTCAACAAGTTCGACAGCTCAGCATCCGCCTGCTTCCCGTTATCTTTCCACTCCAACGATTTCATAGACACATTGTTCACTGTAATCTTGCCAAATATTTTCGGTCTTCTCAGAAAGGCTCCAAGACATGAGCAAATGTTAATTTGAAATCTACAGGATACACTCCTTAGCCCCGGTGTTTCAGATTCAATCATTGATTCCGTCCAATAAGCTTTTTGCCTTTTGTTGAGGCAAACAATAAGCCCCTTTCCATGACTCCTTTGCATGTCTGCATGTGGAAATGTTTGTGACTTTGGTTGCCATCCTGTCTGTTCGCCTCACTGTCATCCTGTGGATGCTGCTGGGAGAGGATTGCCATTGGCGCCTCCCTCCTTCTCTTTTCTGCCCTCCTCCCTTCATGTATGTCCTTCCTGCGGATTCTCATTCTTAAAATCCCCAATAACATGTTGTTAGGATAATCCAGTCCGCCTCATCGTTCTCCTGATACCCTTTGTCTCTTTCCCGCCATGTCTATCTTCCATCCTCTCCTCGTGACGGTCAAACAGATCATCTTGCGTCAATTAATCAAATAATTAGGGGTCGGATCCCCGCAGCCCAGTCGGGACCCTCGGACGGAGACTGGGTTGGGTTGAAGGGTATTTTACTAGTCAGGGAGGCAAGGGGAGGTACTAGTGGCCACGACCCGGGACGTCACACCCAACCCAGACGCCCTGACTGCAATCGCACTCTTGTTTTTTTGTGTGTGCGCGCGTGTGTGTGTGTGTGTGTGCATGCGACCGTGGGTTCAAAGTGTTAGTAGCTCAGTCAGCTGAGGCTGCAGTGGAGACTGAGACAAAGGCACTCACCCGCATTTAAGAAATAGCCCTAAACAGTCAGTTCAATGGAACAGGGACATCATTTGGGAGACCATTTGCCAGGTGAGAGTTTGGGTACATGATCAACTATTCCTGACGGTTTCTATTTTGTCAATGCCGTAACGCCCAGTGTATATTTGGATGGAAGCATGCTGTCAGCAACACTTTATTCCAATGTTTTCTGTGTTACTGCAGGTTGGAAAGTGACCACAGGGGGGCAGACGTCGATGTCACTGCCAGAGCATCGGGGAGATGGGCAGTCGCACAAAGTTGATCAGCAGCAGTTCTTGCAGGCAGACTTCTTATCTGGTATGAAACAAAGATTTGATAATCCAACGCTAGTCTCTTTCTATTTTGTTGTCCCTTGTAAATAACATGGCGTCGAAACAAACAGGTATTTTTCTCGCAGCTCATCCTAATTCCCACACTGTTGGTCCTTAGCGCTCAGGTAGTGTCGAAGCTAACAGCAGCTTTTCTCTCCAGGGAAATATTTAAATAATTTGGCTTCTATCTTCTTTTGTCAAGAGTTTTTCCCTCTACAAATTCAAATCCTCAAATGGTCTTTATTAAACCTTTGGGGATTATTAACACATATGAAGACAGAACCTTTTGGTTGCGGCTTTTGAGCATTTGTACCTGCTTCTCCATGTTCAAGTCCCCAAAGTCTCTGCTAAGAAATGGTTGTCTAGCGATAGTTTATTAGTTTAATATAGTATATAAATTGTAAAGCAACAGGATCCAAAGATATGTTTCCCTTTGCCCTCGTATTTACATCATCCCTGTCGGCCTCTGGTCATCCATGAAATACTACAACGGTCTTATCTACTGTACAATGACTATTAGGACTAGTTGATAGAGACAAAAACTCTGAGTTTTTTATTTTGTCAGTCAAAACAACAGCAAAACTTTGATTGCAACAGTTTTTTTTTTTTTTTTAGGAAAAGGGCAAAGACAGAGACTGAGTTGCGATCCATATTTGGAAAATATGCAATTGTAAATCAAACAAATTGGCATTTGGATTCAAATGGATGAAAATAATCATAATGGCTTCTCATTGTTGTACAAGTATTCATTCTCCCTGCAAATTATTCCAGAGTGCTCATAACACAAATCCAAACCATAACAAAATATTACATAAGATAACTGGTTGCTGCTTAACTCATTCACTGCCATTGGCGAATTTATTCATCTTTTCACAGTCCAGCCATTCAATCACAGGAATTTATTTCAATTTTTTTCAAACGTTATTGTAAAAGAGGGTCTGAAAATGTCTGGCAGTGAATGCGTTCAAAAAGAAATAAATGTTGGCTGACTGATGACCTAATCGGTAGCGAATTTAATAAAGCTACACATTCTCAATTTGTTCAGTTTATTATTACTATCCAGTTATCACAGCATTCGTTCATCCGAAACAACAGTTTGTGATGCGTAGACATTGGTACTAGCGCACGCTAGCACACGTCATTATGTGGCCGCACCAACTCGGGTCACAAACTCAATCCGCTTTCCCTTATTCATCCACGCTCCATAATGTGTTATGGCAACCACTATGGCATCGTTGAAATTTCCTAACCCCTTCAGTTTTTTTTTTTTAATACCATCACTAATGTTATACCTTTGGCTTTCCTCTTTCATTCCTCCTCTCCCTTCTCCCTCTCTATTTTTTCTTATGACTTCCTCCTGATGGTTCCCCTTTCCTGTCAGCCTCCATGGGAGATTACTCCGACCCTCTAACCTCCCCTTCCAACCCTGTCCAAATGATACATCCAAGCCTGACGGGATTATTTTCAGGTATACCGCAAGTGTGTCTCGGGATTCGGCGCCGTTAGCATTACGTGCGCTACACGTACAGTTATATGGAAATTTAGGAGCGCAACTGTACGTCTGCCAACTAATGGCGAATGGTGATTATATACAGTTGTGCTTATAAATTTACATACATCCAGCATATGTGATTTTCATCCACATCTGACGAGACTTGGCACTGTACCACTTGGGAGCAATAAAACAAATGATATACTATAACCCCGGTAAGGTATTGTGCAACTATATTATTAGTGCCACTTTTCACATGACATTGCTATTTCATGACTGTAATTAAATCTCATTCAGATTGTCATTTTCTCATCACACAAATGCAGTGTGTAATACTAATCAGGTAATTGGCTCGTGGCGAGCCATACAGTACAACCAGCCATGCCATCGCACACATTACATGCTATGAGGCTGAGTTATGCCTTTCACCATGCCAACCTCTACATACTCAGATGTCACGGCTGCTTTGATGAGACTTGGCGTCGCCGGGTCCCTGAATCACTGCTCCAGGCTTCAACACATATACACTTGACGTTTTGTACGCGAAAGTACATAATATTACCCTGGAACACAATTTCTTTGAGTTGAAGTCACACGAAGCGCTTCATGCAAGACCCAGTAGTCACAATAAACATACACACACAAGAAAGTCAGCATGATCTCAGTCAGAAGAGGCTTTATCTCGTATTCAGTCTGACGCGCATCTTCACATTTTGTTTGCGTCTCTTGTTTCTCAGGTTTCTCCCAGCCTGCAGGCCCAGGGTTGAATATAGAGGGGGGGACCGCAACTCTCACTGCAGAGAAGCCTCCAAGTATTGCTGATCCTCTGCAGCCCGCACCCCCAGCGGGGTCAGAGGCCCCCAAAGTGCACAGCCCCATGCTGCCTGAACCGCAAGCTCCCCGCAGCCCCCTGGATCTGGCAGCAGGTAACACATGCAGATTTACCCGCACGTCACCAATATTTAGTGTTTACTCGGCTAGCGAGATGTAGCCCCTACTCCTTATGAATGTTTTGTCTCAGAAGAGCTGGATCATAATAATGCCCCATTTTAAAGCTGTGAAAAGGGGGGAAGTCAACCCAAAAATAGTTTTTCCAAAAATACGTTCTATGCAGCCCGACTAGTCCGAACACGGCATTGTGATTAATATTGTGTTGTTGAAATATGAGTTAAGTGGTCAAATCCACCCGTTTTCATCCATCTCAGGGGGCGGCCATTTTGTTACTTGCTGTCAACTGAGAATGATATCCCAATTACTCAGGGCTCAGGTAACCACCAATCGTGGCTCGGCTTCAGAAAAGAGGTGAGCCGTGATTGGTTTTACCTGAGCGACCGTGATGTCATTTTCGGTCGACAGCAAGTGACAAAATGGCCGCCCCCTGAGGTGGCTAAAAACAGCTGGATTTTGCTGCTTAGCTCGTATCCCCCACAAATATTATTCAGCCTTGTTTAGGCTAGAGGATTTTTTTTGAGGGGGGTAATATTATGTGTACCATTCATTGTATCTAAATTTAGGTTTTAACACAGAAAATTCTAAATACTGTCCAGTTTGAATAAATGAGTTCAAAGAAGTTTTGGAATAATAATCAGGTACATTTTGTTATAGCGCTTGACTTGAAAATGGTAACAAATGTAATTTCTACATTTTGCTTTTTAGTTGAAATGATGTCATGTCCAGCATTCTCAGTATTTTTAATTATAATTTTTTTTTTTTTTTTTTGTGTAAAATGTATCTTATCAAACATGACTTGTGCCGTTTGCTCCGCTGGAGGCATTACGCAGATCAGCTGTCTGTCTTCTTTTCGAGAGCTTCTTCCTCTCGCACGCACACCAGCTCAGATCAGATTTAATCATCGGGCTTGAGGTCGATTCACATCTGATGCTGTCATGTATATAGTGTTCAACTTTGCAGTGGCCTCTAGTACTGCCTCCATGTGTTTGCGTGCTTGATTATGTATTTGTGTTTATCCTACATAGGAGAGCTTTCTGCGCTAGTTGCCGTCCTGCTGCAATCTTTCATGCTAAATATCCATAAACTTTACTTCAAGGTCACTTTACAGGAATGAATGCCAGACTCTCCACTTGAAGAATCATCCAACTTGATCTCATTGGCACCTAGCATGCGCTTTTTCTCACATTTTTACCGAGGCTAAGGTTAAGATTGTGATCGAGGGGTGCAAACAACCCTTCGTAGTTGACAGTGACAGATTGTGTGGGAACCACTCCGGATTATGAACAAAATAGAAACATTGACAATCTTAAAAGAGGGTGATCGACTAATTGTTTTTTTTTTTTTACTCTGTTAGTGGTGACTTTCAGCCTGGAATGGACCGGCCATTTGGTATTCTCCTGAAATTCCCAATGGCCACCGCCGCCAGTGGTGACAGTTCTAAAAATGCTATGCTAAACGCACTCACACTAGGTTTATCCCTTTGAATACTTTTTAAGAATGCCGTACGAATATTGACGGACAGTGATTGATTCTAAATTTCTGCTGTGTCTTCTGAAATGATTTCAATTGTGCTCTATTTTCCATAGCAGTGAGATACTGGTACTTTTTTCCATGTTGTTCTTCAATCTAATGAGGTTGTGTAAGACATGATTTGAGTCCAACGGAACACTTTTCAGCATGTCCCAATTATAGTGCACAGGCAGCAGAATTGTGTCGGCTTGTTCTTGAATTTAAAGCCCTCCAGAGAGTCTTCGTAAAGTATGGGGCCGGACAGGTGCCCCATTTGTTGGTATTAAATGAATGTGTATTTGTGTCTCTGCTCGGGAGCTAAGAGTAACTAAAACTAGTTCAACTTCAGATGATTGTAATATGATTGAAAAGAAATGCTATTTGGCACATGTGCGTGGCTGGGGAATGTGTTGGCCCAAGTCCGAAATAAAATGAAGGAAAATTCATTATAATTTAGCATATTGCAACGGAATGTGTTTGAAGGCTTTATATTTCTACTAGGGGTGTCAAATTCAAAGGATTAACTTTGGAGATTCATTTAAATTTCATCAAGCACAAAAAAAATGCACTCAGTTAACTCAGTTGTATTTACTTCCTGTAGCAGCTGACCTCTGCTCACTGTGCAGCCGAACTTAGAGGAGAGTCACTGTCGCAAAGACGGACTTTTACTTAGTTTTACTTTTAAAAGTTGCGTGATCATTGGAGAAATTCCAAATAATTTGCGCACTTTGCACAGCCAAATTGAAACACCATAATGGTTGTACGTCTTTAGTGTATCGTTCAACTGTTGTATTTTACAGGAAAAGAATCCTATTCAAGGATCAAAGAAAGCTATTAGAATCGAAATATACTTTTATTTTTTCCCCCCGCCACATTAATTCTAAGATTTTACTCACGAAAATATCAGTTCCAAGCTTCATAAAAAATTGTAGTTGTAAAAATGCGATTGATCGCGATCAAGTATGGGAAAAAAAATTTTCGCTTCATCGAATCGTTTCACTGCCTTAATTTCTATATTGTAAAATTGTTCAGTATAATGAAGTTCTTTTCACCCCCAACCTTACAACCCCAACCTTAAACTCTTCCCTCTTCACCCACAACAAGGTGCCTTAGGTGACTGCTGGCCCGACCCGATTGCCTGCCTATCGACAGACCTCCCTTTCACCCCCAGTGTCACCTCTGTGATCAGTCGCCACGCTAACAATCTCGCCATGATTCGCGATGAGCCTCCCAAGTCCTTGCCCAGCAGAGAAAGCAGCGCTTACGCCGGAGGTGACGAAAGGGACGGAGAGGAATCGGACCGCAAACAGAAGAAAAAGAAGAAAAGGAGACAGAAAGAGGAGGAACACTTCGAAAGCAAGGGTCACCTCGAAGTGCAGTCGGGCGAAAGCTTTCCCCCGGCGGAGTTGTTCCACCAAAGGCCTGAACTGAAGCGAGATAGCGGAGAGGGTGGATGGGAGGAACAAATTTGGAAGAGTGGAGGACGAGGTAAGAAGGGCAAAAGCAGGAAGAAGATTCCCGAAGAGTGGGAAGTGTCTCCGGAGCCATTTGCCACCTCATCCGTGGGTAAAATCACCCAAGAAGCTATGCAGGATCTTGGAAGTTCAACTCTATCAAGCATGGAAGTCTCCTTCGCTGACATCGATGCTAGCCACACCCCCTGGAAGGAGGAGATCTTCCCAGAGGAGGGCCTAGTGCCTTCTTCACTTTCCCATGAGATATTAGCCCCCGCACCCATCAGCCCACTCGTCTTGAACAGCGAGCTGAAAGCTACAGCAGCTCCGTTCACGATGCCCTTCCCCGCCAGCGCCGGGCCGGTCGACGCCTTCCCCGCGGCCGCTAGTCCCGGCGAATCGTTCGAAGACACCGAAAACGTTGACAGCGGGATGTTTGATAACACGGCTTCCTTCCAAGAGCCCGTTATGCCGGCGGCAGCCGAGGCGGATACTTCCGCCTTCAGCCCGTCGTCCCGGCCGGGCTCGGCCCGCTCCGCGAACGGCGAGGCGTTTGCCTCGGCCCCGCCCCTTTCGCCCTCGGATGCGTCATGGCTCCTGAACAACTCCCACGGTAGCAGCAACAGCGAGGCGTTTGACTTGAGCGACGCGAGCGCTCCCGGTCGTCCCGCGGCCCTCGGCCTGGTATTCGACACGCCTTCCCCGGCCCCGCTCCGCTCGCCCAAAACCACAGCGCAGGAATTGCAAAGCAAAGAGCCCAAAAATGAGCCGTCGGACAAGAAACAATCCAAAAAGTCCCGTTCTTCCTCTTCCCCCAAGTGTCCCAGCAGCTCGGAGGCCAAGAAATTAACGGCGCAAGAATCCCCGAGCGTTAGCCCCTCTTCCTCGCCATCACTCGTCTCGCTTGGAATTCCAGCGTCCGGTCTTAACCCTGCGGCAAAGCCCTTCTTTCCCAGCTTTGCTGATACCGCGGAACAAGCGAGCGTGGTTTCCCCCATCGTCGAAGGTTGGTTGTGGATGAAATAGCTGTTGATCAATAGACTACAATGTCCGTATTAGTTATTAGCATGATGTATGGTATTGCCATTTTGTATGCATTGTTAGATGCACATTTGTATTTTTTTGTCTTGCATGGCGTTTCATGAATGACGTTAGAGGGTTGTGTTTTTGGCTTCTCCGGTTCAGAGTGATTCTGTGTGACTAATGCCCTTAAAACTGGATCGCATTCCTTGAATCTGAGAGTATCTTAAATCCTTCTTATCATGCATTGCGCAACATTAACCACGTTTCATGACAGGTATGATGCTACTAACCAGTCAGGCAAAATTTTCTCCTCAGTGAATCTACTCTGTCATTTCCAAAATCTTTTTTTTTTTTTTGTCCACTGATGTTCCATTAATACAGTCATTTTTGTGTCCCGTTTCCATTGCATCAAGGGTTTGGATGTCACTATGTCCTTCCTCTGCGTCTATTAACTTTCTTGTCTTCTCTAGCAGCCTGTCTCTTTACACCTCCTCTAGAAATGAATCACGATTGGAGTGATATTAACTCTGTTTTCAAATCTTGATACGTTCATGTTTTCTTTGAAAGAAATGTCAAATATTTCATGATTTGTGTCTTTTACCTTGCATGCGCTGTGACTGCCGACTCGGACACTTTGCCGCTTAAAGGTGAGTCCCTCTTTATTTTTCTTTTGTGGTTGTAACTGATTATTGCATTGAATACATCGGCGGAGATTCTGGCCCATTCGATACGATTCTTTTATCTCTAATGCCTTTGCCCGTTAATCGTGAGTAATGGTTGTTATCGCGCACATATTGCTTGATTTGGACCCCCGAAAAAAATCAAAGTGTGCCTTTTCTGAGAGGCGAGAGTGTTTTTGTGTTCAAGCATGATTTATGACGATACAAGGCAATTTTCTTGTCATTTCCTCCCATTGGAGATGATAATAAGGACAAAATAGGGCTTTCAGTTCAACACAGCGACAGCACTTGCTGAGCTTCATTATAAGCCTTGGTAGAGGAGACAAAAACTTGCACGGGCAGCTTTTGGACATTCGAAATTACTCAGCCGACTTGCTGACGAGATGTTATTTTGGGGGATTTGTTGCGGTTGCGCATAGGCATGAGGTGGACCTGGTCCGTGAAATTCAAGGCCTCTCTGTCCACAGTGCTGACCTGCTTGCTACAGTTTGCTCGCAATCCTTTGTCGAACTTTTTGTTCAACGGCGCTTCAACCCCTGGAATACATTACATTAAAAATGATGGCTCCGTAAACGCACATTTTGTAGCTCGCCACTGATCGAGTGAGGCCCACATGTAATCGAAAATATTTTTTTTTCTGGAAATGTGCACGGTATAATTCACAGACGACACAATACGAATACATTCAGCTTTTGTCGAAATGAAAAGATAATGGGACGCTTTGAAATGATTGAGACAACCACAGAGAAGAGAACATTAAAACAGGCGCTATCTGAGGCAGAAAATCCGTTAGTCGACAAAGCGGAAGATAAAGAGATTAATGGAAGCCCAGCGATAAAGATGCAAGTCAAAATCTGCGCCAACTACTGTCAAAGTCTAAAAGAAGGCAAAGGATGCCGATCATTTGTTTGCTTTGTGAACAGATTTGCTTTTCATGCCTCGGCTGCGAAAATTGTACCCCGCAAACGGATTTGTCATTTTGTAGTTGTGTCCCCTTAACGCGATTTCCTGACTGACTGAAAAACTTCACTCGTCATGAAATCGTGTTTGTTTCTTGTCTTTGCGGCGCTGCAAAATGTACTGTTCTCTTGATCAAGTGTTGCAATATGGCAATTTGTTCTTTTTAGGTTTATTCTAATAGACGGGCATGAATTCTCTTTCGTGGGGAGGCAAGAAATGGCAGCTCTTATGAGGACATATAATCATGATTGTTGCCATAGGGACAGCATAGGACATACACTTTCCTTACTTACAAGATTGTCAGAATATTTTCTAAATTCTACCATCTTCAATTTACCGTTTTGATGATTTTCATATCAAAAACGCTGCTGCTGATGAAAACATTGATGAACCTTGCCAGCTGTGGGGGGGAAATGCAGTCAAGAAAAATTGTACTGCGGCAGTGGCCATATTTGCTTTGGATTTATGATGTTTGCTCAAACGCCAGCAGACCTTCTCCGTTTCATTTAGTAATTACACAACACAAATAAAACACAATAGGCTGTGTTATATTTCCACCAGGAAGTGGGATCCATAGCAAATCCCAGAGAAACAAGCTGGCCGCTCAGTGAAACAGCGTTTATTAGGCGAGTAATGAGGAATTTCCTGTTTCACAGCAGCTACCGCATGTGGTATATTAGGGCTGGGCAATTAATCCAAATTCAATTACAATTACGATTATTAGACTGCACGATTACAACATTGGCATAATCGTAAAAAAAAAACGATTATTAATATGCATTTATATCCAACGTACTGTTTGTTTACACAAGAAAAACATACTTGAATTTATTCATTTGCACCTTTATTTTATAACTAATTTGATCAATTTTGTTTGGTCCAAAGGGAGCTTACATAGTGTTTCAAATATTTTTATTTATTTAATTTTTACGTTAAAACATTTTCCTTTTTTGCACCCCACAAAAAAATCAATGATCGTTTGAATAATTGTGATCTTAGTTCTTACAATAATAATATTTTTTTCATAATCGGGCAGCCCTATGCTATATACTTAATAGATAATGTATACTGTTTATGTATACACTGTGTATTGTTCGATTGATATAAGACAGTTGAATTACAAAAAAAATATATCAATGGTTATTGTTGAATATATGTTGAAAGCATCACCAAGGTCGTTCACCTCTTGGTTTAGAGCCCCCACTCAGTCTTCTGGAATTTTCAGACACCCCAACCCTCGCCACCAAACATGGCCGGAACAGGCACACGGCTGAGGAGTTGGTCACCATAGCAACAGGAGGCAGTTGCTTTGGCAACTCACGGGAAGAGGGTCCATTGCGAGAACAATAGATGTTTAGCGAAGAACGGGGTGTTGTGACTAGGCTGGGAAGAAGATGAGATGGAGCTATAAATAGACCTCACTAAAGACTGAAGTCTGTCTACATCATCCGTATCTGTGATCGCCCTGTGGTTTTTTTTTCCACACCTGGGATCTCTTTATCGCTAGCTTTCCGAGGCATGGCATTAGTATTGTTCCCTTGCATTGAGTATTTTTTTAAAATGAATGTCAGTTAAGATTCATTCAATAGACAGTCCAGAATCTTGTTGTGATAAACATGATTTATTTTGATTTTTTTTAGAGAGACTCAATATTTTTTTTTCTCCCCTCGTCTACATGCCCTCCTGGTGGCCTATGCGGGCTATTAGGCACAACATTTTGGTCACACAGCGGGATTATATAAGAATTGCTTTGTTTATCTTTTACCCTGCCAAGCAGTCAGGCTGGTTGCCTCTGTATTTGTCTTGCCCCCTTGCAACCTAAAAGTCCGTTTTGAAGACAAACACAGAGCGGATAAATGGGCCCGAATAGTTGACACACAGATGCGGTGACATTACACCAGCTGCCTGCACCTCAGGACCTGTCTGGCCACAGCTGCCCGTCTGTCTGCCTTTCATTTGTCTCTCAACCGATGGATTAATGTACTTTTTTCTTGATAATTCATTGTCCTATTGATGCAGTATCTTTGCTTCATTTGTTTATGTTATTCTGAAGGATTTTCAGACGCTATACATTGAGCACTAATCCTGTTTCAGTTTTTAACGGATTTGGGGCCAATTCAGATTTTCAAATGGTAAAAAGATAGTTGGGTGAGTTTTGGACTACGAATCATTGAAGTATGGCGTGAAGAGAATCGGTGCTCCTTATTAAAGGCAACATGAGCAAGAAAGCTCTGAGGCAGGGTTGTGAATGGCTCCACACCAAAGCAAACCTTCCAGACATAAAAGTCGGAAACTGCAGAAAATAAGATCTCGCATATCATAAATAAAAGCAAACAATAATAGAAATGACTTGCAGAAAAACAACTAAAAAAAACGCCTGGCCTGTATTTAGCACCATACTATTCTGGTCATGAGTTTCTTTCCTTTTTATTAATTATGACTGTTTACTTGGTATTGAACTATACAATTATTCAGACACATACAGTATATCTTGTTTTTTTTGTTTTTTTTCATTAGCCTCTTCATTTGTTTTGCTAATTCTATATGTGTAAACATGGTTGTAGCGCTCTTGGGGGTAATGGAGTGTGATTCTCCGCAATGTGACCAGATCCATTGTGACAGATAACAAGGTCTCTTTACCAGAGGCTTCCTCTCCAGCCCCCTCTAATCTGTCGCTGTTCTTGTCTTACCCTCTTGTAATGAGTAGACGGACTGGAGACTGTCTCGCGCAAACTCACGTCCCACAATGGACACTCGTGTTACGGCAAATGGAAGCATAAAACAATCTCCGGCCCTTACGCGTCTTTGAATTTAAAGGAGGAGGCTGTATTTTTTTTCTTTGTTGAAAAGAGCTGGATAAACGATGGCTTAGAAGCGAAGATACTGTCAGGTGGTTTTGAACCAGCCCTTCAAAAGGCCTTTTCGCTATCCTTGCTCCACACTCCTGAAGGAAAATTTCAAGGGCACGGCTGTGTGTGTGTGTACGTGCGTGCGCTTGTGTGTGCGAGACGAAGACGTGAAGGGAAAGTGAAAACTAAAAAAGGAGGGGGCTTTCTCACTCCACCGCGAGGGGCGGGATTTGGGAGCTGCGAGTAACCAGTTGGCATTCACAACTGGGTCACATGACCGGCCCAGAAAGCGCTGCGCGAAGCGGGGAGGGAGAGACGTGCACATTCTGTACAGCATCAGTTTGTAGTGGAGGTACGGAAGGACTTCCCACAAATGAACAGCATACCTTGGTAACGGAGTGGAAGGAATCACAAGGCATAGGGAAAAAGTGAAGACCAACATCTAAGCTCCTGAGACGAAGTGGGAACTGCGCAGGAGAGAAAGCTGAGAAAAGGGAGACAGCATGTCGTCTCTCTCAGATCAGAAGACTGGCTCCCCCTTCTCGGAGTATAGCGAGCTCCGCAAGGGGGCTTCCCTGTCACCGACGGGACCGACTCCGAGTTGGGATTGGCAGCGTCGCTCGGGCATGGACGTGGACACACAAAGAGGCTCCGGGGTCGGTTGCGGAGGCCAAGCACCTGCTGGCCTCAGTGGCGAAGAAAAGCTGCGCTTCCTTGAGCAGACAGAACAGGCCAGTCCGGACGTTGAAATGAAGGTAGCAGGCGTGGCCGGGACCATGCCTGGAAGCACCTCTTTGGGTAACGCTTCACTAGGCAGTGCAGGAGAGAGCCCAGAGAGCCCCCGGTCCTTTTCCCCATTCCCATCCCCAGCTTCCCCTGGCAGTCTACCGTGTACACCTGCTCTGCAATGCGCCGTTAGCGGTCGGGTCTCCTTGCCAGCAGTTCCTCAATCCCCAGCCGGCCGCACGGAGACGCTGACCCCTACCGCAACCCTGCCTTCACACTCCGCGGGAGTCCCCCCGATTGAGGCCTCTACCCTCGGTGGATACTCTCCCTCTGAATCGTGGGACAACTCCACTTTTGCTGAGTCCAGCATAAAGATCGCCATGCCCCAGGTGCCTCCTAACTATCGTACCGGCGGTGTTATCAGCGAGGACTACTTAAAGGGAAGCGGCGAGGATAAAGTTGGAGCCAGGGACACCTTCGAGGAGCAACTATTATCCGTGGGCTCTTCGGGGGAAAGTAGCGAGGGGGAAGACACCGAAGAGGGCGAGGGGGAATTGGAGCCTTGTTTCATGGGGAGAGCACAGCAGCAGAGGAAGGCGATGCGACGCGCAATGTCGGACTGTTCCCACCTGTCAGTGCCCACCAGCCTAGAGCTTTCGGAGAAATACCCCGGCGGCGAAGCGGCGGGACCGGACGAGCCGGTGTCACCGGGGAGCGGGTCACGTCGGCCCCAGCATTACATGCAGCGCTCGTTGACCGTCGCGGAAGATCAGCACCCGGATACGCCGCCGACACTCTCGGCAGCCGGGACCACACACACCGATTTAAGGCAAACCCCAGCTCAACCGCGTCTGTCTCTCTCCCCATTCCTACCACAAAGAGACGGCAATACGACCCTCGAAGAACCCTTGAAAGGGTTTAAGAGTGGACAAGAGCAAAGAAGCATAGTTCCAGTGGCCCCCAGCCCCAAAGCTTTCAGTGACATCAGTGACTTCACTTCTGCCTTCTCACTGGGCTCAGACACTTTTGGTAAACCGGCTCCAGATAACGAGTTGGACTCTACCGAAACCGATGCTAAGATTTTTGATTCAAAAGTGGGCAACAAACCAGCTGTGGAACCGGACGTTCCACTTGTCGTAAGTTCCTCTAACAAGTTTGGCCTGAACTCGACTAACCCAATCATCAAATTGGATGGTAGGTGGAGGTCCACTTTATTCATTCTGTAAAATGTTCGTGCACCTTTCAAATCAGATGTGAAAGTACTTTCAGGTTAAAAGTAATTAACAGGAATAATTTGACAGGAATATGGATGTATGAGTTAATATTTTACAGGTCATCCGAGTGTCTGATTCTGGGTTTGTATACAATGGACTCGATTGCAGTTGTAGTTGGCTAACAATTTATATTCGTGTGCGCTGGGAGGCTTTCTTTTTCTTGAGCGCGAGTCACAGACAAATTGAAAACATCAAGTCTCCTCTGTGCCTGGTAACTTTTCAATGCTGCACAGGGTTGGACAGTAGAAACCGAGTAAATGTAGGTAAGGAGCATTATAACACTTTTTTTTTTAGCAAGCGGCACTCTTCATTGGTTAACGTCCGGTGAGTTCTCCCTGTTGTCACTGATGTGCTTTGTGGACTTTTTTTCTTATCTCACACTGGATCTTTTGCACCAATCTAAGGATGGAAGAAAAGTCTGCATTTTTATCAGACAATACAGCAAAATATAAGTGGTTCTAATAGGTGACTCCTCCGACCATGTGGTAGTTTCTCTAAAACAAAACAAAACAAAAAAAACTCTTACACGAGAAGGTAAGGGTAGAACAATCTCGGTGGATTTGTTGAGTTTTTTTCATAGTGTGCGCCCCCATCCGTCCTTGTTTCATAGGCTCCACCCCCAGACCGTTTCATCCGGTCCCATTGAGACACAACCGGTCTTAATGGAACACTTTCACTGATAGAAATTGTAAAACTCCCGAGATCAATTCACGTAACAAGACTGCAGGTTTAGTACTCGCTCCAGTCAAGATGGAGTACAATTTTTTAAAAATGACAGTGGGAGGAATACTTTGCAATCATGTATTGTTGCAAACTTGCAGTATTATGCAGATTTTTTTTTTTTTTTCAAGAGTTTTATAAGCTCAGACCGTCTGAGAATGATTGATCATCATTTGACCCGGAGAAGACGTTGAATGAAGAGGGACAAGAGATCGAGTGTTGTTGTTTTGATAGTCCAATGATAAGACAAATACCTGAAGGGACAGTTTCAGATAAAAGTGATTCATGGAAGACAAGTCTTGACGGAAGGGGACTTTGCTTGATTAAATAGAACGGCAAGACTAGTTCAGATTGTCTCAGTCACGATGGCTTGAAAAGGAACAGAATGAAAATGGAGCCGTGCCTCGATTTGCAACATCAAACTGTGCATCATCCTCCATCAAGCATTCCAAAATGTTCGTCTTCACGGGTGATTGACTGGTGTGTGTGTTGGATCTGGTACATCTCTGGTCATGGAGTGTTTCCCAAAATAGCACGGGAACCAGAAACCGTAAGATGCCGATGAAATATTGAATGACTGCTGGATGATGACTGTGCCAAATTATCGACGTTAGGACCAACGAGGCATCTTGTTTATCCCAGCGAGGTTTTGTCGCATAAATGGGTCAAAGGCTCAAAGCGCGAAGTGTTGACTGTATTCTGCTCAACCCAGCGTGAGGTCATGGTGACCCGAGGTCGGGTGATGCAGATGTTTCATTGAGTGAGTCAACATAACAGAAATATCCGATTTGTGTATGTCGTTCTGCATCTGCCGAATACATTAAGGCAACTTCACAGACCACGTTCATAATACAGATGTTTTTTTGAAATGTATTTTACAGAATCACAAATGTTGAAATGTTTGCTTCATCAGCATGAAGTGATGCTCCAGTTGAATGACATTAACCGCCAGGGATGTAACGATTAATTGAAAATGGATGCATCAATGTAAAAATAAAATAAAATCGATTCATGGAATCATCGATTCCAGTTTCACTGAGCGTTGCGTTTATGAACTCGGACATCTCAGCACTCCTAAGCCCTAAACAGCAACACCAAAGAAAAATAGCAAGTCTTTAGAATATAGTCATTTAGAGTGCTAAAAAATTATGTTCCTTTGAATCTTAAACGTTTTTCCAGATGCATTCCACATTTTGAATGCAAATTATGCGCCTGCGCCAAACATCATTGCGTATTGCGTTTGTGGATGGCAGCAGCACCACACTAGCGCACAGAGACAAGCACGGTGGCAATTTTTTGTTTGTTTGTTTTTTTAAATCGAATCGGAAATCGGGAACTGAAAATCGAATTGAATCCGGGCTTGAGTGAATCATTACATCCATATTAACCACATATGTGCAAGTAATACGATGACATTACATGACTTACTAAACGGCATTTGTCAATAAGGTGATTTGCATTTTACTAAATACACAAAAATGACTGAAGTCATTGTTGATACTTTTTTAAAAGTCGTTTTTTTTTTGTTTGTTTTTTTTGCAAAGGCAGTCGAGCAAGCAGCAAAGCCATGTCACGATGCAAACTGTGGCCACTGTCATGAATAGACACATTTCCAGCACTTTAATGTCTTAAAATTCGATTTAATATAATAGAAGACATGCAAAACCTTGATCTGCTAGCCTTGTAGCAGGATACATTGTGCAACGTTGGCATTGAATGATCTGATTAAATAAACAATAACTTAGGGGAAAATTCTAATTTTTTCTTTTTTCTTTCACTGTAGACAATGTTGCCAAGTTGGACAAAAAGGAGGACAAGCCCAAGGTGGACGTTATAGATCCAGCTGAGCAGAGGAGTGTGAAGGTTGAATTTGGTGAGACAGCGGCCAGGGTGGAGAAAGATTCAGGAACAGAAAAAACATCGGATATCAATCTGTGGAAAGAGTCGGAAAATGTTCAGCGGAGTGAGAAAGAGGCAGAAAAGGTCACAGAGGGAAAAGATCTTCATGCGAAGGAGAAAACTACTGTGGTGGTTAGTGAGGAAATGGAATCCGAAGAGGTTCCTAATGAGAAGGAGGCCGCGAAAGTTAAAGAGGAGACGTCTGAAAAAGTGAAGGAGAAGCTACCCGAGAAGGCTGACGAAAAAATGAAAGAAAACGAGCCACAGAAAGTGGAATTAGTCCCACGTAAATTAGAAAAAGTGGATACGGAAAACAAGCCTGATGAACCCGCCGAGAAATGTGTCAAAACAGAGACATTAGACAAGGCCGAAAAATCAGACAAGATGGCCGAGGCAAGTGTGGAGAACAAAATCACAGAGACGACTGAGAAGACAGACATGAAGGACAGTAAAGAGCAACACGTCCAACCCAAAGTGGAAAAGAGCCCCGAGCGGCTGCCGACACCTGTCAAGCTCGACGCCGCTCCCGACGAGGCGCGAAAGGAGGCTGACGTGGCAGCCCATGTGGAAGAAGCCGCCAAACCTTCCGCTCATACGCGCAAAGCTGAGAAAGAGGATCAAGTGGAGAAACTCTCGGAGAAGCCGGCGGAGGCGGCAAAGCAGATAAGCGGAAAGGAGGAGAAGCGGGAGAAATTACAGAGTGACAAGAAAGCGCCCGAGAAAAAGGAGGACAAGAAGGCGGCGAACGCAGATGCGGGAGAGAAGGCCAAAAAAGCTAAACCTTCCACCAATGGGAGCAGCGCAGCACCTAGCAAAGACTTGGCGAGTGCCGACAAGAAGACCAAGGTAAGATTTACAGGAGATAGGAAACGATTACGATAAAATCGATGATGGAGTTCCATTCCCACACGTCCGGATCTGAATTTGTACACAATTATTATTTTAATATATCATTTGTGGAGTAGGAGAAACCCACCCGTTTTTAGCTAGCTCACGGGGCGGCCATTTTGTCACTTCTGTCGACTGAAAATGACATCACAACTGCTAACGACCAATCACGGTTCACCGGTTTTCTGAATCCGAGCCACGATTGGTCACTAGCCCTGAGCAACTTCGATGTCATCTTCAGTCGAGAGAAGTCACAAAATGGCCGCCCCCTGAGCTAGCTAAAAACGGGCGGATTAACTCTTATTCCACAAACGCAATGTTAATCAGAATGCCGTGTTTAGACTAGTTTTCAACTAGGGGGCCTGCCTAGAACATATTCTTGAAAAAAAAAAAGTTAACTAGGTATACAAATTGACTTGAGTCAAGCTATTTTTAATGCATGATGCTTTTAGCTTTTGCTACTGCTTTTTCCGATTACTGCACGGTGGAACCTCAAAGGTTGAGCATTCAATTTTGTCAGTAAAAATTTTTACATTCTTAGTTGTCATGACTAGGTATAGACCGATTATCGGCCGGGCCGATTATTGTTGACGATATTTTGACGAATATCGGTATCTGCCTTTTTTAAAAAATCTGATAGCCGATAATAAATCAATTTGAAACAGTGTTAACTTCAAGGAAGCATTTATTTAAGTATTCAGTTAATTTTATAAGAGATTCTGCTGACCCTGGGAACACTATGCACCTTTTGTTTTTATTTGAAGTCAATACAACACAATATCTGTTTTTGTTAGAATTTTACAACAGAGGTGGCCATATTGGCAAACATTTATAATGACTTTTTTTTTTAAAAGAATCAACGTTATGCAAAACTGAAAAATTATTCAATACACTTATGGTCAAAGGCGATTAAACAAAGTTCAGAGTTTTTTTATTTTGATTTTGACACCAATATTTTCCTTTTCAGTGAAAATGAATATCGGCCCCTAATATCGGTTATCGGCCTCCTTGACTACTAATAATCGGTATCAGCCTGGAAAAAAAACATATCGGTCTATCTGTCGTCATGACAAAATGTATAGGTTCCACTGAATGCAGTAAAGGGATATTTTACACGCGTCAACTATTATTTTATCCATTTTATAAATACCATCATTTCACCCAGTTTGCAGTTGAATTGCCGCTCCTGCTGATATTATGATTTTTTATTTATTTTATTATTTCCATTACTTTATCTTTTGTTTATGTATCCTTTTTTTGTTGTTGTTTTTTTTTGCCTGCATCTATCCACCGTCCCTGCCACACGCCTCAGCCGCCTGCTGGGCCGACAAAACCGATTGGCCTCTCCAAAACGCGGCAGGTCGCAGCCGCGGCTGCTGCTAGCGCTTCTACCGCAGCGCCGACTAAGCGGCCCACTCCCTCCTCAACCACTTCCACCTTCGATAAAAAAACAGCCAGCAAGGCACCATCGGCAGCCGCCGGTGTCCCAAAGCGGCCCTCCACAAATACCGCCAGCCGCCTTTCGTCCTCGGCCACTACCGCTACACGTGACGCTAAGCCCAAGGTAAGCCATGTGTGAGGATGCTAATACGTGATGTCATCAAACTGTCAATGTATTCCAATGTTTGCACACTAGAATTCAATTACGGCTTGGACTTCAACACAAAAAAATACTTTTGGTTCAGGAGTGCCGCGAAAGGGAAAGACTTGAGATTTGAATGTGTGAATTGAGTAGTTTGATGTCTTTGTCGCCCTCTTTCGGCGGCCCCCGTAACGACAGCGCGCGCTGACACTACCGATGATAAATAGGCAGGCTATTTTTAGCAGTCCAACGGCCACAGGTGCAGGGTGACTGGGTTCGTCATGGCCAGCTTGTAGTAGGAGGGCTCAGCTGTATGTGGAGCATTGGCGACATCCACGGAGTTGTGGGATATGCAGAGGAATGAAATCTGCCATTTTCAACAAGGGGCCAAATGTGCATGTTGCATGCGTGGTTGACCCCGATTTTTCCGTGGTCGGAAATCAAGACAATAGTTGCACAATGAGATGCATTTGTGCTGCATTTGTAGTGTTGTAACAGTCACTGCTGCTGCACGTTCCATGGTAGGTAGTAATGAAGTACAGATACTTAGTTACTAGGGATGTGACGATTCATCGAAATTGACCTAAAATCGATTTAAGCTTTTTAAAAGATGCGTCGATGTAAAATAATAAAAGAATGGATATTTGTAAGGATTTGTAATGACAGCAGTCAAATTGTGTTGTGCGTTTTTATTTTTAGTTCTGACACTAACAAAGTATTTGATAATATAAAAATGTAGAGAAGTGGTCAAAACTATTAGTTCATTTTTCAAGGTTTTTTTTGTACCAAGGACAAAATGCAAAATTTAAAAAAATATAAAATTGGTTTTAAAATGAGTCATTCATATTGTTTGAAAAAAAAAAGATTTTCAAAAAAATCGAATCAAAATCAGGAACTGGAAATCGAAAATCAAATCGGGTGTTGAGTGAATCCTTACATCCCTATTAGTTACCGTACTTAAGCAGATTTTCTGTACTCGATACCTGGCCAAAATAGGCTTGTCACTTTTTTCAACCGCTGCAAATGATGTCAAATTAATCGACACAAATAGAGAGAGCAGCGGTCAACTGCTCTTAAGATCTTGAGCGATCACGATCTTGGAGACTTATACTGCGACAGTTGACCAAAATGATCATCCTCTGCGATATGCCCCATGTTGTCTTACCAGACACCCACAGAGAGGCGCCCCCTTGTGCCAAAGACCAGCACTGCCACCTCAAGCCTAGCGGCTACCAAAAACGGAACCGCCGCCACCACAACCAGTAGAACGAGCACATCGACGCGCACAACTTTGCCATCCCGCGGTGCGACCGCCACGGCAACCAAAAAGCCCCTGGGTAAGGCTGGCATGCATGCGCGCCGATCCTTTTATGACAATGTGACTTGACAGCTTGTTTCTAGAAAGCTGATTTGACATATTTGACCTAGCCTGCTGAGGTATGTTCAAAGTTGACACAAATCTGGTTGCACATCACTGTCAGCTTCCATTAGCGAAGTTAAATATGTGTGGTCTAGAACTTGAAGGTAAGTTTACACAGCGGAAGGTGATGAAATCTGCGTGGATGGTTTGTTATCATCATAAACGCAGTGAGCTACGTAGCCAATAGTCTTGGTTTTGGGTTTCATTGTTGGTGCAGGCGTGCGTGAAACTTTTTTTTCTCCATCGTTTTCTGTTTGCAGCCTCGAAGACAGACAGCCAACCGGGTGGGGAGAAGAAGCCCAGCGCTCTAAAGACTTCTGCAGGTACAGCTGCACTATAAATGTTAAGATGCACCCGCGAAAAAATGAAACCTGCAAAATCTATCCGTTGAGTAATCTAGAACATTACTTAACCACAACTACAGGGGATGTAATAAAAAAAAAGTCTGAGTCTTGATTGGGGAGTCCCAACCAGGGAGGGAATTATTACCAAAATATAACAACATACGTATCAGCTTATGAAATCAATACGATATCTTGCTTTATACAAGTACATTCAAAATGATATGGTTAGCATGTTAGCGTGGCCTTTGACAACTTTTCTCTCTTGGCCCTATTGAAAAATGAATCGGCCAGGCCTGCTGTGTAATGTAAAAAAAAAAAAAAAAAAAAAAAAAGGAAAAATCGACACCGGTGAATAAAATCGTTCTAAGGATGTAACGATTAATCGAGAATCGACTTTTAATCGATTCTAACCGATTAATCGAGATGAATGGGACTCAGGCATCTCAGCAACACCTAACAAAAGACAACATACCTAGGCCATTAGAATATGCTAATTAAGAGTGCTAAAAAATTATGTCTAATTCTTTTTTTTTCGATTCCAGATGCATAGCGCATTTTGAATGTGTAGATCGAATTATGCACTTGCGCCAAGCATTTGCGGGCGGCTGCAGCACCACACTAGCGCACAGAGACGAGCGTGGTAGCCATATTTCAAAAATCGAATCGAAAATCGGGACGTGAAAATTGAGGCTCGAGTCAATCGTTACATCCCTAGCTTTGACGCTAATAGTTGCTACTCCCGGAAAGAGTGACTGTGCACTTTCTGTATTTTTTTTTTTTTTTTTTGCCATCCTTTGTAGTATATCTCTCCCATCTCACAAAGCTCATCCTGCAGACAGATGAGTTGACATTATGGCAACTGAGGAGCTGTCAAGAGTGTGACACACGCACGCACACACACACACACACACACACACAGCGCCCACCAATGACAATGCTGGCAGGCTTTGAAAAGGGGGTGAAAGAGTTTACTGCTCCGAGTTAAAAACCTTCGCCACTGCAGGCGAAGGGATTACTGTCCCGCTACCGTTGACAGCGGTTCACAGCTCCTGCTGATACAGCCCCCGGGGTGGTTTAATCTGCCGCGGGACTTAGTCAGGCAAATAAAACTCCAACGTGGAAGCAAGCGGAGGATTTCCGCAGCGCTCGAAAAGAAAAAGCTGCTGCGCTACAAAACGCATGTACAAAAGTACAAAAATTAGAGCAAGATAACTCAAGAAGAGGCGAGGAGATTGTTGTCACCTGTGCTGAGTAGCCAGTACTTGCCAGAAATTCCTGCAGTCGGACTGTCCAGTTTTTGTTCTTGTCTTTCATTCATTTTGAAGGGATGTCCAATCTGAAGGAGTAGAAAAAGTAACAAGCCTATTTTGATAAAGTCCTCAGAAAAATTGTCGGGAAGTCCAACCCCAAATTTTCTTTACAAGAATATGTTCCCAGCACGCCCACAAATTGAAACACGGCATTCTGATTAATATTATGTTTGTGGAATAAGAGTTAATCCACCCGCCTTTAGCTAGCTCAGGGGGCGGCCATTTTGTCACTTCTGTCGACTCAAGGTGACATCACAACAGCGCAGGGCTCAGATAAGGACCAATCATGGCTCAGCTTGAGAAAACAGGTCAGCCCTGATTGGTCGAGCCCTGATTGGATAACGACCAATCATGGCTCAGCTTCAGAAAACAGGTGAGCCCTGAGCTGTTGTGATGTCATTTTCAGTCGACAGAAGTGACAAAATGGCCGCCCCCTGAGCTAGCTAAAAACGGGCGGATTAATTTTTATTCCACAAACATATTCATCACAATGCTTTTTTTCGACTATTGAAGGCGCATAGAACATATTTTTGCAAATAATTAACTTCTCCTTTAAGTACAGTGACGAAATATAAAAAAAAAAAGAAAAATTTCAATGACAGCTCCTGAGAATTTCCATCCCTGTTGCCTCTCTCACTTTTGCAGCTGATTCCAGCAAAGCCAAGAGCAGCATCGGCAGCATGCGCAGCTCCACTTCCACCCTGAGCAGCGCCACCCGCACGCGCAGCGCCGCCCTCAAAACGAGCACACCTTCCGCCGCCGCTGGCGCAGTGGCGGACAAGAAGCCGGTGGCGCCTCGCGCTCCCAGGGCCACCTCCTCCGCTACGACGACGACGGCAACCGGCAGCACCGCAAGGACCGCCGCTCGTCCCGGCACCGCAACGGCCCCCGACATTCACAATGCCCGCTCCAAGATCGGCTCTACGGACAACATGAAACACCAGCCGGGGGGCGGCAAGGTAGGTTTAAACGGAATCTGGCACAAACTGCCTCTCAATCATCATCACAGTTTTGCGTTTTTAGCCATCTCAGGGGGCGGCCATTTTGTCACTTGCCGTCGACTGAAAATGACATCACAACTACCGACCTGAGCCCCTGCAATATGAGTTAAGGAGCAGTAAAATCCACCCGTTTTTAGCTAGCACAGTGGTCGGCCATTTTGTCACTTGACTGAAGATGACGTCACAGTTGCTCAGGTAACGACCAATCACGGCTCACCTGTTTTCTGAAGCTTTTCAGCTGTTTTCTGAGCCGTGATTGGTGAGGTTAAATCCGTTTTTCTGTGACGTCATCTTCAGTCAAGTGACAAAATGGCCGACCACTGTGCTAGCTAAAAACGGGTGGATTTTACTGCTCCTTAACTCATATTGCAGGGGCTCAGGTCGACCAATCACGGCTCACCAGTTTTCTGAAGCTGAGCCATAATTGTCCGTTATCTGAGCCCTGAGCAACTGTGATGTCATCATCAGTCGACAGAAGTGACAAAATGGCCGCCCTCTGAGCTAGCTAAAAAACGGGTGGACCTTACTGCTTAACTAAGTTCTATAGAAATAAAATTAACCTTATCATTACTTGTAAATTACCAACAACAGAAAGAAGTCCTTACCCTGCCAATTTTTTTTATTTTAATTTGCTTGTTTTGATTGATCAACCCTGTTAATTTTGCATTTCCTGCTCAACCCCCGTGTGCTCCTTTCCCACCATTGCACCTTAGCATCCTTGCGGAAACGACCCAGATGTTATTTTCAAGCCACAAAGCAAAAATCAGGTTAAATACGATTCCCGCAAGGTGATGCACTGAACACACCCATCGTGTTCTCATCCGATTTCTCATGGTTGCCATTAGCAACTCTTCCTATTTTATCCTGGAAGGACATATAAGAAAGCAAAAAACATTTGTTGTATATCCTTGGATAGCAATACTTACGTTGTAGCATTAGCATTTAGCAAGTATCATCTTGGTTACATAGCACTGATGGACTATAAAAAAACATTAAAAAAAAAATATATATATATATTTACCAGTACCGTTAATTTTGATGTAACGTAAACCTTAAATGAGGTTTTGGTTGAAACCGTTCACGCTATCTTGTCTACACCAAATCGGCTGATCGGGTGCGGTCCTCGTCCACCACCTCCTCTTCCTGTATGTGGTTGACCCGGGGTGGGCCTGTCTCCCCAGGTGTCAGCTGCCTCTAAGGGCAGGGTCCCCGCCTCCAAAGACAAAAGCCAGGTCAAAGTGAGTTCCTTCGCCATCAACCCCGCCCACCCGCCCGCCGTCCTCTTTTCTTCCCTCCTCTGCTCTGACTCACTTCATATATTCCCATTCTGTAGATTTCGCAATCTCTTCCTTTGCCGACTCTATTTTCTTTGTGTTCACTTATTGCAAGTCTTTTTGCAGGGTTAACGTATAAAAGAGTGTATCATCAACAAAATAGTGCGCATTATGCTTCCCTCTTGGAATAAATGCAATTTATGTATTTTTCTTCAAGTTCTAATAGGTTATCGTGACCATCAGTGTTGTTGGGGTGGTATGCATAATAGCCGTCCGTCATGGCTATAGCCAAACGTTAACGTGAGCCATTTTTCCATGAATATGTAATCGACTATTTTATTAACATATACTAATTCATGCAAAAAGATTTTCCAAAATAGCAATGGTAGTGATATGTGAGGAGGGTTTAGCATGTTGCTATAATGACAAGGAATTGAGTGCAGAACCTCTAACAAAAGGCTGAAGAAAAAAAAATGTTCAGATTGCGTCGCTTTGTTTTATGGAGGATCAGGCACCAGTAATGATATAACAGGAAGGAGGTGACGTTATTATGATTATTATTTCGATTCTTGACTCCGTGAATATTAACAGCAAAACGACACTCTCCAAATTCGTTTGCGGCACCAACTGTACCATATGAATTCTAGTACGTGAGCCGCGACATAAAAAAGTGAAAATAAACTATTGTATTTGCACCTTTTTCCTAATGAGTAGGGTTGTAACGATTGACTCGAGCCCCAATTGGATTTTCGATTTTCAGTTCTGCTTGTGTCTGTCTAAATTAGTATAATGTTGACTTTTGTTAGATGTTGTTGTACAGGACTTGTGGGTGCCGAGATGTCCGAGTTTGACTCGTCTTGATTCGATTATCCCGTTTAATCACTTTGAATCCATTTTCAATCGATTTCCGATTAGTCGGCGTGAATCGACTTTTGCGCGATTTTCGATTCATCGCTTTGAATCGACTCTAACCGATTTCGATGAATCGGCTTGAATCGTTTTTGATCGCTTTGCGATTCATCGTTACAGCCCTACTAATGATTATAATCAATAAAACCATTCTTTCACTGTATGATAGCCAATGCAAAACAAAACATCCAATAGTAGTGAGCATAGAGGCCATTTTGCCCAAGTGAACCTTTACTGCATCTGTCTGCACTTTCCTACCTAACCAAACCTATGACGGTGACCTCTTTTTTTTACTCTTCCTCCTTTACCCTTCTCCTCTTTCCTCTCTTCTGTTGTCCTTTCTAATCAACCCCCCCGCCTACTCGCTGCTCTCCTGCCCATCTGCGGCTGCTGTGCCGGCTCCGTTTAGGTTCAGATAGTCTCCCAAAAACTGGACTTCAGTCACGTCGGCGCACGCTTGGGCTCCAAGGACAATATGAAGCATGTTCCTGGTGGAGGGAATGTAAGTACAGCCTGGCCCCCTGCCGGAGGTCCTAGGTGCAGGGCAATTGCTGAAAGACACCCTTCAGGAGTGTGTTGCACTTGTGTGTTCAGCATGCCAAAATCACTGATAGTGTGGACCACGAGCAGCTTTGAAGCCTTTCCACAAAGTACAGCTCTTGATAAGTCAAGAGTGTGGTCTAAAAATAAAAACGCCGCCCGCTTCCCTAATTTATTCCTGCATTGCCCCATCCCGTCTTACTTCCACTAGCTCATTAGAGCCAAGTCGTAGTCCGACCCACAAAATGTGACTTTCTGCTTCCCTTCCGCCGTCTTGTCCTCTTGATGCCTTGTCCAACTTTTTTTTTTTTTTTTATATATATCGAGTTTCATCCAGATTTTTTTTAGTTTTTTTTGTGTGTGATGAAAACATAGGTCATCGTTTTATTTATTTAGTTCCCATTCCAATGTTGTTGGTTAAAGTACTTCTGATGACATTTTGTTCCTCATCACTTCGGTGTCTTTTGAGCTGACCTTATAATCGGATGTAAACTTTTATGGTCCGTATATAGTGCATTTAAGCCGAAGTGACATCTCATGACATCTTTTTTTCCCCCCAAAAACGTTGATATGGAATGTTGGCAATTAAAATGATCCGTGTAATATTTACCAGGTGCAGATTCTCAACAAGAAGGTCGATTTGAGTAAAGTGACGTCAAAATGCGGCTCCAAGGACAACATCAAGCATAAGCCAGGTGAGCGCAAGCGCGCAACAAAATGTAAAAATCAAACATTCTTCTGGAAGAATCCTCAGTGGCTTTTTTTTTTTTTTTTTTTTTTTTTGCTGCAGGTGGCGGCGTCGTGAAGATTGAGTCACACAAAGTCAACTTTAGGGAAAAAGCGCAGTCCAAAGTGGGCTCCATGGACAACGTGAGCCACTCACCTGGTGGAGGAAGCGTCAAAGTGAGTGCAATTTACATTTTTTTTTTTTTTTTTTTTAAAAACCTGCGCCAGTTCACCTGTGCTTTATTATCACTGCACGGTCGTGTGGTTTTCTCACGCTGTCATTTTCACACACTTTTGTGGAGTCAAGTCCCGCACGTTCACACACGGGGAAAAACAAATGAACAGCTAAGAATAGATATTTTTGCCTATTTTCGGACATCTTTTGAATTCTATTTTTGTTTAGTGTTTTTTTTTTTTTTTTTAAAGCAGTGTTTTGTAACACCCGAGGTCTATGTGATATGATGTCATGTTTATGTTTGGATAATGTTTCCCTCTAAATACAAAAACAAGGACATTGTAGGGCTGGGCAATTAATCGAAATGTAATCGTGATATTGACTTTGGCTCCTTGCAAATTTATTTACAAGGGATAGGGCTGCTCGATTATATGTGTGTGTGTATATATATATATATATATATATATATATATATATATATATATATATATATATATATATATATATATATATGTATATATATGTATATGTGTGTGTGTGTGTGTGTGTGTGTGTGTATTAATCACAATTATTTTGGTAATAAATGGAATTTATTTCAGCAAAATTTATTAAAATTCAAAAAGGTGCAAATGTATAAATTCAAGCATGATTTCCTTGCGTAAACAAACTACAATCGTTTTTAATCATATTTTTTTACGATTATGCCAATTTTGTTATCGAGTGAAATCATCGTAATTGAATTTCAATTTCAATTAATTGCACAGCCCTAACAAGGGATTACTTGGCCCGTTTTTCTTTTCCCATTTGTAATGCGTGTCGATTTTGAGATTCGCGAGACATTTGGAAATATTCTGTTTGTATCCTAGTCTTTCATTTAGTTGTCCTTCCTTCACCGGTGCGGTCTGGCTCCGGATCTGTTCAGGTTTTTCGAAAAAAAAAAACCCATCAATTATCTGCTTGGATTCATCGTATGATAATGATTTCGCCTGCATTTCTTCCATTCTGAAATTGATTACACTTCTCAACTGCTTTTATATTGGATTTGACGCCAGGTTGTCTTGTCACATGACACGCCCCGCTCTGTGTTTCTAGGCCGAGGGGCCCCAGGAGGCGGGTGACGGTGTTGGGACACCGCCCCTGGCCCTTGGCCCGGAATGTGGCCAGGTGGCGAAGCCCGCTGCCCATGAGAATGGGCTGAAGGAGGCGGCTCCTCCTTGTGATAGCGAGGGTCTCCAGGAGCCCCAGGCCCTGGTTTCCCACATGCCAGAGACAAGTAAGCCTGACGCATATTCCACTTCGTAAGCTAATTGGCGCTGCGGCCTGCTGTACGGGTTTGCTGACGGGGTTCTACTGTCCGTGGCTACGTTCACATGGACACGTTTATTCGTTTTAAAAGCCTAATCGGGATTAAAAAATGCTTCGTGTGCGCACCGCACCGCGTTTGGAATTTTCGGAGCCGCTTGAGATGTTATTCCGGATTCAAGAAATGTTGTCCACGTAAACGTTAGCCTGTGCATGTCTTTTCTGTGCTCCTGGTGGCAGTGTCGCATAGCTGATCACGCCGATATCTTTTGACTTCTTATCTTTCCAGGCATTTAATTCTGCTATCACTCTGCCCTCCTCATCTCATCGCCTCCCCACCCCTCCCTTTCCTGTCCACTCCTCCTCCTCCTCCTCCTCCTTTTTTTTCTTTCCAACATTTCTGCCGCAGATTGAGTTTCTCGAGCTCAACTTCCGCGAGAAGGCTCGCTCTCGCACGGACCACGCCGCCGACGTCATCACCCGCTCCTCCTGATGACAGCGGACCGCCGCACACACAACACCCCACCCCCCACCCACCCACGTGGTTCCTCCTGTAGCGTGCGCCACAACCCAAGATGGCCTCCCCCTCTGCCGCTTCCTTGCTCCAGGGGGGAGGTTCAGGGGGACGCCAGCAGCCCTTAAAAAAGGGATCTTGCCCACATCACACTAGTAACACACCCCTCCCCAAAAAAAAACAAACAAAAAAAAAAAAAGACCTGTTGGATGATTGCTTGGACTTTGTGTCACCTTGCGTCCGAATATTAGTTTGTCAGCCAGTCCCGCCATATCCATAAATAACCTCCTGGTTCCCTCAATAATCAACACTCTCATATCTCTGCTTAAGTGTAACAATATTTCATTCATTTCCTCTAGCTTAGAAACATAAACAGTCTGACATGACCCCCCCCCAAAAAAATTAGACTGTTTAACTCTCTTTGTGGTCGTGTTTTGAGTGGCAGCCCTAAATAGTAGCTTTTGATGGGGTCCTTTCTATTTGCAATGATTACCTCTTACCGTTTTAATTCTAACATGTATTTATTTGTTATTTGACGTTTCTGGACATAGACGCAACATTAGTTCTCAGAGAATCCTGGGACAAGGTTTTTTTGTTGTTTTTTTGTTTTTTTTTTTAACTGAGAACGAGGCATTCTGTACCGTAGTCAAAGCATTATTTTTGTGGTTATCGTTGCGCCAAGCCGCCACTAGATGGCGCTAAAGATTGAATTGCGAAAAGATGGCGGTGTGTTGTAGTGCTTGGTACTAGTTGCTTCCAACACAACGACACGGAGATGAGCTAAACGTAACCGGGCACAAATGTTTTGATTGGTTCATTTATAACAGACAATAGTGATTTTAGGTCGTTTAATTACCTAGCATCAGCTGATAAAGACACGTCACAACAACACCAGTGACACTCTGATGAAGGCGGAAGTAACACGCCGGAACACGTCAGGTAATTAAACGACCTAAAATCACTGTCTGTCATAAATTAATTTAAAAAAAAAATAACAAGGAAAACAAAATTAACTTAATACAAATATCTGGGAACAGTTGAGGGTACAGTCAAGTTTAGGGGGGGTAACAATGTTTGAGTTCAGCCGACCTTGTGTGAGTGCGCACAAAGTGAGGGCAGGTTAAACGTCGATGGTGTCAAAAAGAAAGTGAGCAAAGAATTGTGGTTGAATGGAAAGACGTGTGTGTGGGGGGGGGGGGGGTTCTGGATGTATTTTAAGGTCGTGGTAGTTTGATGAATGCAATCCAGTGGGAGATGTGGAAGGTGAAGTATGTGCCTCTATTCATTCTTGTCACCTGTCGTCATCCCGGAAGTAATTTGAATGTGTTGTCCAAACTGGCGGAAATAGTGGCATGTAAATTTACATGAATCCAAGACTAACTGCATTACGACTCTAAATCTTTTTTTTTTTTTTTTTGCAAAGTGAGTGACAAGAAGGGGAATTAGTTTCGGATCGTTTCGATTTTACATGTTTAGTTCCAGGATTAAATTGAACTGTTGCGAGCAAGACGGGAGATTTAAAACAAGTGGCGTCATGTCTACGGATACTTCTTAGCTCTGAACTTTTGAGTTATTTTTATGTTTATTGGTTTGCTAGCTACTTTTTGCCCTCCTCCAAATGAACAAGCCCTCACTGCAGTTTTAAGCGTAGCATTCGAACAATATTCAGTCATGTCGTGTTTAAGCTGTTTTCTGGTTGTTGTTTTTTTTTTTGTCCACTTGGGGGCAGAAAACGCTCTAAAATGCATCCATCAAACACGGGTGGCAAGCACCGAGTGTCTGGCAGGTTTATTTCCAGCCATAAGAGGAATGGATAGAGACAATGTCATTTTTTTCCAGATTTAAAATGCATTTGCTTCGTGGAAAATGTTGGGAATTAATAAGTGAACGTTTTTACCTGTTATTCATGCTTAAGCATTACATTTTAATAATCATAATTGTTATACAAGTGAAGTTAACCACTGTTAATAATGTAAGTACCTAATGTGTGCTCAAACATGACTTATTTGCTGAAGAAAAATGGGAACGTGTGTAAATCCAGTTTCTGGTTGTCACATTTTTTATCTTTGCCATCACACAAAAAAAAAGAAAAGGCAAAAAGTTAATCCTTTAGATTGGCAATTCACAGTCGGTGGTATTGTGCAACTTTAGTGGCTTTATCACACCCCCTCAAGGAAAAAAAAATTCAAATAAAACAAAAAAAAAAAAATCTGTTGAATTGTTTGACTAGTGATGACGCAAGAAACTCTTCATTGGAATTTAAAAGGGAATTTAAAAACAGTTTACACCCTAAAAATATTTTTAATTCTGTGCCAAAGGCGAAACAAACCCATTTAACACTCCCGAATTTTATTTTGAAATTGTCGCTTTAATGCTTGTCACAAACATTGCACCTTAACCATTGGATAAATAATGTGGACTCTCTCTACCAAAACATGATCCAACAACTTTATCGTCAAGCAGTTGTTGTTGTTTTTTTATAATATGCACAAATATTTATCATTAATAGTAAACACATTTACACACATCAGGACGTTCCACCTCCTATTAACTTTTAAAAGCAGTTCCATTCAATTTGAACGAGTCAAATATGTGAGAATTTTGCGTTAAACCGTTTTTGTTTGCCATGTTTTTAGCCTTGCCGCTAACCCCAGTTTTTCTTTTGTTGTTTATTTGGATGGATGTTTTTGTTTTGTTTTTTGCTTCATGCTACTATGAGACTGCACACAGATGTAAATAGGTATTTTATTGCTGATTGCGCTCTCAGAAAAAGAAACAACACCAACAGCAGGGTTTGGCGGTCAACTCGTACCTTGTTTTTCCGAAACGGGAAGGATGCTTTATCATAACATTTAGCGATTTATCTGGCGAAAATTCCTGTTATCAAATGCTAGCCTTTTTCATTTGAAAGGGGCCCTTGAAGTGAAAGAATGTCTTAGACATATTGAACGATTTTTTTTTTGTTTTTTATGTATTTATCATTGTGTTCCTGTAGCCACACAGCTGGTGTGCTCTCATGGTTGAAAATATTCTCAAAACAAATGTAGACCAAAAAAAAAATAATAATAATAGCCGTAACCTACCCATGAATGTTATGGTTATGTGTACGAACAATAGGGATGGGCATATGTTATTGAATCATATTGATTGAGTCTCAATTAGTTTGTGGTTTAACCCTTACACAACCAGTACAAAAAAAACCCAAAACATTACATTTCTTTGTAGGAGTCATAACAATACAAAACAAAAACGTTTTTAAAATATAAAATGATACCAAATGGAAATAAATAAACAGAAGCTTACTAATGGCAAACTTCCTTGGAAAATTTAGCAAAATGCCCATCCCTATTGTGCAACAATTTGACCTACAGGTTTAAAGGATAACATATCAGATTACTGTGTATGGTTCTAATTTGAAATCAGTTCATGGTGCAAACAGACTAACGATAAGCTGTGCAGGTTTGGCTTGTGTAACAAAGGCTGCTTATGCGGGCGAGTGCTGTGGAGCTTCATCTCCCACTGTAGCACTCATAGCAGACAAGTGTCAACCTAATAGCTGTCATAAACCTGCAGAGCATGCTGACAAAACAATAGGATGTGTTCAGTAGACGTACTTCATGTCATTGACAGAACCTCCTCGTTTTTGTGTCGCTTTTTTTTTTTTTCTCTTTGATTTTTTTTTTCTGGTTTGGAAAAAAAGTGGTTATTGTGACTACCTGTTAATTAGTGATGTGACAATTAAACAATAAATGAAAAAGTGATCAACTGTGTGTTTTCTTTTTGCTAGTTTGGACTGCATGATTTCTGTTAAATACATTTTTAATTTATTGCTATTTTTGTCTTGAATAGCATTTTAGTCAAGCTGGTTAATTTATGTGATGCTTACACAAGTTGCGAAAAGATGATTGATCTGCTGTACACATGACTCACAAAACGTTTATGGTAAATCAGCTTTCAGGTGAAATTCCATGATGACCCCAAAATGCATTATAAACTTATAATATACCTACAATAAACTGCAGGTGAACTTAATTTGATATTAATTTATTTGTTTATTTATTTACTTTTGAAAAGCACTAGTCCAACCGAAAACAGACAGGGGGCAAAAGCCACTCCAGCATTGTTTACATTTTAAAATGTTTTATATTCATTTACTCAAGTTTAAAAACGTAAAGAATTTGTTTTAAAGTAAGTTAAAAAAAAAAAAAAAAAGACTCGTTTTCCAATTTTCAATTTTGTGCCCAAATGAAAACATGGAGGTAGAAAAAAAAAAAACATAACGGGCGATGTTGACGTTTCAATGTGCTTCGGAAATTGTCGTCCGCAACCCAACAGGTTGCGTAACCGATAAATTGAACCGGAAATTGAATTCCGGGTCGCGCGGTGCATTATGGGTAAGATAATTTCTTCCGCAACCATCTTTGCATGGGGCTAAATAGAGAAAGCTATGATTTGGACCATTTCAACCTGTAGAAAGTTGGGGGGGGGGGGGGGGTCATATTTATTCTATTTTAAACTGTGTCGTTTGATACTCCGTACACTGACCGCCCTCTAATGGGACACGGAAGTTAAGATCGGCCACGGAAGTTTTTAATGACATTTTGCTCGATATGTGCAGCGAACGGGGCGTGTGTACAACACCGGGGATAGAAGAGTGACACATTGCAGGACATTTGTTGTCATTTGCTTTGCCGATGTTAATTAACTGATTTTTGGTGAATATTTTTGTCAATTTATGACACAAACAAACATAACATTTGTGGACTGTCCCTAACTCGTGAATATCGAACGTCAGGCCAATTTTTCCTCGTTGAGCTGCACCCCAATTGTAATAAAATGGTAGAAATGTTCGCATGCGAGAGATTTAGCGCAACCATTTCTCTTATTAAATATCCTTAGGGTTCGAGGGACACCATTGTGTTGGTAGCTATAAGTGCGGGCTCCACTAAATAGACGAGACTGAGACGGCTCCGAATTGAAGGGCTTGCAATCGTTTATTTTACAACGTCAAAACAGTAACTCCCCTGCGCCACAAGAGGGCGCGCAGGTTAGCGCATGCAATGAGTCTCCACCATAACAGCCATCTCGCCCAGACTTCAAATTGTTTTTTTTATTTATTGTATTGTTTGTAAAGTGCTTTGTCACAGCTGTATGAAATGTGCTATATAAATAAAATTGTACTGTAATAAAAGGCCATAATACACAAGTGTTAATCAATAAATTAACATAAAACACTATATACAATTGACACCGGAAAAGAGCCGAAATTTTCAGGTCTGATCAAAAGCCAGCGAATACAAGTGTGTCCGCCTGGGTGATAACATTTTTTTTGGCCACTTATACTCCACTACTAATATAAATAAATAAACACATTATAATAAATAAATAAATATGTATATATGTATGCTCGCAAGCACGCACGTACATACAAAATAAAAAATGTTTTGGACTTTATAATATCCAATGACCAAAAGAGACACGCACCCGGTTTTATTTATTTTATTTTATTTCTACGACAGAAAATCGAATGTAGCACGGGACACAAATGGAAAATCGGCTCGTCTATTTATTTTTGGATTCCCGGAAGTTGTCCCGACAGCATTTCTCGTACTGACCAGAAGCAACGATGTCCTTTCCACAGTGAGCCAAGCAGTCATCATGACGCGTCACCAGGTAGCGCTAGTGAGCAAAGTGCCAATCAACAAACCGACGAAGAAGGCTGGCTTCCATTGGTGCACGTGACGTGAGGCCTGCCGGTGATTTGGAACAGGTGTGCAGAACGGCATTCGTCCAGTGCAGCGCACAGGTGCGGCAAGATGGCGACCGACCGCCCGCTTGGCGTTTTTTCGGGTAAGTGAGCACGCCAGGAAAGGTTTGTCTTTTTTTGGCCGTTTCTCACAATGCCATTTTGTTTGTTGCAGGATTTGCACACTTGAGGGACGCAACTTCGTTTTAACAAGCAGAAACAAAAGATTGGCATGGATTGGTGCACGTGACGTGAGGCCTGCTGGTGATTTGGAACAGGTGTGCAGAAGGGGAATCGTCGAGTGCAGTGCACGGGTGCGGCAAGATGGCGATCGACCGCTTCTCAGGCAAGTGAGCACACGAGCAAATGTTTGTCGTTTTTTGGCCGTTTGGGCAATGCCATTTTGTTTGTTGAAGGATTTGCACACTTGAGGTACGCAACAGCATTTGAGGTTTGAGCACAGCAATCTCAATTCACTTGATTTAGCACATTGTCCTCTTTGTTTGTTTTGTTATGATTTCAAATTATTTTGGTTTGTTTTAATGCTGGCCAGCTTTTTGTTTTTTGTTTCATTGTTGTCAAGTGACAATGCCTTCGTACTCGGCAATTGAACTGTAATGGTTCTTTTTTAACTCATTGTTTGGGGGTTTTATTGAATATGGTGCATTTTATTTCAGGTGGTATGAATGTTTCGCCAATTTGTGATTGTGGTTTTGCGTACCCTTTCACGCCAATTGTCACGCATTTTCATTTAAACCCTTTCCGCTCCAAATGGTCGAAAATCCCGACTGTATTCTTCCGCTGCCGGTTAAAAAAAAAACAAAAAAAAAGAAACCTTTCGCAAGCATTCATTTGTCCGGTTTCCTGTCGGCGGGGACACTTCATCAGATTTGGACGGCAAAGCTAGCCTCATGCCATGCTGTAATTTTGGACTGCAAACCTGAGGTAAGTTGTGCTAAAATGAAAACATGAATGGTCTTAATTTGTACCTGTGCCGATGACAAGTATCTTTCAATACATTTCACAAATTCGGTTAGATGCTAATTCACTGTCGTCAACCACAATGTATTTTCGTCAGCAAACGCTCACATGTATTTTCTTTCGAAACTGTCGCTCTAGCTAGTATCTTTAACTATTACAACCTTCACATGTTCAGTTATAAACGTAATTTCTGTTGATTGTTTGCAGAACTAAATATGAAGGCAGGGCTCCTTCAATACAAAGCAAGCAGATGGACCTCAGACCAGGTGAAAATAATTGTGTAAAGTTTCAGCTTGTTTGACATTTATGGATTGAACTGTGTACAAGTTGACGAGGGGAAGCCACAAAGGAGACGTTGCAATCTAAGACGCAACTGACCGTTTGGTTCTGATGCTTTTGCCGTGTGGATTCTGCAGCGAGTGTTTGGGACAAGAGCCGAGCTGAAGCGTTTCCACTCAGGAAATGGAGTCTCGTTTTGTATTGAGGTAACATCGTAGAATACCACATTGCGTGAAATGCTGGAGAAGGAGCCAGATGGGTCAAAAGTCAGCTCGATGTGTCCGCCTCGCATCGGCCAGTGGGGAGCCTGCAGTCGACGTGAACCTTCATAAGATTTTTGGCCATGATTTGTCGTATGATTCATATCACCGCCCCCCCCCCCCCCCCCCCTTTTCTGGTTAAGACTGTTACACAGCAGCAGTGGAGTGGGATGGTGCAAAGAACCACCAGTTGGGAGTACTCACCACTCAAGCAGCCAATCAGGTGACAAACGCACACCTGCTTTGTACTGACTGTTTTGCAGGATGAACAATGAGCCGGATGGGGCTAACTGGCAATGAAATGAGCTTGTGACGTCCAACTACAGTATATCGTCTGTTGCTGTGTGCAGGAGCCGCTAGGTACGAGAGTCACCTGGGAAAACCACAACAGGGTCAGAAGTATGTGTCAAAATCAAAGTGACTGTGCCAAAAGTAAAACTGTTCGTTTATTTGCTTGTTTAGCAACGGTGGAAGAGGAGCCGGATGCATGGCTGGACCAAGGTAACAAAACTCATGGCAAATATGGAAGTGAGTGGCACACAATGCCCCCCCCCCCTCTCTTCGCAGGGCTCAGAAGGCCATCGGTGTGATGAAAAAGAGGAACGGAGGCTTCAAGATGAACAGCTCTGCTCTTGAGGTGAGTATCAAAGTTGGATGGTTAACATGGATGTCAAGGCCTGTGACGTTCTTTCTTCTTGGTAGCGTTCCCCAACGAGAGGTGCAGACGCTACGGTGCTCGCAGGGCAAAGCGGCAACAATAGGGAGAGTATTTATTTTTTCCTTCTTCCACTTGGTGTGTTTGTCTCCTCTCTGTCACTAACTCACTGGGTGTGCACTCACTGACTGCATTTTGTACAATGATTTGTTGGAGTGACTTGTTCTCTGAAATATTGTTTTGACATGTTTGTATTTTCTTTTGTCTGAAGCGAAATGTGAAGCTTCCTCTTTGTATGTTCTAAAAGTGCTTTTGTACTTGAATTAAAATTGTGAATTGGATAAACCCCTTGGCATGAGCATCTCATTTTAGAGTGGTCTACCAATGTCGTGTCAATTGATCTTTTTGTGTGTCTGTTGCCTGTCATCCTTTTGTCAATGCAGTCTGGTTTTGGCTCAGTCAGGTGCCTGCGTTTCAATCGACCCTAAACCCTGTTTGCCAATTGAGCTAAAGTCAGTAAATGAGTTTGGAGCGATTGAAATGTAAAATCGGGATGGTAGTTATTGCATGTTTCCTTAACACCCCGTGTATAGAAAGAAAAAAAAAAACGACCATGTACAGTAAGGTGTTTTTTTTGTGTGAAAAGACTACCAGGTATAGTAAGGTGGGTTTTTTGGTTTTTTTTGCGAAAAATGAGGTAAGGGTATATAGTAAGGTGTTTTTTTGCAAAATTGAGAAGGGTTTAGCAAGGTGTTTTTTTTTAAACGAGGTGAGGGTATAGTAAGGTGTTTTTTGCGAAAAATTAGGTAAGGGTAAAGTAAGGCGGGGGGGGGGGGGGTTTTGCAAAAATTGAGGTTGGGGTATTGTAAGGTTTGGTTTTTTTTTTGGGTTTTTTTTCGAAAAAAGATGACCATGTATACTGATGACTTTAAAAACATGTGTGAATACATTAGTGTATATTATGCAAAGAGCTTAAAAATGAGAACAAACTCACATACTATAGAACACTAACCCTGTTAACTTACCTGGCTTCAAATCCATACACATCCCTTCCAATACCAAAAGCTTGCTCAGGCTAGCCAGACTTGCATGGGCTGACCGGACACGGACAGTAAGTTTTGTTTTATTCTTTGACAAAAATCAAATACTTGCCACACTAGTGTACATGTAATACATTGGAGAGATCACCAAGGTTGAAGGTCACTCACGTTATGCACAGTCAAGACTTGAACCAAGGATCTTCAGTTGACAAAGCCACAACCTTAACCTCTCAGCCATCTGGGAATTCTCAGGCTAAGCTGCTCCCTGTCAGTGTCATATCGATTGTCAGCTTGGAAAAGACAAAAAGCGCAGGTGGCGCTGTCACCTTCACTCCTCCTGTGGCCTGGTGGTTAGTGATGCGGAATGGAGCCCTAACGTACCCGTGTTCGAATCCAGACACATCCCTTTCCTCTGCCGCGTCAAAAGAGCCAAGCCAAATTCATCAACACGAGTACCTTTTTTTTTTAAGCCACTCTTTGTGTGTGCGCAGACAGTGACTTTTCATCGTTTTGTTAGCCCTCGATCTTGCCATCTTTCGCTCAGTCTCGCAATTTTTGCTTTGCTATTTTATCACCATTATTGGAATGAAATCAAGACTCGACACCAGGAAACTTGAAGGGATTTTTATTGATCTTGAGAAAAGTCAAGTACAGTTTGGGTCATTGTCATTGAAGTACACAAACGTCAACAATTATTGCGATGCCGCATTTTACAGTTTTACGACACCGCCACGATTTATGTTCGTGCTGTCTTGTGCTTGTGCTCTCCGCCTTCGCCTCATATCGCCTCACATTGTCTTTGTTTTCTTATTACGTGAGCACTGATGTGGAATATATATTGATATTAGTAATGTAATACAAGCGGCGCAGTTGTGTTAAACTATGTAAATGTTGCAATGAAAATTAGAGCTGGTTCGCCGCTATGCTATAAGCGGACCCCATTTTATATGCTGTATGTACTTTATACATTATTGGGCTTCATGTTTTTTTGTTCAGGACATGTTTATCCAATATACTGTGTTTCAAGGCCACGATTTATGTTAGAGCTCGTGTTGTTGTTGAGGAGTACAGTGGCTTGTGCTTGTGTTCTTCGTCTTCGCCTCACATTGTCTTTGTTTTCTTATTAGCGTGGTGGACCTTTGCTGCTGCAGACTGAGATCCTTGAGGGGATAACCGCTGCATCTTCAACTTTTTGTTCGCTCACTCCAGGCAACCACTCACATCTACACAACACACAAATATCCTTTAGCACACATACATAAGAGCTCTGGACAGTATTTTTGTTTTGGCTAGCCGGTCTTTATTCTTTTGGACGTTGAAATGACATTGAGGAATTTTTCGTTCCTTATGTTTTTGGGTTGTTTTTTTTTGCTCCCGCGTAGACCGTGTCAGAAAAAAATGACATTGTATAGTAAGGGTATAGTAAGGCGTTTTTTGCGAAAAAAAAAATGTCAATCGTTTTTTTTTGGGGGGGGGGGGGATGACAATGTATAGTAAGGCGGTTTTTTTGCGAACAAAATGACAATCGTTTTTTTCTGAAATAAATGACAATGTATAGTAAGGGTATATAGTAAGACGTTTTTTTTGCGGGAAAAAACGACTTACTTTTCCCTTACTATACATGGTCGTTTTTGGGGCTCCTTTGTGGGGCCCTCGGAAAGTCTTCCTTTTTTTTCTCCCCAATAGTATTAATAGTTACTATTATTAAATTTGATTTCACCACGTTTCGTTGTGTGTTGCAGGTTAAGGCTACAGACCTGTCGGACCAGTAGCGACCCACACACTCCCCCCAACCAACGAGACGAGACGCTTCTCAACCTCCCAGCAGATTTGCCTTTATCGACAAAGCATCTTGAAACTAAAACACAAACTAAACATTTGGGACTGTTAATGAAGCAGACAAGAAAAGACTTGTGTGTTTTATTCAAGCACTTTATTCACGATCACTAATAAAGCAACGTAACAAACGACACTGCCTCTTTATCATGTTTGTCCTCAATTTCAAACCAAGGTGACTTTGCAAACTCTCTCCTGATGGATGTCATCATGAAGTTAGTGGTAGTAAACACCGGTGGGGTGGGGGGTTATTTGTTAGGTTAGAATGTCATCACAGAGTCCACGTGGAATGTGTAAGTGACCACTTCACGAGAGATGCCAACCCTCTCCCCAGTAACATGTAACTGAGGATAAGCAGCTCGGGTAATGGCCGGATAGATGGATGTTTGGAAGACAATAGAAAACTGTTGACTGCGATTCAATAAATACACAAAAAAATTCCGAAAATTCTCCGACAAGATAGTCGAGTGGTATAAGAAGTACCTTGGTGTTCGGGAGATCCGGGTTCGAGCCTCACTCTTTGCGCCATTTACAAATTAAATGGTGGACAAAGCAAGAATCGAACCCGGGTTTACCAAAGACCAAACCATGACACAAACCATTCGACCATGACAGATTTACTTTGACCCCTCGGTCGGCTATATATATATATATATACACATATATATGCATCTGTACTGCGTCATTATATCTGATGTATACTACCAAGAGAGACAATGGGATGACCTAGATGGTAGTCAAGTGGTAAACACATCCATGTTATATGCGGACAACCCGGGTTCAAACCCCTCAAAGTGCTTATGACAATCCTTCTATTATGTCGCTCCCGTATTTTCAATGTACACAACTTCTTTACTAGCGTCGGCTACTTGGCTTTCTGTGTAAAATATTTTTTTTTTGTTTATGTGGGGCGGACGTGACGTCATCACCGGAAACCTATTTAAATCGGGGGAAAAAGAGTCATTCTTTCCCAGCTCGCTGACAGCCCCAGGTCGTCCTCGTCCACCTGCTTCTCCGCACACATCTCCTGCACAAAATCATCCACAACTTGGACAAGGTGAGTGCTCAATCTTTAATAGCCTCTTAAAACTCACTGCTTTTGCTCACTGCGAGCTAAAGTAGCACTTTTGGCGTGCTCGCGCCTTGCTAACATGCTAAGCTAAAGCGTTTGCAATTAACGCTTCCTTCGACTTGAAATTGCACCAAAACGCGTTTTTTATTTTTATTCAACAGAAATGCAGTTAATTTGTGTGACTATGACTAAGCATTTGTTCAAACCTTTTCCAGCATCTGGACCAAAGTGCCGTTTTGCCGCAGGTAAGTAGACAATACTTCATAATTAAACTGAAGAGTACATTTTCATGCATGCGTGTTAACTTGTTTCATTTCCGTCCACAGCCTTGCATCTTCAGAAGAACGGCCAGGTTGACTGCAAAATGGCACAATTGCTGTGTTTTATATACAAGATATCATTATTAAACAGACTAAATCAAGTATCTGTGTGTGTTGGTTCTTCTTTCCGTCTGTTTAACCGAATGGCCCAAATGACTTAAAATGGCTGACTTCCTGTTTTTTTTGGGACATGGCGTCATGACTTTTGCATGTCCACCAAATGTCAGGTTGCTAAATCACTACCTTGTCAGACTATTTTCAAGTGGAATGCTTACGTTTGTCTTTCAGGCCAGCATGCTGTTGAAGAGGCGTCCAGCCCTGCTCCCCTCACTGGTAAAACACACACACACACACACACGCGCTTTCATACATGTACAAATGTTTGACTAATTATTTCCACATGTGCTGACCAAGGGGCCTCCTGTGATCTTCTCAATCAGCAAAGGTGTGTCAAATCCAGGTCACAGTTTGACTTGGGCCACAGGTGCGTCCACTCAAGCACCTGCGGCAGGGGTTTTACTTCTGGACCTGGATTTGACACCTGAGTCAGGTAGGAACATGCACTCATTGGCAACATTAATGTTTGCTGCACTATCACTCCAGGAAGAAGCACCAGCCGAGATTCTGGATGAAACCGAAGGAGGCTCAGGAGACCCGATGTGACTTTCCAGCGGTGTCCCATCCGAACTTTTGCTGTTTTTTCCCTCCGCCTCCTTTTCTGCAGTCATGCCAGAGCTTCGAGAGCTGTGGAACAAAATGGCGGCGTATCAAGTGAGCATTTTTTTTTTTCTCTCTGCAGTTTTGCCAAAGTTGCAGTCAGGACATTCCAATCCTGTTTCTTGAATGTTTTGTCTCCCTGCTGCGACACAGCCGATTGAAATGATCAGGCTCCTAAAGAGCTTGCTGATTATTTGAATCGCAATGGAAAACAGGATTGAAGACCTTGGTCAACAAGTGACTCTGCCTTTTTTTTTTTTTGTCCTGCTCTTGTCCACCAGGTGGCGCTGAAGAACCTGATGACTGCAGCATGGATCAACTTGTCAAGTCGAGCTCCCCTTGGTCAAGGTTGGGACCTGTTGCAAAATTCAAACTTGATGAATCAAAGTACTTGACTTTTTTTTTTTTTTTTTTTTTCTTTTTTCCTAGGTGGTGCTATGATCAACTTGCTGACCGGTTAAACGGGCTACAAAAAAACTTGGCACTCGCCTGCACTGCAGCGTCCAGTAAGGGTGCCGTCGGGGACTCTTCCACCTGCTGGGCAAAGAAATTCTCCATAAATGTGGAAGGTCCTCAAAGCTGCCAACATTTTTGATATTAAAACATGCAAATAAAAGTAGTAAAAACAGCAGCTTGTCTGGTCCGTCGTTTGTAGTCTTTGCAGCTTTGTCCCTCCGGGAGAAGTCTGAGGAGCTTGAGCAGCGACGAGGAGACTTTCCATGCGTGTTCCAGATGACTGCATCAATGGGGCGCTCCTGCAGAAGCGTAACAGTAAAACGGAACTGCATTTCAGGTTAGTCATAGAATTATCTGCTCACATGTTCCTTGTCCAGCAGATGGCGCCACTGCAGTGCTGCAACGTGACTCAAAGTGCGGCTGCTGAGGAAGAGTCCCTCCTCTGTTGGTAAGAAAAGCAACATTTCATTTCGGCTAGCATGTTCCAGTTGTCTCGACAAAGTGGAATGATTTTTGTTCTTGTGTCTAGTTGTGGCGCACGATGGAGTACCTGCTCACAGCCAAGCAGCAACACTTTAGCCTTTGTTGCTTGCTCATCAGCGAGGTGCTGAAGCCAAACTTGGAGGCAACCTGAGAAGAAATGGGAGACAGTTACACTTTGACGGTATGATCTTAAAATTCTTTTCACCGCACAATCCTCATGACAACCTTTCTGACCCAATACTTTTTTTTTTCTTCCCCTTTTTGTAGGCAGCAAGATCATCTTCCGTAACGCACCTGTGAAGACTTGTCTTGATCGCTGGTAGGTTTCAAGTCCAAACATCTTCTGCACTAGACGTTGACTTGACTTTTGACTTGCTCATGTTTTTTTTTTTTTTTTTTTTTTGTCTTAGGTCCACACGCTTCTCGCTGGCCGACCGTCGTCCAACTTGCAACTTTGTCTCCTGGCTGGCCGACCGCTTGCGCACTTGGCAACGAGCAGATTGTCGTCCGACTTGCAACTTTGTCTTCTTGCCGGCCGACTACTTCACCACCAAGCAACGAACAGACTGTCGTCCGACTTGTAACTTGTTTGTTTGTGATTGTCTACTCTGCAAAAGAAATAAAGCTTGATTACAACTAACACTTAACATCTCAACTTCATTCTTACACACATCACAAAAAACTAGCTTAAATAAAAGCAAACAAAACAAAAAAACCAAAAATAATTTTTCTAAATTTTTTTCACATTTTTTCAAATTTTTTTTTCGCAATTTTTTTTCCCAATTTTTTATTTTTTTTTATTTTTATTTTTATTTTTTTTTTCGGGACTGGGAGGTGAGGGAAATATTGGAAAGTGGGTGTGGCAAGGCTGGAGTAAGGCTTTCTGATTCGCTGATGGGTCTGGAAGTGGGTGGAGCAATGCGGATAAAAGGCTGCGATTGGTCAAAGGGTGGGCGTGGCTATGCAAATGAGGCGTCTTGTGATTGGTTGATGTAAAAGTGGGCGTGGCTATGCAAATTTGGGGCACTCTGATTGGTCGGATTGGCAAGTTACTGCATTCTGATTGGCTATGCAAATTCAAGCCGCGCTGTGATTGGTGGATTCAAAATTGGGCGGAGTTAGGGGCGGTCCTAGCAGCAGATGGGGTTTTTTTTAAGGCACTTTTGAGTCTTCGGGTCAAAGTTGCACTTCAGTCACTACATGAGACAAGTTTTTTACTATTCCCCTCAATCTCACATGACCCAAAGCTCGATGAATTTAAAAGATTGCTCGAGTTTTGAGTCATGAGGAGACAAACAGGAGTAGTAATGAGAAACTTGTGTCCACAGTAGTCGTGACTGACGTGCAACTCTCACCTCAAGACTTCAACTTTGACTTTGGAATAGTTTTCCACTGCAGCAACCGGCACGCACGAGGGCAGATTTAGCAATAAAACACAAAAGACTCCAATCCAAGTTGAACAATTTATTGGACAGAGAAGCTAACGTGACAATTTGAAAGCATTTCGCCAGTCAATGTTCGTGCGTTGCACTCACAGACACTGACGATGGAAGCAGCTTGAGTGTCGGCTGCTTGACGAGCTCATGTGTGATGTCACTTACTTCAAATGAGGCCATGGCACCAAAGGGGGACGTGAGCACACTGGGACAAAAACTAAGTGTACAGCACAACACCATCGTCACGTTTTGAAATGACACTGATGTCAACCAAGTTAGTCCAAAATAAATATCCTTTTTTTTTTTTTTAATGGGACATTATTTTTTAACTGACTTGGCCCACACCATTGTCATTCAAAAACATGTCTGACTACGGTGTTGTGCTTGACAGCGTCATGCACTCACGTCCACCTTGTGGTGCGATGCGACATCACACGTCAGCTCGTCAAGCGCACGACACTGCTCGGTACTCACACGGCGGCGTCCAGATGCAGCTTGGCCAATCCTTCCGCATGTCGCCGCGAGTCCGTCGGCTGCGCCGTTGAGCACGAAGCCGCCTCCATCCATCTGGTCAGGCAGAAAGTAAAAGCAGTAAGTAACGCTCTTCTGCAGTAACAATCAATGTGCTGGTGGCTTTCTCTCCACACCTGACAGCCAATGAGCAACTCATGCTCCTCTCAATCAACTGGTCAAGTCCAGCAGGGCCTCAAAGTCCGCCAACTGAAAATACTTCGCCCATGTGTTCAAATTGTTAAATAATGTTCAAACAACATTGACGATGTAAGATTACACCGTTTTCTTTGTTCTTTTTCCCCTGGCCCAAATAATCCTTTGCATTAGAAATTCAAATGATCAATTGGGGAAATCGCAGATTAAATTGTCCATTAATGCGATTTTGGACTCTAATTAGGGATGTCAAAATTCAAGTGTTCATTCTGGAGATGAATTTAAATTTCATAAAGCGTTAAAAATAAAGAAAAAATAAACACTCAAATTTGATTTAATTCCTGTGGCAGCTGACCTCTGCTCACCTCGCAGCCAAACTTAAGAGGAGAGTCACTGGCGCAAAGACAGACTTTTACATCGTTTCACTTTGAAAAGTTACTCATTGGAGAAATCCGAAATATGTCTTTGGCATATCGTTCAACAGTTGTAAGTCTATAAAATACAAATTTAATTATACAGCGCATTTCATAACAGCTGCAGCTGTAACAAAGCACTTGACATCACAATAACAAAAAATAGCAATATAACATACAGTTGGTTGCGAAAGTATTCATACCCATGAGCAACACTCATAGAACAGAGCAAAAGTGTGTTTCACCTATTTGCGTGAAAGAAAATAGCACAAACACAGCAATCCATCACTGCTTTTGTTCATAAGCACTCTTTACGGCTCAGGAAGAACAAAGTGAAGGTTCTAGACTAGAATCGAAAAATGGTCCAAACAACAGTGCGCAAAACGCCCTGCTGGCTATCCAAAGCTATTGGAAGCCGTTTTGGATGGCAAAGGAGCTGCAGCCAAGTACTGATTATGATTTGATGACTTGGTGTGAATACTTTTGCAACACTCAAATACAGACTTTTGCAATCTATCTATAGTCAAAAGTGCTTATCGTCGCTGTCATGTCAGATAGGCGGGGACTATTTTCATTTTTGTAAAAGTATTTTTTATTTTATTTCAGTTTTAGATTTTTCATTCATTTTATTTCACCATAACAACCTTGGTATCTTGCAACTTTTTTTAAACAAAAGAGAGGGTTGGAAAAGTCACAACATTTTTGTAAAAAAGGTACAAAGTTAGCACCACTGAGCAGCCCTAGCTGCTGTCACAAAGCCCCAGGTTGTCAAGGTAAGTCAAAACCTTCCTTTAGGCACCTGAGAACTCTTGAATTGAAGAAAAAAAATAATGATTTCTTTAATACAGAGAAATTAAATTCATTCATTTTAAATAGTGCTGTCAAGCGATTAAATTTTTTAAAATAATTGCAAAATTTTCCATTATTAATTGCGATCAATCTTATTTTTCAACTACATTTTTACGGAGCTTGGAAACGATATTTGCTTGAGTAAAATCTTGGAATTAATTATTAAATTATTTTGGCTTTCTCCAATGAGCCGTCGAGCAACTTTTTAAAGTAAAACGACGTAAAAGTCTGTCTTTGCAACAGTGACTCTCCCCTAAGTTTGACTGGACAGTGAGCAGAGGTCAGCTGCTACAGGAAGTAAATAAAACTGAATTAACTGAGTTCTTTTTTTTTTTTTGTGCCTTATAAAATTTAATCTCCTTAGTTAATGCTTTAAATTTGACAGCCCGAATTTTAAAAATGTCAAACACAGACACGATTTAAACTAAAAGTAACAACATTGGGTGTCATTAGACTATGCCGGTGTCCCTAATGTTTTGACCCTCTGGAGCCACCAGTGGCAGAATGCTACATAGAAGAAAATAGAAGGAAGCAGCAGCTGCATGCAGTACCTTTTGAAGAAGATGTTGATGGTGAGATGTGCAGGAAGACGACCAGCAGCAGGTGAACATGCATGGGAGAGATTTGCCCCCCCCCAAAAAAATTAGTCACACAAATGCATCCGCGATGTTCACGTGTTTTTCAGATCCACAAAAATATTGGTGATTTTCACGGTTTTTTTGTTTTTGGTTGTTTTTTAAGTTGTGTGTGTGTGCCTTTATCATGACTGTTGATTGTCAAATGTACGTTTGTATCTCAGCGGACAACCGTATTTCTTTATTTCCGTAAGATATTCCCACACTGGAGGCTGACATTTCAATCGCGCAATCAGCAAAGGCGCTGCAACTGCGTCCGTCTGTCGGACTGCGCGTCACTCGGAATATCCGAGTCGGGGTCTTTGCCACGTTAACGGCCGTCGAACTGAACTAGCAGCGATCGCTTCGAACGGATCATAACGGGAACGTCACATCAAACATTGACAACGCTCGCCGAGACGAAAGGAAATAAGTGCATCGATGCATTCAAATGTTAATGACTACAAAAATCAAAACAATGACATAGGCCTATATCACGCTTCGATCCTTCATTCTAGTGGTTGGGATGCCAAACATTAGTCTATGTCTACTACCCAGTCCCCTGAAATAAAAAAAAACAACAAATCTTTTGGTGCCGAAGACTTTGTCAAGGCCTGGATATCAATAAAAAAAAAAGTTAAATGTTTACATGTTCAATTGTTCTAAGGTGTTAAAAATGATAAACATGTATTTTTTATGTTATCAAAATGTTTTTTGCTATAGTATCTTTTTTGTCTCTTTTTCAAGTTATATTTGCTGTTTCGTCGGCCGCTGCTTGTTGCAAAACATTTTGCAAATATATCTTGAGTCACTGTCGATCTTTACATACGAAACTACAGTATGCCAACCTAGACGACTATACAACAGTAAATATGGTCATGCTGTACCACACCAAAAAAGGTGAGTCTTGGAGTAAGGAAAAAATGTTGAGAAAATAGAGAGCCTTTGTGGAGACGGGTGGCGACAAACTACTCAATAAAGGAGGTAAATGCAACTTTATTTATTTAATGAATGTATCTGACCTCTAAAATACGCTGAGGTACGGGAGCGGGCGGGATAGAAGTCGCTTTCACCGATGGGTCATGCAGGATTTAAAATATTTTTAATTATTCTTTTATATATATAGACTGAGATTTTTTTTTCTCTTGTGGGAGTCGGATGGTACGCGAGTAAAAATCCACTCCGGTGTTATCTATCTCACACACAACAGTTGACAACATTGACGTGTTTTAAAGGCCATCCCTCTTTTGTCCGCTAGAGGGCAGTGTCTCTATCTCCAACAATCCGTGAATCATTTGTTCATTAGTTGTTGTTTTTTAACAAAACGGGTAGTAAAAAAATAAATTTGAAAAAAAAAAATTGTTTTCTCAATATTCATTCCAAAAACCAAAATAAAACAAAAGTGACAACAGATCTTATTTCCAACATGTTTGTTGTACAAGTAAGGCGTTCTTCTGCTACCAATTATGTCAAATAAACACACAAAAGATCCGCTTTCCGTTCCAATTTCAAAGTTTAAAAAAAAACGGGATATAGCGAATTCCCGTTAAATGAAAACAGCAACACTGCCTACAGCGGAAAGAGTAAGGATTGCCTTTTCCACACATGTAAGAGACTTGTGTGTGTGCGTGTGAGAACATTTTGAAACGGCGTGCCTGCTGATCCACAAATGCACATTCGACACGCAACACGCAGAATTGAATATTTACACGATAAGTCATGATAAATTACCCCCCCCCCCCCCCCCCCCCCCCAAAAAAAAAAAAAAAACAACAACGTGAAAATCACGAAGATAATGGTGGACCCGAAAAGCAAATCTTGGTGCAACCTAATGTTTCAATTCAACAACATAAATATTTTGTTATTTAAGTGAGATACATTTGTGAAAATCACAAATACTTGTGGATTTGAAAAACACGTGAAAAGCACTGATGCATTTGTGTGAATAATTTTGAGACAAATCTCTCCCCTATGTGAAGCCATCATTCTTCCATTGTGGACATCAGCTTTGGGGTGGAAAACATACAAAACAACATTCAAGCCAAACGCTTTTCTTGATTGACTTTTGATTGACAGCTGAGTTCGACTTGTGGGCGTGCTAGCTAACGCGCCACCTTTGTTGATATTGTTTTACATAGCTAGCAAGCTTCCAGTGCGAGTAACAATAAACAAACTAGAAGGCCTCAGTGTCGTAATTATGCTCCTAAATAGTGTACATACATTCGTGCATAAATGGTAAATAGACAGTTTAAAAATGTTTAAATTACTCACTGAAAACACAGCTGCCAGTCACTGGGGGGGCTTGGTCACAAACCGGATGTGTACAATTATTCTTCTTTTTCTGCTGCTGCTGCTGCTTCTTCGTCTTGTTTTTAGCGGGTTGGTTAGGTCTCCTTGGTGCATATCGCCACCGACTGGACAGGAGAGCACAAAGCCATTTAGCAATCTATCTATCTACCGTAGGTCAAAGAATGTGTACGACTGTACGGTATGTGAAGGCTAAATTCAGACTGAAAATAAAACTTTTTTTTTTTTTAGACTTTTCCTTACTCTTTCCAGACAACAAAAAAGAAAATTAAGCTTTATTTCAATGTTGGTGTTTGTATTTTGAAATAAAAATCAAATAATGAGTCGTTTTTTCATATGTTTAGATAAAATAAAACTAATTATTAGAATTTTACTTACTCGTTCCAGGAAGCAAATTAGAAAATCAAGCGTTATTTTCGTGTTTTGATATTTTAAATGACAATCAAATAAGGGGTCTTTTTTTTTTTTCATTTTTAATATCTGTTTCCAAACGAAATATCCCTGGCGATATGCATGTTTGCCACCTGTTGACCAAAAAGTCAAGTTGTTGTTGTTTCATGTGCGTCCAGCAGGAGGCCTCGTGGACGCAGGTGAGCAGTTGGAAAAGTTGTTTCTGAATTTTCCTCAAGACATTTTTCATGCTGTCCAGCATCTGGCTCGTTTTTGGCCCGCATGCATCTGCTTCAGATTAACTTTAGTGCGTCCACGTGACTTTTTGCACCTTTTCTGCACCGCACCCATTAAAATTCAGCACAGTGCACTCCAGCACCAGCAGTCCACACCTCAGGAGTTGATCTGATGTTTAGGGAATACGTGTAGTTATTATTTCATATTTCTCATCTCATTTTCATCTTTCTTTGAGGGTTTTGAAGGCATCTTGTGCGTGTGATGTCTCCGGTGTGTCGGCAGGCTTGCGGCAGTTTGTCCAGCTTGGCGGGCTGGGTGTGCCTCATCGTCGCCACGGCGACCAACGATTGGGTGCGCACCTGCGACTACAGCGTGGCCACCTGCGTGCGGATGGACGAGTTGGGGGACCGCGGCCTGTGGGCCGAGTGCGTCATCGCGCCCGCGCTCTACCACTGCACCGCACTCAACCAGATCCTCAATCTCCCCGGTAACCTGCACGACCTCAAACACTGCCACCGCCGCGACGTCCTCAGCATCATGACGTCATCTTGACACGATCACATTAATACGGACATCTCGTAGCGTGTGCGAGTGACAGAGACAAGTGCGTTGAAATCGTGCTGTTTGGTATGTATCATCGCGGTTCTTTTTTTGTTTTGTTTTATGAAGTGTTTTGTCAGCCCACGTGCAGGCGTCCCGTGCCATGATGGTGTGCGCGTGCCTGCTGGGTCTTCCTGCCATGTTGTTGGTGCTCACCTCCACTTCGTGCGTTCGTCTGCCACATGACTCCGCCGCCAGCAAGAAGAGGCGGGCCCGGGTGGGCGGCGGCCTCATCTTACTCATGGGTGAGGGCGCGTGTGTGTGAGAGAGTGAGTGAATGAGAGAGAGAGAGAGAGAGAGAGAGAGAGAGAGAGAGCGAGCGAGCGAGCAGTGTGCCAGTGGGAGTATGTGTGTGAATGTAAAAGTTTGTGTGAGAGTTTGTGTTTTTGTGTACATGACTGTAAATATTTAAACGTGTCCATTTTGTGTGAATAGTGTGTGAGTTTTAGCATGAGTTAGTGAGTTCCTATGTGTGCCCCAATAGTGCGTGCGTGAGAGAGTTTGTGAGCATGAGAGTTTGTGTACGCGTGAGTGTGTGAGTAATGCCGCGCGTGCGTGTGTCCTCAGCCGCGCTGGGCCTGGCGTCCACCGTGTGGTTCCCGGTGGGTGTCCACCAGGACTCCTCCCGTGGCCTGGTGGTCAGTGATGCGGAATGGAGACCTAATGTACCTGGGTTCAAATCCAGACACATCCCTTACAAAAGCTAGCTCAGGCTAGGCAGACTTGGATGGGTAGGCCGGACAAGCACTGGACAGTGTGAGCGAAGATAGGAGGAGGGTCAGGCAGGATAGGAGGGGGAGGTCAGGATAGGTAGGGAGAAAAAAAAAAAAGCCTCAGCCTTGCATCCAGCCAATCGCCAGTGCCTCCAAAGTGTTTTGATACATGACAACATTTATAGAAGTGAAAGCAAGCAGGCTGCGCACTAGGCGCGGTGGCGCTGCTCAAGTCGCACACACAAACATTGACAACAGGCAGCTTAAGTGTTGTGTGCTTGACGAGCTCGTGTGTGATGTCACTTACTTCTAATGACACACGCAAACTTAGTGGCGCCAAGGAGGACGTGAGTACATCTGACATCTTGCACTCAAGTGCCATGTACTGCACAACATCATCATCACACACTTCTGGACATGTTTTGAAGTGACAATAATGTGAAACAAGTTAATAAAAAAATATATAATTTTTTTTTTAAATTAAACATTACATTTTTTTTTTTTTTTAACTAACTTGACCCACATCATTGTCATTTAAAAACATGTCCATAAGTGTCTGACGATGTTCGTGTTGTCTATGTGTGAGGCAGAAGTTGAGTGAGAGAAGTCGGCGCACTCATGTCCACCTTGTGGTGCAATGTGATATCACACATCAGCTCCTCAGGCACACAACAGAGCTCAATACTCACACGGGTCCAAATGCAGGTTGCGTCAAGTCTGTGGGTTGCACCTTTGAGCCCGAAGCCTCCTTCATTGTCTCCGGTAAGGCTGAAAAGACAAACACAAGCAGTGAGTAACACTCCTCTGCACAAAAAAAGTTTTCTCTTTCATTCTAATATTGATGTCATATTAGCTTAAGTGGTAAAGTTTCACTTTTAACACGTACATTTTCCAAATGTGCCCACACGTAATGAGTATGTGTGAGCAATCAGCTGGTTGCTTTCTCTCCACACCTGACAGAACTAACAACTCATGCTTCTTTTAATAAACTGGTCAACCAGGCTTCAAAGTCCTCCCACTGAAAATACTCCGTTTATGTGCTAAAATATTGAGTAGTTCAATATTGTTCAACCATAGACAAAAAATAAAACTACTACAACCGGCAACAAAACTACTCCTCTGATATCATTAATCATATATAAATCGCCCGAAAATTCATGTGGACATCTATACTCACACCCACTTCAAATTATTATTAAAATTCAGTGAGTAAAGATTTATTCATTTATTTTTTTGTGCTCACGCCTAAATCACTATACACCAAGTTATTTATGTGAGCAGCAGCTAGAAGAACGTCTTCGTGTCAGAGCAAAACATGCTTGGGGGAAACAAATTACTGCCGTATGTTGTTTTCCGAGTTGTGTTAAATAAACACAAATTAAATATAAGATAAAGGCTCATTTTCCGTTTTTCAATTTACAAGTTTTAAACAAAAAACGGGAGATGGCTTAATCCCGTTCAATACAGACAGCAACACTGCTACCTAGCGGACACAGCAGGAATGGCCTTTCAACGCGTGAATGTTGAGAACTGCTGTCTGTCAAACTAACGTTTGTGTCAAAAACAAACGCACATTCGAAGCTTCACACGAAGAATTGCATATTTACAAATGATAAATCATGATGAATGCGCACACACACATGAAAAAACACATCGAAATCGCAAATATATTTGTGCATCTGAAAAACACGTGAAAATCACGACAGTATTTGTGTGAAGAATTTTGAGACAAATCTCTCCCCATATGTAAAGCCATCACTTCCAGTGCTATGGAAAACATACAAAACAACTTTTAAGTCAAACGCGTTCCTATTGATGTCCGCTGATAGTGTAGTGGTACACACGCCTGAGTTGTGTGCGGGCAGCGTGGGATCGATTCCCGCTCAGTGAGTGTCTATGTGTGCCCTGCGACTGGCTGGCGACCAGTTCGGGGTGTAGTCTGCCTTCGCCCATTGACGGCTGGGATAGGCTCCAGCAACTCCCCGCGACCCTGTATAGGATAAGCGGTTTGGAAGATGATGACAGGATGAGATGGCGTTCCTATTGATTGACAGCTGAGTGCAACTTGTGGGCGTGCTAGCTGACTAGCGACATTTGTTGATATTGTTTTAGATAGCTAGCTAGGTTCCAGTGACGAAGCGAGTAACAATGAACAAATGAACAAAATAGAGGGCCTAAGTGTCATAATTGTGCTCCTAAATTGTGTACTTACATATATTTACATATAAACGGCAAGTAGACGGTTTAAAATGTTTAAATTACTCACTGAAAACACGGCTGGTAGTCACCGGAAGACCTCCTCGTGAAACCGGATGTGTACACTTCTTCTGCTTCTTCGTCTTCCTTAAAGTTTTTGGGCGGATTACAACTCCTTGGTGCACATCACCACCCACTGTACAGGTGATCGCAATGGCATTTGGCAAGCAATGTTATCCTTCGATGTTATCTACCGTAGTTCAAAGCCAAAAGTCTTGCAAACGAAATTATTTCAAGTGTGGTTGATGAGTAACTAAATGAAAAATGAAATAATTTGTTTATTTAAATAATTAGCTGTTGTGTCTACATGTAATTGTTATCTCATTTAAATGTTGAAAATAAACAATGTTGTTCCCTGTATATTCCAAATAAAACCGGTTCCACCGTATTTAGCCATGTTCAACTGATTTTATTTTTCTGTATATCAAAGAAAGCATAATGGAGACCAAACACAAAAAAGGCAAGGTACAGTGAGGGGGGGGGGGGGGAATCAGAGGTCTAACAATACATAACAACACTGCCACTATTATTGTTCAATATTCAGAGGAATACCATACTCAGTCTGAGCAGAGGGGTGGCATGAAAACAATAATGAATCAATAAAAACTCAAAACAGTATGAGTAGTAATGGTAAATCGAATAAGTAGTAGAACAGTTATAATAATAGTGATAATCAAATTGACAATGAAATGTAAGATAATAAAAGCAGATCTCCATAAAAACCTATTTCATTTGGACAGTGCAACACCGCATTTGTTTGTCTGTGTGTATTATCCCAGTCTTGACATCCGAGCACTCACATACAAGATGATTCCCAACAGACTTAACGTTTTCAAAGAAATGAAAGAACACTGCCACCCTTTTTGTTTAAAGACACACACCGATTCACTCGTCATGTTGCATCCGTGGCTGTGTTCATTTTTGAAATGTCTGTAACTTGTGCAAATATAGTGAACTAGTGCAAGAGTCAAGTTCTTTACAGTTTGCATTTGTGAACACCTCTTGATTGCTTTTTGGTTGTTGTTTTTTTTAAATGGCAGAAAAAAAAAAGATTACTTTGGAATATCACTTCTTTTTAATATATATCCTTTACAAAAAGATCATTTTAGTTTTGCATTTTAGTCAAAACTATAACATTAATATACAAATTCAAATGGAAGGAAAAAAGCTCTTTAGTGAGTCGTGTGTCCTTCAACACAGCACCATCTTAGTAGCTCTCAGTCAAAATGATACATTGCGAGAATGGAATATCCACGAGCGGGCTTCAGGATATTAGTGAAAGCCAATTTCCTCCCTTGTTTGGTTAGCACATATCACGTCCCATTTCACAGCATGTGCATTACCAGTATTAGTAACTGAACAAGAAGTGGCGGGTGGTATTGGGGGCGGGGGATTGAAGAAGCACTGCACTCCTGTCTTGAAAAGTTAGTCGGCGCTTCCAAGCTAACAGTGAATTTCTAAAATAAAATTTCAAAAAAAATCTGTAAAAGGATTTACGCTTTTAGGCCATCTTATTTTAGAGACACACTACTCACAAAAAGTTATGAATAACAGGATTTCAGGAGAAATTTCCAGGATGAACCTAAAATGCACTGAAACATTTTACATGTGAACTTCATTTGACCTCTAAACTTTTTAGTGTACAGTACATGTCCAACTCTTCAGCATGTCAGTACTTCTTGCTCAACATATGGTTATAATGCATTTTTGGTTCTTCCCAAAATTTCACCAGAAAGCCCAATATCCCAAAGCTCTTGTGAGTAGTGTTTGTGCACGGCATGTCATTAGGGTGGGAAAGAGAAACCCACAAGATGATTTTTAGTAACTAATTTTCACGCAACACCACACGAGTTGGCCATTTTTTTTTTTTTTATCCTTGGCTGAGAAAAAAGCTGGCGACGATTTAACAGGCAGGATTTGCTCAAGTTCTATCAAAAGAATGACATTCAGATAGCCCCCCCCCACGTAAAATCAATTGGGGACAGCGCTTGATTTCACTTGCATACCCCGTAAGCTGTGCTTCTTGCACAATATTATGCTTACACCTAAAGCGTGACTCAAGAGACTAGCAAGAAAAAAAAAAAATTATATTAAGGCATCCAACATGCATGAATGCATCTTTCCATAAAAAGACACTGGCATTAGAATGCTTAAAAAACATTTCAAACAATGTAATATGCGTCAAAGTGCGGTATGCCAAGATTCCTTGCAATTTCTATAACTTGTTTTTTTTTTTTTTTGTCTGGATTGTCATGACTATAAACATGGGAATGGGGGGGAGTGGTTGGGATAAGGGGTGGGGTTTAAAAGCCCTATTCTCTGTTAAGTACCTCTATTGTATCCCAAACGATGTACACGCAACACTCGGCAGATCACATATCCTGTAGCAAATTAATAAAAGCGACAGTCTACACGCGTCACATTTGTTCTGTCCATTCATGTCATACACAAGCAATCTTTGCTCTGAAGATGAAAGCATTCCCCAAAAAATAGTCCACAGGAGCAAAGTAGGAGTTATTACTGTCAATATTTCATGTTATGCCAAATCGTGACATGGTGGAGCAACACCTTTGAATCAGTCTCTTCAGTTCAAGCCTGGGAAGTCACGTCCCTTTAGAGTTTTGTATGAAGGTCGTTGAAATTAAAAAGGTTCGGTCGGGTAAAGGGTGAGGCGATTTAAAAGACGTATTTATCCATCACTCACGCAGCAAACTGATGAGATCAGCAGCAGCAGCAGCATGGGAACTGTTTGGTGTTGATTCGGGGTCAACTTGATGAACGTGTCCATTCGAGTCATCAAAAAGGTTGAAAATTGGAAACTGGGTGCTGGGGGGGAAAAAAGCCAACTTCAAAACCAAAAACAATTAAGTTAGGTGGTGAGGAATAGTGCTCAAACGTGTTTATTAAAATTGGAGGAGCCCAAATGGGTCCAAATAGTCAGTGTGCAGACCAATCCTGATCTGATTTTTTTCCTCTCTCTCTTTTTTTTTTTTTTTTTTAACTGTTGCTGGTAGCCGCAGGTGGAGGCAACTCAATGACAACCACGCCCTCGGAACCGGAGCCGGAGCCGGTGACCGTAGAGGAATGGCAGACCTGCAAGTTGAGGTTGCCGCCGCCCGAACCTCCGTTGCCAGTTCCGTTCTTGTTGACGAGCGCGCTGGGCTGGCCAAAGTTAGTGGTGCGTAGCTTGGCGAGGTGAAGCGACGAGAAGACGTGGGCCCTGGCCCCCGCCCGCGATTCGAAGGAGACCTTGCAGACCTCGCAGCAGCCCGTCAGCGTCTCGTTGGGCGCGGACTGGCCGCTGGCCGGGGAAGTGGGAGACTCTGTGATGGTGAGATGAACGGGTTTGGGCAGGATGGGACGGTTGGCTTTGAGAGCGTTGTACTGCAGGTAACTTCCCGAGCTCATGAACACCTTCGCGCCGGCTTGAGGACCCTGCGAGTGTAGAAAGACAGACCAAAGGGAAAGAGTTAAGAACGGTGGATGTCAGACTTAACAGCATCCAGTGTCCTTCCACTATATCGGAGTCCGTCTACTGCCACATTGTGAAGTTATTTGACAAAAGCGTCTACTCTATTATGGAAATCCCCACTAAATTGCAAAAATCTGCAGTTAACAGCAATTTTTTTTTTTAAAAGATATATAGATACCGTTAGACCAACGGTACACTAAATCACGTTTCCGTTCGGTTCGTTTTTTTTTTTTTCGGTACAAAAAAAATTTTAAAAAATGGATTTTTTTCCTATATTTTTATTTTGAAAAGATGTCAAGTAAACTGTACTTTTTTTCAAAAAAATTAATAAAAGCGAACCATTCGGGTGATATTCAAAGAAATTACACCAGAATAAAAAATACACTAACAATAAAGATCTCTTCATTTTGTAAATTATTTAGACACTGAAATCTTGAAACACTCAGCAGCAAGAGCCTGTGAGACATCTAAGTATTCAAGTTAAAGCCAAGTTGTAATATATACAGTACATATATACACTTGTGACGAAAAAAATACATATAATAACAGTTACAATTATTGCTAACTATATTAAAACTGTTTTTATAATGAAAAAAAAAATAAAAAGTCTTTATGAAATTGTATACACTTTTTAGGCATTGAAATCTTTGAATGTTCAACAACATATTGTAACGAATTGGGTTATCTGTGTTGTGGTCGGATTTGTGTGTTGTTGACAGCACACAGTTAAAATAAATAAAAATAAACAAAAAGATCTCTAAAATTTTAGGGGGGATTATCGTTCTCTTCATGGGTGCTTCAGCACCACGCCTCCCAAGGTCCCAGCCCCCTATTTGAGAAGGACTGCCCTCGACTCAAAAAGTTTGAGAACACTTGGATTTAAACAACCTCTTAAGGGTTACTGCAATTGCCAGATGGAGGGTTGCAGTTAATTTATGTAAAATGTGCAAGCATATGATTGACTCCAACTAAATACTTTTATCTGACACAATGTCAACAAAAACAAAGAAAAATCCATCTCTGGTCAATGAATACAATACATTGGTAAGAGCACTTACAAGACAAATGAATAACTACAGATGATCCTTGATCACCACTAGATGGGAGTGTGGTTCATTTTGAAATGTCATGTCATGTCATGTCATCTTCCAAACCGCTTATCCTATACAGGGTCGCGGGGAGTTGCTGGAGCCTATCCCAGCCGTCAATGGGCGAAGGCAGACTACACCCCGAACTAGTCGCCAGCCAGTCGCAGGGCACACATAGACACTGTCACTGAGCGGGAATCGATCCCACGCTGCCCGCACACAACTCAGGCGTGTGTACCACTACACTATCAGCGGACATTTTGAAATGTCTTTCTAATGTAATACACCCAAACCCAAAATGTTAGCGGCTACTTATCATGACAGGCATGGGCAACTCGGCCACTCCGAGTGCGGCCCACAGGCTGCAAGTGGGCCATCCCTGTAAAAAACTCAAGAGTAGCCCTCGGTAAATATTTTGGGGAGAAAAAAAAAAGTTTACTGTTGCCGAGCCACTGAAAGATGTCATACTATTGTTAACCACAATGGCAGACATTGCTCACTAGCACCTCCAACCCAGAGGCTGGAATGTGATGATTACTTTAACTGAATCGTAAATCGAATGGGTTAAAAATCGAATGGATTTTGCATATTTGAAAGGTACCCAGCACGCACCAACACATGTGTCATCAATCTATTTTTGGTTTCTGAATGATGTACACCATCTTACCAGTTTTTCTTGCTGCAGCCTCCAGCGCTTCTCCTTAGCTCTTGTGTTTTGGAACCAGATCTGCACCACCTTGAGGGGCAGGCTGAGTTCGGCGCCGATAGCCTCGCACTCCATGGCGTTAGGGTGGGCACAGGTCTCGTAGCAGGACTGCAGAATGGAAAGTTGCAGGCAGGACAAGTGTGTGCGTGGCCTACGGCTGGAAGAATGGGCCAGGAAGTTGTTTTCCGTGGGGCTTGATTTACCCAGGACAGGGGTGGATGAGCGGGCCACCTTCGCAGAGTTGGGGGTGTTGGGGCTGACCGGCGCAATGCTCGGGGTGGGAGGAGGGGGGATGGTACGGGGAGGAGCATGAGAGGGAAGAGCGAGTTGCTCCCGTGACAGAGTGTTGATCCTGATCGAGGCTTTCGAGTTCCAGTAGTTAAGGCCGTTTGGTTTCTGGGGCAACACCGTTGTGGAAGGAGGCCTGTTATCGATGGGCATCGTGGGCAGCTTGGGCACCATGCGGTTGGTCGGCCGAGGCGCCGTTTCATTCTCGTCGTCCACCTCGTCGTCAGTTTTGTCTTCCTCGCTCTCCTCCTCCAATTTCTTCTGCTGATTCAGTCGAGGGGCAATGGAAACAGGATCCTTGGGAGGTGTTAAAAGCGCGGGGACCATGCTGGATGCGACTTTGACCATGGTGACATTGCTGGTGGTTTCGAGCTTGGTCTTTGGCACCGCCGAGGCACTGCTGCCCACCGCGGGTGCGGCGGGGACCACTTCCTTGGGCTTGATTGGAACAGGAGTGTTTTTTTTCACCATTACGGGTCTGCTCTCGGCCTTGATGAGGGTGCGCACAATTGGCGCCGTTGTGATGTAGCCGGTGTTGTTTTCAACGGGCTTGTTGGAAAAAATGGGCTTGGAGAGCGGCCAGGTGAATTTGATGAGCGGTTTGCCGACCGCCGCCAGGGTGCCGTCGCTGATGAATCGGACCTCGCCTTTCCGTTCCCTCGCCCGCATGTTCTGGAACCAGATCTGAACAACTTTTTTGGGAAGGTGAACCCATTCTGAGATTTGTTCAAACTCGTGTTTTCCGGGGTTGGGATCTTTGAAATAGCATCCATAGAGTATGTCAAGTTGTTCGGCTTGAATGATGGTCCTCGAGCGCCGCATGTCACGATACCGCTTCCCTTTGGCCTTCCTCTGCTGTTGCTCCTGCTCCTTATCCTTCTCTTTGTCATTATCACTCTGCGCCACGTTGGTTTTCTCATCAGGCCTGGTGTAAATACTGGCCTTTGTCAGCTTACTGCTGTTGACCAGATTCACGCGGCTATACGAAGAAGGCATGGTGGCAAGAGAGTCAGGCTTAACCTGAACAACAACTAAACCTTGAGACGTAGGCCTCAGGCCAAGGCCATCCAGCAGCTGACCTTTCTGTGTTGAAATTTTGTCGACCAGAGATGAGGAGGAATTGTTCTTCCCCATACTAAGGTCCAGCGCAGTCTCACAGTCGCCGCCGTTGGACAAGTATTGAGAGGATTGGCTCACGGGAGACGGCGACTGTGAAAGTAGAGAGCCGCTGGGGAAGCGTGCGATGGAAGCTGGGTTGGAGAAGACCGGCACTTTGCTCCCAACTCCAACTAATGAGGGTGTTAGTGAGAGGACATAAGGGCTGAGGAATTGAGCGGAGAAGGGGGCAAGAGACAGGGGGAGCGAGTGTAAAGCGCCACTTGGAATCTGGTCAAGAGAGTAGGGCAGCGAACTTGGGGGATCCCCTTGGGCTTCCAACTCGAGGTCCACATCAGGATCCAGCCTCTCCCTTTTCACCTCCACCTCATGTTCAAACTCGCCCTTCCTTTTTTTCTTTGCGGACTTATGAGTCCCTCCGCCGTCCTCATCTTCGTATTCGTCCTCTGCATCGGAGAGAAAGACCGTTGTGGAGCGCAAGACTTTTCCTCCAATCGAGCCTTTCTCGCAATGAACCTCGTGTTGCACTTCGTCTTTGGCGGGGCTCTCCGGGGCCTCCCGACAGCCTCCGTTCTGACTTTCCTCGTCCGTCACAATCACAGAGGTGTACACCTCATTTTCCGAGTCAGAGGTCAGGCAGGAATCTTGACCCTCTCTCCCTACACTTCTTGGCCTGCGCTGCCCTCTTGTGCGAGACAAATCAATGGCCTGACTACCGGACATGTCGACATCCTCTTCCTCTTCTGCTATAATCAAGGAGTTTTCTTCGTCATCAAAGTCATTGTCGCTGCTTTGTGTGTTCCTTCCAAATCCTGATGAGCCATGTCGCTGCGTGAGCTCCGTGGCTCTCTGTCTCTGTTTGGCATATCTGGCTTGGCAAAGCCACTTCCGCACCTCCTCCTCCGAAAGCCCCACCTCTCTTCCCAGCGCCTCGCAGTCCTCGCGGGGAGGACTAGCGGCATCCGCCTCGCTTCGCGACTCAAAGAAAGCCCAAAGAACCTCGGACTGAAACTCGGACAACACGGGAAGTTCCGGATAAATGGAGCCCATGGTATTGCAACGTAGCCGATATTGGTTGCTTAAGGCGTTTGAAAGTGGGCTGGACTTGGGGGTGCCAACAGATCCACAAGGGCTAGTTGGTCTTTGTGATTTTTGTGGAGTGGAATCGGGGCTAAGCGTGAGATTCAAATGTACGGGGCTGTAGCTAGGGTTACTAGGCATTGATGGAGAAGGTGAGAGGTTATCTGTCGGGAGGCTCTTCTCTATTGGACTTGCTGATTTTTCATTTCCCACATCCACCTGATGGGCCAAGGGTCGGCTATCGCTAGGCGCCTTCCGACTGTCTTCATGACTCTCAACTTGCACTTTGCTTTCTGTATCAGGACAAGCCTCTTCCTCTGGTTCTTCTGTTTTTACGCTCTGCTTCGCCTTGATCTCATCCAACGGCTTCTCAATACTCTCCTGTTTCATACTCTCCCCAACTGCTGGTGTATTAGTCGGAAGTGCAACAGGGGCCCACTGGTTCTGTAACAAACTAAGTCTTTGGGTCAGGAGGGCTTGCTGCGCTGCATTGAGACCTACAAATGGCACACACTGGGTAAGGAGCTGTCCTTGCTGGTTCTCTGGAGACTGCTGGGCTTGCTGGGCTTGGAGCCCGTTCAGGATCAACGGCATGACCATGTGGTGCTGAGGCACAATCTGAGATGCGTCGGGACCAGTCGGGTGGCCGGGTGCAAACAGGGAGGGGAGGAGGGGGTGTGGGAGAGTGTTCGGGCTGGATGTGAGGAGGGTGAGAAAGGCTGAGACAGCCTGAGCAGAGGCCACAGGAGGGGCGATGAGGGAGGGGGCCACTTGTGATGTTTGGGTGGGCTCCGCATCTCTTGCTGTCGTCACCACCATGGTTCCAGTAGTAGCGCAATTTGTGGCGGTCGCCACCTTGCCGGTTCCACTTGCAGGAGTGCTCACTGTGGTCTTTGGAGTACTGGCGTTGCTGTCTCCACAACTACCAAGGACACCTGCGTTGTTCACAGCGTTTCTGCTGCGCGTCTGGTGCAAGACGGATTTCATATGGCTCTCAAGGGTGATGGAATGGTTATAAGAAACTCGGCATATAGCACACTGGTAGGGTTTGTTTGATACATATGGCCGGGAAACAACAGGCGCGGAAGGAGCTGGAGGGTCAATTTCCCCACCTTGTGTTGTTGTCATTCTCCGAATGTGGGATGCAGAGTAGTAATGAACACACAGAGCAGTTCTGCTGGGAAAGCTTTCCTGGCAGGCGTTGCATTTGAAAAGAGTGTTATTTTCAGCAGGCACACCATTTTTACCAGCCGAATTTGGACTGCCGTCTGCCATGTCTTCATTTTCAGCGGCAGTTTGTTTGGCTCCCGTCATTTCGTTTGCCTCATCCTCTGGCTCTGGTTCAGCTTCACTACCCTCCCGGTCCAACATTCTGTCTTCTTCCATCTCCTTATCGCGATGTTGATGAGGGGCGTCTAAACAAGGCCGGCAAAGTTTGGAGCTGATGTCTTCAGGTGGCCTCACTTGTGTACAGACTGCTGCTGATAGAACAGATACACACGGCTGAATAAATGTCACATATTAATATGGTGCTGGTCAGACAATATAAGACATGGGGTTTAAACTTAGAATGCAACTGTAATTAAGTCACTAAATTAGTATGTTAATCAAACAAACCTAGATTAATAAATGCAGTCATTCCATTCACAATGTCCTTGGTTTTCGACTCCTACAGCGTATTCAGAGTAGGGATTATCGGCCGGGCTAATGATCTGCAGTTTGACGAATATCAGTATTGGCCTTTTTTTTAATAAATTTGGCCAATAATACATACATTTAAAACTGTGTTAACTTAAAAGAACTGTTTACATTGTCAGTTAACTTTATAAGAGTTTCTTTCTACTGACCCTGGGAATAATCTGCACCTTTTGTTTTTGATTGAAATCAAAACAAACAAGTGAAATTTTAACATTTCTTTCATTTTGAAATTTTGGAGAACTTTATTTACTGTTGAAGACTATAGGGAGATATTGTTTAAGTTTTTATTTAACTTTTAAGACATTCTGATGACGCTGGGAGCTCCCTGAACTTTGCTAGAATTTTACAACAAAGATGTATATTGTTAAACATTTCTAATAATGAAAAAAAAAAAAATCCTTTTAACTGAAAATGAGTATCGGCTCCAAAAACTGGTTATCGGCCTTCTTGCCCACTAATAATTGGTATCCGTCGTGGAAAAAAACAAAACAAAAAAAAAACATACTGGTCTATCACTAGTTCCGACTGTGGGGTACAAATTCGGGTTAGCAGTTAGTCTATTCCTAAGATAACATAGTAATAAAGTCATAATTACAGTTTAAAAAAAACACTTCTAGGTCATAAATATAAAAAAATAATCATTCAAAAAATTAAAGAATATCCTTACATCACTGTGTAAACTAGTTCACTGCGTGCCGTTTGTAACTTCAAATTAACTCTTGACAGGACCATCGTAAATCAAGGAACACTGTGATTATTTTTTTTAGATCCTAGTAACCCAGTCCAAGCATAGCATTATCCTATGTTGAATTTGATCATTAAATATTTATTTTAATAAATCAATAAAACAGGGAGAACGACATTTTTTCCACAATTACCTGAAGCTATTGGAGCACCTTCGTTCTCTTCTTCCCTTGCACCCTGTTTCAAAACAGACTGTTTAAAAAAAAAAAAATAAATAAATAAATAAATAAATAACCAAAGGAGAGAGTCAGCAAATAATCCGATAGCAACGGCTGGTTCAGATGTGTTTTCAATTCCACAACACTTGGGCGTGACCCATTGCTGTGTGGCTTGATTACACATAGCAGCTATGGAATGCCTTTAATTTTCTAATTAGCCTAAAGGCACTCATATAGCTGACTCCTTTTATGCACCAGTTTCTGAGAACACAAAACCGTTACACAAAAATACACTGCACCCATTTCAGATATATTAAACACAAACAGATAATCTTGTCCGGAGCAATTATGAAGTTTGCTACGTCAAGCAAGCCTCGACTCTAAACTGTGGACGTTTTTGCAACATAGAAGATTGTCAATGCTGACAAACTCTCAAAAGCGCACTTATCTTTGTCCTCTCAGAATCTGAAGCATTCACAAGCACTTGATTAACAAGTGAAAGTTATCAAAAAGATGACCATAAATCGCAGTATGATGAGATTAAGGATTAAGAGAAAACAACAATTCCACAACAAAAAAAGTAACATGACTATCAAGTTGTCAGATTCAACAAAAACTGACTCTCTCATAAAACAGATGATTGTATTGTCCTGTGTGCATCAAAAGTAATTGCTCAACCATGTTGCTTTGATAGATTGGGTAGTATTGCTGGGCCACACTTACGATGTCTAACAGTTTGTCAACACACGTTGGAAGTACGCTGTGTTGCTCAGTGAGGTGTCGAGACAGGGAGGCTTGGTCTTCTTGGCCTTTTTGGCACAGAGGGCACAGCCATGCTGCTGTGCCATTGCTGTAATTGCTAGCCTTCTCCCCAGACTCCTCCTAAAAAAGTAAAAAAATAAAATTAAAAAAAAAAAAAAAAAAATCAATAAAAAAAATAAAACTACAAGCAGTTGGGAGTCAAACTTCAGGTTTTTCAAGCATGGCAGAACACATTTGCATGAATATACTTGTATTTAAAAATGAGAAGTTACCTAATCTAATTAAAGTGCTTAATTAAGAGAGCCTGTTTAGTAAGAGAGAAACCTTGAAATTCAAGCATCTTTTCTGAAGTTGGAAGCACTTGTGAGAAGTATGAACGCTGCTTGCGTCCATTTAAAAAGGCAGCACAAAAAACTTCCTTGTTGACAGTGAAGTGGTTTCATATCATTGCATATGATCACTGCATATGAGATTTAACACCACAATCCAGGCAACATTCCTGCTAAGTTAGTCATGTCGTGGCAGTCTTTGAAATGCTTCTCAAAATGGACACTCAATTGCTTATTAAATGGAAACATCAATTTGGCATCCACATGGTCATTTCAAACATGGTGTTTCTGTCAACTGAAACAACAGACATAGGGATAATAAGCGGTGCTAAAACTTCAGCTCGTATTACCGTTGCAAATTGTAATTATCATTACTACTATATATAGCATCTCTGAGTGCAGTAGTTGCTGGCGTCGGGGGTAATCCTTGCATCTCTAAAACCATCACATTTCAGGAAACCCCCAAAAAATAACATGGTTGTTGAGCCACTAACTTTGCATCTTCAAAGAATGCAAGCAATTTTCAATACTTTTGATTCCGTCAATACTTGAGACCATTAACACTAACACTCAAACCTATGGCCAATTCAAAATCTTCAATGGGCCTAATGAAGAATTAAACATGCACGCTGTACACAAGAAGGCCAGAGACTCCAACTCCCAACCTCAGAACTGTGAGTCGGACATGCAAACCACGACGTCACCTTCCTCCTATACTCGGGCTGGGGGATATGGAAGAAATTTCATATCTCCATATTCATGACAGACACCTCAATAACGATACAATATGTTGCATTGTATTAGGGCTGCATGAGTTTGGAAAAACATGCAATCTACGATATGGGTGTTAAATATTGTGGTAAATATTATTGCGATATTTAATGTTTTTTTAACATAGAATTTCATATGAAGCACATCTTTGCACGTTACATTACCACGATGACGATATTTTTCCATACAGTTTGCAGACCTACATTGTATCACTTTTTTGTAATCCCAAAAAAGATAGTGTCACTCAACGAACACACAGGTTGCTACAGAAATAAGACGTGAGTAATAACCATGAGGGAAAGTGATATTTTGAAAGGCGAGGCTCGCTCCCGTTCATTGAGTGGACCGGCGTGGCGCGCACCGCTTGTACTGATACTACTGATAACTGTGGTCATTTTGGTCACTATAAACTAGGGATATTCCGGATCAGGTTTTATGACACCGATACCGATCATGCATGAGTGAGATCGGCCGATACCGATTCCGATCACATGGAATATCTGTATATTTTTCCATTTATTTATGGTGACTGCTATTATGCAACATTATCTGAAAAAAAACAGCCATATTATTGCCGTAATTTTGACAAAAATCTATGTATATTTTCAAAAGCATGAAGAAATACAAAACCGTTGCTGGCACAATACAACAATTAGTCAGTCGCAAAGATAACAGAAAAACTTAACAATTTACCAGCTTTTAGTAACAGTTTTTAACACATCAAAATAATCAGCAGTCTCAAAAGACTTAATTATGCAAAAAGTCAAATAAATAACATACCACCTAAACATTGCATGGTTCAGAATATAATCAAAGTAGAAAAAATAGTCACATGCAGGCTTCACTTGAACAATGAGTTCCTAAATTGAATGACTCCGGGACGTTATTGTCTTGTGCATAGACAAACTATCTTGTGCATTTGTCAACGAGAAAAAAAGTCACTGTTAATCTTTTAATCTCCCTGTAGCAGTAATAGCACTTATACTACGCTGTGTCCGCCTTTACTTTATTCAATGCAGTGAGCCTCGTAAACTCGTAGTCTCCCAATTGCCCGTTCTTCAAATGTCGGATTAAGTTGGTTGTGTTGAAACATTTGGCTATGCTCCCCTCCGCGAGGTACCTTTTCGTGGCATATACAGTATTACAAGACGCAAACTCCACACACACAGCAGACAATGCTATGTTCACACCAACTGCAGTGGGCGGAATATTCGATCAAAGCCTTTTATTGCCATTCAAATCACCCGCAGCTCATGCTTAGCAGCCTTGTGTTGCGTCTCTCCCCTCTGCTCGCAGCGGAGGCGCGGCTGTGTCAGGGAGCCTTTCTGGCGGCACGTTTCAATTGGAGTCAGTTAAGCTTGCGCGGGCGGGTGCGGTTGCGTACAGGGCGGCGGGAGTGATGCTTTTGGACGGAGGAGGGACGTCGTCGCGTATTAAACAAATAAACTTTGTTGCCATTTTGCCTCGCGGCAGCCAAGCATGAGCTGCGGGTGATCGGATGTTTTGATCGGCAATAAAAGGCTTTGATCGAAAATTCCGATCAGGTCATTTTTCACGGAAATCGGCCGATCATGATCGGTGCCCGATCGATCGGAGCATCCCTACTATAAACCATTTCATATCTTGTGTGACAATAGTGGCCGGAGTGATTAAGATCACAAACAGCAAGCACTAAACTGAGCGTTCACTCAGATTGTGCATGCTGCTGGAAGGCATGTTACATTTGTAAATTTACTAAGCTGCCAAATGTTTGGAATAAAGTTAACATTTTTTAAACCGGCTTCTACTTTCACATCAATGTGTTGTGTGGACATAATATTATCAGACGATCATATGCTCTCAGAAAAAAATGTATTAGACCACCTTGTTTTCAATTTCTTGTTCATTACCTAGCAGTAAGAAGGCAAATTTCAAAATAAACCTTAGTTACCATATAATATATGGACATCAATGTCTAGGTACGCCTTTGTTTTGAAGTAGTTCCCGGCAGCATGTTGCGGCGTAACGGCCGACTTGACTCATTTTCCAAACTGTGTTTTGGGGGGCATTTATTGCCGTCACAAACTGTTGCTTCCGATAACAATACAAATTTGTCCTGAAATACTGTTCACTCGCAAATCAAGGACGTTAAAAAACAACTTAACACTGACACTGTATTATGCGGCTAGTTCAGCGTTATAACCACCATCCGAGGAAAACCCTAACAATTATGTGGCCCGTGACAAAAAATTAGTTTGAAACCGCTGATTTGGAAGCTCCAAACCTGCATTACTCAATAGACTCCAAAATGTTTAAACAAGCGGTAAAGTTCTCTCTGCCACCTCTCTTCTAGCGAAACCTTTAGGATACGAGGCTCTAACAAAGGTATTATAACAATGTTTACTACTGGTAGGTTTGTAATACAGTACTAGTCTATTACCAAGACAGATATTCCAAACCGTCATGCGAGATCATCAGGTGTGTTGTGGGAAATAATCTAATTCCACTTAATATCTTATTACTATCTTTTATCCACCTATGCCAGCAATGTATAGTGGCAGGCAAAACAATGAAATGCTCTTCCACCACTAGTTGTTAATAGTTCGGTATACTTTTTGGCACATTTTTGTTTGATTGTAGGCTGAGAGATTTTTCTATGATAAAATACATGCCAGGTCTCAGTGAAGGTTGAGAAACACTGATTTGTAGTACATCAACAATCAAGCCCAAAACTTAACTGCCAGACATTCTTTCTCGTGCTGTGAAGTATCTGTCCATTTTAAAACCCTCATGCCACGACTAACCATCTATCATGTAGTCTCTTCTGGGTCTAAATACAGTCGATCACACTGAACTGCACAGAAAGAGTTTTCAAGGAGCAAAATACAGTATGTAACGAAATGCAAGCAAAGTTGGCCCATGCGGCGAACGAACTATCGACACTGCTACAATTCCTCACTTCCTCGTCATGCCAATTAGCAAGCTAGCAGGGGTATATGACCAGATAACACTCAGAGACATAAGATAGTCTCATATTTAAAAGCCCCACAGGGCGTAATTTGCGATTAAAAGCTAAAACTCAACTTGATTGGCGTTTCCGCGATAGTAGTCGACTAATTAGATTGCAGTCTAATTAGCTGGAGAAGCGAATCAATTAGCTAGCAAGCTAGGTTAAGCAGCCCCCCCTCCTCGCCCCGGTCTTGTAACGTCGCATAACAGAGGTCTTTCCGGTTACTTTACTTAAAAAAAATAAGTAAGTAGCAGACGAAATACATTGAGTGTAACTGTAAGAGAAACACACCACAACAGGGCTCCAGGCGAGTCCGAGCTCGGTCGTAAACAAAAAACGGGGAGTTCGAGTCGTGTCACTTCGCTAAGCTAGCACGGTTAGCATGCCGAGATAATTAAGCTCCGAACGGGGCGAGTCTCTCTCTCTCTCTCTCTCGCTCTCCACTCCCCCTCCTTTTCGAACTCCGCATGATCCAGGTGGCCCTCAACCGCAACCACTTCACCCTTAGACATTAAAACGCACTCCCTTGTTTGAGTCTTTACCCAAAACACGGCCCTCCAGTCGTCTTCTTACCCGTCGGGCATCTACTGGTGATCCGTCCGCCTCATTCCGCTTGCTTGCTTTGCTTGCTTGCTTAACAGCTCAAATTGAGGCCTAGCCTGACTAAAGCCATTTAATTAACGAACGTTCTCAGCTTACAGATGTGTTTCGAAAACACTCTCGCCTCCCCCTTCCCTCCTCCTCACAGATCTCCTTTTGATGCCCTCCCCCACCCCCTCCCGATCCGTACCTTTAAGCCCCCGCAGTGCAACACATGATCGTCCTACGGTGACATTTATAAAAGCGTAATTGGTGAGAGGAATTAAACGCTTGGTGAGGGTGTAAAAAAAAAAAAAAAAGAAAGCGACGACTTGAAGCTGGTAAGTCGCGAACGCCTCCCTCGACGATGGGGGTGGTCTAAAGAGAGTAGAGCAAGGGGAAAGACGGACAAAAAAAAGTTTGGAAATGAATGTTGGATTTCCAAAAAGGATCGGGATTAGTTCACAAGCGCAATCCGTCGCTCGATGGCACGATCCTCTATCATTCGCAGGCCTACCACCCACCTCGCCCCCCCACCACCCCCTCGTCCGAACCGATCGCGATTGGCGTTTTAATTAAGTTCGAAGCAATTAGCAAATGTCTCTCGTTTTTACCTGCATGGTCGCCGCTCCAGCACGCACACACGCGCACGCACGCACACGCTTTCCTCCGTGGGTTCTTCACAAGTGAAAAGTTTTGTTGCCTGCCTTCCCTCTCTCTGCTTCTCTCTCGATGTCTCTCTCCCCCCTCCCTCCATTCGCCCTCTCTCCTTCCCCTAGTAAACACACCACAGCTCCCCCCAAGGCTGATTGCTGACATTCAGAAGGGACATACACACGCCCGCGCACACACGCGGCCATCAAATCCCTTATGTAAACCCCCAGATATAACAGATGAATCGAAAATCCAAATGCAGGTATTTAAATTAACAATATGAAAAAAATAAAACAAATTGTTACTAATAAAGTTATACTCGTGTTTTACATTTGTAAGTTAAAAAATATCCACACATGCATATTTAAAAGCTTTTTAAATAAAAAATAAAAAGGTGCCCCCATTCTGCCAGTTCAAATAGTTCTAAAGCGAATTAATTAATGATACATTACAGAGATATAACCACTCAACTCGTGCGATACTCGCGTCAATTATGTCTTTATTTATAGGTAAAGAACCCGTGTGCCCAACACACGTCCCAACGGAGTAAATATTTGTTCAAAAACCCAGGAGATTAAAAAATGGGCACCATCTGCATGCTGCTGCGCTTACTGGGACAGGAAGTGATGGTCCTGAAAGCCCTAATAGGTGTCCCTAATTGCGCCTGTGCAAAATCTGACTTGCTGACGTGTAGGGGGGCTTCCGGAAATCGGGCGTCGCTCGTGTTTTGATGTCGATTTTCTGAGGGGAGTGAAGGACTTGACTTTGAACGGTGTGTGCGACTTTTGATAAACAGTGTAATACTAATAATGATCATGTTGGTGGTTTGCATAACTATCTGCAGGTAGCGTGAAATTGAATGGCACTCGCGTTTGATTTGCAGGGGACAGGTGCAACAGCTACGAGTTAAAATGCAACACGAAAGGGAAACGTGGTTATTAGCACCTTACGACTAATGTGCAACTGCTGAAATACCGAGTGAGCTGACCAGTGACATGAATTATAAACCTATTGGCTACAGAGTGAGCCAAAAGTAGGTGCAACGTTGTGCGCGCACAAACACACACACACAAAACAAAAACACACTAGGTCTTTGATTTACAGCAATTACACTTTTTGAATACATTTTAATCTCGTAAAGATTCCGAGATTAATTTTTCCAAGTTTTGGCAGAATTAAGCAAGATTTAGGGTTTCAAAATAGGGGGTTTATCCAGTGTTTGGGTTTCATGTTTAGGTTTTTCACCTGGGTAAGGGTTTTAAACAAGGGTTAAGGTTGTCAAATTAGGGTTTCTGTACTTCCTTCCTTCCCTCCCTCCTTCAATAAGTTAATTTTCAAAAGTGTATAACTGCACCAACTTTTGGCCATCCTGTATAATGTAGAAATTAAGTTAAGTGTTTTCAGCAAGGAAGTGTGTTTTAGAACATTTTCAAAGTATGCATTTACTAACTGTAGTCAGTGTGTTTTTACTTTTACTTTTTACTGTCATGTGAGATGAAAATTCTTTGTACATTGTCTATTAACATGGAGTTAATGTTCATAAGTAGTTAGAGCTACATGCCGTGGGACCACTAAGGCCAAACTTTTGATTTTGACAGAATTTTAGGAAATATATATATATATATATATATATATATATATATATATGGGGGTCCACTGTCTGTAATTCAAAATTTTACAACCTTAGGGACATTCCTGTGTAATACCTGCGGTGTCCATTTGTGCAAAAGTAGGTCATTTCTAAATATAAGTAGGGCAAGATGAACAAGAAAACAATATTTACGGTAATGGTGATAATGACTTCACCCTACAGGTTTGTGGTGAATTTAAAAATATTTTTTGTCATGCTATGTTGTGAATGTGCATACATTTCATTTCAGATGAATATAGAAGTGGAGAGAAAGTTTGTATGCAATGCCAACTGTCTGAAAACACTGGAAGAAATAGGAGGTATGTTTTACTGTCCTTTGCCTAACTTAAAGGGGACATTCTGTGGAAAAGTCCCCTTTTAGCTGCTTGCATACGAATAATTTAATGATATACATACTGTATATATAAACTTGACAATAGTTGGGTCTCTAAAGTGCCTGCCTACTGATCAAATGTGAGAGTGTTAAAACCGTGCTTATTTCAGCAATTCAAGGAATGGGGGGAAATACAGTAATCACATTTTCAGTTTTAATCAGCCTCCTTGGGCTGTCTCTTTCTCCCTTTTATATTTAGTATGTGCCGGTCAGTACCAATTCCAGGACCGATACTTTGACACCCCAAGATTTGACCTCACTTTAAGAGACGTGTGGCTGCGACAACGCAAAGGATGCTGGGAGCTCAAGTGTCCAACGGCGACAGTCAAAGGTGTAGAAGCGACAGAAGGAGAACTATCAAAAGCAGCCACGTTATGCACTCGCTACAAAGAGATCACCAATGTGGCTGATATTCATCTGAAGCTGAAGGAGGTTCTAAAAGACACTGCTGAAAACAACAAGTTCTCGATGACTGAGTGCTGTCAGACAGTAACCGACCTCCATGGTCTTGGCAACGCAGAAATGAACCGTGCGCCCGAAGAGTGTTGGGCAAGTGCTATGAACCTGGTATGCTTTGCGGAGTTTACCACTGTGAGGCGGACATTCACTTTAGAAGAGGATGGCGTGCACGTAGATCTGGACGAAGCAGACTTTGGCTACGGTGTAGGAGAGATAGAGGTCGTCATACCAGAGGGAGGAGATATGCAGGCTGCCCTGGACAAGATTGAGAGAACCGCAAAGAAGCTTGGTGAGCTCACAGCTGATATCTAATATCAGTATTATTGCTTCTCCTTCTCCCTTAATATTCCACTTCTCCAATGTCTTCGAAGTTTAATTTATTTCCCTTTTCTTCACAGGTGTGACTGGAGATCAGGTAGTAGCTGGGAAAATGTCTGTTTACCTTCAAAGAAACTACCCAGCGCACTATGCAAGACTACTCAGTCAACACATTTTGTAGACAACCAGGGAGTGACAACTTGGAGCGATGACGAGCCATCGGCAGTGCAGTTATTTTATTGTTGAATGTATAATTTAAGTACATACAAGTAAGCCAATAAATTATTTTCTCGCTTTTATTGTTGTTTATTGTTGTTGTCTTGACACTTATGCTGTAAAAGACATATGTTTTGCAAATGGAATCGTAATCCTGCTGCCCCTCTCGCAGTTAGGCATCAAGCCATGCTATGCCTACAACCCCAAAAATGTCTCTTGCCTGAAATGTTGTGCCATGTACAGTGCTCGGAACAAGAAATGGTGAATAGGACAGCACCACTGCAAATTGGCTGGCGACAAGTGGTTATTTGTCATCGCTTCATTAATTTGTTACTAATTAATAAGTCAGTTACTTGATATAGTATACTTTTTTGAGGAGGGCAAGGTGCGGGTGACATACATTTCAAATCAACAAGTTATAATTCAAACAGTTGTTATTTTTAAAGCGACTGCGTTTTTCAGTAAACGTTGATGTTATGACACGAGATAAACATTCTTAATCGACCATAAGACTTGTGAATGCCTGAATGCCTCTGTCAGATGGCTCAGTAGTTCTGAAGGCCACCAGATTTCATTTGTTTTGCCCATTTGTAAGTATCAATTAGGCAGATAAATGTAATAAAAAAAAGTACATACTGTTATGGCCTCGTATGCGGTCAAGGATGACACAGTCGCTGATCCACTTCAGTTGCTTTACTCCTATGAACGGTAATGCAATCCGATTCACTCCAGATCTGTTATCGGATGTAACTCATGTAACATCAAGCAGACTCACACTGACACACTGACACTAAACTGACTAACTGTCCCATTGCTCTTTCATCTTTGCTGATGTCACAACCGCCAATCATCAGGACCACCCCTAACAGCCCACAATCACAGTTGGCGATATAACACACAATTCCTCGCCCCGAGGGGCCAAAAAAAAAAAAAAATCCTACTCCGTCTTTATGTGGTTGATCCTGGTCCAACTCATGGCCGTCAAATGTCTTGCCTCGCAAATGGTCTGGTTCTGGTCACTGTCGAAAGTCTCATAATAAAGCTTGGTTTAGAACGGCATATAATATAATAGTGTTTTTCAAACTTTTTTGAGTCAAGGTACATTTATTTCATTGAAAAAATCCCGCGGCACACCAACCAGCTGAAATTGTGAAAAACAACGCTTATTTTAACAAAATAAGTGTTATATAAGCATTTTTTAACATTGAATAATGACGTTATATTATAAAGTCTTGAATAAGAATTAAATAAACACAAATTATTTTATGTATGTATGTTTAATATTGATATTTGATACTTACTCAGTGCGAAACGTGCCTGTTTAAATAAACATGTGTCACTAATTCGCTTGTCTCTAAACAAAGACAATTAGCTACCTGCTGCTGCTGCCACCTACTGGTATGGAAGATTACTATAATGATTACGCTGCCAGGCGCTAGACCGCACAGGCACACAAATTAGATAATTTCCCACCAGTGTGCCGCAGAACAGAGTTTGAAAAACACGGATAGAATATAATATAATATCCAATATCCACAATCCACAAGTTGAATTGATATGAGAAAGCTAGAATAATTAGTTATAATATTAGTGCGTTTTGGGTTGTGTTTTTTTTACAATCTTTATTGTACAATTCAAAATAACAAGACAATAATACTGATAGAAATCAAGTATAGTATACAGTAACAGTAATTAAAATTCTTTGGCTAAATGGCAAATAGAAATTGATCCCCACCGCAGGTTTTGTAAGGCGGAAGAGGAGGACCTGTTGCATTTGTTTTATTTTTGCCCATATGTTGCCATGTTTTAGAGGACTGTTCAACATTAGTTAAAGACAATTGGGATTATCTTTTGAATCACGCCCATGAACATTATGTTAGGTATTTTTGAAAAGAACTACAAACCTTGTTTAAACACTATATTATTTCTGGGTAAAATATTCATCTTTAAAGCAAAAACGATATCAAATTTGTGTTTAAAACACTTTAAAAATATGATTTATTATCAATATAGTTCAGAAAGTTATTTTGAGTATTTTGCTTAACCGAGTTCAAAACAAATAAAATAAAATCTGATTACAAAAGATACCAGTTTAAATAAACGTAAAACTTAAATGATATTATTATATTACTGCGACCGTTGTCAGTGACGTGACGTCAAAGGGGTAGAGGTACACTTTTGTAAACAACATGGCGTATTACCGACTGGCCGACAGATGAAGCGCCGTGCTGCCAACGTTGGGATTTTTCATCAACTACAACACGTTTTATGTTGTACTAAACCGAAGTAACACAACGGGGCTAGCAACTACAGAGCGGTGTCAAGGAGACCGTTTGACATCCAAACGGTAATGTGGACGTCAAAGTCTTTAGCATTGGGGCTAGCTCACCCGAATATCAGCTCATGTAGCATGAGCGCGACATGCAAACAGTACAAATGCTGCTTCCTGGATATGTTTGCTTAACATGTCAAATGAAGAGATCACTGCAACCAGTCCTGTCAATTAGCAGTCTAGAAGCTGCGTAATTTAATTAGTACCAAATTAGCTAGCTGTCCACTGGATTCAAACTACTTACGCTTTACATTGTTTTGTTGTTTACAGATACGGTAGATGTTCTTTCCTGTAAATGCGTCAATTACACTGCAAGGCCGTGGTGTTGGATCATTAGATTGTTTAACCTTTTCCCGTCTGGTTAGTTTGTGTACCATTACCTTTTGCATAAAAAATAAAATAAGCATACATTAGCATCCAGTAATAGTAAAAATGAGCCCATTAGATTGTTTACCCTTACCCACTCTGGTTATTTTATTTGATAATACAAACAGGAACCGAACATTTACACCATTAGATCATTTACCCTGACTCAGTTGGGTTATTAAAAAAAAAAAAAAAAAGAACAAAAATTGGATCCTATTATATTAAAAAAATGATCACGTTAGACCATTAATCAGTCAGAGTGGTTTATTCTCCATAGAAATTGTAAAATAAATGGATCAGATTAGCAGGCAATCTACTTGGAAAATGTAGTGAGCTAAGCTATTTGTTATACTACATTAAATTGAAGCTTCACCACTGATGCAGAGTAATTTTCCACCGCATTACTAAGTGCAGTGTCTGAAATTTTTGACAGGTGTAGAAAAAAAACATGATATACTAACTGTAAAAATACATATATTAATAACAAATGTAAATTTCAGTTTATCACAGAAATGTAGTTGAATGCCCATCCCTACCTCAGATTTCATATGAATCTCAACTCTTTCTTCCGGCCAGGTGCTCTTCAGTCTATGGGCTCTCAGTCCAGTTCTGGGATGTCTGGTGGAAGGGGATCTTCCAGTGGCAACCCAGTTGATCAGTCCGAATTAGAAGAGCAAAACCAGAGCAGCAGCAGCAGCGATAGTAGCAACAGCAGCAGGCAGCAAGGAGATTCAGTGTCAGCATCAGAGGAGGACGTTGATTTAGCTGAAGTGCTGGCTTACTTACTGAGGAGGTGAATTTTGTCGACTCGAATGCAATGACCATATGAGCAACTTTCTTTTCATTTTGGGGTCCAGTTTGGTTCCTGTCTGTTTTCAAAATCAAATGTAGCCCTTGAGCAACCACTGGTCGAGTTTACAACATACACTCAAAAGATGAACTACTAACTTGCATAGTTTCTTGTCACCTTCTAGTGAAAGAGTGATAGACTCAGTCAGTGTTGTGAAGGTCCCCATCAAAAATTAAAGTTTTGTGTGTTTGTGCAGGGGCCAGGTCAGACTGGTCCATGGCAGTGGAGCCACGGGGCTACAGCTGGTCCAGTCATACTCGGACTCCGATGAGGACAGCGATGGGGCATGGGAGGGTCGGCTGGGCAACCGCTACAATCCGCCCGGTAACCTCAGAAAGAAGCGACTGTGAAATGTTCTACATGACTGTTAAAAATTCTTAATCGTGTGCTACCTTGATAGTGGACACCCAGCCTGACACGCATGAGGTGGACCGCAGTGAGATCCGAACCCAGATCCTGCTGGCCACTGCTTCGTCTGACCTGAAAGGCAAAACAAGTTTCACACACATGCTAACAGAGGTGAGTCATGAAGCTCAGCCAGTGCTACTGTCAAAGCTAAAAAATCGAGGCGTCACAATTAATCGACCATCACATGAATCGACGGCTATTATGATAAAACCGTCCACTCCTCAGATTGAAGCCTCTCAATAGTAAATATCATGAAAGCAGGGGGACAATGTTTTGTCTTTTGCCAAATAAGACATTTGGAAACATCTGGAAAACAATGATCAACATGTTTTCCTATTTTCTGACATCTTAGGGACCAAACCAGTAATTGAACCACAATAAATTTAAGGAAGGAATATAGTAGTGAGTTTAATCTATAACTAAAAGAATTATTTGCAGCTGTCGTATGAATGACCTGCAACTGATAAGTGTATTACAGTATTAAAAAAAAAATAGCTTGTCACATTAATCAGTATCCAAGAAGTGTCTCTCAGAAAATGAGCCAATCACTGCTCAGATTCAGAAAACAGGTCAGCCGAGATTGGTAGCTGTGAGCAGTTGTGATGTCATTTTCAGTCGACAGAAGACAAAATGGCCGCCCCGCGAGATGGCTAAAAACGAGTGCATTTTGCTGCTTAATTTATATTGCACAAACAGAAAATTAATCAGAATGCCGTATTTCAACTAGTGGGCCTGCTGGGAACATATTCTTGAAAAAAATATGTTTGGGTTGACTTCGGCTTTGAGCGGTTTTAATTAGAGGCACCAAGTGGCGGGTGTCTGCTGACGCCCATTTACTAAGAGTTTTTGATTAATTTCTTTTTGGGGAAGAGTAGAAAAACATACAAAACACCATATACGGTTTGATTGAATAAACATAAGCACATTACAAGATATAAGCATTAAAAGAAAGAAAAAGATCATGGGATGTCATAATTTAACGAGGTTTACATGTTCAAGGGGAGGAGGAGGAAGTACAAAAACGTATTATTGCACTAGTAGGTTTTTTATATACAGTAACGTATCCCATCATATTTATATATTTTTGTAACACTATATTTTTAAACCACTTTTCGGGCACTGCAAGTGATTCACACCTCCACACCACGTAGTAATGTGTGTTGTGTATATGTTTTTTTTTTGTCGTCTTGATTAGAGGACGCAAGGAAGATGCAGAGGCTCGAGCTTTTCCCATGGAGAGTGCAGTCGCATCCGCTCGCAGTAAGTGTCTCGTAAAAACAGATCACGGTGGACGTTTGGAACTTCCCCTTCCCTTGCTTCTTTATTTCCATTCTTGAACACAGTTATGGCGGTTTGTTTGAGCATCACTGTTATCCTACTGAAGGTGAAAAACAAACTAAAAACATTGAAAGAAAAATCAAGTTATCTGGCCATCACATGGTTTGGAGGGTTTTTTTTAATCAGTATTTACAAGGAGAATCATGCTGTACATCTCTTATGTTCCCACCTTAGTTTCCTGCCAAACTATGTCTCTCAGAAGGCTACATACCACCACAAAGCCTTCTGTGGCGTCTACAGCGAGGATGGCAACATGTTTCTCTCGGCCTGCCAGGGTAAATTACCCAAACAAAACCGACATGGAACAATTGTTTAATTCAATAAATAGACGGTTAATACAGTCTACCAGGTATAAGGTGTGTAACGACGACACACATCACCCATTAAAACTGACATAGTGAAATTTTCTCTGCCGTTGCACACCTGAAATGTTGAATACGTTTTTTTTCCTTTTTTAAGAATATTTTCTGCTTCAGATCAGAACATCCGCTTGTATGACACAAGCAGAGGACGCTTTTTGCTACGACAAACGGTCAAGGCTCGAGATGTGGGCTGGAGCGTTCTGGACGTCTGCTTCATGCCGGACGCGCAGCACGTGCTCTACTCCAGCTGGTCGGACTACAGTAAGGAGAAGGCACAATTGAGTTTGGATCTTGTACCACTTTGTGCACTTAGCATATTTCCTCAGATAGTGGCTCCAGACTGCATGTCAAATAAATAAACACCTCATCTCCAATAGATCTTGGAATGGTTCACCCTGATTTCTATAGCAACCGTCGTATACGACTTAAAAAGTGATGATGATGATGATGGTGAATTCTCACTTGACCAGTCAGCAGACAGTAGCTCGTCGAGCTCCACACTTAGACAATAATTTGTTCAAATAAATGCCTTGATCCCAAATAAATACACATACACGGCTGTTATTTGAAGAAATAAGTTTGAGTGAGAAGTGGTAAACATTTATGTGTGTTTGTTTCCCTTGCAGTTCACCTGTGCAGTATCGACGGGGACAGTGAAAACCACACTGCATTGGACCTCAAGTTAGTGTTTTGCCTCATAGTAACTTAAACGTTTTCAAAGCAGGTAATTTGTCACGCCTCACGAAGCGGATCGACTCTTCCCTCCATTACTATCTGGAAGAATGATCATGTTCGATTTTGTCATCCTTTTTCTCCCGATTCATTGTTTTGCCGTTTGTGTTTTTGGTCATCGCAGACGTGACTGCATGCGGTCCCCTCGCTAACACGCCGCCACCATCAGCCTCATGTACGTTTTTTGTTTTTGTTTTGTAGTCCAGATGAGAGGAGGTTCTGTGTGTTCTCACTGGCTGCGTCCACAGATGGCAAAGAGATCCTGGGAGGGTGAGTGCAATTTACCTTTCCGGGTAATGAACGTTTTGTCTGATTTAATAATATCTGTTTGTTCAATCGAGAAGCTCATGACACTCTGTCCTCCATAGTATTCCTGGTTTTTGAGCACAAGTAGCTTTTCAATAGAGTGACGCATGACACTAGGTTGTTCAGTGTCTTTTTCTCCTCCTCTCCATTCAGAGCAAATGACGGCTGTCTTTATGTCTTTGACCTCGAGCAGAATAAAAGAACACTGAAGGTGAGAGTTTGTGGGTCACATACACTCTGTCTGTGCAGTCGAGGGGAGCCGAGACTAGGGATGTTTAATATCACTTTTTTTTTTTTTTTTTTTTTTTCAGACCGACACAATACAATTACTCCACTCTTGAGTACTCACCAATATCATTGTGCTATACCGCTAGATATATGAACCTTCAATTAAACAAATGACAGATAAAAAACAAAGACAGAACAGTCACTCAGCAATACATATTAGAAGTCCAAAATAAAACATAAATAATTCTCTCTGAATTTACAATTCATTTGTAATTAACAGAATGTGCAAAAATGAAATTAGCAACTCTCTGAGTTGTAGTATTTGTTCATATTAAAGTGAAGTGGAAAATAATAAAGGTACAACATTAACGTATACATTTTGGTAGCAACACCCTAATAATGCACTTTAAGCATTAACATTAACCTTATAAACATTCATATACTTATATACACAATATGTGTGTGCATTGCCTGTCAAATGTGTCATTTTGCATGAAATAGTGTAACTAGTCATTTTAATGAAGGTTGAAATTTGTAATCTGTTTCAAACACAAGCAAACATCCCCTCCCCAGCTCAAATGGCTTTTTCTGAAACGTTTCCCTTCCCTCTCTTCTTTGGCAGATTGACGCCCATGAGGATGACGTGAACGCGGTGGCGTTTGCCGACAGCTCGTCCCAGCTGCTCTTTTCCGGCAGCGACGATGCGCTGTGCAAAGTGTGGGACAGGAGGACGCTGCGGGAGGACCGGCCGCAGCCTGTGGGCCAGCTGGCGGGCCACCGGGACGGCATCACCTTCATCCACAGCAAGGTGCGGGCGGGGGTGGAGAGGAGTAGAAGCGATGTGGAGGCAGTGGGCGTTTTAGCAATCTGTCCGTGCAAACATCGCCTCTCGCTCACTGCAGGAAGCGTTTGACTAATGAGTGTGCAGTATAGCACAGTATAATAAATAGCCTTACCTGGAGGTCAACAACATCGTTTTGTTAAAGTGAAATCAACCACAATTTTTTTTGTACAATAATATGTTCTATGTAGGCCCACTAGTTGAAACACAGCATTGTGATTAATATTGCGCTTGTGGAATAAGAGTTAATCCACCCGTTTTTAGCCGTCTCAGTGGGCGGCCATTTTGTCACTTCTGTCGACTGAAAATGACATCACAGTGGCTCAGGTAACGACCAATCACGGCTCAGCTTAAGAAAACAGCTCAGCCGTGATTGCTCGTTACCTGAGTAGTTGTGATGTCGTTTTCAATTCGACAGAAGTGACAAAATGGCCACCCCCAGAGATAGCTAAAAACGGGTGGATTAACTCTTATTCCACAAACGCAATATTTATCAGAATGCCTTGTTTCAGCTAGTGGTCTTGCATAGAACATATTCTTGAAAAAAAAAATGTTTGGGTTTACTTCTACTTTAAATAATTGGTAAATTAAATGTCATTTAATTATAAATAAATTGTTATTGTTCATTTTTAAAATGAGCTCTTTTTGCATATACATTTTAACTTTTTTTTTTCCCCCAACTCATCTACAAGTGACCGGGCCCATCTGTTCTTTTTAAAAATCAAATGTGGCCCATGATCATAAGTTTGCTCCTCCCCTGCACTAAAATGTCCATTGATGTGAATGTGAGTTTGAAAGGTTGTTCATTTGTGTCCCTGTAATTGCCTGGCAATCAGTCCTGGGTATGGCCCACCTGTGTGTACAGAAACTTGACAGATTCACTATCAGAGTTTATAATGGTTGAAGGCGGAATATTTGACGCAAGCTCTTCCACTGGATCATATTATGCAAACGTTTTGTAATTGTGGCTGATAAGTGCGCATTGTTCAATTTGGACATCAAACTCTTAACTTACCATCAGACGTCAAACTTCCATTGTCACCATTCATACCGTTGCAGGGCGATGCACGCTATCTGATCAGCAACTCGAAGGACCAGTCCATCAAGCTCTGGGACGTGAGGAAGTTCTCTCCCAAAGAGGGACTGGCAGCCTCGCGCCTGGCCGTCACCCAGCAGAATTGGGATTACCGCTGGCAGCGGGTTCCCCAAAGAGGTATGAGGTCCAACTGGAAAAGCACCGAGAGCTAAACACAAGACCAACCTCCAAAGACATAAACAATGACAGGCGTTTGACTTCCAAGTTCTGATGTTAAAAAAAAAAAAAAAACTTTCCCAACCTTAATTGAGCTCTTTATGAAACACACATATTTCTGCAAACTATCATTACGCACACTGTTAAACATAAAAGTTGTCATACAGATTGTCTGACTAAAAGTCTGTTGACAACCACGCAGTGCCATGATATTAAAGTGCTAATCTGCTCACTGTAAACAATTGGCAAACAGAGGGGATTTTCATTCTAAAATGGTGCACCGCTACCCTCTGCTGGCAAAAGTGCTTGCTATTTAAAGGCCATCAGTCAGACCCATATCACGTACACCCAATGAAAAAAACGCATCAAACGGCATAACTCGACCTTAGCACTGATTGTTTTGAAGCTAATGGACGTTTTAAGTCGCTTTGGCATTTACTGAGCTAAGGAATATAGTACAATAAATACAGTATTTTCTATCCATTCTATGCTTGGAATTTTTGGTGCTCAAATACATTCGCATGTTTATTAAGTGTGTTCTAATACATTGAAATGGGTTGCAACCATATGGGTTGGATAAAATTACATAAAAAATTGATTTGATAAGGTCTCGATATCAGATTTTTACCTGTTGCGGGTAGGTCTGGAATGTATACCCAGCATTGAACTGGGGTTTAACTTTAGTGTAAATCCAGTCTAAGGCCCCTATCCCACTGTCGCAGACGGTCGCCAAACGTTCACCTTTTTCTCCTACACGTTCCGTCGCAGCCCTGAGGCGACACAAGCTGGCCGGCGACACTTCGGTCATGACGTATCGTGGCCACGGCGTCCTGCACACACTCATCCGGTGCCGTTTCTCACCCGAGTTCAGCACGGGACAGAGATTCATCTACTCTGGGTGCTCCACCGGCAAGATTGTCAGTGAGTGGAATCTCTATTTTGAGCAGCAGTTTCTCTTATTGAGTGCATCATTCCTTTTTTTTTGTGTGTTTCTTTGCACAGTCTACGACGTGCTGACGGGCGCTGTCGTTTCTAAATTGTTGGGTCATGGTGCCTGCGTGAGGGATGTCACTTGGCACCCGTACGAAGACATCATCATCAGTAGCTCTGTGAGTGACATGATAAATGTTGACATGTTTTCGATGTAAGTATGGAATTTGATTCAGAAGTTTTCCAGGTCTCGAAAAGTATGGAATATATATCTCTGTCGACTGAAAATGACATCACAACTGCTCACAATGACCAATCACGGCTCAGATGCAGAAAACAGGTCAACCGTGATTAGTTGCTGTGAGCAGTTGTGATGTCATTTTCAGTCGATAAAAGACAAAATGGCCAGCCCCAGAGATGGCTAAAAAACAGTGGATAACACTTATTCCACAATATTTATCAGAATGCCGTGTTTCAACTGGTGGGCCTGCTGGCAACATATTCTTAAAAAATAATATGTTTGAGTTGACTTCCGCTTTAAGTACTGTAATGAGTACTGTAATGAAGTACTAATCTGCTTCTGTCTCGGCAGTGGGACTGCGCTGTGCAAATGTGGGAGCACAGACAAACTCACCCTCTGGATGAGGAGCGGGAGAGAGAATGACAGCTCGGAGCCGGCGGGAGACGAGGACACAACAAACGCTCGCTCGGCATGGAAGAAGCAGCCCGCACATGGAGGGAAGTGCACTCACAAGAGACTTAGCTTTCAAATTCAGCGATGGCTGTTATGATTACAATTGTAGAGTGCGACGCTCGGGCACTATCAAGAGACAGAAACCTCCTACGCTTGCTTTAGTCACGAGCCCAACTTTTTCTTATGGCCTGTGACTGGTGCAGAGCCAAGCCTTGAATTTACTTAACTATCGAGCTTTTCAACTTGAAAGTGACACCATATTCGAACATGGTGGGGAGAAAGCAACAGGTAGTTCTGTATAAATTGTACAGTATTCTATTGGTGCAGACATTTAGTCTCAAGTGTATTAAAATACGTCAGTTCTCGTCTGTTTTCAGGGGCCAAATTACGGCAAAATGAGAAACGTAAATCCCCAAATTTAAGATTCAAAGCTTTCATGCGCCTGTGAGTGCACAACGGCTGCAGTCGGTGCACTCTTAAAAGTACGTCTTAATACTCAGATGAATCCAAATTACTGTGGCAGAATCATCTGGATCTCAGTCAGAACCCAGCTCTTGAAAAATGAGGTATTTTTAAAATGGCGCTTTGTTAAACATAATGTGTGTTCATAATTATGTCCAATTATCGATCGCGTGTGTGCGTGCGCAAGAACTACAAATTGATTTGCTCTTGCAATTTCCTGGCACTTGTATCAATAGCCGTATTTCACTCAACACAGTTTGACAGTATCATTAAAACCTTTATTTGTGTCTCTGTTTGCTTTTTAACCAAAAGCTCCAACCAACTTCCAAAGTCACTGGAAGGACATTTGAATGGCAACAGTGAGCTCTAAAATTAGACCTGCTATCCTTTGGCATGTCCGTTTTCATTTTGGCTTCAAGCCTTGATGTTCATCTAGGTAGTAAGTAATCATCTGGCCTTTTTCCTCACACACACACGAGGAGTTATGAGCGAAGGCCGTTTTGTATTTGAAGAAAGCAAAAAAAAAAAAAAAAGTATCTAATGATGACAAGTGACAAAAGTGTTTGTGAGGGAACGCAGCTGTTCCAAGGCGCCAGTGTAACACTGGCAAGCGTTTATCTCCTAAATTAGTGTAACAGATGACTCTTAAGTATGGAGCGACTCAATTCGTGACAGGCTGAGCTGTGTTGCTGCTTTTCAAGTCACATACTGAATTTGCCAAAAGAAGCGCATTTGCAGTTATAAATAATGGCTGCACTTCAATGTTGGGAAATATTATAAGTAGATTTTTCTGTCCTGCACTTGTGTATTAATATTTCTAAAAATTTTACTCCATTTGAAAACAGACCAACAGTACTTTTTACTCTTTACTTCGTCAAAAATGGTCCATTTATCTCTTCCTTTTTTTTTTTGTTTTTACTCCGGTGAAGTATCAATGATAAAAATAGAGTGAAATGAAGTTAACCACAGTTGTGACCTTGATTGATTGAGAACTTGGGGACTTATAAGGCAGAAATAAATTGACGGCAGTGACATGGAAGAATGTGAGCCAAGGCGCTTGAATGACGAAGCAGTATATTCCCCATCCGCAAGAATTGTTTGAGTTTGTGTAATCTGAATATTATTTTTAGTTATCATTTGTTAGCAAAGCTGTGAGAACATTTTGACAGCATAAAATCCTGAGCCAATGCTGGGCTAGCATTTTTTTGTCTTTTCAAGATGAGCACTATGCAAGTTAAGAATAGGGCAACTATTTTGTGTGTAGATTACAAAAACAATGATACCAAAAATTAAAACGTGTATTGCTTATGATTTACTTTTTTTTTTTTTTTTTTTTAAGTTAGTAGTCATTTTACAGTTCAAGTTCGGCTGCACTTGCAGTTGAGAAGGGAAGGGTGGGGGGCTGGTCGGCATAACAGGTTAAAAGGGGGTCAGAGGGGTTGTATTTTTATAAACCATGTGCTCTCCTTCACAACTGTCAGTCACACACACACACACACACACACACAGTAGTGAAACACTCTCGCCCTGCGATGGCGTCCACGCTCATCCTGCTGGGAAAGGTCGTCCTGCGACTCTTGAACGCCTCTCTGGTGTTGGCGAGCGACCTGATGGGCAGGGTGGTCAGCTGTGACCCATTCAGGAGACATTTCCACTTGCTGCTGTCCGCTTTGGTTCTGCTTGGCCCGGCATTGAGTTTGTGGGTGTCAAAGTACAGCATCTTCGCCAACAGCAACAACTATCTGTACAGGTCAGTAAGTCGTGTTAGTGACGTGTGTAAGATTTAAGTGTGCTCTCCTATGGTCTGCCTTATGACAATGTATATACAGTGTGTTGTGTATGTATATATATATATATATATATATATATATATATATGTATGTATATATATATATGTATATATATGTATGTATATATATATATATATGTATATATATATGTAGGTATATTTATATATATGTATGTATATATATACACATACCTACATACACACATATATATAAATATAATATATACAGGATGTAACAAAAACAAAAAAATATATATATAAAATACAGCTGTATTAAGCTATTATGTTTCCCCCAATGCACACGGTTCCCACCCTTCTAAACAATTGTTACGCTTAATAAATTTAACTTAAAATGCAAAATGTACAGTAAATATCGAGCTGCTGATTATAGGCTGCTTTCATGAATTACTGTGAGCAGATGTGCGCTCCTCACCCACCATGAGAGAACGTCAACATTCTGGGGGTGACAAGCTGTCTAATGATCATGGTCTTGGTTTTGTAAAACAAATTTTCTCTAAAAAAAATAATTTGATTTTTGTAAAATAGCAAAAAAAAAAAAAAAAAAAAACCTGGAAAAATAAGGAAAGCGGCAATAGATGACGTTATGGTCACAAATGAAAATCCGCAATCGAACGAATCCGCAAAGTAGCGAGGGGAACACTAATAACAAAGCTGACTTTCCCACAGGAAGTTCCTCAGATCCACTTGGGGTTGGACGTGCACCTTGACAAGTTCCTTCATCATCCTCCGTTCCCTTTCGGCCCGCAAACCGGCTTCCGTGTGCCTTCGCCACCTCTCTCGACTGGGGCTGTCGGGCATGCTCTGGTGGGGCTGTCAGCGTCTCCTCGCCCTGCTAGAGGATGCCGCAGGCTCCTGCTACGAGCCCATGGACGCCCACCCGTCGGCCCAGCCCCTGCTGCTCCTTCACGAAGACCAAACTAAAGCTTCTTGTCTCAACAGGAAAATGCTATGGAGGGGGTATGAGGTATCACAAGAGGTGCTGGTCCTGTGCTTGTGTTGCCTCCTGCTTGTTGAGGAACTGTCCGTCTTTGGACGTCACCTGCGCCAAAAGGAGGAGAAATCCCACCAAGAAGGCCCACTGAGGTTCATTTTTCTTCTGTGTATGCTTCTTCTTGCTGTCTGGGTGTTCCTGCTGATGTGTGTGTTGGCACACTTTCCGAAGTTCCCCACCCAGCAGCTGGGAGGAGCTCTGGGCTACTTGGGCTGGAGGGGCCTCTATCAGGGATGGTTCAAACTCAAACCGAGTTGGCACAGTCCTGGTTTGCCCGGGGATGGGTTTCCAACCGATTGAATAGCCGACGTGGGGAACTCAGGTCACTCGAGTCAGACTTCAGTTGCTAATTTAGCACTTGGGGCTTGCTTGGCTAAACTAGACTTAGACTTAAACTACGTGTTCTGTTTTAAGTCTATTTTTACAACTGTTTACATAAAAAAAAATCTATTTTCAAAATAGTGTGCCATTTGTTTTGTCTTTGAAAGAAAGTATTTTTTTGTGCAGTGCACATTAATCTGCCAAGCCACCAGTATGCTATGATGATGAGTTCATAGTCACTCAAATGAAAACCTCCTAACATACTTAACATGTCACCACATACTAACGCTAAACAAGACTGCAAGCAATGTAACAAATTTATTTGGCAATTTATTCCAAAATGTGTTCCATTCAATGGCAGTGTATTGCATATTCAACCTGTCACAGAGTGTTAATTGCATCTCATTAGTGCACATGTTGGGGTCCAACACCTCAGTAGATGAGAGCTTTGCTGTCTCCTCGGGGTCTCTTGATCTTGGCGTAGTTCTTGCTGATGATGTCATAGAGCGCCGCCTGGCGAGAGAAGCGGGGGTCCGGAGGGGAGATGAGACGTTTAGAGGCAGAAATGGCAGGGAAACACATCATATTATTTGATAAAGTACCTGGAACATCTTAAGAAGAGACTCCCAACAAGATGTGAGAGATAACTGGCATACAGTAAGTGTATGAAAGCAGTATTGATAAAAGGCAGCCATAAATGTCAGCTCTTACATATGTGGCGCAGATGTCCAGGACCATCAGACGGAGCTCGAAGTACTGAGTATTGTCCAGCTGGTGAACCAGCTCCCGGTAGTCTCCCTGCAGAGCGCACGCAAAAACAATGTTACGAAATTACACTCACCCTAAGTATTGGACATGTAAAGTTCCTGTTGTGCAATGTGCACAGGTTCAGTACAAAATGAACTACTGACCACATGGGGCGTTTTAGATGCTTTGGCGACTGCATCACCTCTCTCGCTGTAATATCTGAAAGACAAGATCATCCCTTAATTAAAAAAAAAAGAAGCAGGGCTGCAAACAATTGACAATATCGTGGAGTAACACTGTAAATGAAAGGCTTCAAGGAGGTGCACTTACTTTGAGATCTGAGTCTGGAATCCCTCGATCTTAGTGCGTGAGCTTGTCAACATCTCAAACACTTTTTCCTAATAGTAAATAGAAACCAAAATACTTTACCAAAAGTGGGGCTGAACTAAAAAAAAACACAACCACACAAAATAAAAAGTGATGACGTCCTTAAGCTCGTTCTCAGTTACTGACCTGCACTGCAACTCCAAAGTTGTCACCGTCTTCAATTTTGGGAATTTGAAGTTGTATCCACATGGTCACCTGCAAGAATAAAAATATTCAGGAAAAAAGTAACAAATAATCATAAAAACAACAAATGTGTAAAAAACTGTATGCACAAGACCTGCAAAAATATGTTATATAGCTGGTATCCACATAAGACAACTGGAAAAAAGTTTCTTTAAAAATATATATATGCAATTATTATTTTTCATTTTTTAACAGAAAATCTTTATGTAAATACCTCCAAGAAAAAAATCCATTAGTATTTAGACACCCACAGGAATAACAATAATTTCATTTAAATTAAACTGAATTGGTACCAAAGTAGTCACATGTAAGAAAAATAATACAGATTAAAATATATATACTAATTTCAATTAAAAAATATTGCATTAGTAGGCACAGACACATGCAAGAAAAAAAATATGAATTTAATTTTAAAACAAATAATCAAAATATCCAGACAATGGCAAGAAAAAATACTAATTCAATTAAAAAAAGAATCTAATAAGTAACCACACAGACATTAAACGTAATAAATAAATGTCTAGTTGATTAATTAATATCAATATATATATATATTTTTTTTTTTCAATTATCTAATTATTAGTAAAACAGACAGTGGCAAGAAAGGAATATGAATACACACAATTTTTTTTAAATACAAATAATGTAATTTAAAAATATTCGTATTATCCACGCAGACCTGCAAGAACAAAATCATTTAGATTTTTAAAAATTATTTGCTCATTTTATAGATACTATGAAGAAGGAAAAACATAATAATTGAATGAATAATTTGTCTGTTATTTTAAAAAGTTGCCTTTTTTGCTTTCAAAATAACGCACCCTTTGCCTCTCTTCATTCATACACGCATATCAACAAGATGACCAAACCCAGAGTCAAAGCGGTTTTGGGACCGACCGTGTTGATCTTCTCCTTCAGCGTCTGGATCTGAGGCTTAACCTCCTTCAGCAGCGCCTCCACCCGCTCGTTGCAGCAGATAGGACCACAAGAAGGCCCTGATACACAAGACAACCCCCACTTACTGATTTCACTCGGGTTCATTCATTCTGCAGCACTGACAATCGTGCCCAGCAACAAAGCTACGTTCTGGTGAGTAGAAATGTTATTCAAATAAGTGTGAAATTACAGCTACTAAATGGCAACCATTCACACTGATTCCCAGTTGTTGCTCCTGACTTGAAGGTATTTACCTGAATCATCATCCTCATCCTTTTTGTCTTTCTTCGCCGCTTTCTGCAACAAAAGGAAGCAAGTGTATTTCGTTTGCCTACTGCTCACAGCTCCTTTTTTTTTCAGCCCAAATCACATGGCAGCTTCCTACCTCCTTCTCCTCCTCCTCCTTCTTCTTGCGCTTGGCCTCCTCCTTCACTGGATCTGGGATGGGGATATCCAGCGGTGCCTTCAGGGATGCCCAGTCATCACAACTGAAAGAGTTCTGATGGCAACAGCGATCAATAACTTGAAGGTGCTGGTAATTTATGATTTTTATCTCATAAACGTCTGCCACTTTTGTATGCATAAGTTAATGTTCCGTATCTGCATCTATACGTGTAATGTACAACATTGCTCTTTAGACACAAGTTTTGCACATCATACTGTACATACCTTTGTTTCTATAATGGAGCTTATTTCACCTTTACACCTTTTGCGATTTTGTCTTTATTGTGTGCTTCTATCTATTTGAACACAAACCTTCAGGAGCATCTGGAGCTCTTCGATCTTCTGAGGGAAAAATGTTGAGACGAGCGCTTCTGCCTTTTTTCAATACAAGAGAAAAAAAAATGAAACAAAATAAAACTAAATATGTATTTATATATAGTGCTGTCAAGTGATAATAAAAAAAAACGAATTAATCGCAAAATGCTCTGTAATTAATCACTGTTACTCACATTTTTCAACTTCTACTATTTTCTATTAAGCTTGTAATACATATTTACTTGAGTAAAATCTTGGAATTAATGTAAAATCAAATCGAAAGTATATTAATTATTGAAACAAAAACGAAAGGTTGTTTCTTGCCCCTCTCCTAGGAACGCATAAGATATTTAGTGAATTCATTGACAATATGATCCATTACCTCCTTGGAGGATTTCTTGGAGAAGTCCTCCACCTGAAATGTATAAAAGTCATGTAAAGTATCTTCAATGTGTCAGCTCCAGGCTCCCATTACACAACTAAACAGCTCACTGCTACCTGCTCAGCTTACATGACCCCATGCCGCGTGGCTGTATAAAGTTTTATTTTAGTAGTACATTAGCTCGTCAATTTACTGTGTATAAATGGGTTCAACATTCTTATTGAATACGCACGACAAATATAAACAGCCCGAGCTTACCTGCTGCTTCGACTCTGTGCAAATATCCATAGCGGCCATGTCGCTTCTAAAGTTGAAACACACTCAAAATGAAGTGTTATCGATATGTTTAAAGTTGAGGTGAGCTGCAAGAAATATCTAACAAATCCTCACACTTTGTTGAAATTCAACGCCACGGGAAGACAGGCACAATTACTCAGCATTAAAACTGAAAACGAAAGTAAATGGTTCACGCCTCACGGGGTTCCGCACTCCATTTCCCAATGCATTGTGGGACTTGGAGTTAAACAGGGCGTTGTTTCTTCGTCGAACGTTTTCTTCTTGTGCATCAAAATCAAAACAATATAAAATAAAAACATACAGATATAACCTCCATATATTCCTAAGATTTTCTTTTTTTTTTTTACCTATTCTTATTTTTATTTATTTTGCTACATAGGACGGCAAAATGTTAGAAACAAACAGCTCTTTCTTTGTATTTTTACGCCACATTTATAATTATATTTAATATAATTTTTAATTATTACATTTTAGAGGTTCTTGTATTGGATAAAAGCACGGCCCACAAATAATCATTATATCCCACATTGCTTTCAGAATGACAGTTTTTATTATACTGTAGTGTTTGTACATCCATTACAACCTCTGCATTTTTAAACTGTGACAGACAACAAACTGAATTTAAAATGATATGCTTGCAGGGCAGATGTGTCACATAATAAGTCACTCATTAAATGTGCGCTATTAGTCATGGCTGAAGCCAAAGGGCAAAGACTGTGTTTACACAGACATGAGAGGACCATTAGTTGTTGATTCTTTGGTTTGACACAATATCTGATTAAAAATCTCCGGTTTTGTCACACGTGTCAGTGTGGCAGAGAAATGCACTGCGCAAATGTTGTAAGCACATGGGGACATTTCATCATGCATCCCTTTCTGGTTACAGACTGAAATAACAAAGATTCTGGATGACCAGATCATACTGTACCCCATTTCAATTTTTATGAAATACTCCAAGGGTCATGCTAAATGTATGAAAAAAAAAAATGAGGCAACAAATGTTGAGTATATGAGCATTGTTTGTTTCATGATTTGGGGCCTTTAATTACAATTCCTCTGAGTTATTTGTTGAATTGCATAGTGGCCCTGTTGCAATATGGTTTTCATTTGAAGCTCTTACATGAGCAAGTTGGCTGTATTTTAAAAAATAAAATAAAATAGAAGACTTTTGACATCTTACAATTGAAAAACCACACAAGAAGATTTGGGTGGATGTTTGCCAAGCCACACCTCACACTGTACTTTCTTACTTTACTTTCCCCATGGGGTGTTTGATCTTTGCTGGGGGGGGGGTTATGTTACTTATCGCCCTTCTGTTAAATTGAAATATACCTGATACAATATGAAATGACAACACTCGAGCACGAGTTGAAATGATGTGATTGTTATAAATTATAGATACCAAAAGAACACTGATGAAAAATTATGGCCCCCTTCATCATTTAAGTTGCCCATCCCTGGCGACGGGGAGGAAAACGCTTAATGTCCATAAAATCAAAAATGGATTGAGTGATTGTTTCAATATCTTCAGAGGTAGGTGACGTTAAGATTTTTTCATGAAACTTCATACGACAAGTATTTATATTTAAAACCGGTTACTGGTTGGCAATTCGTGCGTGTAGTTCCAGATGTTTGTGTTTTGCACACAAGTTTACGATCTACTTCCGGGTTGAAGCGCGTATACGCTACCTCGCGACCACTTTTTCTAGACGTTCTGCTGTAGGAACTCGGGAAACTTGCGTCAGCCAGTCGCCGGTTCGACTTGAGAGTATGGGCAGGGAGGGGATTAAGAGAAGCGAAAGGACGCCAATGAGGACACAACCCGCGTGGAAGTAAACCGACCGTGGATGAGGACACAAACTGCGTGGAAGTAAACCGCTCATGGGCATGTTTTGCACTGTCATTCATTTTCGAGAAGACCCGGTGCGTTTTGACTTTTTGTAAAGTTCCAGCGAAATCTCGCAAGAAGAGTCGAGGGGGGTTGTCTGTACACTTACTTCCCCACGAGGTTGACATTAACGTCAAGCGTGCTGCAGAGTGCTGACATCAATGTGTCCGTGTGAATGTCCACGCTGAGCAAAGTGCAAGGTCCCCCCGAGTACAGATATGAGCTGCGACCAGCTCTAACCAACCGCTGCCATCCGTCGCCTTCGAGTCAGCTTTTCATGTGCCTTTATTACCCTTTTTAACTTACTAATTTGACTTTTTGTTTTTTGCACCGAAAGATGTCTTGCCTATTCCTGGGAGCTATACGAAGGTAAGCACTATTGATTTTGTGCCTTAAGGCATTCATTGTGATTTCATTTCATTTTTACCCTCATAAACGCGTGCTTATATATTGATTCATGTCAAGTAATAGTTCTTGCTGTTTCCGACTGGACCGAAAAGGAGTCCTGAACGCTTCATTTGCTTTAAATAGTCCTATCAAGAAAATTATACAGTACAGCGAAATTGTGGAACCTGTGGCTCGTGGGCCATGTAGATACCTCGAATAGTCGATCCGGCCCAGCCATGCATTTCTAAAAACAAATGGGCTACAAATCTGAAGCACATTTAACCCACAAATGCTCATAATATATAAAGTTGTAATGTTTTGGAATTGGACCAAACTATAAGGGGTACAAAACATACATAATCTCATGAATTAGGTTGTATTTTGTAGGATATGAATAATGAGCACTGATTTAAATGGGGAAATCAGTTTTTATTTAAAAGCTGTGAGTGCATTGAATCGCCCGTGTATATATATACAGATAGATGGTGTAAAGTCTACTATATATTGCTGATAGTCTAGTTTTTGCTGATGCTGCAGATTATTTTCAGTGCCATCTGATTGGTTTGAGTGGTTAGAGTCAACCCATAAATTGAGTGAAGGCAGTGGTAATTTATTGTATTCACATGGCAGGTGGACGGCAGTCACACAATAAATGGCACTTAATATTGCGAAAGTCCTGGTGCCTACTTTTGGGTTGCAACCGCAGTGATTAATAAACTTGTTTGAAACTTTTGTGCAGAAGTGCAGCATGTACTTCCAAGCCATGTACTCACCTTGCCTAACCAGTAAATTCTACATGACAAAAGAGTGCGAGAGCTTTGAGGGTGTGTGGCATTTATATAAAGTTTACTCTAATGAATTTACACAGCTCAGCAGATCCATGTTGTTTGACAGTTCATTGTAGTAATATTTATGTTAGGCGTGTGTGTGAGTGCGTCTGTGTGTGTATCTGTGTGGCATTTTAAGCATGATGTATGAGGTGTATGAGATCAGCCTTTGGCAGGAATCCAATGCCCGACCTGCTTTGCAAATGCAGAGAGAACAAACACTCGAAAAATAGAACACAGCATTCATTAGTATATGTCTCTTTTGATTTCTCCCTATGCACCAGTTTCACTGTACATATTGTGCACCCGCTTCAATTTTTGAACTTTCCTGTGAAGCCCGGGGCCTATTTACCCATGGCTTGCTCCGTTGCAGCATGGATGTGCGGGCTAATAACAAGTGCTGCCAAATGTGCCGATGATCTCCTGACGTGTTTACTCAACAATTGCATTTAAAACAAACACTCACCCGTCTATTTCAGAAAGGGGGTTGTCAGTGCCGGTCTGGGGCTCCGGTCCCTGGCATCCATCCCCTCTCTGCCCCCCGAGGTGGCGGACTTTGTGAAGGGCGCGGTAGACGAGTGCAAGCCCAGCGACGTGCATGTCGTGACGGGCACGCCAGAGGAGACGGCCAACATCCTGGCTGGGCTGGAAAAGGAAGGGATGGTGAAAAAACTCACCAAATATGAAAACTGGTAAATGGATTCCATTGGTAGTGTGTGACTTTCAAAGTTTCCTATCAGTATTGAGGCTTCACCTTGTGATGTTTGTGACAGCTGGCTGGCGCGCACAGACCCAAAAGACGTAGCTCGGGTGGAGAGCAAGACCGTGATTGTGACCAAGAGCCAGAGAGACACAATCCCCATCCCCGCTGGAGGAGCCAACAGCCAACTCGGCAGCTGGATGAGCGAATCCGACTGGCAGAAAGCAAGACAGGAGCGTTTCCCAGGATGCATGGCAGGCATGTTAAAAAACGTTTATTTTATTACACCATGTACAACCGCACTTTGTCGATTTTATCTACTATAATTTATTTTCATTATGCAAAGTAACGACGCTGACCTGTTTTTTTTTTTTTTTGTGCTCTTCCATCACTCTACAGGTCGCACCATGTATGTTATTCCTTTCAGTATGGGGCCAGTTGGTTCCAGTCTTGCAAAATACGGTGTCCAGGTACTACATGAAAAACATTACGTACTCTATATATGTCCATGTCGTGTAAACTAATACATATAAATTGTCCTTCGAAAAGGTGACCGACTCACCATACGTCGTGGCGAGTATGGGCATCATGACCCGCATGGGCACGCCTGTTCTGAATAAACTGGCCGAGGGAGTGGAGTTTGTCCGTTGTCAGCACTCTTTAGGGCGGCCTTTTCCACTAAAAGGTAGGCACACATGACAACATGCTAATTTTATTACCTCCGGCTAGGAAGTGAGTTTGTTTTTGTACAAATTCCTCTGGATTTCATGCTGATTAAGTACGGGAAAACTTAATGTGAGATCCACAACACTACAGTAATGAGGATTATAGAGCGTTCTAGAAAATGGATCGATTTTAGATTCTGCGTTACCTTGGATTCATAAAGGACAATCTGTCCGGATGAAACTTGCCATTTATTTAATTTTGCAGGGGATAAACGTTTAAGCTTTGGCAGAGGTTTATACTCTCTAGTCTCGACACATTCTTTTGCAATGAGTGTGATGGCTTTTCATCTTCAGCTCCACTGGTCAACGCGTGGCCCTGCAACCCAGAAAAGGTGCTAATCTCTCACCTGCCGGACACCAGGCAGATCTTGTCGTACGGCAGCGGCTACGGAGGAAACTCCCTCCTGGGGAAGAAGTGCTTCGCCCTCCGTATCGCCTCGCGCATCGCCAAGGATGAAGGATGGCTGGCAGAGCACATGCTGGTGAGAATATAGTGCACCCACCCCGAGAAAAGATTGCGATCCAATTAAATATTTTCTTCAACTCAAGCTTCAGTGTGATATTGCTTATGTACAGTAACATCCACAAACATGACGGAAAATTACATCATACCATTATTCAAATCATGCATGGACACTAAAGAGGCTGTGTGCTTACCCATATACATGTATACATATCGTCGCTGTCCTGTGAAAAACGCTTATGTCCATTTGTTTTTTTCAATTTTCTTATTTTTACGTGAATGTGTTTTTGCGTCACAGACATCACTTTTTTTTTTTTTATTCCAAAATTGGACATAAGTGTTTTTCACAGGACAGCGACGATATTCAATTACCAGTATGTGTAATAGTGTATGAAAAAATACATTCTTATTCACCGATTTATTAAAAAAAAATACAAATGTACATAAAGATAACAGAGTATGTAAATATGTTTTTCCGCAAAGACTTAACTTCTTCAAATAGAGTGATGGACTGAAATTCACATTATGGTAGGATTAGTGATGTTAGAAAAAGTCAGATATTGAAGAAGGGGTCATTTTACCAAATTCTATAACAAGTGGCGGTCTTTTATGGACTACTTAGCAGCAGGAATGATGATGGTGATGAACAAAGCAGGAGAACACTAATACCAAAAAAGACATTTTGTGACGAATAGAATTTGAAGAGAAATTTTAAAAATGTTTCCTCCTCAGATCCTGGGCATCACCAACCCTCAGGGAGTGAAGCGTTACGTGGCAGCGGCGTTCCCAAGCGCCTGCGGAAAAACCAACTTGGCAATGATGAAACCATCTCTGCCAGGCTGGAAGGTGGAGTGCGTGGGCGACGACATCGCATGGATGAAGTTCGATGGTCAAGGTGAGAGGACCTGGACTCGGACTCTGCTTCATGTCAATTCATCACACCTCCTTTCCATTGCGCAGGAAAGCTGAGAGCCATCAACCCCGAGAACGGCTTTTTCGGCGTCGCTCCGGGAACCTCCGATAAGACCAACCCTTATGCAATGAGCACCATAGCCGAAAACACCATGTTTACCAACGTCGGCGAGACCAGCGACGGAGGGGTATGGTGGGAGGGTCTCGACCCACCCGCGGCTGGCGTCACACTGACGGATTGGCACGGCAAAACCTGGAAGCAAGGTATTGTCTTTAGATAGCTGCTAAAATTATATTCGCTGGTCGCTGGATTATGTACAATACAAGAGCTGGAATAAAAAGTTGACATTTGCACTCGCGCTAAAGGTAGACCTTGATGGGGACTAATGCTCAGTTTTCATTGAAACTGCTTTTCTTATTGTGGTTATTATTTGCAGTGATGCAGAAATAACTACGTATGTAGTTTGGATCTCTTTGGACACCTGCATACAATACCAGTGAGTGTCTGCTTGGCTCAGACAAATGCTTGACGTGTGTACAGGAATTCTGAAAGTTCAAGTTCAAATATTGACCTCAATATCGTAGTATTAGTTTATTTTAAATAAACGTTTAAAACTAACCACTATTATGATTTCTGAAATTAATTTGTTAAAATTGTTTTTATTTATTTTATTTTTTTAACTTAATCTCAGTATGATTACTTTTTAAACCTAAATAATGACACCACAAAAACGTTATTCTTTTAAATAACAACTTTGCCTTGATTCTTGCAGTATTACCACTTTTTTCAACGAGAATATATGACTATTCTTGTAACATGCCGACTTTTTATCTTGGAAGAATACACCCTCGTTCTCATCACATTACAAGTTTATAACAAGTGTTGAAGTATAATTTTTTTTTTCCTTTTTTTAACCATCTAAAATGGAAACCAACCTGAACATATTTTTTTCAAGAATATGTTCCCAGCAGGCCCACTAGTTGCAACACGGCATTTTGATTCATATTGCGTTTGTGGAATATGAGTTAAGCAGTAAAATCCACCCAGTAAAAACGAGTGGATGAAACTCTTATTCCACAAAGGCAATATTTACCAGAATACCTCGTTTCAACTAGTGGGCTTGCATAGAACATATTCTTGAAAAAAATATGTTTGCGCTGATTTCTACTTTAAGTTTGACCTGAGGACTCTTTGTCGCCTCTCTGTATGCAGCTACAACAGCTCGAATATGTTTATAAAGCGGAATATGTACTACTTCTTTTTAATGTCATTATAGTGAGCATGATTCCCTAATGGTGTGTCCAATGGGTCTCAACCACACACTGGTTCAGAAGCCTTCTGACCCTTGAACACATCTGGAAATTTGGTGTTGTGTACTTTCGTGCAGAACTCAGCATGACGCAAATGCCGTGTTTGTTCTTAGCTCAGGTCAATGTGCATGTTGAAACTGCCACAGCACAACAACACACGCGTGAAACACGGGTCCAGATTCCAGTCGGGTGATGGAATGCTGTTCCATCAGACTTTAATGTTCTTCTTGCTGCAAATGATTACCTGCTCAATGGAAAAGTTGGCTTTTAATTGACTAGTGCAGCTCTGGGAACATGCCAGCAACAGCACGCATGTGCATGACTGAGCTGATTTCGACTCATTTGCACACAAACACTCCATTTGTCATCTCATCTGGCCTCGAAAATCAGTTCAATTCGAGTTTGAATGATGAAGATGAGCGACAAATGTTTGTTCTCTCCTTGTAAACAGGAAGTGGCACATCTTGCGCCCACCCCAACTCGCGCTTCTGTGCGCCGGCAGCTCAGTGCCCCATCATTGACCCTCAATGGGAGAGCGAAGAGGGCGTTCCTATTGATGCCATCATCTTCGGTGGTCGGAGGCCGCAAGGTGGGTGCTGCTCTTTGCTGACGTTTTATCATCACTTACAGTTAAATGTAAAAAAAAAAAAATGCATGGAAATTGTTGGGACAAAGTGTCATTCAGCAGTTGCGTGTTATTTGCGACATTCTTTTGTTGGTCACGCCCGCCACTTGAGAAATGACTGCTCTTACTGTGCTTCTGCCCACTTCAAATTGATGCTATCCGGCGTGGTCAATTCTTGTCATGCGTTTCTCATTTCTGAATGGATATTTCGGGAATCTTAATGAAGGAATCTGGCTTGTGTGCGTCTACAAAAGTCTAGACTTGGGCACTAACTCTGATTAGGAGTGTTGGACCTTGGTGTGGGGGTCTGTGCTGTACTATTACAGCCCACTCTAGTTCTGTTGTCTGATTATCCTTAAAAGAGGAAGTCACCTCAAACATATTTTTTTCCAGAATATGTTCTATGCAGGCCCACTAGTTTAAACACGGCATTCTGATTAATATTGCGTTGGTGGAATATGAGAAATCCACCCATTTTTAGCTAGGTCAAGGGGCGGCCATTTTGTCACTTCCATCGACTGAAGACGACATTGAAGTTGCTCAGGGCTCAGATAACGACCAATCATGGCTCAGCTTTAGAAAAAAGGTGGTCGTTATCTGAGCCGTGAGCAACTTCGGTGTCATCTTCGGTCGACAGAAATGGCAAAATGGCCGCCCCCTGAGATGGCTAAACGAGGGTGCATTTTACCGCTTAACTTATATTCCACAAACACAATATTAATCAGAATGCTGTATTTCAACTAGTGGGCCTGCATAGAACATATTCTGGTAAAAAAATATGTCTGGCTTGACTTCCTCTTTTAAATCCACCATTCAAAGGTCTTAAAAAAGCCACATAATGAAAAATATATTTTAGGGGGGAAACTGTCACAAATTTGACCTAGTCTGCAGTCTTTTAAAGTGTTGTATTATTATTTTATATAGTATTCGTAAAATGTTACATAAAACCTGGGGCATATTGGCTATCTTGAGTGGTTACATTTCGTGAAAGTGGGGTCTTAAATGTGATCAAAGTGGCCTTTTTGGATGTGTCGGTTATGTTTTGTTTGTTCAAAATAAAGTGATTTAGCCGCTCAAATGTTGTTGTCATCAGGAGTTCCTCTGGTCTATGAGTCTTTCAACTGGCAACACGGCGTGTTTGTTGGGGCTGCAATGAGGTCTGAGGCCACAGCCGCTGCTGAGCATAAAGGTACACACACAAATGTACACAAAATGGCATCAGATGATTTGTTATGGTTTATAAATGCCGTTGTGATTCTCGCCCCAAATATTTTTTGAGAATTTAGTTCCTTTTACACTGTGAAATGACAGCAAAGGCATTCTATTCTGTTCTAAAAATGAATGCAACAAATTTTAAAAGACTCTCGATAATGCTTGGTCTGGATTAAAGAACGGAGCTGGCCATTTTTGGCCCACCCTTGCCAGAGAGACTGTATTTTTCCAATTGTCGCCATCTTAAAGCGAAGTTACCTCTACACGTTGCTCAACGTTCCCTTCAGGAAAGGTGATCATGCACGACCCCTTCGCCATGCGGCCGTTCTTCGGCTACAACTTCGGCGACTACCTCGCTCACTGGCTGAGCATGGAGACTCGGAAGGCCCCGACTCACCTGCCCAAAATCTTCCACGTCAACTGGTTCCGGAAGGACCCCACCAGCGGCGCATTCCTCTGGCCGGGCTTCGGCGAAAACTCCCGCGTGCTCGAGTGGATCTTCAAGCGCTGCGACCGGCAGCGCGACAACGAGGGCGCCAAGAAGAGCGCCATCGGCTGGTTGCCGGAGGAGGGCGCCATCGACGCCCGGGGGCTGGGCGGCAATGTAGACATGGGCGCCCTGTTTGACGTGCCCAAGCATTTCTGGCAGAACGAAACCAAAGAGCTGAGAGCGTACTTCAGCCAGCAGGTGGGGGCTGACCTGCCTGCTAAGGTGGAGGCTGAGCTGAAGGCTCTGGAGGAGAGGGTTCACACCTAATAACGCCTGCAGGATGTCAGCAATGACACACTAGGGTGCAATCAGAGCCAGTGGCTGAATTATCACACTTTTTTTTTTTTTTTTACTACTAGCATGATAACACTGAGACAACATTAGGAACACCTGCCTTGATAAATCATCATGCTTATTAGGAAGCTATATTAAATATTTGTTTCAGTACATAACTAGGACCGAATGATTTTGAAAAATAACAAATTCAATCAAGCAAGCAAATAAGCAAAATTTCAATTAGAGGTGGCTTTATGTGTCTGAATGTATTTTTCATGCTTTCAGAAATGTATTTTTTTGTAGCAAGTCCGGTTTTGAGATATTTACCATGCATTGTAATTATAGACTATTATATGACGTTTGCGGAAGAAATTCCACCTGTTGCACAACCTATCCATTAATTCATTAATATTACTAAATATATAACTATATCATATTATTTATAATATATGAAAACCTGATGTGCTAGCGAAAAATATGAGGGCAGATTGGGAATCAGTGCCCAAAAAAAAAATCGCAGAATAAATGAGTAAACATTTGACCAGCATAATATATTTTTAACCCCTCAAAATTGCAATTGTGATTTAATTTTTTTAAACAAACAAAAATAAATAAAATCTATCACATTAAACAATTTCAGATTTATTATACATAAATGTTTTGGTTTTAGGCTTACGCTACAATAAAGGTAATTGAACCATTAATTATTATAAAAGACAGTTTATTTGGCTACAAAAATTAGAGTTGGTAACCTACTCAACACTTTGACTTGGAGTCTTTTAAAGAGTCAAACATAGTCTAAACACAATATTCCGATTTATATTGCATTTGTGGAATATGAATTATGCAGCAAAATCCACGCCCTACCTGAGCCGGACCAGGAGAAATAAATGTATCCGCGGAGGTTTGAGGTGTATTATATGAGTCAAAAAAACATCATAAAGGCATTTGTTGTTGTTATTCTGCTCCTCTGCTAGATGCCATTTGATTTGTGCAAGTGTACCTAATGTTGTCTGTGAGTGTAAATAACCTCACTTAAAAGATTTGTGCCTTTGAGAGGTTGGGTGAATAGAGGCCACATTTCTGTGTGTATGTGTGTGAAAACCCAACCAATGGTTCTCGCCCGCCCTCCTCGGTGGAGGAAAATTACTTCAGGGGCATACGACTGGAAAAGCTAATCAAACAATGCAAATAAATACCTCCCTTGTGTACTTGATACTGATTCTGCTGTTGGTGCTTGGATGGAGGCTACAGCATATTGCTTCTGCCATCTCAAGTCACAAGAGCTAGATCCGTCAATGCGACATGCAAATGTTTACAAGCTGCAATCCAATGATTTTTGTATTTTAAAAAAAACACGTTTTTTTGAGCAAGCCTGGGCCTAACCCGTAAAGATGTTTTGAAGTACATTTTTACACCAGCTATTAAAAAAACCTTTGCATTCCTATGCATCATTTATTTGTAATGGTGTTATTTGTATTATAATAATTCCAGGTGACTTGAAATGTAGAACGGACCAATAAATGCAAGCTATCCTTTTCCACATATTATGAATTATTAATATGCAATGTTTTTTTTCCCCTAGTACAGTGCAATGATATCTTGGAAGTGCCTCTTGTCATTGTTGCAAAAAAACCCAAAATGTAACAAAATGTGTCACACAATAAAACAATTTTTAAATTAAGAGGAATGTTTATTGTCATGAAAACATGCATGTGGCATCCAAGTAGTGTGGAACAGTTGAGGGTAATTGTGTCTTGCTCAGTGGCACCACTGCCACTGGATGGATTGGTTTGTGACCAAAATTAATACAAATACTGTACTCATAATGCAGCTTGGTCCATAAGGATTTGTAAAATTGACTAATTTCACCTGTATCACCATTAGCGATGGGAACTAATAAAAATGTATTCTTTACTTCTTTATCAATACTGCTGCTATATACAAATTTGCATTTTTCCTTAACATTACATTAAAATTGCCATTTTCACTGATATTTACTCAGCTGATTTAGTAAACCATTTATATAGAAAAACAAATGGCTGCAAGAGAAAAAAATACAATAAGACATGAACAATAATTAAAAAAAAAAAAAACAAATACACCTTTTATTCTTACATCAAATTTATGAGAGATTATGATGTGATATGTGAGTTTTACTGACCAGAAGGTAAGGAATTAGTTGATTATGTTTATTGGCATTCTGGGCCCCTAATATAGGTGTGCACTTTTTTTATTTATATAAAATCGGATGCATTATTATTATATGACAATTTATTTAAATATGCACTGGTCAACAAATTGATGCAAGTGAACGTGTCTCGAATTTTTGGCGCTGATTCTGTATCTGTCCTTGTTTTTTTCTTGAGCACAGCAGGTTTTCATAATTAAAAAAACAGCAATATAATATGTAATATAGTCATGTTTATGAATTAAGGGTTAGGCTCAGCAACAGGTGGATTTTTTTCTCTCATAGCTATAAATTACAAAAAAGTTATTGAAATTATCATCATAAACGAATTAACAGGCACCATGTTGAAATGTTAAAAAATTAAATGCGATCTTCTATTAACATTTATACCAAAGATCACTTGGAAGAAAAAGAATGTCACTTCTTTCACCAAGCATTTATTCCATAAACTTTGCCAAACAGTCATTAAACACAGGGGGAAAAAGCCAACTGCTTGCTAAGTTATTTTCCTCTAACGCCGCTTTTATTATTGAAATTATTCGTTTTTGCATGCTTTCATTTGCCTTTTTTGAATTTTCCCGGTGTGGCTCCAGTCTTCAGCTTCTTTTTAGCAGATCCTTTTACTTCGGGCTCCTATGAGGGAGATAAAAGTTGGTCAGAAAAGACGGACAACACAGCTATAACTATTGTCAGAGAGTACAAATAGAGACTACACTGTTCTGCATTAATCGGCAGTACCTTGCGTTTAGACGACAGCGACCCCGTTACTGAGAAGAAGGAGTCCAGTCGTCCCTGTGTGCTCCCCTGGCGACTCTTTACAATTTTCTTACACCCGTTGCGAATCCTGTCCTCACTTCATCGACACACAATTCATTTATAAAGGTCAGCAATGAAAAATCAGCTGAGATAAGCTCCAGCTCACCCGCGAGGGTGCTATACAAAGTGGACGTCTGTATACTTGCGTTTTACCTGAACTGTTTTTCTTCACACATGAAACGTAGCAGCCCGTCCTCGTCCGGCTCGTTCCACTTCAGCTCCACTGCGGTGCAATCCACCACGTCAGGCTTCAGAAAAAGGTCCCTGGCCTCCTTGTACAGCCAGTCTTCTGGGGCCGGGTGCTTCTACATGTAAGAAATAAAGAATAAAGCACCAAACAAGCAAGCACGTTTCTTGTTCAACCTTACATTTGGGTCAATGTTTTGTAGGATCTCCTCGATGCTGCCGTGCTGCTTGATCAGGTCGATGGCACGCTTGGGACCGATCCCCTTGATGGTGCCACAGTAGTCGCATCCCAACAGAATACACAGGTCTATGAACTGGTGGGAAACGCATTAAGGAGTTGTCCACATATCATTGTTGAAATGATACATGAAAAACTGAAATGATAACATCACAGATTTGTTGACATTCCTGTTGTAATCGGATTTATGACTTAGGTTTATGCCACACTTTTTTGGCAGAACTTTGTGACGTCGTAGTGAACGCTAAGAAAGTTTTCTAACTCTAATTTGCCTTTATTTTGGGCTAAGCATCACCTTTCAGACCAAAACATTTATGTATAAATCTGATATTATTTGTAACATAGAATAATATGTTGCTTGTGTTTTTTAAAAAATACACTGGAAGAGGACCTAGGAGAAATACCCCCCCCCCCCCCAAACCTACTGACAACTCACATCAGTGTGCCAACGGCTATTTTTACCTGTTCATTTGTCAGGTTTATGTCCTGAAGAATGCGACTGAAGTGGAACTCTTGGACTGGAAGCTTCCTATAAACAAAAATAATGGGATATGTACAGCATTTTCTATGAAGGAGGACAATACAGCCCATGGCGTTAAAAATACACCATCAGAGTGTTTGGTAGATTTTGGTAATGACTAAGTTTTTAAGTCAAACCTTGAAACTGTGAGACAAATTGGCTAAAAACAAGACCAACATGCAGCTGTACATACAAACCAACACTAGCAAACATACAAACACAAGCCTACAGTATACAACTGTCTAAACACTAAACACATAATAGCAATATCAGTACTGATGGTTGTGTTAAAACATTCCAGGCCACTAATACACAGTCAAATTAAAATTCCAAGACTGATGCTAATGAATGGGATTCAGTGCTATTAATACAACCTTTGTTTAAAACTTACATAGATGAAATTGAAAACATCCCAAAACGGCAACTGAGTAACATTACTTTGCTTCGCTGGCTGTGAGGTGTCTTAGCAGGACATTTGTTCCGAAAGTCAGGCCGTCCATATCCTCCGTTGCTGTGGCAAAGACCTTCCCTGCTTTGACCAGAGCGGCACAGCTGGCCTCAGCCTCGCACGGCGCCTGCAAGCACACCAAATACAAACACTATTTAAGCTGCAAACAGACCGCAACGAACCAGCCCCCTTTTTCATGGCAAATCACCATCAAACCTTGATGACACACACTCTGCTCACGTTAGCATGTTAGCTGTTTCCAATTGGGGCCCACTTGGATGAATTCCTTGATAGGAATTCGTGAAAGTACAATTCTCATACTAACCTCAATGTACGGCACTCCCATCAGAGCCAGCAGCTTCTTGCACTCATCATTATGCTGCCTGGTGACTTTGACCAAACGTTTTGACAGTTTGTCAATGTTTTCTTGTTCCCCTAAATTGAATAAAAAAAACATTTTAAGTCACAACAATTTTTACAAATGTTAAAGAAATATAACTGATCGCCTCAGGCTCAAACATCCTCATGGGTCAAAAAATACAAATTAAGATGTTCATATATTCTAATGATGCACATTGTCTACTAATTCAATTATTTTCATACACTTTGGCCACAATATTAACTTGTAGGCTGCTAAGAAATAAAATTTGAGGATTTACAGAGATTTATGGAGAAACTTCAAAATAAACAATTTTAACCATCCGCTTTAATTTTGTCAATAAACTATACCTTGCTATGACACTTTAGCCAGAGCGGGTCACATCTATTTTGTTTAAAAAAAAAAACAACTGAAAATAGAGATTTTACTGTCAATGGAATTCTGTACCGAGTTCCTGGGCTTGTGCGAGCAATTTCTCAGCTTCTGCTCTTCTCTCCACTCTCTTTTCCAGCTGTGATGAAACAGAAAGTAAAGTTAGACTGAGATCCATATATTTTAGGAAACAGACTGGCTACCTGGACCTAACACAAGAAAGCAGGGAGATATTGAACAACAACAGCATAGGTGCACACAAACCTCTCCGGATTTGAGCTCTGGGGGCTTGCCATCAAACACGTAAACGGGTTTAATGCCATGTTCCAGCATGCGGATGGTCCTGTAGAACATTCCCATGAGGTGGCTGGAAATGACAGGCAAATTAAAAGCCGTGCAGCTGATATAACAGATAGAATAGAAATTGTTTTTTTTTTTCTAGATAAATGTGAAAATAAGTAGAAGCATGTACCCAACCTACACATGCTTGAAAGCACAAATCTTCGGTAAAAACATTCTAGCATGTTGATTGATAACTACTTTTGCAACTTCTAAATGGGCACCATGTCTAACACTATGCCTTTATTTTATCTTAAGGGTTGCACAGTACCTAGTTGTTTCTCCATCCTCATTCTGCAGGACGTTGCCATCCTGTCGCACAGCAATCAGGAACTGGTAGATGCACATGGAGGCATCTATAGCAATTTTCCGACCTGGGAGAAAAAAAATATGCTCACACATTTTTCTTTTTGTAGCTCATTGCCAGTGCATGGCCTTGTTTATCCATCATAACCACTTAATGTATAATGGCTCTCATGCATGCCACGTCATAATCATGTAGTAAGATATTACATCCCTTACCAAAGTAGTTCTTGATGTCCTGCTCTCTTATGGCACTTGGCGCCTGGTCAGCAATAAGTTTAGCGAGTCCATGTATACCCATTGTGGTCTTGGGGAGCACAAATCAAGAGGCCGAAGCTCTGAAAACACATTGAAAACAATTATGATGATTACCGTTCTGATTTGCTGTACTGTAATTTCTAAGCGTCTGTTTTAGAGGCTATAGTAACAGTGACTTTTGCAAAACGCAAGACATGCAGGTTTGCAGGCTAAACAATATGAGATGCTTGCTGCGTCATGTGCATGCCAATTGAGGATATTCCCAGCCTCAGTGTCAGAAAGAAGCATACACAAAAAGTAACCCTGAGCACGGACATTTGCAGAGCTGCAAAGTTCCCTTCAATTGCCCGATTTAGTAAGGGAACGCACTTTTATTCAGCAAAATTGAGATGTAAAAGCAACAACAATCGATTCAAATTACGTCAATTTGGATTTAAATTGTTTACCGAGGACAGTCTTCCTACAAGTGTCTCGACGCGTCCGGTGCAGGATGTGCGTCGATTTCGCGGGAAATGAACTAGCAGGCATTACTAATCTATCTATCGAGCGCACCTCTGGTAAAAACGGCAAAGAGTTTCCTATCGACACGTTCATGTGCATTTATATGACTTGTTACAGCAAGAGTGTGTTTGATTGGCCAGTTGCGCATCCAGGAAATCCGGCAAACAATGTACGGTTGTTGCCACCAGGTTGATATCTCACACTCATTTTTAAACGTACGCGTTTGGTATCTTATAACTACAATACTATCGTTACAATTGTTTTGAATTGTCCGCGGGGGAGAACTGATATCGGTCATAAGCGAGTACAGTACAACGTAGGCGTGTTTTGTTTCTCCGCCCACTCCGGAAAACTGAAGTGAGCTTTCATTATTTTTGTTTTTTTATAGGTGACGTGGAGTTAAACGTCTTTCACCTTTTTGCTTTGTGCACGTCGGTGCTTGTGCTTAAATATTCTGACGTAAATGGCTCGTTCGCGTGTTTAACGCTCGAGCACAATTCGGCGAGAATTCCTCCGAATGTTTCGTTTTTAAGTCTACACTTGAGCTCCGTTGACGACGCGGTGGCCTAAGTTCGAGGATTCCGACGGACAAGCAGGTTTGTTGGCTCAACATCGCACACCAGTCACACTGGGGCGATCAAATGTGAACTAAATGAGGAAATTGCTATGAGCTCATCTCCTTTTTGACGTGTTGGTGTCATGTTCTGTGAGAGAGCCTTATTTAGATTTCCAATTCAATTAAAGGAAATCAGTTCACCTGTATTCATAGATCGCCAGATCACGTAAGAATTTGTCTCAGGGAACTTTAGAAGTTTACACATGGAACAAAGCACACTCCTCATTTATAAAGACAAACTGAACCTCACAGAAGTGACAGTAAATTATGTCATATAACCTCACATCAGTACAATTTAGCTCTGCCCCTACCCTTTTTTAAATGCAGCATATTAAAAGTAGTCTTGAGCAAATGCAAATATATCAGCTTTGCTTTCTGGGCTCCAGATATAATGTTATGGGGTAATTTAGGGCTCTTGGGTGTAGAGATCATAAAAGAATGTGATATGTTGTCAAATGAAGTGTAGCACTCAGTTCATTACAAAAATGTGAACGAACCACTAACCTTTTTGTGAAGTCACTGCGTTTCGTTACAAAGCACAATTTGCAGTTGGCTAACAAAGTGTTACCATTCATGTTTAAGTGAACATGGCTCCCACTTCACCTGCCTTGAAGTTACATCAGGCTTGTAAACTGGTATCAGTGCCATAGTATTGGAGCATTTTCCTCAAAATGGAGTACAGATGAACAGTATTGACACAGATGTTACTGCATTCCTAATAAGAGGTCTAAAAAAATTGATGGAAAACTTGTTTGTGTCTGCATGAGCAGTTATGCTCTGTGGGAGAGGACACCTGCCAGGCGGCCGCCAGAAGACAATGATCCTACCTTGCACCTTGGTCCTGTGCTTTGTGTTAGCCGGGGCACTGGGCTACAAGCAGGGGGATAAAGTGACCTTGTATGTCAACAAAGTGGGTCCTTATCATAACCCACAGGAGACGTATCACTTCTACACTTTGCCTGTTTGCAGGCCAGAAAAGGTCAGTCGGTTGTCACTCACAAAATTTCCATGAGTTGCGGTAACAAAGAAATAGATGGATGTATTCAGGAGGTCGGGAGCCGAGATTCGAACCCTAAACCTCAGAACTGTGAAGCAGATGTGCTTAAACTTTTTTAAAATACAAGACAGTGTTTGGTATATATTTGATAAAACTAGTCACAACACAGTTATTTGTTCTCATTTCTAAGGCGAGTTATAGCCAGCTCAAGTTTTGTGACATCTCTTAAGTGTTCTATTAATCACTGTTCTGCAGGTGCATCACAAGTCTCTGAGTCTGGGAGAAGTGCTGGATGGTGACAGAATGGCCGAATCATTGTATCAAATCAACTTTCGAGAAAATGTTGAGAAGAAAACTCTTTGCAAGCTCAAGCTTTCAGAGAAACAGGTATTAAATGGTTGAAGAGACTTAGGATTTGAATACATAACATGCTCCAGGACAAACTGGATATTTTTTTTTTCTAAATCTAAATTCTGTATCTCAGTGATCAAACTATAGATTTTGAGTGACTGATTGGTAGACATTTGCAGAGACAGCGTGTATGTGTCATCCTATTTGGCATCCTCCTTGGTGAAACTCATTTTGTTGATAGCTGTTGTTATTATTATGTCTGACTGTGTTGCATTGCGGCACAAAGGAATCCAATAAGGCAGCACTGTAATTTCAATATACTGTGATTTCAATAATGGACCTGTATTCCATGCATTAGTTTCTGGAGAACAGGTAGTCAGTGTTTCCTTGTGCAGAAATAGTTCTTACTCGAATTAACATCCCAGATGATATTTTTACATTTACATAAAGGGACTCACCACATGAGGTTTTTAAACTCTCTCCGTTTTAGGTGGACCAGCTTCGCGAGGCCATCGAGGAGCTATACTACTTTGAATTTGTCCTGGATGACATTCCAATCTGGGGTTTTGTGGGATACATAGAGGAGAGCGGCTTCCTGCCTCACAGCCACAAAGTAAACTTTTGCACCTCTCACTGCGCACTTGAGGGCTACAAAGGAACCGATTTGGCTTGTTAAGAGGGACTTGGGCAAAGATAAAAAGATATATTTTATATTCGTGCAAGTTGCTGTTGCTACATCCTTTCTTTGACTCTCTGGCTCTCTTTGCTCACCGCCAACAGGTGGGCCTGTGGACTCACCTGGACTTCAACATTGAGTACAACGGCGACTCTGTGATCTTCGCCAATGTCTCCGTGAAGGACGTCAAACCCGTCCCATTAGAGGACGGTGCCGGAGCAGCCGTGGGTGGCGTGGAGGTAGGCGGAGGAAGTCTGACGGTTACGCACACGTACACCGTGCGCTGGTTTGAGTCCCACCTGCCTCACGCGCGGCGAGCGGAGCGCCTCAGGGACTATTCGTTCTTCCCCAAAACACTGGAGATCCACTGGCTGTCCATCATCAACTCGCTGGTGCTGGTGGTGCTGCTGCTGGGCTTCGTCATCATCATTCTCATGCGAGTCCTTAAGAATGACTTTGCCAGGTTAGTTGCCACTAAAAGACACTCTTGATTTATTATTATTTATTAGTAAATAAGAGAAAGGTTGTTTGAGAGTGTGCAATGTCGATTGCTGCATTTAAATAACACGCTTTGCATAAATATTAGGGCTGTCAAAGTTAAAGCATTAACTACGGAGATCAATTTAGATTTTATAACACACTAGAAAAAAATTAACTCAGTTTTATTTGCTTCCTGTAGCAGCTGACCTCACTGCTCACTGTGCAGCCAAACTTAGAGGAGGGACAGACATTGACGTAGTTTTGCTTTAAAAGTTTGCTCGACGGCTCACTTTGCAAAGCCGAATCCAAATACCATATTAGCTGTAAATCTTTGGTGATGGTTCAACTGTTGCATTTTACGGGAAAAGAGTCGTATTCAAAGAGCAAAGATCGCTATTACAACAGTCGAAATGTATTTGTATGTTTTTTCCACATTCATTGCAAGATTTTACTCAATTAAACATTGGTTCCAAGCTTCATAAAAAAATTGTAGTTGAAAAACGCGATTAATCGCGATCAATTATGTAATTTTTTGCGATTGATTAGTTAAAAAAAAATCTAATTGCTTGACCGCACTAAAATATGACCTCAACGGTTAACAAAAGTTCATAAAAATGCAATGTAATGTCTATTTGTCTGTGTGTCGCTCCTCCATCAGATTCTGTCTGTGCATCCTGCAGAAACACAACCCATTTTACCACTTTCATATTTGAGCTTTTCATTCATAACTGCATTTAACAAGCATTTGAGTTACCCGCTAACCCTGCTTGTGGGTCAATTCTTTGCCTCATCTCATCAGGTATAATGTGGAGGAGGAGGCGGGTTGTGATGACCTGGACCAAGGAGACAACGGCTGGAAGATCATACACACCGACGTCTTTCGGTTTCCCCCTTACAAAAGCCTGCTGTGTGCCGTGCTAGGCGTGGGGGCCCAGTTCCTTACCCTTGCCACAGGTGCTTATTTCTTCTCAACGACACACTAGTATCAGTTTTGCTCTTGCTCTCACTGTTATACTGTATGTCACCGTGTTATAGGAATCATTGTCATGGCGCTCCTGGGAATGTTCAACGTGCACCACCACGGTGCCATTAACTCTGCCGCCATCGTTTTGTACGCGCTCACAAGCTGTGTGTCCGGGTACATCTCATGCAGCTTTTACACACAAATCAACGGCAAGCGTTGGGTGTGGAACATCATCTTGACTTCGACACTCTTTTCCGGTGAGTCCATTCATGGTGTGCCAAAAACTAACCAGTAATCGTATATATTGTTTTGATTTTAGTAGAAGTTAGTAATAAACTAACAACAAATGTAATATCATTTCATTTAAGATAATAAAAGAAAACGGTCTCAACAAAAAAAGGATCGGAGCACACACAGTTAAGAGATTGTACTTGTGATGCTCAGATACTCGTAGCAGAATAGTGCCAGTGCTGTGTGTCTGAACTCGTAAAAATGCTCCGATACTACTTCATCATACAATATGATTGGCTGCACATCGCAGGAAAAATGCAAGACGTCGTTCCGTGCCATGGCAGGTCAAGAGTGCTGAATCTGAAATCGGATTGGTTAAAAACCGCTCAATAGTTTGCCTGTGCCATGAACCAGCACTAATGGCATTGACATGGCAACACATGGAAATCTGATACACACCACTAGAACTTGGGCAGCCAAGACACACACAATGAAATTAATTGAAACAATGACCTCAAATCATTGTAAGAGAGATTATTGTTGTCAGCAATGTATCCATTATTCCCATAGCTCCTCTGTTCCTGACGTGGAGCGTCGTCAACTCCGTCCACTGGTGGAGCGGCTCTACGCAGGCCTTGCCGGCCACCACCGTGCTGCTCCTGCTGGGCGCCTGGGTGCTGGTGGGCTTCCCGCTCACTGTCATCGGCGGCATCGTGGGCAAGAACCGAGCAGGTGGCTTCCAGGCCCCCTGCCGCACTCGCAATATTGCCCGGCAAATCCCCACGCAGCCCTGGTACAAGCATGCTGCTGTGCACATGGCCATCGGCGGCTTCTTGCCATTCAGGTGAGAATGTTTAAGAGTATTGCTAATGTTAACAGTACAACCAAACAAGGATCCCCAAATAATTGATCCATAAATTCATCTCCCAACATTATAGGTTGCTACTTCACAACCTCTAGAAATAACAACTACTACTTTCCTATGACAGGTTTACTACCCTGTTTACTGTCAAGGTGGCAATCAGCTGATAGTCAATAGTAGCTACTCCTCCACAAAAATGGGTGACCTAGAACAGGGATCTTAATTTTTCACAGTATTTATTTGAGATTTTGCAAATACGACATTTTTTTTTTTTGACATAAAAACAAAAACAAATGAGCCTATACTATACAGGAAACTATTTTGATCTTACTAAAATATAACAATGCTTGAACATGAATAAATGCATTCCTAAAAATACAGCAATATCAAGCAGGGGCAGAGCCATGGGTGTGCATAGGCCCACCCAGATTGAAAGACTGCCCACCCAGTGAGATTCAAGGAAAAAATATAACTTTTACATTTATAGTAAATTATTATTACATTATTTTTGAATTTGTGTTTGTTTTTTATTTTATTGAATATTAAGAATGACATAATTATGGTTGTCTCAGGAAGATCTGAACTTCAGATGATTCAGTTTGCCATTTTATTTGAATATACGATGTGTCGGGACAGAAGGATTGTGCTCAGTGAGAGAAATATTCAGGCCCACCCTGATTTTTCCAGGCCCGCCCACTAGCCACATTCTGGCTCCGCCCCTGATATCAAGTGATTTTTAAACTCATATTCTGAAGTAACTTAAATTCTAAAAAGTAATCTTAAATTTTAAAAAGTAATCTCAACCCAAAAACAATTCTTTACAATAATATGTTCCATGCAGCCCCATTATTCCAAACTTGATATTCTGATTAATATTGTGTTTGTAGAATACAAATTAAGCAGCAAAATCCAACTGTTTTTACCCATCTCAGTGGGCGGCCATTTTGTTACTTGCTGTCGACTGAAAATGACATCACAGTCAGGGCTCGGGTAACAACCAATCATGGCTCAGCTTCAGAAAACAGGTGAGCCGTGATTGGCCGTATGTCTGAATTCCAAGTAACCCAGGACGGGAAAATTAAGCCTAACGCTCAAGTAAATTATAACTAAACCAAATCAGTGTGGCCCAAATACTTCTTTGTATCACTCTGTTCATTGTTTTTGCCCAAATACTAATTTGTGCTTTCCCCTCTCATAGTGCAATCTCAGTGGAGCTTTACTACATCTTCGCCACGCTGTGGGGCAGGGAAGACTACACCCTCTACGGCATCCTTCTGTGCGTCTTCGCCATCCTCCTCTCAGTGGGCGCCTGCATCTCGGTGGCCCTCACCTACTTCCTGCTCTCAGGCGAAGACTACCGCTGGTGGTGGCGGAGCGTGCTAAGCACGGGCTCCACCGGCGTCTTCATCTTCATTTACTCGGTGTTCTACTACAGGAACAGGTCCTCCATGAGTGGCCTCGTGCAGAGTACCGAGTTCTTTGGTTACTCGCTGCTCACGGCGCTGGTCTTCTCACTGATGCTGGGCAGCGTGTCCTTCTGGGCGTCGCTGGCTTTTATTCGCTACATCTACCGCAGTCTTAAGATGGACTAGGCTCTCATCGAAGCTCTGAAACGCTTTTATCTCAGCGCGCTCAACGGCGGTCTTTGCTCTCCCGTTCTTTTCATGCTCATGCACACACCCAACATGGGAGAACAGACTGGAGCCTGCGGTCCAAGTTGAGGCGTGAACGTAAATTATGGATTGTCAGATAAAGGGTGCATGTGGGGCTGGTGTATAAACAAAATTAAGTATCATAAAAGGGATGATGTGACTTGTCGGAGCCCCTCCGCCCCATCAGGAAGGAGTAGTTTCTGCTTTTTTTTTTTTTTTTTTTTTTAGATAAACACTTGTCCACAAAATGTAGTTTTGAAATGCACAGCGTTACAAAGTAAATTGCAATACGATTCTTTGTCAACCTGTTGTAAACTATTTGGAAGCGATGTTTTTCATTTGTCCTGCAGAGGATGAGATTTTGTTGCCTTGTTGAGGAAATTGGTTGCATAATATTGGTAAGAGGAAGATTGACATTGTGGGCACCATTATTTGTCCTGATTTAGATACTCTTTTCAATAAAACATTTTAGTAGTAAACTGCTAGCTTACCATAGTCACTGAATGGTATTTAATAGACTGAGGTGTTATAGAACTTAATATAGACACAAAGACATTGTTGGTTTCCATATGAAAGTATTTATCTGGAAAAATGTGGACAGATTTAAACAGTTCTTGATCTTCAAACATTTCTCCCCCCCAAAAAACAAATGCATGCTGGTGTTGACAAGGACATAGAGCACACCATCAAACTTTAAATAGTTGGATATAAAAATAAAACGGTGGTCAACAAGGCAAAATATTTTTGCTCAGCTGTATGAACTATATACACCCACTTGACATTTAAAAAAAAAAAAAAGAAAAAAAACACCTCAGGATGCATGCAGAGAAGAATGATGACACAACAGAAGCATCCTACTGGCCCATGTTCTGCACAATGACTGTATTTGAAGAGTTTTGGCTGGTGAGAGACTCTGCATCTTTGCCATCAAAGCTGGTGTCAGGCCCAGTGTTACCGCTTGAGTGGAATACGCCCGGGTTGTATTCATACTGGTTGATGCCTGGAGGCACAGACCAGCCAATTGCCTGTGGCCTGGTGGGCATGGCAGCTTGAGGTGTGCCAGATGACCATGCGGAATAAGGAGCAGCTCCAGCGGTACCGCCCATCCTAGCAAGATAGAAGGCCAGGTTCTGTGGTGTTGGCTTGAAGGCTGTGTCCATCATGGCGTGATTGTAGCGCTCCTTCAGTGGCGGTCTTTGGGTCGCTGATTGATACTGAAAAAAGATAAGTGCTCATCACAATCAAGTTCCATTTTCGGTTTGATAGTGTTACGTCTCGCCTTTAAGGCCTTAACCGAACTATGGTTAGACCTCCATAATGGACGTGTCGCTCTATGTCCAAGCTGCTGTTTTTCTGTTACGAGCAAACAGGAAATCCAGGCTAGACATTTGTATCACATAATGGACAAAATATAAAAGTCGGCAGGATTTGCTTACAGGCGGAACGTGGTTAATGACAGTTCCGCTAACCGGGATGGCTTGGCTGCGACTCTTTGTGTTGGTGTAGCGTTCTGACACCCAATTGTTGTCTTTCTGGTGTCTCCTCAGCTTCATCCTTCGATTTTGAAACCATGTCTTCACCTACAAGCAAAACGAATAAAATCTTACTCAAGATAATAGTTTCAAATGGCCTCTGCCCCACCTCCAGCCCCGAAGCAAATTCTCACAAACTGCTTACCTGTTTGTAGGTAAGCCCTGTGAGTTCAGCTAGGTTCTTCATCTCGGCCGGAGTGAGGTATTTCTGCACACTGAAACGCTGGACAAGAGTGTTCATCTGGCTTTCGGAGAAGGAAACGCGCACCGTTCCTTTAGGGGTCTCAGCATTAGTCCTTGGTTTGTTCAGGGCCAGTAAGGGCGCTTGTACAGAGAAAGTGTTAGCGTTGTGGTTGCCCACATCGTTGCAGGAGGGCAGCTCCTCCATAAGCGAGCTGGAAACCTGGTCTCCTGCGTCAGGGCTCCTGCTGTTTCCGTCATCGCTGAGCCCTCTCTTCACCCATGTGGCGGTATCTGCCTGTGGAAGACCACTTTCTCTGCTGCTACTAAAACTCCAAGAATCTGAAAGGAAATATAAAAGAGAGTGTCTATTATCTCTATATATGCCGACAAAAGTGTTACCCTGAGAAACCCAGCTTTAAATGTACAAATATAATACAAATAGTACAAATGTAGGGTCGATTAATGGCATGAAGTCTCCCATCTTGTGCAATGCAGTGACAATCCCATCATTTGGATGGTTTTCACCTGGAAATGATTAAAAACAACGCCTAGGAAAATGAAGTAGTCAGATGACTAGGGCTGCTCTATTATGGAAAAAATATAAATCATGATTATTTTGGTAATAATTGAAATCACGATTATTCAAACAATCATTTAGTTTTTGGTACAAAACAAGAAAATGTTTAAAAAAATAAAAAGACAAGTAAATGTAAGTAAGTTTCTTTTCGGACCAAACAAAATTGATAACATTTGTTATAACATTTTCAAAACAGTGCAAATGTATAAATGTGATGATTTCCTTGTGTAAACAAACATAGTGCATTGCATATAAATTAATTTTGATGATCGTTTTTTATGATTATGCCAATTTTGTAATTGTGGAGTGTAATTGAATTTCGATTAAATTGCACAGCCCTACACAGGACTGTACCTGCACTGTAGGTCAGGGGTCACCAACATGGTGCACACTGGCACTAAAGACCACATGAGTAGACTGCGGGCCTGTTCTAAAAAATAGCTCAGTAGTGGATGGGACATTTTCATTTTCTTGAAAAATTGCAGATACATTTGATAAATGTAAACACTTGCAGTGATTAATATGGTCACTATAAAATTGTCACCATTGACTGGTAGTATAATTGTGTAAAACTTAAAATATACATTTTTAAGTCAAACACTACCCAATTATTCATAAAAACGACCTCGGGCAACAACAAATGTGTTATAATATGCTTTTATCCAAAACTTGTAAGCGTTAACTTGTAATACTTAAGTTAACAAATGCTAGTTTAGGAGAAAGGTGGGGGGGGGCGAACCGTACCAGGAGAGGCGTGAGCCTCCGAGTCACTTGTGGAGTCGCTTTCGGCCCTCCTGCTTTGTTCGAAGGGTGTATCGTTGGCGGCTCGGGGCGTTCCAGGTCCAAGCAAGCGACCAGCTTGACTCTCGCCGAGGTAGACGAGACCGGAGCCCTGGTAATGGCAATGGCCGTTGGCGACATGCCGCTCCGGGCTGTGAGGCGGAGACTCTTCGCGAGCCCTGGCTGTGGCGGCGTAGTAGACTTGCGTCACCCCGGGTGTGTAGTTATTAAAATCGGGCGGTCCCGCTTCGCCCCATCCGGTAACGTGGCAGTGGTTCTGTTCGTGCCCGGATTGATACATGAGGCCGTAAGCGTAGGCATGGTAGGACGCGTTGTAGTTGTAGCTTATCTGTGTTTTCCAGTCTGCCATTTTTAATTTAAAAATGTGTAGAAAAAGCTTTAAAAAGTAACGGACCAAAAAGCGACTCGACCGCAACCAGGCCTACTGGTGAAATAATGTTCGTAAACCGCGCCACCTCGCCGGGGTTTGTTTTAAGGAGGGGCATTGGGCAGGTGTTGATGGTGGGTGTTGAGATTTGAGCCAATCGGATGCCGTTACCTGTCTACGAGCAATTCTTTCATTGGCCCGCTACACACAACACTCAACACCATGGATGCAGCATTTGAATAAGACTAAACGAAACAAAACGTGTATTTAGGGTAGTGTTGTTTAAATGCTGTACATCACTTCTAATTTAAACACTTTATGGATGCCTTGTAGTTCCAAAACCATCAATGTTTTCAAATACAGATATGCAGCATATCCTTCTGATTTTGTGTTGTATAGTTTATTGAGTGGGGAGTTTAGTCTTATTCTGTGGTTGTGTGTTATGCAAGCTCAGGTTCCACTGTTTGTAGGCCCAAGCAGGGAGAATAACTCTAGAAGCACTTTTTTTTTTTTAAGATTGCTGTGTGTATGTAAAATGGACTTAGTTAATTCTGAGTTAGCCTTAGATGAATGCAATACATTAAGATTGTGGCTCTGACATGGATAGTTTAAGAATCATTTGATAGGTCTTAGGGCGATTGATTGTCAGATGTAAGGAGGTCAAGCCCATTTTTAATGTGCAACACAAACACTCCACTCGTAAAGGGCGGAAAACCAAAGTCCTGTAGGCATTTGATGAGGCCCTCCATTCAATTCTAAACTAATGAAACTTTCAAAAGAGCTGTTATGGAAAGTTCCAAAGTATTTAACCCACAAATGTTTGTAATAATACACATTTGTTTGATTTAGTAGGATCCTGAGAGGACTGAAATAGCCCCTGAAAGGAAAATCTTTCCCTACGTCTGCTCTGCTGGGTTGCACATGTTGACACAAATTACTGCAGCCCTCATTTGCAATCCTTTTCAAAAAGACGAATCAGATTAGGTGGGTTGTTTCCATCAAAGTTGCTGTTTGTGTTCTTCCCTCCATGCATCTATTGACGTGGTAATGATTCAGTTAGCAGTGACGTGATGTGATAACAGTGAAGCTCTGATGGCCTGCATTAGCATTTCTGATCTGACTAGACTGGGAGTGGGTGTGTAATGTGTGCATATGTGAGTGAACAGATGTGTTCACATTAGCATTGGAATGTGCTCAGAAGAACACAGAGTGGCATCTAGAGTTTAAAACTGTAGTTGGAGGTTGTGAAGTGTTTTTCATGTTAAGTGCACATTTTAGAATGAAAATGTATGCCTTATAGAACATCGTTTCTCCTTTGTAGTGTTACACACTCATTGATAACACTGGTCAACAGCAAATTTTAATCACAGATGATTTTATGTGTCCCTGAATGTATTTTTGACGCTGATTTAAAAAATATATATATATTTTCAATGTTTTTGTTTTTAAGATTAACCTATAAAAGCTTGAGCAACACGGATTTGATCTTGCGTTGTTATTTATAGTTATGTGCAATTAATCGGAATTCAATTACAATTACGATTATTGCACTCCACGATTACAAATTTTTTTTTCATTATCGAGCAGCCCTAAGTTCTTGCACTTAATGTTGGTTTGCTAATCAGCAGTTTTGATCCATCCTTGAATGGTAATATTAATTTTATGCCCAAGAATACTTTGCACTGGACAAACTGTGTTTTTGTTTTTTTTTAATTATTCAAACACTTTGTTGTTGACAGCTGGGTCTTACATACATGCATTGAGCATGAAATATATTAAGCTACTGTGATGTACTGTACATTGGTTCAATAAAAAACAAACATATGCGCGTATTTTGTCCATGTTTAAAATGGCGTTTTTGTCATTTTGGCTGATAAAAAAATGGTGTCTCCCTCCATTATTTAGGTTGACCATCCCTGATCTAATTCCACACAAGTTTCAATGTATAATAGAAATAAAATGCTTATCAATACATGTTCATAAACTGTACATATTGGGTGTATTTATTAATATCACTGTCAATTGTTGTTGCACGTAGTCCTCCTTTCCAGTTAGAGGCGCTGTTCGTTTTCAGCGATGTAAAAACAGAAAGAAAACGCCGGTCCCTTTAACGCCTCTCACGTGGGACTGTTGGCCGGGACTGTCTCGCGTGCTGACAGCTGAGGCAAACAAATCTCTCCTTTCTTTGCCTTCTAACCTGTCAGCCTTACTTCAACATCACCGCAATTACACTTATGTTAGTATAATAACAAGTGGAGTCATAGTCAACGTGTTAGCAAGCGACATAAACGTCAACTTTCCTTTGTGAAGCGTCACTTGTTAGCGGGGGGACCCCGCACTGGTAGCCACACCAAGAGGACAACGCGAAGAAACACTATTAACTATTACTCTGTAAATTTCACTGACCCCTGTACCAAATAGTGACAATGACAGAAGAACTTGAGCAGATCCTCCTGCGAATGACACAGCCTGACAATGCTGTAATCCAGCAGGTAAAACATACACCTTATTGACGTAACGAAAATGAGCAACAGTTGTGACATAACAGTTTGATGTCAACTGTGATTTATTATTAATTGGAAGCTTGGTTGCTATGGTTACAATTGTGTTACTTTTGGACGAGTTGCAGACAATGTAAAGTTTTGAGCTGTATGTGCTCCCCTTTAGGCCACAATCCAGTTGAAGCAGGTTTTCAAAGACCCAGCCATCATCCCTGCCCTTTGTGCTGTCATGAGAGGCTCACAAAATCCTCAGGTATGTGACTGCACACTTGCAAACTATTCATTTATATCCCGTGGCATTGCCATCCCCATAGTGTGTGTCACTGTCTTAAGAGGCAGGTTTCTTTTCATCCTGCATCAATAATACTGTTCTCATTCTAATAGTGGAATTTTTGATATGCAGAAATACATATATTCTTTATTTGTTTGTTTGTTTTTAACTGTTTCGGTGTCCCCTAGGTCCGTCAGTCGGCTGCAGTGATGCTCCGGCTGAGAGTGAAGAAACAATGGAGGAAAATAAGTCCTCCTGACAGAGAAAGGTTAGATTCAATGCTTTTGTTGAACATTCTTAATTTCAGAGTTGGTAAAAAAAAAAAAAAAAGTCATTTTTTACCTCTTTTCATGCAGTCTCAAGGCGGTGGTGTTGCAGGCGTTCATGCAGGAAGCGGAGTAAGCTGCCTATTACACATAACAAAACCATATATGTTAAATGTCTCCCCCTTTTTTTAAATATATATATTTAAAGGAAGTGTTTCAATACACTACAATACAACATACAGTATATAAACAACAGTGAACATTTCATTCTTCGTGTCATTTGTTGTAGTTTTTGTTTACCTTTCATATAGTTAAGACTCATTTTGAATAACATTGCCACACCTGAACATATTTTAATATTGTGGTTGTATTTCTAAAACAGGGTTCCAAACAATTGTTGAAAATGCCTCAATTTCATGCATCATTATCAGGGTTTTGTAGTTAGCACATCTGGCTCACAGTGCAAAAACATGCAAGTTTGGTTCATGAAAGAATCTAAATTGTCTATAGATGGGAATGTGAGTGCTACTATTTGTGTAGCTCTGCCCGGCAACTACCCCTCAATTTTAGCTGCCTAGAAGAACTTACTGTCTTAAAAAAAAAGTTACAAAAATAAATGTTAAAGTCACATAAAACTTGTATTTACCTTTAAATGTAGTTTTTCTCATTGTGTTAGAAACAAAATTACGTTAGATTTGTGTGGTCCCCCTGTGTATAAAACAAAGCTGACTGGATAGATGAGGTAAGTTCATTAGGTCAACATCGGCACTCAGGGCAGTTTGACACATTGATCACATTGATTGAATTTGACTTGTTCCCCGTTCACGTTGGCAGACACCAAGTGCAACACTCGCTCTCCCAGTTGTGCGCCATGATGGTCAAGCATGAAACCCCCGACAGCTGGCCTGCCCTGCTGCAGCTCCTCAATCAAGCCACCAAGAGTGTCAACCCACATGATAGACAGGTTGAGCACCGCAGGTCACAACTAACGCTTAAAACGACCAATAGCCGCTTTCCTCTTGCAGGTTGGACTGCTGCTTCTGAACAAGGTGATCGAGTCCAACCCGGAGCCTTTCCAGCCTCACTACTCCCAGCTTCTGCAGCTTTTTAGCACCGTGTTACAGGACCACAACAACCCGACAGCCTTGTACTACTGCATCCTCAGCCTTACGGCCATGACAGTTTACACTGGCACCCAACATATGGTGAGGCCAATGTTAATGCTTCTATTTTGTTTTCTTCCCTGCCTGCAGTTGATTTTTCAGATTTCTATAGCCTCGCACGGAATCCAAATGTGTGATTACCTCATGATACGTAACACAAAAAAATTGATTTGAGACTAGTAAAAACTGGTTCTTCAACTACTATTTCATTTATCATAAAAGGGGTATTGGTAACAAAAAATGCTTGCAATAACTTTTTCAAAGTGAAGACAATTTGCAATTTAGCTATTTTAGCAAGAAACATGAAATTGATGCACATACTCTGCTTTCACGGGCCACATAAAATGTGGCGTGCCAGATCTGGCGCCCGGGCTTTGAGTTTGACGCCATCTTTTTTGATAAATCCTAATTTTCCGCCTTTTAGAACCAGATGCGCTCCATCATCCCGAGTCTGATTGTCGCACTGAAACACCTTATTAAAGCAGATGAGGTAAACATAGTCATGTTATTTTTTATGATTATTATTTTTTTAAAGCAACTCAACGATATTTAACATGACTTTTTATTCACTCAGAGCCAAGCTAGTGAGGCAATGGAGGTGTTCAATGAGCTAATGGAGAGCGAGGTGTCCATTATTGTGCCCCACGTTGCGGACATGGTTCGCTTCTTCTTGGAGGTGCGGAGCTCCATCTCTTCTTTAATTGCAGGCATTTGTCGACTCCGGCTTAAAATGTTCTGACACAAGCGCGCGTTTGTGTTATTGCCGCTAGGTGGGCGGTGATACCACGCTGACTGACTCACTGCGTGTCAAAGCCCTCTCTTGCATTGCCTTTCTCATCAAGTTAAAGAGCAAGGTATGGTCCTGCAACAGCAATTAAAAATACAAGACGACTTTTTTTTTTTTAACCTATTTTTTTCTCCTCTCTTTTTAATGCTGTAGACGGTGCTGAAGCAGAAGCTGCTGCTCCCCATACTGCAGGCCATCTTCCCTGTTTTGACTGCTGCGCCTCCGCCTGGCGAGCACGACCCGGAGGATGATGAAGACGACGACGGAGATGGCACAGACAATGACAATCCGAAACATTGTGCCGCTCAGGTTTGTAAAAGTCTCTCTTAGGCAATTTAGAGTGTTGGCGTTGATTCAAATAAAAGCCTTATGAGCAATTGTACTTGGTATTACACAGGTCATCGACACCATGGCGCTCCATATGCCCCCGGAGAAACTTTTCCAACAATTGGTAAGTTAATCCACTTGAATTCATCAGAATGAGCTCATTTTCAAGGAATGAATGTACATTGTAATGTAGTGTGGTGATCAATGTTGTTTACATCCGTGCCCCTCCAGCATCACATTTGATCTTTTTTTTTTTTTGCTTTTTGAAAATTGTACCTTTAGATGCCGCTGACTCTAACCTGCCTGGCCAGTGACAACCCCTATCAGAGGAAGGGGGGCCTCATGTGTCTTGCTGTGCTGGCTGAAGGATGTGCTGATCACATACGCACCAAGTATGTGCAGTTGTTGAATACGAAATGGTTTTTTTTGTCAGGGATGACCCATGACCTGTGTTTCCATCAAATGCAGGATGCTGTCATCGGTGCTGCAGACGGTCTGCCAGAGTCTTTCGGATGCTAATCAGGTGGTGCGCAGCGCTGCTCTCTTTGCACTGGGACAGTTCTCGGAACATTTACAGGTGGCCTTTTATATCACGCGGGTTTATTTGTTACTTTACGTCACCTAAAGCGCTCTCGACTGTGTATCTGTTGAAACCTTATAAGCGAGTGTGTGTATCCCTCCATTTCACAGCCCGAAGTGAGTAAACATTGTGAGGAATTGATGCCTTTGCTGCTCGGCTATCTTTCGTCTTTAAACCAGGCCAAGGTTGGCCATGTCACTAAGGCCTTTTATGCGCTGGAGAATTTCATGGAGAACTTGGGTAAGCTATGGAATAGCGGTGTGTACTTTATGGACTCATCAGAAACTGCACACTTTCCATCAGTCTATGCTACTGCTTTACGTGAGACATATTCTCGATTCTTTGTCGTGCTTCATAGAGAGGCATTTTGGATCTAGTTGTGGGAACGGTTTGAGGAGGACCTTGCCCTTTTCAAACTAATCGTCTTTCACCATTGACATGAATGGAAATGACGATAATCTGTTCAAGCCTCCCCATAAAAACAGTCTCTCTGTTTCTAGAACAGTAGTGACTGCTGCTTGGAATCTGTTAAGATTCAAAGAGGATCTCCTCACTTTTCCTCCTTCCATATGTTGTCATAAAATTATTTTATTTAACCAACTAAGGCAAATAAAGAGAGATTTGCAAAGCCGACCTGGCAGTAGGCAGCAGAGTAAAACAAAGCAAAAATACAAAGCAAATACAAACACTCACTTTTTAATAGATTAGGATGAATGAGGCGAATAAAAAAAAAAAGTTACTTATGTTTCTTGTTAAACAGGAGCAGATATCGAGCCCTACCTTCCCACCCTGATGGACACCATGTTGTCTGCCCTCAACAGCACCGACAGCCTGAAAATCAAAGAGCTCACTGTGTCTGCCATCGGCGCCATTGGTGAGTCATAGTATGCATGCAAGGTGGGCTGAAACATGTTGCTAACCTCTCACATCTCATCTCATCTCATCAGCCAATGCTGCCAAGGAGCTGCTGGTTCCTTACTTCCCCCCGGTCATTGAAAGCCTGAAGGGCTTTCTGACAGCCACCACAGAGGAAATGAGGTCCCTCCAAACCCAATCTTTAGGTAAGTGGACTCATGCTAAAACGAGCTCTCCTTCCCCCATATGTTTAGAAAACTCGTTAGCTAGCAGCTCTTTGTTGTAGACACGCTCTCTGTGTTGGCTCGGACCATCGGCAAAGAGGTCTTCAGCCCTCTTGCCGCCGAATGCGTTCAACTGGGTCTCAAACTCACCGACTCCATAGATGACCCTGATCTAAGACGCTGCACGTATGTTAATATGTGTATGTCTCATTGTATCCGTCACAATAAAGGAACCTTGGAGGTAACGCACTTCCTGTCTCCATCAGGTACAGCCTGTACTCATCTGTGTCTACAGTCAGCCCGGACTGCCTGACTCCTCACCTCACTCCCATTACAACAGTCATGCTACTCGCCCTCAAGTCCAACGAAGGCATCACGGTATGAAGCATCCAAAGGTCATCTGTGCTGCACTACAGATGTAAGGCAAGGAATGGGCATGGTTTCCGCTTCTCAGGCACATCTCGAGGAGGACAAGACATTTGTCCTGCTGGATGACGATGAAGACGACGACAAGGAAGAGGCAAAGGATTCGGAGGAATTTCTGGACGAGGAACCCGAGACGGATGTCCACGACGCCGCAGCGTACAAACATCATTTCTTCAGCGTACATAATTAATAATTCAAGAATGCTCCCCTTATTCTTCATCTTTGGTGTTAGGTTCAGTGTGGAGAACGCCTACATTGATGAGAAGGAGGACGCCTGCGACGCACTGGGAGAGATTGCCTACAACACCGGGTATTCAACATTATTTATTGAAATGGTTGTTTTTTTTATCTCAGACAAGTTATTAGATGATCATTTACCTGACATGCTTCGGCGACAGTCTTTCGCCTTCCTCCGTCAGGTTAATGAAATCCGAATAACCTGTCTGAGATAAAAGAACCAACAATTACAAATTAGGGACAGAATGAACTTTATTTGTTTAGAGCTAACCTTAGCAAATACTGGTTATATCCTGCAAATGAGTACAGTGGACCAAATAGGGATGAATAGTGACCTTCCTAAAAAAAAAAAAAAAAGTATACCAGAAACAAAGATGCCAAAGCACTTTAATACCATTTCAAACACTTACATTTTCATATCACTGTACCCTTAAAACTACAATACAGTAAACGGCTTTCGGCTAAGCACCTGTACCTGTACGTACACTAAGTTGTAATATATTTGAGTCTATATAATACTTAGGATATGTTATATTATATTGGTGCAGGCCAGAAAGTGATATGTTATATTATATTGGTGCAGGCCAGAAAGTGGATTAAGAATGAATTACCATTTAGGTGATTTTAATGTGTATAAATAAATAAAAGAAAATCATTTGTCCAAATGAAAAAGATGTTTATTCCTCCCTAACAGATGCTTCATTCTTTGCTGCATTCTGATTGGTTGATTTGGCTGTTTGCATTGACAGGAAGTCATTAACGTTTTCCTTTGACCATTGTCTCCTGTTTTTCTTTTAAATTCTGCTCTTTTTTTTCTAAACAGTGCAGTCTTCCAGCCCTTCTTGGAGTCCAGCTTCCAGCAGGTTTTCGAGATGAGAGATGTGAGTTCCTCTGCCTGCCTCACCTCCCACTCTGTTTTTTATTTATTTATTTTTTTTTGCATCCTCCTTGTCCAGTATCCCCACGAGGATGTTCGCCGGGCAGCGTTCGGAGCCATGGGTCAATTCTGTCGGGCACAGCACAAGGTTTGGACCGAGAATCCCACTGACTTCAATCACCAAGGTAGTCGCGTAGAAAATAAATACCGTAATGCAACGTGCTACTTGCGAGCACAGAGAATGATCCAGTAAACAGTCTCATCCCGTTCCTCTCGTCGGCAGCCTTATTGAAGATGCTGGATGTGGTGATTCCCAGCTTTCTGGAGACTGTGCGCACCGAGCCGGAGCGCCAAGTTGTGATGGGCATCCTGGAAACTATGAACGGTGTCATAAAGTCCTGCAAGGAGGAGGTTTTCAAGCACCCCACTCGCCTTAAGGAGATCAGCACTGTCATACGTGACGTTTTGAAGAAGAAGGTGAGAAGGATGCGAAGTCGATGGACATAATCGTGTGCTGCACATTGTTGGAGATAAAGTTATTATACTGTAATACCAATTTGAGCATTTTTTTTTTCTGCTTCCAGACTGCATGTCAGGACAGCGATGAACCTGATGATGACGACCAAGAGGTTGGCACCCAGCTACTGCTGATATCATAGACTGTTCATATTCATAACAATAGTTACACATACATAATCCAATTCGTGAGCTGTATCATTATCTGTCTTCACAAACGTAATAGTGCTTGGTGAGTTGCTCCATATTTTTTACTATTGTGATGTAGAAGTGCACCGCATTATAGGCGTGTCAAACCAGATGTCTGGGCATTGCATCATACTGAGGAGTTTATGTTGGTTGCATTAACTCACAATATTTAAGCACCTCCTGCAGTGTGAGAGTCTTTGTCGGTTTTGCGTCTTGTTTCAGGCAGAGTACGATGCCATGCTCCAAGAGTTTGCAGGTGAAGGGATCCCTCTCCTGGCTGCCTCTGTGCCCGCGGCCAGCTGCGCTCCGTTCATCAATGACCTGCTGCCTCTTATTTTGAGCAAAACTGTGAGTTTTGATTTGATTTGTTTTTTTCAAACAGGCTTCTGTTTGTGTTTCCGTATGACCCAGTAATTGGGTGCGCCCTAAAATATAGCAATATAAAAATGCTAGAAGCGCCAGTGTTTTGAGTGAACATTTTCTGTTGTCTTTCACATTCCATATATTCTTATTCCCCTCCAAAGAAATCATCATGCACCGAGGCAGAAAAGTCCTTTTCTCTGGGTACCATTGGCGAAATTCTGCAGGCTCTGATCAACACGTCCGGAGGTCGGGAACTGGCAGGCCAACTGTCCAATCGTCTCCTCCCAGTCTTGGTCGCTGGAGTGAAAGAAAGTGACGCGGAGGTCCGCAACAACAGTGTATTTGGACTGGGATGTCTCGCTCAGGCTGCTGGACCCCTTGTAGCCTCGTATCCTTTTTGAGTTATATGGTCAGGATTGAGTTAAAGGGATCATCCGATTGGGATGGCCCATTTTTGACTCAAAAACTCTCTATTTTTTTAGGAAAATTATATTAGCTTGCATTTTAAATGTAATCAATTTGTTTTGGAGAAATCGGTAAATGACTGACCACTCTCAAAATACCCCTTTCTAATTAGCAATATAGCCACACCCCTCTCCGTCTTCCTATGTCTTAAGGGGGAGGAACCGGACACAATTTGTCCATTCAAATTCATTGTTCATAATCTCTTAAGAACGGCCATCATTTGGCCCCCAAATATGTCAACACATCTACGTATGCCCACTTCAACCTCTCATATCAGATTGGCTTTCTTTGACCAATCCTCAAGATATGAGCAAAGTGCATTCCCAGAGACTTTTCGTAAACTCTAATATTAAATTTCAATCTATAAGGGTGAGCTTAAGTCCAACTTTGTGATTTCGCCGAGGCAACCTTCCACAATTCCAAAATTGAAGCACTCGAACGAGCCACTTGCCCCGTGGTGCGGAGCTACATCGGCCGGACAGAATTCCCATTCGTCCGGCTAAGGCTGCATAAACGGAGCTGAACGCTAATTGCTACCTCGACTGCTGAAGTGGTGTTAGCCACGGGTGCTAGCTGCCAGCCGGCCTGCCTATGGAGTTTAACAAAACTTTAACGTCATTAAATGAATGAAACCTGTCACCAATCGCCACCAAAATTCAATGCACATTCCTACTCTTGGGAGTTTCTTCTTTAGCAAAGTCCACCTCAGAGATTATCCCACCATGCTGTCCGTCTTTTCAAACTTGCTGGCCAAAGAGGCCGACCCCAGAGTGATTGACAACTTGTGCGCAGCCCTCTGCAGGATGATTTTAAGCAACATGGACGCCGTCCCGTTGGAGCAGGTGACCTAGCGCCTCGAGCACAGTTTTTTTTTTTTTACATGGGGTGGAAAAAAAAAATCACTGTCTTTTTTCTGACAGGTTGTCCCAGTTCTGGTTGCTCGTCTTCCTCTCAAAGAGGACATGGAGGAGAACAAAACTGTGTTCAGCTGCCTGGCCATGCTCTACTCGCACAATCCTGCTCTGGTAGCGTACATCTTCCCAGACTGCTATTCTCATTAAATAATAATACCACTCACTGAAAACTGCCAGCAAAATAGAACAGTAAAAGCACCACCATATATGTATGTATAAGTAGAGTATAATCTTGGATTCCATTGCCCATTTCATGTGTCTGCCAATGTTCTAATGAAGCTTTTGTGCCCTCCAGATTGTGAAGCTAATGAAGCCCATAGTTGACTCGTCCTGTCACGTGCTTGGCAACAAGGAAGTAGATAAAGGTAAGTATTAAAGCCGCTACTCTCCCCTCATGAAAACTTTGATCTTGACACTTCTGTCATTTGCGCTCAGAAACGCAGAAAATTCTGGCCACGTTGTTGAAGCAATTCGCTCAGCAGCACCTGGCAGACTTCCAAGCAGCCGTGAACTCGCTTCCCGGAGAGGAGCAGGCCAAGCTCAGCGCTGTCATCAGCACGGCGTGATGGCGAGCTGCATGAGGGACAGTCAGGCAGAGCTGTTAATTTTTATACATGTTTACTCTAAAAAAAAAAAAGATACAGCACTCATTGTCCCATAGCTAAAAACATTGTGTCAAAATTGACTCATAATTTATTTATTTTATGATCATAAGATTACCCTCTTTGTCATTCTTTATTTGGACAGAAACTCACTTTGGAGTGTGAAGTGGGATGTCAGAGCTCATAAAACTGACAGACCAGTAAGCTGCATTAAGGCTGAGTCAATGCTCCAGCTCTCGAGGTGCTATTTATGGAGCACCTCTCAGTAACAAGCTATTAAAACAGTCACTTACAATATATTTGATAACTACATGAATTTGAAATGGCTGGCAAGCGTCATGCAGAAATAGTCCAGTCTTGCAAAATTGAGGACAGTTGGACTAGATCAGGATACCTTTATTAGCCTTTTCTACTGCATTCTATCATAATAAAGGCATGTGGACGCACATCAGGTCGCACAATTCTCACTCAAGTTGCTGTTGACGCATGGACTGTGACCTGCGAGCAGCGATGAGCAACTCTTGTTTGAGTTGGTGCAATTTGATGGTTTGCAACTTTGCATCACACCAAAATAACTTGTATTTTGTCACTTAAGAGTAACATAAATAAAGCCGCATTTTCTCAACATTTGTGGTAGTATTTTGATTGATTGCATACGAGACGTGCCATTTTCTCACTTGTCTCCAAGGTAGAAAAGCCTGATATGATATACTCAGGGTTCCCCCTGGAAAATTGTTTTTTCTCCCTCGGCTTCTGCGTTGTAGGTGAACGCAAATGGGTTAAACAGACATGTCTGTTTTCAGCTGCCTTCAATGGACAACACTGAGCTGTAGTGCTTTTCTGCTTCATCTCTGCTGCTTGCCGGTACAGTCTCCCAAGTGATGCCAACAAATCAAATTGCATATTCTCTTAGAACATTTGCCCACTGTTTCCATATGACTTTGTTTCTTTATTTACCGACTTTTCAGATCCAAGTAAGGATTTATTTTTTCCAAAGCGCCCAAACTATCGAATTTCACTTGGAGTGTTTCTGTAGCTCAATGTATATCGAGTGTGAGGTTTTTCCTCCCTTTTTCTGTTGTCTCTGTTGAAGCGCGTGTCGTCGCTTCAAAACAAAATATTGATAGCCAAACTGGTGACCTTTGGTGGTTTGCTGCTAAATATCTGCCCCCATTCTCCAAGCCTACTATTTTACGTTCGAACATATTGATAAAATACGTCACTAAGCCAAAAATATAGCGTTATTATTTTTTTAACTTGTGCATGTGCAATTCAAAATGTTAGCATTTTGCCTACACTATACCAATACGTTTGAAAATTAAGTAAACATTGTTAGTATATTTTTTGTCTGAAGGGCATGATTTCCGTTCGATATTCTTTCCCATAATGCTATGGGCAACGTAAGATGGCTGCCCTCTGGCTTCAGCCGCAAGGGGCCAAATTGATTGTATATAGACTGTTGCCGTAGTCCAGTCCATGATGCAAGTCGACAAAATGTTCCATGAATTTTAACAAACTGTTGCACAGGTATTACCGTAAACCTGGTTTTCAGTTAATAAATGTAAGACCACTGTTTCAAATTAGAAAGATGGTCAGGTCAACTTTACTGTTTCTATTTTCACGCCGTTTGAAGAGAGAGAGAGCGAGCGAGCGAGCGAGCGAGCGAGAGAGAGAGAGAGATGGAGGAGGGGAGTGTGACGTCACGCCACCCTTATGGAAGTGTTGAATGATTGGCCGCGCCCCTACGCACGAGCCAGGAAGGAAACGGCGAGTCAACGTCGAACGAGAAGAGAAGAGAAGCGTGAAGGCGGCGGACTGAGTTTCAAGCTACACGCCTGGAAGACGTGCTTGTCGGACACATTGTACCCCGTTTATCCCTCTTGAAAATGGCATATCACAGTCCTTACAGAGCTCCACCGCATATAAACACCCCTCCGGATCAGAGCTTTCTGTGGAATATCTTCCAGAGGTGAGTACGGGAGAGGGCGGAATGTCAATTGGTTACGTTGTTTTCATTTGACAGCTCGTGTTGTCTTTTTTTTTTAAATTTTGAGCTCAAATTACGACTAAGACGTGATTGCTTAGTGAGGCTTCCTGGAAGTACGCTACTACGGCATGGTGCGTGGAACAGATCCACGTCACTCCTAAGGTCACTTCCCCAACAGCTTAGTGACGTCATAAAGCTGCATTGCATGAGGACTACCATTAAATAAGTTACCCGAAAAGGGCTGTAAGTAATTCGTAGTGTAGGGACTATCAATTCACAGTTTTCATATTATTTACGGACAGTATTGTGAGCTAATAAATACAAAGTGTAAATATCGAATAAGACATATAATCTTATGTATCAGGTTGCAGGCAGTCGTTGCTTTTCTCCATAGTCTTATGTAATACTGCAGATGCACCGCTTGGTTTCATTGGAATGCTGCAGGCTTTGCAAGGCACACAAATTATTTATGTGTGGTGCAAACCCTCTTCAGAAAGCAGGCTGGTTTAAACCGTTTCCCCCCTCTGTTTTTGTGCATGCACGAGGAGTGATGGAAAGTCACAGTATAAAGACACTTTCATGACTAGGCACAGTCATCCTCACATGAGTGAGCCGCTTCATCTGCTGCCTCTCACAGCTGAGGATCTCTGGAATTCCCTCAGTCACATGACCAAAGTCAATAGAGCTTAGTTGAGGTGGGAGGCCTCACACACAAAATGAGTCACCATACGGGTCTTGAACTTTGACAAACTCATTTGGTTCACTTCGCCGTTGTTTTTGTTATCTGGAGAGATTGCACCAGTCAGTCAAGTTTTTCATTTGCGTTTCCACGGATTTGGTGCCCAGTGAGTCATGAAGAAGCAGACGGCCGGCTGACGTATGACAGAAATGTTTCCAAAACGCAGGCTGGCCTTTAAGAGTCAAGCAGAGTGAGAGATAGATGCAAGTGGATTTAGGACAGCGTTGAACACGGGCATATTGGACAGCGACAACATATTAGAGCTTGTGTGGCTCCTCGCGAGAACAACAACCAGTCAATTTCCACATAAACACACTACTTCAAAAGAATTGGATGGATGTCTAGCATAAAACTTTATTAACTGTACAAGCTGTGTTTTAAAGTAGTCAACACAAACATTTTTTTTCAAGCATATGTTCTATGGAAGCCCACTAGTTGAAACAGTGCATTCTGATAAATGTTGCCTTTGTGGAATAAGTGTTAAGCCACTCGTTTTTAGGCATCTCTGGGGGCGGCCATTTTGTCTACTGTCGACTGAAAATGACATCACAACTGCTCACAACGACCAATCACGTCTCAGATTCAGAAAACAGGTCAACCGCGATTGGTCGTTCTGAGTAATAACATTGTCAAATGTCACACAATGGAAAAAAGCTCATGAAAGCTCTGGTTCTGAGTTCTGGTTCTGGTTCCACTGTACTCAACATGAGCTTATTTGGAAAATATCAGTAATACATTTTCCAATCTGACTGGTTTCTGATAGGAAATATTGAAACGTGAGCAGAACACCCTGCTCTTTTTAATAAGCCAGCCATTTACAACTTTTTTTTTCCAGCGAACTACCAGATGGTTGTGTGCAGTGCTTCAGGCAAAGAGCTTCTTAATGACGTCTTTCATTTTGGTCTCACTGGGAAGACGGTTGCGCTCGGCGAAAAAAAATAACAGGAGAAAACGGCGTGAGCGTATAACGGCACAGTCACGGCTTTGACTTGGCTTGTCACTGTTTGGTCAAGGTTGGGTAACGATCACCAATCAAGACGCGGCCTCACCTCCACAAAGCACTCCTTCATGGGCATGCTCTGAATGTTGCGTTTCCTTTCCAAGGACACCAATGTGTGCTTTATTTGTGTGGGGGGAGGTTTAGCTGCACTAGCAGAGCAGATCACATTGAGTAAAGCCACGGATCCTGCAGACATGGTGATACAACCAGACATGAAGTGTCACACCTACGAGCGGAAAGTCTGCGCTGGGCTGGGTTGACTTTTCTTTTTTTTTTTTTTAAACTGAGAGGTTTCCCCAGCTCCTCCCCTACCGCCTCTGCTGGAATTCAGAATGTTTGTTGGGTAAGCGCGCTATGTTTACATGTTGCTATGGAACAACTGAGTCAGGCAACCTTTCTGCAATATGAAAAAATGAAGCTGCGTCAAATGACCTGTTTAATGATGTCATGGCACAGCTGACGTTTGGTCATGAGACTGTTATAGTTTCAAATATATGAACGTATACACAACTATTTTTGTTCTGAACAAGTGGAAAAAAAAATCACAGAAATCCACATCTCATCCATTTAGCTTCACAGTAAAGTAGATACTTAAAGGGGAAAGCAACCCAAACATATTTTTTTCAAGAATATGTTCTATGCAGGCCCACGAGTTGAAACAGGGCATTCTGATTAATATTGCGTTTGTGGAATATGAATTAAGCAGCAAAATCCACCCCTTTTTAGCCATCTCTGGGGGCGGCCATTTTGTCATTTCTGTCTACTGAAAATGACATCACAACTACTCAGGGCTCAGGTAACGACCAATCACCGCTCAGTTTCAGAAAACAGGTCAGCTGTGATTGGTTGTTACCTGAGCCCTGTGCAGTTGTGATGTCATTTTGAGTTGACAGAAGTGACAAAATGGCCGCCCCCAGAGATGGGTGAAAACATGATTTTCCTCCTTAATCATATTTCACAAACGCAAAATGAATCAGAATGGTATGTTTGTACTAGTAAAGGTGCATAGAACATATTACTGTAAAGAAATGTTTGAATTTGACTTCTCTTTTAAGATTGTGTGATATTAGAAGTGTAGTTTTCCAAAAGAATTTGGTTAGTTTCTCTATTCCACCACCTTGAGAGCATTTGCATTTTGGGGTTCTCTGAGAGTCTTACAAGCCGAGTCCCCATGTCACATAGCCAATATTTTGTTTTAGTCACATGATCAGCGTGCACACATAATTTGTCTTCAGTGGAGTGTGTGTGAACTGTCGACTGAGCATTCATCCTCTGAGGAGGATCTGTTGAAAACGGTGTCGCGCGCAGGAGGATAATGTTTCAGTGGTTGCCCTCTGCAATTTGTGCCAGAGCGTGAAGTTGTTCATGCAGGTGGTATCTAATCTGTGCTCTCCTTCTCCTCTCGCCGCAGGGTCGACAAGGACCGCAGTGGGGTGATATCGGACTCAGAGCTCCAGCAGGCCTTATCCAATGGTACCCATGCATGTCTGACAATAGAGTATAGAGTCATAATCGGAGTTAGTACAAGACTAAAGACATTATTAAGAAGAAATAATCATAATTATGAGTGTGAAGTTATTGTGTATTAGGAAAATAAAGTTGGAATATTACGATAAAACGGTTAAGCTACGACTACGATATGATGTGAGACTGAACACAATTTATCAGGCGAAAATTGCAATTTTCAAGAGAATTTCTGGAGAAGAATTTTATTATAATGAAGTTGGAATAAAACAAGTATAAAATGGCAATCTTTCAAGACAATGTTGAACACGTTATTTTTTAGTAGCTTTATCACACGATAGTCAACGTGGTTGTGCAAATATTTTTGTAAAATTCTACCTCGACAAGAACAGTGATTATTTTGGCGGGTCTTTTGTTATTACAATTCACACAGGTTGTAGTGGTGCGAAAGCCGACTACATCATAGTGTTGAATGTTTCAAATATTTGGGTTACCTAATTCTCTTCATGAGAGGAGCAAGATGGTATGACAAATGTCTTTTGTTTTTTTGTACTTAACGTTTTGTGCTCTGTACGCACTTGCCAACTTGGCAGCGTTCCCAGCCTTGCCTTATGCCACTTGATTAGATTCACTGTGATGTGAAGCAAAGCTGGTGAGGCCCGAACGCACGATTGCTCTCCATCCTGCCGTCCGTCTCTGTCCGCTCTCGGTTGTCCGTCTTGACCTTTTCTTCTTGCCATCAACTGCCGGTTTTACTACGCATCATGCCTCTGGAACATTGCAGGCAAGCAATATGCTTCTTTTTCTCTTCACGTTGCCTCTGCATTAATTCTTCCTATTTTTGTGGCTCACTATTTCAGAGTTGAGTTTTTCCCTCATCTCGGTGTTATTTCAATCGTCCTCACCCCGCCATGAGTGTGCCATTTCTTAATACAAGAGGATGACACATGTTTTGTTGTTTTAAAGCAGCACTGGGCAATAATTCGACCTTAATAAAAAAAAAAATTCACAACGCTTTTGATGAAACATTGACTAACAAGTAGTTGAATGGGACGTTTGTCATGCCCTGAGGGGGTCTGTATCGTTTTTAATGGCACCAAGCAACTTTGAGGGGGATGGGAGCAACCCTGGCACACACACAAAAAGAATACAAATTTCCCGAATTTCTTTACGGCATACTCACTTCCTCCTTTCGCTATAAGGACGGAAGTCGATACGAACCTCTACGCGCTATTACTAGTGTCATGGCAGAAGCCCCAAAACACACAAAAAAAACCCTAAAATATTGTTTGAACAAAATTAGATTCATTACCTCATCGCTATTCATCTTTCCCACAGCCACTGGAAATAGAAATGTAATTCAGTCTAACTTGCAGGCCAGCGCGAGCTCAGGATTTCACGACCATGGGAAATGGGGTTGATTTTTGCCAAAACACTACCACTTTTGTCCACATGGCGCCGCCATAATCAACAAAAACTTGACATAGGACACAGTGTTGCTTTAAGCGTTGTCTTGTCCAGAAATTGTTTTGCTTGTAATCACTTACGCGTATCACCTCGGTTTACATTCGAATCTGTGTGTGTGTCCGCGCGCGTGTACATACACACACACACTCATTGCGGTTACATCATCCTGTTTTTCCTGCAGACACCAATCCCCACACCTCTCGCCACCTCACCCCGTGAGAGAGCCTAGTGTGGAGCACAGAGAGTGTATTGTCCCACTCGGTTTTTCCTCATGCTAGAAAAGTGTGTCATTGGAAGCGTCAGTGTGATTGAATTGCTCAGAGCACGGCTTTTTTTGGGGTGCTCTTTTGCACAATCACGTTGAATAATTTTTGCACGACTAGCCGCTAGAAATTGCGTGTTTGTACATCATCTGCACAACTGATCAGGATTGTTACAAGGCTCGTGCAGAGCTTGCTGATAAGCTGATTTCGTTGGAATCAGGTGTGTCGGAGGGGGGAAATATCTAAAACATGCAGGATAGCAGCCCTCGAGGACTGGAGTTTGACACCTGTGACCAGGGTTGAGGCACAACAACTCAGTATGCTAACGTTAGCACCCGTGTTTATTTTTGTAATGAACTCAGTCACTGCCAGACATTTTCAGACCCTCTTTTACCCTGACATTTGAAAAAAAAAAAAGTTAAAATATATAAATTCCTGGGATTGAATGGCTGGACTGTGAAAAGACAAATAGAAACGTCAGTGGCAGTGAATGAGTTAATAGTCAACTGAAATGTCCAAATGTTTGACCATTGACAAACTAAGAAATGTACTTTGTCCCTCCTGTTTCTCAGGCACATGGACACCGTTCAACCCTGTGACTGTGCGCTCCATAATATGTAAGTAACTGCTCATGTGGCTTCTCACCTCTACACAACAGGCTGTTGTATTCCCGTCGGGAGTTTGGCTGTTTGTTCGCCATGGCAACCGGATAAACCTATTACAACTTTCAGCGCTGGTCGGTTGCAAAAGCAGACCTCAAATGCGTGTTTGAGACGGCTATAATAAATATCGGGGTAACCCAGTCGTAACCTTCTCGTGCTAATGGACGAATGCATGAATTTGTCAACTGTGTCCTAAACTCCGCCTCTCGCTGTCCTTCAGCCATGTTTGACAGGGAAAATAAGAGCGGGGTGAACTTCAACGAGTTTGCAGGCGTGTGGAAATACATCACGGATTGGCAGAACATCTTTCGAACCTACGACAGGGACAACTCGGGCTTCATCGACAAGAACGAGCTCAAACAGGCACTGACCGGATTTGGTGAGCTGAAAAGTATGCGTTTTTTTTTGTTTTGGTTTGATGGTGGAGGGCTCCGCTGCTTCTGTCAACAACCTCTCCCAGTGGGGTAAAAGGTTAGATGTAGCACTTTTGGATAGTTGGGTCTTTGGATTTTCTCACGTTATTGTAACAATCTTGGACGGACTGTTTTTGTTGGTGATACAACTCATACCTTTACAGATTTTGTTTCAATTGCACTGTAAAACTGATCAAATTACTTATTTATTCTCACAACACCCCATACATTTTTTTTATTTATTTTTTAAGAGCTTTGCAAATTTATTAAAACTAGAAAAAAAAATCACATTCAGGGTAACTTGAGGCTGTGATTGCTGCCATAGTTTTATCAACAAAGTATTGAGCAAAGGCCTAAACTACTACCATGAATTTGATTGCCTTATCGGATGTTGTGTGTCGAAATGTTAGGGAAAAAAACATTTATTCTATTTTGGAAAAAGTGATACACTGTGCAGTTAGAACACTTTCCGGACAGATTTCATTGACTAACATTAGATCTTAATGGTCAAAATGGGCAGATTTTTTTTGGACGATTTAAGTATTTATTTTTTACACATTACATTACAACATAAGACAAAGATAATGACAATAAAAAAAAAATCTGCCAAAAATCTGCCGATTTCAACCTTGTTCTCTATGTTGTTGGATTTAATACATAATAAAGGACTAATTATTGTAAAACAGTCACATGTTGTGCCTGTAACTAATTATATATTTTGTCAATCAAACAGCTGATTATTATTATTATAGCCGAATGTTATTCTGACAAATATCGCAATTGGCGTTGAACAAAAAAAAAAAAAGTTGTACTTGCTGTAAATTTGTGTATGAAAAACACTTCTAGGCTATAACTATAAAATAATCAAATGAAAATGACAAACAGTCATAAAAAAATGTAATTGTTCTTTTTTGAGACCTAACTTTACTCCTATTACTCACTTGCCTAGGAAATATCGCAGATCTGCTGGGGACAATTTGATCCAGCCTGCCATGCAAGTAGAAAAAAAAAATGTGGACGGATAGGTTTGTCTGAGCCAGAATGTGGGTAATTGCATACCGTGGAATTGACATGTGGACGCTTGCCATGTTTTAAAGTAGATGAATCCATTTTGTCGATTTAAAAGGCCTTTCAAAGGTGTCTAGTTTATGCGACTGCTCAGAGATCAGGTGCAAAAGTATTGCTCAGGTAAAAAATACAAAACTAGTCGGGTCCAAAAAAAAATTTGAAAAAAGAAATTACAAAAAAAAAAACATGATTCTTGTCTAGGGACTTGAATGTTACATTCTTATATTTTTTAAATGTGGGGTGGGGGAGCTGAATTGGGTGGATTGAATTAGGAAAGGCATGGCAAAAAATTATTGGCCAACAAATAATCAGCACCTCGGTGTGGTGACCCCTGAAGGGACACGGTGTAAATTATCCCTTCTCATGACACTAGCATATAACATTTTGCCCTTCGCAGGTTATCGTCTATCGGATCAGTTCTACGGCACGCTGATCGAGAAGTTTGATCGACAGAGGAAGGGACAGGTGGCCTTCGATGACTTCATCCAATGCTGTATTGTACTTCAGGTAAGCATCATTACAAAGCATCTAAACATCTCCATTTTTTGACAATGTCTTTCATAACCTTCTACTCTCTTCCTCAGAGGTTGACTGATGTTTTCAGAAGGTACGACACAGACCAGGATGGCTGGATCCAGGTGTCATATGAACAGTATCTATCCATGGTCTTCAATATAGTATAATGGCGCACTAGCGCGGCGAAGAGGAGCACAACTAACTGGACAGAACTGTGCCAAAAAATGCTACCGGCACTTCCTGGATGTCCGCCACGTTGGACACTACAAGATTTTTTTATTTTTTATTTTTTTTTTTTGCAAACCTCAGTGATAGCTGACCCTACGTCGGGCTCGCTCACACAAATTTATAGCGTTGATATAAATGAGAGAATATCCAAGGTGTGTCAGAAAAGTTCTGGGATTGGCGGCACAAAATATATTTTAAAGACAGTACAGGTTTTCCGCCTTTAAAGTTCTCGCTGGAGTCTATAATGCTCTTTCCCAGCCTTCAGCACTTCTGGAAAGATTATTCTGGCCACCTTGATGTTGTCCACGTCTAAATGGGTCCGCTTGATATTCAGGATATTGTGAGCAGGTACGTTTCGTGGCAAAGTTGCCCTGCCACAACCTTCACCTCTTCTCGCGTACTGAATGAAGCAAATGCAGCAGGATCAACTGTCTGGACAACATTAAGGGGACCCAGAGTTAGTTGTTGGGGTCTGAAATTTGTGACAAGTCCTGGAACGTTTCTCACACATTTGGGATTAGGGTGCTTTTGTGTCTTATTTTTTTTAAATTGCAACTACAAAGTTGTATGTATTAAAGCCAAAAAAATCTTGTAGTGTTTTGCTTGAGGACCAATCTTGATTTATGTATGTATCGGGCACTCCAGATTAGGGATTAGTGGCGCCTTGAGATACGAGTCGCTCAATTTACACGTTTTTTGCTTTGATTTGCAAGCTCAAACTTTATGAGATATGAGCACTTTATGGTGGCAGTGAACGCAACTCTAACTGACTTTACGATAGCACTTTGGCAAATAGTGAACAATTCTTCAAAAAAGAGGATTCAAGGCGTTTAATGCATTTCCCAGTTGAAGTTTACCATCAAATTAAAGTGACACCATGTGTATTTAAAACAGCCAAACTGTCTAAATAAAGGCTCCGATAATCTAATGCCAACGCTAATTAGCATCCATGTATGCTTTGAACAACTAATATTAGTGCCATAGTGATGAGATCACAGAGGAGTTGAGATGTTATGAATCCCACTGGAGATTTTGGCAGAACATGCGTCAGAGCAATATGATTGGCTACTGTGGGATTCATAACGTCCCAATAAACTGTACATAGTGTTGTCTGTCTTATACTGCCCCCAAGTGGCCAAGGCATGCGCACCAGATGAAGCAGCCTTTAATTGATGCGGTGGGAAAAAAAAAATTACTGCATGTTTTTTTTAATATATCAAACTTTACGGAGTGCCATTTTAATGGGAAAATATTATTTGATGTATAAGTGTTTTGAGTTATCGTTACTCGTTATCAAACTCGTATCTCAAGGTACCACAGTACTGTATTATTATTGACACAATGTCTTTTTTCGTCGGTATGTCTGTTATCGTCATTGTCTTAACTTTTATTAATAGAATTATAATGAAAATGCTTTGTTAAAATAAAGTAGTCCATCGCATGCTTTTCAGGGAATTTGAACCCTCAAATTGTAGCATGCTCTTCCACTTTCTCTCATCTCTTTCCTTCTGTTTAAAGCCATGTTTACAAATACTGTGAAAGCAGTGCTGTGTTCTGCTTTAAAATTTACATGCCAGCTTACATGCCATATTTGTGCAAACTTATTTTTTAAACATCAAAATTATTGGAAAAGGGCGAGCATAACGCTATAGGTATTGCTTATTTTTGTGTGCATGATGCCTTAAAGGAGTTTTAAAAACAAAAAAAGTGAATTCTTTTATTAAAAAAATGAAAAAGTGTTGTGTGTAATTTTATTCTCAAGATTCTGGTCAACCACATATGAAAACAAATGGAACTTGGCTCAATGGCGCCCCCTTCTGTTTATTTGTAATTCTTAACACTGCAATGCGCCACAATAATGAAAATCCAGCACAATTCAACAAAACACTGATCAAACATGAAAAATACAAAGACGAGTTAAAAAAAATGTATTTCATATAAACCAAAAACAGTGAGCGACATTTTGTAAATATACTCCTATGGATAAATTGTTTTGCATAATGATCACAGACGTGAATGCACCAACGACAACAGAAAACTGTACCGAAGAAGGAACCTATATCTCTTTGCCTTGAGTTCCGGAGGGAACTGTGAATGTGTTGCACAGTCACTGCTGCAGCGTATTTACGTCAAAGTTTAAATTCTAAATTCATTTTGTTGCATGTTTTTTTTTTACAGCGATGGTTATAATTTGAAGCTATTTTTTATTCTTCTGTAAGAGTTTTAACAATGTATCTAAAACGCGTACGTCCGACAGAGTATCTTTCTGGTCTGCCAAACAAACACCTGGCGCAAATAAAGTCCTTCTGCAGCACAACGAAAGGTACAAACACAGAGACAGGTATATGTTTAATACTTCTAACAATAATGATTTATTTTCTCAATTCCTTGCAATTTTGTTTACTGCTTCCTTTTCCCCACTAGCAAGACCTGAGTCCCATCACCCGACTGATTATGTAAACCTTTGGCACCACTGCTCTCCAAAGTGGTGGGAGGATTAAATCCACAACATAAATCATAAAATAAACACACAACATAAATGACTCGTACAATTAGTGATGCTACGAGACCTGTCGAGGCTTTGAAGCGTGCATTGAGTAATGAAAGGGACATTTCCGCAAAGCATGCATCGAGGCTTGCTTCATTTAGGGGAGGAGCCGTAAATGATGACGTCCGAAGCCTCGCCGGCTGTTGTATCACGTGACTGCTTCGGGAAATTCTTCAGATTGTTCCGCAAGGTTTGATAGAATGTAAATCCCTCAGGCTACGGTAACATTAATTGAAAAAAAAAATTAATAGAGTTGTTCAGTCAGTACATTGTTTGGATAAAGATATTGCAGTTTGGAAACTACAGTTTGGAAAATGCTATAGTTTAGTTAGAGATAATTTGACTGCAAATATAAGGTCACTCTACACACTTTTGGGAATCCTTACAAAATAGGGTGCTGGTTGCACATTAAGCAAGGACTTTCAATCCACAGGGCAATAGTCATGTGTTTTCGAACCATGGCCTGCAACAGAACTGGAACTATCACTTTAGACGCACTGTGTTAATTTTGGGAAAAAAAACAAAAAACCTTTTAATTTTCACCGTTTATTTCATTCAACGGCGAGGTATTTGTGTTCCAAGGAAATTGAGTACAATTGTGGGTCCAACTCTCCATCCCTCTCTATATTCTGTGTCATCAGGCGCAGGACAGCCCGTGGTGTCAGAGTGCAAGGGCTCTGTGGTCACTGTGGCCATAAACCGTCCTGAGGTGCGTAATGCGGTGAACCGGGAGACGGCGAGGCATCTGCTGAGGGAGTTGGAGGCCTTCGAGCGTGAGCCGGCCCTGAACGTGGCTGTCCTGTATGGTAAAGGTAAGATTCATGAGGATGTTTGCATGTGCAGTCTTCGTTGACTCCTTCCACCCAATTAAAGTTGAACATTTTATCCATTTACTGATTATAAAGATACAATTGTTTTCGGGATGATGCAAAATATGTTGCAATAGAAGCGGTAAACATTTATTATGGCACATAGAAGAGATAAACAGACCAAGATTCTAAAATATGAATTTGATTTAATAACTCAGAACTATTTAATCAATTAATTAGAACATTAGTACAATTAGTACATAAAAGTACACATGTCCACCCCTTAGTGAGATACTTTGTCGCCCTGGTCACCCCACTGAAAAATTTCTGGCTACACCCCTGATTAGAATTATTATAATGAGAACTTCCTGGTGAGCAGAGGCACACAATAACTTTTTTTCTGCAATTGCGCTGCTGCGCCTTTAGATGCCGCTGAACTAAAGACATTAGCCCGCCTAGAAAACACACGCACGCACACAAACGCACACACGTCTCTTAATACCTCCAAAAATCCCATCCACAACGCTCTCAACCTGGATCAACTGTCTGCGCCATGAAGTGGCCTCCAGAGAGACAATTTGCTCCTCCTCAGCATAGAGGCTGAGAAATATAAGCTACTTTTAGATGGTCCAACACTCAGTCCACAAAATATAGCTCGTCTCGGCGTCCGTAATGGGATTTTAATAGCCATGACGGACGTTTATTTCAGCGGGTTGTGCTCCACCATATCAGGGCGACCGACCTTCGGGGGTGATTAGCGGCCTGTCTGTGTTATGGGATGACAAGCAGGGAGACTCCACTCTGGATGTTGTGGTTTCACAACATAAGGAAACCATTTTGTTCAAATTAGCACCAATAGTTTTCATTGCCCTCATTAAAAAAAAAAAAAAAAAAAAAAAGCGGAATGATTGCTTTCTGTAGATTCTCAGTATTCTCGTGTTAGGGGCTCAGATTTCCACGTTTGCGGTCAGGTCCAATCTAGATGTCAAGCTACTGCAGTTAAGGTCATCTGAGGAGGATCTACTTGGAATGTTTTACATTCCTTGTATGCAGTTGGACAGCACAAAAAAAAAAAAGCAGAAGACATAATGTAACCTATACGTATTAAGACCATTCTGAAAAACAGCGCAAATCAATGAATCCAATTTGACAATATTGGTCTTCCATCAATGGGAATGTTGTGTTTTTGCGGCAAGACCCAAAGCAAACTGCTATCCAAATGGAAGCTCACACACTGCACCATTTTTTTTTCATCCTCATCATTTTCATTTTCAGCTGCCACAGTTTCTAATTTTGTGGTCTCTCTGGCAGGAGGCAATTTCTGCGCTGGGTATGATCTGAAAGAACTGGCCAATCATGCAGCCTCTATCAAATTGGAGCAAGATGTCACCAAGGGTCCCGGGCCAATGGTGAGTGACTGGGGCTGTGTGCCTGGCGTAGTTTCTTTATCCTAATAAAATTCAAATAAAGTAAAACTAATGGCGTTTTATCGGTTTGTATTGTGTTTAATGTATTTAGTACATTATAGTCTGATTAGCAAAATTAATTTATGTATGTCATTTACTTAACTCATTCATCGGCAGACATTTTCAGACCCTAACGTTTGAAAAAAAAAATTGAAAAAAAATATTTTAAAAATTCCCGGGCTAGAATGGCTGGACTTTGAAAAGACAAATACATACGTCAATGGCAGTGAATGAGTTAAAGAGGAAGTCAACCCTAAAAAATGTGCCTTCACTAGTCTAAACATGACCATTTGATTAATATTGTGCTCGTAGAATATGAAGCAGCAAAACCCACCCGTTTTTAGCCATCTCAGGGGGCGGGCCATTTTGTCACTTGCTGTCGACCAAAAATGACATCACAGTTGCTCAGGGCTCAGGTAACGACCAATCACGGCTCACCTGTTTTCTGCAGCCGAGCCATGATCGGTTGTTATCCGAGCCCAGAACTGTGATGTCATTTTCAGTCGACAGCAAGTGGCAAAAAGGCCGCCCTCTGAGATGAATAAAAAACGATGGCTTTTACTTCTTAACCTATATTCCACAAACGCAATATTAATCACAATGTCGTGTTTGGACTAGTGGGCCTGCTTTGAACGTATTCTTGTTAAAAAAAAAAAAAAAAAAAGGGTTGACTTCCACTTAACAAATAGTATTGCCCATATATTATTGAGCAGCTAAACCTTTTCCTATGTCATAAAAAGGTACATTTCAGATTATCATCCCACTTTTCCTTCATCACCGGCATCCTTCTGTAAGGGCCACACAAAAAAATACCCCAAGAAAGATTGATCTGACGTCTCCCCGGATTAGCGTCGTCTCACTCGATGTTCCGCATGACGATGGCTTCAGCTGTTTTACACTTTCGGGACATTTGATTGCTCTCATTTACCGTACGTGCTGTTGTGTACCAATCCGTTAATTTCCGGCAGGGTCCCTCCCGTTTGCAGTTCTCCAAACCCCTGATAGCAGCAGTAAGTGGATTTGCCGTGGCTGGCGGACTGGAACTGGCTCTGTTGGCTGACCTACGAGTGGTGGAGGAGAGTGCCATCATGGGCGTCTTCTGCCGCAGGTTTGGTACGTCTCACATCATACTATTGCTTTCACAGAGTGAGAAGTCTTATTTTGATCACCATATTTGGATTTGACGAGAGGGCCAAAATGCCTCTCTTTGTGATGCCGGGCACTGTACTGCCGCTCACAGGTCAGTGTTGGTACTGCGACAGACAATCGGTTTGGGGGAGAAGTCTCGCGATTGTCGGTTGTCGAGGTGTTTGCCGATTTAGTTGCATGCACCACATCCACGTATCAGCACGCTAGTTGACAACCGTAATGGAATGGGAATAAATTTGAGAATCTGTAACTAAACGCAAATTCGTCAAAATGAACACATTCTGCGCCAAACTAACATTTATCCAAACGACAAATAAAATGATGAAAAAGAAGTCACTTCAGACACTTGCACATATTTAAACCAATTTTTAAGTCTCCTTTGCTCGTTCCCCTTTTCCATCACTTTCTCTCCTCCCAGGCGCCCGTTCCATCCGAGCATACGTCATCCACGGTCTCGCGCCAGGAATGGCTCATTGTTTCTATTTTTCGGCTTTGCTGCTTTGTTATCTCCCCAGCTCCGGTCGTGTGTCTCGCGGTGCTGGAAACACCAGAGACCATGACCGCCTGACCTCCTTGATAAGTAGAAGAGGAAGCCAGTGAGCGCAAGGCCAAACAAGGCGTTTTATTGATGTTGCGCGGCGACTTCCTCATAAACAACATTTTTGGTCGTCCGGCTGCCAACTGGCGAGGTTTGCCCTCTCATGACTGTGGAGCGGCTCCTGATAGACTATTACGGCATCTCTCATTGGCGTGCTTTAAATATAAGTCGTGTGTGTATAAATAAAAGTGCGGTTCAATAATTTACTGGCAGCGCTTGATTTTGAATGTAAACATGAAGGGCTCGTCATCACAGGCCTGTAATTTTCGTCAAGAGTGTTGTGGCCGTGCCCCCGTCTGCCCTTGTGTGCATTCTCTCAGCCTGCAGAAGTACTTATCAATCAAGTAATATCGTGTCTTTTTTTGCGCGCTACAAAGCCTTCCAATCTATTGCTGAGTCTTTAATTACTGGACTCGCAGCCATACTCGCTAACTTAAGTGGGTGTTCAAAATCGTAACTCCTGCGGTCTTGTCGTATTGAGCAAATTAATGCTGGCTAGGTGCCCTTGTGTGTGTCTGTAGCTCCGCTTCCCATAGCTGATGTCATGTTGCTCTTTAGAGAGGAAACTAATTGACCCTGAATTAACAGAGCTTCATTTTCTCCATTGTTTTAAGACACAATTATCACCAATAAATTCAACATAATAAATACGGTAGGGCTGCACAATATTGGAAGCGACATGGGTGTTGAATATTGCAAAATTGATAATAATAATAATAATTATTATATATATTAGGAGTGTCCTGATACAACTGTCCGATATCGATACAATTGTATTTTTTAGGATGAGATGTTATAAGAGACACTTGTTTGACTTTGACGTAGGGCTGTGCAATTAATGGAAATTCAATTACAACTACGATTATTACACTCCACATTACAAAAATTGGCATCATCGTAAAAAAACGGTTATCAAAATTCATTTATATCCAATGCACTGTTTGTTTGCACAAGGAAATCACACTTGAATTTATACATTTGCACTTTTTAAAAAATATCGATCATTTGATCAATTTTGTCTTTATATTTTTCATGTTTAAACATTTTCTTGTTTTGTACCAAAAAATAAATGATCATTTGAATAATCGTGATTTCAGTTATTACCAAAATAATCATGATTAATATTTTTTTCCTAATCCAGCAGCCCTACTTCGACGCATGCCTTACCTCCATCACAGGTCTCCATGGTAACAAATGCCCTAGTCAGCATTTGTACGAAACAGAACCACACCCCCAACCCAGCGTGATTCGAACCAGAGTCTACCAAGTGGCTTTTAAGTGCGCTGTTATTCTTTGGCATCGTGAATTTTGGCCAAAGAATGTCTGAGGCCTTTTATTAAGACACATGGGGACTGTTTTAAATTGCGACAAAATATATCATTCCGCAATCCCCACAAAACAAAACGAGCGAAAACCAAACTTCCTTGCCCATTTCCATCAAACCTAATGCTTTCCCGTTATTTAAAGACCCAGTGTTTCCTTATGATGATTTCCTTTTAATGGCGGTTACCATTTTTGGGCTTGGCACAGATGGCACCAGATGCAGGGAATCCCTGCTGAAAAAGAAAAAAAAAAACTCGAGGGATCTAATGTGGGCCGATAGCGCCCTTTCTGGCGCATGATTGCGGCTTCCTCTCTGCTGTGGCCCCTTTCGCCTTGCCAAGGCGGAAATGAGAAGGAGGTGGTTGTGTCATGCTAGTCTGGTGGTGGTGGTAGTGTCTGCTACTCGCTACATTTCTTGAGAGCTGAAATGAAAACCACTATGCATGCTTGCCCGATTCCTGAAGTTATTTCGGGGCCTTCAACCCACGGAAACTGAACTAAAATATTTCACGTTCAAGGACTCGCTAAACTGGCAAGCTAAATAAGGGTGTTGTTAGAGCTCTTTACTGCGCACCTGACCCCAGCTGACCTGCAGCCTCCTGCTGTGCCGCTGCTCCCTCACTTCTGTCTTACCTCAGAATTACTGGAGATGGAAGCCATATGTTACAAGGGAGGAAAAACTGCCGCGAAAAGCTGACGTAACCCGCCCCCGGCCCTCCGTTAACATGAATATTAACAAAAAATATTTTGTATTATATGCTGTTCTTTAAAGAGGAAATCAACCCGAACACATTTTTTGAAGAATATGTTTTACAGGCCCACTAGTTGAAATATGGCATTCCGATTATTATTGAGTTTGTGGAATATGAGTAAAGCAGCAAAATACACCCATTTTTGTAGACATCTCGGGAGCGGCCATTTTGTCACTTCTGTCGACTGAAAATGACATCACAGTTGCTCAGGGCTCAGGTAACGACCAATCACAGCTCACCTCTTTTCTGAAGCTGAGCCATGATCGATTTTCCTGCTTAACTCATATTCCACAAAGGCAATATGAATCAGAACGCCTTGTTTCAACTAGTGGGCCTGAATAGAACATATTCTTGAAAAAAATATGTTTGGGTTGACTTCCTCTGTAATATCTATACTTCTAAAATACTTTATGCCACCTTCTTGCCAATTACAGCCATTCAACAAGTAAAGAAACCCACTTGTGGGTCAAAAAATGAGAAATCCACTTTTTTTTTTGTGGCGGGGGGGGGGGGGACTGACCAGATCCACTGGTGGGAATCATTGTGGTCATCTTGGATTACTTCCTACAACTTCACACTAAAGTTAAAGAAGACAATGAATAGAGAATTGGAACAATAATCTGATTAGTTCAATTCTAAAATAGGACAAAAACAGAAACTTTGAACACAAAAAGCACACAAAAAAGCGAAAAAGAAAACCAAAACAATTTATGGCTCCTTCAAGTAACATGAAATCTACATCTAATCCAACAACAAAATAGCATATACCGGTAATATAATTATATAATTATCCATTGCTGTCACATATTTGCAGCCATGCACGGCTTTGAAAACTGTCAATATTGTCTTTTTTTCCAGGCTCCAATGAAAAAAAAAAGCCCTATTCTCCTTTGAACAAGTAAAGAGAGGAGTACTTAGAAATGTTGTGAATAGATTCCAAACTTCTGAGTGATGGCAGATTATCTTTTGTTGGCACCGGGCTTTTTAACGATGACTTTAAAACAACATCAAGGCCACCCTGGCTTTTGTGGACAAAAGCGCACATCTGATAACATTCCTGCAAACAGGACACATAAGAGATGAGGCTATCAGTAGTTAGTAGGGCTGGTTGAAGGGTTGTTGAGGGGTGGAGGTGCCTTGGATAAGGTTAAGAGGGATCCTTCCGGTTGCTGATAGTGATGGTGCCAACAGCAGCGGCAAATGACAGACCTGATTCCGTTATCTCCCCGGCTGCCGCTGTGCGTGCTTCCTGACGTTTCCTTCTTGTCTGCTTCTCTTTCCTCTTTGGTTCAATTAGGAGATAGCAAAACTCTTTGCACCGATCTAAACTCATGCCCGAGCATCAAAGCCCTGACACACAACCAGGACTAAGTTGCTTATTATGTAAAATGCATTAAAAAAAAAAAATCATTTAAATGGCAGCCAAAACGGCAACATACATTTAGTCACAAAAAGGGGAAATGTAAATAGAGAAAATGTAATACAAATCCATTAAATACATTATTTTTCGTACCGTATTTCAAAGCCACGCCCGTGGTGCAAAATATTTGCTTTGTTTCATGAGAACTCTACAGAAAACGTTTTTTTTGCTCATATTTGTGTTAGTAGAAACATTCATTTTGGTTTTAATATTTCATTTATGGCAGCAATGTGGTCTACCTCACAGTGGTGAAGTTCTGGGCTAGAATCTTGGATCTCTGTGGAGTGGAACACGTTTTAAGTATGAAAAGTGCTCTATAAATACAAGATTAATTGTGTTACATATTTGATTAGTTTACTGATTATTAAGAGCGGTAACATACATTTTGTTATGTTTATAATGTATAGCGGGGACCTAAGGATGCGTAGTTGGAAGTTTGTGTCTCAGGAAGGAAAGTGCTCTATAAATACAAGATTGATTGTGTTACATATTTGATTAGTTTACTGATTATTAAGAGCAGTAACATATACATTTTTTTATGTTTATAATATATAACGGGGACCTAAGTATGCGTAGTTGGAAGTTTGTGTCTGAGGAAGGAACCAAACATTTTTGAGCTTCAAATGGGTTAGTGGTTTTTAAAATGATACTTACTGTAATGTGATGGAATAAAATAATCCCTGAGTATGTAATTTTACAGTGTGACCGGGAAAGCTAGAAAAGAGATACTGAAAGTGGCTGGATTTGACCTTGGAAAAGGCAGGAAGGCCACACCCTCTATTTTGAAAATGAGAAGAATCCCCTGCAGTAGTGATGAAGAACAGAAACATTTTCATAAACCTACCGTTGGCCTTCCATACCTAATCGCAGTCTAGTGTCAGTCACAAGTCCACACATCACCTTCCAAACTTTAAGGAGGTCCCCGGATGGGTTGCACATGTATTACCGCTGCTATTCAATAGATTCCAATTTAGTTTATTGGAACGTCTCGGAGAGTCGCTTGTGGCATATGAATATGATCACAGTGTTTCTAAGACTCCCCACACAATGACACAGGGGTGCGGGGGACCCTGAATTTGGGGTTATGAAAACATGCCTGGCACATGTGCTCTCAATAAGGAGCGGCTGGGAGTTACTGAGGGATTTAAGTATGGAAGCGGGCAACTTTTCGTGTTTGTGTGTGTGTGTGTGTGTGCGTGTGTGTGCAAGTTGGTGTTCGCTCCACTTCCAGCTGCTGCTCTTTAGATATTAGGACACATGCCAAGAGTGTAGCACACCTTGCACCGTAATGTCCCCCACCTCCACTCTCTGCATGTCTTGGTCTTGGTCTCTGCTGGAGACAGGAACATTACAAATGTGTCCAGGGGGACTCGAAACAATAAGGAGAAAAAAAAGCAGAGACGCGGTTAAGGAGTGCAGTAGGTTTCAAATTATGTTAGCCCCGACAGCAGTAAGCTCAATTACTACCAGCAGTGTTTTATGTATGTACATGTTTGGAAATGATTCCTGGACTCTTTTCCCTATCAATGAAGTTGATGCAGGAGACCTTAATTCAGCTTTTATTTTGTACGGACATTTATTTGTCCGTCAAATGCAATTCAAATCATATTTTTGAAAAATTTGGAGACTGGTAATGCACTTCCTGTATCTGTTTCTGTTTATCTGTTTTCCAAGTCCACAAACACATTTAGTTTGACTATGATGCCAAAAGATAAACAAATAAAATAAAACACAAATATTTGTATTTTTCCAAATATTTAGGTTCATTCCAGTGATTTGGAATTTCTGCATTTTAGGAGGTTAGGCTTTGGCATATTATTTTATTTCACATTTCATTACTTGAATGCCCTTAACTCATTCACTGCCATTGACGAATTTATTTGTCTTTTCACAGTCCAGCCATTCAATCCCAGGAACATATTCATATATTTTTTTCAAACATTAGAGTAAAAGAGGGTCTGAAAATGTCTGGCGGTGAATGAGTTAATAGGTCAAATTTGTAAATAGTTGTGTGCATGTCCAGTATATTTGAGCTCACCCCAGGGAGTCTCACTGTTTTCGTCCTTTGTCCTCGCAGGAGTTCCGCTAATTGATGGCGGCACTGTGCGACTCCCGCGGCTCATCGGTCTATCCAGAGCTCTGGACCTGATTTTGACCGGGCGGCCCATCGGAGCACAGGAAGCTCTCGCGTACGGACTCGCCAACAGAGTTGTCCCGGATGGACAAGGTGGGCACACGGTCTGGCAACCTTTCATTTTTACTGGCATCACTGTCAAGCTTAATCTTGTACTATGACATTTAGTCTGCTGCTAAGGTTAACGTGTTCCCTCCCAAAAATGGACACTTTCTCTATGACGCAACATGGTGTGACCTGTTCCCAAGCCCCGACTGTATACACTCATGTCAGACATCAATCGTGGGGCGTGGTTTCCTCCGTAGAACACATGTGGATGTGCTCTCTTGTGGCTTTGGCTTGAAGCTCGCAGCAGCGGCAAGATGCTCATTGAAGAGAATTTTTAGTCGGAAAGAAATGAATCTAGGCGGTCAGCGTCTATTTCCTGTATGATGAAAGGCCGCATCGGCCGCACGTCCTTTACATCCTGTGCGTCACGACCGCAGGATTACAGGCGGCCCTGCAGTTAGCCGAGCAGATCAGCTCCTTCCCACAAGAGTGCGTGAGGGCCGATCGCTCCTCGGCTATCCACAGCTGCTACGAGGCGCCCTCCTTCACGCAGGTACACGCCTCATTTGCATATTCGAAAACGGCCGTGGAACTTCATACGATGTGGCTATCATTTACGAAAATCTCGCTTCAGGCCCTTTTAACCACCTTGAGTGTTAATATGATAGCTCGTGGTCATGAAGTCGCGAGAAGAATTTGATTGATTCATTTGAATTTTTGTGATTTTTTTTTTTGTGAAGGCTATGCAGTATGAGATTGACCATGGAGCACCAGTCGTGTTCTCAGAAGCTGTCGCTGGGGCAACTAAATTTACGACTGGAACTGGACGAGGAGGGAAGTTCTCTTAAGCTTTTTGTATGATCTGTGTGGGATATGTTGTATAGTAATAACAGTACTACATTTGAGTATGTCTCAGTCGTGTTTTCTTTTATGACTGCTCTGATACATAAAATCACTCATTTAAAGGGGGCATATTACTGTATTAGGATTATTCTTTTTTTTTTCCATTACTTGTGCACAAATAGTTGGGTTTTTGGAGTTTGTGCCCATCTCATCAAATATGAAATTACTAGGGCTGTCAAAGTTAAAGCATTAACTATGGAGATTAATTTAAATTTGAGAACGCACTAAAAAACATTAACTCAGTTAACTCTAACTCGGCTAACTTTTATTTACTTCCTGCAGCAGCTGACCTTTGCTCACTTTGCAGCCAAACGTAGAAGAGAGTCACTGTCACAAAGATGAACTTTTATGTAATTTTACTTTAAAAAGTTGCTTGATGGCTCATTGGAGGAATCCAAAATAATTTGCACACTTTGAAAAGCCAAATTTAAATACCCTATTGTACGTCTTTGGTGTATCATTCAACTGTTGTATTTTATGGGAAAAGAATGATATTCAATGATCAAAGAAGCTATTGGAACAGTCTTTGAATTGAGATATACTTTTATTTTTTTTCCACAAATTCCCAGATTTTACTCAAGTAAATATCAGTTCCAAGCTTCGTAAAACATTGGAGGTGAAAAATATGGTTAATCGCGATCAATATTAGAAAATGTTGAGATGAATTACTTTTAAAAATTAGAATTGCTTCACAGCACTAGAAATTGTCAGAAAACGTGTTTGTGAGTAAACACTCAAATGTTGTCCCGACTGTGGATATCGCTCAACTTATCATCGCTAACATTTCATATTTCTTTAGACAGCAAATTACTAGGGACACCCAAGCAGTGCACTCCAGTTGTTTGAGGACACAATTAACAATCAATGCCACAATAGACATGTTCCTTTGCGGTCAATTAGTTGATCGAAAAAGAGTGTGAGGAAGGAAGAATGAAAAAAGTGATGCGTGAAGTGTGTGTGAGTGTGACAGATAGATGTGGACACACGCAGGCCAATACCTCATTAGGTCCGAGGAGGTGTCCCGTCGAGACGGTGAGATGACAGGACACAGAAGTTCTCTGTTTAATGTTTCCTCCTGCATCATCCACACACATTGCCTGCCCTGTTGCCACTTAAAGCTTAACATGCCAAGTAAAAATGTTAAAGACCTATAAACGTGGTTTTACATGAATACATCTATCCTTACATGGCCGGATCATTGCTTTGAGAAACATCGGACACAAGGCTAATGTGCATCTTATTAAAATGCATATTTTAGAACCGATTCTCGCATTGTTTGCCATCTGGCCAATATATGTTTTGCTCAAGTATGATCAAAATGTCATTTCTCAAACTCTCAAGCCACACGAACTAAAAATTCAGACGATCACACGTTTGACTTTTAATGAGTTTTGAGAATGTTGTGTCTGAAATTCCCCAATGTACAAAGTATGTGAGTGTGCGTGTGTGGGGGCGAGTGAGTGTGTGTGAGATGACTTGTGGTAGCTTTGATGCTAGTTGTCACTCCTCACACTTAGATAAGATTGACTCCAAGCAGCAGTAGCGGAGACACAGAGATCCGGACACCTTTGGGAGCTTATCAGTGGGACCATCAAAATCTGATGTGGCACCATGAAGACATAACACAGGTTTGGGTAAAAGGAATGAAGATAGTGAGGGGAAAAGGGTGGGAGGGATTAGGCGAAGCCTTGGGGGAACATATTTTTCTCCCCGTGCAGACTTTTAAAACCAATACGTTCTACTTCATTTTTTGATTACTCTATTTAGATTTAGGCATGATTTCCTTCAAATTTGCCAAATGTATTATTTTTCTCCAAGGGTTAACCAAACCGCCAATTAAATACAGCAACTACAAATACAAGTCGATGCAGTTCACACAGATAGGTGTGAAATGATTCTGTGCTGTGCGGCTCAAATTGACGCGGTTGACGCAACGCGAGAATTGCTTCGCTACTTCAAGACAAACGTCGACAAACCCCTTTGGTTCTAAACTCTTGAGTAAATACAGAAGCTCTCTTGTGGGATATATCGTTTAGAATTTGTTGACACATCTCTTGTATTGGATCACATTTACATTCGATGTGCAGGTGGGCCTAATGTTGAGGCTGGGAAGTGTGCGTAATGGCATGCTGTTTCCATGTTTGCCGTTAGGGGTCGCACCACACCTAGGTAACATTCTGCTCCCGTTAGCCGTGCACTAACGCCTTAATTTATACCTTTGTAGCAGTTGTCCTCTGGGTATTTGGAGCCTTTCTATTATGTTTTACAGCAATCTCTTAAAACCGGTGTATTTTTACGCAGCTATTTTATTTGTGAAGTTAATAACAAGGAGAGACACCTGTAGCTTGAGCAGCTGGAGTTGTCACAATGTCTACACATTGTATCAAGAGTGTATAAATACTGTTAGGCCCGTACACATATCAAGAAGAGTGTGGATATGCTCTTAGGCGCACAGATATGAAAATATATTATCCTTTAGGCTCAAAGAGCTCCACCTCTGGATAAGTGCGCACGGAGTGGGCGGTTTCAGAACGCGCACGCAAACTAGCGGATATTCTGTAGTGCAACCTGCTAGACTGTCAGACTGTGTGAGGAGGAGGAGGACGACGAGGTGACCCATTTCGCTCTTTTGTCCATGCGCAACTTTCGACCGCTTTTGAGGAGTAACTGTCACGACATGGCTTCATCAAGAGGATTTATCATTTCACTTGCGACCGTCGAAGACATATTTGTGTTGTGACCCACTCCCAGAGGCGCTCAGAATCCCATTCACATGGTGCACTTTGTCCCGAGCCTGCACACACCGCCACGGGTCGCAATGAGAACAGGACAAACGCCGTTTTGCGCGTTATCATGAAGAAATATTTCAAATGGCTTGAGGCAAGAGTGCACTGTAGTTTCTGAGCTCTGAACCGTTCATATCAACTTTTGGTCACCGTTACGCACGTCGTTTTTTGTTTTTGTTTTGTTTTGTTTGTTTTTACCTTTGGACAAGGCGACTGACGCGCTCACAAGCGGGACCTCCCGAGAGCGCAGTGGGACAACACCATGACCCTCGGTTGGCTTGCCTTGGTCGGATTGTGCTTGGGCGCCTATTACTGCACCTCCCCGGCGGCGGGGAGCCACTACTCACTGGACGGGAGCAGCCAAGCGCACCCCGGCTTCATCCAGCGGCGCCTTAGGACGCACGAGAGGAGGGAGATGCAGAAGGAGATCCTGTCCATCCTGGGTCTGCCGCACAGACCCAGGCCGCATCTGTCCCACGCCAAGTACAACTCTGCTCCTCTCTTCATGTTGGACCTGTACAACACCATGTCCAGCGGGGACCCAAGCCGAACGGACGGCGTGTCGGGACCCTACGAGCCCACGCGGACCACGCGGAGCCCACCACTGGCCACTTTTCAAGAAGCGGCCTTTCTCAACGACGCCGATATGGTGATGAGCTTCGTTAATTTGGGTGAGTCGTCATTACTTGTGCGCAAATGCGCTTGAGAGCAAAGTGGGAACAGGTGGTTTGAAATATGACTTTTAACATTTTCAGGTTTGTTGTGATGAGAGTTTGCTGTTCATGCGTATTGCTTGCGTTTTTTTTCCACGTCGACCAAATGAGATCAATCTCGACAGCGGCGATAAACGCTTTAGTCACATGCAAGTTTTAGGAACATAAAAGCCCTTGCAGGGTCCTTCCTTCCATTAGCAGCTGCAGTGTTTACTTGGAGACTCCAAACAGAGCGTCTGAAGATAAACAGACTCAAAGAGGCTTTGGGACCTCACTGATTATCATTCTCTTTGCAACCTGACGCAGAGGCGGAAAAGTCTTCTTTTAGACCGTTAACAATAAGATTCATTCAATACCACACATGAATAGCATTAGGCTTCAAGCAGCCATTTTTGAGCTTTATTGTTCTCTATTATTGGTCCCCAGAGTACGGATGTTGCAACATGATGTAATGATCTTCCAACAGAAGGCTGCTTTGAATTCAGATATTGAAGGTCCTGGCTTTTTGACTGGTGATAGCGTGATTGTGGTGTTCCAATGCTGTGGTTGTTAAAGTGCGGGCTTCCGTGCTGTTCCACATCTGGCCTCTCACATTTGATTAATCACAAACTGTGAATCATTTGACAACTGCCTCTGATTTTTCGCAGACTGCCACCCTCTGCGCTGTAGAGGGCACAGCTTCCCCCGTGAGTTGTAATTAAATCGACATACAGTAGAAGTTTATAAAAGAAAAAAGACCTGACTACTGTGTGTCATCCGATTGGATTTGAACGTGTCTCTTTCTCGATTAAGACACTTTGTATGACTGTAGTATGTAGTAGAAAAACAATTCTGGGTGGTCCTTCCACGTTTGAAAATAAGCCCCAAAAGTCTGCATGTCATGTGCAGCACAAATTAAATTTGAATCAAGATAAATGAAAGGAAGAAAGGCAAGGCAGCCAAATGTCTGAAATAATTAGGGGATTTATAGAACTGGATTAATAAACACAGCTCACACAAGGCCCTTGTTTCACAAATGGTGCTCATCAAACAAGGACCCATAAAAAGAACATAGTCTGTGCTAGTAAAACCAAATCAAAGGGAACACAAAAGACTGTCTGATTAAAACGTTGACTAGTTGGCATGGATCCCTGAATCTTCAGCCTGCACTTTACCTTTTGGGCATCAAGAAAACGTAACACACTCGCAATTAGAACAAAATTCGGATTTACTTCCAAAGTCACACAATAATTCTTGAAGCCAAGATCTCCGTTTACATTGCTCAGTGTCGATATTCTGCTATCAACATTAGTTAACATAGTTTTACACTTTCACGATGTTTGTCAGTGAGATACATGCCTGTGACGTAAATGAGCGCTCTATTGTAGAGCACGTTTTTGCGAATGCAATTGTGTAACATCTTACCCTTATACAACCCCCAAATTTTCTTTACAACGTTAACGTTAGAAAAAAATATAAATACGTTTCTGGGATTGAATGGCTGGACTGTGAAAAGACAAGTAAATCCGTCAATGGCAGTGAATGTGTTAACATTACGTTTGTGGAATATGAGTTAAGCAGTAAAATCCACCCGTTTTTGTCCATCTCAGGGGGCGGCCATTTTGTCACCTAGCATCCAATCATGGCTCAGCTTCAGAATACAGGTGAGCTCTAATTGCTCATTACCTGAGCCCTGAGCAAGTGTGATGTCATTTTCAGTCGACAAAATTGACAAAATTGCCGCCCCCTGACATAGATAAAAAAAAAACGATGGATTTTGCTGCTTAACTCATATTCCACAAACACAATATTCATCAGAATGTTGTGTTTATACTAGTGGAGGCCCATAGAACATAATGTCGATAAAACTGGATTGACTTCGCCTTTAAAGTGTATCGATACACCCTCCATGTGTGTGAAGTCAAGACTAAAACATAATGCTTCGACTTGGAATGATGTCTTTAACAGCCGTCTGCAACAGTAGCACAAGAGAGAGCTCATTTTCGGATATATTCTCCCGAGGCACGAACCAGCGTAGTAGCTGCTGCGTTACGTCCAGTGGACTTACTGAGAACTTCATGACTCTTTACAGCCCCGGCCTCCAAAAGTGTGCATGAGTCATGTATGGGCCTAGTCACTTGTTCAGCTCAGCTTTCATCACACGGTCGCCGCGAGCCTGTGTTGAAACATAGCAAGTAGTGGAAAAACTCCTAATTGGGGACCAGAAGCATATTTTCCACTTTCTTCTTCATCTTCATTCCTAGAATAGCACATTCATCGGTGTTTACCTTGCGGACGTCCTGCTTTCCACCGAGCGACACTGCGCGCTGTGTGACTCACGTTGTGTGACACACGGCGGCTCCTGACGCGTCCCAATGTGCGGCGGCAATGTGTGACCGCAGTTTAAGGCTTGCCCGGACTTGTTGGCCGCCATGTCCATTCTGTTTTCTCGCGGCTTTCGCAGACAAACACACGCAGACTTTAAACATGAACTCACCGTTTGACTGCCTTCCTCTCTCTCGTGGAAAATGTGAGCATCTTTTCATGGACGCATTTGCGGAGGGAAATGTCTGTGTTGTTGATGGTTCTGTTAAATTTAGTGCACATGTTAGGACACTTCCCAGCGAGCTTTTGAAGGAATACGGTGGCCAAACATTTTGCCGGTCAAGGTTGTGTTTTGCTGTGTAGGGAGGAACATAAAGGACATAATTGTCGCTTTTTGCAGTACTGTCCTCGGTTGACAACGGAGTTCCGTTATATTCCAATATAAGTAGACCTCGCAAGTAAATGTTATTTATTGTTCTTTTCTTTATAGTTATTTTCAGTTCCAAAAATGTGACTAGAAATATATTAGGCTAAAATACAGGCGGCACTGAGGTCCCGTATTTGAATCGGCCTCTCACGTGTGAGACCATGAAAAACAAACCCAACCTGTCATTGTTCACCCAATTAACACATGGTGACAGACTGCGGCACAAATATCTGAAGCCACAGCAAGAGGCTATAATAGTTGGCAGAGGAAAATGTGCTATTCCTATCGGGTCTGGTTTTTGCGGCAGAGCTGTTACCTTGTGGTCGCGACAAGCCAAGGATGCACAGAAACCTGCTTTGGTTTCATGGGTCAGAGAAAAGGAACTGCAAATGTTGTCCCGTTGTCATTCACATTTAACCGTGATGAAAAGTCGCTTGGCAGCGGGACAACCTGGAGGAGAGTGCGGAACATGAATTTGTGGAATAAAGAATGTAGGGTTCAGTGGGGAGTGTCTTTGAGCACATGGGAGGGCCTCTAATGTCCAACACCTCTCAACAATTGTCAGTTCTCTGGAAAAATTCCCTTGTACATCTAAACTACTGTTTTTCATAACTTCATGCGTGACTTGAGGATACCTTATAAGTCAACGATGCTTGTTTGTCTTACGTTTACCATATTTATTCCAAAAGAAGGACAAGCCTCAACAAGTGATGTTCAAGAAGAATACGCAGCGGAAGCTGGGATGCTCCAATACCATTTTGTAATGGTTTAAACCCTTTTTTTTTTTTTTAGAATAAATACTTCAGAAATGTTTGCAAATAAAGACCATTTTTAGATTCTTTGATGTCCTTTTATTGGGTTTGCGATATAATTTGGGTTAGAAATGGCCTGGATGCCCTTTTTCAAGAAATAGATCAGAAATGTGGGTGATATTGAACTGGGTGTTTTCTCATTAATATAAAAAAAAACAGTCAGTATGTAAATAAGCTTCACTCTGATTAGGTCTTTGTTCTCTGTGATTTGAATTCCACCGACAATCTTTTTTTTTTTTTTTTTGTAAATCCTTCAACATGGTGATACCACGCGATCTTGCAGCTGTCACTGACCAATTTATATGTTTCACTAGCTGCGTCGCTTAAAACCTGGAAATTATATATATTTTTTGGGGAGTCCGTGGTGTTACACACTCTTGCAAATAAATGTTACACCTCTGATGCATCGGTTTGACTTCACTCTCATTATGTCGGCGCCTAGCGACACAGGGAAAGACCAGGAAACTTTTACAGTTGCTCTTGACACTCATCAGTCTAACTCGTCTCCCCCCTGCTCCGGACACAGGCTCGCATAGCAACACTTGAGTTGCAAAAAACTCTCTTACCTAAGTCAACAAGCAGGACCTCCACTGCCTTATCTTCTGAACATTTAATGGTAAACAAGCCGGGAAGCTTTGAAAGAGATCAAGCAGGTCAGACAGCCTCGGTGAGTGCAGTGAAGAGCTTCCACGTTTTATGAAGCCTGATTGCATATCTCGGCGTCCAAGCTCATGAAAAGCACCTCGTCTGCAGAGAAAAGTGTCCCAAAGCTGTGCCGCAATCAAATAATTAGCTGGCTTCTATCAAAGATTCAATTGTTTGATGCAGAAAAGCAGCTTTGGACCTTGTTAGCCAAATGGTCTTGAAACACTTCCTGTCAAAAGCCCAAAGACAAGAACGGAAGACCACCCGTCACGTCACCTCAATTTAGCTAAAACAGCATTAGCCAGAGGTTAAACGAGGAATGCACTTGTAGGAAATAAAAGCTCTTGAAAAGTCCCGTTAAGATCAGTGAGGGAAATAAAATACATTCATGAACAACAAGCCTCTGTTTGTTTATGATATGATGTGATTTTGTTGTTGCAAGTGTGACTCAACGTTTGATTAATAGCTCGTCGTATACAAATTAGTCTGCTCATTGAATTAATCCCGCGTCAGACTTTTTGTTTGGGTTGTTCTGGTTCTCAGGATTGCTTCTAAATCACTCGTGCTCTTAGACGGCGAGGGAACTTTAGCTTTAGCGACTAGCTAGCAAGTTGGACTCTTAGCATGGTTGCGGGGAAACTTGCCCTCGCTTTCCTATTGATGCACATTTGCACCAAACATTTTTTTTCAATTTGTTAAAAACAGAACGTAAACTTCACTGGTGATGATTAGAATGTTTTCTTCCCTTTTTTTTGCTACTAAATTGTCATGCATGGACACAGTAAGTCGACTGCAAGGACTAATTATAAGACAACATTCCGATTCCAAAACAAAGTCATCACTGTCTGACACCAAGCGCTGGACACACACATTTCATTCCCCCACCCACGCAAATGCCCACCCACCCTGATAGTATCTCCCCCTCTCACGCCATAACTCTCCTACTTAACAAGATGCCAGTGGCGATTGGGCCCGAGATTATCCCTTCTTGTCGTGTTTTTCTTCTACCCGTCCCTTCTTCTTTGAGACATTCCAGCTTGGAGTGATCGAGACGGAGGAGTGAGACGTGAGCCGAAGTGTAACACACTCCCGGCTGCTAACAATCGATTGAACAGAGCTGATAACCCGAGCGGAACATCTGATTAGGGCCCGCTTGCTGCCATTTATCACCCCGTATGTGCAGGCATGGAGGAATTTGCTCTGCGCTGAAAAGCTCCACTTCCCCTCTCATACGTCTTTCCTTTTTATCTCCATTTATCTCTCGTATTTTCTTTGCAGTGCTTTATCACCATGCGTGTTCTGCTTTGATGACCAACACCTGCTTCTCCACGCTGCGCAACATTAAACGGCTCATCAACAACATTTCGAAATGACGGCCTCCTCTGGGTGCATACGGTGCATGATTTATCCGATTTTGGCCTCTTGTTTTAGCACAACTTTCATGGGAGGGATGGATATTACAAATAGTGTCTTGGAGGCATTTTCTCCCCGCTTCCCTGCTCTGGCAGGAACATGCATTTTTAATTTTTTACAGAAGTGCAAAGTATTTACTTTTGGCAATGATCAGGGAGGCATTTTCACTCTCAGTGCATGTTTACCTTTGTTTTTGTAATACTTCTCAACAATCCGTTTTATAACATGTCCAGTGCAGCTGCGAGTCTTATTCAGGCCATATGCGTGCACCTCATATAAGTGCAACTTAGTTTGTGTGTGTAAAGAGAGGATACAAAGAGTGTCTTACATTTAACTATAGCACCGTAAAGCTGTCAGACTTTGTCTGGTGTTTAACCGCCTGCATAGGAGACGGTGCAAAGGAGATCATTGACCAAGTATTTGTGTGGCGGAAAGAGAGGTGACAAATGTTTATTTTGATTTATACGCCTCTTAGCCATAGTCAGCCAGGATAGGCTTCAGTCATAAACCCTCTTTTACACTGCCGGTGGAAAAAAAAGGGTTTATTCAAACAGTATCAGAGCCGTAATGTAGGCAGAACAGCACCTGTGTTTAATGTGACCCCAGAAAGACGGGACAGGAGTACTGTTGTGTTGAAAGCACTTGCCGCCGTCCGACAAATATCAAAAGTGACTGAGCCGTAGCTTATGTTAACGGATGCTAGGAGAGAAGTGTTCTCCCGTAGTGTTCTGATGTAAACTCCCGCTTGAATTTCGATGATGTCAAATTCAGGATTATAAATTTTAAATGATACCTTCATGTACGATGAAGATTGATTACAAAAGACTGGGCAATATTCACGTTTACACTTCACTGTGATTGGTTGACAAACCTTCTCATTGTGATACAGAAAATAATCATGTCTGATCTTAGAAATATATCAAAGAAACTGTAAACTTAACTTTTCCACTTCCTGGTCCCCACAGTTTATTATTATAGGTTTGTTTTGCCTTATAAAATGTAAAAGGTGGTTCAAAACAATCGTCCAAATTCGATGACAGAGTCTGTCGATTTAGACTAGTTATATCCGGAGCCACTCATCAGAAAACGCCACTGATTGTTATCCTTCAGAATCCCCAGTTAGGAAAGACTTGTATATAGGTGTATCTTTGGAATTTCGAGCCCGCCTGTTAACCTGTGAACCATTGAACCTACTCCTCGACGGCGTGGCCTTGTGTGCCGAGTCAACTTCATCCATTATCGTCATGACCCCCACCGCCAGCAACAACCAAAGGGGCCCATTGTGGTAATGGAGCTGAGCATGGTGTTCAGGGATTAGGTAATCATGGCATACATTCTGTCCGTCGCATTCTTATGTGAAGACTCTGACAAGCCCAGTGGGGTGTGTCGCGGGAAAATTTCTATCAAAAGAGGACGAGGGTGAGGAGAAGAAAAGAAGAGGAGTGTTCCAAGAGGATGCTTACTTTGGTGCATTCGTGTGTGTTAGCTCTGGTGGATTTATGCACAACAACGTGCGCGTAAAAGTATAACACACTGACGAGAGAAGTAATTTCACGACGTGGCAATAAATCCTGCTTTTTTATGAATCGGTTTGAACGAGGTGTTGATATCATTAGTGGTCCTTCATTTTTAAGCACTGCGTAACCCCACACTGCCTAAATATGTGTTAGTTCAGTAAATCAAGAATTATGGAATACTGCAATATCTTGCTGTCTTAATTTGGGAATATTATTTGGAACATTTGTGAATTTTGGAATTGAAAGTACAGTAGCTCCCAATTTGAAAAATAAGTGGACGTTGGAATGGTTTGATTTTTCTAGAAATGTTGAAGGGGGCGGGAATTATGTTAAGTATCTCTTAAATGTGGACATTTTATTGTGCAACTGTGGAATGTGAGTATATGGGAATTCTTAGTGGAAAATATTTTGGAGTTGGTTGTCTGTTGCCCCTTATATTTTTTGCACACTATTAGACAAATGCAGACGTGTGTTGTTTTCCGTGCCTTTCTGCGATAATCCTATACGTTTTGCACTGACAGAATTCAAGTCGGTCTTCATCAATCTCGCATCCCTCAGCCCCCCACCCCACAAGCTGGTGGTCTGTCTAAAAAGGACATGCCTGAAACAACAAGTGTTGCTACGCAGTGAGAAAAAGGCTTCAGTGTGAGCGCCGGAGCTCTTGACCCTCCCGAAGCTCCTTTTCGACCTCGCTGCCGCTGACAAATTTACGGGCCCTCAGCTGACCCCCTCGCTTGGCTTTCCAAACACGATACGGGCAGGAAAACAGTCGTAGGCGCATCGGACGGTCGGAAGGAAGGCAAGGGAGGAAGGGATGAGATGAAAAGAGGGAGGGGAAAATTTTCCATTAGCAAGAATATTCACAATAATATGGTCAATTTAAGATTATTAATCTGTTTGTATATTAACTTGTATATTTGTATTTCATTGAAAAACAATTCTTTACATGAGCTCAAGACCCAGTTTAGAAATGTGGTACCTCAGACATCATTACGCTACTTTGGTTAGGACGTGCTCCGTTCTTCTTCATGTACGCACACTCTGAGCAGAATTTCTTTACATACGTCACCTGCGCAGCATTGAATTTTATTCTCCATCTTTTCTAATCTAAGGCCAAGACATGTTAGATGCACACACGATGTGTGCATTTGTGTAGTGAAACATGATTTTCCTCTTAGAACCTTTCCACTGTACACTTTTTACATCAGAGCATTTCCTTTAGATTCCAAAGGCGAAAAAAGTTGATAAATGCCACTTAGAGTCAGTGTGCTTTTTACAGTTTGACAGATGGTTGACTTAATGCACGGTTTCCTTAACTTGTTCAACTCAAAATTCCAAACTTAGAAATGTGGTTCCTCCCTCAGGCACAAAATGACTAAAATACTTCATATTCGGTATTTATATATCAACAATGTGTATATTGCCGTATATACATTAATGTTCATTCTCATGAGGATGGCAGGAATTGATTTACAGTTGTAAAAAATGAACAAGTCCAAAAGCCATTTGTGAACAATTTGTGATCAATAATCTTCAATTCAACGTAACTTTATTTTATTTAAAACAATCATCGTTGCATACAAAGTGCAGTACATGGAGTAAAAATCAGTCATACAATAACAAAAACACTACATTCAAAACACACAAGTATAGCACAGGGGAGCCAGTGAAGGGAGGCTCCCTCCTATGAGGAGTCGAGCTGCAGCATTTTGGCCCAACTGGCGATGCTTGATGGAGGACTGGCTGACTCCAAAGTGAATTGCATTACAGTAACCCAATCCAATTCCCAAATTTTGGTCATTTTAATATTTAGATTTTTCCTCAGCCATGATTGGTTACCTAAGCTGCGAACAACTTCGATGTCATCTTCAGTCGACAGCAGTGACAAAACGGCCGTCCCTGAGCTAGCTAAAAACGGGTGGATTTCTCATATTCCACAAATGCAATATTAATCAGAATGCCGTGTTTGGACTAGTGGGCCTGCATAGAACATATTCTGGAAAAAAATATGTTTAGGTTGATGTAAATAAACTTGAGGTGAGTTGAGTAAAATATGTAAGCCTCGACTATGGACTGATTCGTCAGTCCATCACGAGCTTAGCTGCTGAAAAGCTCAGCGGTCATTTAACAACGGAGAGGCGGTTCGGGCCGCCTTCATGACCGAGAGAGTAGCTGGGGAAAAGGCAGACAGAGGGGTGAGGATAGGGTGATGTTACATGAGCGAGGGGGGGGGGGGGGGGAGCAGTGCTGGGAATGGCAGAGAAAATGAGGTGCTCACAGAGACCGAAAATGATCCCTCTACCTCGTGGCTGTGGAATGCAACGCCACCAATATTTGGACTTCTTTGGAAACAGCTGCTTTCCCCTTTTTCAAAGATATTTTTCCTTATTTATCAGATCCCACGGGAGAGATCCATCTCCCGGCCCTGACGCTGGCTTCCTCCTTCAAATCTGGGAGCACTCCGGCGGAGTCCAGACATGTGTATATACTCACACACACACTCACACGCCTACACACCTGCTGCCCAAGCGCAGACTTTAGTAATACATCACCAGAGCAGGCCTCTTTCATGCCTCTACTACTACGCACTGATAGAGTAAAACTTACAAATGTTGCTACGGGACGCTGGTCAAAAGAATTATTTTATGTTGCCTTTTATGCGGCAAGGATGGGCTTATTTGATTTCAAAATGGACGCCACGCCAGCATAGCAAAATGCACGTCTGCCTCACATTTCCAAGGATCTGAATGGAAACGGACGGATGGATAATTTACAGCTTTACATTTTTCTCGAGTTATCGGCAAAGTATTTACCGTAGACGAGCATCTCCCCACATCTCTTATTCCCGGGTGATGGTGATGGACGAGATGGAATCGCTCTCGTACTGACACACAGGTATGACATGTACCGCCGGCAGGAGACGAGCTGGAGACTGGAAAAGTGAGCCGTTGATAGCGCAAGAGCGCACGAAGCCAAAACGGAGATATCATCTGCTCGTAAGGGCCTAGCAGACAAGCAATTACAGCACATTATCCACCTGCTGTCAAGAGCCGCAGATATGAAGCCACACATGTTGTGACAGTAGACGTGTGCCCGGATCTTTATCGTCATCCGTTTTATCAACCCGCGTGGAATGCGGCGCAGCGATGACGGACACTTCATTAGGGACGCCGAATCGAATGAGCCAAATGAGGAAAATATGCTTCCTAGTCCCTTTAAAGTCTCTCCCCTTAGCAACCAAGCCGCACAAATGAGCCAAAGGACTTTTTCCAGACATGACCTGGTTTACTTTTATCTGATTTGAGCCCCCGCACGCTCGATGTCAAATGTTAAACACCGAGTTCTTCTCAGTCTTATTCCAAACAAACCAGCTTAATACATAAAACACATCACCCCCTGTCAAGCGCAGGAATGCTCCGGCCGACGAGACGGCCCGCACCTGCCGGCCTGCCGGTAAATGTCAACGTTTTTCACGCGCCGGCTGCCGCGGGCTCTTTGCGACACTGACATTCATATTTATGCAATTATTGCCGATTGTTACTTTTAAAGTGCCCTGCCCAAAGAGCACTTAACCCAACTTTCTGTCACTTTGTGTCGCTCTGTGTTGGACATGCGAGTTAAAGCTGCGCTCTGTTTGCTTTTTGGGGCTCACCTTTCTGCAAATGGGCGGAGCTCACTGCCTCATATCCTCGCTATGGACTAATGCGCCTGCCTGGACCCCGATTCTCGCATCATTGACCTCTGGGCCTGTGTGTGTGTGTGTTTTCGCTCATGTCAACGCTGTGCGCGCTTAAACTGTTTCACCCTTTGATGCCAGGTCAGGAGAAAATCCGAGTCTCTGAAGACGCATACAAAGATAATGACGAGTCCCAGTGGAGCTCTGGAACCTTCATTTTTTGCACCCTGGCCTCTGAGCTTCTAGCACCAATTTCCTGACTACAAAGAGGAGAAACACTCCCAGTTGCAGCCAAGCGAAGCCAGCTTACAGTGTTTCTCTCTTCTGTAGTTCGGCTTGCAGGCGTCTGTTTTTCTAGTGGAGACAAGGCCCTATGGAAATGCTGACGAAATGTCCGAAAATGTCAATGACAAAACAGTGGTCAATGCTACACTGAATATCAGTTGCAGTAACTCTATTTATTTAGTTGCACCCGCGTTTTCCGAAAAATAAAGTGCGCCTTAAAGCGGAAGTCGACGCAAACATCTTTTTTATCAAGAATATGTTCTATGCAAGCCCACTAGTTGAAACTGAGCATTCTGATAAATATTGCGTTTGTGGAATAAGTGTTAATCCACTCGTTTTTTAGCCATCTCCGGGGGCGGCCATTTTGTCACTTATGTCGACTGAAAATGACATCACAGTTGCTCAGTTTGGATAACGACCAATCATGGCTCAGCTTTAGAAAACAGGTGAGCTGTGATTGGTTATTGGCCCGCATAGAACATATTCTTAAAAAAAATATGTTTCGGTTGAAAAGTATTATAAGACTCCAAGTCAGTGAGCATCTAAAGCAGGGTTTTCCTAACGCAGCGCTGCCGCCCATAATGGGTAGCGGGTTGATTATCAGAACAAATTAGTTTTATTGATTGTCAATCTTGGCTTTCCTGATTCATTTTTGTTGTGTTTATAGGAATATGTCGATGTTATTTGCAATACATGATATAATTGGTATGAACTGCATGTCTAATTTAATCTTGGTTGGGGACCCTCATTTGTTTTGCTTTTTCTTTGGATTATTTTGTAATACTCAATAAGATAAAAATAAGATGGAGATGTCGCCACTCATGACTAGACCAGGCCATGTACTTCAGCAGTCATTTTTATTTAATGTAATTTGTTAGGATTTAGCCAGTGATGATGTAATAGTTTCTCCTTCCAGTTATCAAGTTCTATTAATGTTTCCCTTTGTGATAATGCTGACACCTTTTTAACACCTACACGGAGTTTATCAACAAGCTTCCCTGCCTGTAATTACTTTGATGAGTAGGGAATATTGCACCGTATCTTATTCCAAGCCTGGCCCAAGGTGTTGCTGGCTGTGTTATAAAATCATTTAAAATAGTACTGTGACCTCACACATGTGCATACATGATGATGCTTTAGTGGTCAATGTGCCGTCTTCGGTGGTGTTTTTTTTTTTTTTTTTAAATCTAGGTTTTTTGCATTAGAACACTACCCATGGACCCAAATGAAACCACAGCAGTTTTTCTTAGTTATGCTTGGTTTGTCACCCGGGTTTATGTAACTTGGCAAAATGTGGGCAAGTGGTCATGGTGGGCATTCCTAGCCTGAAATGTTCCAACACTTTCAACGTAATTTTTGCTGTTCGGGCAGAGAGTGGAGAAACAAAATGTGTCACTGGTCCATTTTGGGCGGTGCCCCACATCGTAAAAGGACTTAACGAGGCTGGCTCGATTGCAGAAATAGATTAGGACTTCTTACCTCATGTTTGGCCTGTGAAAGTCTTCAAAACTAATATGAAATAAAATATCTCTTTAACGACATGTGAAATATTGACTTAATAGACCAGCTTTACTTTTTCGAACTCCCCGCTGAATATAATCATAAATCAATCCCCCAAAGTGTGTTGAAGTCATGTAGAACGGAGTGTAAATATGATGAATTAACCTTACTATGTAAATTTTACCACATGCAGAATTACTCAAATGACACTTGTATGGTATGTTTTTTTTATTTTTTTTTTTAGATTAGATTATTTAAATCGGCATTATTATTGCAAATTCTTGTTGTTTTTTGAGCACCATCATGCAGACAGGTAGTTTGCTGGACCAAATACTATGGTCACTGCTGTTGCTAGAATGAAAAACTAAATATAAAATGTGGTAATAACTTTCCCTACTTACAGCAAAAGTCAGTGTATTGTATTATTTGTTTTTTTGTTGGTAGCTTGGAAGCTTACTTTTTAGATCATAGGGGGTGACGTAAGATTTTTTTGCGAAAAAAATGACCATGTCTTAGTAAGGCGTTTTTTTAATGAAAACAACCAAGTATAGTAAGAGTATAGTAAGGCGATTTATTTTGTAAAAAAAACGACCATGTATAGTAAGGGTATAGTATTTTTTTTTTGCAAAAAAAAAACGACCATGTAAAACGCCTTACTATAAATGGTCGTTTTTTCACAAAAAAACGACCATTTATAGTAAGGCGTTTTTTGTGCGAAAAAATTACCATGTATAGTTAGGTGTTTTTGGCGAAAAACGTGGTGAGGGTATAGTAAGGCACATGTATATGTGTGTGTATGTATGTATGTATGTATGTATATATATATATATATATATATATATATATATATATATATATATATATATATATATATATATATATATATATATATATATATATATATATATATATATATATATGTATGTATATATATATATAGACGCATATAAATATATATTTAAAGTCATACATGTTTACGTCCCTGTCAGCTGGCCAACTGTGTAGCATCCCCACAGATACACCATGGTAATAATTAATGATGTTGAGGTGTTTGTGTTGTCTGATACCAAGCAGAGTGCAACGTAGTCCCCCAATGCTGTAACTATCATTTAAACGCCGAAGTGTGTGTGGCGACGTCTGCACTGCGAGCAAATTTGTGTGTTCTTTATTTGCTCACATATGACCTAAAAACGTACGTAATGATACACTCGCGCGTGCCAGACCTTCCTTTTTGGAGTGAAATTGCATTTACAACCCCAAACAATTGTGCGGCTAGTGGCGTCTTCCACGCACCGTTTGACGCGTACGTAACAATTATGAACGAGGGGCCGACTCATGCTGCATGTAAAAAAACTCATTGGGTTGCATAAATCCATCCTTGGTTCCCAGTCCGTCTGCACTTCCAGTCTGCGGTGAGGAAAGTGCAGTCTTCTCAACCTCAGTGCACTCAGTGAAAACAACCAACTTGTGTGTGTGTGTGTGTGTGTGTGTGTGTGTGGGTGGTTGTTTGTCTTGTCGCGAATGATCTGTACAATCAATTAACTTGCACATTTTTTCTGTTAGTGTTTTGCAGGATTGAGCACATTTTTGAGGTTTTAACGTTTGCTATTTATGCCTCCCTTATTGCGCTTCTCTATTCCCGTCCATCAGAGTGGCTGCAGGGCCTCATCTGAGACGGGAATCGATCGGCCACAGAGCAGCTTATCGTAATTCCGCGTTCATTTCTTTACATTCTGCATTAGTTGGTCATAAAATGTCTCATCCTCATCTACAGTAAATCACTGCATATTTTGTTTGAAAATCCCACGTCAGGAATCAAATTATTGGATTTAATAACTAGTTGACACTCATTTGGCAGCAATAACCTCAGCCAAATTTTTCCCTTAGTTGCAGATCAGATGTGCGCAACGATCAGGATGAATTTTGGACCATCCCTCTATACGAAACTCTTGCAGTTCACCAAGATTCCTGGGATGTCTTGAGGTCATTCCGCAGCATCTCAATCGGGTTGAGGTCAGGATTTTAAATATAAAGCTGGAAAAGTTTACAAAGATTTATCTAAAAGTATTTAAAAGAGCGCAGCTGCATTCACAATGAGGTTTAAAAAAAAAAAAAAAAGAAGAAACCTAAATATAACTCACTGGCACGTGCCAACATCTCTGTTGACAAATCGAGCATACATGAAACACCAAACAAGAATCGGGTTCAGGAAACATAAGAACAGTAAAAATGATTAAACCAATCAAACCAAATAATTTTAAGGTATCAAGTTTAAGCAGACTGTTTATTTTTGGCATTCGGATGAAGATCCGACTACATTCACATTTGAATTTATTCAGAAATGTAAACTTCAAAAGGGTTCACTTTTTCCTCCCAGTATCGCTGTTACGTTTGAGCTAATCTTATTGGCTCTTGTTTATTGAACAAGCAATTGGAAGAAGGCTGTATTAAAATACACTATGGTCATTGATGACAATGCATTCATTTTTGAGTGAAACACGGATTCATAACAGGGAGTCTTCGGTGACGTATATGTACGTATATCGGAATGCACCGTAATCCGTCAGTAACCTAAGATAACTCAGTATGCAAAGTCAAAATTACAGTAAATATTTGTATGTATAACACATAAAAACAGTCAACTGAGAAACAGTAACTAGGGCGGTAACCACATATCATATCATTGTGTAGCCTTCTAAACCGTGCTGCAGTATTACCCATGAGTATTGCATATGTTACTTGAGAAACGGTATAAATAAAACCGAGCGAAATCCTTTATGTTTTATTGACTTTTATGTTAATTCCATCAAACAGCTTCTGCTCTCTTGGTTATGAGCGTCCTCTTTGTGTGTTGTCCGTCTCACAGTGGAGCACGACCGGGAGCTTTCCCCACATCGGCGTCACCACAAAGAGTATAAGTTCAACCTGTCGCAGATCCCCGAGGGCGAGGCCGTCACCGCCGCCGAGTTCCGCCTCTACAAGGAGTGTGTGAGCCGAGCCTTCTGCAACGACACCTTCCTGCTCAAAGTCTACCAAGTGGTCAAGGAGCACCCGGACAGGTAGCGCACTGTGCCGTGTGTGAGAGGAGAACGTTTGAGTCAACATGCGGTCGGTTTTGACTGAAAATAGGAGCGTTTTCGGAATAAAGAAATGGGAAGATTACGATTCCTCTGCGGTGTTACACACTCTCTCTGTCTTTCTATCTCAGTCTTTCTCAGGCCATGTTTACAATGTGAAATCAAGCAAAGCCATGCCTCACTGAAATAGCACCGCTTCAAAATCCTCCTGTCCCCCAAAACACGCAGAACGAATACATGACAAACATTTACATTGCATCTGCGGCACTACATAAACATCCAGGGAGATTTTGGAGTAATATTTGTGTTTGATCAGGCCTGCCCAGTGAAAGCTAATGCCGACATGCTGAGAGGGGTTATGGTATACACTCAGCGGACACATTAGGCACAGCGGGTCTGATGAGAGCCAATCCAAGAGCAGTTTCTGCCTCTCAAAATTGTCCATAATCTTTGTTAAAGGCCCACTTTTTGTTTTGGAACTCTCCGCTGTTTGTTTTTCCTCATTGTTGTGTGAGGGCTTTATTGCATCGGTGATTGAGAATAAAGCAGTGGATGTATGACCTATAGCCCTTGTCAAGCAGGCAAAATGTTTGGGTGTGGTCCAAAAATATTCCCAGGCTCCAAATGATCCATGTGGAGCTCTTTGGATTTAAGAAGTCCATCGAAAGATGCTGGCAATCGTCTATTTGTCCTTGCTGTCAAAGGGGTTCTACGGGTATAAGGAGCGACTTATTTTCTGCATTCCTTTACCCCTACAATGGGTGGTTTGTGCACTATATTATTTTGCGAACCTTTTTTATTTATTTTTTTTAAGTTCATTCAAGCCTGGTTGGTATAGTGAAAAAAAAATACTATTATGGCCACACTGAAAAGAAAGAAAAATAGCAAAGAAGTAAATGATCAAATGACATAGTCTGACAGCATCAGCTGATCCGTTTGACTTCCTTCAGAGTTGACCATGTCCGAACACTACACGATTGAACAAACCCGATAAAAGAGGCCATTGCCACATTGCAATTCTTTTCTTATAATATCAAGAATTTAGTGTTCTAAAAATGGTATTTGTTTCCTCTTATTGTTTTCATAGTAAAGTATAGTGGTAATAATACTAAATAATAGTTGAGTATTCTTTCTTGTAACGTTTAGGTCATATTCAACATTTTAATTAAAAAATTAATTCTTTTAAAGTTTTTTTTGTAATATTTAGGTTTATTCTCACTGAATGCCCCCATGTGATTTTTGAGTATTTTCTTACATCCCTGGCTTTACACAAAATTAGAAGGGAGTTGTTTTTTTAACACCTCTTTCTTTTTCTTTTACATTTTTTGTAATCATCCATTCAGCGTGGAACCTGTTGATGTTTTGGAGCTTCTGCTTTTCCGTTAGAACAAAAAACAAAGCCTTGTACCTTCTGTTTTGAGGCGGGGACTTAATAACAGAGTGGCTAATTGGCAGCGCACCCTTTGTACTTTTTCATCTGATTGAGGTGTGCTCGCTAGCAGCAGGCGAGGAATGCGAGCGATGCTACAATGCCAAAAATGTGGTTGGCTTGACACGGAAGCAGCAAGGGGCAAGTCGCCGCGACTGCCAGCCCTGAAAGACCCCAAATGATTTATTCTCGCACTGATTACATTTCCCTTTTCTGATGGCATGTGAGTAAAATAAACGATGCCAATTAGCTAGCCTGTGACCTTGGACAGGATAAGGCCGCAGAAAATGGATGGGATGGAGGTGAAATTACCATCACCGGTGTGATTGTTAATTTAGAAACGTTGTGATCTTGTGTAACACTGTGCGGGAAAATATCACATCTCATGGTCTGGAAATTACTTACTAAAAATAATTTACAAAGACGAAAACAAAGGAAATCTTTGCTATAATTACAGTGAGTTTTATAACCGTAAGATATCATTGAAGTTGATTGTTGATTGTGATCCACACTCACTCACTTTGTGACATGACTGAACAATAGCTGCCGTTAAGACTCGAGAATGAGATTTACTGTAGCCAAAAGCACGAGGCAGTTGATCGTTGACCTTATTATTCCAGCCCATTTAAGCAGTCAGTCACAAAGCGCTTTCATGCGGTGCTCTCCAGCCTGCAGGCGGCTCTGACGCCCCCCCCCCCCGCTGTCGCTCCCGCCAGGTGGACTACTCCGCCGGTGCCAAGCGTGTGAACCCAACCTGATTTGGAGGGTCACGGGGGGGGGGGGGGCACTCTTAATGGGCAATGAAGATGCGCTGCCGGTGCATGACTGCAGGGGCATTCTCCAAACACCTGGATGATTGCAGGCTTTTGATGTGGCTTCGGGAGGAGAGCCCCGTCGGACCCCGCCGTGTCATTACTATACTGTAATGGCACAGTGGGAGGACAGGCCCTCTTATCGTTCAGACTCTGTCTTTTTCCTTATGCCGCTATTCTTTCTTATTAAGGACTTTTCAGTTAAGAATTCTGCTTGAATGACATTTTGGTCTATTCTATGCGTCCAACCTTGCGGGATGAGTTTGGGGTAGGCTCTTTTTTTGTAACAAGGGTATGCTTGGATGAATTTGGTTGTGTTGACTTTGGTCCATCATCTGAAACGATGATTCCACAAACAAGGAAGAAAAAGAGTCCTATAGTTGGGATTGTATTGAAATTCAGTTCATAATGTTTGTCTCAATTTTTTGTCTCCACCAATATTAAAATTAAAGGTGTCACTGTCTCTGCACTACAATAAACATGAATTATTATTTTACAAAATTAGATTATAGTCCCTTTCCTTTTGAATATTAAATTCTGCAGCTGTTTGTTATTGTCTTTGGTCAGGGTTTCACTCGTTGGACTTTTGCATGATCATGTTTTGACCAAAATAACCCTCTATTTGACCCGCACATAATAATAAATAAATATATGATTTAGTCAATAAAAAAATAAATAAAGACTACATTTAAAAAAATAAAAATTAATTCCTGCTCAAATTTTAGAGGCCATATCTAACTCATCATTCAGTCCCCAAAACGAAACAAAATATATATATATTTTTTTTTAAATAAAAGAGGCTAAATCTAACTCCTGCTTCGGCCGTTATTACAATTCTGTTCCCAAACTGTCAGATCGTTTCATTGCAAAGTTTTGAGCTTCGATTCAGGCACATTTTCTTGCCAAATTGTCACACTATAATCTTAATAGTTGAATTGAGCAAAAACAGTGTATACGGGTGTGATCAGAACAAGTTTGTGTCATATTTTTCTCACCCAGAGAGGCCGACCTTTTCCTGTTGGAGTCTCGCAGGCTGTGGGCGCTGGAAGAGGGCTGGTTGGAGTTTGACATCACGGCCACTAGCAACCTGTGGGTGATGAGCCCAGTGCACAACCTGGGCCTTCAGATTAGCGTAGAGACCAGCAGCGGTAAGAACTTTAAACCAGATCGACAAAAGTATTATGACACCAATCCTTTTGAACAACTTTTATCCAGTTAAGATAATGTGTTTTACGGGGATGAGGTCAGGATTCTTAAATTCTTCCACACTAATGACTTCCAGGCATTAATCGGAAAAGGCGCGTCTCAAAACATTTGCCCGTATAGTCTGCACGGTCAATGAATCATTCCATGATGTTTTCCGAAACAGGGCAGAGCATTAGTCCCAAAGACGCCGGGCTGGTCGGGCGCGACGGCGCTCTGGAGAAGCAGCCTTTCATGGTGGCGTTCTTCAAGGTGAGCGAAGTGCTCATCCGCAGCTCCCGCTCCACCGGTGGCAAACGTCGCCAGCAGAACCGCAACCGATCCACGCAAACACAGGAGGCATCCAGAGGGCCGAGCCCAGCAGGTCAGTCCGACGCCCGACCACCATTCAAAACTCTTTCACTGCCAATGACGAATTTACTTGTCTTTTTACCCTCCAGCCATTCAATCCCAGGAATTTATTTATATTCTTTTCAAATTTTTTCAAACATTGGGCTAAAGGAGGGTCTGAAAATGTCTGGCAGTGAATGAGTTAAAATGACTCCCACATAAATTTCAGATGTTCTAGCAGGCTTTCCCCGGCATTTATTTTTGCTTTTATTTATTTATTTATTTATTTAATCAGAATTCTGTAGGTTTTGTGCTAGCACTAACTGCTATTTCAAACTGTTCATGATTCCCTCCTTCTTCTCTAAGGTCCAAGGTCCAGCCTGGTTTATAATAGTTTTGGGCTTTTCATTATAGTTCGGTTTTGTTTGATAAATTCAGTTAGTTTGAATTTGTTTTTAGAGCAGGCTTGTTAGTTGGTTTTAATTTCACATTTTTTTGTTTTTATTAGTTTTAGTATTTTCGTGATTTATAAAATACAATTCTCAGTTGACTGCTTCCTTTTCCTGTCCTGCTGTACAGCAGCACTGAAATAACTACTTATAATGAACCCAGAAAGCTCATGTGTGATATCAATTGAGAAAAATTGACATTTTTGCTCTAATTGTAATTTTAGTTCGTTTCATAAACGTAATTAGTTTCATTTTGTTTTTGTTTTTATTTTATACTGAGCTTTTTGATATTTTTGGCCAAAACACTGGTGCTGTATTTCTTGAGCTCAAACTGAGGCCTCACACAAAGTAGAAAAAAATATTGATTTGTAAAACTTATAATCCGAAAAATACAAGTCAGATAAAAATGGATGAATAAATAGATCAAACCAATACTTTGTATTTAATGCTAAATGTCGGGAAAAAAAAATCGATCATGTAGAATCAATTGCCGCACAATGCAAAACTTGAATGAACCTCACAGATGTGTGTAGCCCACATCGTTTTGTCCTCACTCACCTAGCATAGGCAGCTGAACAGGATCAGCGCTATAGGAAATGGATGGATGGAGCCTAAAACCACAAAGTAAATTCAAGAAATGCAGCGTTGGCCCGACACACACCTGTGGGACTGCGGAAGAACTAAATGATCCACCAGAATGAACGCACTGATCCAAAACAACTCCAAAAGTGTCACATGAGTCGGTTTCAGCTTACTACCTGAGCCGCATCTTCTCCGCCTCCTCATCTCGCTGTGTTTTGTTTCCCCCGCTCCACAATTCCCCGTAAGCCGTCTGAGATGTTCCAGCTTTTCGGTTGTGTTTACCCGCGCCGTTTCCATTCACCTCCTCAGCGTGGTTCCCACTGCACGGCTGTTGACACAAGAGGCTACGAGTGAAATTCCTTCAGGCTTTTTTTTTTTTTTTTCGTATCGGTAATCGCATCAGATGAAAGCTTTCAACACAGAGAACAAAGACACATCATTTGTTATGCCGCGGGATGGTTGTAGAATGGAACACATGTTCACTCTTGGCTCTGGACTGACTTTTATGAAAGATGTCACAAAACCTCTTAAAGGTATCAACACTGATGCTGTTATCCTTCTCAAAGGCAAAACAACCAGAAACCTGAGTCAGACTTTACACAGTCGGCAGGATATTTTACATTTGAAGTTTCTCAGCATATACTGTACCGTTTCCCCGATATTTTTAACAAATTTTGGATTTTGGGGGGAATTTTTTCCTGTGTATTATTATTAATTATTATTATTATTATTACAAGTGTTTTGGAGAGAATTCTTATGGTTTAATTATTATTATTATTATTATTGTTTCAATTTGTGTCAATTATACGCACATTATGGCTATCCGTGGGCCAGGCTGGGGGTCTACTGGACAATAAATAAACAAGTTGCTTAAATAGATTGGATTGGTCCATCTTCTAATCAGATCGGTGATTTGTTATTGATTTTTATTTTTTTTTTAAACTCACTCATCGTTGATCGGCTCCAAAATCCTCATCGTGTAAAGCCTAATTTGAGTGTGCATCCTTGTGGATCTCGAGGTTGAAACAATACAATATTAAAACATGAGAAAAGAAAAAATCAATGCAATTAATCGAATAATGACTACGCAGTAGTGATAGACTGTAGTACATGACTGAACTTAATAAAATGACATCATTCAAGTACTCGTATCTTGTTTTGAGTCTGCTGTTCCCTACCAGCAGAAGTGATGCAATGCTATTTTCTCAGTTAAGAATCTACCCTAATTGGGACAGTCTGTTAATAATGTGTGCCCCGGCAAATTGGACTTTATGTAAGCCGGGACATCAAAGACCCTCTGCCTCGCCACTCGGGACAGCGGCGAGGATAAATATTTAGATCCGTCACAGGAAGCGAGGTGCCCACCCTCCCGCTGCCTTGCGCACGACGGCCGAGCATCTGCGGCATTGGTCGGGATTTGAGGATCGGCGAGGAACTCCAGAGGGTATCAAATATGGAATCACACACTCGAGAGACAGGGAGGAGGACAGGATAGATGGATGGATGGTGGGGGGGATTATCGGAATCAAAAAAACATGAACATAATTCACCAAGCTTCCTCTATTTTTCGAAACAACATTCGGACATTAAGAACGAAGGGCGGCAGTGTTTTTAATTGTGCTACTGTGCAGCACCTTCTACATAGACATTTTTGAAGAGGATTCTAAAAGTTCTGGACTCATTTTACATTTCTGACATGTGCTGTTGCTTTTTTTAAATACACTCTTAGCACTCTGATGCTTCTTCAAATCCTAAAATGTTCTCACTCTCAATTAATTTTTCCCCATCTGCACTCCCATTGAGAGTTTTCCCTCATTTTTCTAATTTGAAAATGACATTGATATCATGATAGGAAAATGTCTTCCAGATGACACAAACACTTAAAATGTCTGCCAAGCAAATTTCTGCAGCATTAGTTTGAGACATCATTATGTGTGTGATAAATTATATCGGGCTAGACTTGCCAAAGCAGACAATCTGCAGTCCAGTCGCTTGTTTGCTTGCCTTCGCGTTGACATTTAGTACGGTGCAAAAGTCCAAAAGACGATTACGGCTTTTTTTTCTTCAAAGATATACAACTTCATTCCCGTGATGTCAAGGCTTACATCTTGAAAATTTTAAGCGCGAAAATATATAAGACTTTAATCTCGTGCTGATTTTTTTTTTTTCAATCTGGCCTTTATAATTCTTCGTACCCCAAATTTTGCTACTTCTTGACGTTTACTTGCGTTTTCCAATAAAGGGACTCAAAAATAATTCTGCATCTTATAGTGTTGGTAAAATGCCAAATCTTTCAGACTTCTGTTCTGTACTCCATTTCTTTCAATTGTAACTTTCACAAATAATTTGTGATCAGTTTTATTCGTGTGCGGCCTTTGAGTGGGCCTTTAAGTGTGTCCCTTGTCCAAAGAACAATGCAACACCTTTAAGCATCATTTGGAATTTTGTGGGGGCAAAGGCAGCTTATGGCAGTCGGGCTGGGCTCTGGCTGTGGGGGGGGGGGCCGAAGTTAACAACCATCCGGGAAAGGAATATCACATCCCAGCAGAGCACGGGTGGCCTGTAATTAGGCCTAGCTACTCATTAGCCGCGCAGCTAAAACACTGACCACGCTAACAGTATCGCTTCAAGAATTCTAATGACACAGCGCCGAGCCAGCTGTGTTTTTTCATCCGTCTCTCGCCTCCTCCTCCTCATTCTCCTTCGCTCCGTCCCCGCCTGATCTCCTTTTGTTTACCGTTGGAGTAATTAGACGAGGCAGAGCTCCCTTGCAGGGTTTAATAACCTCTGTGATGAAAGACAGGAAGAAAGATAAACGCGCAGGGAGGGGTGAGACAACATCAGGACGTCAGAGGCAAAGACGGCGTTCCGCTTTCAAGTCCCCCTCGCTTGGGCGTCGAGGACTCTGCGGCGTACTTCCGGGTTGAGTGTGGGCCCAAACTGTGGGCCTGTTCAGCGGGTGTAATTGCCACTGTCAAAGCCGCAATCTTTTCTCACTTCTAAATGAGCCTTGATTGACGATATAACAGCCTAGCTCTGAAAGTCCAAATTGGCACCGTTTGATTTGTGTGTTTTTGGAACGACACGCGATAAAATGTTATTTATGGACTTTTCCCCCTTGACAGAATGTGCGAGTTTTATTTTTCAGGCTCGGTGAATAGCGGCTAGTGTTGTGAAGAGCTGATATGCGCTCAGGACTCGCGGTGCGTATTAAAAGTGTTACGCTGCATTTCCTTGACTATTAAGTGGACCCTGGTGTGAGAGCAGTCATGACCTCAGTGAAGTCAGTGTGTGTTAGGGGAACATGGAGTGTCACATATTTGAATGTTTATTTTTTTTTGGTCACACTCCGGTCGTGTTTATATATTTTGTTGCTACTCAGAGTTCACACGTTTCAGTCATCGCTTAACTCTCCTCTTATCTTCGGGGTCAGGTTTTGTCATCTCAGAATGAATGATTAAAGGTTTTACTTAATTTCATGGGGACACCTGTATTACAGGGGACCGCTACTATTCACCGGGATAGGAAAAAAATAAATATTTTTAAAAAAATCCTAATATAATTGACGCCCGTTCCAAATGCATTGAAATGAAAATAATAATAACCCCAAAAATTATTTAATGAGCGGGGATAAACCGCTCATTAAACCCACGGAAGACGGGTCGGATCTCTTTATGAATTACTGAAATATTTTAAGTGAGTAATCAACAAATTAACATCTTATAACTGACACATGGATTTGGTTAAAAACAGTTACAGTTGTTTTTTGGAGGTTTAAATAGCTCAGATCATGTGTACATGCAGGAATCTGTTGTTGTCCAAAGTACATGTGTAAAACAATCCTGTTCACAGGACACGCTATCACCCAGTTACATGAAAAAATAATAATTGGAAAAAGAAAAAGTCAATTTTTCAAGCTTTCAAATGTAAAGTCAGACATATATACTGTAAGTATGGAAAAAAATATTCCAATAACAACACATTGAGGATCATGGAATGTTTATTTACACACCTTAATCACAGATCAGTATTGAATACAGAACATGTATAGCAGGGGTCTTCAATCCTGTTCTTTGCTGGCAGCTGTCCTGTTTCCCCATCTCTTCCTACTGTAACACACCTGATTCAAATGATCAGATATTCAGCAAATCTTCAAAAGCTGGATAATGATCCCAAGAGAGAGACGGAGATAGAAAACAGGCACGACAGCGGCTCTAGAGGAACAGGATTGAAGACCCCCGATGTATAAGTCAATTGCATCAATATATATAATATATATATATAATTTAATTTCTCTATATCTATATCTACATACATATACATAACATGAAGACTGTATGCAGGGAGTCAAGAGTCCAGGAAGTCACCAAGTCTGCTTGAAAAAAACAAAAAAGTCTCCAGTCTTGACTGCTAATATAAGTTGGCCTGTTGCTGACTATCACGTCATTTTTATTCATTAGTTCTTTTTTTTTTTCTTTGACTGACATTTCTGTGCAACCACAAGTAAAACATACCAAAACTGAACTACTCCCAAAGACAGAAGCGTCACAAGTAGCCTTCTCGAAGTAACAATTACTAATATTATATTCCCATTTTTAAAGTTTCTTTCCACCTCTGCTCCCAGTTAGGTAAAGGAAAAAGAAATGAATGGAGGGCTCATGGGAGCCGGAGCTCGGCGGTAGCTGCGTGGCGTTAAATTTTTATTGGCAGGAAGGGGCGATGTGGTTAATGGGTACCACAAATCTGGGCCTTTACACTCAATGAAAGCCCACTGTAAATATCAGCTTTATTCCTCTCAAAGAGCCCCGTAGACAGTGCATGATGTTTGCTTACAGCTGCTACTCTTTGCTAACTGAATGACCTTTTACTGTCGTGCACGCAGGCCCGAGAAGAATATTTTTACATTTTGTTCATGCCTCATTTTTATGACCAGAATGACATCAATGGATTTTACGTCCTCGGTGATATATTATTCAAGTCTTCCTCCCATCTGCTGCAACATCCGTATGGTTGGATCAGTGTGCAATGATTTCGTCACTTTTGTAGCGACTTCTGGGCGCAATAGGCTGTATATTCTTATGGAGTCCGATGAGATGGTTAGTGGTAGTGTTAAAATATTGACTATTAACTTAATACCGTATTTCGAATCTCCATGAGTAAACGGCTCTGGAATCTTTGCAAAATTAGCGATAGCTAATTGTCCGTCCTTGTGATCTCATGAAACGCCATCAATGTGTCACGCGTAAAAAGTTCATAGCGTTGCTGATTTCGGAAGTAAAACTTATGTAATAACTGGTTGCTGGTTTCCTTTTGCAGTTTCGTAATAATACTCTACCTTGATAACCATGACCAATTTTGCTCATGCTAATTGTCATATGAAATTTTCATCCGGTTTCATCTTGACACGGGCCCATTTGTCACTTTAGCGGACCAGTTGTCCTTTATCGTCGTAAACAACTCATAACTGTATACATTAACTCCATTAAAAAAAAAAAATCTTCCGATTATAGCGTAATGTGCGATTTACTAGCCACTCCCACAAACTTAAGTTCACATCAGGTCACGCTTCCTCTGTCCTTGGATGCTTCCTGTCTATACTCGAGATACCAAACATTCACAGGTCATTTTATCTCAAACAGTCTTATTTGAAGTCAGTTTCCTAGATGGCAAATGCGGCGTTAGAGTACATGTGTTCATTCAGTGCTCACTCACACATTCAAATAAACATCCAACTAGCGGCGCTTCCTATCAAAGAGGAAGGAACTCAGGAACAGACGGGAAACGCCTGAACAGACCTGACTGAGTACAAGTGATCTGTCAGGCCACGTTTGACATTCTTAATCTGGCGTCTCCTATTTAGCATAATATGTTTGTATGTTTGAGCCTTCCTGTGCGGTTACTATTTCTCAAGGTCACAAAAGACACCTCAAAAAAATCCCACGATTTGAGCGACAATATTCACAACTCGCACTATTATTATTATTTTTTGATATTGAAAAAATATGCTGTTCAGGAATCGTATGGGAAGGCACGCTTTGTTTTAGTGCAATTAACACCTTTGACTGTTATCAATGCATTTGAATGTCTTATTTTGTACGGTGATTACGTAATAGTTCAAGTGGTGTTGTTTCTAGTCGTGTAGTTAAATGATTGCAAATTTTGATGGCGATGAATGCGGCACCCTGAGTTACAATCTTTTCAACAATTGCGTAATACATGTGCAATGCTCTTGCTTTTAAAGTCACAAGGTAAGCAGAGCTGCATTGCTTTTCGATGGCGACGTTTGGTGATTATTTGTGCATTTGGCGTTCCGACGGTGTGGCAGCTGCGCCATGAAAACATGTTTTTATATACATCGTGCATGTGTTAGTCGCGTCCCATTAAAAACCGCAGCTGCTAAAACAAGGTCGCTGTTGACGAGTGTCCGGGCGGTGACAAACGCCAATGTCTGCAGTCTGACTTTCTATGACAGAAGCACTCATAATCGTCTCGAATCAGTTCCAAGATTTGGCTTTTCTGCACAGCGCTCGTCAAAAAAAGCAGCATTGAATTGTGCTCACATATTGCGGTTGCGGTTTCTCACCCACGCCTTTCTGGTTCTGCATGCAGTGTTTTGGCGGGACCGAGCGCGGTGCCATGTTCTTCCTGCCATTGTCTCCAATGGGAGCGCCGCGGGACATAAAGCGTCTCAGTGAGAGCGAGCGAGAGAAGGCGTCAGTGGAAAGTCGGCGTCGCCGTCCTGACTTAAGCGCGGTGACGCACGCCAGCAATGACCTCCTCGACTCTTGAAAGCAATACCTGCGCAGTCTCCGCCCCCTCCCCCGCTGTCCGGCCGCGAGATCATTAAGAGCAAACCGCGCGGCCGCGTGAGGAGGAGTCCACGAGGCCATTTTGGTTGCGCGGGTGCATGTCACCTCTTGTGCTCGAGCCAGCGCAATATTTGAATGTTGGTGAATTCAATCGGGTGCAGTCCGTGCACTGTAATGAGCTTTTTGGGCCTGAGCGCTGGTCTACACCCTCGCATGCGTTCCCACCCAAGTGTATTGCGTGATATTAGGTTGTTCTTCAGAAAGCACTGAGTCACGCTCGCTCGCAGGTTTTAAATCGGGAGATGATTTGTTCGTGCAACCGTAATGATGCAAAGATTTTCACCTCGAATGGTAATTTTTTTTTCTTGCTCTTTTTTTGCTGCCACGTGGACATGGGATATTTCGTGAATATGTTGGTTGAAACATTTCTTCCTAATGTCAGGAAAATTCTGAAATTTCGATGGTGAAGACACTGACAATAAGCATTCTTTCTCTATTTCAGACTACAATGGCAGCGATCAAAAGACGGCGTGCAGAAGGCACGAACTCTACGTCAGCTTTCGAGAGCTGGGCTGGCAGGTATCCAATATGTGGACCTTTACACAATGTGTTTGGATCAACGAATCAATCTTCCCACAGGTCCCAAGATGAACTTGTACAGACAAAAAAAAAAAATCATTGATCACAGAGCAAAAAAAAAAAAACCTAATTCTCATATTTAACTCATTCACTGCCAGACGTTTTCAGACCCTCTTTTACCCTAACGTTTGAAAAATGTGAAAAAAATATAAATTCTTGGGACCGATAAAAGCGGGCTTAAGTAGCTCGCGGAGCCCAGACGTAAGATTTAACACCGCTGGCTTTTCTCGATGTGTGTGTTTGTGTTTGACATGGAGACAGACAGAGAAGAATCAAAATAACATACTGTACTTTTCAAACAAGCTGCCTGGAAACACTGAGTTGACATCAAGAGGGACACACACACACACACACACACGCACACGCTCACTCTCAGGTGCCGAGGATGTGCCGGAAAAGAGTAGGAAGGAGACAAGAAGTATTACTTCCCTGAGTGAGTCCAAAGACCAAAATGCTTGAGCAGGACTTGTCCTGAGAGATGAGCTTGAGTGAGTCATGCTAAATTGGCTCCACTGAAGTGCGTCAAAACATTGATTTTAGGCTACATTGAAACTATGTTCCCTGCAGCCAAAACGGGATTGTTGTGAAACAACGCAGGGGGATGGATAGCATGCGCAAACGATTCAAGATTTTATCCGGGTATTATTCAATGATCAATGATTTGATCTTACCTCCTGTTTACTTCTTACGTTTTCTTTTATACCAACTGGTTGCACACAATTGTATTTTATTAACAATAAAGTAGGGTGACTGCTTGTCTATTATCAAACATGTCAAGCTTTTGCATTTTTTTAGTTAAAAGTATTAAAGGAATAGTCAACCCCCCCAAAAATCTTGACAATAATATGTTGTATGAGCCTCCACTAGTCAAAACACGACATTCTGATTAATATTGCATTTGTGGAATATGAGTTAAGCAACAAAATCCAACGATTTTTATTCATCTCAGGGGTCGGCCATTTTCCCACTTTGGCCGTTACCCGAGCAACTGTGATGTGATTCTAAGTCGACACAATCACGGCTCACCTGCCATGATTGGTTGTTACCTGTGCCCCGAGCAACTGTGATGTCATTTTCAGTCGACAGAAAGTGGCAAAATGGCCCCCTCCTGACATGGAAAAAAACGGGTGGATTTTACTGCTTAAAGCGGAAGTCAACGCAAACATTTTTTTTTCAAGAATATGTTCCCAGCAGGCCCACTAGTTGGAACACGGCATTCTGATTAATTTTGCGTTTGTGGAATATAAGTTAAGCAGCTAAATGAACTCGTTTTTCGCCATCTCCGGGGGCGGCCATTTTGTCTTCTGTCGACTGAAAATGACATCACAACTGCTCACAATGACCAATCACGTCTGACCTGTTTTCTGAATCTGAGCCGTGATTGGTCATTGTGAGCAACTGTGATGTCATTTTCAGTCGACAGAAGTGACAAAACGGTCGCCCCTAGAGATGGCTAAAAACGATTGGATTAACACTTATTCCACAAACGCAATATTTATCAGAATGCCCTGTTTCAACTAGTGGTCTTGCATAGAACATATTCGTGAAAAAAATGTTTGCGTTGACATCCACTTTAAAGAAGAAGTCAACCCTCAAATTTTCTTTCCAATAATATGTTCTATGCAGCCCCACTAGTCTAAACACGCCATTCTGATTAATATTGCGATTGTGGAATATGAGTTAAGTAGCAAATTTCAGCTCAACGATAGTACTTTGTCATCTGAATATTATTTTTACGGGGATGCTTCCCATGTGTCAGGACTGGATCATCGCTCCTGAAGGCTACGCCGCCAACTATTGCGACGGGGAGTGCTCCTTCCCTCTCAACGCCCACATGAACGCCACCAACCACGCCATCGTACAAACTCTGGTACAACCCACACACACGTCAAGAGTTATTTCCTGTTGAATCCATGCCAAACCGCTGTCATCTTTCAGGTGCACCTGATGAATCCCGAGAATGTCCCGAAGCCCTGCTGCGCCCCCACCAAGCTCCACGCCATCTCCGTGCTCTACTTTGACGACAACTCCAATGTCATTTTGAAGAAATACAAGAACATGGTGGTGCGAGCCTGCGGTTGCCACTGACACCCGCCGCCGGGGAGGAGGGCACTGTGGCGGTTTGCTTGACCGGCGACGTATTCCTCAGGCTTGCACGGAGTGTTCAACACTGAAAAGATGGTTGAGCGGTTACACTAATCCCCGAGATGTCCAAGCATCGCTTGGAAAATCAGAACGAGGATTCAAAGGGACGACGCGCGTCATCTCATGGCAACCTGCAGCAAAGATGCTCCGAGTGATCCTGATTGTGATGTGCATTGCACCTTCTCCACCAATGAGTGGGCAAAACTGAACTGTGATTGGACCAGTCAGTGTGCTGCTTTCGTGCCCCTCCCATTCCTGTTTAGTCACCCCCTGATGGCAGCTTTTGGCAACACATTATCGGTGGGGACGGAAAATGCCCATTTTGTCTTATTACACATTCAAGTGGAATTTATTATCCTCATTCCGGATTAATGGCAAGCGTGCTCCCAGTGGCTGTAAAATTCTTATCAACTCTTATGAGTTCAAGTGCTAGTCAAAGTCCCTCCGGGAGATAATCTCATTCTCGGGAATGGGAAAAGTTGTGGGTAAGTATTGGGAAATGAACCCATTTATCCCATATGCACAGCAAGCCATTATCATTAAAGTCCCTGGAAAGTGAAAATAAATGTCTTATAAATTTGACAGCATAGAGATGACCGGTTAACAACACTGTTAAGTTTGAGTGAAAAATCACTGCATATACAAATGAGCATATGTAAGGGATAGCTCGATAATCATCAATCATCAATATCGGTATCGGCCTTTTATAAAAATCGGATGGCCGGTAACAAAACCATTTAAAACTGTGTTAACTTCAAGGAACTATTCATGTAAATTTCAGTTAACTTTATAAGAGATTCTACTGACCCTGGCAACATTCTGCACCTTTTTGTTTTTGTTTAAAATCAAAACAAAGATAAGTGAAATTTGAACATTTCTGCCATTTTGAAATTTTGCAGAACTTTCGTTGCTGTCAAAAATATAGGGAGCTATTGTTTAAATTTTCATTTCACTTTATAAGACACGCTGATGACCCTGGGAGCTCCCTTTTTGTTAGAATTTTACAACAAAGATGTATATTGGAAAAAAATGATAATAATCAACATTTTGCAAATCTGAAAAAAATGTCCAATAAACATAACCTTAAATACGTTAAAACAAAGTTAAGAGTTGTATTTTTTTTTTATTTTGACGCCAATATTTTCCTTTTTGCTGAAAACGAATGTCGGCTCCTAATATCGGCCTCCTTGACTACTAATAATCGGCCCTGAAAAAAACATCAGTCTAACTCTAATATATATATATATACACACATACATACACACACACATCTCTTTGTGATTATCCACTTGTATGACAATCATACCATGTTTTCATGGTTCAATAGAATACAGTACAGTAGGCAACAGTATTTTTTTATGTGGAGCTTCAAAACCGCATACAGGGTCACAATTTTTCCATTGCAGTCTTGCTTAATTGCTTCGTATGCACTGATGCGAAGATCAGGAAATGGAGAAAAACGATTTTAATGCTGTACCCCTACAAGTGAGTACTACAGTACATAGTTGTCAGTCAATGCATATTGTTCGGCAATTATCTTCAAATGTGTATGAATACACTTTGCAGGGTCTTTAATGACAGGTCACATGGCGTAAAAAAATGCTTCGAAAGTCAACTAGCGTGTTAATCCGAGGCAAAAATCAATGATAATTTGCTGCCAAATCCTTTTTTTTTTTTTTTTTTTTTTGTTCATCTTTCCTCATTTATTTGCTTCTCAAATGATATTTACACTCCCAAAATATAACAGACTGAAGCAAAGTGTCCACAGGCTATTTTAGCAGCACCTTCCTCCAAATAAACCCCCCAGTGTCAATATTTGTGTGTTCAACATGATGCATGTTGCGGCTAAAGGGATGTTCTGGTCCAAACAAGTGAAGAATAAGGCCTTATCCGCCCAACACGCCCACTTCTGTTGCTAGGAAGAAAGTGTGCAAAAACATCAACTTGTTTGTTTGCTTGCTTTCACTCAAGTTTGAGGGTTGTTTGTATTTTAGTTTTTTTGAATTGAACATGTTACTGTGGAGTCTTTTAGACAATATATTTGAATGAAAATCTAATAGCAATACTAAGAATCTCAATACCGTATGTGCCTAGCCAATCAGCCAACACAAAATATACCTCTGGTAAGCTGCTGTTTACATTTGTGATCATGGTTAGACTGTTCTTGTGTAAATACTTGTACATTCACAGTTTATTTATTGCACTTTTTGTTAAAAAAAACAACAACAATAAAGTACACCTTATGAGAAATACACCATGAAACCAAAACTTATTTTGGAATGTCTTTTATTATGAAATCTCATGTTCCAACTTGCCATTATTAGAAATTTTTTTTTTTTTGTACAAAGCCATGGACAGTGCACAACCCATGACTGCATAACACACAAAAAAAGTGTCACTGGAGTTCCTTCGACCATGTGCTTTCCATAAAGATTTACTGGCAAAAACTGCTTTGTGTGTGTACCTGGTTTTACATCGTCACATGAACTGTGTCAAGGAGCAACATGTGCACAACATCTCATTTACACAGTGCAAATATGAGGAAATAGTGTCCGAGACTGTTTCAGCATGTGGGGCAAAAATAATGTTTTTTTTTATTGACTGACGGATTCATCAGCATCTCACTGGGTGACTTCAGTGGCGGAGTGACTTTTTAGAAACTAATTCAGTGCTTTGACCCCACTGGGCCACAGAAAACACTTCCTTTCACAAGTAAAAACAATAAGACTCTTAGTCCGTATGAGTGGCTTGCCGTTCTACGTAGATCCATAAACTATTCTCCTTTTAGGACATTAGAGTACCATTCAGGTTTTCAGATACACAGAAACAGCGGAAATGATATTGTTTAGGAATGGAGATATGATGAGGCCCCGTGGAGGAGCTGATCTGTATCCACATCTTCATGTCAGACTCCTGTGAGGGGCTCCCAAGCTCATTAAGCTTTGTCCCTGAGATTTAAGTCACATAAGCACTGGCGCGGCGGAGAAGCAACACTCAACATCAATTAATGGCTTAAACAACAGATCCCACGTATAAAAAAAAACCCAACAACAACATAAGAAAAAGTGGCTACACAAACCATGTCAGGAAATAACCGAGACCCCTTTCAGAATCTTCATAAGTGGTTTTCAAAGAACCAAGAATGAGAAATACATTCGCGTACCCAAACATCCGGAATTGTTCTGTCGACACGGGAAAAGGAGTGTGAGATTTGGCCGGTGCAGGACACAGGATGCCGCTCGCCCGAGCGGCCGCGAATGCTGCGTGGGCGTCGCCGGGACGGGCGCTGACACGCGGGTGCTCACAGCTCGTCCCTCACCTGCTTGATCACAAAGGCGTGCAGGTTGTCCAGGTCCCGGAGGCCGCTATACTTGTTGCCTTGCTCCCCGGCGCGGAACATTATCAGGGTGGGGTAACCTCGCACCTGAGGAAAGGCAACGACCATCAACGGCTTGCCAAATCTGACGCATTGTTGCACCGTGACTCAAGTGTGAATCTTGCTCGTTAAAGATTAGCCGCTGAGTTAAGATGGCAAACAAACCCAGATAGCGATTCCAGGTTCTAGACCTCTTTTACAAACAGATTACAGCCAATGAAGCGTTTATAAGCCTCATTAAAGGTGCAAGTGTGAGGAGCATTTTCACAACTTAAAAATGTGACACTTTTAGTGTTTTATGCCCGCACGTCCGTACTTACAGAATACTTGTTGCAGAGCGTGCGCTCCACCGTGCAGTCCACTTTGGCAATCTTGACGTTGGTCAAAGCCGGAAAGTCCTTGGTGGAAAGATCCTCCCACACCGGAGCCAGACGTTTACAGTGGCCGCACCTGCACAGGGCCACGTCTGATTAAATCACTCTTTGTGCAGATTATGGCTTGCTCAACACATTACGCCATGCTCCGTTCTTTACATCTGGCCCGCTGAGCATTTTTTACGTGATCAAAAGTCCTGTAATATTTGTTGCAGCACTTTTAAAAATGTCAATTAATTATTTTACCAAAATAAACATGCATGCTTTGTGACTTTACATTCACACTTTAACACATTTTAAAAGACCAGCCAGGTCATTGTTGGTTTGAACAAACAAACAAATAAAATGTTTATCCATGCCTGTGTTAAATACACAACTATCAAAAAATAAACAAGATAACACCACATCAATCCTACCATGGCGCAAAGAATTTGACAAAAGTGAATCCTTTGGCGATGGTGTCGTCAAAGTTGCTTTCTGTCAGGTTCAAGACGTTGGACTGCGGACAGGAAGCAGACAGACACATTGGATATTGGCATGGGCATAACGTACTCTATGCCCGCTAACGAACAGTCGTCAGCGGAATCATTTTCGCGATGTTTTCCAGTTTCCAGCTCAAATATTTTCTTCGCATCAGGCTCACCTTCTCCTCCTCCTGAGCTGCTTCGACTTCTACAGATTTTGGCTCCTCCTTGGCCTCTTTTGGCTCCTCCTTGGCCTCTTTTGGCTCCTCCTTGGCCTCTTTTGGCTCCTCCTTGGCCTCTTTTGGCTCCTCCTTGACCTCTTTTGGCTCCTCCTTGGCCTCTTTTGGCTCCTCCTTGACCTCTTTTGGCTCCTCGTTAGCTTCTTCTTTTTCCTCTTTCTGAGGCTCCAGCTCGCCTTCATACTCTGCTTCTTCGTCATCTTCGTCTACCTCCTTCGTATTTGCAGCCTTCACCATGTGGTCCGCAAATTCCTTGAGGGTGTCATAGTCTCTCTTTCCTTTGTAACGCGTTACCTCTATCTGCGGTGGGAAGCACGTGTCAGCCACAACCTTCAACATGTCATAATCGTATGCTTCATCTCCGAACAAGGGTTAGGGCTAACCCTGAAAAAAGTCAGTCAATCTGTCGAAATATTTTGACTCTGAAAAGTTAACAAGGGGCGTCTTTTAAGTGTCCTGCAATTTTTCAACCTGTGCAGATTTTACAAAAATCTTGCAAGCGCATGTTAAGTAATGTTATGTAGTGAGTGCGAGACATACCTTTTCCCCTCCCTTGAAAAACAGCAGCGTGGGGTATCCCCGCACGCCGAACTTAATACACAAATCCTGGTATTTTGTGCAGTCCAGCTAAAGGACAAAACAGCAACATCTGCATTACAACTCCCGCAACACTCTTGATTTGAATAGAAAACTACTTCAAATGAAGTGCAAACTACTTCATACTCATGACAGTCACTCAAAATGTGAAAACAAAAAAGTCATGAGGCTATTCTAGGTCATTTGGATTATAAATTGTTATCCTTTCCAATAATGTCGTGCGATAAAAGGGCCCACCTTTCCGATTTTGACGTCACCGTATTGCTCAAAGGTGGAGGCCATCTGTTCCCAGGCAGGAGCCATGGCTTTGCAGTGGCCACACCATGGGGCGTAGAACTTGACAAAATGTAAACCTAAAGAAAGAAAGGAACCCATCACGTCAATCAAATTGACAAGACGCTGTCGTGCACACAAATCTTTTCTATATTGAAGCTGCAGCGGCTTACAAATTGACACAGAGCTGTAAAAGCAAATCACCACCTGCTACATGGTTTAATGCAACCATTACACAACATTTACTGCTCCTCTGTTGCCAACATGCGAAGGGAGGACCAATAAACACAGGCTTAAAAATGCCGATGTCATATCCTGCCCTTTCTGGTCATTTATTTTTGCTTGAGAACCAAAACAGTAGAGACTTCACCGAGTGACTAAAATAAAATGTCAGTTAAGTCAATTAATGCAAGGAGGACTGAATCCAGATTGACCGCATTTGCTGGTTGGAACTTGAACAGCAGGTTTTACAATTCATTTCAGCCGATGACAAAGCTAGGACTTTTTCTTTCATCGCGCTAAACGGGAGCTTAACCTTGGGAAACGTGGTCCTTAAAGTTGCCGGCGGAGAGCTCGTACATGCCATCTTTGGGCTCTGGAGGAACGCTAGGTTGCTGTACGACCTCTGCTTCCTGGAGGAAGCAGAACAAGAGGCGAGGGTGAGCCATGAATAGCCACATTTCAACACATCGGGTTTACATTCTGTGGCATCACTTACAGAAGAAGGGTCCTGCTCGATTGTCTTCAACATCCAGTCCTCGAGAGCCTCTAGCACTCTCGGTCCCTTGTAACTTTTCGGTTCCTGATTTGGCTTGTACAACACTAGACTACAAATAAGCCAAACGTTCTTTAAATAGACAGAGATCGCTTTCTACGTCACAATGTTTCAAATTGACATTCATTTGTCATTTTGAGTTCAAATGCAGTGAAATCTTGAGACAGAGTGTTGTATGTTGCAACAAATCATTTTATAATGCACAGTATGAACACAAATGAAGGTTATTCGATTTCAATGTTACATTCAATAATGCATACCAATACAATTAAAGAATAAATAAATCCAAGAATTTATTTGGTTTGGGAAACCTCCCATAAATTGAACATTTTTCTCACAGGAAGCTGAGCTAGGAAAATTTCTAAGATGGATACTCTCCAATATATTTCCATTGACAATTCCTTCTAAGAAATTACATTTGTGACTGAACAAGAAAAAGATTAATGCCAGAATAGAGTAGAATTACTCTTTACAGGACACACATTAAACTCAATTTGCATAAAATGTGGGTGGGCTTCAACCAGGCTTACGTAGCAAGATTTCCCACCTCGCATGTATTAATAAATGCATAGATGTAGACTAAACTATGGTTTTGTAGAGAAACACTTACGTGGGGTAGCCTCGGATTTCGTGGTCCTTGGCGCAGAACTTGTTGTCCTGGACACAGTCTATTTTTACGACATAGGCGGGGGGATCTTCCATGTTGTTGTACTTGTCTGCCAATTCATTCCACGTCGGATGCAGCTTCTTACAATGGCCACACCTGTACACAACAAAATGAAGAAACATATCATATATTAGTGTTGTTATTGATGTGCTGTAGGTTGACACTTGTCTAATACAAACTTATAATTTCGTGAACCTGATATTTTTTTGCACAACGTTATCATACCTTCAGAATCTGTAACCACCCCATTCCTAATGTGGATTGGAGGGAGTTGGAAGGGGCGTGCCGGGTTTCATCCAATTGAAAGACTACGCGTGTCTTTTAGCGCATCGCAATTTCAATTTGGATATGCATGTATTTTATAAGCAAATGAAATATGCAGTAAATGGAATCGCTTCAACATGTACTTATGAGGTGAAATAAATGACAGGAGCAAATTAAAGTGAAGTATTATTAATTCAGGAGAGATGTAATATAGAAATAAATAAATAAATAAATAACAAAAGCAATAATTGACTTTTTTTTTTCTAAAATTAGCCAAATACGTAATCATTGCAAATCAATGGGTGGCGGAAATGCATTTTAAAGTTTGCATGCGCCGTTAAATACAAAGAGCAAAAAAAAAGTCTGATTGTGCCACGTCAGCTCAGTGAGCTCACTCAGCATCCCGACTCACAACTTTCTCCAACGTCATTTGCCATTTAAAAAAATACTCCAGATCTATTGGGTCAAACGAGCAATTAAATGGTTACTAGCAAACTCTAGCTTAAAAACATTGTTATTTCACGCCGAAGATACTCGGACCACTTCACTGAAGCGAGCTAACCGGTAGTTGTGCTACTAGCTTGAAGGCTAACTACAAGCCAAACCGAACGGAGCAAGACAAGTGACGACTAGCGTGTATGCTAACTAGCTCACTGTCCGGTTATCTCAAATGTCCCTGCATAGCTTTTGCAACACGCCACGTTAAAGCCCGGTGAGCGAGATGCTGAACTTACCACGGGGCGTAAAACATGACAAAGTGCGTTGTGGTGGGCACTGCCTCCTCGAACATTTCCACCGTGTACGTATGCATGGCCTCCTCATCTGCTGCATCGTCTCCATCGCAAAGTGCCGAAGAAAACAGTAACGAATAAATAAAAACTGTGGTCAAAGGAGCGTAATTCAGTGCGGATGCCATGATGAGTGTCTGCCAGTCGCTGCCGCTTCGCCGGCTACTATGGAGAAAGCGCGTTCACGTTGCGCTCGCAATGAAGGTATGCAAGATGTGGATGGGGCGTGTGCGTAAAAGGTTTTTTTGCGTACATCCACGCAATCACGGCGACGTGTAGATCCGTGCAAGCCTGTAGGCGTTTGCTCCGCTTACCAGCCCGACTGGTTGTAAGAAACTGGATGCCATTTAAGATATATTTTGCTTTTTGTTGATTGCCACTCTGCATAGCCAAATGCAGCGTAAAGGTAGACTCATACAAATATTTAAAGTTTCACAGCACATTTAAGGTGATGAATGGGAGCTGAGCCTCTTGTGTGAAATCTGCTTAAATCAAAGCCGATGAAGTCATTGACGGCAGACTGAAATGTGTCATTAAAACGTAATTTAAGAGACATTTAGGAGATTTTTGTTCACCTCCACAAGAGTTAGGAAAAGCCAAATTACTTGAAATGGCTCCGCGCTCCAATAAGTTATGGCTTAACACAGCTCCTTGGCAGACAGTGTAATATTCCTAAGAAGACATATTTCAGTGCAGGTTTGGATGACAGAAGGACTCTTGGTTATTACACCGAAAATCAGAGTTGCCTCATTTTCAAGATGGAAATACTTATTTTCAGTCAAATATTGGCAAATCCTTGGATGAATAGTGGTCCTTGCAAAGTCTGTGGCGCATACGGAAGATTCAACCAGTTCATTTCCAATTTCCAGTATGTTATGCTGGATGCCCATTTCAAAGAGAGGGAAACTTTTGGAGGGATGAGGGTAGTGCAAAGTACGGCTCGGGGGCCACATCCGGCCCATCCACAGTCTCTGATTGGCCCTCACAGAGACCATGAAGTCAAAGTAAAATGTAAAATATTCAGTGTTTATTATTATTTTTTATTTAAAGTTCTGCTTTTATTTCATGTGCACGCCAGTGACGTACAGTTTTGGGTGTCTGGACACGTGCCTCTTTTCCCTTGATGCCCAAAGTGCCCTGTTTCCTGGACCTTTGTGCTATAAAAATGCCAAATTGCAAGTATTGCTATAATTTAGTTTACACTCCTACCATGTCAGGTTTCATATTGCTCTTTAAAGTAAAAAAAAAACCAAAAAACGGTTGATTGCGTGCATGTGCGTCAACTTTCTAGAACTGCCACTGAACCTTCAACAGCATATATGGCGAAAAGTTGCCATATGACGCCCAGCTCAATGATGCTTAAGGACTAACAAGATCATCAGCCAACATTCACTGGCTTAAGTTTAATACATTTTGTGCTTCTGATTAAAGACTCTTTCATGTCCGCAGAAGGATTTCATTTATTTGGAGTGTTATGACTGATTTCTATTTCATCATATTTCTGCCCTGATTTCATCCACTGTGCTGATGTGAAGCACAAGCTCCCCCACCCACTCACGTTTATTTGAGTTACCGTATCATGGACTGGACTTGACATCCGCTTACGTCTCCCACGTCCCGCTACCTTCTCGTTTTGCAGCCGTTTCTGAAATCAAAGGCACTACTGTTAATTGGAGGTGAAAAATGATAGTTAACATGATTTACTTGCACTTTGAGTCTTGTGCACGATGCCTTCACCTCTACAAAGAGGTCGGCTTCTTGCAGCGGGGGCTCTATTGTTTCCATGGCGATCCCATAACCGCACATCTCAACATGTCATTAAGTGACTAAATTGCTACTGACACATTTTACATTTGTGTGAAGTGGAGACCGCATACTTGAGGGTGTCTCTTGGTTACGCATTGTTGATGGGAGGGCACCTTGCCAGGCCTGCTACCGCATAGTTTAATATGAGGAGGGAAGATTAATGGAACATGGGGACTAGATGACAGTCTGATTATTTTCCTGATTGTGTGGAGTCAGTGGACATTTTGTATGAGCTGGCAGGTGGCAAGCGGAGGCGCAGCGAGAAACTGAGGCAGTGTGAAAACTAACAAGGGTGCAGTACATGCATTCTGATATTGTACTGCATTATTGTCAAGTTATATACTGTATCAGGTTAGCGTGTCTGGTAATTCTTCTCATCCGTTATCAGGTTCTCACAACGTGGAACAAGACGGGATAAAACTCTGCACCTCTCTGTGCTAAGTGCGAATGTAAAGGGAGCTCTTGTAGATTTTAGTTAGAAAATAATATTGTATTTAGTTTTTCAAATTTGGATTATCATTATTTACATAATTGTTTTTATGTTTGGTGTACAGCGGTCTGTTATCGCTACAGGTGTTGTTAAAGTGCTGCTCAAGAAATAACCGTTTCTTCGCCATGCTGTACTGCCAATGCCGAAAAAAATACACATAGGTCACGGCTCACCTGTTTTCTGAAGCTGAGCCATGATTGGTTGTTACCTGAGCAAGTGCGATGTCATTTTCAGTCGACAGCAAGTGACAAAATGGCTGCCGCTTGAGATAGACAAAAATGGGTGGATTTTACTCATACTCATTTATTTAGACTAGTGGGCCTGCCTAGAACATATTATTGTAAAGAAATTCTTTGGGTTCACTTCCTCTTTAACACTATTTATCATTTAAGTATTATGAACCATAATGAATAATTCAATCATTAATATAGATTTGCCAACTGAGCGAAGGTGGATGCTTGTCACCTTACAAATCAGAAAACTGTCGTTCCTATGTAAGAATATTTCATTTTCTTGCCAGTCATCTTAAAAAAAAAAAGGGCAGCCATATTGGAATTTTTTATTACGTTTTGTGACTTACAGATTATACCACTAATAGAATCATTATCATTCAGTATGTGAACACTCAAATTTATCAAGTGCAAACAACGACAGAGCCACAAAACGGAGTAGCTACGTGTATAAAATGGTGTCAAATGAGTTTGTCTGTCAAACAGCAGGGGAATTACTCTGTACTTTCAATTCTTTCCAAAAAAGCTCTCAGCATCCTCCTCCCATGACTGCGCAATGCAATTCAAAGCCAGATGACTTTCCATTTGGTCCACATGACAGTATCATATCCGGGACACAGGATATGACCAACAGAGGGGAACCAATGTCCTTTTCAGATGAGTCACTAGAGCAGTAGACACCTGTGCTGGGAATGGGAAACGGCAGCAGGGAAAGGGCTCTCCCACATCATTGCAACCCCCCCCCCCCCTCCACCCTTCAAAAACATTAAAGCATGGAAAAACTGGAAAGCATTCTTTTTTTTTTTTTTTTTCATCTGACAAAGTGGGTGAGAGGAAGTAAGGTGAGGGAGGATAAAGGAAGAAAATGCGAGGAGGTGGAAAGTGTGAGATAGAATGACAAAATATGGGTGCGAATTTGAGTTTGGAGAGGAAAGAGAAAGCGGTGACTGGTGAGCAATGAAGAGGACGGAGAGGGGAAGCATGTGTTCAAAGTTGGTCATAGTGCAGAGTGAAATCTTCCGCTGTGGTTCAAATGGGTTTATGGAGTGCCACTGCTCTGGATCCAGAAAACCAAGATGTGTGATTTGACAGGGACAGTATTGGAATTTGAATCCCCGCCCCCACCACAACGCTGCAATTCATCAGGATTATTTGAACTGAAAATGCTCTAAAGCAGGATATAGATCAATCACGTTTTGGTGCTGTTAACTGTAATAATGTGTGATTCTGCTGACTTGTGTGGTCCATGTAGCAAAAAAAAAAAAAAAACTTAAAAGTAACAGCGCACAAAAACATGTCACCTGATTGTGAGCCATTATATCCGTCATTTTAAAAGCCCCACTTCCTGCTGGGGAAGCCATCAGGATATACCTGCCAAACTAGGACAGGAATGAAGTTGAACATTTTGACGATCCCTTGCTGAGTTACTTAAAGTGAGACTTCATGTCTTGACTTTAACAACACTTTAGTTTAGAGCGCCAGTAAATAATAATTTCAGGCTACGGGGATGCATTCGATTTATATTTGTCAGTTTACTTTTGCAAGGATAATTCTCTGGATAATTAACTCATTCACTGCCAGACATTTTCAGATCCTCTTTTACCCTAACGTTTGAAAAAACATATAAATAAATTCCTGGCATTGTATGTCTGGATTGTGCAAAAGACAAATAAATTTGTCTTTAGCAGTGAATGAGTTAAACACTTGGGTCAAAAGTAACCCAAATTGGGTGAAATAGCTAAAATAGCTATTTATACTCAGCATATCAGGTCGAGGATTTCACCGGGCACATTGGGTCAAGATTTTGACAAGGATGTAAAACTACCCGTACTGATGAGTTAAAGCGACCAAGAAAAGGGTTACCTGGTTATCAGTATCGGTATAGCCACCTAAATCGAAACTTTACCCCAATCTGCTGGGTCAAGATTACTAACCCAAACGTGGGTAAAAGTAACCAATCCTGCAAATCCTGGATAAGGTTAATAATAAATAAATACATGGAAAACTAAAGTAGCTGCCATGCAAGCTACAAAAATTGTCTTAAATCAATTTTTCAGCAGATGCATCCAAAAGCCATTATACTGCACAGTAATGTAAAAGACTGTCTCTGCTTTTCTTTCCTTTTGCACATGCTTGTAAGACTCCCCCCCCAAAAATGCCGCTGCATTTATTGCTTGCGTCAATGTTTGTTAATATTTTCCCCAGCTCATGCAAAAAAGATGCTGTCACCCACTGATTGGTGCTCCTGCTCGCTCTCATGGAAAATGTTCAAAGAGGCCCAGGCTTCGTTCAGGTCTGGCCCACGTCGCCGTCGAGAGGTGGCCGAGTTACAAAACAGATGTTTACTCTTTTTTCGAAGACAGATTTGTTACCGATTCCTGTCCAACACTCACCGAACTGCCTTGGTTTGTGCACACTTGAGTTCAAATCTTATTGTAAACGCGTACGTTTACATCTCCAGCAGGTGTCTCCGTTCCAAAGCAAGTAACCGATAAAATGGAGCCGATGGAGCACATAGAGGGAAGCGCGTGAGTGCGCGGGTGAGTGAGTGCAGCCTGCACCTCAAGGGCATCTGCAGAAGCAGTCAGCAAGCGAGCGAAGGTGCATTCACAGAAACCATTAGAGGTCGTGTGATGACTTTGACTCGGCTGTCGGGGAAGCAGCAGGTGCTGGGAAGACTTGGCCCGCTGTTTCACCTTTGAGACCTTTGCTCTCCTTTTGCATTTCCTCTAAGTTATATATTTATTTGATCATGTCTTTCTCTCTTTTGGTTTTGGACAAACTGTCAGGCGCAGGGTTCGGGTTAGTGCGGATTATTCAACTGCACGTCAAACAACGGAACCGCTCAGGTCAGACATGATGACGGTCGAGATGCTGGAGGGCAAAAGCATACATGGAGCGGGTAACCAGGTAGCAGGAATAGTGTAGCGGAACACCTCTACCAATGGATTAGAGGTACTTTAATGTATTTTTAAATTTTTTTTTAATATGATGTTATCTAATGCTGCCTCTTCTATATAAATTTGAGTACGAATACGTATTATATCAAATAAACACATGCAATTTTTTTTAATACGCATACATTTTTAAAGTTATGCTTTGCCCTGTTTTTGTATAAACCTGCAAACAAAGATATACACAGTACGCTCTCCCTAATATTACTTCAGAGACAATTATTCAGCACAACGTTTTTTGTCAAGACGACGTCAACGCAAACATGTTCTTTTCAAGAATATGTTCTATGCAAGCCCACTAGTTGAAACAGGGCATTCTGATAAATATTGCGTTTGTGGAGTAAGTGTTAATCCACCCGTTTTTAGCAATCTCCGGGGGCGGCCATTTTGTCTTCTGTCGACTGAAAATGAAAATGACAATGGCCGTCCTCAGAGATGGCTAAAAAAGAGTGCATTTTGCTGCTTAACTTATATTCCACAAACGCAAAATTAATCAGAATGCCGTGTTTCAACTAGTGGGCCTTGCTGGGAACATATTCTTGAAAAAAGTATGTTTGGGCTGACTTCCGCTTTAACAGAGCCTCACTGTGATCTCAATTCAGAGTCCAATACCTTCGTTATCTATTTCATAGTAATAAAAATAATATCATTCTTGATGGAGACAATACATGCACAAAGAAAAGAGTGCATTCATTAAACAAAGAGAAACGTAAATCTTACAGGCCATTTCCAGTAAAAGCCGGCACATTTCATTGCAGGTTCATTTCTTGGCAGTGATTGCTTTTAAATGCCACCCGGTGCTCATTTCAAGCTAATTTGAGACTGTCCAGTATGCCTGGTAAATTCCCTCGGAAAAATATCAATTTCTGAATTAGTTTTACTGCGGCTTGGAGAGCGCTCCGTTCCCCATTTAGTGATCACAGGGTTAACATTTGCTTTAGCCCAGGAATTCATATCGCCACCTGCATTAGTATCCGCCTAGGAAGCATCAAGGCACCCCTGGGTGTTGTTATGGTGGCTTATTAACTTGGAAGCGTGGGGCTTTTGTTCGCTGGCATTTTCATTTCGGACCCTCCGTAATTGAGTAACAGGGCCCCATCTTGTTGCACAATAGAAAAAAAAAAAAAGGGGGCTGGGAATTCTCATAAGGCTCTAGGAAAGCTCGAGTGAATGAATAGCTTACGTCCCATTGTTCCAGCAAAACATGCTTAAATTGTATCGCGAGGACCTGCTTTTTCTCATCCGTCGACCCAGGTGAAAGGTGATCGCGCCGCAGAGAAAGCCAAAGACTGGAAATGCGACAGCTCGGTTGAAACTTTAGCAGTCTAAGGGTCTTGCGCCGATTTTATTTGTTTCTTCAAGTTCAAATGTCACAACGCTGGCATTTTATTAGCTTTATATAATTGCGTCCATAAAGAAGTGGAAATGGTTACTTTCACCTCAAAATAGATTGCATGTGCAGGATATTGGGAACATTTTTAGTAGGTTGGAATTGTGCAGAACGATGAGGTTTGTTGATGTTTCTGAAAGTTCACCGGGGTCATAGAACTCCGCAGGTTATTTTAAGTGCTGCTGCATTGACTTTTACATGACCATTGTTCCTGGGAGAATTACAATCTCAACTACATTCTGTGTATTGTGTTCTTTAATAATGAACATACTGCTCTTATGTCATGACATTCATTGATTAACGGGGTTCCAGACTAGGTACTTTTGCGTTTATCTTGGCACCAAGCACCACAACTCCATGGCACGAGAGCCCCCGAAAACAGGAAGAGAATATGACTCACTGATGGATACAAGAAGGATACAAAACAAATCCAAACATGGAACCAAGACACATGACGCAGTTGGCCGTCGAGAGTCTTGTATTGGACCACCTGCCCCGAGAACTAGACCCAACGCGCTCCATGTTTTTTTGGGTGGCCCATTAAAGCAAATAAAGTGTGTCCATTTCATGTGCCTTTAAATTGATCAGTCTTCAAATTTGTAATCAGCCAGTCGGCCTATTAAAAGGGTGCAAAAAGTAGTCACTCTGCTGTTTGGTGGACCAGAGGAAGTGCTTTAAAGCTTTAAGAACTTAAAAGTGAGTAAACCCTGGTGTCATATGAATTGTGAGTGTGACAAGGTCTCAGATTTAAATGGGGAGCAGGTGCGAATTAAACAGAATTTGGTTTCTCATTCCGGTCTGTGGAAGCTCAATATTGCAGCTAACGGCAAAGAACTGTCTCGGGATCTGAAAAAAAAAAAATCTTGCTCTACATAAAGATGGCCTAGGTTAGTCAAAATTCATCAGAACAGATCTGAGTGGTGAATATTCTCACGTCAGGCTTGAGAAGAGGCCCCGCCCTCGTCTCCGACTTTTGGATGTGACCTTTCACAGGCTCTGTTTTTCTTTCTTTCCAGCCAAACCAAAAAATAAACAAGGGCAGATGAAAAGACGCCTTGCTGGCAGAGGCTGACCATGTTTCCGTCTTGTCACTCCTTATTAGCCGATGATGAGCTGTCTCCATGTTGGACAGCTGCTCCGTGTCGCCAACACGAGAAGGTACACACGTGCACTCGCACACGTTAAATATGGACAAGGTAAATTGGCGTTGGCCCTTTTCCTGTGAACATCTGCCGGCGTGGCTGTGCCCTCTGATCTATGACATGTCGACCACCGCGTTCTACCTTGGCATCCGCCACCACGACTCTTACTTTGACGCCCGTGAACGCACGCATGCACACAAGCAAGCAGAGGAAACCAAGTGTGCCCTTGCATGAGAGCTTAAGGAGAAGCAGTCACTGGGAATCAAAAGGAAAAAAGCACCTGAACACTTTTTTTTTTCTCCTTTATAAAATCTGAAGTCTAACTCCTGTGACAAAAACCTGCTGCAGGCCCCTTCCAGAACAAAATACAGTAGGTATAAAAAGTCTACACACCCCTGCTCAAAAGCAATGTTTTTGTGCGACCGACTACTTTATTAGTGTGGTAAAATACATGAACATGTCTTTTATTGACGGTAGAAAGTAAGAAGCGGAAATGACGTGACGTTGTGCGTGCGTCGCTTAACACGTGTAAACTGGTTATTGTATTCTAAATGTTTCAGAAACCGGTTTTGACCTTATCCTGAATTATGACGGCATACAAACGTAGACAATAATGCGACATAATCAATACAACTCATTTGGGGGAAAAAAAAAACGTTTTGGAGATGGTAGGTAATAATAAACAGCTGAGATAGAAGTGTGCCGCAGCTTTCTGGATCATTCAAAATAAAACTATAGTATAGAATATAAATAATCATAATTCATGCTTACAGATGACTACCATGTATCCCACCAAGCATTTTGTGGATTGTCTCCATTGTTCCAATACAAAATAATGTAAACTCATTAAAAGTGCAATTCCGCTCCCTAGTGGCGAGACTGGTTGATTACAGTTCCATCAACAACCAAACCAGTCGAGAAAATCACGCACGGAGACTTTGATCATGTAAAATTTCAGGAGTCTAATTGGGTTGGAAGAAATTTGTTTTCAGGATGTTCCGTTTATTTCATGTTTTATTTGTTGTTGTATGGTCCCAAAGCACCAGGCCTGCCACTGAAAATGACTGAAAAGTACACACGTAATCCTTTTCATGTGCATGTGGCAACGTGAAACCAAGAAGGAAATTAGAACCAGAGGAACACCATGTGTCACATGATGGTATTATTTAGCCAAAGCAGCAGTACAAACAGTGGATTTGTGGCATCGGATTTGATGTGGCCAAGCAATTGAGAAACAGCTGTTTCTGATCATTCAAGCGTTGTTCATCATGAAAGTTACTTCACAGACAGTTGGTTTACTTGAAGACGTCAGGGGTCAAATGTTCCAAACACGGGTGAGCTGGTGATTTATCCTGGAAACAAAAGTTCTGTTTGCACTCACTTCTTTAACACTTGACCTGTGCTTTAAACAAACCACATTTCCTCCTTACTTTAGTGAATGGTAATTGTAACAAACATGGGTTCCTTTATAAAAATGATGCATCAGTGCCCTCCAGGCAAGGATTTATTATAACCTGGCAATGATGAAAACATTTTTTTTCCTCATGTTTAAAAGTGAACGTATTGCAGATTTTTTTTTCCTTTTTGTGCTTATTCTGTGCAGTCATTTGTGATGCTATGCTACAGTACAATACATCACTCTTTGAATATTCATTATTTGGAAAAGTCTCTGAGCTCTTTTCTGTAGCTTTTCTAACCAAACACTCGCACGCATACGATGACTAAACATCTGACAACAACTTATCCAGGTCCTTCTTCTTCTCACTGTAGCGAGTGCTGATTTGTCCGACAGCCTTGGCGTGCTCTTCGCCCACCTCTTCCTTCAGTCGCTGCTGCTCCTTCATGAAGTCTGCCCACTCAACTTTCAGACGTGCCATGTTTTCCTGCAGTTGGCCGCTCTGAAAGGACATTTGACATAGACATGAGTGTAAAAACGATATGGTCACAAGGACATCAAAATAAACAACTAACGACAGGAATTTAATATACAGTCACAGTCTGTTTTATGTTGTTGTTCATTTAGGTAAATAAGAAAACAAAACGTTTTTTATTTTTTTTTAGGTCGATGACTATTCTAAATGGGCAAAATATTTCAAATTTTGTTTGACTAAGAGTCATATCATTACAACCATCATTTTGGGTAAAATTCAATTTGTATCACATTCCATTTTGGAGTTTCAACTCTACATTTATTGCATAGCAGTAGACCTGAATTACAGCAGAGTCGCCTGCCCACTTACTGTAAATTCGTCATTACATGCCTCCATGCCAAAATAAGCACACTGGGTGGAGCAACCATAAAATATGGGCATCCCTGTCAAATCTTTTTTTTTTTTTAATCTATGTACCTCCAAATATGCAGTGAGTCATAAGTAATGTATTCTGGCTTTTAATGGCAGAATATGATCCTTAGTGTGGCTTTCTGCTTGTGCGTACACACAGCCGCCACATTCATTTACCTGCTGTGTTTCTAGCTCCCTCTGTTGGACTCTTTCTGCCATGTGATTAGCAGCATTCACTGTGACAGAGAAGCAAAGGTGGGCAATCACAATTTGTCATTATACTGTATTTGCAATTCACATTGAATTCAATTTCTTAATGCTGGATATGGTTTTACTCCTCGTGTCACCGGAACTCTGGGAGCAAATACTTACATCGAGCGATGACATTGGAGAGCTGCTGCTTCACACCCTCTAAATCTGAGGGAAGCACTTCTTCATTTGCTTCTTGCACCACTTTACTCAGGCTCTCCAGTAGTCGGCACTCCCTGTGAGCCCTTTTCTCCTGGGAAAGAGGAAATGTTATCAAAACCTTTCATACGATTAACATATAGTGTGGTTAAAAGGTTAATTCCATTCAAAGATGTGGCGTGCCCACCTCCAAGTAAATAAGTCAAACCAAATCAAGCATTTCACTGTGTGTGTGTTTTATCTTTCATACCTCAAATTCTCTCACAAAGTAACGGATCTCCGCATTGATAATAGGCCTGTGGTCGAGTAGCCGGGACTGGATATCGCCAACATCTTCCAGGAACAAAAAAAAAACAAACAAAAAAAACACGTTACATTCAACGCAAAATAGAAAAAGCATTAACAATGAATAACAACACAAAATATGAGTAACATTTTTTTTTTAATCAGTGCTAACTTTCTGTTTCTGCTGTTCTTTTTGTTCTGTCTGCTTTAGTAAATGTTTTTTGTTCCCAGATCAATGACACCACCGGGTAAAATAAATATCAAATAAATTACATAGAGAAAATAGTTAAAGTCCTTATTTCTCCTTGTACCTTGTGAGGGAAAAAAACAGTATGCACGAAGCACGACTTGACGCTCATAGCTGGGAGTTCCAGTTGCACTCACCTTTAATAATTTTGTCCATTTTTACTAATAAATAGAGGCACCTATGTGGCAAAGTCTCATTTCAATTCCTCTTTGAGGTAGCTAGCTCGACATGCTAGCTTCAAATTGCTCCAGACAAGCAAAATGAATGTTTAGCTACAAGCTACGAGCAAACTGGAGGTTAATTGTAACACAAACGTCATCTATGCGTATGTCTTAATGTGTAACAAATAGCCAGCTATGCATCGTATATAAAAATCTCTGTGATTTCTGGCTAATAGCAGTCATATGAATAGAAGTCAGCTGACTTCAATAACAAAACACTTACTACTACTTCCGGGTACAACGGAGTGGATTGAACCAAGTCATTAAAATAGGGGTTCTCCATTTAGTTGGACTATTTATTGCTGTTTTCAAACTCATGGTGAATATCTTTTAGAGTAACTATTGGTTACACAGAGTTAGAATAAAGCTAAAATACTTTCGGAAAGACGTATTTACTCATTTATAAGTGTAAGTGTAGTAAAGGAAAAGGTGAAGTTGGGCTTTCTGTGGCCCAGCAGATGTCAGTCTTGCTCTGTTGGAGAAGCTTCTCAAAAACACTAGCATATTAATATTTTTTTTGCAGTTGTCTTAAGACATTTACTGTATTTTAAATCGCATTAAAAACAATCCAATATTTTTCTAAAATAAACTGATGTACACTGATGAAGTAAACCACGTAAAAAGGATCTTTCCACATCCAAGACCTTACCCGCAGTGACCATAATCCTAAATACTCCTTTGGTTATTGCACTGGAAATATATGCAAAAAATGTAAATGTATGTGCATAAATAAATTCATAAAGCAAATGCAGCAACATGCGGAGTGACAAGAGGCATTGTTTGGGCCAAACAGTTTATACCTTGCTAATCCCAAAATTCATTAGGACTGTCACATTCAGTCAAGGAAGAAATCACTACGGCACCACAAGTGCCTTTCGGTCCACATTGTTTACATAGACATTTATTACATGCACCATTAGTTTTGATTTGGGCCTATTAAAGAGATTAAATGATTGATCATTGCCAAAAGATAAAAACCAAACAAGGCTTTCACTGCAGCCCGCTGTTGGGAGTTGAAGAAGCACGATAATAGACAATGTCAGCACAAGCTCGCATCCACTGTGAAACCAGTGTGCATCTTGTTGCCTTGTTTATTCATAATTCTGGAGGGAGCAATTAAAAACATTAAAAGGGAGAATTGAAAAGATAGTCTGTTTAAATGCAGTATTCATTTCTAAAGCTAATTTGCAGATTGGATGGATTGAAAGGATTTGACACAAATGCCTCTGTCGCATTTTAAAAAAATATATACAAAAAGTTGGTTCACATAATCAACATAATTAAAAGTGAATGAATAAACATTCTGAATTGTTTTGGGAGTTTTATATTAAACGTTTTTACTCTGAAGTGGGAATTTTTAAAGTTAGCTGGAACAGTTTTGTGCTAAAAAAATACTACATTTACTCAAATTGCAACAGCTAGCATCGACATGAGCCAATACGTGTCCTTCTGCGTCATTATTTTCAGAAAATGTTCTGCGAATGTGCAGCTACATCCTGCAAGCGAGTGCTTGAGAGCTGTTTTTTCCCCTCTAAAAAAAATAAAATAAAAAAGTGATCTTTATTAAGAAAATGTTTTTTTCACATCTCTGCAAACATTCAACATAAAAATGTTACAGGAGAGAACAACAATGCGTAAAGTGTGTCATGTTTAGTGTTTAGCTCAGCCTGCAATTGTTTATGAGATGGAGTTATTTCTTTGTTTGAAAGGAACTGCAGTAAACCAACAGCCATTTATTTCCCACCGAGTCAATTTTAATTACCGTTACTTATTTTTTTACTTACTTAATTTTTAGTTTGTTATCAATATGGAAATTGTACAGTGCATGTACTGTAATTGACAGTAAGAATTCAGTTATTAGAGTTGGTGCTTTTTTACTTTAACTTCATGACAGGATTATAATCAATACATTTAATTTGACCAGAGTCTTAATTACACAAGCGATTTGTACTTTGACTTAAAGTGGAAGTCAAGTCAAACATTTTCTTTGCAATAACATGTTCTGTGGGGCTCAGGAGAAGCAGTTCAGACAACGGATGGATGAATGGATAGCTTGTATGTATTATTTGTGTGCTAGTTTACTTTCCGGGCTGGACAAAACATTTTAGTATGGATTGTACAAAGAATGTATGTGATCAATACAGTTTTCATAATTTTTTTTTTTTTATCTAAAAAAACATGAGAAACATGAAAAAATATAAGAAACATAAGGCTTGGCATAACCCATAAATAACCATAAATAAAATAAAATAAAATAAAATATGGGGTTCCCTGCTGAAGCTGCTGCCTCCACGACCCGACCTCGGATAAGATGGATGGATGGATGAATAAAATAAAATAAAATAAGTCAGCTTGGATAGGGTATTGACCTTGAGAAAATACATGGGTGACAATAACATAAAGTTCAGAAGTTCGGCAATAGCACAACATTAGTAATATACAGATAAAAATAACCAGACTTTTCCCTCAATAGCTAGAAAGTAATTATTACAGATATCGATTGGTTTACTTCATGTACAGTAGATGCATCAATAATAAACAGTGTTCCTTTTCAACGAATTCAAGCGCGTATATACAAATGCATTGCAGGCCGGCAACATCTGTAGCCAGATGATGTCCTGCAGCACTGTTGCAGTTGTGCAGTGTGGCGTGCTGGGTGGTTCCCAAAGTGTGGTTTAACACTTAGGCACACTGGTCTTGTGTATTTGCCCTGGATGCTCTCTCTCTCTCTCTCTCTCTCTTATACACACATGCGCACACACACACACACACAGAAAACGTTACCCAGTGGGTATAATTATTCTGCATTCTCTGTGTGCGTCTTTCAGGTCCTGACACTAAAGGTCCACGCGGGGGTCAGCAGCCCGCCGTTTGCAGTTCATAATGCGCTCGCCGCCACTCGGCACATCATGCTTCCGAACAGGTGGTGGTTTGGAGGTCAAAGGATCCGGAGGGACTCTGGTGGTGGTGTTGGACGACAGCTCAGCGCCCACCCGCAACCCCACGCCCCTCCCCGCTTTACCTCCATATTCTCTTTATCACTCCCAGCCTCTCTCAGTCCTTGGCCAGGCAGCAGATCATCTTGGTGCCACACACCTCTTTCTTGACCATCTTCCTGCCGCAGGGCGACTATATCAGGTCATGAGTGAAAAGTAAAGTAGTGAGTGAGACGGTAAGTGTTGCAGGAAGGCAAAGCTTTAAACACACACACACACACATTGAAGACTTTGCAAAAAAGGAAGTGCATTTGCGTGACTCCTTGCTGCCACTGCTCTGTCCCAAGGCATGATGGCAAGTCAAAGCGGTGGCTTGAAAATCAACATATGTGCTCGTCACTCTGCGCTTTTCAGGGAACATTTTTTAGCTCTTTTGCTGCAAGAATGAAATGAAACCTTGTCAAAGGAATCTCAACTTGAGTTTGGGGAGAGCTGCGTGTGCAAGTGTGTGTCAGAGAGTCGGACGAGCTCAGTGTGTCGGTAACCATCAGCGTCAACTGCCATTTCGGGGCTCATCCTGGAGATTAACGGGACCCGGGATGTCATTTTGCTCCATGGGGCTTGTCCCCCCCCCTCTCTCTCTGTCCTCCCCCGCCCCAGCATTGGCAGGGACGGACGGCCTCTTGCTCTGACTGAGGGCAACAGGCTTGAGAGGAGAGGACGCTCTGGACCTGTTGAGGTTGAAGGGCCCGCAATCCAAATGGCGTGTAGCGCACGCCGCTTTTGTTATAAGTGGAGGTAATTGCCGCCTGTGCGGCAGAACGTGCAAAAACTTGAGCGAGACTTGGCGGGGAAGCTTTTCTTGACGCCCTTTGAAGTTTGCGCATATTGGACGTGGGACGGAGCAAGAAAGCAAGGAGCAAAGAGATAATAATTTTGAATATCTAATTTTTTTTTTTTTTAAAGGCGATGTGCCCTGAGGTCACTTAGGAAGCACAAATATACACACGCGCACACACACCCACACACACACACACACACTTCTTGCTGCTGTGGCATGTTTGGAGCGGTGCCTCGTCAGATTAGGGCCATGCTGGCTGTGTTTGATGGCCAACCTGGACAGACAAAGCCTGCCAGGCACAAACTGCTCAGGCACATGATGTCAGGGCATGCACACACACACACTGGCGCGCACACGCACGCGCACGCACTCACACAAAAAAATTCTTCGCCAGCCCAAAGAGACAGATGACACCCAGCATGAATCTAAAGCCAAATCTGTAAGCATCCACTGCGATCCAGCTGGCTAGCCCTAGGGTACCTGTCTCGGCGAACTGGAATCAGCGTCACCCCCGTGAGCTGTCAAATTAGCTCACAGGGCTGGAAATGCTGAAGAGATTTGGCCTCGTCGGGGAAGAGGGAGAATGGGGGAGGGGAGGCTTCTTATTAAATGAGCTTGCTTTTGGAGTAAAATGCTTAAAAAACAACTCCACTTGGGAAAGGTGAACTTATTCGTTTGGGGCGTGTTGGTCAAGATGCTCTGACGATCATTTATAGTTAAGCAGTCACCCGGGAGCAATAATGCATCGTGTTTGAGTGGAAAGGTAATCCCACCAAGATATTTTTTGGGGGTAAACTTGGCTTTGACTGTTGCACACACAATAGAGAAAGACCAAACAAACACTGCAACTGTTGAATGTGTTGGTAGAAAGCGGATGAATGGCTTGACTTTATGAATATGAAGAGAGGCACTTGATGAACTTTGATAGCAAAACTGGCTTCCAAATTGTTCTGCATTACGTGACCACAAATTTGATTTAGTATGGATGTTCGAAACCAAAATCAATTTGCTTTTCTGAAAGAGGAAGTCAACCCAACCATTGTCTTTACAAGACTTCTATGCGCCTCCAGTAGCTAAACATGGAATTCTGATTAATAATGCATTTGTGGGATATGCGTTAAGCAGCAGTCTCCACCCGTTTTCGTCCATCTCAGGGGGAAGATGTGACAAAATGGACGGTCCCTGGGATGGACAAAAATGGATGGATTTTACTACTTAACTCATATTCCACTAGCAAAATATCAATCAGAATGCTGTGTTTGGACTAGTGGGGCTGCATAGAACATAATGTAAGAAAAATCTTTCATTTGACTCCCCATTTAATTTGACTTTTAAAGAAACTATGAGATATGTCCATTTGGCAAAGCATTAAAAATGATTTAGAACCAAATACTTTTGTTTGTTCACAACAGGTTAGGTGAATTGGAAAATATACTATACAAAACTAGTTATACTGTATATGACTAGAACATGGCATCCACAGTAACCTATACACAAAACAAAATCAGCTGATTAAAACTATACAGTATATTTTTGAAGTTATTGTGGTTCCCCTTCTCATCCCCAAAACATGCAAGCGATAGTTCAGTGAAGACTCAACATTTTTCCATAGATGTGAGTGTGAATGGTTGTTTGTCTGTATGTGCAAAGGCTTGCAAAAAGTATTTGGAGCAATGATAACGATAAAGTGGAAAGAGGTCAATTATTACCAAAATTCTATTACTAATTATTTCCAATCATTGCTCCGATTGCATTATTCACAACAGCCGCAGAAATTGATAACAACAGCACCACTTGATGGTGTGTGACATTATGTTGACCCGCACCTCAAGCCTGCCTTGCGTGTGTGTCAGCCAGAAAGAACCTGACAGGAGTTTAGCACTGATGACCACCATCTTCATTTCCACTGTCAGTCTTCAAAGAGGTGTATTGCAGTACAACACACTCTTCATGTTTGTTTGTACTTGTACTATGTGTTTCGATGCAACATTCTACTGTAAGTACAGTGCTGTGAAAATATATTTTACTTCTTCTGAAATTCATCTTTTTTTGTATAGTTGAGGATTAATGATTAAGCTTATCAAACAAATGTTAAAATCAGACAAAGATAACCAAAGTAAACGATGCGATGCTACCATGTGCTGAAAAAGTAGTTGGCCCCTAAACCCAATAACTGGTTTGGGTTATACTCAGCAGCGACAACTAAAATCTAACCGAATATCTCTGCGGAGATATTTTGGCGCACTTTTCCTTGCAGAATTGCTTTAATTCAGCAACATTGGAGGGTCTTTTAAAGCTTATGTCAAAGCACTTCAATTACATTCATGTATGGACTTCGACTAGGGCGCTCCAAAACCTTCATTTTTTTTTTTTTAAAGCCGTTTAGAAGTTTATTTGCTGATGTGATTGCCCTGATGCAGAACCCAAATTCACTTCATCTTGAGGTCAGAAACTGGTGGCCAAACATTTTCCCCCAATATCTTCTTCTAACAAGCAGAACTTACGGTTCCATCAAACACAGCAAGTCATGCAGTTCCTGGAGTAGCAAAGCAGCCCCAGACCATCACACTATCACCATCATGTTTGACTGTTGGCGTGCTGTTCTTTTTCTGAAATGCTGTGTTACATTTTTTCATTGACATTTTTTCATAGATCGATAATATTCACCACTTAGAGAAAAGGTTACGTCCATGTAGGTATTTGTGCTAAAATATAAGCAATGAGGTGCTTGCGAGAGGTTTCCTTGCCTTTCCCTTTCTTCTCATGTCTCCTCTCCACTGGTGTTTTCTCCCCAGAGGTACTCTCTTAATGTCCTTGACTAAACTTGAGTCAGTCGTGACAGTGACGGTGCCCCATAGGAGCACAGTTGAGAGGACACCAACATGAGTGTAATGGAGGGTTTGCGGGCAGGCTCCATCACACAGTGTGTCACCGAGAGCCAAACATGGCAGGGTGCACACCACAGCCCTTTAAGACGACTTACAGTAGGGATGCAGCCGCAAGGTGAAAGGGACGTATTTTTGTCATGTCACACTCACCTGAAGGATTGAAGTTGGTGGGGGGTCGGGGCGGGGGGTCGGATTGGAGAAACAAAAAAACACTTGGGGAAAGCTATTTTGGGTCTTAATGAAGAATGTTTATTAATTAGAATAAAACAGAGATGTGGATCAATTCTCTAATGAAATCAAATAATAGTTAAATCAGCACACTTGCATGATGCAAAAAAATGTCATCATACATGTCATTAGCATGTAGGCATTGTTTGGTGAGAAAACAAACAAAAAGTACAGGGGGTCCTCGGTCTAGGGCGGAGTTCCGTTCCACATTGTAGTTTAACTAACCCACACTAATGGCTTAGTAAAGTCATACGGTAAATATTTGTAAAACAAAACAAAAAAATAAATCAAATAACAGAAGAGAAGATAAAATAGAGGAAATCTCTCAGGGTGACCATATGTGTGATCACTTGGTGGATTGTTTGTTGTTTTAATGTTTATACAGTATTTAAGATTTTTTTTTTTTATTATTGTTTTACTTCAAGTGATATTATTGGGCAATGTCTGAAATTGCACATTGCACTCCTGCTATGATTAAAAGGAAAATAAATCAGAGGGTACTCACAGTTACCCAATACTTGATGAGTTTTTAATTTTTTTTATTCTTACACAAGTAGCCTCATTATTTACAAGACTACTTTTTATTCTTACTTTAGTCACATTTTTTTTAAAGAACCCCTACTAGAGTCTATTTTTTGTCTATTCTATCCTCCTCTGGTTTCACCGTATCAGAAAATCTTGCAATTTTTATCTAGAGCAGCGCTGAAATTTAATGAAAAATAGATAAGTATTTATGTGTAATAGCAAATAAAAGGAATAACCTCATTGGTGGACGTTCAAAAGATCCATGTGAGTCAGGACATATAAGCAGCTCTCCCTGGCAAGCTGATCAAGTGGATCTAGGGCTTTTTAATAATGCGTTTACATTGCAAATATGACAGAAATAGCCCGAAAAGAGAGCGCCTACTTATCCATAATTAGCATACCAATGACACAACACTCTGTGAAATTACATTAGGACTAATAACACACCTACTTAACGCCATACCAGCACTTAGAAGACTCTTGCAATTTTTTTTTTTTTTTTTTTAATTACCCATGCATGTGTTTGCATTGCAGTGTGTGAGTGCATGCGTGGCGCCTCATCACATGCTCTCATCCCTGAGGTTAGACGATCAATGAGATCTGTAAGGAGGAGTACGACAACTGTGAAAGTCACAAGGGGAGTCCGGCGGAGCCGTGAAAAAAGGCAAACCAAGCTAAGTGCCGCACACTGGAGCCTATTGTGGAGGCCAGCAGCTCCCCCTCAATCTGTCTGCCATCATCAATCCCTCCGTCTCGTCATGAGCATCTTTCATTGCCTGTTCCCACCTTCATCCCTTAAGGCGCCGTATGTGTGTTTTCCCCGAGAATTTCACTTCAAAGGCCGGCGTTTTTTTTTTGATGGGTCAAAATGTGTGACATGTTGAGGCAACTTTGAGACGTTACATAGTTCAATGCGTGCATGTGTGTGATAGGAGGGGATCAGGAGACACAGAGATGACTTTGTGTTTTCCTTTCCAAATGTCAATTTCACGCCCTCTTTTTTGCGGGTGCCTTTCAAAAGCAGCTACTGATCAGCTGTGTGTCATGTGCTGTTAAATTTAGGCTGAATTAAGTGTTTTTCCTTTTTTTTTTTTTAAGATCAAATGCTAAGACTACACTAAGACACACTACAGTAAGTGTCCCCCAGGGTCACCAAAAAGGCATCCACTTTTGAGTGAACTATATGTTGTCTTTGTTGTTTTATTTCTTCGGTAGCATTGTGTCGTAGCTCCGTGATAAGACCCCCTGAATGCTTCCCATTTAGGATGCAATATGGCACCCGCGTATTTTCGTAGGTATAAGTCAAGTCCCCCCCGGCCCATCCACACTGACAGCATGGCCCACTGGCTATTGTACTAAACTACTCCTACACAGAGGGTGTAATTCATTTCACAGACAACAAATTGGAGAATTAGCTTGCATCTAACCTCGTGTGTTTTGTTTGTCTATTGCTTCTCCATGGCTGTTGCTGTTAAACATACAAACACAAATATTGCTGCTTACTTTGAATGCCGAGACCCTCAATAGCTGACCACGCATTCAGTTTATCATTCGGCGCTTTGGGATGTCCTAAGAATTTGTAGGATCCAGTAGAAGATACTGGACTTGTGATGGGAAAATGAAGCTTCAAATTTGCTTCATGAACCAGTTGCTGTATTTTTTTTTTTTACTCCTCTAGACGGCACACTCTGTTCAACATTGGGGTGAAAGCAAACTGACTTGACAAGTCACGACAGACGGCGTTCAAGCGTCACGTGGATGAGACAGGTTGACGTTGCCTGGGCTGATGGTTTTCATCGTCTAAATGCTTTAGGAAATAAAACAAAACGGGATGTATTTATTAATTAAAATGTATGGAGGATGGACACTATTTGTGAAAACTATCAACTGTTTAGCTTTGTCAAAATCACTCCTTGTGAAGAAGGAAATTGAAATAGCCAAGCTTGTGGAGTCCTCAGACTTTTCGTCCGGCTTCCGGACAAAATAATTTGTGGATCCCAAATAAGCAAAATCAGGCCGACTATGATAACAAAATTGTATTTATTCCAAAAATCGATGGACCGACAAAGTGTAACAAAAATCGCTGGCAGAAAAAAGCCAGGAATGATCGAATGCAAACAGAAAACGCTTGCAAAAGGCAAGGACAAAATTGCGCCCGAAAAATACAAACGAAACAGCATCAATCCAATTACACGAAACAGAAAACGCTCAGTCAAAATTGACGAGGAACCATATCTATGTACAGCAACCAGAAATACACGCAGAACAGCAACTATGAACATTACAGAAGCATCCAGAAAATAACTCTTGTCTTGGCAGCGAGTAATGTTAACAAGCCGACAAAGCTTGGTTGAAAATGAAGTCCTTTTAAACTGATGAAGCTGATCAGTACCAGGTGCGCAGCTGAAGGGAACGCCCCCCCCCACCACTCCAGCTGGGTTGTAACGAGGTATCGACAGAGAAACAAAACAACAACCAAGCCAGAATCATGACATGCACAGTGCTTTGAACATGTCATATGTGCAAATAAGTGATTGGCTTACAGCAGTTAGTTATAAAGTTATATTTGTTCACAAAACTTCAAAAAATAATATAAGGATGACGCAAAAGGTGATTGCAATAAATAAGTACAAAGGTGCCCCACGCTTGAAAGTACAAATACTGTATCAATAAATCTATTTATCCGTCTAAAGGCAAAAATGAAAGCTAAATATAAATTTGAGACTAGTTTACATAATAACCTGAACAGTGCATCACATTTACTCGAAATACATGACCTTCACTGGAGACAATTTGAAAAACCGATGGGATAAATAAAGCGTTTCTGTGTACCGGTAGTGGATGAATTGGAAATGGTGGTGCACTCGGGGCTTTCCAGAAGAGTGCACAAAGCCTATAAAAGGAAATGGGACAAGAGTTTTGACAGTTATCTTTAGAATGCACAACTTTTTTTTTCTTGATCTGGATTAATTCTTGCCAAGGGGAATGTGTTTATTAGTTAAAAGTTAAGCATAGCCTTAGATTTTCTGCACTCCTAAAAGCACGGTCATTAAAAATAACTGTAAGGAGGGTCATTCCACATAAGTACTCTTATTCAAAGTTAATCAAATGAAAAGTATTTATGTTCTATTAACCTGTCACCAGCCCCAACCCCCCTGGTTTTATTCATTCATTAGGTAAATGAGGCACATTGCAAAAGAGAAAGGCGGCAGCTCATTTAACTGCAGGTTTAAATAAATTAGTCGCCTGGAATTAAAAGCCAATCTATTCTAATAATAAAAGACAAGGGGATAAACATTCACGGGCCCCGTGACGTATGCAGATGAGAATTATGTAAATAAGAAGACTGTTGCTGTTTTTTTTTTTTCTTCCCATGGTAGTCACATTACAGGAAATAGCTGAGGGCAGTGCTCTCTGCCTACCCATGATCTGACCCCAAGCCCCCCCCCACCCCCCAAAATAGTACTTCTATGCCTATTTGAAATGCACCCCACCCCAAACCCTCACCAGGTTTCAGTCGCAATTACCTTTAGTATCACTTCTCAGTAAGAAGTCAACTTCCCTGCAGGCGACCTATCACAACCCATTAGAGCAGGGGGGCAGGCTGAAGTTAAGTGACATGACCTGTGGGGCTGGATGGAGCAGACGCAAGGGAGGGCTTGGGTGGTGGTGATGAGGCAGCAGAGTTCTAAATGTATGGCTAATTTGTCGAGCATTTGAATAAGAGGGATGAGGATTGTGAGTTATGGGGGAATGAGAAGTCCATGAAACGGCCCAGGCCTTGTGGACACAAAAAGTATTGTCTTGGCACACTTTTTAAAAACAAAGGCTTAAAACCGCACCTATCTACTGTATGTTGAAAAATGTGATATTTACAGAACGATTTTGAACTGTAAATGTACATGTACATGTACATGTACCTGCAGATTCTTTCCCAACAGTGCCTTTTAACACGGCAGCAACTTTGCTGATTAAAACGGAACAGAACCAAGAGAAAGTACTTCAATTCACTGCCCGATGCAGCTCCAGTTTGTCAGTTATCGTTCACCTTTTATAGCTCTACTTCCGCATACCACCCAATGCAACACCTAGAGCTTAACCTAGTACATAGCCCCCCTCACCTGTTGAAGTCCTCCACCTGAGGTCATATCCTGTTAATGGCAATTGTATTATATTGTATTGTAATTCCGGTTAGTCCGCCCCTAGTGGTGGAAGAAAGAAAAATCCACAGTATAGCCGCACATTTATATAAGCCGCACGGGTTCAAAACCTAGGAAAAAAGTAGCGGCCTATAAACATATATATAGGTATATATACTGTCTTATTTCCTTCACTGTAAACACCGCCCCCTCCACACACACATGCACCACACATATTCAAAGGAGCAGCTGAGGTAGATCAACAGAAGGGGCGAGGAGCGACCGAGGCGGCTAATTCAAGAACATTCACACACTTGAGGTTGCCGCGGGTCACACATATGTACCACAGCACCTTACGTGCCAAATCAGCCACCCATCTCCCTGATTGATGAGCTGAGAGTGTGCATCATACACTCTGGCTTGGTCGCACACCTGGGGATCTTACGTAACCCGTGTACGAGGCACAGAGAGTGGGGAAGAGAAGTCGAAGTTCTGTTGATCTAAGTGATATTTATAGGTTAAGTGGGTTCTTGTGATGCACGTGGTGTGTCAGGGAAAAAACTTTCCTATTTCCGAAAATTTAAGCGGGTCATCAAGTGGCCTCTTTGATGTTTTGAAGATGTTACCGACATCAAGTTGAACGTGATGACGGAGCGGCAGAGGATCCTGAAAGAATCCTTCCAGAGTGCCTGAAGGAGTGGCAGAGAAGGCTGGGAAAGTGCGTTCGACTCCAGGGGGATTACTTTGAAGGGGAAAACTTGAAGTTTGTAGTTTGGATTTGAAATGATCTATTGTTACACCAGTCCTGGAACTCTTCTGACACACCTTGCAAGTTTAGTTTATGAACAGACATTGGTGGATTCACATCTGAGGAATAATACTCTTGAGGTCAAGGAATGAAGTTAATGATGTAATCTCTCACTAATGTTGATGAAAGATGTTGTTGGTACCATAATGATAAGGATGCTCCATACTTTTCTTAAAGAAGAAGTCAACCCCCACATTTTCTTGACAATAATATGTTCTATGTGCCTCTACTAGTTTAAACACAGCATTCAGATTTATATTACACTTAAGCAGCAAAATCCACAGGTTTTTATCTACCTCAGGGGGCGGCCATTTTGTCACTTTTTGTCGACCGAAAATGACATCACAGTTGCTTAGGGCTCAGGTAACGACCAATCGTGGCTCACCTGTTCTCTGAAGCTGAGCCATGATTGGCAAGTGACAAAATGGCCGCCCTCTGAGATCAACAGAAACGGGTGAATTTTACCGCTCAACTCATATTCCACAAACGCAATATTTATCAGAATGCCCTGTTTAGACTAGTGAGGCAATAGAATATGATATTGCATATAACATTTTTCGGTTGACTTCTCTGGATAAATATTGTACTTAAAACAGGCATCACATTAGCTTCACCTGTGAATCTAATCAAAGCTACAACTAAAATTATAAAACATGTTGTTTAATGAAAACCAGCATCTGTCAGTGTCACTTCACATATTTACAGAAACCCAGCTTTTTGTACCGTATGTCAATATGATCATATACGTGGTCCTGTATAAGAGCACACGTCTTAAGTGAGAAGACTATTTACGTTTAATGGAAGGACATCCTAAACATAACACACGTCCCCCCCCACCCCTCTTCAATGTCATCCTTCACGGCCTTGCTCGCGCACTCGAGTAATTGCAATAGACAATCAGATGCCATCTTTACGGGCGCATGGTACAACTGTCACTCTGTGTAAGCGCACATTAATAAGTGCTGTCAAAAGAGCTTATGACATGCTAACGCTGGCCTCCCCAGCACTCGGCGTTGAGGGTTCCAGTGAATCAGTCAGCCAGAGATGGTGCCCTCATCTTAGCACATGTCGCCGCCGATGCAGCGCCTCACGTTGATGACAAGGCAATGAAAGGCGTGGTGAGACTCTTCAAATGTTGGGAGAGGGCGGGGGTTGTGGTGTTGGTTGTTCTCCATCTCATGTGATTGGAAAACACAAGGCGGCAAAGGTGTTGACGGAGCATGTGGAGGTGACATGTGGGCAACACTTGACTCTTTTCACCCGTCATGAAGTGAAAAAGTTCCCACCAGGGTTGGCACAAGCTGGCTGAAGCCGGTTTGGGAACGGCTTAAAAGTAAAGTTGACACTATTTGATTTATTAGGATTTTACAGTAATTTACCCAATAAAAATACAGGAATCGGATTTATTCCATTCCAGGGGACATGCAGTACATAAAAACATAGTTGAACGCTTGTTTACAGTAAAAAAATAAATAATTGATTCATTACTATCCTGTATTTTATTGGCTGACCATTAAGCATATCATATCATACAGAAGAACAAATAACAACGCCAATGATAAGTCAGCTGCACATGATACCATATTGCTTTGGTTAAGGAAATTGATTTGGACTAGGCTATTTCATGACAGAACATTTACATAAACCACAAAAAAAGCCCTCATAAAATAAATATAGATAGATATAGATATATAAAGTAGATCGATATATAAATCCTATAACAAATGGTTTAAACCCTAATTAAAATATACATTTAATTAAATACAATATATTATTTAAAAAAAAATGCCATTATCTCCTGTTAGTGCCAAACTGATGTCTGATGAGTAGCCCATTCGCAGGATGTGTTTTAAAATAAAAAGGGGATTTCCAATTAGGTGATGATTATGCACTTGGAAGTTCTATTTGACAATTCTGTTGCTAAAAATAGTTTGGACCCAACGACAAGAAGGCGACCACGCTACCACTGAGCCATGCTGCCCCACAGCAGAATTTAGCTTTTTTTTTTTTTTTTTTTTTTTTTTTAAAGAGGCCAGAATTCCAGACTTTAAACAAACAAAACCATCGCTTCATAAATCATGATGTGTATGGCTAGTAGCTTTTGGCACATTTGGAGAATTTTCTCCTAAAATGATGACAATGCCAATATTTCTGGGCAAGGTTTTTTATACGCAGATGTCTGCAGGTGTTGTCGTGTTTTAGCCAACTCTTACTTGAATTCCTTTGCTTTCTCTTGGTCAATGTGTGTTGACTAAATGGCAAAAATGTAAAAACGTCATATTCTTAAATAATCAGAAATATTTAAACCGTATAAGCTAAAGATTAGTTGGGCATTTGCATTTTTGTGTCGACGAGCAGTTTTCGGTTTCAGAATTTGAGGCAGAGGACGGGACACTCGTATCAAATCTATTCTGTGTATGTTTGAAGTGCAACCTCCTCTAATATTATATCATGACAAGTGTTGCCCTGAGCAGAACACTAACCAGAAGACCTTCTTTACTGCTTTACAATTGTCTTTTTCCTTTTCTTTTAAGCAGATTATTAATCGTTACAGAGAAAACCAGGAATCATGGCATCATCAGAAACACAAATTAATTTCGAAAATACGTCCAGAGGCAAATATTGCGGTGAGCAGTCTTGACAGCACAGCATTCCAACTAAATGTTAACACTAGTGAGAAGACAAAGGCGTCTTTAATGGCTCCCAACACCACAGACGGCCCCATCTAGTCACAAGGGCCGCCTGGATGACTGCGAGCCATTTTCCCCCCTTCTTACATCTTTGTAACACTTACCACAGACACACAATTTTTTTTTTCAAACAACACTTGTCTTCTGGCTGATTTACGTAAAACAAATCGTGAGAAAACACAAGCACACCGGATTTCATTTCAGGGTCTTGTGGGTCATGAGCTCCTCTGATGTGTTGTTGCCGGGGTGACGACGAGAAGGCAGTCACTGCAATTGCGACAAACACAAATTAGCACTAAAAAAAAACTTTACTCATAATGATAAAATGCTCAGAAGCCACTGCCCAATAACCCCCCCCAATACATTGCTTTTGCAAATTACCAATCACAAATACATCACTTCTGTAGCTCTCACCTTGATGACTGTCAATTGTGTCAATAGTGAGCCTCCAAAAGACCTTGTGGGGACGTGGATCATTGTTCACATCATAAAAAAGATCCCTCGGCCTCTGGGTGCTCTTTTCTCCTCTCCCCATGGCCGCCTGCCTGCCGCCTTGGTCCTTCTCTCTCTAGAAGCCCCCTGTGGTAGTGCGAGGGCTGAAGTGACACACAGTGGCTGACTGTCGCCCAAGGGGGACCCGGGCTCGGGCCTTGGCTGGCTGGCTGTATGTGGCAGCTGGTGAGCCCGCTGCCCCCTGCCTGGCCTGCAGCATCAACAGTGGTGTTTATTGGGACTTAACGGAGCCCCGGTCTGATCTCTTGACTCTGAGGCTGATGCTCGACTGCTTGCCGCCGTTGCCCACCCGACTGGTGCTGAGTGAGGGAGCGCACGGGCAGAGCGGCGTGATGTGAGCACACACAAAATAGACCACCGGTAGTCTTGTGAAACATCTGAGATTCATGTGACCGTTTGAAAATGTTTACAAATCGGAAACAATCAAGAGAACTGCATGTTTCCCCACTTTAAAACAATATGGATGGAAAGTGCTTAAAACACACCACAATGAACGCATGAAAAAAAATGCACCTGTTCCTGTATTTTTTTTTTTTTTTTTTTAACAAAAGAATTTTAATTGAGAATTGTAACGTTCTAACTTCAGCTAATGTTAGCATGCGTGTTTATTGGTGTCATTTTTAGATAGTCACGCAGTCTCAAACATTACAATGATAGTGACAACCACATGATTTTGTTTTGGCACCACCCTCAGCATGTTATTGTAGCACTTACAGAACTTAAAAGGAGAAGTCAACCCCAACATTTTCTTGACAATATTATGTTCTATGTAGCCCCACTAGTCTAAACACGGCATTCTGATTAATATTACGTTTGTGTGATATGAGTTTTGCAGTAAGCCGTTTTCGCCCATCTCATCTTCCTGCTCCAACACACTGAAAAGCGTCAACATTGAGCAGAGCCGTATGGATCGAGGTTGGTACTACCATGCAGTGGTAAAGGTACTGGGTATTGATTAAACACTGATACATGAAAAATTCCGTCCTTTCTCCATTTGTCAATTAGAACACCTTTTTATTAAGTTAGAAGCAATTGTAATAGTTTGTCTTTACAAAATAGCACACACACAACACAAAACCCGCTCTACTGTTTATGAATCCAAGTTTAACCCTTCTTATAGCGTCAGAAGGGTTGAGAGCATGTCAACAGTTAATACCAACAGTACAAAGACAAGTGGGACGTGACCTAGTTTATTATTTTGGAGCCGTCCTGCGATAGCTTGAGTACCTCTTCAACAGTCGTCTCAGTTGGTTAAAACAAACAAAAGGGGTCTATTGTGGCAAGAAAAAAAAAATAAAACAGGAATCCCCATGTCGACGTGACTTTCAAATCATTTTCTCGGCGGCGCTAAGACTTTTGGTGTGCCTGGTGTCTACTGGCCAGGCCTCAGTGCTGTTTTGAGGTGTAAATTCTGTTCCTGAGCACAATTACTGGAGGGAGGTGGTGCCGGATGCCGGCGCCATGCTGGATGTGGTCGAACCATCGCGTCACGTTCATATACTGCTCCCTCTCCTGGAAAGTCAAGTCCATCTGGGTGAAGAGAGGAACATTGGGTCATTAGCACCACTGTGTATCATCGACACAATGCATGGCGGGATGGGTGAAGGTGACACATGCGTCTAGGAAACGTCATGATGGCACAAAAGCAGGTTACACACTAAACAGCAGATGAAGCCATGGCCTAATAAATCAGCTTGTCCTTGGAAAATACTGGTTGGGATCTAATTAAATGGAATTTGGAAGCTGACAACATCGACGCCTGGAACCATCAGTCGCTTTTAATGATTGTGAAATCTTGTTGCGCGTGAAGTGAACATTTGAAGATCTGGTGGCAGGGCTCGATGTCCCTGAGGTTAAAAGGAACACTGAGTCCAAACTAAAGTGACGCTGTGCCTGGTGGGGAGGCTGACCTTCGGTCCACGCTTAAACTCACTGACATCTCCTTACGGGATCTCCTCTTCCTTCTTATTGCTCTTCGCTTTACTTTTTTAATCCTAAAGACTGACAAGACTTTGATGTCCCTGATTTAACATTGCAGTGAAGTCACAATATGAATAGATTATTGCATAGTGCATCAAGTTAATGACTACAGGATTAATTGGGTGTGATTGGTTAGTAAGCTGTGCTCACGCGCTCGCTACACATGAAAAACCTAACTCACTATTAGTGGGTGAATTCCATTGTACATGAGCACATCTGCTAAGGTGAAGTGGTTGCCGGCCATGCAAACTTTGTCTTGCAAGTAGAGGTTGAGGTCCTGGAAAAGCAAAAATAAAAACACAATATCAATATCTGCAGGTTCAAGCAAGGAAAATAAAAGATTCAATACATTTTTTATAGGACACTTCAAATGTAAAACCTCTGATTCAACATCTATGACCCCTGGGAGTACTCAACAACATCATCCTTTTTTCTTTTTGCAAATAGTCACTGGTCGATCCCAAATACAAAAATGTGCAATTGTTTTAAAGTGACATTTTTAGGACATTGAGCACTTTTAAGTATAAGCAAAGCCGTAATTTCGGACATTAGACGTTTTAAGGATTCACAGACTGGCTCCCGTCCTCAGGGTCAAATCAGTTGACTGAAACTGCATTGGGATCTCTTGAAGCAAAAAAAAAAAAAAAAAGGCTTCAAATAAAGAGTTCGTGGAATTGTTGTTGTGGTCATTTAAGATTTTTTAAAAAAAGGGAGCATGACAGTAGGTTCATTAACCTATATCTCCGGCTGTGTGCATAAAGTGGCTCCTCGCTTGCGTGTGTGCTATAAGGAAGGCAATAATGTATATCCTGAGGGGGTATTTCATCCCTAGCCCATGACTGGCGACTTAGCACAGATGCCACACTAAACAGACTGTTTGTTTACTCCACTGTCAAATGACTCCAACTCTCACTTTGCATATCTAATGAAGCCGTCTAAACTTGGGTGGCGTGATTTGTGTTTGTGAGTCCAAAGTCGCACACGGAAGTGCTGGTCCCAGGGGAGGGGGACCATCTTTAGCACTTGTACGCCGCGCAAAGGGAACTCTCGCCATGCACACTGAGCATCTTGGGGGCAAATGGAGTTATTGTGCGGCAAAAGTGGCTGATGCCAAACAAGGCATGAAGACTGCAGACTTCCACCATCAGATCCTTGCTCTTTGTAGCCTACAGCCATGGGGCTGAAGCCCAGTGGAGCATCGGAGGAGAGGCGGTGCTCTCCGGCTGCCTTTGCCCAGCGCGTAGGCCGCATGCAGGTTCGAAAAGTGCAGCTGTTCCATTTTTGCGGCAAACACAAACGGAGCCAAGAATTAGGGCTGAACAATTCATCAAAATCAAATCAACATCGCAATGTAATAGAATGCAATTTTGTAATACGAAGGCTGCATTTTTGGGGGGGTGCGGAGGGCTGTACAGTATATATATTATGGTTTTATGAAACAAAAGATTAAGTGATGTCTGATGTGATGTTTTAGGACACCGATACCGATCACGCATGAGTGAGATCGGCCGATACCGATCACATGGAATACCTGGATATTTTTCCATTTATTTATGGTGACTGCTATTATGCAATATTATCTGAAAAAAAACCCAGCCATATTATTGCCGTAATTTTGACAAAAATCTATATATATTTTCAAAAGCATGAATACAAAACCGTTGCTGGCACAATACAACAATTACCCAGTCAAACTTAAATTTACCAGCTTTTTGTGCAGTGCAGTCTAAGATAAAGTCCAAAACCCAAGTTTTATCTGATCCAGATTGGGCATTTGGCAATAATTTCAATTCAACATAGGGCATATTTTTTAACACATTCAGACTGTCTGTCAAATTTTATCAGATCTTGCACTCTGTGCGCTCTTGTTGAATTATTAACCCCCAAGGAAAATGGAGTCCCCTTTGCCAGAAATGATGCAGTCAGGACTCCAACATTTGCGAAAGTTACCCTGTGAAGGAATGAACATACAGACTACTTGACATAAAAGTGCTCTCAATTGAAGGTGGAAAGGTGGCCAACTTTGGATTGAGGGGTCAAACGGTTTGACGTTCGTGTTGTCATATCACATGAGTCACAGCCTGCGTGAAAAGCTATGAGTTTTCTGTTTGCATCCTGGGGTGAAAAGGTTTAAAAAAAAAAAAAAAAAAAAAAAAGAAAAAAGTGGTGCATTTGACAGGTTGTCTCTGTGGTCCATTTCATGGAGGATGACTGGTGTTTGAAAGAAGGGGGTGTTATGGCCCCAGCAGGACAGGCATGGTGAGGGAGCACGGGGCACCAGAGCTGAGACGCTCAGGGCGACTTCCTTTTGTAAGTGGCACCATTAAAATATTTAAGAGGCCTGTCCAGATAACATGCTGCCGCCCAGCGTGACTCCTTCGACATGCAACGACCGCGTGTGTCACTGCGAGAAGTGCGCACATACATACGCGCTTCATGCTGACAGGACAGTGCCAAGAGGCGCCGAGTGTCCAGCAGACCCGTGGCTGGCGATCCATTTCACGCTGACTGGCGTCGGGCACATTAAGGCATTTTTTCTCTGTCATGAGGGGCCATGTCACTGAAAGGCCATACATCAGTCTGTATTGCTGTCGCGCGTGCCTTCCCTAGACACGCACACACTGTCTGTACTTTGGGACAAAGCAAATGAGAGGGGAGTGCTGAGGCGCCTCTCAGAGGATTTGCTTTTCGAGCTCCAGCAACGCTGTGATGTCTTTTACACCGAATAGACCCTCTTATGCTAGAATTCAGTGAAATATGTCCAGGAGACGTATGCCACTCGAGTCACACAAAACCTCTGCATGACATTACCCGAAATCACCAAGAACTCACATGCATTAAGAGTTTGACTTTCTGTAGGTTTGTGACAGACTAAACCTTTCCCACTTACGGACAAATTCAAGTTACATTGCCTAAGGAAGAAGGGACTCAGGAGCCCCTGCAAAAGGACAATTCTACATCGCCCATGGGTCCCTTTTTACACTTTCGGAGCACCTACCTTAAGTATAGTTCTGCTTTCGTCCTTGCTACAACCGTCCAGCTTGCTCACTCTGTACTCAAGCCACTGATGCACCACGGCTCTGTCCTCTGCAGCGTCCCCAAGCAGCTCAGGTTGCTTTGCTTCTTTCACCAGGTGGCGGGCGATGGTCACCAGGCCCACCAGGGGAGGACCATTGTTATTCTGTAGCACTGGGACCTGAAAGAAGGGAGGTCAACATTTTAATAAATAAATAGACATTTCAGCTCCATATGAAATTCTTCCATCACTGCTTTTGATCATGCGTTTTTATTTTATTTTATTTTTTTTAGAAATCCTCCAACATCAAGATAGAGATTTGGGTGATCACAACCACTAATACAGCGTTCTAAGCAAAATAACCAATCATTGGTGGTTCACGGTGACAGCCCACCCTATGGACAAGCGTGGACGCTTTCCAATGTGCTCTGTATTGGAATGCCTGGCGAAGGGCATTTATGATAATTTCATGTCAAATTAATAAAAAATGTCATGTACTAACTGTCAAATAATGTTAAAGCTGCACGTTTCTCAAAGCACAATAGCAGATAGACCAAACACATGGCTAGCTTATTAGCATTACCGTCACCTCCGCGGCGTATAAAACGTTCCCATTCAAACAAAAGGACCCTTTAAAACGCCGCAGCCATGCACGGTTTTGTCACCTTTTTGTCCCCTCGGGTACTGTACTTGTTGGGCTTTTTCAGTCCTAAATATTTCTCGAGCGATGCTAGCTCCCGTAACGCCATGGCTTTTCACAAAGTAGGACGTCATCTGCATACTATCCGATTGGCTGTTTGCTCTCTGAGCCCGCCTTCTAGCCTTTGAAGGCTTGCTGATTTGACCAATTGCAAAACAGGACGGAGCCTGTCGTTATATTGCATCAGTGATGGGATTCTATTGGTTTTGTACCACGCTAAGAGAGAGAGAGAGAGAGAGAGAGAGAGAATGGAGAGGGAGAGAGAGAGAGAGAGAGAAAGAACGAAGAGAGAGAGAGAGAGAGAGAGAGAGAGAAAGAGAGAGAGAGATAGAGAGAGATGAAAACAACGGGGTCTTTGAATTTTTATTGTTATTCTTATTGTATGATGAAAAAGGAGAAGTGGGGCTATTTACATCGGTTTACCAAATTTTAATAATGTGCTACTATTGTACATGATAAAGTTAGGGACGCCCCCCTCACCCAATGTACTATATATGAGCTTAAAGGGAAAGTCAACCCAAAATTCATTACAAAAATATGTTCTATGAGCCTCCACTATTAAAAAGATGCCATTCTAATTAATATTATGTTTTTGGAACATGAGTTAAGCAGCGAAATCCAGCCGTTTTTAGCCAATCATTTTGCCACTTTTTGTCGACTGAAAATGACATCACAGTTGCTCAGGTAACGACCAATCACGGCTCACCTAATTTATGAAGGTGAGCCATGAAAACAAGGAACACATGTATTTTTTTTCCACTACCTTTCCATGACCCAGCTATTTTAGGTCCACAACCCACGTTTGGGTACAGACTCACCACCTGAGAATCACTGCATAGATTAATTATACGAATTGACCGCTATTTCACATTTTGACTTTCTCCGACCAATGACCACAAATTCAACCTTCAGTTTATGGGTATAATTCACGACTGAATATGAGAATCTTTCAAACATGTCCAAGGATGGTGAACTGATCAAAAATGAGTCCAGACTAGACTAGAGTGTCTGTTTTCATTGAAGTTCTTTGCAAGGATTTGCGGTCAAAAGGAATCAAAAGATGACAGTGAGGAGGGTCCGGAGTTTCATTCTCGAGTCCTGCAGCAAAGTTGACTTGCTCTGTCTGTCTGCGTCTGCTGTGTGACCCGGTGCGTGTCATGTCTGGGTAAATTTGCACTGCGGCGCTATGATGTCCCCATAATGAAATGTCACCTGTCAGTCAAGAGTGGCCTTATTAACCATGTAGTGTCCAGGTGTGTGTGTGTGTGTGTGCATACGTGAGAGTGACCGCAAAACATAGGTGACAAGCGTTGTTTTCATCTTGACTTGATCCACGTTGCTAACATCTCACCTGAACGTAATGCTTGAGGTCACACTGCAGAGATTCTTTTGTGAATAGAAACATAATAAATGCAATAAAAAAATGGCATAATCTTATACTATTTCAAATTCCCCTTCATATTCATGCAGATGTTTGTTTCGTTTCCACTGTATCTATACACTAATATAAATGAACAGATGATATATTTAAACCCAATTTGTTGAGAAATACTATCCCGGTAAACAGATTAATTATAGAAATAAGCACAGAGACTATCATAAATGATTAGATGCCATACAACGAGGCAAGGCTAATTCGCCACGTGTTGTTACTCTTCCCAACATTCCCTTTTTTTGTCTTTTATTTATTGGCCACGTCACACACTTTTACCCTTCCAGGCCTTCCATAAGTGCACGCCTGCAGCATTTCAAGTACATCTCCTTTAACTAAATGCCTCCGAGCTGCCACATCCTGTCTGTACTCAGGCGCACTGAGGACAACGATCCCCAGTGCCCACGACTAACTGTAGCCTGTGGGAATTTTGACGACGGCGATACACAAAACGGGGGTCACGTTAGTCGGAAAATCTACAGCAAGGGTCAACCAGAGCGCCGTGGGGCTTCCCAGGGCAGGCATAGCCATAAACACAGCCTTCAGTCCTACTAGATATGTCCTCCTTTTTCCTGGTCTGCAGCCTACAATATGCTGTTAATGCTAATTTGTCATCGCTGTTGACACACGGCCACTGCCCCGCCTGTCTTCTCTGTTACCTTTCATGACCTGGGAAACATCTTTGACTGAATACTGTGGGGCAGTTTGACATGAACACTGTCGGTCTGGCTGGGTAAAATTGTATACATTGAGGTCACGACCCCACTATGAAGGAATGGACATTGTTTAATTCACTTTCATTACATTTGGTTTACATTTTCAAGCAAATACAGGAGCAATAATATAGTATAATATTATTCCTTTATAATAACAGATGTATGTACAATAAAGTGCATGTGTCCAGGAAGATTTCTAAAATCAAAATTCTGTTAAACACATTACATTGAACACAAAATAGTTCTTCAGGTCTCAAACATGTTTTGGAATATTGTGTCATTCCCTTGAAATGACATCTTAATTGAAGAGAAAAAGTATGACTTTTTACAAAATATTTAACATTCCTTTTCATAAAACTGCAACTTTGTTTTGGGTGGTAAATTTAGGATTCCCCTCGTGATATTTCAACTTTAGCATGAGAATAAAGTGAATTTGCACAGGTAACAGTTCTTCGGGTCTCAAACAAAGTCAACAATTTAGAGCCAATTTTTATTATCTATTTCTTTTTATATTCAGTATACACTTTGCAGTCTCACAAAAACTAACAACGTGACGTTTGATGAGATTTGCAACACATGATCAAACCAAAGTGCCCCCGCCCCCCAGTTTTTTTCCTTTCAGGGAAAGAAAAGATGGAAGTTGTCAAAGTACATTTTAAACAGACAGATAGTGACCGAGCCAAATCCATGGATGTTTATTTACAGTCAAATGGAACAAAAACATAAATAATATAAAAAAATACATTACGGGAAAAGTTCATCTTCTGGATTCAATGGTTCACATTTGACTGTTTAATGTTCATTTCAAGTTTAAGCAACTTCCACAACTTTATTCTACTGCAGCTACAGTATGTTTATGTTATGTTTAATCTTATACTTCAACTTTATTCTTGGAAAAAAAACATGTAGTGTTCCATTTTTCAAAAAACAAAACAATTTTAGTGTTAACTTTTTTCCTCCATACATCTGATTTTCTGACTGACTATTATCATGTTTCAACTTAAATTATTATATTACTTTATTATTGTAAATATTCTAAAAACATGACTTTTAAAAATGTGTTATATTATTAGCTACTTCATTTCCAGTGTTTTTTGTAAAAACTTTTAGTAAAGCAGTGCAGTAAGGAACATCAAAAAGGTAATTAAAAAAAAAATATTGGGTCTCATGTAAATAGACCCTCTGACCTCATTTACTGTAAATCTCAAAAACTTGGAGGCGGATTTAGAGTAAGTCACTTATGGCAGGTGGCGGTCCACGCTGCCATTTAGCTTTTCGGCTCTTGGCTCTCATATAGAGGAAGAGCCAATGCTGGAAATGTAATATCTCAGGACTCAGGCCTTCCTAATGGAAACAGTGACGGCACTGTTGGAAGCAGCCAGTTCCCGTTTCTCCTTTACGTAGAACCAGGCCCCCAAAGGCGAAAAACAACATGCTGGTCCAACCTCCTCAGCCTCCTCCCATCATCAGACATACTCACATGCAAATGAGTGTTTACGAAGGGGGTGGATGAGCCAGTGACAGGGGGTGGAGTGATGACATTTTTGTGGCATTTCATGTCTTTCCCTTAACGTTTGTGACACGAGATTAACATTGGAAGAGATGCCACGTGTGCGTGTGTGGGGCTGATCAAGAAGAGGCCCCAAAGACAAACAAATGAGCGATAAAAGGCAGTAGTTCTTTTTTTTTTCCTAGTGTGCCTCAATGCCAAGCTAGGAGGCCGTGGGACACGCTGGGGGACGTGGTACCAGCTAACCGTAACAACAAATCCAGTGACTGCCTCCCAGCCAAGCAGCAGCAGTCACTTAAGACTATTAATTACCGCTCGGAATATCCTCCTCGTTTACCCGTAGCCATCCGTGTCCCCCACAGACAAACAACCTCGGTGGGAGGATCTTGATTATGATAGCTTCTGAAAAGTCAGATTGCCTTTTATTGGAGTTGCCCACTGGCCATGCAGGTTCCTCTCCAGCTCTCACGCTCACTCTGCGTCTCTTGTCCATGAATCAGAAGAAACCTCGGAGGAAGCAGTTACACCGGACCAAGTGGGATGCTCCCGAACCCGCGCGTGAGCCTTTGGACCCACGTGAGGTGGAAACACACACATACCACATCGAGTTTCAACCTCTGTGTGCAGCTGCAGGGGCAAACCACCTCTGACTCTCATTTCTGCGTTCTCATTCACCAGCAGGGAGCACTGTGGGACTTTCAAAGGAATGACAAAAAAAAAAACCTCTCCTTGCAAACAACCCAGTTGCAAGTGAACTAAGATCTCACATTGCTTTGCCTTGTAAAAAAAAAAAAAAAAAAAAAAAGGTTTAACCAATAGTGTGAACTATGGCCTTATAAAAGTAATAAAATACTAAATAGTGAAGCAGTACTATTCATTTGCGACAAAGCGACAAATATTAATTTAAAACTATTAACGTCCTCACTTGTTCTCACTGGGGTCACAGTTGAGCTGGGTACACCATGGACTGCCCACCAGCCAACTAACAAAAATGGACACTCACATTCAGAGCTTAATTCTATGTTTTTGGAATGTGTTAGAAGCAGGAGTACCAAGACAAAACGTACGGGAATAATGTGAAAATCCCACACAGGAGGGCCGGAGTCAAGATTCAAACCCAGAATCTCACAACCCTGAGGCAGATGTAGTAACTGCTGCTTTACTACTTTGAAATGAAAATACAGTGTTTTCAGTCACAAGATACTGGGCATCAGTCCAAGATAATAAAACAAAACCAAGAGATACATAAAAATATTAACCAAAAATTAGATATGATTATTAGCATATTGTGGTGCAGTGCAGTTGTACAGCACTACAAACAACCACTATAAAAATCAAATTAATTGATTTAAAAAATCTAATTAATTATTATTGGCACTGAATATCATAATTTTGTCCTAATCTTACAAGACGTCTTAATTATATAAGAATAAAGTCATATATATATATATATATATATATATATATATATATATATATATATTTTTTTTTTTTGTGGAACAAAAAGTCATAATCATACTTAATAGTTTATAAAGTGTCAATGAATTATATTTGACCAAAAAAAAGCACAAATGTGTACCTGAGTCAAGTTGAGGACCATTGAGGATCTTGTCAAGTTATACTTTTGGAGAACACTTTTAAAAATACAAATATGACAACTTTTATTAATGTGTCATATTATTTTTTGTTTTGTTTAAAAAAACAACAACAACAACAACAACAACAGAACTACTTTCCATATAGCTTATCCTATTCAGGGTCACGGGGGGAGGAGTCTATTACAGACTGAAAGGCAGACTATACCTTGGAGTGGTTATCATTACATCACAGGGTACATACAGACAGACCATTCACGCATATTCACACCCTTACTGCGTGCGAATTGAGCCTGGGCCCTCAGTCAGGTGTACCTAATGTTTTATCCATGCGTTTTAAAAATTTCAAACTGTTCAGACGAGAGCATTTTAGGGCCTTTTAGATCCCTCCTGATCCTCTGTCTTCATGTCTTTGAGCCATTAGTTTGATTCACTACCTCTGGAGAGGAGAAGTGAAAGCTCAGGCCCGCACTTGTCTCTCCTATGACTACTATACAGAATCTCCTTTAGCTTGGTGCTTTATGAACTGGAGAGTGGACGTATTTGTGCGTGTGTGTGTGTGTGTGTGTGTGTGTGGATGAAGAGGGGGGGCGGGGTAAGGCTAGATATATATGGTGCGATTCACACGCTTATTTGTCCCTCTTCCCCTCTCTGAGAGCAAGGAATCATGGTCCGCATGACAGGTTGCCGGCGCCCGTCGGGGGTGATCTATATGAGACCCTCTTTATTGGCAATTTCAACCCAGGGACAGATGAGACTGCGGCCAGCCAGCCAGCCAGCCGGCCGAACGGCCGCACTATGATAAAAGCGCCCAGGACTCACCTGTGACTAGGCTAAGGCTAGCGAAATAATGCATCAAAGGTTATATGTGCAGATATGCACTGTGTGTGCCGTGCGTGTGTTCGTGTATGTGTAAGGGTGTGTTTGTGGTAGATGCTGTATAATGTATGGCTGCCGTCACGCCCAGAGGTCTCCGTTACGTATGGATGAAATCATCGAGATGATTTCCTTTGTGATGGGTCGGACATTTGACACATTTTGGAAATGTGGGCGAAATAATTCAACGCTTGAGTATCAGTCAAGAATTTGTCCGTGACAAAGCTTTTGGCTGCATTGCTTGAAGTAGTGATTCCCAACCAGGGTGCCGCGGGAATTATTATTATTATAATTTTCACTCCATGTGTCCACGTGTATCCACCTGTTGCCGTTGCCAACAGAATAAATCATGGCTCCCTGCAAGTACATCGGCTTTTTGTTGGCGGTGTGCCATGAGATTTAATTATGTAAAACGGGCACCCTGGCTCAATAAAGGTCGGCAAACGCTGGTTTCAAGGTATTGCGCAACATGGGAGCCATTCAAAACTCGTACTTCTCTCACAGTGAAAACATTAAAACCCATTCTAAAACTTCCATGTAACTGCAATAAAAGATTAAAGAAAACAAAAGTAGAAAAACGTGACTTTAACATTCCGCTTGATCGAGACAGAACTCCATTCTTTCCCGTGTTCTGTAATGCACATTCAGCCGTCTCTCCCAAGACTGCAGAACACATTTCCCATTTTTCAAAGTCTTGAACGGCACGAGGCAAATCATTGGCAACTAGCATGACAACATTGAAGCTGTGAGCAGACATATCCCGAGGCCATTGCTCTATGCAACGTGCGGCTGAATAAAAGATACAAGGCAGCAAAGTAACCAACACCATGAAATAGCCCTGTAATGAACAATTGCTATCCTATAAAAAGGCTCCTTCATTCACGACCAGTCATTAGATACGTCCCGGTGTTCACGCCAAATCAATTAATAACAGTCTATGGATGCATTGATCACTGGCTCGCTTTCATGTGTCTGTGTGCAAGAGCACTGTGCAACTTTTGGAACTCATTCGGTATACTTGAGACAGTCAGACTGAAGAGTGTGACAGTAAAATAGCAGTTACAGTGAGAAAGGTGAAATGTTATTTCCTCCCAGAAATGTTACTACCTACACTCATTACGGACACGGACATTTTATTATCCAGAGTGGAAGAACACAATGAGTTGTACAAGATAGGTTGAGCTTCTCAATGCTCATATGCATATTTTCGGAGATCCCATTGCTTTCATTATGTTTGTTTTGGATCACGGACATATTCGAAACGGACTCCAAAAGCGTGTGGGAAATGTAATAAAATGTCCATTCCTGACATTTTTCCTGTCATCTCTGGTGACCTTTTTACGATTTCATGCACTCATTGAAAGAACTACGGAGCATCTTGGTAAACATCCATCCGTACATTTTCAAGACTACTTCACCTTATTAGGATCTGAAATCAGTGCAACTGTAATCTCACAGTCACATTCCCAACGCAAACAAGATGTAAAGTAAACGCGTGCAACTGTTTGTATTTCTACACAAAAGCATTTACATTTTTACCGCAGGTGACCTTTAGCTGTTCGCCAACCATAATTGTCATCCTTACCCGCCTTCGACATAGCCGAATGAGCTTAATAAAGTGTAACAATTTGGACATTCAGAGGCCTACATTTGTGACTGGCTGACTTGGCTGACACTCCACGTTATCAGAAACAAAGACAAGTCTGTTTATCTGGGGAATTAAAGGCCAAAAGAGGTCCGGCTTCGTCCTGACTGTGAATGTGCGCGCGCACACAGGGGGAAGTTAAGTACGAAGAGTAAGTGAAAGACAGGCTTGGTTATTACTCAAATGGTCAATTATACAGTCTGATATGTTTGTCCCAATCACCATTGTCCATCATCCTAATGCTGAATTTGTGACCTTTCCCCCAGGTGTCTCCATGCTCGCTGGTGGCGCCGTGTTCTGTCTTTACGAATCTCCCTCTTAATAGAGTAATCCGATTTTAACAATGCACAGAGCGAGAGCGAAAGGGAGAGAGTTGAAGGCACGGTACAGAAGTGCTCTGTTCGCAGACAATCTCGACCATCTACCTGGGGGCAACCTGCTGGCGCTGCCGGCTAAATGCATCCTCCATCAAAACATCACCAGACTGAGAAGTCAAGTCGCTTTCTCTCTCCTCTGCCACCACCTCCGACCCATAACCCATTTATCTTGAGATAACGTTGTCAGATTGTCAACCAAACTCTCCGGTGGGAGCCGAGCCCAAAGCTTATTATGGGGCGAGTAAGCTCAGGCGGAGACTGGTCACCACTAAACGAATAGTCCCTCTGAGCCCCCCCCCCCCCCCCCCTTGTTTTGACAGCGTCAGTGGGCTTATCCGCAGAGTAAACAGCACGACAGCTTAATCGTGTTGTAGAAATTGCTGTTCACTGTGAGCACTGTCGGCAAAATTGGGTACACATGCTGATGAGATCCAAAACAAGAGTTGTAACCCAAATTTGGACCTTTACAAAGTTCGTTTACTCAGTTCTTATTATGACGACGGCAATTAAATAATATCGTAGCTTGGCTTTAACGAGTATGCAATGAACAAAACCCCCGAAACAAACATGTCATGTTCCTTCGTATCCTCTGTGTGACACCCCACTTTAGCTGTGTAATGACCCGGCACTAATGCCTTTCATTTGACTCTATCAGGGTCAACGTCAGCGGCTTTATCCAGCCCTGTTGACCACAGACAGGTGTACTTTACAGAGAATAAAATCTTAAATTCTCTATTCCATTTTTTTTGCAAGCAAATAATGCGTATCCAGTCCTTCAAACTGATTTGTGATCTGCGTTATTCACTTACAGGCAGACAAGTAGAGATGGATATCAGTCTGGATAAAAAAAAAAGGTTTCTGAAGATATTTGACCATGATATGCTGTTTTTCGTCTTGTCACTCATTGAATGAATGTAATTTGTAATGTATGCACGTTTTGATTGTTCACAGGCAGAAACTGATTCCTAAAATCCCCAAATTGTCCATTCAAAACTTGAATAGCTGGATATATTTTCTTTCCAACAATATGTTCTATGCACCTCCAATAATCTAAACACGGCATTCTGATAAATATTGCATTTGTGAAATATGAGCTAAGCAAAATCCAATCATTTTTAGCCTTCTCAGGGGGCAGCCATTTTGCCAATCATGGCTTCAGAAAACAGGTGAGCCGTGAGTCATCGTTACCTGAGCCCTGAGCAACTGTGATGTCATTTTCGGTTGACAGAAAGTGGCAAAATGTCGGCAACCTGAGATGGACAAAACGTGTGGATTTTACTGCTTAACTCATATACCGCAAACGCCATGTTAATCAGAATGTCATGTTTAGACCAGTGGGACTGCGTAGAACATTTTATTGTAAAGAAAATTTGTGGGTTGACTTCCTATTCAAATACTAACAGTCATATATTTTAATGGCCAGAGCAGCAGGCTTTTTTATTATTCTTTTGACTACATTTTTATTTGGGGCCGTGGTTGGGTTTGTTAAAAAATCCCCTCAAAAAGAGCCAATTTTTAAAAAATAGATGTTTTTTTAAATATATGTATTTTAACACTCTTTTAGTAGCACCGCCTAAAAACTCTGACCAACCGATTGACCCACTGACATGTCTATCCTAACAGGACACACAAGGAAAGTCTCAAAGACCCAAGCCCACATTTGAAAACAGAATTGGCCATTTTGATGCCCAAAAAATAAAAACTATAAAATTCTGGACTAAAATGTTATGGATTCATCCTAGCCCTTGCTCCCACCCATACAAATATTTTGCATATTATGTAAGCAACAAACCAACAGTGAAGAAAACATAACCTTCCTGGAGGTGGTAATAACAGCAATGTATGTATATTAGAGGCAATAATAGGCACAAAGTCGTTGATGCGACCTGTCGGTAGACAACCAGACGATGTGTTCAACAGCCGTGTCTAAGTGCACATGAATCATCTGCGAATAAAAGAAATAAAATAGGGGGTGTACACGAATGTCCTTTTTGGGGGACTTTGAAAGCGGGAGCTAACTGACTGAGACAGACAGCTCCATCATTACCAAGCGAGACAGAACGCCTCACCTTCCCAGTCAAGTGGCTCAGTCAAAGCAGGACCAATGGGCAGCGGGGGCTAAGGAGGCCGGTCACAGTAGAAGAAGAACGGGTTGCCTGCCTGTCATGTCTGTCTTGTCAGCGCTTGCCAATCTCACTAACTATTCTGTCCCACAGCCCAGGCTCCCCATGCTTTCCACGGCAGGCTTTTCTACCAGTGCTGACAACCCACGTATAATTAAGGCCCATGAACGCAGCGCTACCTATGAGTGGAGATGACAGCGAGGGGGCCGTACCTACAGCTCCTCTCCTTCCTTCTGTCTCCTCTGCACCGGCCGAGGAGCTGTGCACTAGGAAAATCCCATGCAGGGGTCGGTTGTTGCGGTTACTAACGTTAATTGGTTGTCTCATATTCAGAGGAAGAGTTGAGGGTTGGGCACAGAGAGGTGTGGGGGTGGCTCTTCAAAACATGGGCGGTTGTCTTGAGTTATCGAGTTATGCCCAAAATGATTCATATTCTGGTCATACTATCATTTTATGTGAATTTATATACTGCAGATGTATCTTTTATCTTTAAATGATACAAGAAACAGGCAAACAAATGTGAGATCTTATATTGAGAGATTATGAGGAAATCTTGGCTAGGTTCATTATTGTTTTTTACACTTTGCCAAAATTATAATCGTGAAGACTACTCTTTCTCAATACACATGTAGATCCAATGTTCTAAAATAGCTGCTTGGAGCTCACACGATCCATTAGAATGGTGCAAAAGACCGTATTTCCTCAAAATTCTTGCTGAATGAAAAAGGCAATATCTTACATCTCAACTTCATTAAGTGTCTCGTGTCATTTCCAGTTTAAAGATTTAATTCATTCAATTAATACAGAAACGTATTAATCATTCCAGGCTTAACTCATTCACTGCCAGACATTTTTAGTCCCTCTTTTACCCTAACATACCTGTCAACCCCGGGCTGTGCTGAATCTTACAAAAGTTGTAATTTGCCCGTACATTTCTGTATGTAATCTTATACAGTATCTATTTTTAATCTTACACAGTATTTATTACGCTTGGGGGGGAAGTCGGCCGAAGTTTGCAGTCAGAATCGCTAACGGACGCTCCGGATTAAAGCCGAAATGGGCAAGACGAGATCGGTCTAACAAATAACGAGTTTAAAAAAAAAAAAAATCCGTTCAAAAATTGTTATACGGCGTACACAATTTGAAATGATCAAAAAAACGTATAACGTATACGGGGAAAACGTACAAGTTGACAGGTATGCCCTAACGTTTGAAAAAATATATAAATTTTTGGGATTGAAAGGATTGACTGTGAAAAGACAAGTATATTCGTCAATGTACATCTGGATTTTTAATTAGATTCCAATACCCTGGTGGATTACCCACAAAATGTCACAAATTTGTCAAAATCGATAAAAGCAATATGATTTGGCATCTCTTTAGTTATAATCACACAAAGGGGAATGTGTCTCAAATAAATGGTGGCGTGTGTCAATAAACAAATGTCTATAAATAGAATGCGATACAACAACGTTGGCTGAAAATCGACAACGGCGCAACGGCGTATCAGTGTCGACACTTTGAGTGTCAACTGCGAAGCCATTATCATCACGGTAGAGAATGTCCTTGAGACGGATTTCAGTTCGCTTACACTCTGCTGTACCCCACTGAGGAGAGGGGGTGGAACGGGCTATTGTGCGTTTCGGGGCGAGGATGTTTGGTCAGTCGTGAACCGTCAAGTGATTAGAGCAATTACTCATCAAGGAGCTGTCAAAGCCAATCACATCTGTTCCTGGGACAGGCGAGGGGGTGACCCAGACCTGCCTGCATCCGACCGACTAAGGCCCTCACACACAGTGTGTGTGAAATGTGAGCGCCAGGAATGGTGTTGGTCGAATGATGGGTGATTAGATGAGTGGCTACTCTGAGGTGGGGGACAGGCATGTCTGGATATATGTGTTATTGTATGTTTTGGTGCGTACATAAAGTGTTGAATACATATTAACTTTGAACTATTATTGTACAAGTGTTGAGGAGTCAGTATTATCTTTTCCTTTGCTCTGATTTCTTGCATCTGAAGCCAAATTCTATCTAGTGATCTCATATTTATCTTCGCAGCACAGTACAGTCAAAGTGATACTGTTCGCTAGGAGCCAAATGGATCCTGGGCAATTGGAGACCCCCAGTAATGTTTCCATGCTACTGATGTGATCTTGTATTGTAATTGTCTTTGTTAAAAGAAGGTTCATGAAAACATATAAGGCTGGATTTCAGTAAACGGCGCATGCGGAAATGCTGGCGTATCCTGATTTTTGTGTAGGCGCAAAACTTGTTGCAACTGTTTGCCAATTTGCTAGGCCATTCTGCACCAGGCCAGGCGTTCCCGTTTAGCGAGGGTGTGTCCTTGAAGATACGCCTGGCGGAATGGCAATTTCGTGGCAGAAAGTCGGTCTAAAGTTACGTGTGCTCAGACCATGTATAAAGAGTGGTGCAGCTGCTCGAATGCAATTTTGGTGTATTTGATCAAGGCACGGGCAGACAGATTCTGAGCCTCATGGACAAGCCACCTCACTAATCGAATTATCATTATTATTATTATAGTTTTTAACACATCCCATCGGTTGGCGCACGGCTATTGGGGGCGGGGGCACACTAACGATCAGGGGTTGGGATCGATGCATGAGGCCCACGAACATATTTAAGTTACCATCGCTAACTTTATCTGTATTTAATGAGGTGGGCATTCCGTCAGACTGACGAACCGGTCCGTCAGATCGTCACAGATGGATGCCCGTTATGCTGACGATTGCCGGATGACGGGACACCTTTTAAAAATGACGGACTGACGAATGACGAAAGTAAGTTTTCACCAGACAGTGTAATCGGCACTAACCACGTCCGTCAGTCCGTCGCTGGTGGACGGCAGGTTTTTCTGACGTTTTTTGGGGGGACCAACTGACGGACCAACGTACATCTGCCGGACTTAACCGCCAGACTGACTGACGACTACAATTCAGTTGGTCACAAAAAATGACGGATGAAGAATGATGGACCAGCAAAATTGAGTAAAATCCCCATCACTACTATGTTTTATGATTCAGGGCAGCATAAATGTGGCCAGTATGCCTGCCTCGTGGTCAGGAAGTTCAAGGTTTGAATCTCAACTCTCACCATGCTTGGTACAACAGCTTCCTCCCACATTATACACTTAATGAATTGAAGCTTCAAAATTGCCGATGTGATTGATTGGTGACCAGTCTAGGCTGTACACTTGCCCACATACAGTTAAGTGAAACTCTGCATCTATAGGATTGGATTATCTTTTGGATTTCAATAAAACTAAAAATGTAGAAAAAGCTATTCATGTTCTGAAGACCAAGCCTTCATGGAGTTCTTTTGTATTTACAATTGTGTTTTTTTTTTAATTCTAGCACATAAACACTTACTTCCTGTTGTGTTAGTGCAAAATGAAACCCTAGGACGCCAGCATTTAGTCACAATACTTCCTAAACAGAATGTTTTGGGGGGGCTGCATGAAAATCAGCTACTGGACTACCATCTATGATAATAATGCATACATTGGTGTTAGTCAGGCCTATTAACTTTAATCCTGCTTGTTTTATTGACTAACTTCCTTTTTTATTTAGTTGCTTTCTACTCTCCCCTGTTGTTCTCCCCTGTTACATTCAGTATTATGTAATTTATAGTTCTATCCAAATAAAGAAGACATAACAATTATATTTAAGCAACAAATGTTGGTGACCAAAGAGTTTAGCACACATAAAGTACAGTATACTTGTATTCACAATTGTGAATGACGACAAGGTGGGCTTGTATGACCAGATACATACAAAGCTGAAATGCGGGTATTTATAGGCAAGCTGCCATTGAATATTATTCATATTTGAACATTTAACTGAACCTTGTCGCTTTTAAGCAAGAAAGAGGACGATAATAGAACATGTCATGTCATGTTTTTTTTTTCTCCCCCCATTTGTAAATGCAGTATTAATGCCATACATGTGCTAATTTGTTATTCGCATTTGCAGATCTGTGTCTTGTTTGTTGGGCTAATCTGCCTTTGCCTTTTAAAGAAACAACCACTAAGAATAGCAAACAGTGACAGTCTGCCAGAAACTGTGACTGGATGGGGCTCGGAAGATGTGCTCCAGGCTCTTTGCAGCCCCATCTCCAATCCTTACATCATCTATTATTCCCCATCTTATATTGATATGTATTTTTTTTCCTCTTTATCCATGTACAAATTCAAAACGACAGATGCAGAAGGAGCAACGGAGAACAAAAGTGCTCCGTTTTCATTTTCCCCCCTCCATATTCTGCAAGCATTTTTTTCATTGTCTCTCTTTAGTCTGATTGTTTCTGATGTTGAACCCAGATATATTGTTTGTGATGTCTCCATGCAGTCTGACTGTCACCAGCTCCCAATGTCTACATTCTTGATATTATTTCTGGCTGTCCGTACTCCATCTTGGGGCGCAACTGAGCCTCTTTCATTTTCTGTGTCATAATGCGATAGCACAAATTTCCCTGCGAGGCATCGCGCTATTGGAAAAGCGAATAACATATGTTGTGTCTCAAACTGACCCTTTCCCCCCTTATCCCACTGGTGCAGATGACCAGCGAGTTTGCCAGCGCCAAAGGCTGCGGACGAAGACGGAAGGAAACATGTCATATAGTGTAGATTATCAGTCATCTCCAGCATAATATGAATCCTCCCCATCAAAAGACAAAAGGGGAGCCATAATGCATTACATTCAGAGTAGCACAGTAATGTATTGCCCGTGTGTTTTATTGATATTGGAGGAGAATAGTCTTCGCGGTGCCTTGAGGAACCTTCATAAAGAAGATTATCGTTTCTTTGGCATGTGTTCTAACTCTTTGAGGCTTTACAGGAGATTGTGTGCTTTTTTTTCTTCTTCACTATATCATGTTTCACTAGGTGGCCATGCTAATGCTTCGCTTAATACTGAGCCAGCAGGGCATGCTGGCAACTGGGGTGTAGGAAAAAGGCAAAAGAAAAAAAGATGCTGTAACTTGACTGACAGCATCCTTACTATAAGCTTGCTATTACTACTACGGTAGTTTTTTTTTTTTTTTTAACCTGTCAATTTTAGCTGCAAGTTCTTGTAGAATTGTGGCTGTTTAACTGTACAACTGGAGCGTTTCAATGTAGTGTTTAGTGGACATTCAACAAAAGGAACAAATTCATTTTTTTTTTTTCTTTTCAATTTGAACATGAATGCAATGAAATGGGAAAAAAATATGAAAGTGCGAATTCTCATAGGGCTGTCTATCGCTCAACAATGTTACTTAATTTAGATTCTAGAACAATAATAAATCTTTATAAAATAAACCAAAACTAAACTCTTCAAAAAAATAACAAGGCAAATTCAGCCCAAAGAAATGGCCTTATACTATTGTTTCCATTTATTGCTCACCAAGCAGGGATTTACAAGGCTACAGTGGATATAAAACGTCTACACACCCCTTCTTTGTGTAAATCAAAATAATTAAAAAATTCAAAAGGGAGGCCAAGATAAATAATTTCAAAACTTCTCCAAATGCCATTAATGGAAACTATAACCTGCACAACTCAACCGCCCCCCCCAAATTGAGAGAGGCGCTAAACATAAACAGCTGAAATCACGTGCACACCCTTTTATAACTGTGATGTGGCTGTGTTCACATCTTAGTTATAATAGGGTGTGCACTTTGCAAGGTGTTTTCTCACGTTAGAAGTGGGCTCAAATTTCCAGCTACGGGCAACACAGGCGACAATGCATAATGAAGCTGTTGATTCTTTTGTAGTCAGAAACGTAAACACGGAACGACTGTGAGGGCAGGGGTTCTGTGGCTGCAAATCCTGAGCCGCTGTATCCTCCATTTTTCTTCTGCCATTCTTCACGTAAACGGCTCATTTTGACAGGTCCACGAAGTCTTTGTTTGCAGGTGTTTGATGATGCCTGTTGCTGTTTGACTGGTGAAATCGACTCAAATTTCACTCTCAAATCTTAAATCTCACTTCCAGACAAGAATGATAGTTTACAGGGGTTTTACTGTACTAAGCTATAAGGTCAGAATATTAGAAACACCTCCCCTCACCTCCGCAAACAGTAATGTGAAATGAATAGCAAAACCAGATAGAAACAGATGGACTAGTGTGTGACATTGACATGGACAAGGAGCGCTGCGACTGCCAGGTGACTTCAGACGTCTCTCTCTTGATAGCAACATGAGAGGGGTGGCTATCAAAGCAAGAATAAGAGCGATCCAGTGCAGCAGCAAGGGAGAGTTAGTTGGCGAGAGAGCTGGGTTCAGATGAGGCGAGAAAGATAGAGAGGGAGAGATGATGAAAAGGGTGAGGAGCCACTCGCTCCTCTGGGACTCCTTTGCTTCTCCAGCCGCCAAATTAGCCCAATTAGTCAGAGTGGCCTCTGTTCCAAAGCACCGCACTCTACAGCAGCGTCAGCGGTCGTTCTCACTCATTTAAGTCACTGCTTTGACTCTCTTGAAGCCACCTGCACGCACACGCATATTTCTCTGCGCGCATGCGAGTTTGCATTCATGTGTTTGGAGAAAACGCTTGAAAGGGCTCCCCTTCAAATCAATCCCCACCTCAGCAGCATGGTGCCCGCATGTCCTTCTAGCATCTGAAAGAGGTGTGAGAATTCTCTTGAATCCTTAGGTAAAAATCACTTTCAAGCTCGCCATCCTATCTTTTTTATCTTTTGGGATCTGAGGAATCGGACTTGTGCGCAGCTGAGAAAAAGAGAATGCCAAAACGGCAAACTGCCCAGGGCACGTTTTCTATGAAAACAATAAATATTTGCGATAATTGTTTCTATCAACTAACATGCCGCAACATGACAGGCACACCCCAAAATCATAAATAAATGAAAATAATAATGTACAGCTTTACCCTGTGGCGTGACATCATTCTGTCAAAATCAAACACACCATCGAAAAAAAAAAACACAAAACACCTGAATGAAGGAATAACTTGTAACCTGTTAGCAAGAGTCGTCATACGTTTCAAATAGGTGGAATTGCATGAAGAGCTTGTGTGTCATCGTCGCATCCCCACAGGATAAGAGGAGGGTGTGAACAAGAGAGAGATGGCTAATTGGATGACCTTGTCGCGTGAACAAACACACCTTAAGCCACGTGAATGGCAAAAACCTTCATCGCTTTAATTTGAGCTTATCTGCGTTGTATTTCACCCTGGGCTCTGACACACTTGGAAGTGTGTTTACCTGAGCCAACACGTTGTTAAGGCTAAGAGGCCTTCTACTGTACAACAAATACACACACAGTGCCGCTTAGACGTTCCTACCCAGGGAGGCAGACTTTGCCCCCCAGTAGCACTGAGGAAAAAGTGTGGCTCCGCCCAGCATTTAACTTGCCCATTCCTATACTATATATACTGTAATATTTCATGCATCTTTTTCATTTTTTTTTTTTAAATGACACTTTTCTGAACAGGTCTTCTGGTCTCTGTGGGATAACAATGCCGAGTACATCACTCCACACCACTGGTACTTTACAATACACTTTAAAGCCTCTTCCTTTTAGACCACCGATGCGAAATACTTTACATTTATCCTAATTAATATTTATTTTAGACCCGTTTGTTGTGAAAGGGCATCAGAGAGATTGACAAGATTTTGTAGACAATGAGCTTTCGGGCTGATAAGGGAGCTTGTATCATCTGCATAAATTGATATTTTACTTTTAATATTGTTAACATGAAAGATTTCTATATTCTTATCTACTGTAACTTTAAAAGATAATATCTGGATAGCAATTATTTTTTTAAATATGGAGATTTAAAAAAAGTCACTGTCTTTGAAATATTCTACATGCTTGGTTGTTTGGATGTATAGGCCATCTACGTAATATGAGTTGATGAGGGAGAATGGGAGGCCGCGCAATAAGCCCCCACTTCTTTTAATGTCCTGACACACACAGTCGATGCACACAGCGTGACCCCAAAACCCCTTTTCACATACCACTTGACTAAAGTGGCCTAATTTTTCTTTAAGCGAGGTCTTCATTTGAGATCAGCCCTTCAATCATGTTTCTTTCCTTCTACTTTTCAATTCTTTTTACGATCTTTGATTGTTTCCCTATTGACCCTTACCTCATTTCTGTCTCTTTTATCACGGGTATTGTGATACGAAAAAGCAGCTCAGGAAAACAGAGCAAGGCCAAGAATTAATATTCTGTGGCCGTTTGCAATTGCACTACAGTGCGCAACACCCAAAAGTAACAGTGGTGGAGCAACAAGATATTGACTGACAGCAGCAACTCTTTTGACAATACTGACTTTCATTAAAAAAAAACAAAAAAAAAAACATCGGAGTCCTTACATTGCTCATGTCAATCTGCTCAACGCTCGCTTTGATTTGCTAGAGGAGTCTCCAAGCAGACCACCTTTTAACCTCGGCGCTGGCGTGTGTCGGACTAACCCAGGAGTCGCCTGGCGCTTGCAGCGGCCTGCCGGCTAATTAGACCCTCCGCATGGGTCTGATAAGAAGAAGCTCACCAGCGATAAAAGATTGACCCGGGCCTACTGAGTAGACAAATGAGAAAGCGATAGAAGACGCCTCAAAAGAAAGATGGCCGCTTGCCCACTGGTGGGAAGGGGCCACGCGGGGCTGTAGGCAACGCAAGAACTTGGTAAAGGGGTTCAAGGCAACTGGAGTCTGGTGTCACGCAAACAAGGAAAATGGAGGAAAGTCAGCATAGTAAAACTTTGGGAAATATGGCGACAGTCACATGACATCCACTTGGGACGTCACAGCGACTACGTTAAGACGTGGAAGTCATTTTCTCATTGACCCTTTGTACACATTTACACATTTTACCCAAGGCATTTTATACTGGAGAAATAAAACCCATTTCTGTTTTATAATACGAACAGAGCACTGCCACAAACAGAAACAGCTGTATCTGTTGTGAAATGGGCTATATAAATAAAGTTGTATTGTATTAAGCATTATTCACAAGACAAGCTTTAGAGGTTGAGTTTGGATAAGGTATTTCCCCAGTGGTGAAATTTGTGTGTGTTTTTTTTTTTTTTTTAATTTTTATACCTCATAAAGGTGACTTATCTGTTTTTGTCTGTGTGCATGAAAAAGTCCCAGTCAGGATTTATACTTCAACATGTGTCATATTGCTGCAGAGTGGAGGACTTACTTGAGCAGAATCCCTGCAAGCCATATGAAGATCGCCATGACAGAAAGATTTAAAACTGTTCTTCACTTTGGAGCCCTTTGTCTGTCGTGTAGCCTGCAGATAGAAGCAGAAAGGACGTTAGCCTGAACATCTTCTGTGTGTGCGTGTGTGCAGTATGTGTGTGTGCTTGCATAGCACTCATGAACCTTTTTGGGACAGTTTGCACAGTCACGTAATGGGGACCATCAGCAGTTTGCTGACACCCCCAAAAAAATCAAGGGAAGCCATGAGTGCTGATTAGGCAACATCAGGGCTAAGACACCATCCACCCGAGGTTCATTGAGTTTGCTAACTAACATGACCCAAAGTGGATTTCTTTTTTGCCCATATATGACATGTATCGTTTTTTTTTCGGACAGTCCGAACAACTAAATTCAGATTATTTTTTACATCTGGTTGTGATCGATTCAATGCCCTGTTTATGGACTGCCATCCTGTTTTCCATCATTTCCATCCAACGGACTCCAACTGTTGCATCGCTATAGCTACCAGCATTCCAAGTTTGGGCATTATTACAGTCTAAACAGTGGCTCCTGCCAATGATTTTCAGAGACTAATACGTTTGTCTTTATCAAGCGATTTTAACAGTTGGAGTGTAGAGCTTGACCTTAAAATCTGGTCAAATCTTTATTAGTATTTTATTCCGGAATGCAGAACATAAAGCACCCTAATGGAAAGCCATTACAAAAGATGATATTACATTCTACAGATTAAGTGTTGCCTGGAAGAAGAATTAAACAGCATATTGAATATATTCAGATTTCATTCATTCCTAATAAACTTTTACGTTTTCGACCTCTCCCCTTCCCAACGCGCTCCTGCATAAATCCAAGCATGTTGTTATCCATTTCCGACAACGGCCTACACTTTTCACATCAGTAACACATACAATCGCTGATAAAGACGTAAACAAAATAAATGAATACATAAATAATTATACACATTAGGTACGCAGATATTTGAAATTGGGGGTAAAAAAAAAAAATGATATCGTGAATTTACAATTCAGATGTGTTTCCTTAGGGATGCCCATTTAAGATGCATTTGTTGTCTTTGTTCACCATCGCCATTCAACGTCATTAGGTACGGCACGTAATGCTCAGTGGCGGAGGGAGAGCTCATGTTTATCATCATTTACTTGGCAAAGTCGTTAGTGGGGGGGGGGGGGGGGGGGGCTTACTGGTCGACTTGCTCGCCAAACAGACTTTGTGCATTAGCATCGCCACCGTGTTGCACCCTGCTCTGCGTGTTATCCATCACGCCACTTTTACATGGTAAACTCCAGGCGAGTAGAGAGAGCCATTAGCAGGCATGCTTGCGCTCGGCTGCTGCATTGATGAGCGGAGAAGTTTGTGCATGGGTGTGGGGAGCTTTACTACTTGCCAATTGTAATCCGATAAACATGTCATTTAACACATACCGGTATACACATATATATGTATATGCCTATCGGAGATGCTTACACAAATCAAGAAAGTCAGGCTTGTCATGTCGGTTCACAAAGTCCACACTGAGCGGATCTAGCCAGCCTGCTGTGAAGCATGATGACAGTCATTTTCTAAGGTTTTGAGTAGACATCAACAGTGAACATTATCGGCATGTCTATGGGGGAGGCCACGCAAAATCATCCATCATGTTTTGTGGAATAAAAAGATGAAAAATGACATCCATCTATCCGAGCATTTTGTATACTGCTTATGCTGTTCTGGATCACGGAGAAGCTCAACCTTCTCCAAGTGGCCTGCAACAATTGCCTGTCAATCACTTTGATTGAGTTGCAATTGATCAAATACAGGAAGAAGAAAAAGTGAGGCAGATATGCTCACCGCTAGTTCAATGTGCATTACAACATTTCTCTTAAATTATTTCTAGTTCTGTAAATCCTTTACAATACCAATTTTATATTAAATACAGAGTGGCTATTTAGATGCAAAATGCATCTGTATAGATAATGTTCCATATAATCCTTTTTTTAAATTGTTTTGGGGGTAATGTCCTGAGTGACTGTCTGTTCTTTTTTTTTTGCTCTATGGCACAGACAAAAGAGGGAGTTTGAAAAACTGAATTTTTACATTGAAGAAACATACGCCTATTCTTTTTAATCTTGGCTGAGATAACAATAATTAGCCCAATGGGATACTTTTGTGCATGTTTTAGGGGTGTAAAATAATTAAATGTATGCTATTTTGACAACACAGATGCTCTCGCTTATATATTTTATCAACAAATTCACAAAGATTGATCTGTTTTCATAAGTGGGAAAAAAGGCAAAACAGCACATCTGGTTATTTTGATTTATGATGATGGAGGTTAACAAGCTCGATCCATACAAAAGTCTGCAGTCTAACATTTGGCCGGAAGCACGTGCGATGAAAGTCAACTCTTTTCACAATTTTGGCTTCTCACTGCGGCACGCTGCAAATACTTTGTGGCTCGATATAATGGGGAGACTCATCTGACATGGCAGTGCACGTTCAATAGGAAGCCCCACCCCCTATGCTACTTTTCACATTGCATCTGTTCATAATTAAATCGGACATATAACACTATCATATCAATGCAATTCCATATTATTTCATTCCCTTCATCAAAGGGCTATAATTTAGGCAAGCCCATTTATCATTATGGGCCATGGGAATTAATGTGAACTGCATCTCTTAACATGCAATATTTGTGGTACCCACTGATTATGTCATTCATTAAACTGCAATTTAATTTCCTTCCCAAATCATAAGCTTTGAAAACCATATGAATTTTACTATTCTGTTATAATTATAAAAGAGACTTTTTTTCCCCCTGACAAACATAATTGGTAGCATAAAGCTGGTCACAAGGCTACAGTTATTCCTTATTAGCTTTGTATGACATTTAAGTGAAGGTTTGATATGATATGAATTAAGCAGTAAATGGTACAAAATATCCACCCATTGATTTTCTATAGCCTTCTCAGGGTCGTGGGTGAATAGGGCTTATCTTCACCACCTTCAATTAGCTTGACATGCATGTGTTTGGAGGAGGTCGGAATACCTGGACAAAATCCAGGCAATCCATTGCAAGAAGCTGCAAATACCGCACAGAGATGTTCCAGTGGATTACAAAACTGGCCAATCACAGATTGGTGATGTGTCACGAATTTTTTTGTGACACACTCAATCTCACGCACAGTGCAGCACGCAGTGCCCACATGTTCATTGTTTTCTCGGGCGGATAATTGAACGCCGGTTATCACCAAAAGTTAAAATGAAGGACTTGGAGAGCCTTTGAGATACATCAAGTGTAAATTTACTGTATGTAATGGTGAGTTACTATGTGGACGGCAGCATCGCTAGGCCTGAAAACCACCGCCAAACAGCTCCTATACTTTTAATTGATTACCACTGTAAATTGTAAATGAAGTAAATTTCTAAGGAGCGTTTTTAAGTCATCTTTAATTTCATAGTATTCATTTATGTTAAAAAAAAGGCACTCAAGGGTTGAGGGACGAACCCACAAACTTGAGGTTGGGAGCCATGCCACTCCTATACTACATATCGTCTCTGTCCTGTGAATATATGTCCAATTTTTTATATATTTTTTTAATTTTCACAATGCGATGTGTAATGCGGAAACCTCATTCACGTAAAAATAAAAAAACAAAATGAAAGGTTTTTCACAGGACAGCAATGATATGATCTCTTTTACTGTTATTTGTTTTTAACCCTTTATTGTAGCACAGTCCCCTGAAATGTAAAGTGCGTTATAAATTAAATGTAGTATTCTTATTATTATTAGAGCGTAGATTGATTTTTGCGGGAAAGTGTTGTTACAACTATTCTATTTTTTATAGTTTGCACAATTTTTTGGTTTCCATTGCTCTTGCGCTCTCTCAATATGTGTTTGAATGTGTTTGTATAGTTTTTTTTAAAATTCATGTCTAAAGATCTTCAAAAAACGAAGTGCCGTAAATGCTATAAAAACATGCCTCGGGTGTATTTATATTGGGAATTTTTTTATTGTGGATTTTATTGTGTGTGGGGGGGAGGGGTTCTGGAACATAATCCCTGTGATGGGATTACTATATGTTTTTTCTTGGAATATGGGAAGAAATCTAAGAAACTATGGGAAAAACTTGCTAACTCTGAACAGGAAGGCCGCAATCCAGATTCAAAACTAGGAGCTCTCGACTGTAAACCATGCTGCTAGTCCACTGTCCTGCTCGGGTTTGATCTTATTTCCGAAATTGGGTTTTGAATGGAGAGAACCATTACAGATTGTATTCCACATTGGAGGTTCCACTTTAGAAAACTTTTTGGAATCTCAGCTTCACTTGTGAATTTCTCACCTCAGTGTGTTATCGTTTCACAAACCGCACCCCCCTTTCTCTCTCTCTCGTTCACATCTGGCCCGCCGCACTGCTTCTCCCACAGTGGGTAATGTGAACGGACTTAGTCTCCCGGGTGTCGAGGCCCCCCTCTCAAGCCTCGCAGGCAAATGTGTGGCGGCCGCTCGGATGGGAGCAGCACACGCCGAGTCGGCGGCAGTCTGTGGGGGCAAAGAACACAACGAAGTGAAAGGATGATGACGGGTTCGGTCTTGGACTCGGAGGATGAAATCGCCCGCCGCATGCAGAGCGCAGCCGAGCAGGAAGTGGGCCGCCCGGCCAAGGCAGAGTGTTCTTGACAGTGCTTTGTTTTGAATCCGCAAGGACTTGACATATGCCTCAAATCATTTGCTCTCACCACGCCGCGGATCCACGCTCCTCGGTGATCGGAGACAGGGCCCTGCTGTCGACTGTGTGTCACCGCATGTGTGCCACATGTACCACGAATGTGTGTGTATGCCTGTGTGAGCGCTCGGGTGTTTACTGTGTAAGTGCGTGTTTTGGCTCGACTGGAAAAGTAAACAGAAACATCCGACAGTGCTGTTGCTGGCTTGACTGCTTTTATGTCTTTATTCGACATCCTTTCAGGATAAAACGGTAAACTTAAGTTGGTATGCCCAAAATGTCTAACCTCCAACCCTTTTCTGTCTAGGGTCTAGGGTTAGGGTTCTTGTTTAAAGGGATCATCCGGCTGGGATGGCCCATTTTTGGCGGATGTGCTGGATTTTACAAAGTCCAACTTTGAAATTTTGCCAAGCTAAGCTCCCGGCATGTCGCACAGCTGCCTATCTGAAATCGACGTTCTCAAAGTCCCACTACTAGTGCACGAGAGGCGCGCGCCCGCGTTGCGGAGCCCGTATTATGATGTGCCGATCATTTGCATTTTGGTTGAAGTGGACAAGAGTAGGAATAAAGCTTTGTTCGACTGCAGGTAGCCATTAGCTGCCCACAGCTAACAGGTTAAGACCACTGCCGCTGTCAGGGTAGCAATTAGCGTTCGGCCACTGATACAGCCACTGCGGGTGGCTGCTGGAGGCCACCACCGGCTGTTCAGGAAAATTCATATATTTTCACGAAATGCCTGATGGCCACCCCGCCCCTCGCTACGCTCAATGAAAGTGCTACAACATCAATAGAAAGTGTTTCACTGCCAAGAAATATTGCCATGAGGGGGGTTTACTATCTCTATTTTTTTTCTTTAAGGTCAGTGCCTACAAAATGAGCAGGTCCAGTATGTGTATCAAGATACATTTGTTGGTTTTAGCATTGAGTGGATCAGTACAGAAATATCGATACTCTGACACCAGCCATTCGGATACTGGAATCCATTATCATTATAAAAATGACTTTGACTTAGAAAAAAGGTCATTTATTAGTACAATACTTTTCAATTTTGTGGACACTTAAAAATTTAACAATATTTTATAGTACAATTGTGCACCACTGTCTTAAGTCAACATCATTTATAGTCTAATGTCTGATTTAACCACCTGATTGAGGAAATAGTACTTGGGACACCAGATTCACATGCTGACATGACAGCTCGGATGCAGATTTACATTTTACATATTTCTATTGTGTTTTATGGATTTTGTGAACAAGTGGTTTGGAATCTTACTTTACATGACAACAACCAATTATTGGTATCAACATCTGAATTGATAGCTATTGATACATAACTGCACAAATTATGCATATAAATGAGACATTTTTTATTTCCGCACAACGTCTTGCAGAATTTAGTGTTGTCTCCTCTAAAAAGCTCCCATGTCAATTAGGCTGCCGCTGTCATCAAATCGTACCTGGGTGCTGCACTGCATAATAAATGGCATGTATTGCCTTAGAGCACAGTGCTAATTAACAGTGTCCCCTAACTCCTCTACCTAATTGTCCACGTGCAGCTGATCAGGCCTTTCATTCTTTTTTTTTTTTTAACAAGGCACTTACTAAGATCATTGATTTGAGAAATGATCCAGTGGACAGTACGAACACGAGATTTGACTGGGTAGTCATTTAATAGCATTTGGGGGATGGTCCGCGGGCAGCGCTAATTGTAACTAATTTACTGTGAAGCCTGTCCCAAGCTACATTTGATGGGAGTGTAATCATAATGGCTTTTTATGTCTGCTCCTTATTGATGTGATGGATAGAAGAGGAAGGAGGCAAATAGAGGATGTAAAAGACAAGTGACATTAAGAGCCCAGATTTATCATTTTTTAAATAATTGGATTGCAATTTGAGGAATGTGTTTCAAGATAAATTGTATATAAAAAAATCTGCCTTTACAAAGACATGAGTCAGTTTTGATTAGCAGAGAGGTATTGATTTAACAAGATTTGTCATACTGAGATGTATTTATAATATGCTTCATACAATCTGTTATGACTGGTTGTTTACGTGTATTAGTTGCTCTGCAGATGTGATGGTCCTTTTATTCATATAGGCCTGACATCTTACAGTTTAAAAGTTTGAGTTAAACACTGACACATTGTCAGTACGTTAAACCTTCTTTGAGTGAGGATGCAAACTCTCTTCCAGTCCTGATATCTGTTGTTACTTTGTATTTTTGTTTTACTTTATTGTGAGGGCTGGGGGGTGGGGGGGGGGGGGGGGTGTCAGAAAATCTGGTGTGTAGGTGACAGTTCTTGTTCAGACGAGTTGCACAACTTGCTCGGTATGTAAATATGTGCTAGCTTGCAATGCAAATGTCAACATATGCTCTTTCAATGCTATTAAACCTAAATAGGCTTACCTCCACTTACTTCCACATCCACTTGCTGTGACAATCTGATGAGCCACCAGGAAAAACAACATTACACAAATAAAGTACTTGCCCCCCAAAATGCCCTTTACTTAATGAATTCATAGGTAATCCTCACATGCGGTGTGAACGGCCTTCCGGTTGGATACCAATTCAGAAGATATCAATCTTCTCTCTGCCCGTGTCATCAGCTTTAAGGCTGTCTAATGACTCGGAACGAAGGCACCGCTCGTTTCTTAATGTTGGCCTACTGGGAACCATCCTCTCACACCAGGTTGTCCACTCATCAGTTCCAAAGGACAACCTTTCCTCCCTCTATTCAAAACATCATTACATTATAATCTCTTTTGTCTATTTGATCAGAAATAAAGGTACAGTCAGAGTCCATTTCATCCCCCCAAGGTACAATCGACACTAAAAGAACTCTAACCGAATCCCCAGATCAATTTACTTCATGTTATGTGTAAAAATGTTTTGAAATTCAAACACCTCGGAAGTCAACCTGAGTCCTGGCAAGGATGATGAATTTGACATTGCTCACATGCTAGGAACCATCAATTTCCCTTTTAACTTTGGCCTTGTACAACCCCCCCTTTAAAAAAAAAAAGCCTACCCTGCAGGTGAACTACTCACCTCTACATTACCTCTGGCCTTGCCCAAACCCACCACCAAACCCTTTCTGCCCATCCCCCTAATCAGCGCAGCAGCTCTTTTCCAGAGCACATTATTCCATTGAAACTTCAATCCTATTTACGGCCAATTCGTCCCCTTGGCCGCCTAGGGCTACCACACTATTCATCTAGTGAACTTCATGTCACTCAATCCTTTCATAAAAAGCCTGCATTGGGAGATGTGTGTGCGTGCTGGAGGTTTTGTGTGTTTAATTGGGCATGCTATCTATTGATGAAATGTATGCACAGTATGTTATTTAAGAGAATAGGTCTAACTTCTACATATTGGAATATAGTAAATGTTACATACAGTAGTGTTTGGACAGGTTCTTTCTCCATTGGCTTTAAAGACGACTAAACTGGGTCACATGAGAGTAAATCTAGCCTATCAACATCTTTGAGGGCAATTCTATGTATGCTGCAAAATCAGCGGAAAAGAAAGGAAGCAGCATAAGCGCTATGCTCATCGCTGTCCTGTTCTCTCCTTTTTTGTTGCTATTGTTGTCTTTAACGTGGCACCTCACAACAATTAGTCTGGAGGAAGCTCCTAATGGGCCACCGCAGCGACGTTGCAAAGCGAGGCTCTTTGGGCGTGCCGGAGTCAAGGGGCGAGGGCGATGCAGTCAGACAAGGCTGAGATGAGGGATAATGTGAGATAGATTGACAAGATGGAGAAGGCATTAGGCAAATGGTGTCATTAAAAAGTAGCAGCTACCTGAGCTCGCCTTTATGCGGCGCCCGATGAGAGAAGGGAGGGGAAAGAGGCAGCTTGACGCCCCCAAGCTTTGCTGCTCTGTTAATTTTGATCTTGGAGCACTTCTTCCCCTTCTCATTCTCATCCAGCATGCACTTGGCCTTCAGGCACACTGGCAAGACCAAAGGCAGAGAGCTGCTTTAGGGCTCTTTGATGGTGTGTAATTGCGTGGCGCTTAAGCCGGTGAAACATGGAGATCAAGAACGCATGAAACTGTTTAAACAAACAACTATAGATCTCGTATAGGATTGGACAACTCAACTGCAAAGTTCCTACATTGCATGACATGCAAAGTTCTCACATTTTGGGGGATATATTATTGCCTTTTAGAGATACGATACTGGAGATACGACACACACTCTCTCTGCCTAACTCCCTCCCTCCCTGCCTTCATTTCCCGGAGACTAAACCAAACCATTACCTAGTTTGACCCTAACTCTCGCTTATCCTTAACTTAACCCTATCCTCAACCACTGACCCTAAAAAGCATTTTGAACTTGGCTTGGGAGTTTTCATCACGGCTTTTGTCCCCACTTCTACAAGCTTTTCACCAACTGCCAATTAGAGGTGTCAAAATTAATCGACAACTAATTGCAGATCAAATTAATTAAATTTAATAGAGCCGTTGTATAACTTAAACTTGTTCAACTCCTCTGACTTCAGCCTCAACGTAGTAATTATCTAATTTCAGAGACAGATTATTCTTTGTGTTTAATCAAAATAAGACATCTGCAAACATCTGCTTTTAGAAAACAATGACCGAACCAGTAAGTGAATCAGTTTAAAAAAAGATTGATGAGTATGATGTTGCTTAATTGTTGTTGTTTTCTCACCAAGCAGTGCCAAATAAACAACAATACTTTATGAACAGTAATTTGGGAAAAAATGTTCTGTAACATACTTTAATAGAATTTAAAATTTCATCCGATTATTCAAATAATCGATGGAATAATCAATTCTAAAAATATTCGATAAAATAGTTTTTAAGCCCTCATATACATAGAACACAACATAAACTCACCAGATGCTTTATTAGTAGATACAAGAGCTGCTAAAAGTGGCACAATTTGGGAATCAAACTAAATCACCCAGAGAAATAAGACTCTAATGTCATTGGAGATGCACCCACATGCCACATACACACAGCTTAGAAGCCTTATAGTTGTAAAGCTTAACAACGGTAACAAAAGCCTGACGTGCTATTGGCCGAGCAGAAAATGGGGCGGAATGAGGGCTGGTTTGCATCAAGACCGGGAAAGCCCCTAAAAACAAACTTATTTCAGCAAGACAATAAATAGAGAGTGCCATGTAATTCTTGATCCTGTGGGTATAGTCACTTATAGACACAAAATGTCGCATTTACAAGCACGAGAGGCCAAAGCACCAGCATCTATATACAGACTATGTACAACACAAACTGTTTCGGGTCACAAATTACATTCCAAGAGTAAGCCGATGCAAAGCAAAATGGTTTCAATGTCCCCCCATAGTGATTGTCAACAATTCGCTAGTTCCCAGGTGAAATAGACCAGTAATGAAATAAAAGAAGAAAAAAAACAAATGTCTTTGCACGTGTTGCAAATCCATAAACCTATGTAATCTGCTTGGCGGGAGAAATGGAAAGCAGTTGAGACCTCACTTTCTCAGCGTTCCACCATTATGTAAATTGAAGCCAATCTAAGCGCCGCCATGAAGAAGCTTTGTAATAGAGCGTTGATTAGCTAGGCGGTTTTGAATCAGCCATAAAAAGAGTCATATAAATGGATACATTGAGCGCGGCATCATTTTAACCAGTGAACTTAATTTGACTTTGAAGCCACACTGGGTTTTATGAACATTACGGTAACCATCAATGTTAAGTGAATTTTTATTTCTTATTTTATTTTTCCCCCATCTTTGATGGTGTTATTAGATTGAACGCAATTCCGGCAATGTGTGTTACTTTAACATTATCTTATGACCGTACACTCACTGGCCACAAAATTCACAACACCTGCCCAATCTAACGTGAGTTAAACAAAGACCTGCTTTTGTAAAATCTAACTTTAGAAAGACAAAGGCTCAGTTTTGATTCGATTGTTTTTTGTGGTCGAGGCCGTTTGCAGAACCGAGCGTGTTACTGTCACTCTTCAGTATTCACATAATCATGAATCAATCCTAAGTAACATTGGTCAGATGTCACAGGTTCCACAAAATTAATCCCCAGAACTGATTGCTCCAGATGCTCGGATGAGAGGTGAAGTATCTTCTAAGACAAGTAGGACAGTCCAGTTGCGAACAATTAAATGCCCTGAGAAAGAATGGCTATTGAAATATGGTTTGGTGATACGCAATTAATATTAGAGAACATGGGTGGTGACCAACCTCGCTTTTGCTTATATGCTTGGGATAGTCTAAGAAAAAAAAAGATTTTTCTTGAAAAAACACTTTTTTCCACGTTGACATCCAGTATGACTATATATATATATATATATATATATTTTTTTTTTAATGAAGAGTATTGCATGTACATTGACTCTAAATTTCTTTTAAACACCCAGTTAAAATGTAATATAAATGTCATGCCTTTGTATCATTTTCCACAGTATTTTGATATGTTGCATTATTGCTCCAGAAACCGTAAAAGTGATTCAATGTGGTGCCGGTACATGCATATTTAGCGACATTCCTCTTTTACCCTCACAAAATGGCAAACCTTTTGTATTGTTAGTTGTACAAAAGCAATTGGCATGAACGGTGCATATATGCAGGACACCTTGATGTGCTATTTTATTTCCACTCTATTTGTGATTAGCTCTGCTTTTTATTGGTGTTTTTGATGGTTTTTAGAACATGCTATTTAATGTTATTGATAGAATAAATGAGCCAGAGGAAGGCACTGTTGTACACTTCACTCCATTCTGTCCTTCCATCGTCCCTTCCCTGCCCCCACCCCCACACACCCACCATTCAACTCTTCCTCACTCGGCCTCTCTCGCAATCCTTCACTTTGTGCTGCTCGCTACAGCAATTATCACCCGCCTCACTTTGCTGTGACCTCTGAGATGATTAAGTGAGATTACCTGTACAGAGGCGTGCTGAGAGCGTTTGACTCTGCGTGCGTGCGTATGTGTGTGTGTGTGTGTGTGTGTGTGTACGAGAGGCAGAAGCTACAGTTATCGTTAGCCAGAGGGCAGGTTCACCCCTTCCACGACTGCATGGCTAGTTGCCTGCTTATGGAAAGTAATGTTGAATATAATTTTGCAGGACTTCATAGGTAAGTCAATGCATCATTTTCATACTAATCATAATAATCATTTTCATAGTAATCATAATAATCACCTTAATTATATTTGATAATTTTATTTATCGGTGCCTCTCAAGGACATACAGTAGTACATATCCAAAAACAAACTAAATTAAATTCTTTGTGTCACTCAAAACTGGGCATGGTCATCTTTTTGAAGGCAGATTTTTTTTTGTGTTAAATATAGCTCTGGTATTAAATTGAGCATCATAATTACGACATGAAAACAGAACAATAACTGATTAGAAAGTCACTTGAAACTCACATTGATGTTGGACACAAATAGTGGGCTGTTTTTGTTGAGTGTTTTGTATGATGTGTCTCACAAATCCTTCGCCATAAGAAAAATGATAAGTTTGCAACCGCAATGTAGTTCACAAAGATGCTAACAGTTAACCTAGCCTTCTATTTCTGCTTTTGCCACCAATCTTTCATCTTTTTTCTATTGTCCAAAAGTCTGATGTCTGGATATCCTGTGGCACTGTGTTGCATCTCACAGGTCAGTCCATACTACGACAGACATCTGGTTCAGGGGACGAGGCTTACAATCATTAACCTATATGTGTGTTATGCTTTAGTGGTCATCTTGAGTACATCATCAAGTTTGTAACATTTTTAATATACTATAGGTTAAGATGTTAAAAATTGGTATGGGGGTACCCCGTTGAAGATTGTGTAAGTGTACCTAATAATGTGACCTGTGAGTGTGAACAAAGTTTTCATACAGCCCAATTTAAGAAACCTGTGCAATTACTTGTGTGACTGTTAGTCCCTCATTAGGCGTACTGTTTCTTAACACCACCTCCGGGTGGAAAATCCACTAATGAGGACACTGCATAGTGCGGGGCCCGCCCATACTCGTCTCTGTCCTTAATTAAGCAGCGTGACTCTCCTCAAGCCAAAGGCAGACAGAGTTGGAAGAAAAAAACAAAAAGAAACATCCACACCCAAGTGAAGACAATGCACTTATTCATCGTGTTTGGAAAGAAGCGTCTGTTTGTTCATTATGCTGTGTGCCTCGTGATAATTATATTTTTGTTAGAGGTTGGATGAAAGCAGCTGTAGGCTCCTGTGCTTGGTGTGCATTGTGTCATTATATGTAAAGGCTTAATAAGCGGCATAATGACTGAAGCACTTGCCATTTACCGTACATTGCCTATGTAACCAACACAGACATTTGTATTGACATTTTTTTTTTTTTTTTTTCAGGGAAATGTTCACAGGCGATCATAATGAACAAAACATAGTGATGAAAACATTTTAAGATTCAGATGAATGATTTTTTTGGTGGTTTAAAATTATACTAACATACAGTGGAACTGCCAGTCTACCACGAAGCTTAATCTCATTTTATGGTAAACTATGCTTCAAAAGTGAAAAAAAAGCCGAGTTCAAACAAGTTCAAAAGTGTGATCACCTGAGACTTAAAATGGAAGTCAACCTCAAACATTTTCTTGACAAGAATATGTTCTATGCAGGCCCACTAGTCGGAACATGGCATTCTGATTCATATTGTGTTTATGAGTTCAGCAGTAAAATCGCAGGGGCTGGTCATTTTGTCACTTGCTGTCGACTGAAAATGACATCACAGTCGCTCAGGTAACAACCGATCATGACTCAGCTTCAGAAAACAGGTGAGCCGTGATTGGTCGTTACCTGAGCCCTTAGCAACTGCGATGCCATATTCAGTCGAGAAGTGACAAAATGGCCACCCCCTGAGACGGCTAAAAACGGGTGGATTTTGCTGCTTAGAGTGGAATTCAACCCAAACATATTTTTTTTACAGAATATGTTCTATGCAGGCCCACTAGTTTGGTTGACTTCCACTTTAACTCATATTCCACTAAATGATCAAATGTCTTTTCTTTTTCTTTCTTTGGTTTTTATTTTGTCAGATGTCACGAAACTAAATCAAACGTGACATTAAATGATCATTAATTTGTATGTTAGGACAATTCTTGCATTCAATCATGTGTTCCTAATAATATGGCCAACACCCCTTTACCAGCATGACAAATCAAGACATTACAATCCATGATTTGTGAGTGACTTCACTGAAGCATAGCTGTTAAACCGTTGCAAGAAATAGTAGCTCATCCTCAATAATAAGCATTCATTATGAGGAGAAGAGGCTGTCTCATGACAACATTATATCCGACCTACATAAAATGGTTAATTGGTCATTACAAGCAAATGGACACCTCCAGGAGCATCCAGACAGGCTTGCAGGGCCTACATTTCCCATGAACACCTGCGGCTATTGTGCACAATTTCAAAATAATCCCTCAAAGATTGACCAATCCCTGCGGCCATTGAAATCTCCTCCCAATCAGGCTGAGTGTGACTACTAATTGGAGCAAAGGCGAGATCCACGAGAGCCTCATACTTGAGTTCACTCTCCTCTTTAATCTCTAAGGGATGCATTAAGCTAAATGTCAGCCGGCCATGTACAATTACACCCTTTCCGTAGCCGTCAAGTTCCAATGATCCGTTTTGGCAAAATAACACAAACATTGTTGAAGTGTCTATCTAGGACTCAAGTCGCTTTTCTGTCTACTTTTGCTCCTCTCTGTCCAAGTTTCTCTGTAGTGAAATACAGAGGAATTTAAATCAGAAATTAAATAACAGGCAAAATTGTTTAATATACAAACATGGATCAAGTCACATTTGGGACTTTAAAGACATTCTTTTTTTCTGAATTTATACTTTTTGTACAAGCATCTTGGATGTTTATTGTTGTGTGATGTTCACTGTCCCTCCATGAAGTCTGCATGCTCATTGCTCAGCAGTTGCATGCCTAAGCAACATTGTGTGTGCGTGTGTGTGTAAACCTTTACTCATCCAGCCCGCGTTTGCATTTCAGCCAAAAGTATCAGAGCACATTTGTGCGCTCCGATGAAGCGGATCATTCCCCACCACGCAGCAGAGAAGCGTAATACACTTTGCGATTGGCGCTCATGCTGGGAATCGAATGGGGAGAGAAATGTCATTGCAGTAATGGGGCCATGCCGAGTAAGTGACTATAACCTGAGATCAACTTCACATTAGGGCGCGCCCTGTGGGTACTTTAACAATGAGAGACAATGAGCTGATGGCGAAAAAATGTGTCACAGTGAGACAATGAGCGCTAAGGTGACAGATGCGCAAATCACTCTGTGCATTTTGACCAAATACCCTTTATGGATGTTCCTGCCCCTTTCTCCGTTTCCCCGTGTCTCTCTCACTTCTCCTCAAGTCATATTCATACTTGTCATACTTGTATGCTCTGTCATAAATCAGTCGAATCTACCTTTTTCACGCAAGCAGGAAGTTGCCACGGGTAAACCCTAAACTGGTTGCCAGCCAGCCAGCCACACATTGTACATGACTGTTTGACTATTTTAAGTTTTATTGGATCAACTTTATCCTCCCAGCTCTACTACAGGACAAACTTTCTCAGCTCACCATGGCCGACTCCCTCTGCAGGTGGTACCCTCTGACATACCAGAAGCAACAAGTGCGGGAAGGAATACTGTCTCGGACACAAGGACCATAGTGAAAGTTTAGTTGGAATCACCGACGGACGTTTGAAATTAGAGACGGACCGGCCTATAGTATATACTATTTTTGACCAATAACGGACGCTCAACTTGTAGTAAAATGCCCATATACACATATACAGAGGTGTAACGGTTCACAAAAGTCACGGTTCGGTACGTACCTCGGTATGGGGGGGTCACGGTTCAGGGCGGGTTCGGTACAGCAAAAAGTTTCAAATGCATAAGTAATGATAATATAATAATACTACTAATAATAATAATTAAACACAGGAAACCCCCCTTTCTTGTATGGATAGAATAAGGTTGCAGATAAGGTCAGGTAGCACTTGCCCACTAGTAACTTTTAACTTTGTTCTAAGAGTTAGGGCGCAGCAGAGGACAGCTCATGCTCCACCACGGCTCTTGTGCGATTGTATATGACAAGGAGCGGTCTTGCTGATATGCGCCTGGGATGGAACATTGTAACGGGACTCTAGCATGTTTAATAAATGTTTGAAGCCCGGCTCCTAGACTAAAGCATATGGCCGCATAGATGTCGTTATGTATATGCCGATTGTTTCAGTAATTACGAATATCGTTGGCTCTGACTGCTTTCACTTCTCCAGGCTGCTTAAAAGTAGCGGGGATAAGTTGACTGATTATGCTATATATACACTGTACAATACACTATAAAAACGGCTGATTTACAGTATATAGTGGAGACGGCTCCATGCTTTCACCCGCACTCATTTGGTCTTAAGCGTTGACTCCCCCAACCGCCCCCCCCCCCCCCCCCCCCCCCCCCATATCAGACGTATTCGTCGTATGACTGCGTGCACCGAACTGTGAATCCAGTACCGAGACGGTTTGGGACGAATACACGCCCAATATAACATTAAGAGTCAATGTATATATACCCATACATATACATATATATATATATATATATATATATATATATATATACACAGTATACACAAACACACACACTGGGAGGGCAAGCCCAAGCAAACAGTCACCCTCACCTTTGGCTTGTTATAAAAACTCGACAAAAGAACACATAATGCATTTCACAATTGTTTAATTAGACTGCATTAATTAAATATTCGTTCTCCCTTTCTATTGCTTCCTCTCCTGCTTTCTTTTGGTGATAGATCTGCAGCGTGACCCCAGTTAATTGAAACCCAGGAGACTCTTCTTGCATAAAATCAGATTTATCTATCCATAAAGGGATTTCGTTAAAAATAGTCCAAATCCAGTGGCTCACAACTAAGAGCCTGCAGCTACCGAGGCGAGCTTGGCTCCAACCTCTTCTGCCCTCTCACAGTCGCCACGGTGAAGCAAAAGCTGCCTTCTGCTAACTAGCTGGGGACCCATTAATTAATTGCAGGAAAACACAGACATTATATCTTTGGGGCAAATATCCCCCTCCCCCACATTAACCTCAGAAAAGATGGAAATGCGTGTGTGTCTCTTGTCCCTCATCCACAGTTCTTCCGAATTGTCTTAAATGTCCTTCAGACGATAATAGGAAAGTAATGATGGACCATAGTGATAATGACAAAACATACATCAGACAAAATACTGTGATTCTATGAGACAGGGCGCATTAATTGCAAACACAGTAGTACAGTAAATATAAGGGCCATTAACTCATTCACTGCCAGACATTTTCAGACCCTCTTTTACCGTAACGTTTGAATAAATTTGAAAAAAAAATGTAAAAAAATTCCCGGGATTGAATGACTGGACTGTGAAAAAACAAATAAATATGTCAATGGCAGTGAATGTATTAAAAAAAAAAAAAAAACCTGTACTAAAAAATAAAGTTGGACGGTTACGAGAATAAAGTTGCTGTTATAAGGGCATAGGTGCTGTACATTACCAGCAAAAAAATCACTGTGAAAAAAAAGGGTAGCCACAATCATGTGAACATTGCCAGCCTGGATCGTATTTTGAGGCTCCCCATACAAAATGCTGCATTGTAGCACTTCTTTTTTCAATCCACAAAAAAGTAGTGTCAATCAAGGAACACACAGGTTGCTTCAGAAATAGGACATGAGCGTTAATCATGTGGAAAGTGTGGCTATATTTAAAGCGGAAGTCAACCCAAACATATTTTTTTCAAGAATATGTTCCCAGCAGGCCCACTAGTTGAAACATTCTGATAAATATTGCGTTTGTGGAATAAGTGTTAATCCACTCGTTTTTAGCCATCTCTTGGGGCGGCCATTTTGTCTTCTGCCGACTGAAAATGACATCACAACTGCTCACAAAAGACGGATCACTGCTGACCTGTTTTCTGAATCTGAACCGTGATTGGTCGTTGTGAGCAGTTGTGATGTCATATTCACTTGACAGAAGACAAAATGGCTAAAAAGAGATGGCTAAAAACGAGTGGATTAACACTTATTCCACAAACGCAATATTTATAAGAATGCCCTGTTTCAACTAGTGGGCCTGCATATAACATATTCTTGAAAAAAAAAATTTGCGTTGACTTCCTCTTTAAAGGCGAGACTCATTCCTGTTCAATTGAATGGGCCGGCGAGGCGCGGAAAGCTCAAACATGTGTACCACCAGTTTCCCTATTTCATCCAACGGTGTGTGAAATATGGTTAAGTAATGTTGTAAAACACAATATACTGTATGTGTATGGTATATAGCTTGATGGCGCGCAGCTGTGTTACAGAAATGGACATCTCGCACATGTGCTGGGTTTCTGTTTGCGTGTATGTCTCGCTCACTCGTTCCTGATGATTTTCATTGGCTGGCTTTAGCTGATAAAATTGAAAGGAGGTATGTGAGCAGCAAAATGCAGCGCTGGCGTGAAGACCCCACAACTGATATTGTCTTAATATTCGATATTAATATCTCGAATATTCATATCTCGATGATGATACGATAACGATGGCACATTAATGGCCCAAAAAAAAAAAATGAAATGAAATGAATGAGCAACGAGAACATAGATTCCTCATTTATTTGGATATTTGGCGCATACAATATGATTGATCAAACTATTCTCAGAGCATTGCATCGATTGCATATTTTGCTTCTTCATCAGTTCAAGCAAAAACACAGGACAGGTCTAACCTGAGTGGGTGTGGGAGACAAACGATGATTTATGCTCTAAGTTGGATGCACAATCAAACAATGAGTGGTTATCATTTGTTTGGAATGCAACATGACAGTCATTAATTTAGTATGTAGATCATAGGTTATGAAAGCAACAAAAATGTTCAAGTCAATGTAATCAAAATGTCAAATTTCAGATTTAATGCAATTCATCATGTTTATAACAGATCACGTCAAATGTTTTGAATAATAAGTTCCTCTGAGGGGTGATTTACCTCATGCATTGCATGCACTTCGTCCTCGGTGTGACGGACATACGTTGTTTCAAGGTTATAAACTAGTTAGCGCAGCGGTGCTAGAGTAAGTCAGCACACAGGAAGGCATATTAACAGAAATTCAGGTTATGTTGCTGTCGTCGGAACCTAACTCCGTCATAAACTAAAGACCCTCTGTAATTAATTAGAATGTGCAGGTGTACCTAATTAAGTGTTCCATTCCACGAATGCATGAAAATGATAATTATTTGCAATACAAAGCATACAACACTGCCTTCTGATCTGTCTTTTTAGTGGCCCGTGTCCAACTACTTAGGATTTAGGGTTTTTGGCCTCCGCCGTCTGTTGTTATTGTGTGGGATCAGCGATACCGGTACCCCCACCAAAGCTATTTGGGAAAGAGACGGAGGTCAGAAGCTGTGGATCTAATTAAAGCAGCCTGGCATTTCCATTGAATGCAGAGAAGCCTGCAGGGCACCTAGTGATGCAGCGCCCCGAGGACAAGAACCCCAAATGGGCCCCTCTATCTCTTGACGTACTTCGGTAATTCATTCATTAGGAATACAGTGTCACTGGCTCCCATGTGACCATGTGTGCAGGGTTGTGTGTAGTACCACTGAGCGTGCATTTCTCGGTCTATTTGTGCGTTCTGTTCAGTTGGGAAGTGATACAAGATGCAGCTGCGTTGTCTGTCCAATCAGTGCTCGCAGGCTCCCCCCGCGTTGCTTCTACAAGAAATTAATAGGTGGCCGCATTGATGCGTTAAATTACTTTGCATTGGACACTGCAGACAACCGGATTATTTATTCTTTTATATGGTCTGTATTAGCGTGACTGCCTTCTGCTTTGCTATTGTTTTTAAATTAGATCTTGTTTCCCAGTGCAGCACAAAAATCAAGCATGTTAATGTTTTAGTGTCCCATGGATAGATATTAGGAGTAATATTTACAAAAAATGACACGTCTGACTACAATATTATGAATTTAAATATGTATTTTCATTTTTTTTTTTTTTTTCACAGCATTAGACTACAAGGTTTGTAGTTAATATGGGAACCAAAACACAACAAAACAGCTCTCATGATGTTACGATGCAGTTTTACACCACAGCAAACAAACACACTATATACCTTAGTAGTTCCTTTACAATATAATATCACCCATCATTACTTGGAGGTCTTTTGGATGTGAAAAAAAAAAATACTGAATCATGAGGTACTGTATTGTGCTTGTCATTCTCACTTTTCATCAAATTGTGACGAAGCAAGCCAACGTTATGTTACAGTACAACACGTGAAACAAACACGGCACATTATTTGAATGCATTGAGCAAAATCTTAAATTGTGAGGTATTGTCTTAAGCCAGAAATGATTAATAAAATAAAAGCTGTAGAAGTTGCACTGTCGTTAATCAACACCCCCCCCCCCCCGCCACGCCCCTGTCTGCTAGTCAACAACAATCCTATTACGTGATACACGTTTATTCCCCTCAATTTTCTTTGTGTTTTGTCAAGAGGGCCTGTTGTTTTCCTTAGCAAGGCAAGTTTGGCGGTGGGGGGGGGGGGGGGGTGTCTCTTCTCCCCCACACTGGACCACTGTCAGCGGGAATCGCCTTCAAACCCCTGCTGCTGCCTGGGACGGCATCGCCTCACGCTGCCTCTGTACATATGCATGTCATGTGGTGTCAGGGCTAAGGTGCCCGCTGATGTTATTGGGCCTGATGTTAGCATATTCCCTGCTGATAGCTATGATTGCCATGCTCAGGTATAACTGTGTGTGTGCGTGCCCTCTGAGCCCACCCTTCACTTTATGCTCCATTCCTGAGCTGACTGCTTAGCCCCCCGCACCTCCGCAGTAAGGATTCAACTTGGCAGCCACAGGTTTATGAGGGTGACTACCCCGTTTTGTCTGCTCTACTTCACCTGGTTCTACACCTTTTGCCACTGTAGCTTCACCTTATTCACCTACCTAACTGTCTTTTTCTACGTGGCTGGCCTTGTAATAGGAGAGGGTTGACTCTCAAAGATGTCAGGCCCCCCCTTAGCCCCGGGAGAGGAAAAATCGTGGCCTACCAAAGTGCTATATGTAAAGTAAACCACTGCATTGTATACCAAATAAATACTAAAAACTTAATTTTGCTTTAGTGGGGTTGATACAAAAAAACCACACAAATCAAAGACAAAATGAAACATTTATTTATTTGATATGTATTATCTATTTTTCCTTTCTTTATATATTTAATGATCTGCTGTTACCCACCGCCTATTTTATATGACAACAGTAAAATAAGGGGAGTATCAGCACTTCTTTTTTCCCCCCACTTAAAGCACTGGTAAGAACGGCTAACTTCCTTTTACATTCAAATGACCGCTAAGAATGTTAAAATAGTATTTAAAATGTTTGGACAGTCATTAAGTTTTCAAAGTCAAAAGCAAGAATTTAATCTGGGAACAATTCCTATTTCCATCATTTCAAATGGTAAAAATCTGTACATATTAAGAAGCGTATACTACTCTTAAACACACAAAAAAGTTGAAAGTGCACATTACCCCCTAATTCGTGGCACAAAGGCTCTTGTTTATTAATCTACTAAACTGATAGTGTCACAATTTAAAAGAGACACATACAGGGGGTAGATGTCAAGTAAGATGTACAATCTACAGCTGATCCCAGCCCATGAAGGTGCAGGGAATCTTAATTAAAAAGAGCGATGGCTTTGGTGGCTCCACTTGTATTAAAAAATATTTTAGTAATATTCAGTGTAATTTAAAATGACATTTGGCAGATCTCCCTCACACGGTGGCCACTAAGAAGCGCCCATGGGAGTCGCTTCTGCTGGCACACGGTTAACATTCTGCATTTGTCCGGCACTCTGTAATTTATTGGATCTCATCTGTCCACGCTTTTGATTTATATATTGATTTGAAAAATAAATAAAAAGTGATAGGAACCTACACTGGAGTGCAGTGATGGACTGTGTCGACACGCCGGAGAAGAGATATGAAACATTGGGAGGAAATTAGATATTATGCCCCCAAGACAACTGCAGCCAGCAGCACATTCATTATTGGTGGGATATTTATTATTAAGAATTCCTCTTCGTGAGTGACTGCTCCGGAATATTTCGCCCCCTGCTTGAGCTATATAAGTCTTACAAGACGGCCGTGTGAACGTTGCACACGTGTTTGCTGCCATGTTATCTTGCTAGCAAAGCAAATGGTTTTGTTTGCCGCATGTTGGACTCACTCGCGCAGAGCTCCGGGTGTAACTGAAAAATACATGGCACTCTCGGTCACATGGCGCACCATCACACAGTTGAGTCCATTTGTCAAGCTGACAGGAGCACATTCTCAACAACAGCTAAAGAGCTGGTAATAAAAAATACATTTAAAAAAAAAAGAAAAGGAGAACTTGCCAGGACTTCTAAGCACCGTTCTGCCCCAGTTTTAATCACAGCGCAGTGAATTTCAAACAGCAGTAAGGGCCGCTGTCCAAGCTTCTAGAATTTTTATTTCATTTCCAACTACCACAGTTCCCCTCCACCATCTTCCTCCGACAACTCCTCCACTCTAATCCTCTTCAATTATGTTTCCTCCCATTTTTCCTGATCACTTTACAGCTTGGCGGCACCTGCGCTAATTATAGCGGTCCACGATTGCTGATATGTTTTGCATCCTTAACGGACTTTTAAGAGGGATGTGGAGTGAAGAGGGAGGGGGGGGGATGACAGATAAACATCTAGCCCAGGGGCTTTTGGGTAAGCGTGGCTCAGCCTAGTAGATGGCCATCATATTAAATGGAGAAAAGTTTCTAACAGCGGCTGGGGTGTGGGTGGGTAGGGCGTAATGAATCTGAGGTTGTAGGAGGAGATATAAAGGGGTAAGGAAGATAGGGAAAAAAATAGCTACCGGTAAATATATTTTGGGCACATAACAATAATAATAATAATAAGATCCAGTGGAAAATCTTTTGCAGAATCTCGCATAGATAATACACCCGGCGACAATTTGCATATGTCGCAGACTGGTCGCAGAGGTGCGCGCAACACACTGCAAAGCGGCCATTGTGGACGCAAGAGTATAAAGAAGCCTTTAAAGCATTTGCCTTTAACATGCTTGTCTATAATTTTCTTTCTGAGACAACTTTCTCCTTTGGCTCCCTTTTTAGTGTGGTCTACACCACATCACCAAATAGCACAGTGACCTTTTTGAATCAGCTATCACCCTTTTGAATCTCACCATTGGAAAATCATACAGTAAGATGTCAAAAATGCCCATTAGATGAACTAAAGGATAAGGGAAAGGCTCTGTGATGATTTTGCCATTCATTTTCAGTGTTTATATTTCCGACAACGTATGCACACTCACTGAATGACACAACAAAAATGTCAAAGGAGATGATGAATATTTAACACTGGCTTTTATACGGAGCCCCTTTAGAGAATCTGTGTGACACTACCAGCGACTACAGTATGTGTTTTAATTAAGGATACAAAAGTATATAATACTAAGTTGCCTATGAATGTTTTCACCATCACTATGGAAATGTTCAATCTTCGTTATAATTTGTTTTCCACTGGTATTGCTAGAAGGAGCGGGTTATTTTGCATCATACCAAAAGGCCGTCTGTGCTGTGTACCCGATGTGAATGCGGCAGGCTGTTAGAAAGCAGCACACCTTGCATGCATCTTGAACTGGATAGTCTTGATTATATGTCATTAAACACAGAACTCACGTCTGTTTCCGTAACTACCGGTAGACATAGCCCACATGCCATTCAGCCATTTGTCATTAGGCAGTATGAATTTTATTATTTCTTTTACAGGATATGTTGGGGCAGAAAAAAGGCGAGTACAGGCTATGTACTTTGAAGACCCTCATCCAGGATGCTGCAGTCACTTGCAAAATGCAGCCAAATGCTAGAGGTAAACTTGAGTTTTACACCCAAACTTGTCTACCTCCACAATGGAGAGAACGAACAACCCTTAGGCAAACACATGGCACAATGTAGGAAAGCAGTTTCTTCAGGTCCAGAGTCAGCCATTCATTTATATCGAAATAAGGAGGAACAATCCTTGGATTGGTAGGACCACTAGTTTGAAAAAAAAAAAAAAAAAAAAAAAAAGTAAAAACTCTCCATAAAGCAAAATGAAGGATTTCCTAACATGTTTTGCTGTACCACCTAATCAGCCAAAGCTAGGCTGGACACAAGTGTGTGTTGCGTGTGTGTGCACATGTGTAAAGCAGGCCTGCGTCAAAGGGACTAAAAAAAACCCACCTTGCTGCCCCCACTGAACCTATAATAAATTGTCTGCCAGCCCTCCCTACTGTGGCTATCTGAGGTCATAGTACATATTATATAGCAGCCTATTTGCTGGGATGGTAAGGTCTGGACACTTGCCATTATTTATTCGAAGAGGTAGCAGCTAAGTGAGCTAACAGGTTGAATTGGCCTGGTTTCCCGTTGGGATTTGGGTGTGCGTGCGAACGTGGGAACAAAAGGGAAAATTAAATATGATGGCACTATCCTTGATATGACCATTTATGATTAAGTGAAATAAATTCACTGGACAACAAACGCCTACTACCAGATACCCCTTTAGGACTGGGGTTGGACAACCCTGGATTGGATGATGCTAAAAATTAATATTCAAAGTCTTTGGTGGTAAATATTGGTAAGATACAGTCACGCCACAAAAAACATACGTCCAACACAATAAAAAATGTGGACATTAATGGAAAGCAAATTCCTATGTGGCTTAGAAAAATGGACAGAGTTCTCCATGTTGAAAACCGGGGTCAGCCTGCATTGGTTTAGGTGTGTTCTCCTGGTATTAAAAGACAAACGATGTGCTTTGACTTGGGTCAACTGGGCTTTCCCCCCCCCATCCAATAATGACCTTTCAGGGAGGAGAATAGCCGTTCCCACAGTGATGAAGCAGCACTATATGAGCATCACATCAGGGGTGTGTTTATTGGCGCACTAATTTTTAATATGGCAACATGACCGCCCGACCTCCAATGGAATGATTCAGTGTTCATCTGTCAACATAGCTTTCCCATTTTGGTGATCGTGTCAAGCAGTGCCAAGCAGGAGTCTGCAGCTAAGCACAAATCTACCGCGCAAAAAAAATACATCTGAGACAAGATATAGAGTCACTTCAAGGTTTCCTGCCAGCAAGTGAGACTGTAATGTTTGTAGTCCAAAAAATAATACAAAACAATCACAACAGCAGTGTTTTGTGTTACCTTTGATTGTTTCCTTTGCCGTTTGTTTCTGTCCATACCGCAAGTGAAACTGGGCCTCAATCACAAATTTGTTTGGGATACAAAATCGACCATTTGATGTATAAATTATATTCTTCAGTTTGTTTTCAAGTAATCATTATCACAATCACAAATAATGATCCGCTTTTGAAAAATCTTTAAACACATCTTTGACACATCATTTACTCAAGATGCACATCAGTGAAAATACGCGTATATTTATAAAAACCTAAACAATATTAATTGAAATTGTGAATTTGCTTATGAACTGATTAAATGTCCTGAATAACCGTGACATTGACACTTCTCAGCCGTTCATATAGTTTACGTACAATTTTCGATCTTGAATGTTCGATTTCCTATTTCATGTAGATCGACTTTAATATCAAACCACTATTTCTGTCATGATCTCCGTTTTTGTTGATTTAGTTTTCATTAGATTGACAGATCTGTCATGTTAAGTTTTGGAGTCTACCTGCTCTCGTCAGCTCAGTCCCTTGTGTCTTCCAATCGGCTCCCTAAGCCACTCGTGTCTTGTCTAGGTGTTCCTCATTGTCTCGTCGGTTTGCTTGTATTGTACAGAAATTATTTTTAAGGTAACTTTGAAATGATATTTAACAGTTTTGGGGCCATGCTGTGTTAGGCAATTATAAACATTTTGGGGGGCGCGTCACTAGTAGTTTTGCTTGGTATGGCTCAGTCCTTATCCGCTGCGAGTTTTACTGGACTGTTAAATTACTACCTTTGACTATGTCAAACTTTGATACAGCTGTTGTATGCTCAGATGATTCTAACACTTTGGAAAGTGAGTGTAAAGTCACAGACTCTCAGACACATACAACATAAGACTATCAATACACCATCTTGAGTTTGTTTTATTGTAAAAAGAGTATGATGACTTCATCCAAACACTTATGATGAGCAGTTTGTGGTAGTTGAGTGCAATCCTCCAAAATGTAGTCAGTCAGAGAGCAGATTCTTTATATTACAAAAACTGTTTAAAAAAAAAAACAAAACAAAAAACCTTCTTTGTGGCACATGGCTTGTTTTATGAGTGCAGTAAGTGAATCCTTCCAATGTAGAATTTGTTAAAGTGGGAAGCAAACAGTCACATAATATAAATTCTCTCCTTCCAGCATTTTCACAAATCTCCAGTGCAGAACTGTGTGATTTGGTCTCTGGTTTCCCTTTCAAGAGTCTTCGGTGGCGTTGTCCACATTGGGAACGCGTTGGTGTGCATTCAAAAACAGCCCAACAGCCGCTACTGCCTTCTTTACCAACAGATTGTTCAGTTTGGTTCAGTTTCAGCAGTTGCCTTCTGTTAGAGAGCGCCCAAAAATTCCAGCGGACTTCATGGTTCAGTCATGTGGCAAGTGCGGATGATGGGAAGAAAAACAACACAGAGCCTTGGCTCGAAGCGATCTTATGAGGCGTCAAGCCTGTGACGGGGATCCAACCATGGATCATACATTTTGTAAGTGTTGTCTGACTTTCTTTTCAGTCAGCAGCCACAATCTAAGGTACTTGATTGAGGGAAGCTTCATATTCTCATGGTTTTTACTGTAAACGTTCAAGAAGATGCCAAGCAGCACGAGAAGGCCAGCCCAGATGTACCTGTGTGAGGGAGATTGTGGGGAGGTTGGAGGGAGTGACAGAGGTTTAATATTCTAAAGTGATGACAATGCCACTCATTCAATTGCATCAGACAGAAGTTTGCCGTTGATCAACAGCTAAAGCCAGCCAATGACAATCATCTTGCCGAGGGAGTGAGGGAGACACGCGCGTCTGCTGCTAGACATACATACGCGAGAAATCCATTTCAGTATGAGCGACGTATATACGGTACTCATATATTGCTTTTTACAATATTACATGACCATATTTATAATTTCAAGTGGGAAAATAGCAGTCCACGCCTCACCTGTCCATTCAGTTGAAAAGGAGCAAGCCTCATGATTATCGCTCACGTCCTATTTCTGTAACAACGCGCGTCTTCCTTGAGTTCCACTTCCATTTCCATCTTTGATCGTCATAAAATGCAACTTATTGAAAGGGGGGCCTTAAAACACGATCCTGGCTGACAGTTCACATCGCTGGGAGTCCACATAACATCGCCCAATGTGCGGGGGTGATTTTTTTTTTTCCCAAGCTAACACATGCATGGAGAAATTGGTGAAGGGCAACGCAAAGGATGATGCAGTTAACGCACGCACGCAAGCACAACAAACACTGCTGCTGTTGCATAAAATTACAGTATTTATACTTAAAGCACAGCTGCAGTACAATGTGAATTTATTTTTTATTATTTTATTTATTGCTGACTGTTAATGTTGATGGCTGTCAGTAAGTTCTAATTTAAAAAGCAAGTACACTTTACACATCCTTTTGGATAGATTTTTTTTCTTTGAAAGGTTCCCCAAGTGCAATTTAAGGACACCAATCGGCCACTTACAAATGTGATGAGCGTGGAAAATATTTACCTCGCCACTCCCCGTTCGAGGTGGTGAACGGGGAGCGCCCAACCTGAAACAAGTTCTCTAAATGATTAACTGTTTATCAAAATAAATATTGATTCATTTGAAAGTGGATTAGTTTTTGATTAATCGGTGCTCTAACCATAACAGTTTCCGAACATATGTTGGTGGGATACACTTATGCATACGAAAATTCGATAGTTATTTTGTTTTGTTTAGTATTGCATTCCATCGATACCTCTCTGACAGTGTCACTCATAAAATGGTTATTAATGTGAATTGGATCTCATTGATGGCCCAAAAAATGTAAAGTAAATTCGTCACGCATTAAAAAAAGAAAGTGAAAGTATTGCTGTTGTGTGTGTGAGAGAAATCATGTTAGCAGTGCGAAATATGACCTTTTTGACAGAGCCGATGAATAAGTGCGGCAGTGAGAGTCATCGATGGGGAGACAGAAGAGTGGAGTGCAAAAAGGTACAACAACGGACTGAGGACATGAAAATGAGGGTCAGGAAAGGCAAATCCAAGTTTTCTTAGTCAAAGCAGAGTTCAACGGTCATATAGTTAAACAGAAGAACACTGGCCAAAGTCCAAAGGTGGAAGTACTTACTGAAAAGTGAAGGGCTTGGTGAAGAGCAAGAAGGAAAAAACAATTGTAATGGCTTTCCGCCCTGTGGTCACTGCAAAGAAGTAAAACACACTCATGGTTCTGGCAACAATTGTTAGCAGTTATTTCTTTTGCTTTTGACTTCAAGCAAACTGTTAAGGACTTTCTAACCTGCCTTTCTAATAACCAGTATTTTGCGTGGAAATGTTCTAAAAATCACTAAAGGCAAGTCCAAATATTTGACATAAAGTTGGAAAACTGACCTGTAACTGCAACAAGGGCATCAAACAGCTTGATCAAGGCCAACACAAAAGAGACGCCCAAAAAGCCCGAAAGAGAGAAAAGGAACGCATAACCATATATCGTCAGAGGGTCCTAAGAGAATACAATGAAACAGATTACAATTAAAGCAAATAACAGCAGTTTCATATATTCATCACTACCGTTTCCTGATGATGATCTTTAAACCGCAGGATTCAACATTAATGGTGGCCCGATGGCCTGGGCCAGTATGCCGCTGTGTCGAGCAACAACATACCTCACCGAAACGTACATTTTTGGGTTAGGGTTAGACTTTTATCACCACACAAAAGACATTTATCATGACACAACCCAGCCAAGCAAGACGCTGTGGAAAAAAAAAAAAAAAAAGTGCAACTGTGTCATTACTGTCATCATACTTTTCAGAATACGGCATACAACCGGGCTTGCTGAATATTTTTTTAATCTTTTTTTGTTTTTGTTTTAGTTTCTATGCCGGTACTCCCGAATATGCCTTTACATAAAAACCGTCAGTGGCGCTAAAACGTTTGGTGACCACTGCATTCATAAAATAAAAAAATAAAAAAGTCTTAATGTGATTTAAACATTTTAATACATTTATACTGAGTTATTCTTTTAAGAATCCACACTATTATTATTATTCATACTTGCAAATGTAGAGTACAAAGACACTAAATATGAACATGACTAAAACCTAACATATTATATCATGAATATACGGGGCCAGTACCTGTTCTGACAGGGCCACAATAAATTGGCCCATTGTGGTTTTAACCCTGTTAACCCCACACAATCTTTGAAATTAAGGTGTAATTATGTGCCAGCTCACCTTCCCGCAAAAAGACACAGCTGGTGCCAGCCCACCCACACAGAGCAGCCCTATCAGTATGTACACAAAGCCAATAGAGTACGAGTACAGCACCTGTAAACGCAGCACAAAACACACTTAATGGGTTAGACACAACATGCACGTACATATACGTATATACAGGGGTGCACATAAATGGTGCGCAGGGACGCATGCGCGACAGAAGTCACTAATGCGTACCGTCGTTTGCGTCACGACGCGCATTTGCGTACCTGCACACACTAGTGGTGCACTGCAACGAATGGTCTTTGATTGGTAAGGATCAAGCATCGGTTGGGCACGATCCGCAGAATGGTCGGTGAAAAAAACGAAAAAAAGGCTGACTTCAAAATAAAGCTTACCAAATAATACAATGAGTCATCAACGCCAATGCAATACCCTTAGTGAACTTTTACTTTGAAGTTGGCCCGCGTGGTGGCGTAACGGCTAACTCGACTTCCGTTTGCGACGAATCAGCAGTTTTAACGCTTGCTAGCAACAGCAACACAACGCTGTCTCGAAATCATATTCAGTCACGTAGGACACGAACAAACCGTTGGTTAATTACGCTGCACAAGTCTCCGGCATTAGTGGCTAGCTAGCAGCTGTTATCATTAACTGGTAGTTATATGCTCCTTAATGGCTTGCTTTTTTTTTTTTAAACTTCTTTTTCTATATTGTGGCCCTAGATTACTTTGTGATGTACTGTCCATGTTTTAAGAAAGGTGCCTTAAATTGCACTTCAAGTCTTTTTCATTATGAAAAAAAAGAATAAAACTTTGTCTTCATTTAATTTATAACAACACAGTTGCCTAATAATTGTAAGAAAAGATTCAGCTCAAAAAATGTCTGGCAGGATACCTTGACATGTATACACTGAACCACTTACAAAATTGCATTAAATTGTGTTCTTAAATCTTAAACGTCCATATTAGACATTAGGCGTTGATTTATTTAGTTATTTTTTTTCTATGGGCGAAAGCGTTTTATAAAAAAAATGAAGACAAAGTTCTATTTAGCTTTTCTTTTTTTTTTCTCATATAAAAAAACAATCCGATTCGTGACTCAAAATCCATGACCGATCCGAACCGTCACTTATGTGATCCGTTGGCCCACTAGTGAGTACCAAAGACAATCTCCTGGTACTCATGTGAGTACCGCATGAAAAAAATTATGTGTACCCCTGCATGTATACATACACATTAGAGGGCCAACGATTAATCAACAGCTAATCCATTCTCAATTTGAACGGTAATTCTTTTTGATAATCAACGAATCGGTTAGATACTTTATATTAGATAGATGGATAAATACAATAGAGATATATATATATATATATATATATATATATATATATATACACACACACTCACACATCACAGATGTAATCTTTTCGTAGGATGGGAAATAAAAAAATCTAATCATGTGTGCCACAATTAGTAGCACCCCTGATGTTAATACTATACAACCCACTTTTGCAAAACATCATCTAATCCATCCTCTATCCGTCTATAACTTCTGGGAGGTATTTTCGGCCGACCGACGTGGTCCCAGTCCGTCCCTCATCGGCGACAGCCAATCGGCGTCAAGAACATAATTCTCATGTCACGCAGGCGCCGCACAAGCAGACACACCGCCAAATAAAGAAAAAATATCAAATAAAAACAACAGACACACACGCACGCCGTGGTGATCGGTGAAAAAAAAACAAAATGGGGGAAGGCATTGCATCTGTGGGACCGAAAGGTATACAAAACTGTTTTATTTGTTCTTTATTTGGCTGCGTGTTAGAGGTGGGGCACTTGCATGTGATGTGGTACCGGTCAAGTCTGTTCTCGACACGGTTTGGCTGACTCGGACCGAGTGGGCGGGTCTGAAATATAGACAGGAACTCATAGACTGACTAAAGCATAGACGAATGCCCAGCTTTGATCTAATCTTCTCCTATCATGTTTCACAAGATAGAAGAATACAAAGAGAGGGAACTTCAACTAACTGACTGACTTTGACTATTATAATAATTTCCTCTCTGTTAGAGCCAGAGTTCATTGGTTGCAGGTCCAGTAAATTGAGGTTCCACTGTATATACATATACACGCACACGCACATAAAGTATATATCGTTGGTGTCGGCCCAAAACCTTGTACCTCTAAAACAGTCACTTTTCAGAGGACACCAAAAACGACAAGTTTTTTCAACCATTTGCATTGCATCGTGAAAGCGTGCAAGCCATTTTCAACACTTTAGATTGGTCAATAATGTGTAAAAACAACACCTACGCGTGTCGAATGACCAACACTATAGATTTTTTCAAAAAACATGAAATTCACCGACCATCACCATGTGACTGATGAGGTTTTGGCCCGACACCAGCGATATATTTCATAACCACCATTATGTTTGTTTTCTGAACATTCTTGCCCCGTACAACTTGCCAGAACAGGCTATATTAAGCCTGAACACAACGAAAAATGATTTCAACTTTGCCGACATTTCAAATCAGACTGTCGAGTTCAAAAGAAGTCAAATACCATTTCAGAGTTGGAGGAATTATGATTTTTCATGGCTTTCTCCTGCACATTGCCAATAGCAGCATCAGCACACAGTGCCAGGGAAATGAAGAACACACCTGGAGATAAACAAACAACTTAAACATGCAGAACATAAAGGACTTTTTTCCCCCCTATGTCATTAAGAGAGATTATAGTACGTACCTGTAACATTAAAGTTGGGAGTCACTTTGCTGTCAGCAAGCGTGAACCAGATGAGTCCGAAACTCATGCAAACAGCAGCGGCCACATCAATCACACTATAGCGTTTATCTGGAAAAACAGGGAACAGAGCAATGATTCCAAACAGCTGAATGCAAACCCGAAAGCAGATATCCTGACTCATTGAGTCGCCAGAAGCACATTTGGATTTACTAGCAAGCATGGCAAACAAAGGAAAACATTAGATGGACAACACGATTCATACAAGTAACTGGAGATTTATTTTCATTAAAAAAACCCAAAAAAAAGGCAATCGCTGATGCACGCTGGTGCTTGTTTATGTAGGGCTTCATAAATAATTAAAAGGACTTTAAAATCAATTCTAAAAGAAACTCGTAGCCAGCACAGTGAATGAAGCAAAGGGGTGTAATGTGATCACTTTTTTTGGGTGGGCATTAAAATCCTGGCTGTAACTTCCTGAGAGACTTTTTGGGCCAGCCAGTAAAAAGAGAATTACAATAATCTAATTGGCTTGTGATAAAAGCATGAATCAGCATTTCGGTATTAAATCAAGTGATCTAGTAATAAAGCAAATCGATTATTCAGGGGGGATGAAAATGAAATGATTTTCAGACGTCATTATCATGAAGGATGAAGGGGAACTTCCGTCTATTTGTAGCGACCATAGTATCCATGATCACTTTTATTTTACTTATTCACAAAAAGGCTAAACTGACCTTGTAAAAATACTCCTCCAATCATGACAGGAATAAGTTTACAGCACTTAAAGATGACTTGTGTGGGGTAGTTCAAGTATCCCAGAGAGGTGTTAGAAAGGCCGATGGTGCCCACTGTTAGAAACGCAAGTATCATATATGTCTTCCCAGGTATCCTGGAGGGTAAGAAGAAGAAGAAAAAGAAGAGAGCATGAGTTTTATTCAACAAAAAAAGGTCATTTGAATGATTCATTAGTTTGACATACAGTAAAATAATTGTTGTACCTCCTGCGTTTGTCTTTAGTGAGTTGAAGCTCCACGAGTCCAAACAGAGAGTAAAAACCAAATTGGACCAGAGTGAGGTACCAACCAAAGGGCTTGAACCCCTCCAAAGAAAATATTAGCTCCTGAGCAGCAAGACAAATAAAGGTGGTCACAGTGAATTTCAATTTTTGGCATACTTTCCATACACAGTCAGTTGTTATTTTCAAGGTATCAAAGAGTTGGGAGTATGTGTTGTATTTTCCTTGTTACCTGTATGTATCCATAAATGAGGTAAAAGAAGACCACTCCAGTCACACAGATGCTAAACTGTAAGGGGGCATTGAAGTTGCTAAGTCTGATTCCAAGAACCTTCAGTTCCTCCAGAGGCTTTATATGAGGCGACGTCACCCCTGCAGATGCCGGCATGGTGATTGAAACGTTCTTCTGCGAACTGTTGTACCCCACCGGGCCGTATTTAGCACTCATTGTGCCCAGGATCTACTCGTGGCTGTGTGAACAAAAAACACAACACATTTGATCCATTTGAAATTTTTATTTCATCTGCCGATGGGTCAATGATGTATACGGTGTTTCAATGTTCCAATTTTTTTAAAACACTATATATATGCCTATATATGTATTGCAACTTTTCAAACATTAAGAATGTTGCATATACATTAATGAATAGTAAATTCTTAAATGAAGTGATTTTAAAGGTAATGTAACCATGATTTATAGGGATGTAACGATTCACCCAAACCCGATTTGATTTTTGATTTTCAGTTTCACCAATTTTCGATTCAATTAAATTTTTTATATAATCGCGACCATGCTACCTGTGCATCAGTGCCAAATTTGTTGAATGCTTGCAGACTTGTCGTCTGTTGGACCCAAATAATTATACAATACGACAAAACCAACCCCAGGGCTTGCAAAGGGAGTAAGCAGACGCAGCAGGGTAAGTACTACCGAGGCCGGAAGGGTACCCAGGTCAAGGGTGGAGGGTCATGGCCGGACCTGCAAAAAGGGTCAAGTGCCCAGCTCTGCTGAAAACCATTTATAAAAAAAAAAAAATAAAAAAAAAATAAATAAAAAAAATAAAAAGTTTATAATTTGTGAATGTTTCTTAAGGCCAGAAAATTGCCATTTCATTTGAAATTACTTTTGTGTCATCTGTTTTTTTTTCTACAAAATTTAACTTGTATACCTTGTACCTTGTATACCTTGTATTGTGTTGGGTTCAAGTTGACCCCAGAAAATTTTACTTGAAAAACGGGTCGATTTCGACCCCAACACAATACAAAGGGTTTTAAACAACTGAATGACCCTCCTCTGAGAGGAGTGTTTACATATATATTTTGCAAGTGGTTGTAATACCTGCTGCACCTTGTTTTATGCAACTAACAGGTTTAACAACAAATATTGTCTTGTTATGGATCAACATTTAACTCATTCAGTGCCAGTCAATTTTAGACCCTCTTTTACCCTTACGTTTGAAAAAAATATTAATAATACCCTGGGATTGAATGGCTGGATGGACTGTGAAAAGACATGCATATGTGTTTGGAATTGAATGGTTATTAAATCGAGTGAAAATTACATATTTCTTAACTGGATTCTACAAGCACAATTTACATTGAAAAAAAACCCAGGGTGTTATAACATATATGACAGTTCATAGTTTAGTAACTAACTCTCACTCAGATGATTTGGAAGATGCTTTAAAATTGGCCCCATTTAATTTTAAGTTAAAGGTGTTAGTTTCAAGTTTTGATTTATTTTTGGTATGAAAAATGACGTTTGCTAGCAATGATAAGGCATTTTGTGTGATGGAATATGCTCGATCACAGTCAAAGTGTGCAGCAACTATTTCAAGGGAAATTCTATTATTCATGTCAAAGAAGGCAAGGGGGCGGGGGGGGTGTAATCGAGTAAGAGCACAAAAGTAACAGTTTATCTTTCAACATGAAGTCCATTTCATTTTGTATGCCTATGTAGTTACTCAGACGTATAGCTACTTATAGATCGCAAATAATTTGGAGGGAGTTGTAACCCTGTGTATTTCATTTGACCATTGCTAAAATATACAAGTACTATTAGGATGCTAAAAGGAGGTAGAATCTGACCGTGGAAATGCAAATATAGTCAGTGCTCCGTGACGTTAATTACAAGAGCTTGAACATCCTATGACAACACTGCGCTATGGTGTCAAATTCGGAACAAGCATTTAGTCGATAGACTCAAGCTTAGCAAGACTACATGCTGCCACCGAAGGCTAAATCACATGTTGTCATTTGACTATCTGGTACAGTCAACATCTGAGCATCTTAGTAAAAGGACAGAAGAATTTGCAAGTCTACATTTGGGAAGGCTATGCGCAAGAATGCAGGACGGTGACCAGTACAAGAACTACAACACCTCCTAGTACCTTTTTCGTTGCTTTATGTTCCTCTTGTGGAGCGAGTCCGGCAAAATGAATAACTGGAGTCATATTAAGTGATGATGAAAATCGCCCATAATCCTGATCAAAAGGGACAACCTGCCAATTTGCAACCAATCTATGAGAAGCGCTTTGGCTAGCAAAAGGTTTGTTGCACTAGCATAAGCTGCCAACAACTTCCGATTTAAACTGGGATTCTATTGGTCAACCCGAGTGCGCGTCATGACTATTGTAAACATCTTTGGTAATGTAAAAGTGAAACCATCCCGTGATTTTTTTCCATTCGTATGCGAATAATATGAAGAATACATTTATACACTGGAAATGTATGTAATTAAATTGAACTATTTAATTACTTACAATAATTGTCTTCTTTAATTTAAATAACTGGTAACTCAAGTTTTTTGTTTACGATTTTTACAAAACCTTACTGCCTAGTGTGTTCCTGTTCGATGCCACAGCTGCCCAAATTAACAACATTGGTAATTAACACAATTATTTTGTTTTTTTTCTGTGTGATTAATACAACATTGTGTAGAATCTTTTTAACCTGTTTTTTTTTTTTCAATTCTGAAGTATAATTAATCATTCATTGTTCAAGTGGACTATGGTACCAAAATAATAATTACAAAAAAACCTGACTCTGACAAAATAGTGAACCACATATTTAGTTCTTGTATAAGATGAGCAATTATCCATCCATCCATTATCTATACCGCTTATCCTCACAAGGGTCGTGGGCGTGCTGGAGCCTATCCCAGCTGTCTTCGGGCAGTAGGCGGGGGACACCCTGAATTGGTTGCCAGCCAATCGCAGGGCACACAGAGACAAACAAACAACCGCACTCACAATCACACCTAGGGGCAATTTTGAGTATCCAATCAACTTACCATGCATGTTTTTGGAATGTGGGAGGAAACCCGGAGTACCCGGAGAAGACCCACGCAGGCACGGGTAGAACATGCAAATTCCACACAGGGAGGCCGGAGCCGGGATCAAACCCACGACCTCTGAATTGTGAGGTGGACGTGCTAACCAGTCGACCACCGTGCCGCCAATTATAGTTATTTACTTGTAATTATATTTGTTTATTCCTGACATACCAGAGAAGCAAAAAAAAAAAAAAAAAAGGTAAAAGCTCACTGCAAATGAAGTAGTCCACATAAAAGCACTTATTGTGCTAGATCAGGGGTGCCCATTAAGTCGATCGTGATCGACCTGTCGATCGCAAAGGCATTGTGGGTAGATCGCCAGCCTGTCATCCGTCCTCACTCCTGTATTGCTACGTTCACACCAACTGCGTTGGGAGCGTTTCTGGCGGCGCATTTCAATTGGAGTCAATGTAGTTTGCGCGGGAGGGCGCGGTTGTGTGCGGGGCGGCGCGAATGATGCGTTTGAAGCGGTGGGATGCGGAGCGAAGCGCGGGAAATCCGTCCATTCGCTCCATTCGGCACATATAAAACAAGTCAACCTTTTTGCCATTTGCAGCCAATCAGCATCGGGCATACTACGTCACACACAGCCACACAGCGTCCTGTTCACTCTGCGACTTTTTTTTTTTTTTTTTTTACAGTTCTTGAACTTTACCAAGACAGCAATATTGACAGCATTAGCATAGTGTGCAAAAACGTTGACTTGTTTTAATACGCGCCGAATGGAGCCAATGGACAGATTGTTGTTGCTGCAAATGAGGTTGGCTATCAGCAGCTACTGTTCGGACTATGCGTCCCTATCTGATTCCATTCAGTGCAAGTCATCAGAGGAAATAATTACGAAATATTTTTATTGTTGTATTGTGCTATACAGGTTGATGCAGTCATGCAAGGTACACCAGCATATACGGTACATATAAAAAATAATTGTCAATATAAATAAATACATATATAATGTATTTTGCATTTTTAGTATAGGTGGTAGATCATTTTGACTTGGTCATGTCATAAGTAGCTCTCAGGCTGAAAAAGTGTGGGCACCATGTGTTAGATGGTCTCTAGGAGAAGGCGGTGGAGCGGGTCCAATAAAGGTGCTCTACATACTGCATGTCTCTTTCAAATGTGGCATTTGTCTTATTACTTTTATTTCTGCCTCACATTTCCTCTACATTCCTTCTTTGTCCTCCCTTTTCCTCAGTTTACTTTATTGTTCTTCTCTACCTCCTGATCTAGGCCATGCGTTTCCATTCAAAAATTGTTGTCTTGCTTTTTTCCTTCCCAACCTACTTCTCTTAGCCTGTATCCCTCTGCCTTTTTTTTCTTTGTTACCTCGCCAGCCAGAGGTTAATACACTCTAGGAAGGCATTATTTCCTTCCCTGCCCTCCGACAATATAAAAATTCAGAATGGACAGCTCAATCCCTCTTCCATCTCAGATTTGATTGTAATGGTATTGCCTCCTGTCCCTGGGAGGCCCCTGTCGCCTCACCAACCAGGCCTTTATGACACTAAATGGCTAGGCTACAATTTTTCCTTCTATTCAAAAAATTCTGTTAATAACTCATTTGGAATGAGCCGTCTCCACTCCGACCAGGTCTCTCACCCCTGAGCTTGGAGGGTCACATTGTACAAAATAAAAGATGCAGGGCTGAATTGGAGATGGAAAAGGTTAATTAATCCCTCAAAATTTACAGTCCGAGCACCTGCTGCTCTTCTACTGACACTCTCGACGAGACGAAAAAATGTCATATTTACAACCTCATGTGAAGGCATTGTTCAGCTCAGTCCAGCTGCTTCCCCATCCTTGCCGTCCAACTTTACAAGTATATCCATTTGTCATGCGTGATGGATTTATATAATAAAACCCATTTTCCCTTTCCTTGTGCGATGCTATTAAATAATACAATAATTATTTATTGATGATTTAAAAAGGAATGCATGGGTAATGGTTTTGTACCAGACCACCGGACCCACAATAAATAAATCGGGCAGAGGGCAAAGGGTGAATAGTGAGGAATAAAACAGAGGCAGAAAAAGAGAGAAAGGACAATAAAATGACTTTTGCACCAGCGAAATCTGGATCTAATGTGGCTGCTTCCTGTGCAGATCAAGAGGAACGTTATTCAGACAGAGGGCTCATAAGGGAGCGGACCTTTAAACGGTTTGGATAAACCTCTAAGATGAGAATGCTCACCGTCCTCATTTGCGATGGTAATAAGATCTGCAATAAAGAGAAACTATATATTTTCCTTTATCATTAAAAACAATATTCACTTTGATTCAGTCATTTATTTACAAAATGGGAGAAAATCTCTGACTATTCTTAACTACTGTGTTAGAATAATGCTGTCAAGCAGGATTTGTTTAGTAAAATCAAAAATAAATTAAACAGGAGTGATCACACCTTAGGCAGCTGTTGTACCAAGTAGACTGACATGATGGCTCCAACACAAGAGATATCAATAGAAGCAAAGGAGAGGATTATCAAACTTCTTAAAGACGTTAAATCTTCACGCACTCTTACAAAAGATGTCAGCAGTGAGAGGCCTGGCCATATTATTATAGAAAAAAATTGGACTTGACTTCTCTAAGAATGCAAACTAAATCAACAGCACCTCTGTAGGTTGCAGCGGAGTGGTGCACAGCACACAAATAATTATTATATTCATCTCCAATCAACAACAGGCTCTTAAAATTGACACTGAGACCTTTTTGTTATAAAGCAGGTGAGTTGTATAATCTATCTGTTAGTACCTTATCCCAAAACAAAACAGATTAACTAGAGTTCTCCCCTCTCCCCTGTCTTATCATGATCAGAAAAGCCCCCTCCCCAATGCACATCAGCGAATCATTAAAAATAAAAAAAGACAACATTACATCGAGGGTTTCCTCATTACTTATTTGTTTTTGGTCTTATCTCCGACTAAAGCGCTTTTGCTCTCTGTCGTCTTTTCCCGAGGTTTGTTTCAAGCCTCCTGCTACGGGAAGCAGACGCTATCTTGCCAATATTGCTTCTCAAACCACTCATATCCTCTCCCATGTTATTTTCTTTGATCTGCAAGGCTTGCTGCTCTGAACATTTTTCTCCCACTTGCTTCCTTCAACCCCTTCCATGCACAGCCCGCCTCTCTTGACCTTCCCTTCATCTACTATCGTCTGCCAGTGAGAAACAAGCAGACATACCAGGCAGCCCGACCTTTCTGTGGCTATGGACGTTTCGAAATTCATCAAATTTGTTGTTTGTCTTTAGCGGAGTTGCACACTTGGTCAGACCTCTTTGATTCACCTTTCAATATTATCTGGGGGGAGGGGGGGGGGTGGCTTTGTATCAGGCTTGAGGGTCACTCATTTTGTGTATATGTTTTTATACGCAGCACAGTTTTAAACAACATCTGTCATTCAAATGTTTTAATTGCTGTTTAGATTTATGTAACTACCTGACACTTTTATTAAAGAGTTCTGAAAGAAATATTTTGGGAGGCTCCAGAAGCATCACAAAGCATGCAATAATACAATAGGATTCAGTTACAACCAGGCACATCCCCATACCTCAGTCGTGTGTTGTTTACACTCCTTAACTTCGCCTAAATGACACACTCGTTACCTCCCGCCCTCGATTTTTGTCATCAGCTGGCTTCAGCTGACATACCACGACCGATATGAAAGGTTCTTGATTGGCTGGCCTTAGCGTTGCATTCGAATGCAAGCATAACGATGAGTTGTTTTCATATCTTTTACAATAAACTGTATTCTTTTTGTTTCCTGCCCTTTTGAGTTTCGGAGATCCGCAGCATTGTTATTACTGCTCAATATTAACACGGTAGGAAGAAAAGACAGCGATAACACACTTCTTTGACCTGATGTTATTTCCCAGACTGGCTTTTGTTTGTGTTTTTCATGTTGTAAGTTTGAGTGACAGCAACAATTAGCATCCTGCAACTCCAAAATGTTAATACCGACATTTTATTCACTGCCTTGTTCACACAAGTCCATGTTTCAAGCGCTATTACAGTAAGTGTAAACAAACACATTTCCCACACATTCACACAGGTCTCATGCAGTGCAAATGCAGTGAAAAGGTGACAGTCAGGCGAAACCAGGGAGAATTTTGGCTTTCTTGGGAGCAGCCAGGAGGGGGAAGCATCTCTCTTCAAAAGCTTGCTCCCTTCAAAAATGGAAATCCAATGTAATTAAACAAACAACTTGTCAGGAAATATCATTTGGCTTGTTCAATCTTTTGCACACACCTCTTGAACACATACAGCGGAGAGAAAATGCAGAGGAAAGAAAAAATGTTTGTCGTTTCTTCAGAGAGATGGTAAATGACACGCATACGTTTCATGACTCATTCATTTAACCTCTGCTTGTGAAGAGTGAGGGGGATTGAAGAAATGAATTGTGTAGTGTCATTTAATTAGGAGTTTTGCTGTAAGCAATAATCCTGTTTTTGCTCATAACCTTTAACTACGTAATGGATTTGAAAAGCTATTACTTTTCAAGATTTCTGTTTTTAATTATTTAAAGTAGTCACAGATATAAAATGTCAATCAGGCACCAAGACTAATGTCGCACATGAATATTATTTACTCACAGATTGATGCTTGAGGAATTGTTTCAGGTGGTCGCAAACCCGACCAAATTGTACATTATGCAAAACTCACCGGTGCTTATTTGCATAGATATTAACATTATGTTTATGGCGGCAATCGTATCACGTTAATATTTGAAAGGCTCGGATTGGATTATCAGCTTCAATAAACTGGAATACACTCAGTTGAAAGTTCACTTCCACAAGTTGGTATGCATTTGTGGGTGCAGGGATGGCGTGTACTCGAATGACTCCGCAGCAGCAACTACCTCTCTCTGATCACGTTCCGGCAACGTTGTTAAAATGTCAGACAGAGTTTGTGTAGTTTCCCCCTAGAGGACATTGCAGTTTCCCGCCAACAGACGAACCCACGTGCCACGACATCCGGCCCGACTGCGTCTATGAATCCACCTTAAAAATACGAGCCGCGCAAGGAGCATTTGATTTATTTACTAGCTCTGCGCAAAGGCTCGGTTCCTGATCTTAAATCAGTTCAATCAGGCTGCATACCTGCACAAATAAATGCTAAATGATGTAGTTTGTCGGCAAGTCAATGTGTTGAGCATGTCCAAAAGTCGAAGAGGATAAATGAAGTGCACCGCGGGCATTGAAAACCTTATTCAAATAGAGGTTTTCACTCAGGTTTGACACAGCTCTTATGGCATGTTCGCTTCGCAGACCCCCCATGGCACGGACCATGTAATAATCCCAAACGTCTCTCTCTGGGTGCCTGCTCTCTCATAAAGAAGGAAAAGGGATCGCGGGGTCCAGGAAGGCAAAATGAAAGAAAAGGCGAATGAAATTACAGACCTGGCTGACTGCACAAATCATGCATATCAGGTTTTATGGCTTGCCAGAAGAATTCAACACCTGTGGATCACCGTCGCCATAATTGCACATGAACGCAGCAGGACGGGGGCGGGAGGCAGGTTGCGGTTTGCGTGTGGCTGAAAATGTTGAGAGTTTGAGCCAGTTACCCGTGTATGTGTGTATCCAAGTATGCCACCTCAGCAAGACTTTGGCTGAGACACAAGAAAGATGATGAAGTTTCAGGAATTATTCACTTCTTCAGCACACCCAGGGCGGGACAACTGCAGCCCACACAACTTACTCACAAGGCTTCATTTACCATTGTAATTACCCTGTTTATTTATCTTACCTGCTATTGGTGGTAAAACGCAGCCAATTCATCACATCGGGACAATTTGAACTGGTGTTGGCGTTGCATTTAATTAAATGAGCCAATCAGTTTAACATAAATCACTATCCATGTGACCGCTCTGTTTAAACTTGTTCTCACTTTCGATAAAATCAACAAATAAAAAAAACAGCAGACAGTGTTGTCTCTAGTTGCTGTGATTCCTGATGGTAAAATGTATAATAAATATAACAAACTAATCACGTGTTTTCATTGTTCTTGTAATCGATGGTGTGTTTTGAGATGACCAACAGTCCACCACTCGCATAACGATCCATCGACCAACAAAATCAAATGTGACCGGACACAGGACCAGGACTGACCCCTGAGCGGTAACAATATGCCACTGGGCACCCTGAAGAAGAAGAAGAAGCTAGACTAGCTGTTAGCTTGTCTGGTTACTTCATTTCAGTGGCAGTTTTTTTGTGCCATGTGCAATTTTGTGCACAATAACTAACGTGGGCGCTATTTTCATAGACAGTGCAGCTGCGCTCGAGCGTACAACTTGGCACATCTTGATTTTCATGCCACCTCAAGCGTCATTGCATCTGCTCGGTAACTTAACGCGATTTTGGTGAATTTGATGGAGGCGCACGCGTGTGCGGAGGATGTCATCATATTTCATTCATAAATATGACAACCACATTCATTATTGTTTTTATTGTCTTTAGTAAATGTTTATAAAAGCATCCTAATGGCAGCCAGGGACGGGGGAGAGAGAGGTCAGTCACGTAGCTAAGCAATGATTTGAGCAAAGGCAGTCAAATGCCAATCTGGAATTTTACAGATGCAAATTGATTACCGTACAATTATAACCGCACGAAGTTTGGAGGTATGCCACCCAATGAGATGACAACTGACTTGCTTTTCCTCACTTCCTCCTCTTCCGTCTTGTGGACAGCGACGTTTGAGCCAAATTGATTACACCACTCCATCTGCATCACGACTGGCCTCCTCCTGTGTTTGCCGCCTGTGCCTACAGCAGAGTTAGTGTACAATTACGCATAGTTTAATATATCTGCCTGCGCACCTTTAAATAAGCATCACGAGTCCACAAGGTGATTTGTCTTGCAGCCACATTACTCCATTGTACATCTTGATAGCCAGGGATCGCTCCTAGCTATGTTTAAGCATTAAATAGTGTATTATTATTTCACATAAATCACACTGAGATGTGAGGCGGGTATTCATAAATTTTACATCTCTCACAGACAGTATTTTAAGGGCCTCTCTTTCTGGCTCTCCCTGTCACGTGGAATTCAGTTGCATTTTGAGATAGTACATTAAAGGTGGCCCTAGCTGGGCGGTAAATTCAAAACAACATGACATGCATTTTAGATTAAGTTTGAGTCTTTCTAACACATCCATCATGTAGCACTGTGCCCTTGAATAAGTTCTGTATATATGGTTAAGACGGACACTCAGAGAATACATGCCATTATAACATTAAAAAAGGAAGAAATAAAGAAAGTTTACGAAACCGTTTTAAATTGCGGCTAAATTGCCCATCTGTGCTTGACGATGAAAGGGTAGAATCCAATTCAAAGGTGACACTTTGCCCCCGAACACCCGCTCTTGTGTTTTTACAAAACGTCTAGTGAGGAAATGACTTCACTCAGGAAACTGGATGTCAACTTTGCGTACGGGCAGTCGAGTCGCCACTGATTCGCTCGGGCTGCCGACGCTTTCTTTTTTCAGCTCACACTCTGTTGGAGACAAAAAAACGTGACAAAAGTGACAAAAGAGAAAATTGGGCTCACGGTTGTTTTGGTTACTCCAAGGACAACTTACATGTTTGTTTCTGGTTTCTTTCACAACAATGAGCCTCGAGTAACAGTACCATCAGTTGTTACGGTACATTTTTTTTTTTTACTTATTGCTCTAAAATAGTTAGGTATGAACAATACACTGAATCAACTGAATTATTTTTGAATTATTATCTTTAACCTAAAGTGGATCAGGACAAAGCACCCATGGAAACTTTAAATGTCTACAAAGTCTCCACCAAAGATGACATTATCCCATGTTCAGGCTTTGTTTGAGTTTTCCACTATCAGATCATCCTTGGATAAATAAATGACATGCACGTATTTAACTTTTGTCCGAAAACACCAACTGTAAAGGAAAAATAAATGTTTGCAATTTCGACTTCAAACCATAATGGTCTTAACCTGTCATTACGCTAGTTCTCGCAACATTGACACACTTTTGTCTGGGTTTATATATTGCGGTTTACACAAGGTGCCAGTATTGCTCCTTAAAATCTTCCCTTGTCAGGTGTTGGGAAAGGACAAGTAGTTTTCTTTTATTTTGTATTATTTCACAGTAGTTAACTTCTCTTTACATTTGTATGATAGTAAAGATAGCTAAAATGTCACTTCAAACTTTGGCTGTACAATTAATGAAGGTTTTATGATGAGGGCAGTTTTAGCGCGGCGTGAATTAGTCACTTTATATGAGTTCCTATGGGAAAAATTGGTCTGAAATTAGCCAGCCTCAAGGAAAAGACAATGAATACCGATACTCCCCCCCCACAAAGGTCTCTCAAGGTGATCCAGTAAAATGTACTTTTTGGCCAATAATGAGACTTATGGCCCTTACTTGTACAGAAAGTGAGGACTTTGTTTCTCCTTTCCCCATATTTGACTGTATTTTGTGTTTCACAATTTTGGTTGAAGATGGGTGCCTCAAAACCTCTAAACACATTTTGGAGTGTTATCGTTTGGCAAATATGGAGTAATGTTTGGAGTATACTGCAACCATCAGGTATCCAATCTCCTTTATTGCACATCTCAACACGCAATTTCATGGGCACATTGCCACCATACACCTCAATTAGACCTAACTTTCACAAATAAATCATGCCTTTATTTGTTTGTTTTTTGCACCTAAGATTATGATTTAATGGCTGGGGGGGGGGGCTTCGCTGCAGCAACAAATGTTTTTGTAAAAGTCATTGCAAATTGGAGTTTGAAGAGATGCCAGGACAGTGAGTTGACGATTGGGGAGAGTGAGGGGAAAAATGTCTTTGAACTAGTTTTTGCTTGCTGAAAATATCGCTCCTGGGTTGATGTTCCGTCTGAAGCGTTTCACGGCGGTGGAAATTTAGAGAAAGCACAGCGCCAAATGATTCAGTGAAAAGATGGCACACATTCACAGGTATTCTGTCCGTGTGACATCACCCTGTGTAAAATTGACGGCGGCATGTCGATTGAAGCTTTGATTTTTAACTTGGTCATTGCTTGGTTTAAATAGTATTTGCAAGACATTTTTAAGGCTCTCATTAGTTAGTATGCTTTGAAAAAAAATCCCTCGCCCCTCCCTTCCCGCAAAAAACAAAAACAAAATCCACTTTCAAACAGACAGATCTCTGTTTTCATTACGTTCTCTCGTCATTATTTGGAAGAACATGTTTTCGGACACTGACAAGTATGGGCTGGCTGTGTGTTTCTCCTTTAATTCTGGAAACTGTGCTCCTGTCAACCTGTCCATACGTACGCACGCATGCATCCACGCGCACACAGTCACACGCACAAGCACATGAGCAAATCTACCTGGGAGAATAATTATAGCAGCTATATTAAACAATCATAATGCAGACGCTTTCCCTTACAGCCTGTCATCCTGGATTTAAACATGAATTACATCAGGGTAGACAAAAACAGAAGAAATCAAGATGAAAGAAAATCAATTATATTTCTTAAATGGCACCTCACCTCCTTTAAAGTAATTCTTAATTACTGCATGGGGTAAATACTTCCTGACATGACCGTAATGGATAACCAATGCAAAGGCATTGCTGCTTTTTTATCCACGCCTGTTTGTTTATTTAAAGACAGTCATGGATCTGTGTTACGGGCAGGGAGTGGCAGTGTCCCGCTAAAACCAGCAGATAGAGCTGTTTTTCTCTTTAACCCTCTCTTTTGCACCATGGGCCATTACATGTTCAGCAATTCCATGAGCTGAGTGGGTTGATAATCATCGACAAGTATCTCATTTGTAACCAATGGAAAAAGCTACGTGTCACCTTGGTTTGTGAATATTTCTCATTCAAGTCTGAAAAATGACACATGCTGTCATTGTCCTCTCATGTTAAAACAAAGCGCTTGGCTGTCTGTCAAATGGCAGCGTCTGGGTGCGTCCAAATTCCACTCTTTTGAAGTGAACTTGTCATGGGAGATTTGCATCACTGGAGCAAGGCACAATCAACGGCTCAGGGTTAATTGTTCGCGGTACACCACTTGAAACATCCCGAGTCGTGGTGTTACCTAAGCACACCTGCACAAATGTGGCTGTAAAAGTGGGAAAGCCGACATGGTCACATTCCTGGCCGTGGCTGTAAAAGTACATGCATGCACAAACACACACGCTCGATCTTATCGTCACAAATGTCAAATCACAGATTCAATTGCACTCATGTACATCTTGAAATAACACTGCCTTCTCCTGCAAATAAACACTAACACGGTTTGTAGCCCGTGCCTCAAAAAGAGACTGCAGCAAGACAGCATTAAGCTGTTTTCTCTTCTCTGTTATCTCCAGCTTCCTCTATGCCCTTTGGTTAAACATTCTCTTGGCATGCATGATCTCATTTAACTTTGATTTCCTCTTTTTTTTTCTCCCCCTTCAAGACGGCATCCTCAATGGTTCCAATTTCCAGTCCATTCCCCAATTTTCAACCCCAATGACAGACAACACATGCTGGAATGGCTGTTTAGCTTAAGAAGGGAATTGGTAAGTGATGATTTTAAATGCTGTTTAAGATAAAAGACAGAGTTTGGTGCAGATAACAGCCTCGCTGGGGTCGAGAGCAGGAAGCTTGGGGATACCGGCTCGCATGTGCACTGACATTACAGTGGCTGCAAACCACATGCGTGCTTTGTCTAACTGAGCCTGATTGAGATGACATATCAATTTTAGTTATGTACAAGTACGATTTCTGCTTGATAGAGATTTCTTTAAAATGGTACCATCTGCAACAAAAATGCATTTTTGTTTAATCAACAGTGTCTACCTTTGAATTGAAATCGCAACCCACGTATAACACTCTGACGTTAAGTTTTATTAAACATGTTAATTGACGGTGTGCTTCGATATTTACTTTCTGCATTCTTGTTTAACCTCTCACGCATGCAAGGAACGCGTCCGTCACGTAAGACAGCGGCTCATTGTTGAGCTTTGAAGTATTTTGTGTAATCCGTTCTCCTCAACAACATGACGCTAAAGGATCGGAAAAGTCTGTTTTCACCAAATTTTGAGTCGGAGCGAACCTGGGAATTCTTTCTCATTCACTCTCTCCGCAACTCTGTCACGAAACAGAGCGCACATTTCCATATCAATCGGATTAGTTCCAAGACCAGGGAAGTAGGAGTAATGTAAGTAACCGTAGAAATTTAAATATAGGACATCAAACATATTGTTAGGCATTCGTTTATTTTTGAAGCAGCCCTGGCTCTCTGTGTCTTCTCTGTGAAGATGAAACAAAAATGCAATTTTTATTTTTCCCCGGCCTGTTTTATTTTCATTTTATCTTGAACAGTGGCGAGTGCCACTATTTCAACATGTAGACCATGCATGCTGCAGTTCTGGAGCACTCAACATCGATTCCCGCAAGTGACTGTGCCATATAAAACGTAACACTTGCACACTAAAGAATTGAATTATTTCACACAAGCAGATGGTTTTAAAGCAAACAGAAAAGGGTCAAAGGTTAAGGCTTCATAAAGTTCGACCCTCTGCTCTGTTGATTTTTTTCACATTTCCACATCAAAATAACACAAAAACAAACATGCAGAGCTTGGCAACATCCTTTTTACTTCTTTTGTATTATTGTCACTTGAAAATGAATTACGTGGTTTATAGTATTTTAGAAATAATTGCTGGGAAAAGAAAAAGCTTTTTATACATAGACATAAAGGCTACCATGTACTTTGTTTACCTAACTGTTTCATTCATTACAACCTTAAATAATACAATTGCTACATATATACATTCATATACATACATAAACATACATACAGATGCGGTCACATCCATACACACTCAACATTTGAATAATTTCCCCACAAAATATTTTTAAATATCCTTGGGTCCCTTATTATGATGATTATGATTATGATGATTATGATTACTGTTATTATTATTATTATTGCTGTAATTGGCTGGTGACCAGTTGGGTTGCTTTTTTGTTTTGTTTGTTTAGCTTTTGTTTTATATTTAATATATTTTTCTTTTTTATTTGAGCTTTTTCCAATTACAAACACAACTCCCTCACTCCCTCACTTTTTTTCAAGTAGACCTAGCTGTAATAGGAAAACAAAAACAAAACAAACAAAAATTCGGTAAAAAAAAAAAAAGAAAAAAGAAATGTCGGGATTATTCAGCAGTCTGAGACCAGACAGTAGCTATGTCTGGATAAAAAGATGGCTAGATGGATGGATGCCTGCCTCTCTTCAAGCCTTTTGGACTTATCCTGTCTCTCTTTAATTGAAAAACCAGCTATGCTGTGTTGTCTTGGGATTTGTCCCTTTACATTGTAGCTTCCAAACAGGAAAACCAATAGTGGGAATAGACCCCTGAATGTAATTAATTTCGTGGGGACAGGGGGTATAGGGGGACTATTATTGCAGGAGGAAGAATTCTAATCAGTTGCAGATTCCTTCCTGTTTGCTTAGCGTGACCGTAGCCAATTACTAGTGAACTCAGTGTTACAGTTTCACTTCCTCTGCTACCCAAAGAATGGACTGAATCTGCTGCTGCTGCAGACCTTGGCAGGACGGCGGGAGAAAAGATGATAAAAGGACAAGGACTTGATACCTGAAAGAGTGACTGTAAGAATTTAGTCTTAAGATAAAGCGAAAACGGGCAGTAAAAAGTCAAAGGTGCAGTCACACAAGCCTACATACGGTACAGTATGACTTTTATCCGCCCAATACGGAACATGGCATGTGGTTTACAAAGGAAATGAAAGGATTCCGGACTTGACTTCACTTGCCGGTTGAGCTGCTCTCATGGAACAGCTGCAGAGCAAGGGACTGAACTCCAAGTCACAAATGCAATAACAGGTAACTCAATCATTCCAGCGACGTTAGCGAGAGACACAATTTGGCATTGCTGGGTTCCCCTAAATCAAATTAAAGCGCTGGGCTAAACAACGGAATGACAATCGCTAAGACATACCTGGATTTGCATAATAAGTCTTTTTTTTTTTCAGAGCACATGGAAGTAACTCAATATGTCATGGTACTTCCTGGGAAATTCTCCATGGTTATGTAGACTGATATTGCTCTTGCTGAAGGCTTGCCAAGCGAATATATTCCATATTTCAACAAGTCATGTTTGTGAGACGCTTTGCTCAGTTGCTTATATATATATATATATATATATATATATATATATATATATATATATATATATATATATATATATATATATTTACATTATATTTCTACATTAAATTTGTTAACAGGAAAACAACAAATTTGCGACATATAGACATATATTACAGATAGCAATCCCAAGTAACCTAAATTAAAAAAAAAAAGACTCCCCATAGCCAGATAATGCTCCTTTTTCTCGTCACTCATTCTCTTTGGCCTCCCCAGAGGCGTTAATACCAGTAGTTTTCACCTGTAATAGTTTATTTTTTTTCGAATATTACTCCCCAGCCTGGAGGTCTCCCATTGTTCACTTTCACTTTGAAGATCATTGTTTAGTTGTGGAATTAGAGGAGGGGTGTAGACTGGGAAAATGTAACGGGACATTAATTCATTCATTGTAGCGACATTGCAAACATAAATCAAGATGTTTTGGTCAAAGTTTCAGTGCAGCGTTGTGGAGCTGCAACTGCAGGAAATTGTATTGATCACCAAGATTTATTATTACCAGTTCACAAACAAATGTACTCACAAAATTGCAACTATTGAACTCTGTTCATGTTTGTTATTTCAAACTACAATTATCCACATTGATTGTATATATTTAGACAAATAAGAGCATATTCATTTTGGAAATTTCAGATCATCATCCGGGAAAGATTACCATATGAAAAATAGAAAAATAAATAAGACGTTACAAAGGTTTCAAGTTAGTGCCCTCTTTGCATCTACAACAATGTAAAACTCTTCTGGGTTAGGTTTGACTTTCACAGACAGTTCCCACTTGGTAAAATGACAGAATACTCGCATTCCGACGGCTAAAATTGGTTTTGCTTAATCCTTAAATAATTCGAATCAATTGAAAGGTCTTTAGTGAATCTTCAGTGTATACTGGAAAAACACAAGACATGTAGCAGGGTCCATCCTATACGGTATGAACTGGAGGGTCCAAGTCACTAAACTAATCCCGGTAAAACGGGATCCTGCACTTGCAGTCGCCTCTTCTGCGTCTGCTGCCCGAGATCGTTTCACAAACACAAGGTATTCCTGGAAGAATTGATTTTGTTAGCAAGTACATTGATCACACACATCGCCCGAGGAGAGAAGATGGCTTTACAAGCAATAAGACGGGAGACAATTATATTATTTTAGTGAAATAAGACGGAGTACATGCGGTGAGTGCCAATAGTCCAGGCGAGGAGAGCTCGGGTGATGTTTCCGGGGGAGTTTGGGACAGCCGGCCCCCTCTGTGGCTGCCTCTGTGTGTTTGTGCTCCATCCTCAAGTGGCACAGTAATCCACTAAACTTTCCTCCACCCGCTTCTCACAATGCAATCAGGATGCGGAGGCTCACCCGTGATTGTGTTCATTTGTAAAAGCATCCAAGACAAAATTGAACCCCAAGGCTGATAAGCTATAAAGATGCTGATCAGATCGCGACTAAGGAGTCCACACTTGAGGGCACAAGGTGTCAGGGCTGCAGCCAAAAGAGCAATGACTCTGTACGCCTCACTCTGAGCCAGGCGGTCGCCGCAGAATACCAACAAGGGAGGAGAAAAAGACAACAAAGTGCAGTTTGGTTTTTCATCTCCCCGCAGAACAGGAGGATGGCAGATTAGCAGGTGTTCAATTTCACGAGGCGTCTCAAAACAGGAGCACTAAGAGAAGGCACGCCTCCATTAAGGCTTCAACGTTTGCGACGTGAAATCTTACAATCAGTTTATTTATTTTGATGTTTTTCCTCTCAGAATGTTCTGAACTCCTGTTTTGACAGCAGCGTTGTAGCCGGTTGCACTCCATTTTGCCTCAGTTGTTTCACAACACGGCAATCAAATTCACACAAGCAACATCGGAATGATTGATTAATTATTCTATCCTTCGCTAATACAAATAGTATATTTTATTTGGAATGGATACCGTTTGCTAGACCATACTTTTTATCTCGTAATTTCTCTATGGATAGTCACAAAATTTTAACAGGAGCTTTATTGGAGTACCTCCACAGCATTGTGCAAATGAGTTGCATAAGTAAATGAACAAACCCATGCCATTAAAACATAACAACCTTGGTGAAAGCCCAAGAGCTATTATTCAGTCACCCCATGTTCCTCGACTGGTAAAAACGATTTACTGGAGAGTGAGATAGTGAGGCCCAAATGCATCCTCTATTTCATTTTATTCTACTATTCACCATTCCATTTTTTTCGCCTGCTTTACTTGTCGTTTCTCGCAGCCGTCGTGCCAAGCCACAGCGTTATTACGCTCAACACTCATATGTGCTAAAATGCAAAAACTCTGAAGACAGACAGATGGAGAGAAAGGGGAGGATCTCAGGATGTTTTTTCCTCTCCATCCTTGTGGCCCCGGTGCGTTAAATGTCAAAGAGCAGTCAGCGGGAGGGACTGATTCCAGGAGGCGATGTGAATGGGACGATTGAAGACCTGCTTTGATTGACAGCTCTTCCTCTCCCGCTCTGCCCTGAGGGTGATTGACAATGTGGTTCATCTCACATTTTGTGACTGAGCTAATCCAGTAAATTCCTACCAGACGTAGCGGCAACTCAGCAGAGACTTGCCACTCCTTTCCAAGGTGGAGTTTTTTCATCTCCTCTTCCCCAAAATAAATGTTTTTGCATCTGCGCCGCAGAAAACAAACCGGGGGGTGGGTTGGGGGACTATAATTAAATCTAAGTATATAATTAAAAGAGTTTTGAAAAGTGTGAGTTTTCTATGAATTAAAATGTGGACTAATTACATGTGGGAATTAACCTGCTGTTGTGCTCGTGATTAACATTGTCACAGGTTTCTGTCTCAATATGCTGCAAGGTTGCAAATGGGATCACCTCACTTGAACGATTGATCTCCTGCCAAATTCTGTAAATTAATTGACTCGACGGTGACAGCCGACTATCAAAAGCCGTCCCCCCTCCAATCTGCCTACAAGGTGACTCGACCTTGCACCTGTATTTTGATGTGAGCCCTTTTCCAGACATTACATCCACTGCAGCTGTGTTTTCAAAGAGAAATATAGACACATGCATGTGAAACAAAAAGAAAGTTAAAATTTAAGATGTGCTTTTATGCCCGAGTGTGTGTTTTGCTGGCGTTTTCTTCACATCCGTGCCCCACGTCAACGATGCTGCCACGTATGGAGTGTGAGAAATACTTGACACTTTCATTAATCATCATTCCTAAATGATCACTCTGTGAGGCTATGCATTTAAGCGTGATTAATTGCCGAGCGAGCCCAATCAAGCGATGAATTACCTGCCTAACCTTTTGCAGGGAAACCCAGTGTGGTTAACTGTGTCAAGGAAAATTAAGAGGTCACAATAATGAGAATCAATCACAGCCCCCATTTAAAAACACTCATGGTAATTGGAAAGTGTATTCAGAGACCTTAGCAAAAACTATTTAAAGCCACAGTCAAGAATCATTTTTAGGGCTCCCTCTACAGTTGTGAAGTGTAATTCCGAAGTCATTCTGGTCAATACAAATTAGCAGCGCTGAATGACAATTTACTATGATGTCAAATAAGGTCAAATTATTTGAATATTGGACATACATTTTGCAGCTGTGGAATGGAAAAAAACCCCATGAAAAATCCTTTATAATGTTCATATTTTTTTGTAAAATATATAATAAATCACTTATTAGTGAATGTTTGTTGGCTTGACAATGTCCAACTATCATGTTGAATCACATAGAAAGTTGCTATGCATCTTTTGTATTGTTGAGGCACGAATAGTCGTCATATACAATTCTACTGCCTAGACTTGCTGCTGTTGCTCAGATTTGCATGTATAACATACATAGTATATAATATTGTGTTTATATGATATTTATGGGATTCATATGAATATATATTGGTCACTTATTGTATATATTGACTTTATATTGATACAGCATTTCTGATTGCATGCAATGCTTTTGACTATTGCTGCTGCTCACATCCACTTGTGTTTATTCAAGTACAATTTTTTTCTGCTTACATCTGCATATATGGCATTTTTTTCCATCTACAGTTGACACAGACTGCTGCTCTTATTTAGGTAATTCTCATTGCCTGGTGTTGCAAATATGCATATAAAATAGACAATTTTGAATTATTTTGATTGAAAGCTGTAAAACTGCAATCCCCCCATTGTGAGACTAATGAAGCACATTCTGGTCTTTTTTTTTATGTAAGAATACCCATATCGGTTTGTATATTCTTAGAAAATACACACACACCATTGTAATATTGTTTGTTGCTTCATAACTTCATTTTATAATTTCCTCGTATGAACAAAATCTAAACTAGCAATACAACACATACTTCATTAGCAAGTCTAGGAGGAGGAGAACATACACAAATGAACCCTCATAATTGCATGAGGACAATGCACAATTCAAATTCAACGCATTCCATCTTGACAAAGCCAATACATCTGTCAGGTCTGCTTTTTTTTTTTTTTTTTTTTAATAATTAAAAAAGAAATAGAAACATACTAATGAGATAACTTAACTTCAGGGCTTTGCCGCTCCACTGACTATCATATTAATGTATTCCCGTGTGAATTAAACGCATCATCAAACACCTAAGTTCCCTCCATATTTTCCTGTGAAGATGATGGCTGGACACAGGGGTCTACCTTGCCCTCTGAAAAATGAAGGGCATTCTTCATTATTATACCTCTTGTGATTACTTGTTAATAGCCCTATACTAAAAGGTCCCCCCCTTCCAAATTGACAACATTATTGGGAATTTTGTTTTTTATGAGAATGACATTGTTTCGGTCACTAAGTCATTAAGATAGGGATATGATCTATTCGTACTTGCTTCTTCTTTGTTGGAAAGTTTCATATATTTTGATTGACCCATTTTTATTATATGAAATATATTAAAAATTCAGTCACATTCTACTTAGATTTCAATATGAACTGTTGCTTTGACTCGTTGTTCTCATCCTCGTTCTGTTTTTGCGGCCTGAAGCTCTACAACTGTGGTCTGTGCCTCTGACCTTTTTTCACCTCCTAAGACCATTCAAGTCTTACCAGCTTTTTCTAATCGCCAAAGACATCCAGTCATCACACTTCTTTTCTCTCACTGCCTGACAGCCTCAACTGTCTTATTAGGGCAAATTTGAGATGGGAGTCAAAACTCAGCATGCAGAGTTATTTTACATGTCGTGAAATGGCTTGTCGGGGGGTGAAGAAATAGATTTTGTTTTAACCCTTTATCACTAACTAGATATTATATTTCAGGAATATTACATTCCAACACTAATTTTACTAAAATTTTGCAGTCTGTTACTCGCCTTCAGCCTACAGCAGGGGTACCCTTTCGCCGTCCGTTTATCCGCCTTTTTGCGCCGTCCATTTATCCGCCTTTTTGTCCGGCCGGAGCAAATAGTAATCGCCTATAGGCTGGTATGACTATCATTTTAAACGGGCTTCTGTTAGCGTTTTCGACTCTCAATTTCTACTACCGCTAGGAACTACCCCGTCCCGAACCATCCGACCACCACCACCACCACCCCATTCCGCTGGGCGATATTTGAAATGAAAGAGTCACATGAGTATATTTAAGGACTTGTTAGGATCGTTATGGACCTTTGAGGACCTCGGCTGTGGTCAAAGGGAAACAGAAGCATCACCGCGGTCGGACTAAACGCGTCTTCTTTTCTGTTCTTTTTGGATCTTCATGGAGCTTTGATGACCTTGGCCGTGGCCAATGGGAAACGGAAACCTCGCCGCCCAAAAAAAAAAGACTACAGACGATTACATGGACGGAAAAAATGGGCTTCCGACTATGTTTAGTCAGACTATTTTTTTCCGTCTATCGTTTATCGCCTACAAAATGGGCGCCTGTCATAGGCGGACAGACGGACCGTTCCATCACATAGACGGAATGCCCAGCTCTGCTTTTACCTGCCACTCAAATACACTCTTGCAGTGTGTGCTGAGTAGTTTTGTTGACTCACATATGAAACACAAAACTGAGTGAAGCGGTGAGGCTGGTCTATAGACTACTGAGGCTAGTCCATAGACTATTGAGCTACTGAGCTATATCTCTCTCTCTCTCTCCCTCTCGGGAGTCGTTACGTTGACTCATCCTCAACGAAACGCCCTCGACCACCCAATCACAAAGATTCTCGTGATTCACGATGTGACAGTTTAGTTGGTTTCGGCTATGTCGTTCTGTGAGTGTCAGGCTTAACAGATATTAAAGATATTGGTTTGTACATAGATCAAGATGCAAATAAGTCCCAAGAAAATAATAAAAAAAAAAAAAAAAAATTAAAAACCTTCCTACAGTTGCCAAATAAAGGCATGAAAAAGTTTTGAGCGATGAGGCTTGCAGTTAAGGTGTGACTGAAATGTTGGTTTGAATATTGCGAATAGACTTTGCCCACAGCAGTTGGAGAGCAAAGTGGGCGATATGTGATTGATCATGTCCCACGGGGGCGACAGGCGGCGTGACATTTACACACAACAAACGGTGGTGGCTCTGCTAAACTAAGCTCACACAACCTATGCAGATAGCGTAGTCATTCATTTTTAGCATGTGCATGCTAAACCTGGCTGATAAACGATTTGCCTAGCAGCACTTCCGTCCATATTTTATCATGGCAGACAGTGCTCTGTGGCGTTGCCAGGCTTTGTGTGTATCCATTATATGGGGGGGGGGGGGAAAGAAAAACCTCCCAACAGCTTAGTCCCTTAATTAACTTTTGCAGAGCTGATAGAGCGGCTTATCAAAGGCAACCAAGATAGCATCTAACAACAGATTTACTTAAGCCTATACATTGATGGGTAGTCTACTGTCCCTATAAACACACATTTCTATCCCTTGAACTCACATACGCACACATATGCATTTATGGACTGCTTCCTCACTCCAACCTTAACCAAACAACCTTTCACCATGCCCCAGGTTACTTCTTAGCCTGCTCTTATTGGTCAGATCCTTAGTGCTCACTCTTGAAAGGAATTAACGTGTGACCTATGACCGTCCCTTTAAACCATTAGCCAGTCAACTGATGGTTTCTATTTGCAGGCTCCATTTGAAATCCTAAGGAATACAGGCAGATTTGTTGCCATAGATTTGCTCCTATATTGAGTTAATTAAGGGAACTCTAAAGTGAATTTAAATCAAATCTTATTTACTCTAATATCTATCTTCAGTTGGCCCCATATATCAAACCTATGGGGAATTTATCTCAAAATTGCAGTGTAGTAAGGTATACAAAGTTTCAGATGAAATTGAATTTACCACACACATGTTTACCATATACAATGGCAGAATAAATATATCTATTAAAAATTTACCGAAGCTCAGTCTTGATTACTGGAATTTATAGTTTGCAGTTGATTCAAACAGAGTTGTGTTTCCATTAATTTTGGTTGCCTTCAAGCTGGATGATAGAGGCAAATAAGTGCAGTTAAACATGAACAAACATTACATTAATTTCTTTAATAGGTAATGCAAAACTGAGCATGAAGATCCTCAAAAGTTTCGAAATGGCTCTTGGCTTGGATTTCTTTCTAGAATGCGGGTCTGTTCTTTACGTAAATATGACCCCAGGGTATGATGTCCATTTTGTCACATCGTGCTTTTATTATCACACTGCAAAATACACAACAAAGAGCATAGAGGATGGTCACAGAAAAATGCTGCCTCATCCAATGAGAGTTAGGCAGTGGACATTATGCGAGAGGAGGAGTGCGAATGTGTGTGTGTTTGAGAGAGAGCCAGAGAAAGTGTGTGAGTGGCTATACGCTACGTGTTTGAGGGTTGTCATAATGTGCATTAGGGTGTGTATGTGAGAAGTACTTCGGGATGATACCCGTAGCGCTGCCTCACTGTGCCGTGTCTAAATCATGTGTACAAGCTGTTTCCAATAAACTGTTAAATTTGATAAAGAGGTCTGGTTTTATATTACAAAGCCCGCGGGGTACTCGGACCTGTGCGATCATGAATACATTTTGCCTGATAATAACGCTGTGACTCCAGTCGCCGCCACAGGAAAAACTGCTGCCCTCCTGGAAATCAAGTTGTGAGGCAGGCTGACACCTGTGTAAATGGACAGGTGATGGGATTATAACATATTTATGCTTTCTGGGTTAGTGTTAAGGGACTTTTACAAGTGAGAGTGAGTAACACAAGGACTGGAGGGCAGGGTTGGTGTGCCATGGGTGGGCAAATCGCCCTTTTTATTCATGAGGGAAACACTGTAGAGACATTTCAGTTTATGGCATACTATTAAATTATGTGCGATACTGCCTGTGATCAAACATGCACTAACTGGCCACAACATTAGGTACCCGATCTAATGAGGTTCAATGCAACAACTATGTCAACCAATTGGCCTATTCATAGACAATAATGCTCAGTATTGATTGACACTTCCGGCCAGTGTTAAATAGTCCAGGGACTGTGTTAAAACAGAATGTCTGTGTTGCGTTAACACCACACAGTGATAAAATACCCAGTGTAGTCTTAAGATGTAACACTGATACTTTGTTAAAATGGGGTGTCACCTGCTGGATTCGACCCTGATTTCTGTTTTGAAATGTGAAACCACACCCTTACGTAATTTGATATTCACTGGTTAGAAATGAGACAATTTTCTTCGGCATCATTTTACTCCTCACTTTGTTGTATTGTATTGTAATTGTTTTGTGTCTATAATCTTCTCTCAGTTTTGCTGCCATGTGAATTTGAAGGTGGCCCAAAGACTCTGCAAGACCACTCAACATCTGAACAGCCATCAGGTGATGAATGCATGAGCATGGTGAAACTTTGGCAAATCAGCCAGTTGTTACTGTCGAAATGAAAGCAACGTTCACACACAGAGAGATGCTACACATCACCATTGTTTTGTCAAACTTGATTGTATTATTTGCAAGACGGGCAGTTTTCACATGAAAATGATGAAAGAACATACATTGTGCCCAACTGCTGTTTTGTATGAGTAGTCTGAAATTGATTAAATAAACTTGTTTTGAATTGAATTCTTGTAATGTGTTTTATAGGTAGGTAGGCATGAGGTATTTTTCCCCACGCTACAAAGTGTTGGCATGAAAACTCATTAGTGTTAATCCAAACACTTAGAAGTGTCATTATTACTTCACACGGGAAGGATAGAATTGAAATTCAAACCCCAACTCTCGGAACTGCGAGGCAGATGTGCTAACCACCAATCACTATGCTGCCTATGATCAAGATTTAACCTCCTCCAAACTTTCAGACAGCCAAAACATCTGTAAAAAAAAATAATAAAAAAATCCCATCATCCCAGGATAGGTGAACTCATTACTGTGTTAGCAGCCATGTTACTTGATATTCCCCGTCGCACCAGTCTGGCCCATATCTCCCGTCTCCATACAGTATCTAGGTAGCTACGAAGGTAGGAAGGTGATGAATGTTCAGTAATTGTAAGAGTTCAGTGGTACAAAGATTCAAATCCATGACAGTGAGAAATGGAAGAGAGCCCCGGGGGAAATTTCAGGCTGTGAGGAAGTGCATCCAACCTGTCTAAATAACAGATCACATCCCAACTTGGTCACTTGCTCAGAACGTGGCTGATATAAGAAATGTGCCTTTATTGCAAATGAGAGGCGCTCTCTGCCATCAAACAAATCTGCAGACAAAACGTGTGATACACAATATATATATATATATATATATATATATATATATATATATATATATATATATATATATATATATATATATATATAGTGCCGCATTTCATTTTGACAAAACAAATACATGCACGTAATAAGAAAGATTAAATACCCCTAAAATGGAAGAACCCATTAAAAAAAGTTGTATTAACTGATGGGTTATATGCTGCTGCTATTTATGTATGCGTGTACATCACGAAAAAACTTAAAACAATTAAAGTGAGTTATCTACTGTTTGCACCTTTCAAATGATAAATTGTCATCTTTACATAAACAACTGAGTGTTTTTTTTTTTTAGATAGCTACATCCATGTCTGTAGTCCTAATTGGGTCCTCTTGGTGAGTGTAAAACCTAAACTAATAGTAATCAAATGGAACTCTAATCATATTCATTTGAACCAAAAGCAATCATCTGTATCTTATTCAGACATGCAATTTTAAAACCACATCCCTCGAGGCTCGAGACAAACATTCCACTCATTACAAGTGCATGAAGGATTTAGCTAACATGCCTCTGATTCTGACGCTCGTGACTCATAATAAAAAATGCATTTAAAAGCAGTAATTAAAGGTGTTTGGCAAAGAAATCAGTCAGCAGCCGAGTTCAATTTGCTTGTTTGTTTACATATGTGCGTGTCTTATGAACAGCTTCGAAAAGTGCACGTTTTCTTTTGCATATATATCACGTGTTTTTCCGACTCTGATTACAAGAACGTGATTTATCCTATCCAACATTGATCTTTAGGTCATATTTTGGCAATCTATATAGAAAGTGCTGACAGCAGCAACTGACAATATCTTCACCTATAATCTGGGTGCTATAAACAGATTAGAGTTTGCATTTTTTGAGTTGTCAAAATCCTCTAACAGGCATCACTCTTCATTCTTAATTTACGGGTACCCATTCACAAGAGACTTTATAAAGACCACAAGGCGTTCTGTATGTTTGGCATGGATTAGCCTTTCAGACACAATGCATAAATCATCATAGCCCTTCCAAATACTCTTATTTTTATCCTGCATATCACCATTAGAGTTTTGGGAGAGCTGGACTTTAGTTAGTGGAAAATATTAAAATCAATAAACGCAAAACAACAACAATACCTACATGTTTCATTAAATTTTGAAACCATTTTTGGTAACTTCATCTGAGTGAAAATGGCCCATCGTCAGTTTATTACACATACAAATGATCAAAATCAACAACAACAACAACAAAAAAGTCGAATTTAATATATCAGATTTTGAATTTACAAGAATTTCAATGCATTTCCTGACTTCTACATCATTCTGAAATGAAATTTAAGGCACTTTGCCAAAACCAAACAGGAATATCTAGCCTTGAGGCGTCATCCATGTAACGTTAAGTAACAATTGTATACTAAGTTGCCAGAGTCAAACTATGGCAAAAAAAACACCCCCAAAAAACAGCAAGGGCTGACTGCATTCGTAGAAATGGGCCTCATCAAGAAGTGATCTACCCAAAGAACAACAAATGAGCACTCTGTTGACTTCCTCTCAAGTTAAGCTGTAGAAAAAACGGACCGGACAAGGGGTCTTAACTGAACAGTCATCAGGCCCTTGTGTTATTGATTACATAATCACTAGGCAAAGACATAACAAGCAGAAAAAAAACAAGGCAAACAAATGAGGGTGAGGACATACAGAGAAGTGCAAATAAGGTAAACAAAGGAAAAAATGGATTAGGTCAACAGAAAGGTAGACGTCGCCTGTTGAGTATGAAAAAAGGACTTTTGTTCCTTTCTTTTCCTTGGCTGAAAACAACCTCGGCATTAATTAAAACCTGCAGTTGTATCTCAGCATCCTGTACTTTTGGTAGTACCAACCTCCACCCCCGAAGTTGCAGGGAATTACGGTGTCTGCCTCCCCCCACCACTATATTTAGGCCATTTAAGGTTGTGCGGTTTTAAAAGGGGAAAGTCAAAAGATGCCATTCTTTATGAATGTCTGCGGATATGAATAGGGCTGCCGCTTCTCCTCTCTCACAACATGCCCTCGGGAGTTCACCTTTTCAAATATAACAAATGCCTCAATTAAAATCCAAGCTTATTTTTTGATAACAATTCTCCGCCTCTCCCCGCGACTGCGTTCTCCTGCTTTTCTCTGAACAGGGGTGATGTACATATATGGAGGGTAGACTACGCTCACATGTAAAGAGAAGTGAAAGGAGAATCAACAAAGAGACAGAAAGGGACACTGAGGTGAAGAAGCAAAGGGTCAACATGTGAAGTGGGAAGTCAGATGGATTGATGCAGGGCCTGGAATGATCTGAGCCAGCAGATGGCAGGGTAAGAACACTTACAGTATAGGGTCCCTTCCTGCACACACAGCTGTATACATTTTACCTTCTATAAAATGCGGTTAATTGCATTAAAGAGTACAAGCACCTGCATGTACCTGCCCTGATAATTTATATAATCCCTAACACATGTCTTGATGCTTTAACTGGTTAGTCCGTTCAAGTGCCTTGTCAGGTTGAAAAAAAGAAAACCTTTTTCTTTTAACTTTACAATGAGAAAGTATTTCATATTTTTATCATCAGAGTAGGGTAGACACACTGACAATTGGACCAAATCTTAGCCTCTAAATTGTCCATAGGTGTGAATGTGAGTTTAAATGGCTGCGTGTCCGTATGTGCCCCGTATGTGCGTACCAATTCATAATAATGCGCTTTTAAGCTCTCATTAGCATTGGGAGAATGAAATTAATCAGGCCTCCGTGAAAAATGTCTGGCTTTAATCAGAGAGCGCTTATAAATACAAACAAGTAAATCTAAAAAACATGGCCTACGTTTTTATTCAAGACCCCTGGACATAATAGACATCTGAGCTGTATGGTAATGCAGATAAACTGCCTGTTGTTGTTTAACTTTGCTTCATCTTGGTTGCCTTCTTTCAAGCTCCAGGGCGGGAACCAGAGACAAACTTTTTCCATTTTGTAATTTTGCGTAATTAATGATTATGCCTGTTCATCCTTTCCAGCATTCAGTTACACGCTTCTTTGTGGCCAACTATGTTAGACTCAAGCAAGTGTGCTTTTGTTCAGGTTAGGGGTGGACATTTGACTCGAATGAAAAGGATATTAACAAACAACGGAATAATTGTTATACTATAAATGTATATTTAATATGATGACAGAATCTCTCTATCGATACTCTGAACTACTGTTTTGATGTTGCATTGAGCAAAATGTTCATCAGTTGCAACCAAGCCGTACGCTTTATTTTGCCTTCATTCCTTTCAGACAGCAGAATGGCCACCGAAATGTGAACACGTCCGTTTCACAGTTCTAAGATTCAGAGTTCAAATATTGACTCCTGCACTTTAGGTGTGAATCCAGGGCGCACCCCGCACGCCTGAAGCTAGCTGGGATAGCCTCCAGCTCACTCATGATCCTAATGTAGACGAGCGCCATAGAAAATGGATGTACGGGTGGCAGAATATACATGTTCTGAACTAACAATGCCAGTGTTGTATACAGCAGAATAATGCTACCTGGATTTTGTTACCATAGCGTGGATGTAGTTCAGTTTACCACATCTGACATCGTCTTGCACTCCATTTTGCCTCATTTGCTTCAAGATACAACATATTAACAACCAATTTGATACAATTCACAGCATTCTAAATGATCAATTCTTTAATCAATGCATTAAAATGCACATCCATAGTGCTTGTTGCATAGTGCAAGTAGGAGAGTAAGGGAGTTCAACACGATTTTTCATAAAGTGCACGCCAAAGCAACAGGTGGTGCTCCCGTATAGTCAGTTAGTCAGTTAATAAATCCAGACTGGATTATGAAAGTCAGAAGTCAAACGTCAGAAAAGCAAAAAACCTATATTTTTCGAAATACCTTACTCTGAGAGTTTTCAGTTTCAGTTTGCAATTGAACAAAAGAACACACCATACTTTCAAAAATGTACATAATTAAAATGAATGGTTTCTTTAGACAAGACCTTACGCTGTCCCTCTATATTTCTTTACAAGCCTGAACTAATAAGATATGATATTTTATCTTGGGAGGAAAAGTAATAACATATGTCACACATACATCCCCACTTGCCTTTTGGCTTTTTCTGCTTTTCACTCTGTTGTCCAGAGTGTCTCACAACAATTTCTAAAATGCAACTTAATGGTTCATTTATGATTATTTGTTGTAGAATTTGTCTCCTTCCTATTGACTGATGTTATAAATACGAGCATAGATGAGATGGTGAACCACCCCTCTGGTGATTGTGTTACGTACATGTCCACCCTAGCGCCAGAAAATAAATCTCTCTGACTGCAATAAAATATGTTATTTCTTCCATATGAATCATCCAACCACACCGGGCTTCATCTCTGACCATACCGTTTGCTTCAGGCTCGGAGATTGAGATTTAGAAGATATATGAAGTGAGCGACATATTTACTGGCTGTTGAACTCCATTGGAGACTGCACTTATTGGTCACCATATTAGGTACACCTTCACAATCTAATGAGCTGTAATACAACCACTCGATGAAAAATTATGCCAATAAATCTTTATTGTGGTTGTAGAGTTTCATTTTGATTATTCAGCGAACTTCCTCACTGCTAAAAGCATATTGTTGATCAAAAATATACAACCTTACCTACACTGCCACCTATCCGAATAATCGTTGTGAAATTTCCTCAATCTTAAATATTCCATAGTCGACTGTAGGTAGGCCACATACAGTAAGCTGATGGAGTGAAGTCAAAGGATGCTGAGATGCATAATATGAAAATGTCGGCAACTTTCTGCTGAGTCAGTGTCTACAGAAGTCCAAACTTTTTTTATTTGTATATTTTCAATAATTTTATACTGCAGCTGCTCAGCATTCTTAGGCCACAAAAACGTACAAAGCAATAATTTTGTGCTGTATTGGATGTTTGTAAGCCATGAAAAGAAATGAAAAAAAAATATTTTCTGGACAATCCGCTTTAACAGACGACCCCTCTGACCTATTAGTCCATTAAATTGAGGTTCCACAATGTATATATGTGTTTGTGTATATCTATATGTATGTTCAAATTTTATAAAACAAAACAACCTTGTGTAAAGTATTTTCTACCAGAAGTAGAATGGTTGTGTATATATCTATATATATATATATATATATATATATATATATATATATATATATATATATATATATATATATATATATATATATAAAACATAAAAGAATATAAAAAAATATTCTACAGTAATTAGAGTCACACATGCAGTCTAGTACTGTGGATGGTTTGTATGAATGAGGGATTTTTATATAATTATTTTACTATTTCTAATGCAAAAGCATCTATCTCTATTAATTTTTATAGGCTTTTAATTTCCAAATTTTGCACTCGTGCCCAAATTGCTCACAATAGACAATCTTGACAGTCTTTGTGCAGACTGGTTTTACTTCATCTCTTTGAGTGGAGGTTGGCCTGACTGCAGTTGTCTTTTGTTTTGTCAACATTTGGTATTTAAACGGCTCTTTATTTAGTCACTTCAAGATTACTCATGCATCTTCTCTAACTTCTTCACCAGCAGTACTGGTCTCAAATTATCCGCTCAACCCTAAACAGAGTTTTACCTCACTTCGTTTCACCTTGCCGGGTCACAATGCAGCAGGCGTGTTGAGGCAGACATCAATTTTAAGGTGGTGAGAATGTTTGGGTGGCTCAGCCCTTTCAAATTAAATGGATGGCATCCCAGGGAGGCCTATCAAAAATGATTAAAAAGGGCGGAAGACAGCATGTGTGTGAATCGTCAAGACGAGTCGGCACAAGCTAGCCGACCCACAACTGAGAGGCAGGAAGCTTATTAGCATTTAAGCGCATAGCAACCTACTTAGCCTGCAGCACTGATCTTAACATGCATGGTCTCTTCAAAACTACAGCTCTCTCTCTCTCTCTCTCTCTCTCTCTTTCTCTCTCTCTCTCAACTTCCTCCACTCTTGTGCGAAAACATTCACGTCAAGTTAAGGTGGTGGTTCGCTCAAGACAAGAATGTTTCCGTAGGTGTTAGCGTCAAACCGGAGCTGCAGCCTGGCAAGGAACGTTTGTGCACAATACAGTGTGCAAATTTTAATGCTTTCCAAACATTGAGTGAACCAAAAGGTGATGCCTTCTTACGTATGGGCTAATTATATCAGATAGGACTTGAAACAGATGATTTGGTTCGTGCCACATCTGGATGACAACACACGTGTTCACGTCACTCTCGAAACAACGCTACAAATTCTCCTTTAAACATTCAAGTATAAACTTAAACTTATATTCAAGTTCAAATGCTCATTTAGAAGACCTTTTAAAGTTATGATGAACTCTCTGAACCACAAAGTGTGTTTTAAGATTCTGCGCTCTATTTTGGGAGAGCGGCGCCTGTGCGTAAAGGGCGTAACTTCATTTTCATGCCGGTGCAAGTCTTGTCTAGCGTGTTTGGGGCCATGTTGCGCCTCTCTCGGGGTTCCGGAGCACGGAGTTTCCTCGCCCCCGACTCATCTGACAATTTGCTAACAGAAAGTAGTCTGTGCTCGACGTAAAAACGGGCGCATCATCATTTTTGTGCAGGGGGAATCGTCTAGTTTAGCGTGTTTATGAATTTGATATATGTGCTACCCCTCACTGGGCGTTCCTGGTGCGACCCCCCCAGCGCATCTGTTTGCATTTTCTTTGCTGACTTACTTCATTTTTTATCATTGATGCAGCCTATGAAGTGATTTGGCCTATTACTGAATGAATGGCTTTCGCTCAATGTAACACAATTGCATTTCCTCCCTGTGTGTAGTAATGAATGAAGCCAATGACAACAAGGTTTCAAATATGTAAGCCAAGGTCGGCAATAGTGATTCTCATCACTGTCCCGTTAGGGGCTTTTATGAGGGGGTCCTTGGAAAAAAAAATACACCATACGGGGTCCCTGGAACCAAAACGTTTTAGAACCCCTGGCATAAGTGACTTCTTGCTGATACTAATGCTTGGTTTATACTATGCTCACGGTGACCACGAAAATCAGATTTTAGTCCAACATGGTCAAAACAGGATGGACGTCTTTCTCTATTAAAATATCATTAAATTCCAAATTGTGTGAGTTGGGCTTCGTAGGATTTTGTATAATCTCACTTCAAAATTTAATTTGAGAGCAAAATAAAACAAAAACAATTATACATCAAAACCTGCGCCACCCCCCAACCCCCTACAAGTTACATCATAACTGGACCCTGACACTGACATTCACTAGGATATTGCGGCATGTTTTGATGTCAAGTCATTATTGACTCTGAGTTTTTATGCTCTTCTTCATCTTGACAGTATAAAGAATGGGCTAACGGCACTTGGCCAAGATTGGAAGTGTTTTTTTCATGTGTGGCTGAGGTCTTTGCTCACCGTTGTGACTAATGGGAGGCCCTAAAGGACTTTCGGTGGCATCACTCAAAAGTTTGGAACACTTAGAAAAGAATATCACTCTGTATATGTTTGAAACTCATTTTGGAATGTTTTTCCCATTGCAAACAGCGCTAAAGATTTGGTACAGTGGAAACCAAGATGTTTTGGAAGCAGATAATTAAACTGTCACCATGCACCCCACTTATATGGGTATCCTTTGTCCCTAGACTACTTTGTCTCAGTGAAGCGACCTTGGGAGTCGACTACCTCATCGCTCCCAGCTCCCCATGAGCCCCAAACAGAGCCTTTTGCTGTCTCAAATTAAAGATAAGGTCTGCCTGCTGCCGACTCTGTGTTCGGTAGCTACCCTACCTTTGGCATGTGGTCGTTGCTAATTACTTTGAGCTGTTAAGGGAGACATATCTGGGGAGACAGGCAGGAGGGGAGACCTACAAACCCAATTTAAAAGATGAATATGATTTTCCCATTGCTCTTGATAGCTTTGTGCGACTTGTTGGATGTACAGTACATTGTTTTCTCAAGGCCCTTTGTAAGTTGAATGTTACTTTTTGTTCTACTCTTGAAACCTGAATAATGCCTAACACAGGAGGAGGTATGCAGTTGAAACATCAAATTAATAACATAAAAATAGTCAAAACAATAAAACACTAATGTCTAATGAGGGACCGGCAACAGAAAAAGCTCAATCCCCTTGGAGGATCCGCTCAGACCTTGATATCTCCAGTAGCGTCTGGTCCTGAAGCACCAGGCAGGTACGGAGAAGTGGAGGAGCTTAAAATGAACTCTAAATTGTATTAAGTAGACTAAATGAGTTATGTGCTCCCTCCTACAAGCTCCAGTTAGGAGGCCAGCAGCAGCCTTTTGGACCAAGTGGAGACGCTTGAGGGAGGGCCGGCTGACTCCAAAATGAAGTGCATTACAGTAATCCAGCTAAGATTTTTGTAATGCAAGAAATAATAAATTACTGTTACATATCAGTGATGAACAGTGCGAAGTTGGGTACACATTATATTATTTTGCACTAAACAATTTCAATATATGACCCTTCGCCCGTACCCCACAGATGGTCCAGTCCAATATAAAATCTGAATCAACTTTATCATGACATGCAAACTGTAATCGTTGCATCTTAGGTCTAGTGTGGGTAAACTGTCCATAGTTAAGAGCAACCTCAGTAGCGATCACTTGGGGAAGTAAAGACCAAAGATAAGTGCAATTATCAGTTAAAACTATAGAAGGTAATCCCAGGCTGTTCAGAATCCTTATCAAGTCTGAATAACCGTCAAGGCATCCGTGAACCAGACTGGTCGTGTCAGAGATCTGGTGTCTCGAGCTTGCTGCCTGGTAAACTGCTCCATTTAGCTCCCCTCCGACTCCCACTGGCTCATTGCTAAATAAGGATATCAATTAGGCTAAAGCACTCAGCAAAGGCTCCCAAGTTAACCATCAGCGGAGGCATGAATGGATCTTTAGGGATATTGACTGCCGCGGCAATAGGTTTGTAAGTGGGCTGACCAAGGGGTAATTAAAGCAGCATTATCATGTTACACCATTTATGGTTCTTCTGTGGCCATCTACGCAAGAACAGATGCACATGGCACCTAAGAACACAGCAGACGAAGAAAGGAAACATGTTGAGTGCATAGAGGACTATGCTGTCCAAAATGACTCACTTTAAAAGAGGAATGAATGCATATATGTTGAGCTTGCAGATCCAAATTTGTTGAAAGTCAATTAATGGACTGATTTTACATCTAATTACTCACGTGTTTCACCTTGCAAAGGCACCTTGACGAGCTAAATTTAAAATGTAAAAAAGGTCAGGAAGTCCCTCGTACAATTAAGCCAGGAGTTTCTAAAGAATTCCATCATTATTGCAGGAATGACAAAGTGTCTCTTTTGGCCAATGATCTACTTCTCGTTAACTGTTAGACCAGCCCCTTTGATGTATCTCAATTACCAGGAAATGAGCTAACTACATTCTTATAATTATAGTTTTTTTGACCGCATCCACAATACCAGTCGGGCCTTTCAAACAGTAATAGCTTCTCTTTAATTTTTCCAACCTTGCACGAGGCAAGAATTATTATCAAGATGAACTATTTATGTTTTGTTATCGAATGCATTCATTTTTAAAAATGTAATTATGATGTATCGCTCGCTTCAAATTAAAGGCCCGTCCTCTCTAGGTGTTAATTTGAGTATGTAAACTTTATACTTTGAACTAATTGGTTGCTGTTGAAATCCCCTGAATGTGAGTAATTTGATCAGGTATTTCATAACCATTGTACAATTTAATTTGAGTCATTTAATTGGATTTGACTGCTCATTTCTGGTCCACTCGCCACTCAGTATTCAAGGACTGCAGAGGTGTCCTGAGGCAAACACGCACAGTAGCTACCACTGGATTTCAAGCTACAGTACATAACACAGCTAGAAGTTTCTGTCTTTCCCTTGTTGATGAATATTAATACTGTACATAAATGAATCTATCTATCTACAGTTCACATCCGTCTGTCAAATCAGAAAGTAGACACAATTTGTGTTAATATTAGTGCTGTCGAGCAATTCATTTTTTAAAAATGAATTAATCGCAAAATCTTCCATAATTGATCGCGATAAATCGTATTTTAATCGTAAATTTTTATATGAATCTTGGAGCTGATATTTACGTGAGTAAAATCTTGGAATTAATTTGGAATAAAAGGATATTTTGATTCAAAGACTGTTCTAATAGCTTTCTTTGATCCTTGAATATGATTCTTTTCCTGTAAAATACAACCTTTGAACGATACACCAAAGACGTACAACTAATATGATATTTGAATTTGGCTTTGCAAAGTGCGCAAATTATTTTGGATTTCTATAATGAGCCATCGAGCAACTTTTTAAAGTAAAACTACGTTAAAGTCAGTCTTCGCAACAGTGACTCTCACCTAAGTTTGGCTGCAAAGTGGGCAGAGGGAAGCTGCCACAGGAAGTCAGTAAAACTGAGTTAACTGAGTTAATTTTTTTTAATGCCTTATAAATTGTTAATTAATCTCCATTGTTAACGCTTTAACTTTGACAGCCCTATCACGTGCCCAACTCCAGTTGTGTAAAAAGCCGCAAGGTTAAGATCTTAACCGCTATGCAATGGCATTGTTAGCCTTCAGGTCAGCTGTAATAACAACTTGATATGTTTACACACGGCATATTTTTCTCTATTTTACTCAAAAAGGGAGAGGCTGAGCTTCATAAATTGCATTAAAGCAGACAACACAATCTCCTTTCATTGTCTTTGAACAAATTGAGCTTGTAGCTCGCTTTAAATGTCATTGACGGGGCACCGCCGAGGACTTTATCTGTCCTTAGAGGCTCAGCCATCTCGTCTTGGTGAGAGCTGAGGCCTGGAGACTCAGAGGCAGCAACCGAAACGGCAACCCCTTCCATCGTTGATGTGCTGAAAATGTGATGACCATGTTGAGGGACTGAGACTTGGTCAAATGAGGGAGGGAGGAGAGAGTGAGAGATGCCCATGGGCAAGACTGGTGCTGTCTTGGCTGGACCCTCTTCATTGAGCCCGAGACGAAGATGACACTGCTGCTCTGCATCAGCCTTATGTCGTATTCATAGCAGCAGGTCATGCTAACACAATTTGTGACCTCCACCCCAGCGGAGCAACATTAGAGTTTAACAATAGGCCACTCTGTAGGGAGCTTTAGTCCGTTGAGACCCCGGAAAACAACTTTTTATATATTGTGTCTTTTCTGGGAATTCCACAATAAAATGACTGTTATTTATCATTACCAACCTCTTTATCATTTAGTCAATAAAAGCCTTTCCACTTTCTCTCTCTCTCGTTGCCTCCATCGTGGTCTAGGAGTCAGATATCTGTATTAGCCTCTCCCCCCCCCCGCCTCAGGGCTGGCTGTGTCAAAAGCTAAATCATGATCAGCTATGGCTTTCTGGCTAAATTGTGTATGAAGGCTGCAGGGGGAAAAGGTGCACATGTTCATTATTGGTGACACTGAGGAAACAGAGAAGTTTTGTGTGCATGCTAAAAAATAACAAGGATAAGTGAATGAGTGAATTCATCATGGATCTGGTGACTATTTCATATGCCAGTCTGAATTTCTGTTTTATAAAAGTAACATTATCATGCGTGCATTTCCCCCTCTATATATATATATTATCACCTAAACTTTGTCTGCCGCTTCCAAACAAACCTTGCTCACCGGAGTCTTATGACATGTTTAGATGTGCATACAAATTATATTGCTTTTCTTAGCAAATCAGCAAGTTCTTTAAACCAAACAATTTCTTCCATGCCTGGAGGATATTGGAATCAAAACCAATTTATAATAAGTCCTGGACCTCAATCATAACCACAGATTACGATGTAATCAGAACATACCGACATTATGCATTTTAGTGCTGTCAAGCGATTAATTAAAAAAAAGAACGAATTAATCGCAGAATTTTCTGTAAGTAATCACGATTAATCGCATTTTCTACAAAGCTTGTAACAGCTATTTACCTGAGTAAATTCTTGGAATCGATGTCAAATCATTAAACAGAAAGTATTTTGATTAAATGACTGCTCTAATAGCTTTACTTGATCCTTTCCTTTCCTCTCTTTGTGGCAACTATCTTTTCCCGTGACAATCACAGTATGATTTTATGGTTTATTAACAGTAATACAGTACATTATACTGTATGTGGAGCTTCAAAACGCAACAAAGGTTTTGCATCGCTGGATGTGCTGGGCTAAATCCCTCAATGTGCAGTTATGATTCGCCAACTGTCATTTTTTTGGTCCATTCCAGTCGGGCTCGTCTGTGTGCAGCGGGCCTTTGAGTTGAGAGAAATGACTCTGAGGAGGAAAACTTGATTGGATTTGAAATATCTCTTTTGGAACTTTTTTGACACACATAGTGATAATACATGCAAAAACTCCCTCTTAGGGGACTTGCTGTAGCTACAGCTTTAGTGATAAACCAGCACTTTTTAATTTGCTCTCACCGTTACTACTGCATCAGCACAGTGCATTTAATAGATAATTGGCACACTTGAAAGACAGTTTGAAATAACAATTCAGACTTCTATTATCCGTTCCTTATTTACTGTGATATGGTAGTTTTCCATCCATCCATTATCTATACCGCTTTTCCTCACAAGGGTCGCAACAAACAAACATCCGCACTCACAATCACACCTAGGGGCAATCTAGAGTGTCCAATCAACTTACCATGCATGTTTTTGGAATGTGGGAGGGAACCGGAGTACCCGGGGAAAACCCACGCAGCTACGGGGAGAACATGCAAACTCCACACAGGAGCCGGGATCGAACCCACGACCTCTGAACTGTGAGGCGGACGTGCTAACCAGTCGACCCCCGTGCCTCCCTATGGTAATTTTGTTAAAAGAAAAAAATGGTATACAGCTTCACACAACAACATTCGCAGGAGTAAAAAAAAAAAAAAAAAAAAAAACACGTTACAAGGAAATAATGTGACCACATTTAATGAAAGGTTAAATTTTCATTTACTCACTATTGACTGAGCTGAAAGGGCCATTATTTATTGTATTGGCATGATGTGGCCCATTAGTGCTGTATTGGAATTGGTTTGGCTTCTTCCTCTCTCCTTTTTCTCCCTGTTCTTCAGCGTTGAGCGATCGCTCCAAGCTAAAGTGTGAGGAAAGACCTGTTTGTGTGCGCGCGCGTGCGGGTGTGTATGTGTGGAAGCGGCAGCAGCATGCACCGCGAACAACTCCTCAAACTTTCCCAGTTGAATTCTTTCTGTTCATGTATACATTGGCATGCACCGCATGGCGATTCTGCCATTGATCTGTTGTTCTCTCGATCTCACTGACACGTCAATGACAATCTAATTCCTTTCAGCAGATTTCATCGGCCGCTGTCCCCGCAAAGTGACAAGACACATTGCAGCCGTGTGTAACTTAATACAAAAGGTGCTCTGCTCAATCCAGATTGAGTCACAAGACAGCGGGGCTCCAGAAATGTGGCACATTCATTTAAAGATGTCCCCTAATTGCGCTCGGTGGAGAAGATACAAGCGGCGCTTTAATTCAAATCATACAAACATTCCACCACGCCGCACTCATTTGTTTATTAGCATCCTGGTGTAAACACAACCTCATTGCAATAATGAGGCAACATCTGCATAATGATGAGCAAACTTGTCCCGAGGCCAAATTTTACTCAAATATCCGAACACCAGGTCAATATCGTGGAGGTTAATAAGCTTGTAGAGGCTGTTTTAGACTTGTTTGGAGTAAGGAGTTAGCAAAGGAACATTTCCTTGAAGATACTTGGTTTTAAATTGACACACTTCGTTAAGCAGGATATATATATCATAGCAACTTTTGACATCTAACTGATTTGAAAATGCGAGAGATCAAACAAACGACTAGTAAAAAACTAGCTAATGTGTGCATTATAATCTGTGGTGTAGTCAATATGAGCAACTCAGGACACCACACATATACAGTAAAACCAAACGGTAGTACCAAGACCCACCTGTGAGAGGCAGCACTTGTGTTAACCATGCACATAAAGTCCGTATCCTACTGAGCGGCGAATGTAGTGAATGTTGACTTATCGTCAAAGTTCTTTCAAGATCGCAAACGTTAGCAAAAGAACGTCTCGTCTCAATCAAACATGTCGAACATGTTTCAAATTTGCAACCGCTTGTGAATGGACCCTAACGAATAATCAACATTACACTACCGGTCAAACGTTTGCTGCTCAATGCGAAACGGGCATGAGGATTTGTGATCATAAACATTGAACATTAAATATCAGTGTGTAGGAACCCTGCTTTAAAACTTGCAGAATACACTAAAGTGAAATGTTTCTTTTTCTTTTCTACAAAACTTTTATTATGTCGATGTACTCAAAAAAATGTGGGATTTTGTAATACTGTGCCAAGAAGTTTGTGAAGGACACACATTTTTGAATCCCGTCTTTCTGTTATGTTGTCGTTGTTTTTTGATGAAGCTAAATAAAGGCACCGTGACAGAGGGCACCAGATGGTCCGCGTTTTAGACAGATTGGAATGACTGAGTAGACTCCATGTTGCACACAGTCAACATCTTATGCACTTCTCTCCTCCTCCTTAGTGCCACATAGGTTATATGCAAATGATGGTAACACCACTGCGAGTACCATCTGACAATCCAGAGTCAAGATGCACTTTGTGGCCCGTACAAAAAATGACACAAAAATGTATATCCTTCCCACCCATTGCATTAGTATATGTTTACATTACATAGGCCACTACATCGGCTGTGGAGATTCCTTAAGTTCTCAACAAATGAAACTGACCCTCGGTGGTTAATGTGCACCTACCTACACACAGTGCACATGCAGTACCCGCATGATCGTCAAATGTTATGACTCGGTCATTTCCCTTTAACACAGTTTTTTTTCCTCCTGTTTCCGAAACTCTGCATAAACAGCGTGGGGCTTTATGGTCTTGTTTTCTGTCTGTCGGTGCACCGTGCCAGCATCCGACACCAGCTCCCTGCCACTTTCACAGGCTGTAAACATCTGGGCAAGGCCTTTCATCTGGTCGATGTGGCAAGGGGACCCAGGGGCTCTGGATTAACACCACGATAAAAGCAGGCTCCTGCACTCGGTTTAGCGAGCTTCAAGCTTGCCACGGTGACAAGCTGTGCTGAAACAAGCCAAAGAGGGAAGGGGGGAAAAAAACACTTTACAGCCCAACACCACAAATTAATAGGTTCCTCCAGAAGACTAACTCGTTGCAGTGTAGAGTCATTAATTAAAATGGCATGTAGTATTTTTATTTATTTTTTCTAATCCAGTGTTGTTCTTCCATGTTTTCATTATTATCAATGCTTAAAAATATGCGATGCACTTGTTGTTTAGGCAACATTAGACATAAACTAACTTAGATGACTATAAGATTAAATGACTTCAAGGAAAACAGCAGGTATCTTAGTTCTTTATAATAGCACACACACAGACACACACGCACACACGCGCACACCCACGCACACCCACGCACACCCACGCACACCCACGCACACTCGGATGTTTCGTTAGCATGTGTATCCAGATTTGTTGTGCAACATTTATAGCTCTTTCAAAACATTCATATAACAGACCACAAATCAAATAATGTTGCTTCAAAGAATTTTTTCAAAGTACGTTTTAAATCAGAGCAAATGACAGGCAGCTGAAATTAGATTGTATTTTTCATTTTCATTTTCTTGTCATAAGACAAAAGACGAATCAAAAATGATGAAAAACGAGCAGAATATACGATCGAATGCATTTAAAGGGGAAATCAACCCAAACATATTTTTTTCAATAATACGTACAACCAATCACGGCTCAGCTTCAGAAAACAGGTCAGCCGCGATTGGTCGTTACCCGAATTCTGAGCAGTTGTTATGTCATTTTCAATCGACAGAAGTGACAAAATGGCCGCCCACGGAGATGGCTAAAAACGGGTGGATTAACTCTTATTCCACAAGCGCAATATTTATCAGAACTAGTGGGCTTGCATAGAACATATTCTTGGAAAAAAAATATGTAGGGGTTGACCTCCCTTGTAGCTAGTTTCTCAAGTAACCTGCTTTCTGCCGAGCATTGTTTACTCTTAAAATCCATCTCGTAAAAAGGGTTTTGCTGTCGCAGTTATTGTCTTTCACCACTGATACGGTTGAGATGAAGTACGGGTCAATGTTGAAAGAAGTTAACCACATGCCTCAACAGCATTCATTAACTGGATGACTGACAATTGCCCATTGGACTATCCTGATGAGAATAATTCCAAACACTGAGCGTGTCTTCATTTTTAGTGGAATCACCACTTATTTGGGACATTGCTCAAATGAAACATACATATACAGTAGTACTTGCAAATCATCACCAAGTGCCCGTGGGGTCCAACCACAGTCAATCCAACTCAAGCACTTTTACATCCTGTTTCCTGGTTACCTCACGCATTCTCGGACCACGCAGTCCCCTGCGACATGCTGGAGCAAAACAAGCATTGACCTGCAGCAGTTATGTGCTGTGCAACACGTAGTGTGGTAACCGTAAAGCGCACACTTTGTTTGCTATGAAACATGACTTTCCTTACACACTCCGCTGCATGGCAGGATGCCCACAATGCTCGTACATCAAGTGCCAGGCCCTTTTGCTCTCTTTATCGAGAGAAAAAACAAAGGGTTGAGTGTTTTGGAATCATTCTTTCTTTCTCAGGACAATTTTTTAAAAGAACACCAAAAGCTTTCCTTTTGGGGATTTTAGGTTGGTGGAGGAGGAAAGAACTGGTGATGAAATTGATGAGTGGCAGATTGACGGATTTGAGTCCTGTGCTGAGGTGGAAAGAAAGTCTAAGAGATAAACAAAAAGTTGTTTGAAGGTGTATGACGGTACTTATGAACAATGACTTTTCTAGATCTACAAAGAAACTATTTCCAACTAGTATAGTAACAAAATGTCTCTTGATAATGCCTCGTGAATAAAGAAATTTAATTGTCACTACGTACAAGTTATTTAATTTTCCAACTGATAAACAATTGTTTTTTGCGAATATTCTCTCATTTTGAATGTGATGCCTGCTATACTTCCCAAAAAATCTTGGACATGGGTAAATTTACCGTTGCGTTATATCACCTTTCCTTTTAACAACACTCAATACGAGTTTTGGAACTGAGGGCTCTAATTGTTGAAGCATTGTAAATGAAATTCTTTCCCATTTTTGGTTGATGTACAACTTCAGTTGATCAACAGTCCTCGGTCTCCGTTGTCATATGTTGCGCTTCATAATGCGGCAGACATTTTCAATGTGTTGAGGTTGTTTTGGTCTGCATATGGTTCCACATGGCTTTGCATTCCTCCTTACTTTTCATCACATCAACTAACGAGATCTTGACATATGTATCATTATCGTGAAATAGAAAGTCACAGAAGTATTGTGCGGTTGATATGTTGGATTTGGATTTCACGGAGAACAAACAGGCACAATTATTTAGTGCAAGAGAAATTCTCCCTTGGTTCATAAAAGACAAGTTGTAAAAAAAAGATTGTTGTAAATCAATGGAATCTTAATCTAAAATTATAATATTTGATTAGAACGCTCAAATATGAACTTCATTCTTTCTTCTCAATCAATGTTTCCTCTTAAAATTTAATAAGGAACCATTAAACAATGTGTTTAGCACATTGATCCCAGAAGAAAACAAGTAATCATCAACAGCCACTAATGACTTTCCATTTGTTACAGAGGAGTGACTGAGCAGTCCTTCATCCGACGGCCTCCGTTTCATTTATTTCTTTTCAGTTTTTTTCTTCACTCTTTTGGCTACCTGCACTCTCCTAACTTCTCACTTTCCAACATCTCATTCAATACCCATCTCAGGGTCTGACAATATAGCCCCCTCCACTCTCCGAAAGGACACAGGTGACTGAGCCCATGACTGCCCTGGCGTCAAGAGGATGATACATAACAGTTCAGCCTCGAATGACAAATCCAGCCGACACTGGGCAGAGAAGAGACATATTGATTTTTCAATGATTAATAAGTGGAAAATAATTGTGTTTCATTAAGATGGATGGAGTTTCATTTAGTCCTGTCTCCTCTTCTTCACTTCAGCACCGGGCAGGCAATCAAATCTGCTCTTACTGGAACCCATTACCCTGCCATGGCAACAAGGCCAGCCACTTGTCGTTCTCTGTCTGCATTTGCTGTATTTCTTTCTTACTCAGTGATTGCAACACAAAGTAAACAGACAAAGAAAAAAACAGCAAACAAAGCTTTAAATATCAGTGTCTAGTATTTATTACAGAGAGCATGTTAACAACTTAGTAAGAATTGAGACTGATAAATTATGAACATATTATGAATGCCCATACAAATAAATGATCTCGATGGGGAACTACGAAAAAACAAAAAACAAACAAACACTGTTATTGTTACAACTGGGATTGCATTTGACGATGGGTATTTCCTTCATCAACAATGGGGAAAATGGCATCGATATTTTCGGAATTTTCCTTAACATGTTTACTGTCATATGATCAGTGATATTGCCACTTTGCTGAGTGAATCTGAATGTTCTGAATAAGTGTTATATTATTCCCCAGGTATTATATATGTCATCATATATGTCATCACATATATGTCAGCATATTGTGTTTTTTTTTTTTTTTAAACTAGTGTTAAGATGTATTTTATTTTTCAAGATATCCCATAAAATGTCAGTTTTTACTACTGACAACAGTCTTAAATATACCATATATAAAACAATACAACGCTTTGTATCGACAGCCAATTCTCGCTACTGTTTTGAAACACAGATTATATCACCCCACTAAATGTAATTAAGTGTCCAGTGCAAATACATGTAATTGAGGGGGATAAAGCCATATGAGTGGCTGTTCCCGATGAAGTCGTCACAGATGTTATGGCGGTGGGGGAGGGACGCCGCATCCTGGTCCTCCATTCCAACGTTCCTGTGTACCACTTTAATGTTCATATAATGACATCCCTTCCAAGTTTGTGTCATGGTCCATCAACAATCATAATTGTAAAGTGATTCATTGACTGATGTTGTCAACATTGCTTCTGTCAAGAGAAACTGATACGCCACAAAGAGAATAGGACCCTCTAATGATTATATCAATAACCAGTGACAGGTGAAGGAGTGCTCCTGATGACGTTTCAAATAAGCACTAAGACCTCAGTAGCAGAAGCCTTCATTTGTTTCGCAGCAGCACACTGACACAAGGTAATAACAGCTAAAAGTCTTCTTGAAACATTTTTTTTTTTCGTCTATAGGTTGACCTGTGTTTCTGCATGCAGTATTGCAACTGTACAGTCGTTAGTTTCGCTTTTAAACTGATATGGCATAATAAATTCTGCCAAATATCATGGTTGTATTCATGAAACGCTGCACTGCATTTTACCAGATTAAAACTGCATTTATATTGTAGGTCTCATAGCACAATTCAGACTGATGGTTCGCTCTTTCATATCGGCTTTGTATCCACGTTTATAATAGGCCAATCTGAGAGTATACATTTCTGATGTTTCATTTCTGTCCTTTACTGGATTCACACTGAAGGTCCAAGTGCCCAAAATAATTTTTGGGGACTGTCTATTCCCATTTACATTTGACATGGCACTTCTGATATGACTGTGCCCTACATTGACAAAAACAACCTGCATGTGCGTACTGCAGATTGCTTCAATAATTTGATAAGAGTCAACACTGGCTGCCATAACCATTATTTTCCTTTAATGACACACCTAATAAGCCATGCCTTCGCTGTACATGTTTATTTGTGCTGTTTGAGCAGACACAGATGTGTACTATGCCATATATGGCACCAGTTGTTGTATTTGGATGACGTCAAGCTCGTATTGACGTATATCCAATCTGTCCATTTATTCTGCACTGGCACTGGCAGATACTGTGTCTCATGTATATACGATTTTTTTTTTACCCATATTAAGGACCGATTCAGATCCAAAGATATCTGGTTTGGTGTTGAATTTGTCATTTATGTCAACGTGGCACATGTCTAAATTGTGCCACGTGAGGGCACAAATTGTACAATCTCAAAATTGTATCACTTAAACGATATAGAGTTACTGCAACGTTTTAAAACCAACTAAAGCTATAGTAAGCAACATGTTGCAACACTTCTCACCCCTCATGTTAGGCGTAGGTGGCAACGCCATCTTGCAGGCTTCACTAATTTCTTGTTTTTCTTCCTTTTGTGTGAGTTTATCTTTGTGTCTGTGTATAATCACTTGCACACTTCACGGGGAACCACTGGCGATACATCACCAAAATGAGGTCTGGTCTTAGCCATGATCCATCACATGGTGTCTGGTCTAATGGCCAAGGTAATAAGAAGGGAACAATGTTGGAGCCTTAGCCACGTTATCCACAATGGCTAAAAGAAGGAGTGACCGTTGATGGCTCTGTGGTATCCTTCATGAATCCTTTTCAGATTATTTCTGGCGCCTGTGCCCACATCATGGGACCCTTATATGACTTTGTGTCTACTCATCTGCTGCCATCCTGCCGCGGGTGTGGCGGATAAAATGTGGCCGAAATGCAATTAAGGGGGCACTGGGGTGCTTCATTGTCACATCACGCCGGGGCTACCTCTCTGCCTGCCACATTAATAGCATCTCAATTGCCAGTGCCGGCCTCTTAATGGCTGATTTATTTCATTTTAATATCCTTGTCATGGAGGTACGGCCTGGACTGAGGGTCTCCTGATGGGGGCGGGGGGTACTCCCCGTCTGTCTCCAACGGGAATGCTTGGTTCCAAAGACTTCCTTTTGTTATTTGGGCTACACTCCTTGTGACTGAGGTTGTAAGGTGCATGAAGTTGGGTGATGGGATAGTATTTGGGGTATTTATGATTTTTTTTTTTTTTTTAAAACAGTAAATTGGACAATTAATGAATGATGAGAATGCTTATATTTTAGCTTCTACAGAACTTGTTACAGAACAAATATAATGTTCTGGACTATAAGCAGCACCTTTATAAAAGCACCACTCTATTTAAAACAAATAAAATAATGAAAAAACGATATATAAGCCGCAACTTTATATAAACCGCACCTATCTATGTTGAAAAATTAGATATTTACTGCATTTACAAAACATATTTGAACTGTAAATGTACATGTATGTACCTGACCAGATTCTTTCCTAAAAATGCCTTTTAACATGGCACCAATGTTGCTGATTAAAATGGAACAGAACCAAGAGAAAATACACAGTACTTATCTTCATTTCACTACCGCTGCCACTCCAGTTTGTCAGTTAACGTCCAGCTTTTATTGCTGTACTTCCGCATACCACCTAATTCATAACCTAGTGTATAATGACATCGCCTGTTGAACTTCTCCAACTGCAATCACATCCTGTTAATGGCAATTGTGTTGTATTATAATTCAGGTTAGACCGCCACTAGCGGTGGAAGAAAAATCCACAGAATAGCCGCACCTTTATATAAACCGCATGGTTCAAAACCTAGGAAAAAAGTTGCGGATTATAGTCCGGAAAAATATGTATGTACTGTGTGTGTGTGTGTGTGTGTGTGTGTGTGTGTGTGTGTATATATATATATATATTTATATGGTATCGTGATATTCATACCAGCACGTAATCATTGCTTATATAGTTGAATCGATTCGCATGACAGAACGTAATATCATGATAATACATACATTTTAAAAATGCAACCTAACATATACACTATTTGTAGCTGCTGTCTATTTCTTCCTATTTGGTTTTGTAGGACAATGGCAACATTGTTCCCAAGAGCTACTCAATTGACTGGAACGTCTGTCATTTAACACACTATTAATTGACTAATGTGCGTCCCGTCACTATGCAACATAGGTGGACGACGACCATGGGGCCTTATCAGAGTGGATTACGTGAAATTAGCCAAAGCGGGGGCTAAACAGCCGTGATCCTGCCTTTTCCCCGCATCAAACGAGTGCACAATCAGCTGTGGCGGAGTGGATGTCGGCATTTGCGATTATTTGCACAAAGGCGATTATTATAATCGCTTAATTCCGTTATTAGAAGACGTGCTCTGTTTAGCCTCATCTGTGCCGTTCCCCAGACAACTGTGCGCAGATCATTAATATCATTACTCACCACGTTGTTTCATTTCAAACAATGTGATTAATGAATAGGCAAAAGACAAGTGTACAGCAGTAATTCTTGCAAATCAATTACTCATGGTGAGGAGGCCCGTTTTGCAGATCCTCCGTAATGTAACTAATCATACACTTTTAGTGGATGCATGGAGTCAGTCATTGAGTGTGTGGGTGTGATAATCAACACTAATGTATTTAGTGTTTACCGTGTGTGCAAGTGCAGGGAGGAGTTAATCCATACGGTGCAATGATTATGCACAAATGTATTCTGCAGATCATACATACTTTTTGTTCAACGTGTCCATGTAATTGCATTATGAAAATTACATGTTGCTTTTCTTGGAAATGGCACAATGAAAGAAAAAGACTGAACACGTGTAGTGCACAGTATCCTCCCTAACACCCACCATTTACAGTGCAAAGCCCCCACTTCTAATTTTTCCCATCAGCATAAGAGGCTTTGAATGTGAATGTCTCTATTGGCATGTGCGATTGCGTTTCCAAGAACAGCTATGGTTATGTATGTAATCCTAACACTTACAAAAGTGCCATTGTAAAACATAAAACTAAATAAATAGCACCTTTAGAAAACAAACAAAAAACAAACACGGCCCCCACACACACGCATACTCTCCCGTGGTTGCGTCAAATAAACAGATCCACAACAACGCTAAAATCATTATTACAATTATACTCCCTGTGGTGCCAAATGATATACGTCCTGATTCCGCAGCCGGGATCCATCCATCTGGCCACACTCTTCAATGCGGCTCTAATTAGCTTTCTGTCTATATACTAATCTTTCATTCATCAATCAATCGATTTCTTTGCTTTCATTACTACAAGACTGACATTGGCCAAAAGACGGCCTGTGTTGTGCGAAAGGTTAAACATGTTACGTTTGGCGACCGGCAGCACATGCTGCTATTTAAGGCTGCTTAATAAATGAATTTCTTCTCTCCTATCTGTGGAAGCCAACAGAATACCACAGTAAACTAATCAATAAAACCATTATTATCTTTAAAGCATAGTGAACAATTTATTCGCACAACCTTGCTTCATTTCCATGAAATGATTGCAAAGGCACTGCCATGATGAAGCACATTATTTACAGCTGTCATATTTTCACTTTAATTGGCTATTTAAACAAATTGACAATGTCATCGGTGCGTCTTTTGAAAGAGTTATCAAACTAAAATGTCAGCTGTGGATTGGCTGGGCGGTGATGTTTATCCCCGCAATTTCCGATATTTGTTCAGACGTCTTCCCGTTCCGTGTCGGTGTCCCCTCCCCAGTCCACCCAAGCATGTGGTATTGTGGCGACGCCAGTCATGGTTCAAAGCGGAGATTACCTAGAATTGCCTTCAAAAGATGCTGGTAAGCTTTTGTACATTTTTTTTTTTTTTTTTTGCACATGGCTTGCTCCGCCTGTCCACAGGAAAATAAACAGATGTACGTTATGTGTTTATAACTGCTGAGGATGATGGATTGCAGAACACAGATAGCGGTAATTATCGGAAAACCATTAACATTCCGACACTATCCATACCCTTACATAGTCTGTTAATGTGCTTTGGACATGGGATTTAGGATATACAGTATACTGAGAACCTATGCTGAGCGGAATAAATACTCGACTAAATCTCGTCTTGCCCTTAGGTTGTCTTTATCCCGTATTTATTTTTATCCACGGATTCCTCGTGCCTCTTTTCCCCCAACACTAAGGTGTACGGGTTTACTGTAATGTAGAGTGTATGGGAACGGAGATGGGATGCATTGTTCCTGTTTGACAGCGTCTCAATAGCTAATCTCTGAGTGTCTTGGATTTCGTTCAATCTATTAACCATAATGGCGTATATTTAGTGCTTTCTAACTTTGCCTTGGGCTTCTGTCACCCGAACGCAGCATTGGAAGTGGCAGCATGTAAAAGCGACGGAATAGCACGCAATCTGTTTTTTTGTGAGGGCTTAAAAGCATTTTCTTTACATTGGTGGAGAGACAATTTATTTTGTAATTCGCAGAAATAGAAGCTTTAAAGAGCGCGGCTCCGTGAATGTAGGACTCAAAGTAGTAGAAGTGATGTTTGAATGTGAGGTACTGTTGTATTTCTGCAATGAATGGCAACAAATCCAGCAGCAATGTCAGGTTGGAATCAAATAGTCTGTGTATGGTTTCTTCCACGCTCGAGGATTTCACATACATCCAGAGTTTAAGTTGAGAGGAACCACCCACACAACGCTAACAGGCACCTTTCCAAACAGATTTCAATTTACGAGTGCCCCAAATTACGAATTTTCTGAGATTCCAGCCATCGCTTGGTGGACGTTTTACGTTGTGCTGCCTGTGAGCCAACATTTGGCTAACAGGTGAGCTTCAGATATGCAAACTATACTGTCTCTGATCTTTCTTTTTAATCCTGTAATGAATTTAGATCAATGTTTTATTTAAATGACTAAATTCACTAGAACATGCAGCACGACTGGAAAGAATCCCATTTTGACCGGCTGCAGTTCTCTAAGTGTGTCAATAGGGACGTGTAAGAGATTAGATTTGATTCATAATCATTAAACATAATCTCCAAAGAATCAAACAAAACAGATTGAAAAAGGCTAAAGGCATGAGTCATCCGTCTTTGGTTACAGTTACAATCCCGTTGGAGTCTATGCGGCATGTTTAAATCGGAAACGTTTTTTTTTCTGTGTAATGAAATGAGCAAATAAAATGTTTCTACTTACAATACATAGAAAACCTGTATGAGTTCTTTGCACCAGAAATGTCTCGACTAGCACCAGTATGCAGTTGATTCTGTTTAAACTTTATTACCAGCTAAGGATAAAGGTACATTTTACCACACAAAGGAGCTTAAATGTTTTGAATTTGCATAACTCATTCACGCGCCAGCATTTGTTTTCCTCAACCCAAATAACCACATTGTGACATAAATAAACCAAAGTCATTCCCAGGTTAAACAAGCAGCACACGTGTACATTGTAGTGAAAAATCAAACAATTTATCTCCTACGCTATTGCTGCCTTTCCTGTTACTGCTAATTGCCACAATGTTGCATGATTAGTAGCAACTATTTACAGCCAGCTAATCAACAGCCCTTTGAGTTGAGCTGTAGACGTGGGATCAATTATGTCTCACTCAGAGCGCATATTTACAACACATGCTTACTATACACACCCACGCTGAACAAAACATGATTGTGCACATGCATTAATTACCAGTTTTGAATCTAATCTTTTATTCGATACGTGCTCACGCTAACCACTTCCTTCCTGTGTCCAGTTCACTGAATGTGGTCACACACAAAAAGACCTTTTTGAACGTATAAGTATTCTTAGTTTGAATGAACCGCTTCTTAAATTGAGCAATTAATACCCTGATTGTTTGGTTTGATTTTGCTGGAGACAAAGCCCGTCCAAGCCTTGGCGGGGGTCGACACACTCGCTGTGTGTCTTTGGCATCATCGCGCACACGTTAACCTTTGTGTGTAAAATATCCCTCCGAATGAGCTTTCAGATCTGGATCACTACAATTCTCACCATTCATCTTAAGGTGTCCAACATTTTCCTTTTCTAATTACATAATCTATGGCCTTTTAAAGGTATGCAAAAATCAACATCAGAGCGAGCGTCTGACCCCCTCCGCGAACCTTTGAGGCTTGGAAAAACGAGATTTGTACCAATCAGCCAGGGCGGACGCTTGACTCGGAGCCGTGAACGAAGAGTCAGGACCCCTAATTAAGACTCCTAACCCCGTACTGACAGACAGATTTGTTTTTGTCTTAGCCAGTGTTTGGCCAAGATCTGCTGGGACCCTCCGATCAGCAGATACGCATTAAGAGAACCATGCCAGCATCCCACGATTGGCGTTCATTAACAAAACAAAACATAATCAAAACCCTGAACGTGAACTTGGAGTGTAATCCAAATAAAAGAAATAATAGGCCTTTTCCTCCTCACTTTAGCCCCCCAAAGACCCAAAAATGTGCCTCATGAAGTCGGAATTATTAGCTTTAATTATGCAAGAATAATGTAGGGGAAATGTTGTGGCATGGACCAGCCACGGCCAGATTCTTTGTTGATAAATTAAAAGTCCTACTCCGTGGCTTGATGGGAGCCTACTTGCTTCATTAACAGAACAACACACACAAGGGCGATATATAGTACGCGCGGGAAGAAGTGGCAAATATTCTGCATGCTGCTAATACAGCATACTGTAATTGATCCTGTGCATTTCCGTCACATTGGGGGGCTTGTTGGGTAAAGAGTAAATCCAGGCCATCAGTGCTTCCTATTAGGCTTCTCTGGTATTTTCCAAACAGCTGCCTTTGATTATTCGCAGCAGGGGCTGCCACAATACTGCCATGAGATAGCATCAGCTGCCTCCATTGGTGCACAGAGACCGTCAACAAGGGCAAGATACACACACGCACAGGCAAATGGGTGCACGCGCACAGACGTAGACATACCAAGTCGAGACAAAGGCCAAGTGGCATGGAGGAGGAGCAGAAGGCCTGCAGTGGTTCGTTGGGGCTTCCTGTCTTTTTTTTTTTTTTCGTTCCCCTTGAGGCAAAAGATACTTCCCATGACTGGTCACGCTCATCCAGACCATTCACATAGAACCCCAACCTTATTTGATGTCATCCATAACCCCAAACCGGCAAGAGTCACTCTGTCTGCCCCGTCTGCTGTTGCTTTCGAGAAACCCGATTGTGGTATTAGAAGTGGCTTTATTTGTTCAGATGATTTTGGTTTTCCGCCGTGAGAAATGTAGCTTTTTTTATTTTTTTATGCAACGTCAACCTTTTAAAATGTTCAACAATCACTGCAATGTGCCTCAAAATATGCTGGCATATGTGTTGACATTATAGTCTTGATCACATTAAAGAGGCTTTATTTCCTCAAATAACGATTCAAAATACACAGTAGACACTTTCATTTCCCCCTCAGGAAAAATAAATTGTGATGCCACTAAATGGCTATAATTACCTTTTATTATGACTGGCACCTTCCTGTGTTTTTGCTAGATGTCATTACCATTTTGACAAAAGTACTACTGTATGCAACGCCAAACATTCTGGAGCAAAAAGCTTGTTAATGTTTCAACAGTTATTTATGGGGAGGGGGAAATAAAATATAAAAGAATGATCTGGTGTCTTCTGACAAAAGAAAGCGGGCCTTGCTGGAGGTGTTTAGAAAACACCTTTCACAGCAATTTATTCAAAGTAAAGACTACATTGTGACGCTTTGGCTGGTATCCTACACGTACTACTCCTGTACCCTTGGCATGACTTCTAAAACTTATCTACAGTGCACCTGGTCCTTTTTACCCCCGGAAAAAGCTTCAAGACCAATAACTATACTGATGGGCACATTTACATTTTGTCTTTTCCTTATGTTATAAATAAGACCACCACCCAATATGAGTTTTATGCCACAGCTGGCCTAATTCACTACATTTGCCAAATACTTTTTTTTTCTGTAATGGATTATGATGTAGAGGCTCTTTACATGAACGTAAATAATTTTGATGCTAAAATAATGTCAGGTTTTGGTGTTGTTGGGATCCAAATGCCGGGAAGCAAATGGAATCTGAAAAGTATTTATTTAAAAGAAATTACAAAATGATGCCAAAAAAGATTCAAATCACCCAAAAACAAACACTAGGAAAAAGATTCAGCTTGACTTGCCTTGGACAGAGACAGCTAACAATGAACAGTAAATCGACAAGGCCTGAAAGAAAGCAGAGCAGAGAGCTAAATGTAACAAGAACCACCTGGACAAGACAGAAGTGAGTGAGAGAGCTGATTGGTAAACACAAGAGACCCTAATGAGAGACATGAAACAAACCACAAGAATACACATCACATGAAACAAAACTAAAAGCGCAGGTGGCAAATCCAGGTCCAGAAAGCGAAAACTCTGCCACAGTTTGGTTTTAACCACAGGTGCCTTAACGATCGCACCCTTCCTCTGAATTCCACAAACCTCTGCAGAGTGGGCCTAGAGTGAAAGCAGGTCAAAATGTGTTTCGGGAGTCAGGCGCTATGCTAATGACAGCAGCCGCGTTCATTGCCTTTTCCGCTTCGGATCAAACCGAGATGAAACTTCCTCCCTGCTGGTTGGCTCAGCAGCAGGTACTCCATGGTGTGCGGTGTTCTAAACGCAACCCCTTTCTACCCCCTGACATTTAGCAGACACACACATTTTGATCCCCCGCTGCCGCGCTGCCAAATATTGAAAGGCAACAAGGACGGTAAAGAGCAAGTATTTACTCAGCGCTCGACAGTGGAGGAGAGACACCGAGCGGCTTAGATGAAACTGTCAATGTGCAGGTATCTGTATCCATAGCAACCAAAGCGGTCACCTCACTTTCTGGCATACAGTAAAGGGGCATCGTAGCCGTTGAAGCTCTCTGGAAGCATGAGCTGTACGGCAAAGCATCTCTTTGTTATTGGTCCTTAATAGTCCCTAATTAAAACTTTGACCCCAATGAGGCACCCTAACCCAAACAGGAAAAATCTTTCTAATTGCAGCCCCCCCCTCGCTCAAAAGAGCAGAATTTTGCATTGAGGAGGGTGATGCGGTGAGAGGCAATTGACCCTCTGTGAGAGAAATGATTCCTCAGGGGACTCGAGCTCAAACGCATGTTTAAACACAAACAGTAGTCGGGCCAGCTCGCAGGAGAGCTAGAACTGCACGGTCCCTGCTAAAATCCGATAAAATTGAATCAGAGAATCTGACATTTTCACTAACCAGACGCTCTTCTGGAGCTTGTTCCCGAATTATAACAAAATGGACTAAGGAGACACATTGGACTAAAAGCTGTAAATGAAGCTCACTGCTTTAGAGGAAGAAGACGGATACAATTAGTGAGTTGGGGAAAATGTTTATTTTCTCACTTTAGGGCCTTCCCAGCTCTATGTGTGTGCGTGCCTGCACGTGCGTTTAAAATCAACAGACCTTGTGATGAACAACCTGTTCCAGGCTGGAGATACATGCTGCGAAGCGTAACAGCGCTCGGTAGAAAGCATGCAAAGCACCGGCTGGGGAGTATTGAATTACAACTTTACTATAAAGTGAAGCCACACAAGCAACCACACACACACACACACACACACACACACCTTCAGAATATGATGTGCTTTTTACCTGCTGATCACAGCCTCTCTCACAGAAACACACACGTGCACACACACACACTCCACTCATCGAATCCGCCTGCCCGTCTCTCAAAGATTGGAAAATTGCTGAATCTGTTGCGTGTTGTTAAATGAATTGTTCATGTGTTACATAAGCGTTTTTGAGAAGCTCGTTTTAAAATCACATCCAATGATTTGTGTTTTTGGAGCAGAAGTATCTGACTCAGTAAGGACCTTCGCTTTATTGTCAGAGGACACGGGTTCAAGTCCCACTGTGGACAAAATCGTAAGGTGCAGCACTCTTTGCACACCTCTTTCATCTGAATCCCTCCTTGCTTGCCTGGTGGTGTGCAACACAAACTATATGAAATCAAAGTGTGAGTTATTTCGCCCTGAGGGACACCAATGAGTATAATGAATACACAAATTTACCGCTAGCCTGAAAATCTTTCAGTCTACTCTGGCTTTGCTTTGTTCAATATTGGACTAATTTCACTCATGAAAGCCTTAATTTTCCTCATTTTTTTTTCTGTCCTGTTGAGTTTTTTTGCAGGAAAATATGAAGAATATTTGGACACATTTGAGACATAGTTTGCAAAGAAAGTTGTAACTTTTAGTTAGTTCCGTTATTATAGATGGATGCCTATTGGTCCTTTGTTGCAGCAGTCACACACACACACACACACCCCCCCACACACACACACACACACGCACACACATTAGGCTAAAAGTAGTGAAAATGGCAAGTTGAAAACAAACATATAATCTAAAAAGTTCATAAAAAGAATAAACAACATTTTAAAACAAACCTTTTCATCGGATTTGAGACTAATAACCACAACACATGGCACACCCCCTCCCCTGTCCCGCCCTCAGAAGCTGCACAAGTGTGTGTGTGCCACTCCGATTGTAAAAGTCTTTGAGTTGAGCGCCAAGAGATGGCAGTATTTCACAAAACATGTGGCAGTGAGTGGCGAGGTGTGGGATTTAGCAGGAGACGCTGCAGCACAGTTTAAATTGATGGGAAAAGACAGAGTGGGGGTTGGGGTGTCTTCTTCAGAAGTCATAGAGGCAAATATTGTCATTCTTTTTTTTTTTTTGTTGATTTGTGTCACCGTTTCTGAAATGTTTTTTTTATACAACTGCTTTTTTCAAGTGACAGCATACATTTTACATACATTAAAAAAACTGTTTGTATAGTGACTATGATAGTCTATATATATTTTTTTATGACGGTTGTGTATTTTTATACTTGGACTGTCTGAAATTCGAAAACTATGCTGTATTACTAAAGTATGTATATATTTTAACAGTTTTTAATGGAATTAAATTAAACTGGATGAATGTGTGATTTATAAGCAGCATCTCAATTGTTTGGGGAAGAAATGATCCATTCGATAGTGCTATTTTGTCTTATGAAGAAGTGACTTCCATTCATACATGGAATTCTGGGTCATTTTATCAATAATCTGAAGAATGTCAGAGAACTTTAAAAGTGAAATAATATATATCCTAAAAGCCAAACTGTGAATGTTTCCAAAATTACTGGACTTCAAGGGAACTGTTTGTACCTTTTTCAAGGGCCAAAAAAGACTAGGACTACTGTGCATAAGTTTAAAAGTCATGTAAAGGGTACAGGAGTAGTACTTGTGTGGTACCATGCAAGTGACAAAATGTAGTCTTGATTTTGAATAAATTGGGAAAAAAAAAACAACTTTCTGGAATATATTTGCAGCACACACATTTCAGTCCTTCTGTAACCACTCACCTGACATGACATTGCATGACTGTGCATCGACCAAATGGCACACGTCCTTCTTTCGGTTGCATCGCGACCCGTGTGCATGTGTTCACGCGTGTTTGTGCGCGACTGTGCGTTTCCGTGCACGAAGGCTACAAGTCAGGCCCGGGCCTTTTGTAATGAGCAGCCTGGGTTGTTTCTGGTTCAGCTGCCGCTCTCCCTTATTTCACGCTGCAGTGCCCTCCAACTCCAGCGGCCCAGTAACAAGAGTCCCCCTCTCGCTCTCCATTTCATCCTGTCTTTCTTCTGCTTCCATCTCCTTTACTCACCGCACTTTATCTCTCCTGTTTTACGCACCCAATCCGATGGCACTCCGTAGCTCTTATTTCCCCATCTGTGCCGCCGCAGCCGTAAGTTGAAATGAGTGAGCGAGTGAGGGAGCGAGAGTTAGGGCATGCATGCATGAATGCTCACTACACTTCCATACCATTCATTCCATTTGGGGAAGGCAACTGCCCTCCAATGTCACCTCCTTTTCTGAAAGCCTCTGTGGAGCAAAGAGGTCTGAGCTGTTTTACCGTAACTTAAATAACATGCCTATTTGCTCGGCAAATACCTGTCACACAATTTTTTTTTAAATTTCATTCATATTTACTTTTTATTCAACTCCAGTCAATTCACTACGAGTGCATCATGTTTTTTCCAGAAGTGACTTTCTTCTACCAGATGGCCTGAAACAGCATAATTTTCGGGAGTTGTATCACGTGGCTTTATACTTTTCATTTTGGCTTTTATGTTTCAGAGTTTTGTATTAATAGCCATCGATGCGGAAAGATTTATTTTTGGACCTATAGTTGGGGTGTGGGGCATGGGGGGGGGGGGGGGGAATGGTTGCATGTGTACACAGAGGCTTAAATGAGCACAACCTTTTGTGTCAGTCAGGCCCGACGTTGCAGAGTTATGGAAATGAAAGAGTCTGTCCATCCAATTCATCTGCCCAGTCAAGCTTAGAATACACACACGGTCACCCACACACAGTAAATGAGTGCACTGGAAAGCAACAATATGGAGTACTATTAGAAAGTGATAAAAGGGAGGCGGAACTATTCCACGACTTATTTTCCTAAAGAAAGGGGGGCGGATGTAACACAAAGGTTCTAATGAAAGCAGATTTCCCAGAGAGGAGTTTCTGAAGATGCTTTCCAGGCCACACTTTTGATCGAAGATGGAATTTAAAGCTTGTCGAAGTGTTTGTAAAAATAAAAAATAAAAAATCATAAGAAAAATAATGTTTCATCATCATTATGGAAGAGTAAAATTTGAAAAAATGGGTCTCATGTGTAGAACCTCTGGCACCTGGCTGATGCTGACAGTGATCCTTAGCGAAGGAATCAATTTACACCACACTATGGATATGAAAGCAGGTGATAAATATAATCATCTCTGACGATCACCTTCCAAAGTAGCCGTGTAACTGTTTTCAGAGGCGTGAAATCCTTTATCAAGCCTTTGCTGGTTGACACAAACAATTATCCAGAGAGGGAGGTAAATGAATAAAATTAACACATTTGTGCCTGTGGCTGTCACCATGCAACCACTTCCCAAACTCTTATCATGGGCCTGGCACCAGAAAAGCGTTTTTGGCCACGTGTGCTTCACTAACTCAGTTTTGTTTAGACTCAAGCAACTTGGCTTTTTTGCTTCGACGGATCCCAAACCGGAATACTGTGGTTGAAGTGTGTTCCCGTTGTTGCGCATGTGCGTGTTAAAACACACAGGAACCTCGGTTCACATACTTGACATACATTTTTATTGTAACAGGAAACACTTAGGCCAAATGATCCCATGTTCCGAGGTGACTTGCGGTTTCAAAACTGGACATTCCTTTGTGATCACTGCCTGAGAGAAGAGAGAAAGAGCAAAGACTATTAAATGAGGTCATAATTGTTTAGTTATTTCCTCTTACCAAAAGCCTCCATCCTCCTCCTTTAGCGGTCCCCTGCATAGCATTTCCTGTTCGGACCGCAAGCAGACAGCCTTTATTTACCCTGTGCTCATTTCCCTAAATAAATCCCCCCCTCTCCCACTTCTATAGGGTGGGATGCTGTTTTGTGAACCTCATAAAAGTTTGCTCAATGCTGTACAATTTGTTCCGCTCGGAACCGCAGATCCTGGAGTGTTGTTTTAATACTCTTGCGCAATTCATCAAATGTATCATTTACCCCACAACATACACCACTGGAAAAATAAGTCAAATTATTAGATTTGATCTGTAATACTGCGAAAAAAATGCTGTCATTTTGTGAGATTAAAGTTGAAATGGTTTGAAGTAAGCAGGAAGCAAAAATAAAGTGTTTCTGGAATGAATTTATAATCTTCTGAGAATGAAGTTTCACGGCTACGTTAATAAAGTTGTACTTTTACGCTAAAGTTGATACAACTCAGTTGTCTACGACATTAAAGTTGAAATATGACGAAAATGAAGCCACAGTCTTACAAGAATCAAGTTATAATGTGAACACAAAGTCAGAAAGGACTCACATTTAAATATTATGTGAATACTGTAATGTCTTAATTTTACAAGTATGACGTTGAAATGTTGCGAGAAGAAAGCCATGCATTATTTAAAGTATAACTTATAACTTAATCAAATTTCATAAAACAAATATCTGTAATGCTTTGCTTGAGCTGCAAGAAGCTCCGTCCATGACGTGTGTGTGTGTATGTATAAAATATCGTCACGATGGACGATTGATCGGTTCGTGTACGGTGGGCTGAATAATTATCAAGTTCCTTGAAAAGTTAATAATGCTCAGTTTTAACTCTTGCCAGATATATTCGTTTAAACCAAAAGTTTGTGGTTGAAGTTTGGAGTTGTTTAAAATTTGCGCTGCAATATACTAAAATAAACAGCACATTCTTATAATAATGCACTCACTGCATAAATATCAATAGCAGCCCCTATTAGAGCTGCAGGTCTCAAAATCCACTTGAATGTGTTATTCTCAGTCCCTTTTGAAGGGAGTGCTCATGGTTTATCTTCTTAACTGCTCCCAAAATCTAATTTCTCTCTGGGCAAGCATTTAAATGTCTAATGACTGATAAGTGCAACTTGGACTGTGTGTGTGGTTCCTCCTTCAGCTGCTGCGAGATAAGAAACTTAGCTGATACCAACCCCCAACCCCCCCCGCCAACCCGAAACCTCATCCTCCACCCGGTGGAGGGCAGAAATAGTTCCCCAATGCTTAATTTGCTGTTTATTCGGCAACATTATGTGTAATAGGCCTAATCGAGTATGTCAGAAGTAATATTCAGAGGTCTGGCATGTGGATGCAGCTTTATGCCCTTTGTAGACTTTGCAGAGTGACATCCATCACGCATGAACCGATGGATTAAATAGAAGGTTTCATGTTACAAAATGAGAGTATTGATGCCATCCTACATGCCCTGTAGCCAAAAATGGGGGAATAGCAGGATAGCGAGAGGGAGAAAACACACGGCAAAAATAATATCACCGAATAATACTTTTGCTGTATGGCTAAGCCAGGAATAATGACTTTATTGAATTTGACTGTGGTGCATTATGGTTCTGCATTCTTGAATGATTGACTTCTCTCTTTCAATCTTTTCTTTTCTTTCTCCCACCAAGACATTTATTTTTGGACGAACATAGAAATACAAATAATGTCTTAGAGGTGATCAACACTTGACCGGAGGTGAAAATCGGAATTGTGCTCATCTAATTTAGCATAAAAATATACTTTGAAGTTCCAACGCCAACTTCCTTTTTTGCCGACAACCAATTCCCTAGAAGTCTTTGTTGATGCCGTTTTCATTTTTTTTTTGTAATTTATTTGTTTCAAGTTCACTTGCTCATCACAATACAGCTCTCTGTTGTCATCTCCAAAGGTGATGCTCCTCTCTTTTTCAATTTACACTGGCCCCTTTTTTTGAGCACAGAAATGATTATTTTTCTTTTTGCAAACTTCAAAATCCCTTCTCCATCACAGACATGGATGACAGACATTGCGGCTCAATATAATTTCAGCACATCATACACACTCACTCTCTCTCACGCTCCGATTCCCTAAACCGTGACACGCAGGCATCCAGGACCGTGCTATAATTACCAGGCGCTTGAACACATGGCGACAAAGCGGTCTCAGGGGGTATACGAGCGGAGCTGAGTGGAGCGACAGAGGTAATGATCTCCGGAACAAAAGAGTCAGACCTGAGAGAGCAGGTTCAAGAGTCAGCTAGAGGGCCTCGCAACACCACAGGAGAACTTGCCTCCAGCACGGGACCCTCGCTTCGACTCCAATGTGCATAACTAGTTTGGGTGGAAGTGCATGTTTCAGACGTGGAGAAAAGTTTTCCTCATAATGCACTGTAAAATCACTATAGGCCTATATGCACTAATGCTTTTGTTTTAAATGGCTGAAATTGATTTAATCAATCCAACTACTTATGTAACTTAATAAGGCATCCAAAACATTAGGCACGGCACACCTCAAACTGCAACCCCACAATTAAACATATTGTTAAAATGCACCTCACAATAAGGGTACACAGTGAAGCGTCTATAGTTGTTTGTAAATCATTCATAACAGTAAGCGAACTATTTTACCAGTATGAACTACAAATACTTATCTATTTTGATGAGTCTTTCAAAATGAGCCTCAACCATGTTATTATTTTATTTTATTTTATTTTTTTTAGCAAAAATGAGCCTTATTGTGACCATAGTAAATAACCGTTTATAACTCGAAATGATGCCAAGCAAATGTGGGCTCACTATTTGACAACCAGCTGGTCAGGAGGCAGTTTATTAAATCTATTAAAACATGAACTAACTTATTATAAACCAATGTATGTGCAATTTTTACAGTATATATCCCCAAAATGTCAAAACTGAGCATTATCACATATGCAAAGGTGGAATTTCCTTACAGTTTGTCAAACTATGTTTATGTGCAAGTGGTAGACGTGCATGTGAGTGTGTATGTACAGTCTGTATTTACGTGTGGTTGCGTGTATGCGTTCAAAGGCAGACGTTTCCTCGGGGGAGGAAAACCCTAGAAATTGGTTATTGTATCGCTGAGGCTATTTACCTATTTTGGGGATTAACATATTTAATTCCCCTGCTTAATCCCGTTGGAGTTAATGCCCTCGCATTTCCAATTATCTGACTAAGTATAACGTAGAGGGAATCGGGGCTGCTTCTTTTCCCGCCTGTAAGTGGGTTTAGCGTGCAGGTCACCGAGCTGCAGCGACAATGTGTGCAGTCTTAAAAGACGACTTGTTTACGCAACGCTTTAATTGACTTCCCAGGCTGTCTTAGTTAGCACGTTGACATGTTTCAAATGTTCAACTTTTTTTTCATGTTATAATCGGACCCAGTGAGCTGTGGTGTGTAAAATGATGAATAGTAATACTTTTTTAATTGTAACGTTTACATTCTAAAAAGATGCGCGTACCTGTATATGGGTGTACCTCGAAAGTTAAACGCAATTTATTTGACACTGTTTGACATCCAGAATATACTTTTTCCAAGTACATTAAAAGTAAACCAAATCAATTTGTTCAAGGCTGAAATCGCTTAAATAACTGCGTGGTCAATGTTTTTAAAAACATTTTAACGTTCATAACTGCTGTACAAGTGTAAAAAGACGTCATGGTATCATCAAAACAAACTAAACCTAAAATAAAGTTCTAAAGTTTTGTTTTTACCATAGAGGATTTATTTATTTATTTGGACGCAGTTAGAAAAGGTCATTTGCATGCAAAACCTAACCCCTGAACACAGCTGACTTAAATCAAGGCTAATTGAAGTGGCTCCTTTCATTCCCTTTAAATTCAGCACAGGTGAGGTGTGTGCTCTACATGGTGGAACATAATGGACTCACTCGCTTTAGCCCATGCAGGAACTTGGCAGGCTCAAAGTATGTTTATAAGGAGCTGCAAGATCTGAAAAGTGGGAACTTGGAAACTGTCTTACACGCCCGGTCGTGCATCTGTGTGTGACACACACAGCGTTAAAAAACATTTGAAAATCACGCATATATTTGTGTATCTGAAAAACACGTGAAAATAGCGAATATATTTGTGGATCTGAAAACATGTGAATATCTCTGCGATATTTTGAGAAAATCGCTCCCCATACAAACCCATCAAAATCCCGTTACACCACCTGCGCCACAATTTAGACCTGATTTTACCTAATCTAAAGTCTGGTCTATTTTCTGTCACCAAATTGTCAGGTGTGCTGTGTGCGTGTAATTTAAAATGCCCTCGGTCAGGCGGAACACCCAGAGAAGCACAACACGGTCTGGCAAATTCCCAAATGCAGTTACTAGACTTGCCCTGGTACGAAAATGAAGATGCGGCAGTTTTTACGCCGAAGGGTCCCAAGTGGTTCATTTTCGTGGCCTTCGACTTTGGTGGTTGTGCTGCGATTAAATTGTCACCAGTCCAGAGTGTTCCCTACCTCTGGCCCAAAGTCATCTGGGATAGGCACCAGTGACCCAAAACCCAAATGAGGACAAGTGTTGTAGAATATGGTTGGATTAGTTGAATTGGTTTGAACAAAAACATTCAACATCGTTTTTTGTATTCACAGGATGATTCTGTGGCGAGGATAGAGGTGGCTATAGAAGATGCTGATCTACATGCTGCCTCAATAAGTTTAGTGTGTGACTTTGAATCAGTCTGAACAGCATAACTGTCAAATTGTCTTTTTGAGACAGTTTTATGTCCTTTATTTTGTGGAGGCTATAGTTTCTTATTTTATTGAAATGTCAATGTGCAGTCATTCCTGGCCAAATTAAAATACATCAAAATGAAGACTTTGCCTCTTTGTGGAAGTGGAAGAAGAACAATGGTTAGCATTTGCAAACACACATGCACTCAGTTTCACATGGGTCAGTCTGCTCCGTTTGAGTTCTGGCTATAAAATAGAGGAAACATGTCTGACAATGCCTAGAGCCGTATATGCTTGCCTGCTATCTGATGTTCCCATTTGAAGAGACCTCTAAGAAAGCACCACTGCGCAGAAATAACATGCTAAGGCATGTGGGAATATAGACGGTGTCTGGTACGTTTAAAAATGATGGCATAATCTTTTGCATGTTCTGTTTCCTCTCCATTTATCACACAATTTGATGCAATTCTTCAAAAGCTTGCAATACTCGGAAAAATAAGCTTCAGCGTGTTCGCAGTATAGATCTAAAGCTTACTAATGCCGTCTTCAAACTGTACATCTTCAATTCCAAATTCAGTCATTTCCTGACTCTTCTTCTCAGCCGACATCAAAAGGCCTTTTAGTTCCATAACCATGGCCCATAAGCTCTCCTTTGTACATGAAGACACTCCACTGTTCCGAGAGTCCAGCACCAGAACCGTGATCCCGCAAACAAACCATTTAATGAATGCATCAGATTCATAAATGAAACACAGTGACATACCATCGCATGGCATGCCGCCTCGGTACTCGATGTGTTTCCTCCCATGAAGTGACATTTCTTTGACAAAACATCAAATTCATAATCGCATTTAGAGAGTGACTTAAAAACTATCCGATAAGTGTGATCACATACTTGTACTTATATAAAAGCTGCATTGTACTGTACGATTACTTCCTTAGCACAGAAGGTGAACAAGTGCCTTCACTGCCATTTTTTTGTGTTAAAATGTCTCCGTCAGGTTTGAGGTGCAATTTCAAGGCCAGATTATTCATGATGCAAACTCACATTACACATTTCTCTGATTGAGTCACCATAACCGAGCAATGTTTTTTAATGAATTTTCTTGAAGATTTGTATGGGATGTAATTAGACAGCGTACTGTAAGAAAAAGAAATCGCACACAATATCGTCAATCCGTCCTCGGTCCATTGTAGCAAACAAAAACATTCGGTTCTTTTTAGAATTCCCCAAATTCTAACAACATTAGCACCATTTTAAAGTGTTAAGTCCAAGCTTTTGATTGGGAAAAAGAGCAAGTGCCACGTAATGTAGGAAGAAGACAAGCCTGCTAAATCAACCCAAGATGTCTTGATGCCCTGTGGAGTGACAAGGCCAATTCAACATCTCTCCACTCCAACATCACTTGTTGTGCTTCGTCAAGCCATTCCAGGAAAAGAAAATCCCCCGGCAGCCTTTTATTCCACAACTTTTCCTGCTCCGCCTCACTCCTTCTCCTCTGCCTCTCCCCCCCTTCTAATACCCTATTCTGTGGTGACAATCCAGTCATTATACCATCTTCACCCCCCCCCCCACACACACACACACTTCAGCACTACCCTACGTCCACCCCAGACCCCCCCTCCCTTTTTGCCGAGCTACTATGAGCTATATTACTTTGACCCCAGCCCATCAATCTGCTTCAATTGGATAATGATCTGTAATCACGTTCTTTGAGGGGAGTCTATAAAACGAGCCGGGGCCTCAGCACCCCTCCTGAGACGGCTCCTTCTGTTTCCTACATCCCGCGCCCCCGCCCCTCAAACATTTGATCCAGGCACTTCTCTTTTCAGCTTTCAGGCCCCCACTAAATACCCTCGCACATGGGCAGCCGCTGCAGCCGGTGGTGGGCCTTGTAAAGGGGGTGAGGGCGACGGCTGCGATGTTGATTTTTCATGGCCCCCGCTTTCCAATGGAAAGGGGGCTAAGAGGGACAAGGCGGAGCCCAGCAGGAGGGTGCAGAGAAAAGAAGGAGGGGAGTTTAAAGCCAAGCCCTTGCTCCTACACCTCAGATGCCCCCCCCCCCCCCCCACGCCTTTTCTTCCACTCGCCGTCACATTAAAGCTGACCCTCCATTAGGTCGTTTTGTACGACAGGCTTGTAATCGATAGAGGAGAGGAGCAGGGAGGGCTGAAGCCTATCAGAGAGCGTGGGCGTCATATAGGGAAAGCGGGGGATAAATAGAGATTAGGATAAGGTTGATGGACAGGAAGAAAGAGGCAATGAATGAAGAACGAAATGAAGGAGATGGAATTAAGCTGTGTGCTTCCCACCCTGCATGAGGCTCCTTCTCCACCTAAATTGGGATGGAAGAGAAAAATCATTCCAATGTGAGGGGGGAAAAAATGCTTCGGTCAAAATCCGACTCGGAGATAGGAATCTTAAAGGAACAACACCGACTTAATAATGATCTGGTAACAAATTTCCTTTTTTATTTTTTGCCCCGACGGTTTGTTTGGAGAGGGAAATGACTTAATGTGTGTTACTGTATGAGATCTTAAGTGGTGTTATCACATGTGGAGATAAGATCTGAAGGCGGGGAGAGAGCGCACACAAGGGACTGTTTTCACAGCATATTGCACATTTTCAAGTCAAAACTGACCCTGGCGTGCCACCTCAGCCAACAGTTATCAATTGTTCCGTGGGGCCTCCATTGTGGCCACTGATGGGCAAGCTGCGGCTGGCTTCGCGTAAAAACACACATGCGCGTTTTCGGTTCAGGAGGCGAGTGGAGCAGCTTGACCGCAATTTAAAACGCCATCAGTTCAGCGGGGGCTTTTGTGTAATCCCTTCTGCGCTCTTGAATATACATAAAAAGGCTGCATACTTTTAAAGGCCATACAATAAATTGATGAATAGAACATTTTTTTCCTCTCTCTCTCTCTCTCTCTCTCTCTATAAAGTGAGGGGCCTGTCTTGTATATCATTATTCCTTTCCAACCATTCTTTTGCAAGTTTAGTGCCCCTACATGTGGAGCATATGCCTTTTGAAAGAATGGCACCATGCAAGGCAGGCACAGATGGAGTCACCCTCCCAGTCGATGGGTGGACAATGGGGAATGGAAATCAAAGTTAAAGGGGTGCATCCAGCCCCATTTAGCTGACACAAAGGGTGCTTGTAGGAGGCAGGGCAGTGCGAGTCGGAGGGAGGAGAGGGGAGGGAGTAACAGGGTGCAGGAACATGACGCAGACCACTAGACTCCATCCTCAGCTGGCCTCTCCATCACCGACCGAGACATGCTGACAATGTGTAAGACACCCCGGTACTGTTTTTGACATATGTCTTGGGGCACGCCTCTGAATCAGTAATTAATAAATTAGGGACCCCCGAAAATGTAATTCTTTAATCTTACCGAAAGATTTTGTCCAAGTTCATGCTTTCAGATATGTGGGAACAGATTAACAGAAGGTTTTTTTTTCTGTTACAACATTCAGAGTAAGGCTGATCAAGACTTGAGTTTGCTGCGGAAGAGCTTAGGAGCCTTGACCTCAACCCCATTGGACACCTTTGGGAAGAATTGGGGCAGATTTTTAATTTTCTCATCTGACGTCACCAAATGGCATACCAATCCAAGCTCTGCACCCCAAACTCTGGTAGAAGGTCTTCCCAGAAGAGGCCAGTAAAGCGGGGACCATCACATTTTTTCCTTCCAACAAATGACCCAATACTTTTGTATCTCTTTTGCTCTTTGCTCCCTGCGCTTCTTGATGAAATGCACATGAGTGATAATTAAAATCTAGATTTTTTTTTTCTCAGATGCCAGGGCTCACAAGCATATTTTTTTTTCAACATTAATGCTGTCTGACACTTTATAGTGGTCGATGAAAGTCTAACAAAAATTCACCTCCATAATCCTTTAGGCATAAAATATGCTGACTTGGTGCTCGGAAAACGATTGATGGACACAACCTTGGGTGCTTATAAACTTTAACATTTGGAGCCAACTGATACTGGTGGATTTACAAGACATATTAACAGTGAAGCTCAAAACAGCTGAGAGACGCAATCCTTAAAATACAATGGCAGATGCATCAATTCTGTTATTTCATGATTATGCTGATTCTCTAATGACTCTCTACTACATCTATAACGACTAATAAACTTCTTTGTGTGTGCAGTTGTGCTTGTATGCGGTATGTAAACTTATCAAACACATCTGTATATATCAGATTTTTAAAAACTATTCACGTAATGCCATTCACACTTTTTTTGAGAATATAATTTAAAATAATCATGGGTGCACAGAGGAATAGTAATGTTTTGTGTGTATTGATACTACAAATTAGCAATGTAGGCACACTTGTTCTTGCTTGTTTAGCTTTCCAGTATCAGGCCACATGCATGATGACCTAATAATAAGTAAAAACATGACAGAGAAAGGTAAATAAACCTGAGGAAGAACTGCAAGCGCTCCATCCTGGCCTATTGTTTTACTGATCCATTAAATGGTGTTGTTTTAAGAGACAGTGATTTCACTCTCATTTAAGGTAAACAAACTCCGCAATTTGCCAGTGCTTGCAACCATGTTGACAGTATCCTGCTTAATTACTTTATCATGATCTATTATCCAGTTTTTTTAAAAAATACTTAAATTGTATATTATATTCACAATTGAAATATTGAGTCAATATACTAAAAAGTGGTTACTAGCGGAAATTATGTACTATATAGAAATAATTTTTAAAAACTCACTTTATTGAAAAGAAATAACACTAGGTGCATCACATTTGATCACATCTTGATTTCAATGTTCATAATGACTCAACTTCTCGGAAGTTATTCCCATGCTGTCATACTAAGGAGGGGCTCAATCCCTTGCGTCCTAAATGTGCTCTGATGAGCAAGTATCAAACATTGAGGCAACTCTATGGAGGAGCTATAATTGAGAAACCACTGATGTTTCATTTGTGGAAGTCTCGCCTTGAGAGTGATATATAAAAATGACCATGTATCAGTTGTAACGTCATAAATCCTGCACCGAAGCGGGTTAGACCGGGTGGGGATCATTTCAATGCGAGTGCAGGCCAGCGGATCTGAGAGAGGAAGGGCTGCACCGCTGTGGGAGTGGCCACAGCCGACATAATTCAAGGCCGATCAAAGCAACTTCTCTCATTCCATCCATCCATCCATCCATCAAGCTGTCATACCGTGGCTGAAAGTGCGATTTGCACTTGCTGGCTGGGACTGGCTCCTCCTTCCGTGGAGGAAGAGACTTGGAAGGCTCCTGACTTCACTGACACTGCTACATCTACTATACTGTGGATTAAAGTAATTTTTTTTTTTTGCTTGTCATTTTTTGTGTGTGCACTTAAGTAATGAGAAACATGCTACACAAATTTGATGTGATTATTATTATAATAATTATTGGTAGTAGTAGTAGCAGTAGTAGTACAATAGAACAGATTTGGCCAAACCAAACTGTGCAGGCGAGATCATAAACATAGAAATGTAGTCTTTAAACCAAATTGTTTGTCAACCATGTCATTTGTAAACCAAGGTTCCACTGTATATGTTTCCAAAATATACATTTGTATTTGCTGATATGTGTGCGCTTCTACAAAGTCCCATGTATTGAGTTTAGATGGCCATCATTTTTCATTTGATCTGTTCCTCTCTGTTTGTTGACAGTGGGGTGTTAGTGTCTGGGGAGATGATGGCGAAGAAGATAGAAGGCTGTAATGAACTTTGGTCTGACCTATGAACTCATACCCCGACAAAATCGCCAGCTGAGGACTGCCAGCCAAGTGTCTGCCTGTGTGGTAGGATACACACACAAAGACGTGTTGCCAAAAGAGTGTGTGCACCCTGAACCTCACACATATTGTGTCAAAACTGTCGAAGCCAGACCTCTGCAATAATTGACTCAATTGATCCAACTTGCAGAGTCCAGCCTGTCTCCTCTCCACGGGTTATCCAATCAATGCCTGCTCTTCTCCAAAATGACATGTCCCCTAACAAATTACAGCTAATGAAATAATCATCCGAATTTCATTGCACGGGGGCTCTGCAGCGTTATTACCCAGCATGGGTCTATTTTGTAGGAGATGGGGTGGGGAGTGGGTTATGAGAGTGTTGATAAACAGGTGTGACGATACTGGTAATCCCACAAACTAGCACCTCATTTGCTCCAAAATACAAACTGCAATGAACAAAAGACATCACCCAAATTAAAATCATTTATGTTAAACTCATGTGATGTAAGCTAGATCCAATTCCTCTGCCTTGTACTGTACTATTGCTGGTCCTGCGACAGGAGACCATGGTGGCAGCTCGCACTCTCTGCATGAGTCCAACCATTTTCCTGCAATTTGCAGCCAAATCTTGTGCTTCTCTCTCCCACTCCCATCTCTTCTTCCACTACCTCTCTACCATTCCAGGGTTGACGGCAGATGGTGTTTTAATAAAGTCCAGTAGGAATAGTACTGTGAGTAAACAATGCAGCACATGCCAACTCCGTAATTGCTGGGCGCTATTACAACCCCTGTGTCTGGCAAGGGAGGGCTGGATGGATTAAAAAAAAGAGATGAAGAGGCCGGCGCACAGTGAGAGGACAAATCAGAAATGAGAAAACAAGTGAACGGGCAAACAAGGGAAAAGCAGAATTTTGAAAAAAAAAAAAAAAGACAGAGAGGAGGTATGGAGGGGGCGGACATCATACAAACATATATATACCTAGCAGCTGGAGCCAGAAAAGCGCAGCTGGCGAAGGTGCAGTGAGGCCACAGGGAGGAGGGGGCCGAGCAAGGCTGGGTCTGGTTGGTGGAGGCTGGGCTGTGCTGGGATGGTCTAGGCCAGCGGGTGCAGTGCTGGGCTTACAGCCTCCAGGCTATGGGCTCTCAGCCCAGTCTCTGAGTCCCAGGCCCTTCTCAATGGGCTCAACCGCTGACACAATGCCAATGCAGTCCTCCGTCAAACCCCCAGTCAATGGTCAGACACAGTTTGGGAGAAGCAAGTAAGACCACATTTACAACTTCCATTCCAATAGGAAGCAACGAATATTGTGTGTTGTACTCCTTGGCCCCCTGTGTAGTTGTGAAGGGTAATTTAATTTCCGGCCAGTCCCAAAGGGCGTGACAGGCCTCAATGATTGACAATGATTGGTGACATTCCATGATTGAAACCCCAACTATTTTGAGCAAGAAAACCTTGAGAAATTACCGCAGATGAGGGTCCAAACATGCATGAAAACTCATGAAAGGTTGCACACACATCGGGCCAGGCCAAGAAAACAAAAACAAGAAAAGAGATTTATTGTACCATTCAAATTCAAATTCTGTGCCAGTATCCCAATTCCAATTGTTTTTATCCCATTTAATCACAATACTTTCTAAATTGATCAAGAACAAGCATATTTATTATCGACCTAAGAATGGAAGTAGTTTTGATCTAATGTCACCCTTCTACAGCTCACAACGCTTTAAGAGTAGCCTATATTGAGAGATAGAAAATATGCTGATATTTTCAACACTCTTAATAGGACAATTCATTTCTTTCTCTGACATTCCATCTTGGATTCACAGCAATAATTTCCACATGCGTAGGTCTTAAACGCACAGCTGAATACTGAAATCATTGCTTGCAATGTTATGTTTTTGTCAACACACAACTTCATGCGCAGTACTTTAGCTTTCAAAATAAAACAGAGGCTACAGAAGGTGTTAAATTCAGCAGAAAACAGCACTCGTTCTGCATGCACACTGCTATTTGAGCCCCGCTTCATCGAGCCTTCAATACACACAGGAGAGAAGTCTTTGCAAGTCTGCTGAGAGCTTTCCCATGATGCACTCTGAGACCTATCGGATGTCAATCAGAAATCATCGCTACACAAGCCCGACAGCGCCGCTCCTTTACGTCTTGTACCGGCTTGGCTCAGGTACTTTCAAGGAAAGTACAGTATGTGACCTGATATATGAGAATAAAACGCAAGGGCAGTAATGGAATCGTTTTCCCTTCCTAAAATTGATTGAGTACTTCCCAAAGCAATATAGTTAGTGGCTCTCATCAATGACAATTAAAGAAAATGACTTGTTTTAAAGCCCAGGTTAAATGACCGGTCTCCTTAACCTTGAAGTTCTCCGACGACATGAATATTGAATGAGTCTTAACCTTCTGTTCTCGTGCTAATTGAAGCAGAGGGGGCATATTACATATTTGTAATTAGGACCTGGTGGATAGGTCTTAAGCTCTGAGCCTCATTAGCTTCATCAGAAGGACTCTATCAATTATGCAGGTGAGGCTATGCTGAGGATTTGAAGAAAATGCAGCTCTCCGCTGGAGTCATTATATTGAAAGATTCCTGCTGGACTTTGTCATGAATTTAAAATCCTAAGAGGGCACATTTTCTGATGTAAAATAGGGGCTGTATGTGGAAAAAAAAATAGATTAGATGAGTTTGACACCCCAAAGTCTTGTACTGAGAGGCAATCTCAGGCAAGTTATATGAAGCTAATCCATACGAAAGCTAACACAAACAAAGTGCCCGGGGCCATCGGCCAAATACAACATCAAACGGTCTCCTGACAGGACTGCTGATAAGCACAAACAAGGTTTCGTGTCGAAACACAACATCTCCCCTATGACATCTTGAACTTCTGTCTGACCGACTCTTCTCACATACTTTCAGGCCTTGAGATTTTGCCTACTCCCCCTCAAGGCAACAAGGCAGAGTGAGAAAGAAAGAGTGAAGGAACGGGAACTCAGCAGAGTGAAATATGAGCTCAAGGTTCTCAATCCTTCTAGTCGCGGTATGTGGTCACCATAAGGACTGTCCGCATGGAAATGTCATATGTTGAGGCACGCCATGATTATAGTTTAAAAGCACTCCAAAATCATGTTCGACATTATCTATGGCAGCCTCCTTACATCCAATGTGCCAGCAGGTTTGGTTTTACACCATTAATCTTGAGTGAGGATCCAATAGATGTGGCGATGGGGAATCCAGGTATGGTGGAATTAGGTCAGAGGCCTCAGACCGAAACGAACGCAGCTGCCCCTTCCGGATCTCAAGGATCCTTCACATCTACATTGTCCCCATTCTATCTTTAGCGTGTAGAAGTGGCAATATGTTTCGGGACCTTCAGAGGCTTTTCTGCTCTTGCTTGACGCTGGATAGCTGTTTTGGTCTCTGGCATAAATATAGGATTACAAGGATTCCAGAATGATATGTTACATCACAATTTTTTTCCCTTATCAAAACACATTGAATAACAAAACTGAGAATCACAGATTTGAAAGTTTTCCGATCATTGAACTTTAATTGTTTAACACTCGGTTTGTACTTGGGTCCACCTGCCTTATGCATTCACCCCACCATGACGAACCCCAAAACATGATCAAATGGTCAGAACATATTCAGATCCAGCAGAAAGCACACAGTGTTGGTCTACATATTGTCACTCTGGCAAGACAACCCTCAGCCAGTAAGCCTTCTCCCCCCCCCGCCCTGTCCTTCTCACTGGTGTCCTCTTATCTACCATGTGTTTCGTTGGTTTTTCTGTTCATCCTTCAACTTTACCTTCTGCTCTACACATTTTTTTTGTAGATTTGTTGATTGTTCTGATTTTGAAGGTTGTGGCTAGGAACTTTATTAGTGCCTCCCCAACTCCGATTCGGATTATGATTTATCTAGTTTCTCCAACTCTGTGGTATCATGTCCATCCGTCCAAAGGGCCTCGGCGAGCGACTTACGTCTGGTGCCTGGTGTCCGGTGTCCATGACCTTGCGGTTTTGGTTGACCTCCGGAACGGCATGCACACGTCTGTCCTCTTGTCCTATTTTTTAGACTTATTTTGTATTTTTTGATTCTGTGTTTTAGTACCTTTTGTTTGTCTTTTTTGTTAAACACTTTTAAACATTTCCTTGCCTGCTTCTGTCCACTTGGGTCCACCTGCTTTTTGCCTGAAGTACACCACGATGAATTCGCAAACATGACAAGCTTTTTTGTTTGTATTGAGTTTTCCTTGTGTTGTCACTATGAAAGAAAAAAAAACAATATTTGGGGGATACATTTTTGTTTTTTTGACTGAGCAACAATCATTTCTTAACCTTGATCATATTTTTCTAAACAACATATGTTCAATAGGGATGGACATAATAATCAAAGAATTCATAATATTCTAAAAGACCATTTTCAACACAGGCCTTGTATTGAATAAATTTTTTTCAGATATAATCCTGAATGTGAATTGCTTCAGTGCATGAAGGTTGGTTTTAAATGCTACTGCGCATTTAGTTAAAGTTAATCACATAGCGAAAGTCCAAAAACACTCCATCCTTGTCGAATGAGGTTGGGAAAATATGGAACCATATGTAACTGCATTCAAATATTGCCTTTTTACACCTCATCTATCATGAGTGCAATTTCATGGGGCACGTTTTTAAAAATTAATTTCATTCCTTGACCTGCTACGAACGGAAGCACTAACATGGGTAGGCTATGAGTGAAATTGCACTTGTGACTTCATGGATCACTATTTCAATTACCTTGGAATACTGCATTTCACAGGCGTGCATGCATGTATGCGAATGAGAGAAAAAGAGTGCATCAACTTTATTTACTGGGACAAGTGGCTTGGAAAAAGAAATCTAATGAGCTATGTTCTGGGTGCAGAAATAGCAGCTGGTCTCAATCAGTGATACAATGCATGGTGCATCTTCAATGTGATTAATTGAGGCTTTTTGTAATAATAGAAAAAAAAAGCATCAGAAAGTTATCGACCTATAATGAGCAAAAATGAGTGACAATTTATTTAGTGCGACCACACTGGGACCACATTTTAATTGTAGGAATTCCCTTAGCCTGGATTTACACTGTAGGTGCAAGTTCCAAATTCCAATTTTGTGCCTTTACGAGTTTCTATTTACATGTGTATTTTAAATGACACACACTTGAAGTCAAAGCAGATTAGTCATGAATTCCAGTTGCCTACTTTTGATGTTTGCATATAGTGTCTACAAATTTGGTCAATAACAGACCGCAGGTTTAGTTATTTACACAATGACACTTAGCATTCAAGCTAACAATACTATTAAACATTATAATGTAAATCATTAAGAATTACTTTTGCCTCTAACTTTTTGTGTGGACAATAGGAAATGGGTGGGAAAGGGTTGGTGGAGAGTAAAAATCTCTATTTAAAAAAAACAATTAGGGATACACCAGGATACGTATACTTACATATAAGTGTATGACAGGATCAGTCTCAACCTGCGTTTTCCTATTACAAGCAATGTTCATCATCTTTAGTGAATCCAGATGAATAATGAATTTATTACAAGGCTTTGAAAATATTAAAAGTAAATATCTTAATTTATTTTGGATTAGTGTCAATTGCAGACATCTTGTTCTCATTCTATATACTCTCTCTACAGACGTGTTCTCAAGGATTAAGAGCTCTCAAAAGGCTTTGCCCCACTCTATTGTTATAGGGTGGATCCACACAAAAAAAAATCTATGAGCAATGCTCCACATAGAAAATATCTAAGCCTTAAGGCACATATTTGGAAAAACTACCCAGGGTAATATTTGGTTGGATGAAATTGTAAGGAACATATAGTGAAGTGTAAACATTTTCTAAACTTTTATAAAAAATGTGGAGGTGATTTTGTAAATGGTATGGAATAAAAACATATTTTATTTTTTTAAAAATATATATTTTGAACCAAAATAGCTTTGCATTTATGAAAGTTTAGTACTTTCAGGGCAGCACAGTGCCTCTCACCTAAAGTTAGCTGGAATAGACTACAACTCATCCACCACCCTAATGACGACAAGTGCTATAGAAACTGGTTGTTTTAGGGATTTATTTCTTCAATGGTTAAAAAAGAGTCACTGATGGTTTGGTGCTTCACTTACTGAATGTGAATGGTTGTCTGTCTCTATGTGCCCTGTGAATGCCAGTCGACCAGTCCAGGATGCAGTCTGCCTTTGGCCCTAAATCAGTCAATGACATAAGAGGACACATGGTATCCAGAATGGATGGTGGGAAAGTAAAAATGTTAGCACGAGACAAGGATTCTTCTACTAAGCTGTGTTGTACAATTACAGGTCTCAATCATTGTGCTAAGCCAAAAAGCTGATGTTGACTTACCGCATAACCTTTCAACTGGTTAATTTCCCCCTCTCTTGTCTCTGTTTTCAGAAGAGGTGAAAATGTAGCCGCCACTTTCCTCAGGGTGAACTGTCTTCATGAGCATTAAATAAGAAAAAGGAAAAAAAGTCACTCAGTGACAGATAGGAGATGATGCATCTCCATCCTTACATGCCATGTCAACCACATCCTGACATAAAGAGGACCCTGGGAACCATTATGTGGGAGTGCCTTACAAGTTTGCACAACTTCGGTGTCATATATAACAGTGGATAAATATCAAGCAGAAGCTATATTAAGACAATAAACAATTTCCATGCCATCAATCCTGACCAATATCACCCCACATTTACATTCATGCCTTTTGCATCCAAAATAGCAAAAGACAAGCTATATCTGTATGAATGAATCAGCACTTTTCTTGATAATTGCATCTATAGCTTCATGTTGTAATTTATATCTTAAAATCAGACAGTCATGTCCTGGAAACATCGTGTCAGTTGTTTCCAACCTTGTTTTTTTCATCATCGCATGGCAAAGAGCGTGGCGGGGTTGCCATGTGGATGTAATTTTGCCAAGAAGATTTATATTTCTACCACAAATCAAACAACAACAAACACGCACACGCACACACAGTTTTGAGGGCAGAAAATAAACCCAGAACTGATCTGCATTACAGTGAAACAAACAAAAGTGGAGTCAGAAAACGAGGGAGACAAAATCTGAATGTAATGGTTATGGAGTCATACGCATTTCCTTTGATTACAAGGTATTAGTGTCATCCATTGGCCCATTGGCAGGGAATGCCGGGCTGCTCACCGCATTGGAACAAATGCAAACGTCAATGCCTGTTAATTCAGTCATAATCATGTTTGAATGGATTGTCAGTGAGCTGCCATTTCTGCCTTTCTCCCCTGCAGTAGTGAATGAGCCCTATGGGAGACTTGCAGGAGAGACAAATGGCAGACACCGCACAACTGGATAGTGTTTAGGGGGCAAAAGTTCCCCACCTTGCTGTTGCTGACTGTATTATTGGTCATGAACTGAAAGGGTTTATGATAAAGAGACTGCTCTCAAGCAAATGAGTTCTCGGATTGGATCCAGTATTATTTTAGATACACATCAATTCCTTCACCGTTACTTTAACCAAGGAGATTTGCAGGCTTTTACATGCCATTGTTGCAAACTGCTCTGTATATGTGAAAAAAGTTGTCCACAACTGCCACAACATATGGCCAACCTCCACAAACAAATGAGATCCAATATCCCATTATTGAATCTATGTATATATAATATGTCACAATTATTATAAAACTTAATATATATCTCATATATTATACTGAAACAAATGGCCTTACACCAACCACATCAATACCTTGTGAGAGAGTGTTTTCCAAAGCTAGCAAAATTGCTGAAAAAAAAAAGGAATCACTTTACTGCCAAAACACCGGAGAGTACTTTTTTTAAAATAAAAATGTACACAGTAAATAATTGTAAGATGTCAGTGCCTCAAAGAGAAGTAGGCTACATAAGCAACATCAATTCATGATTGCGTCACTTTAACTTTGATTTGAGCATGATCGACTGTATAATTTAAATATATTTCAAACTTAGATTGAAATAGAAATAATACAAAATAACATACAATACAAACACAACTAATCAATATTATATATAACTTTCCTGCAAGGCAATGGTGTAAGATCCTGTAGGTGTCCTATTGAGCAACAGAGTGACACAGTATTGACACAGTGCCAACACAGTATCAATACAGTTTGTCTAATTTGGCCAGTCAGTCGCACTATAAATGGTTTCACTACTTTGTGTGTCTTTATGTGTGAAATCCACACATGCAGGATGAGTGGAATTGTGCTAAAATTCCACCAGATCAACCTTACTCATGAAAGTTGTTTGCTACTGTAAGGTTCCTACTGGAAATGATTGGATCCCACAAATGCAGGCAAAGAGAAATATGTAACCAAAATGTATTTACAGAAAAAAGTAAACAATCACAACCGTATATAGTACAAATAAAATCGCAGGCGAGCTGCCTGGAAAAACACGGGGAAAACAAAAGACGCTTGCAAATAAGGCAAGGAAATCGGCTACCGCAAAACCACCCGTCACAAGGGGATCAGGGAAACTCCAATTAGAAAATAAACAAAAATGCCATAAGAACAATCTAACATAAATTCAATACTCGACAAAAAACATGCAAACGGGAATACTAGGATGCAAGAACAAGATGGGTCAAGAAAAACACACTTGGCACTATGATAGCAAAGAAGGTAGAATAATCTGACGACGAGCTTTCGACGCCGATGTCCCTTTAAAATTGTAATGCAGAACAGGTGCGGCCCCGAAGGACACGCCCACCGATCATCTTCCTGACAGGAACGCAGAGCAGAATCATGACAGCTACAATGCTAAAGGCTAACATACATCTTTAAATGGTATCAAACGTCCTAAAGCTAGTGTATGAACCAAACTAAAATGAGTGTGAATGTGAAACAACACCTGTGTTTCAGGTTTGAATATCAGCTCTGACTTTTCTGTGTGGATTTTTTTTAAATTGTGATTCTCCGTTACAAAAACATGCAAATTAGCTTCACCAAAGACATTAAATTGTCCATAGGCATGAATGTGAATGTGCATGGTTCTTTGCCTATGCTGCATGTTCCCTGCAATTGGCTCCAATGGAAGTCTGCAGGGATAGGCTCCAACTCACGTGAAACCCTAATGAGGCATCCAAACTGAAATTGTGTTATCATTCAATAAAAAGTATGCATGCTGACAATTGCTCTGTCTGAGACAAAATGCTCTGTAGGACAATTTGATGACATCACATCTCATATCAATCCCCAAATATACGATTCATATAGTCCCCTTTTGTATCTTTGATCAAGCTGATGTGTTTTGGGTTTCATTTTATGATTGAGTGTAACTTCCTCTTCATCTTCTTGTAGGAAAAGTTCAATTTGTGGGTTCTCCTTTGGCAATGCTTTTAATTGTGATGATGAACAAACTTGTGAATTTGAATAACAATAACCACATTTTACACAATACCGTTCACGTAAATTTGCATTTGAATTAAAAAAATAAATAGCTATTTATGTCGGGGACATTTCCATCAAAAACAAACGTATAAACTTGAGGTGAGTAAACTTTTCCACATACACACAATCTGGAGGTGAGTGAAATCGGTTTGACATTAAAACTAAATGAGATAAGGTGCGACAACATGATCGGTAATTTTGACGTCCCCGGCGCAAAACCGCCATGGGACACTTCAGTCATTCTGACACTTTTTTAACGGAATCTTTGTTTTGATAATCCGCGTATGGGTTGATACCTGTCATGGTGCAACGCAGTAACCATAGAGCCCCCTCAATCTTTCAGCCAAATCTCCCTGTCTACACCGCACTGGCCCCATGATAAGAAGGTGACACTGTCACTCCTGCCCACACATGCAAACACACACACCCAGCCGCATAACACACACTACTTTTATCCACGTACGCACAAACAGCCTCGGAGGCGTGCATAGGCGTTCGGCATCATGCTAATTTTCATTGTTGTGATAAAAATAAACAGGTCTGGGGAGCTGAATCCCAAGGCCTGAGGGTCATGGCGCGCTCGACTGACAAGGGTGGGGGTTTGGAGGGGTGCGGGCGGGCGGGGGGAGGAGGGGCAAAGTCGAGGCTCAGACTGAATTACCTTGATGCAGCGCGACAGCCTCACATCACTGTCACCAGCCTGTTTGGAAGGGCTAGATGGGGCTGCGGTGCTAACTTGGAGTAGGCCGCCTGCGATGGATGTGTGTTGACAGTACGTTGTGTTCAAGGGCACATTGAAATGAGCGCCGAGCAAGCGGGTGGGGGGGGGGGGTAGGGGGGGGTGAGTTTGCTTAGCCATGTGTGCCCTAATTGTTATCTGGTGGCTGGTGGTGATGGCTGCATGAGCGTAGAATACACTCTGACATTATACGTGGCTCACAGTGCTCCAATAGTCTGGAGGTGTTATGCTCAAGCATGTCACGTCACATCATTAATGTTAATACAATTATAACTGCGTGGCACGTAAGTGAGGTAAAAAAAATAATAAATAAAGTTGCTTCATTAAACCGGCTATTTTAATGCTGTGTGAACGGCAAATAGCAGCATCAGTATGAGAGTATTTTTACTAAATGAAGTTCCCTCCAAATTATGATGCTTCACTTCACAGGTGAGGTGCCAAAATAGAGCACTAGGTGGTGCTTGAAGCAAACACACACATGCATTCACATCCATTCCCATTCATATCAGATTAAAAGAGGAACCAAACTGTTTCAAGACAAAAGGCTCATATCTCGCAGACCTCCTCATTGTCCATTGGCTTCCCTTTCAGCCCTTTGGCCCACCATTGCGCACTTACTCATCAAATCTCAGCTCCACACGTCTAAAGCTATGATAGCCATCTGATCAGCTGGCCTCTGCTTCCTCTCAAGGCCCGAAGGAGAGAGGATGGAAGCTGTGCGACTGGGTCAATTTCATCACAACACCTGTCAAAAACACACGTGCACTGTGGAGCTGATCCTACTTTGATGACCAACAGGCTTTATGTATGTATGTAAAAATTAAGGTAAAATTAAGAAAAAATAGCGTTTGAACATTAAACCCTTTTTGATAGAACTATGACAGGAGTACTATTGCACTGTTGTACTTGTGCAAGTGAAGCACAAAGAAGTGGGACACAATCTATACCATACAAGTAGTATTTCGTTATAAAGAGGTCACAACTCTTTTTTGCATTGACCCTGTCATGGATTTATTACCAATACTTCTATAACAGTGGACATCATAATAAAGGTGGAATAGCACCAGTAGTAATTTATGCCTCGCAGTTCTGGCAAAGTTTGCATGTTCTCCTCGTGCCCGTGTGGGTTTTCTCCATGTAGAAACTGCCTTCCTTTTACATTGCAAATACAGGTAAATCAGATTAATTGAAGACTCTAAATTATCCATAGATGGGATTGTGAGTGTGAAGAGTGGTTTGTGTATATTTGCCCTGTGATTGACTTGGAAGTCCAGGATGTAACGTAGGTGTCGCCCAAAATCAGCTGGGATAGGTTCCAGCTCAGGTGACCCGAATGCGTTTTTTGTAATGTGGTTAACTTCTTTAACATTAATCAGATGTAGGTAAGAGGTGTGCCTAATTTTCTGTCTGATGTGTGCAGTAGATGTGCTTGAGTTCATTCATTCTTAAAACAAGACTGTTTTTAGTATCATGATTTGCACACTGTTCAATGGTGTGAAACTGAAGAGATTAGCTAAACCAATTAATTCAAAGTAAATTGAAAATTAATGTCGTCTAAATTTGATGCAGCACAGGGAAAAATGTTAACGGCCGTGCTAAATTGCAACGATTTATAATATCTGCAAGTATATAAAAGGCTTGAAAATGTTTAAAAATCAAGCCGTTGTCTCTGCTCTAAAATGCTTTAGGTGTGTCAGCTGAATGTGTTGCTTGGTCTTGTATCATTTTTACGCTTACACATTCTGACATGTTTGAGCTGCGAAAATATATCCCCTGAAAGACTCCCGCCAGGTCATCATACTGCGATGAAAAGCGCTGGTCACAGTTAGCTCGTGAGCTAACAGGCTTCCGAAGCTCTTCAGCAGACACTTCGGCCACGTCACCTCCTCGCTCGGGAATTTAAATAATGACATGTAAATTGTGAAATCAAGGGGCGGTGCATTTCAGGGTTTAGGCATAGCAAGCTTGCTGACTGCATGCTGTAGTAGCAGAAACGGGCCTAGTAATTTTTGTACATTTTGTATCTGTACGTTTGAGATTGTACTAAAATGGAATCTACTATATGGGCCACTCCCACTGGTTAGCAATATGTATTCTCCTCAGTCAGGGGCTACACAAGGACAGTGAGAGAGCGCATTTTGTCTGCATTGTAGCAATGTGTTGCCTTTGTATTATAAGTGTACAAGTCAGTGTGTCTGTGGAGTAGCCGTGTGAGCGTCCCAGTTGATCTTAAGCAGCTAAATAGTACCAGCTTGCCGGGCTCTTAACCTTCCCCTTACAGAGAGAAGAGCTAATGAAGTCCTGAAAGGCTTCCTGACTCCCTCATCTGGCTTTGTTTAGGCCTCATTCGCCCTCTCATTGCTTGAGGAAAGCCATTATCCCATTGAGAGGACAGTCACACGGACAAAAGAAGACCAAACAAAACACAACAAAAAAAATCTCTTTATAGCGGGTTTATGAGGTGATCATATGCTGCCCGTGGCTACCTCGATGCTACGTGTTTGCGGATCTTTTAAAATGTACTGTAAATCTCTTCAGGATTATTTAAAATGTTTACACTTAACCATTTGACGAAATAAAATTGAGTAAATTCAACATTCCATTTTTTCAGTGTACTGATAATGGAAAATGTAAATGTTGCTATAGCGTTTTTGTTGAAATATTTTTCCCAAAAAAAGATTTTTTCTTTTAAAAGAAGGTATGTTTTTTATTTTCTCAGCAAATATTTCTTCCTGATTTTTTTCTTAGGTTATAATAACTAATAAGTAACTTGTCGTAATATTTCTTTTTTATTCTCTTAAAGTATTTTTTCCTCATAAAAATGTATATTTATTCTCGGAACATTAAGTTATTTTTGCAACCTTTACATTTTTAAAAAAAGTATTTTTCTTCTTGCCAAGTTGTCACTTGTACTATTTAAACTTTATTGTCACATCATCATTCTTCAGTAATTCTCATAGCACAAATGGGAGACAGAAACTAAACAGATCATTCTCTACTGAGCAGATTTCCAGTCACCGACCATCTATCGCTCTCTCTCTCTCTCTTTTATTTTTTCACACCAGTAATGACACTTTATTTAAATTTTACAGTTTGTGTATACTCAATAGAGGCAAATGGTTTATACTTGGTTTCGCCAGTCTATTGAGAGTGAGCGAAATAGGGGGAGCACATATGGCGGATAAAAAACTGCAGCATGTTAAAATTGAATTTGTATTCAGCAGGAAGTGGGTTAACCCAGTTAAAAGTCAGCGAATCCAATAGCTGCGGCTGATATGTGGCGTCAAGACATTCTCCTTTGGGGAGCCGAGGCGCATACGCTGCCTATCCCGGCTCCTAGCATGTTTTCAGGTAATGATAATAATACATCACGTTGCTTAGCGGCATATTTATGTAAGAGCTTGGCGGGAGCAGGCACCCTCGATGTTGTTCTTTGAAATCATCTCCTTCAGATATGTGCCGCTTGCTCTTATATTTTCTCATCCTTATCAGTTTTACCGAGATGGGATATTCTATTAGAGAGTGTTTGGTTTGTCACAGTTAGATGCCTCTTCTTCTGGTTTTATTTGATGGAATGAGAGGGAGCCCCCTCTGATTTTTTTTATTTTAGTTTTTTAAGAGTGAGCATATCCTCGTGTTGAAAAATAACACAGTGTGAAAATGACAAATCTCTTTGTCATTGGAATGTATTGCCTGCTTGTGGTTCATTGACTTTTTATTACAGGAGCTAGCCCGACTGTCAGCAAATAGTGGGAAATTTGTTGCTGTCATTTGCTTGGGAATATTTGAAGCTGATCATTTTCGTATTCCGTGCACGCGCTTGTGTGCACGCTTGTGTCAGCAGCAGCAAGCGTCTCATTGCTGTGCGTGTGCATTTACATGTGGGAGGTGCAGCTGTGAGCAGTGATGGCGGAGCACTGCAATGAAAAAGAGGACAGAGTGGATTGGAGATAGATAGAGAAGAGAGGGAAAACGAAGCGAGCCAGACAGGGTGGGGGTGGGGGGTAACTTGGGTCTACGAGGAGAACACAGCTCCCGCCGCCAGCAGTCTGTCAGTGGTGGTCTCCTCTTCCAGTCTGCTGCAGCATCTGCCATTAAAGCTCCAGCAAGGGCTAAACTCAGAATCCGGAGAGTAGCCTCTCGCTCTCTGTTTCATAGCTTACTGGTTATGCAAAAGGTACAGAAGAGCCTTCAAAGTCAAACGTAATTTGTTCCATGACATCCAAGTTAAATCTGTATAATTTCAAAAGAACTAATGTAATGGCAGCACTATGATACATGTGGTCCATCCTCAGCCTGGCATTCACATTCATGTCCTTCACACTGTGTGGAAGGTATAAGCAGGTCAGAGACACTACTTGTGTCTGCAATGTCTCCAACTTGATATCATTCTCGCTAGATTCTGACCTTTTCCGACCTGTCTAGTGACTATATTCAAAAAAAAAAAGAAGAGAGAGAGAGACAAGAGACAATGACAACAGTGGTCCTAATGTTAACAACATTCTCATTTCCTGCATGGTGAAGCGAAGAGCGCCATGGGGATTTTTCCTGATAAAACGGATCTTAAGAATTTAATAGACAGTACACGTATTGGGTGTATTGTATCAATAAATATCCCTCTCAATGATATTTTAACTGCTATTCATCAATCCATCCATCTAACCGTCCATCCATACATCTATCTGGCCTTCTAGCCAGCTAACCAGCGAGCTAGCTTTATTATGATTCGGAACCCCTGAAAATGAATGACTAACATGAGTTTGGTTGATGTTCAAAATGCCAGCACATATGAAAAATCATTAGATATGTGCCATATATACTGTATGCTATAATATATACCATAGTAATGTGTGTCTATATGCTTATAATTTGCGTTTCCTCCTTGCAAAAATATATGCTAGATCTGTATACAATGCAGCTTATTTAAACAAAACAGTTTCATGTTATATATAAATACATTACATTTGTACTGAACAAAGTAGAGGCTAGCATGTTGGGCATCATTAGGATGTGCTGAACGTAGTTGTAAAAAAATAATTAAAAAATAAACAAATAATAAATAAATAATAATATATATAAAATAGTAATTTATATAATATAGAAACAATAATATTATTTTTAATATTTAAATAAATAATAATAAATTAAAATAAACAAATCAAATCACTACTGAGTATTTTTAGGTGGTGCGAATTTTAGTGCTGACATCATTTTTACGTACAAATGTATTATAAGTAAATTAGAAGTGCCAATTTTCAGTCCAATGAAGAAGTCCCTTGAAGTCCCTTCAAGAGAAATGAATCCATACATACATACATACATACATTTTCTATACTTGTTGTGCACTTTAGATAGCTTGAGGTTCAAGCAATCATTACAATTTGGTGATTTTCTGGCGTGACATCGCAAATATAAGATAAAGGATTCAGGGCATGTCCTAGCTAAACCAATGGGGAGGAACATTTCGTGTTTCAACATGATTGTGCTCAAAGCAATGGCGATGAAGGTATCATTAGACGGATTTGGTCACAGGACGAGTGAAGAACCCTGACCTCAACCCTATCAAACACCACCATGTATGCCATATTCCCATTTTCTGTCGAATGAGTATAACAGAATGCAAAAAAACATTTTCTAAAAGTATTCTAAGGCAGCAAGTCCCTATAGCGGCAAACTGTGTAATTGACCTTTAAACTCGGGTTACACACCATCACCTCATCCTTGACAGTCCTCTATTCATTTCTCCTTACTAGGCCACAAATCCTCCACTAAGCCCCACGCCCCACCCCCGCCCCCTCCCATTTTAAAGCCCTTTTTCTTACCCTGCTGTGGCTGGAGAGGGGCCGAGGCCGCAGCATCTTCCCACCCGTTAGCCAGGAGCCAGAGATCCCAGCCAGAGATGCCATCTGATACAAGTCTATCATAATGAAGGTCCAGCATGGGGCTAAATGAGTTTCTACCTCAGCCTCGCGAGGGGCTAATGACAAAACAGCCTCCCAGTGCTCCTTGGCCTGCCGTTAGCTTTAATCAGGGCATATGGCACTTGCCGAAACTGCTTGGCTATAACGAAAAGGAGAGGAAACGTTTAAAAACACTCGATTGGTACAGTTTTTCGGATTAAAAAGTTAGAATGTTTTTTTTTTCTTTGATGTACAGAAACAACACAAAATGTACTCAGTCCTTCACATAAAAGCCAATCATTGTATATTTGACACCATGTTGTATCTAAATGGAATTTTCAAATAGTCCCCTGGAAGGAAAAATAAATAAATATTCTTTTTTGCAAGCCATGTGCTAATTTTGCTTGAATTGGTATAAAAAAAGTTCCAGTAACTTAAAGTCCTGTGAGATATAGCAACCCGTGTAAAATAGGCGATATGTCTTTGACGTAATTACCCAGTACTTGCGGAAAGTGCTGCTGTAGGATTTTGTGTGGTAATCACTAATAACATTCAAAGATTTGTAATAATTTGCAGGATTTAATATCCCTTCAATGGCAGATGATCAACAAGGGAGAACAAAAGTGCATTAGTGCCTCCAATGGCATAAAAAAATGTGGAAAGGGGTGGGAACACTATTTTTCTACCCCATAATAAGGCTACCCAATGTATCCAAATTAGCTTAAAGCATTGATAATTCTTCACTAATATAAAACTGTTACTGAGCCCTTAAAGTGTGACTTGCCCATTTGTTTGTCGGTTTTGTAAAAAACTAAATAAAGGGCTTGGTTGTGGAAATTAAATTGAAATCTCATAACAAGGGTTCCTTTTAATTTGATTAATTCTTTGTTGTTGTTTTAGATCCCCGGCGAAGACACCCATGACAATTTGAGGTTATTTGTTCCACTGTCTAATGGCAATTTTCCTTGCACCATAACACCAGTTAAAGAGCTGCCTCAGAGCAAGTTTTTTTTTTTTTTTATGCCTTGAAATCACAGACAAGGCTAAGCCATAGGGGGACTGTTAAATCGTGTGCTTAATTCTACCGTGCACGGCTAACTTCCATGTACTTCCTAGAGAAAACTTTTACTAATTTGGCCAAGGGTTTAAACTATGGACTTATTATTTGAGCTGCAAATAGCAGGCCTTTTAGAGCTGAACAAAAATATAATCAGCAATAGGACTTTACCTTACATCAGTGTATTTTCCCTTTCTTATCCAAAATATAGTCCAAAATACGCAAGTGTGTTTTTTTTAATAAATAAAGAAAATATGTTTTTTTTAATAAATAAAGAAAAAATTGCAAAAAAAAGTCTCATACATTTTCTTCCTAGGATAGCTACAAATTGAAAACCTCTGAAAGAGAAAAACAGCACAACAAATGAATACACTGCATATATTTAGTTTGAATTTTGAAGGAGCTGCAGAAGGATGAAACGTAATACATTTTGTGAATCGCACCTTTACAAACAATTTGTTGTGCACATATATTGAACTATAAGTATTCATATTTTCATATTTAAAAAAATATATATTTTAGCTGGAACATGACAAAATAGTGTAAGTATGTGTAGTAGATATTTATAATAATAAAAAAAATACATGTTTAAAATTAAAAAAAGATTCATATCTCTGAAAATTTTGATTAAACAATTGTTTACCCCATCCCAGTATTCAGATTAACTCGAATATTGTATATGATAGTTTTGGACATTGAACGTTGATGGTGGTGTAACTTATTGTGGCACTGGCTAATTGTGGGCTAAATGGAACATAAAGAAAACAGAAACACGTTGCCCTTAAATTAAAACATTTGTTGTTGTCCATTATGTTTTGCAAACAGCGTGACAGATGAGCGGTCACTGCTGGTGAAGTCAAAGTGAAAGTTACTCGGAGTAGTTTAGTAGGTAGCCTATAGGCAAATATGTTTGCATACCCAGTGTAGAACTTTGTGTCAAATGTGTTCCATACTGAAATGGATCCACGTGATCCAATTATGGTGCTCTCATTGCTAGTTAACACACTGTAGGATGATTTTTGGCAGAAAAAAATAGGGATCGAGAAACACGGTACCAGGATGCACTCAGCATGGAGAAAATGAACCTCTGAAACCCATGCTGACACTTTTTTCGGGCCCAACTGTTATGAGGCTGATATGAGCAATACCGTAACCGTTCTTGGCAACCGACAAGGCTCGGGTAGCAATTAGCTAGCGGTCGGCAGGGTGCACAGATTGATTTTCCATGACAGGGACAAGATAGAGGAGACGTGATCCTGGCAAAGGCCTCCACAGCCTGTTTTCCTCCCAGTTGTTGGATCGACTTTCCTTTATCTTCCTCTTGCCATCCTCTTAGAACTTGACAACACATTAATATCATGCAAAACATTAGCGCAAACTAACTGTATTACTCTGCAATTACACTCAGCGCATCCAACTGATGCCTTTGTATCCTGCCCCTTGCTTTGACGAGGCTGTGAAAACAGAAGGTGGGGGAATGCGTTAAGGACCGTTCCGATTGTTCATTGGCTCCCTTTTATTTCACATTTAAGCGACTGTACATAAAACGATTAGGGGCACATCCATCTGGCTGCTACATGATTTCATTTGCGGGATCTGCTTATCAACGTTTTGGAAGGAGTGCAAGGATCAGAAAGCTGCAGCAAAGACAATAATGCTCGGTTTTGAGTGACACTGTGAGCTAATTTAATTTAGGATTTTAGTCATAAAACAACACATTTATGTTATAAATCAATACACAGACCATGTAATCACAATAGAACATTTACTTCAATGAACCATTTTGTGTTTTGGTTTTTAAATATGAGTAAACTATTTAAACTACTGTTTAAGGGCCCTGCAGAAAGCACGACAAAAATATGATTATGATATGCAGTAATGAGCATATGTGGAAGGAAATATTTGTCGAAAAAAATGATTAGCGACTAAATGTTGGTCAATTACCCTCTAGGAGAATTAGTCATAGCCATGCGTGTGTGATTGCGCCTTGCATTACCTGCAGTCATCAAATGGAAACTTTAATACTTCAGATTAGGAAAATAACACAAATAAAATAAATAAAAATGTATTATTACATCAATTCATTACCTGCCAATTCCTTGCAAGCAGCTTTACTATATTACATCGAAACACCTTTAAGCTAGAGCAAGCCACTTGTAACTTTTTTTTTTCATGCTTACCGCCTCCTTTTTTTTGTGTGTGTTAAGTCCCCTTTTGTGTTGGACGAAGAGGAGTGTATATTTCAGTTGGATGACAGTTGGTTCATAGCTCGCAGCATGTTTGTCTATGGTGGCATTCCTTAACTCCATTAAGCACACAAGAGGATCCCCTTGGGCCGGGCATATCCCAGCATCCACCAGCCCACAGATGGACCGAGCAAACATCTGATCTTGTACTGATCTCCCTACCTAAACACACTGATGTGTCACCAAATGCACGTAATGGCACACACACCCAAACACAGAGAAATAGACGCTGCTCATGCACACACACACACACACACACGCTTGGCACTCACCTCTTGGTGCTGGATCACATTGCAGTAAATCTAGTTATGGAGCTCTATGGGGTGGAAAAATAAGGGATACGGTTACCATGTCTGGAAAGGTTTGACCTAAGTTTAGTCAATGCGCACCAATGCCATTGTTGTCCGATGATATGTTTGTATATGACAGATGAAGATGAAGGACTTCGGCGTGACAGCAGTGGTAATTTATAGTTGTAAAATGTTCCACTAACCAGCGCGAAAACAGGCTAGGGGAGTATTTTCTCCTAAATGCTTTTATACAAGTAGCAGAGAGCAAGCATGTGCATTTGGTAAAATCTTATAAGGGGTTGAATTCGAAGCAGAAGTCTTTAGATCAGCTTGTCTTTGCGGTTTGAGTTAAATCCCCTCATACACCAGAGGTTGTGTTTTATCGTGGATAGTGTGTCTGTAGAGCCTTGACAGATCACTTTGTTTACTAGAAGTAAAACTATGCTGACCACAACTCCCCGAGGAAGCACAGCGAGTCTTGATGCTCTGACCTTTTGCAAATGAATCCGATCAAACTTGATCACTGCAGCCATTTACAAACCAAATCTGCTTTGTCGGGGGAAAGAGGCTGAAGTGTTAACCAAACATCAAAGCAGAGCAATGTCAGTTTGACCTGAGTGGGCCTTGCAAAATGATAACGTCGTTTCACGGGACAAAATGATATGATTTAGTGGGAAATAATGCCACGGCGTGTCGCACTGTACTGTTTTTGTCTCAATTGTGACATGAGTGATCAATTTGTGACAATCAACATCATTTTTAATGATCAATCAACTACTTTTAAAAAATCAATTGTTTGTTTGGATATACATTTTTTTTAAATGTTCATTCCAAATTGCAAAAACTCACAGAAGTTCTTCCTTAATTTTCAAAGTAAATTCTACAAAAATAAATGGTTTTGATGGATTACAGCTAAAACATAATATTAACCATAAACTATTATAATTCACTGGCATCACCATATCGTCTCAGTCCTGTGAAAAACAAATATGTCCAATTTTGGAAAAAAAAATCATTTTCACATTAATGTGATGTCTGTAACGTGGAAACACCATTCACGTAAAAATAAGAAAATTGGAAAAAAAATGGACATAAGTGTTTTTCACAGGACAGCGATGATATTCTGTGAATATGATTCAATGTTTTACCTTGAACTTGTGTTTGGGTTGACCTCATCATCAGCAGACATTAAGAAAACAAATAGTTGCCTTACATAACATCCATAGCGTTAGTTCATATTTACATTAATGAATTCAATGACAGGGCGCTGGGGAGGGCCTCTTTAAGAGCCAAAGTGCACTCTGTGTGTACTGTCAGTGTGTGAAATGATTTAAAACACGCAGGTAATGTTTCACTTCACTCAGGTGAACGAGTGTGTTTTGAGAGCTTGGCTGTGACGAGCGGTCGGTTTTGACGTATTTATAGTGTAACATCAGGTGAAATGGGTTTGACGCACCTCTCGTGTTCTCCTCTCCCCGGAGTTAAAGGAGGTAAGAGCAGATCATATTTCCACAGGTGGCTGAGGCGAACTTACCCTGGAACGCTGAGTGACATAAATCTTTGTAATTGCGTTATATTGATCAGATAACTAACTGGAGTGGGACACGCCCTTTTTCTTACTTGGTGCCATTATTCATGCTTTTATCTGACATTGAAGAGAGGGTGTTAATCTCTTAACCTCTTGTGCGTGCCACAGTGAAAAGAATGTTGAACTTCCATAGCAGCTCAAGCTACTGACACTTCACTGGAAGTTGCAAGAAGAAATAAAAAAAAAAAAACTGAAATCTGCCAATATAACTTACTTGCTAAAAAAAAACGACGTAATTATCGTAATCTTTCTTTTTTTTAATGAAACGGTTTGACTTTTTTCTTGTAATGATACAATTTTGGACTATTTAACTAACATGTATTTTTTCTCTTCACTTTATCCCTAAACATCCAAAATTGCATTTTCTTTAAAGCCAACTTCAGAAACATAACATCCTTCATGGTATCCATTAACATTTGTTTGCATGTTTCTTTTCCACCACAATGTCTTTATCATCTCCCCTTTTGTACAAGCAAATGAAGACAAAAAAATTCCCGCAGACTAACAATAGAAAGCAATTATATGAATTTCAAAGCTGTATATACGCAATTTCCCATGCACACGCAAGAGCATGCGCATAAACAAAGTTAGCTTCTTAAACCTCAGCTCGCCAAGAGTGACATCACCGCAATGAGCAGACACACAGATCAATCTCTACCCTCAGGGTGTGGGCAGGAGGGAAGGGAGGAAGGTGGAATGGAGGGCGGAGAGATAGGAGGTGGAGAGGTCGTTTGGTGGATAGGAGGAGGGTTATAGGTCTCCTCCTCTGCCAGGTGTGCTTTTCAAACACACATCCACGGCGCACACACACACATACAAACTCTCGCCTTCGACATCCTCATCAGTTGTGGTGAAAAATGACAGCCATAGACACTGGAGACGGCATGACAGGGATGTGCAGACATTCCCACACATCTCAACGTGCATTTGGGGTAAAGATTCCTGATGAGTTCATGTTCTTCATCTAGTTGCGTTCCACTAAAACCCATGTTTTAATGGTATATACAGTATATATATATATATATATATATATATATATATATATATATATATATATAAAATGTATATATACACACACACACACACACACACACACACACACCTTACCATTTTGCTCCAGCAAGCATTAAGGCCTATACAAACACAGGAAAAGCTTATTCGTATTGCTTGCGTTTGAGTTAGGTAAAGATTGAAGCCAATAAGATCCAGAATTAGGAGGACATTAAACAACCAAAAGGTACCGCAGAGCCACATTAAGCCTTGTTGGCAGTTCCTTTATATCTTCTTGAACTCTAGAAGCCCAAAATTAGATGCAAACGACTTGATTGGCTCCTCCTTGTGCTAATAAACAGGCGCTATAGTGATGGGACAAATATCCTTGGTTCTCCATGTCAGCTTCTCTGCCATTAATTGTAGGTCAGATGGTGTGTATAAACTACTAAAGATTCTCTCAGGATACAGCAGATTATCTCCGGATACAAGCTCTTTGGGGAAACATAAATATTTTTTCCTTTTTTTTTTCTTCTTACCCCATACAGGCCTTTGCGTTTTCTGTGAGGCCACATGGTGTCCATTATCATTAAGTAAGAAAATGATGACTGTCTAAGACCACCAGGGCAGCTTTTTTTTTTCTTTTTTGTTTTTTTACTGCCAGGAGAGCTTAAGACTCCTTTTTGTCATTTAGTTGGAAAAAAAGGCGAGTCCTCCCTTGAAACATGAAAACATTGATAATTTGAATAAGGTACAGTCCACTCAATTAAAAACCCAATCCGTACCAAATCTGCAGATCCAAATTTGAATTAAAGTGTTTTTTTTTTGGGCCCCTAGTTTTAATGAAATATCTTACAACTGTTGTCTGTGGTCAAACCATCACATAGATAACTCATCAAATGTGCCATGAGCTCATCAACCAAACATCTCGTTTAACAATCGGGATAGCAAACGGCTTTTTGCTTGTCATGGAACAAAAGGCAGCTTTAGTTACACCTTCTTGGTTACAGAAACAGGACACAATGTTTTTATTCTCAACACTTTCCACCATTCCAGATTGTGTTCCCCAGGGGCTCTAGTGAAATTTGGTAATTTGTCCGCCAGTGCCTTTTAGCATTTTTACAACTTTTTGAAGGAATGCAGCGATACAATAAGATGGTGTGGAGTCACTCTACAGTACAAAAACACTCTCTGGGGTTTGATTCATATCCATAGTGCATCAGTGTGGAGTTACAGCAATGCAGAGCAGGTTAGGTTATGGGGATAATGACAGCCAATAGTCCTTTGAGTTGCCATCATGTTCAAGGAATTCCCCTGTTGTAGCCATTTGGTGCAAGTGACATTACACTGGTGTCAGCATCTGAAACTGTAAAAACGTATTGTAAATTGCACGATGGAGATAAATTGGTAAATTCCTAAAATATATGTCTATATACATGAAAGGATTAGAATATTGCAGTGTATTTGAAAAGCATATACACAGGACGATGACTCATAATGATTTTACATAATTTAGGGAAGAGCCCCTCCAAACATACATAACGTGTGGTGATCCAGAATGAAGACTTTGTGTGTAAGCATTGCCGTAGAAGCTCTTTGTAGTGTTTTCAGAAGAGTGGTCGCGGTTCTAGCTTTAAGAGTCTTTCATTTTGAATATTGCCAAGCACAAAGTGAAAAAGTGGTTGGCTTGTTTGTTGGTTTTTTAATTAGCAGAATTATATAAAAACTTCACAGACATTTTCCTTAAAACTTTGTTCAGGGGTGGCATGTGTACCAGGGAGGATGTCATTAAATTTGGGTGCAAAATTGGAAAATAAGATGTGGAATTCTCCTTTGGCTGTTTGACTCTCCTGGCCAAGAATGCAAATGATAGTCTGTTTCTAATGTCTTTCATTATTCTCCAGGAACCAGACCGTAGTCTGCGAATTAATGGACAAACGTGGAAAATACAGAGGCCCACAATTTTCTTAGTCGTTTTCGGTTTTCTTTCTTTCTTTCTTTCTTTCTTTCTTTCTTTCTTTCTTTCTTTCTTTCTTTCTTTGCCATTTCCACCCGTATGTCATCCTTTCTAAGGGAAGAGGACTGTTAACGTAGTAACAGACAAATGATCACAGAGTGATTTTGTTTCGGTTTAACAATAGTGGAGGTCTTTGTTGGAAGCCAGGTATTCAGATATGGTAACAAGCTGATAAAGATAATACAGGGGATGGTCTGTTTGCCATAGGGTAATGTAAGCTGAATTTGTACATAAGTTGGAACTTGCCATAGTCTTTGAATAAAATATACTAAATAAGCTACGCTTATGAAAATTTGTACGGCAAACACATGTAAAACAATCAAAAATGGTAAGTATAGTGGTAACTAAGTGTGCCTTCTTGACCCGAGTATTCGTACACCGCTGCGCAAACTGGTTAACTGAACGCTGTCACCTTGAAATCCTGTATGACGGGCCATCATAAATGTAGGACCCGCTCTATTGTAACTCTGTGAGGCGTAACCTGCTTTGCCACTTCACTGTACCCAGAGTCCTATAGAAAAGGGCACGGGCCCTCATGGGGGCCTTAATGGCTGAAGCAAAGGGTCATCTATCACACTGGGCTCAGTGCAGACATTAGTGAAAATGACAGAGGAGGGATGAACACGAGGGGACAATGAGAGGAGGGACTGAGAGTAGCCTGAGAAAGAATACGGGTGGACGCAACTCTGTGTTCGTTTAGGGCCTGTCGCTGTCAATGTGTCACCAAGGAGGCGGGGTTAAGGGGGGGTTCTCGGGCCACTGGCAGGGGGCTACCCTGCCCTGGTGATAGCCCTGTGACCGAGCATATGTCACCCGTCTACAGCGTATAAGGGTCCTCCCTTGGCCAGAGCACACGTCATTAACACCATCTGTGACAGGACCCATGAGGCACCCTAGCGCCAGCAACACGCTTGTTTTGTGCCTAAGAAAAGAAGCACAGAAGTAGTAATTTTCTTTTGTAGTTCACTGAAGTTTTGCTTGATCCTCTTGTAATGACTGCGGTGAATTTTTGGTTCTACAGTAGGTGGAGCGGTTGTGAGGGCAAACACACGTGAGAGAACATGCGCTCGTTGTCATGTACACGGTAACAGTGAGACCAGGACACCAGTATGGCAATGATTACAGCCCATGGGGAGGGCGCAAGACAGGCCCTGAGTCCGCTAGTTGTAGTTGTGTTGAGTCCAGATAGAGGAAATGCTGGAATAATAAGAACAGGAAGGCTAAATGGCCTATCAAACACACCCCTCTCTGACCTCCCCTGAGCCTGGCCGACCAGGATGAAAGATCCAGCCACTTTCTTCTTCTTAATGGTTTCCTTGGTAATCAGTGCAGCGGAAGTGCTCCAGTCCGGGGTGATTAGCCCAGGCTAGGATTCCTTAATCGCCCCAGCTCCGTTCTCATGCTTTAAGAGAAAGAAAGGAGAGGAGGAAGGAGTGAGAAGAAGTGGGAAAAGGAAGCAAGGGTGATAACAGGGCTGGCATGTTTAAAGAGAAAGAAAAGGGGGGAGAGATGTTTGGATATGAGATGATTTGGAAGGGCCACAAGCTAAATGTTCCAAGTGGGTTTTGTACATATTCAGCAGGGCCCTTTGTTGCATTGCTTGAAAGTGACAGACATGGTACTTTAGATTTTTCATTACCTGTGTACAAGGCATGACAATGGACCATTGCAGTTTTTCTCAGTTGCTTTGGTACATTTCTCGGATCAAAATTGAATTTCTCAAAAGTAGTTGTTGAATCTTCACATCATTCTGTCACTTGTGCACATGCAAAATGTAGTTTGTCATTTATTTAAACAAGTTGCAAATGCTTTGGCACATCCATGCAAACTATTAAGTACAATTCTCTGCTTTTTCCGACGTTATCAATTGCTTATGTCATGTTGATCAAAATGTATGACGATGGGTTTCTGCTAAATTATCTCATCCCCCATAACATTTTGGCATTGGTTCAGCATATTAATCTTTAAATGCAAAATGGCTGAACAATTTGTTATATTATGTCAAGCATATTTCTATACATTTCCACTAGACATTTTTCACAGGCGATTCTTGTCTTTTTCAAATGAAGGGAACTTTGTAAAGCATTCGATCAACCAATGAATTTTTTGTGAAATTGCTCATAGCACGTGCAGATAATCGTTGTGACGCAAATATGAGAATTTTTGGTCTTAAGGAAATAGGAAGACTGCACTCTACACTGTGAAATGTTTGGTTTGAACGATGTGGAAAGTGAATTTCATTTTCTTTTATATTGTATGCTTTATGATGATCCAAGAGAGTGTATGGTCAATAATCTTGAAAGACATAACCCTATATGCTCTACTGGTCATATGAAGAAAAGATGAAATGGCTTTTTGATTTTGATGTTTTTACAATTGCAAATTTTATATCTGAAGCTTGGAAAAGAAGACAAGATAGACTGTTTCTGACATGAAATTCTGTTGCTACTGTTTTTTTTTTGGGGGGGGGGTCCTTCTGCCAGATCATCCTGATTGTTTGGTGTTTTATAAGCCCATGCGGGCTGGGCGATTCTCTTGCAATCAGTCTTTCACATATACAAAGGTGTAACTCTCCATTTAGAAAAATGGTCATGAAAACTTCAGCCGCTGTTTACATCAGAACATTCCTCCAGAGTTCGCTGTTATATTGACATGACTAAGCAATTTGACTGTCTTCTTCATACACAATAACATCCATCCATCCATTATCTAAACCGCCTAACCTCATGACCGCCCAAAGACAGTGACTCATTTTGCATGTAACTGGTACAGATTTGCCACAATTAGCTGATGTGTTTCCCTAACATGCATCCTCCCTCCACTCTTTCATTGTTTTCCACAAAGACAAATTGTTGAATACTTAGCAACCAGTCAGCCATCCTTAAACACATTCAGATTTAGAATAGTTCTCAAGAAACAAGCAGCTTTGGTTTTACAGCAGCTTCTATGATAGGAGAGAGAGAGCCAATCTGTGGGCTGATGGTGACTGATGCTGGGGTCACAGCATTTAGCCTCACCACAAAACTGGCAGACTGCATGAGTCATGCTTACAGGAAGCCAGACATTCCCACAGGTTGCTTCTTCCACCAAGCCCTGAACTGGGGTTCCTCCTCTCATTTGTTCATTAAATGTTCGTAGTGGCATGGGCCCTCTTTATGGTACCAATATTTTAAGATTACCAGAAAATACACAGTACTGTAGTTGTTATGTATTATATTATGTATGAATTTAAAAATAAATGGTAATGTTACTGCAGCAACGCTACCAAACCACCCGCAAATATGCATTTATGGTATTGTTCCGCTTGATTACATTATACACAGCAATTATGGTATTTTTGCACTGGATATATGTTTTATTATATTTGTATTTATCTTTTGCTTGTTATTTTTTATCCATATAATTTCTTTTCTAGATAAAATTGGTTTTATAAATGCATTACCTATATATTAAGACACACAGCACTATGCAGAAACATATTTTGTATTATCAAACCTGTATAATGATAACGGCATCAATGATAGCTTTTAAAATTTTTATTATGTCATTCTCTCACCTAATAGCTATCGAAAAGACTATCGACAACGATCAAGTCAATAAGAAGTTTTGAGAATGTAATCAGAATCACTAAATTATTATCATTATTGTTATCCCGAGCGACGTGTAGATTGTGGTACACATGGATCTTGTCTTGGACCTGTACTATTAGTGAATATACTTAATCATCTTAGGGAAAAGTAAAAAATAAAAAGGGAACTAACCATTCATTTGAAGACAAATGTTACAGGCTCTACTGAATTCAATGATCTCACAATAGCTGAAGAAGAGATTAAACAAAATGACTGGAGCTCTTATAAACCTATGATCAAATAATTTGACTTTTATTTTGAGGCCTTACGTTTTCTATCACAGTGGAGACATTTTTCAAACTTGTTGTTTGTGAAAGGATTTGTTTTCATCTTGGAATCCCCCCAACTGTGTGTGATGATGCTCCTTTAGTTCCCATCTAGTCCAACCTGCCTGCGCTTTATGTTCTATTCTCTTTTCTGCTTTTCAGTGCTCATGTTACAGCAGTTACATTTTCAAGATATCTTTGTTAATAGAGTTTTTGCCATGGCGACCGCCAAAGATATTTTCTGCTTGGTCAGACGGTACCCGTCAGCTGCATCCCGAGTCCCACAGGCCAAAAAGGGCTGATAGGACTCCTTCAACTTGATGGCATCCCTTACAGCGGGTGTCCACCAGCGAGTTTGGGGATTACCGCTGTGACAGACACCGGCCATCAACAATGGAGACACGAAACATAGTCCACTTGGACTCAATGTCCCCTGCATCCCCCGCGGCTAGAGCGAAGTTCTGCTAGAGGTGGGAGCTGAAACTCTTTCTGACAGGGAATTCTGCCAGACATTCCCAGCAGTCTCTCAAAATACGTTTGGGTCTGCCAAGTTGGAACATCCCCCATCCTTGGAGCCATCACACCTCTGGGTAGTGATCAGTTGACAGCACCGCCCCTTTCTTCACCTGAGTGTCCAAAACATGTGGCCGCAAATCCGATGACATAACCACAAAGTCGACAATAGAACTGTGGCCTAGGGTGTCCTGGTGCCAATGCACAAATGGACACCATTATGTTTGAATATGGTTCGTTTGTTATGGACAACCTGTGATGAGCAATGAAGGCCAGTATTAGAACACTGTTCGGGTTCTGATCAGGGGGGCTGTCCCTCCCAATCTTGCCCTAGCGGATCTCACTATCAGTTCCCACATGAGCATTGAACTCCCCCAGCAGAACGATGGAGTCCCCAGGGGGAGCACTCTCCAGCGCACTCTCCAAGGACGCCAACACAGATGGGTACTCTAACTGCTGTTAGGCATTAACAACAGTCAGGACTCGTCTCCCCACCCGAAGGTGGAGGGAGGCTACAACTCATGTCCACTGGGGTTAACCCCAAAGTACAGGTGCCAAGCCGGGGGGCAATTAGTATGCCCTCAGCTGATCTGCCCCTCTCAGGACTCTTCCATCTATTATCCAAACGGCATGCTGGAGCTGTCTTCAGGCAGTAGGTTGTGTACACCCTGAACTGGTTACCAGTCAATCACAGGGCACACAAGACGAACAACCATTCACACTCACAATCTCACCTAGGGACAACCTAGAGTGTTCAATTAACCTACCATGCATATTTTTGGAATGTGGGAGGAAACCGGAGTATCCGGAGAAAACCTATGCAGGCGCAGGCATATGAAAGCTAGACCTCTGTACTCTGCCAACCAGTCGTCCTCCATGCCACCCCTCTCAGGGCTACTATAATGAAATGCTTGGTGTGCCCGGTTAAAGATGGAGTAAGCCGTATGTGATCTGTAGTTTCCATTCCTGTTGTAAATGCTTGAGAATTCAGTTTTATATTGTTATCACACGTTGCCATCCTAATATTCAAAATAAAGACAGATGATCTCGCAGATGAGCCGGATAAAAGTCATAATGGAGACAAGACAAAAGATGGTGCACAGACAGAAAGCCAAGAAGATGGTTTGTAGACAGAGAGGCAAATACACCAGCCGTTAGAGTCTCACCAAGCTGTATAGTGGGTGTCAGCTGTCTCTTCCATGGGTGCAGGCCCGCAAGCGATGGCATTTCAAATAGCTTTATCCAAGAATTATGTTATGTCACCCTGCCACAGTATAGCACAGTAGAAAGAAATAACGTTTTTTTTCTCAGCGGCACCCTGGTTTTAGATTACTGTGTGCTTCCCCTACCAAACAATTAATATGAGATGTTAGGTTCAATCCCAGGTCTTGAGAAATGGATACCCCAAGAACAATCTCTAATCGCTCATATCATGTACGGGCTAACAAGGAAATGAGCTCTGACCCCCTTTGGTTGCCAGCTTGTATGTTAAGAATCACTCTATCAACAACTATCAATGAGATTCCCTTTGGGAAAAGCACTTGACCTCGACAGCGTGGAATGAAAAGGCCTATTCAGCACTAGAGTGAGGCTGCCTTAACATTTAGCTCAGCATCAAGGTTAGTATTAGATGAATATAAGATGCATTTTCATTCCCTAATTTCGGTTCTTTAAGAATGAAATCAAATATTGCATCCATTCAGTTGAAAAACTGGTACAAATGACCAATTGTACATGGAAAATTAACTCTGAATGGTGACCAATGGCCGTTATTCACATAGCATCACATTGGAGGCACGGTAGACACCAACAAATGATAGGCATTCTCTTTGCAAAATACGTCAAAAAGAGCAGTCAAATTGTCACAATCTGCGTTTGTTATATTAATCCACTGGCATTGTTCTTAACCAAATCAGCCTGCTTGCACAGAGTAATCCCCAGAAATGTGCAATAGCTTCCTGTATTTTTTATTGACAAGCTTCCTATTGAGATTCCTACTGCCTCGGCTATCATTATTTTATCTCTGCAGTATGTTTGCAATGTTGTAAGCAGTGAAATCTGGTGATTGATTGTAAGGGAAGAAAATATGACTCTGGGTCAGTGTCTGAACATCCGGTTGGACCATACTTTCTGAGAACCACCCATATAGACACTCATATATGTGTGTATATATAAGTCAGTGTGTCTGGTGTGCAACCCGCTGGAAATACACAAGCAGAGGTAAGCATACATGGTGAAAGTCAAAAACAGCACAGAACCACACCTTTGGAGCGAGGAGAAAAATGACTGTGGTGAGTGACATGAATATAATGTGTTGTAATGACGGTCGAAAGTAAGAAGCGTAAATGACGTCTATTTGCCTCACGACATCATCTGTACGTCTATTTAGTTTGGCATGTTCAAATTGATCATGAGTATATGTATATGGGAGTAACTTAGTCTGCTCAAACATGTAACCAGGTTTTCCTCAATGTTTCAGAGTCTGGAATTCCCGAATATTGACTGCATGTAAACATAGTCAATGAGAACCATAGAATATGTCTACAACAGAGGAGCAAGGCTCGAGGAGGGACAAATGTTTGGAAAAATGAAACACTCATTTCATGGAGAATTAAAGGTGTCGCCACGTCATTGACGTGTAGCACAAATCATTCGTTTCCATGTTTACAAATAGTGTTTGGATGTTGCTTATGTATAACATGGAATGTTAGACCAATATAAAACTATCAAAACATATTTTTTTTGATGTGGCCAATAATAACGATGATGATATTGAGTACCCTAGTCCACAATGTATGTGCCCTGCAATTGACCGGTGGCCAATCCAGGGGCCCCGTCGCCCAAAATAGGCTGAGATAGGCCCGGGCTCATCAGCACTAATGAAGACAAATAGTATAGAAAATGTTATTTTTTCTAACAGGAAAAAACTTTCGTGCAACTGCATCTTTGAATGGAACGTGGCCTAAATATGAAAAAACATGAGATTTGCCCCAGACTTGACTTTGTTCCGTTTGAGCATCAGATTTGTGGATGGGTGCACCACTTGTAGGGTAGTGGAAGGTTGATTTGTATGGGCCAGTATTTTTGATATCACAACATTTCATGTGGCCCAAAGCTCATATCAGGTCATTATGTTCATCTCATACAGCACCGATTTGATTTTTTTCTGCAACATACACAAACTCACATACATTGCATGGATGTCACTTTTTTTGATGATGCATTAAATTGTGTAAAGTTGCATCTCACACTGTGTGCACATGTATGCGTGTGTGTGTGTGTTTGAAGTAGGGATTCTCCACCTGTGCTGCTTGTGAGATAATCCGGTTAGGTTCCCGTCTCGTCTCAGCAGCCGGGCGATGTGGTTGAAGCTCAACAGTACCCCTCGGGGGTCCGGGGCGCCTCTCTCGCCAATCGCTTTGGCTTAACCATGGCGCGGTAAGGAGATGAGGCCTGACTCGGCCCTCGTTACAGAAATTAAATGGATCAGGGAGTAAACATAACCAGCTTTTTTATATGATCTCCGGCTCGAAGCAGACAGAGTGTGGGGAAGATGGAGATGGAGGGTGGGAGGGATAGGAGGAAGAGAAGGCGAGATTCCTCCTCTAATTACTTCATGGGTCACTGCTCCTGCAGGCAGATGTCAAAATCCAACACTCTCTGATGTGAGGAGAGAGCTGGAGAATGGGAGAGAGGGAGCAGGGAGGTAGAGTGGAGGGGCAGTCAGAGTGTGAGGAAACAGGGGAGTGTAATGAGAAGAAGAAGAAGGATGAGAGTTTGGAAAAAGAAGAGGAGGCGGATGCACTTTAAAGTGTCTTTTCAAAATAAAACCAAGTGTAGAGTGAGGGAAAAAATCAAAATAGAAGATGGGAGTGGATTGGGGTGGGGGATATAACACATTGTCAGGAAAGCGGGGTAATGTGGTGGTGCTGACACAAATTGCTTGTGGAGTGGCGATGACCTGAGATGGCCCTTGTCTAGCAGAGAGGTAGCAGACAAACACCTCGGATTTCCCTTTCACTTTCGCCACGTGCCATAAACCCACATGGCCAAGTGAATGGTGCAGCTCCAAGTTAAGAGGTGCAGAGATGACCAACAGAGAACTCCAAACAAAAACGATATGTCCTTCAACATTTGTGAGTCTTTTGTAGTATCAAGACAGCACGGTGCCTCAGGACGTCCAGACCATCAGAAATCACAAAGTAGTAGTAGTAGTAGTGAAAGAAATGTAAAAATCTTGGATAACTAATAGCTTATCTGACATCTACATTGTAATTGCAAACTCTTTCTTCTATATACAATATTCCCGTTTTTATTGTGATGAATGATTTGTAAAACAGGTTAAAACAACCAAATGCTCATCTATTTGTACCCTATGTAATTGGCTATTGTAACATTTCACATCATAATCTGTGTCTGAGTCTGTGGTTTAGCCAAACTCGGTGGATTTGTAATTAAAAATATTGAAAAGGTTTCACATTCAGGATTTTCCAAGCAGATAGATGAGGAGGAAACACCTTAAACACACCCCACACCACAGGATTATCAATCAAGATAATCTTTGCAGAGACATCTGAGAATCGGGCCTTTGCTGACTTTGATTGCGAAGGTGTCAAAATGCTCAAATTTGGCCCAATTGTTATTAACAATATGGATGGTTCTTAATCACTGAATAATCTAAACATGCTGTGTCTTTTGTTATTTATAATCTTACCACAAAAAATGTAATTTTCAAACTATGATCAGTTTCCATGACCCAGTGCTCAAATGTAGGTAGGTCAGCACCTTAGGGATGGACTAACACAGAAATTGTGATATGTACCGGTATATATATCAAGGAAGTTTTAAATTCCAAATTGTGTCCCTTACAAAGTGTTTTTCTTTTGCATTCTCTGAGTATAGTTAAGTTGTTTCTTCAAAGCTGAGGAAATCATGGAAAGCACATACCAACATTTGCCATCATAAAGAATTTCTATGGCTGTGTGCTATTATTGTTGCAATGCTGCATTGATAGCCAAGAAAACTCAAAAGCATCTGGAATGAAACTGCAAAACCTGCTGGTTCGGCACTCAAATACGTACTAGGCAGTACAATGAGCCTTCTCCACAGAATGCCCTCCATAACCACCCATCGTTCCGATCCCTTTTGAAAGCAAACTGTAATATTCTCTTTCCAGCTCAATATGTATGCCTGGTGTGTGAATATGTGTGTGTTGTCTGTCTACTTCCAAACTGTGCCATACTTTTCACAAAGATATCAGTCCAGCTCTTGCAACCACCTCCACACTGTTTAGAAAAAGCAGGTGTTCAGGAATTATGGGAAATCTTCCATATAGACGACATCTTAAAGCCTCTTATGTTGTCTGGGCCCTCGTCATTTATGACAACGAATGCTGTGACTATCACGTTCTTGTTTTATTTATTTCTTTAATTTTTTTTAGCATAAATGTATTTCATTAAAACACACCACAAAATGTTCTTATGTGTCAGGTTTCGCCCCGGAAACATACAGTAGGTCGGTTTTCTTGACCGCCATTGTATATTGTATTTTAATGTTTTGATCTTTCAACTGGATAGTCTTCAGTGTATTAATGGCGCCCTATGACAAAGCACGATACATGATTGAGATACATGATTTTCATATTTTCTTCCAAGCACTGTGCTCATTAACCCGTTTTACACACATAGCCATCCATCCCTGCCATATGCAGTAGATAACAAAAACTTCACAAAATAAAAAGTGAATAAAATGCTGATTGTCCAAAGAGTGAGCATACGCAGACGCACACAAATGCCAAACCCGTGTTGGTGAAATGCGGTTGCTCTGGACGGCTTTCTGAGGCTGATTTGGTCTCACTGAATACGTCTCACTTCCCCCTCAGTGAAGCCGGCGTGCCCCCTGGTCTTGATTCACTCGTGATCTGTTGGCTGCCTCTGTCAAGCCAGGGACCACTGTGACCTCCAGTCAAGACTGCACAGCCCCACGCGTGCACACGGCCCTGCACACAAACAGCCCATGTGCCTCATTTTGCAGGTATGACTTCATTTCTCCTGTATCTGCGCGGATTCATGCATGTAAATAAACCTGCAATACAGCTCTATATTTCATGCATACAGAGATACATCGATACAGACACTGACAAAGAAATCAAAGGTATAAGCAGATGGATATCCCTTTGGCAATAACGCCTAAACTCCGATCTCCAGGGTTAGGGGCTGGGATTTTCATTTCAACCGGCCTTAAATATTCATCACTTCTCCTTCCTTTAAACCTTCGTGCTGGCTGCTCGACCGGCGGATGGCTCCAAAACTGAGAAGCGACACAAACAGTGTGTAGAGCATTGAGTGGGCGGATGAAACACTCACACTGACTCACACTGGCCCTCACATCCTCACACACGCAATGGCAGCAGCGACCAACAATGTGCCTTTTTGTTTGAATCAAAACCTCTCTTATTAAATGAAATATAAGCGCTCTTGTCTGTCAACTCGACTTTCTCCCTCCGCGGCCTCTCAGCTCCTGACCGCCTGTGCAACAGTCTTAAGAAAACCCATTGACATTCCTGGATTAACATACATTAAGGGGTTAAACGAAAGTGCTGTTATTGTTGTTTGAGAGTGAAAGCAAGCCGTGGGACATCGTGCTCTGCTCTTGAAGCCCTGAATGGCAAATGTTGCAGTTCACTTCGCGATGGGAGCACGCTCCATTGACAACGTCTATCAGATGTGGACAATCTCCTGTTGAAACGAGTTTAACGTTGTGTGTCCAAACGCACTTGCTTGATATTGTGAAAATTGTTAAAAAAAAAAAAAAATCATGATCCCCACTAGTTCATTCATGAAGATAAAAGTAGAAGACAGTATTAATATACCCTACTGGTGCTTTCCGCACCGCTTAGTGTGTGTTCTGTCAACAAATATCTACCTTCTGTTGAAGGCTGGTTGAATTATTTTTTTTACACATACAAGAAAAAATGAGGAAAAAAATGTCATTCTGATGGTAAATCTGCTAAACATCTGTTAATACTGATGTGTTATTTTTAAATGTCTTAGATTGGATATACAGTATATGATGAAGCTATTATGTAAACATTGAGAGTAAGAAGTGATTTTTTTCCCCAGAATAAGTTCTATGCAGGCCCACGAGTTCTAACAAGGCATTCTGATGAATATTGGGTTTGTGGAATACGAGTTAAGCCGCAACATGCACCCGCTTTAAAAAAATATATCATTATGTTGACTTCTCTTTTAATTCGTTTGATATTTTGACTCCTCATGTCTTTCTGCAGATTTTTCTTTCATGTTAACTTTCCACTGTATTGTGACACTGGATAATATTGTCACTGGCAAACTAAACATGTTACTTTGTGACTCTGTCCCCTAATTAATACATAATTCTCTTTGACCTCCCATTTTGATTTGATATATCACCGTTTTTGGTCAATTTTTTTAAATGAAATATAAAATGCTACATAAAGCTCATTAATTTTTAATTTTATATTCTAAAAGTGAACTTTATCTTGTTTTATTTTTTGGGAGGTGCAGTTTACCAAAGCGGGTTAATTGAGATCATGGCAGGAGTATTGCTGTGGATTCCCAGATTAAAAAGATTTTATGTCCAAATTTGCATTTATATCAGATTGTATATGTCTATTGCATTTCCATTACCTCACAGTGCTTTTATTTGATACTAGATACCAACAATCTACTTTTATTGTATATGTATTTGTTTGCATTCGTGTGCGTGCCATTGTTTGTATAAATCTAAGGAGGTGACACTCCAGGTATCCATGACACTGTGGCAGCTCTGTGACGGGGATTTCCAGACCACACTTCTATTGACATGGATCTGAGGATCAAGTGAGAAAGGCTGAAGCGTGATACTGGGTTGTGTCATCCTTAAATGCAGGATTTTGTTACTGCCAGAATTCTCAGGAGGGAAAATGGCTGCCATTTTTCAGTGTCCTTTTGAATTTAGTGGATCTATTTAATGATGACCTGGATTTACTGTACAGTATATCAATTACCTCAACTGGAGATGGCCATTGGCCCACATTTCTTGGATTGAATGAGCAATTATGTCTTAACTCATTCCCTGCCATTGACTTATTTATTTGTCTTTTCACAGTCCAACAATTCAATCTTAGGAGCTTATTTACATTTTTTTTGATTTTTTTCAAACATTAGGGTAAAAGAGGGTCTGAAAATGTCTGGCAGTGAATGAGTTAAAGGCGATCTTTCTGATTGTTCTGGACTCCTATTTTCATGCCAGTGAGGTCCTGAGCAAAATAATGCAATGTGGTTGCATGGACTAAGCTCAGCTACCCTTTCTTCTTTTTTAATCCTACCAAGTTGAATCTAGTTAGGAACTGCACTGCATTTTTCCTCACTTACTGTTTTGCACAATGACTTGATGGTCAATTTGACACACCTGACCAAATTAGTGCTTAGTCCTACTATAAAGTCTAAGTCTGAAGTTAGCAAATATTGGATTTGTCAACTTTTCAGCCAAATGTTGATGAAAATCAGGGGGTCTCCTCTGTCATTAGTGACATTTAGAGACTTTTGAACATGTTGAAAAACTGTTTGCCACCGATCAGTGCGATACATACTTCAGGCGTCTTTGTGAAGGTTTCCCATTTAATCCTGATCCAAAGTGCCACTCTAGTTAGGGGTTTGTTATCTTCGCTATTATGCAGACAGCCACTGGTATGATGTGAAGATGTGTGTGCGAGTGTGTATTGCCTGTGTGTGTAGGCAGACAGGAATGAGTAAGTGCGAGACATCCATCTCTTGCTCGCCACGCAGTGTCTGTCAAGGAGGCATTAACATTGATGAGAGCCAACTGGATAGAGGCGGCGTCCGTCCAGTCACAGGCCTCATCATCGTGACTGCAATCCTTTTGATCATCACCTCCATCGCTCCCCCTGTCCGTCTGTCTCTCCGCTGTCCGAGAGCAGATGAGCAGTGGCCGTTATGACACATGACACACATCCCTTTTGTCTTTTGTGTTGTTCCATCATAGACCCTACCCCCTCATTCCTACACGCACACACCTATCCACTCACAGAGAAACAGCCTTTCCTTCTTCTCTCTCAGCAAACCTGCCCATATAAATGCTCATGATGCATCACACTGGAGATAGACTTCAGTAGTAATGATCATAGACTGTGTTCATTTCTACATTGAATCATGTTTAGAACAAGTTATCTAATGAAATGATCTAAACTCTACGGATAAAAGTATATAGAGTTGGTCACCCACTGAGTAGTTCACCCCAAACGTGTTTCATGGGGTTGAGGTTAGGGCTTTTAAATTCTTACGTATCAAATTCATCTATCCATGCACAGGGGCGGAGCCACGTGCGAGCAAATGGTGGCCACGCTCCAGCTACCCAACTGGCCACCCCCACTTCTGGAGGAAGATTTTGATGAGTGTAATCGTGTGGTGCAGATATCACTACAGTATTCAAAAGCAAATTTTAATCAGAGATGGCGTTATGTGCTTATTTTAAAATTGTGTTGATTTTTTTTCTATTACATCAGGTTTTTGAGATATTTTCTTTTTTTTGGTAGCTCAATATGGATTTTACTGTGCGGTGTAATTTATGATTATGACGTTTCAGAAAAAAATTCCACCTGTTGCTGAACCTAACCCTTAATTTATAAAAAAAAAAAAGTAAATATAATACTATATTACATGTTATATTTTTGTTATGTTATGTTGTACTGACGGACTAAGCACTGATGGAAGTGGGTTTTTGTCGGTCAGTTTAATCGTCACTGACCAGGTCAAGTACTGGAGGACCTCTCAGTCTTAATTTAGAAGCAGTATTATGCACTGCACTGATTGTAATTCAAAGTATGAGGACTATTATGTAGCAGTGGTCCCCAACCACCGGGCCGCGGCCCGGCCACTTGGAACCGGGCTGCACATATGAAAGAAAAAAAACATACAGTACTTCCGGTTTATTTATCATCCGTGGCTGACAAATATTTTATTTTGAAAAGTGACCGTATTCTCTCCGTTACATCCATCTATGACTGACTCTTAACGCATGTCAAGTTGTCTCTGTCGCGTAATGGTAATATTAAATGTGCAGGCTAGCAAATTAGTAAAATAAACAGACGTATTTTACGGACGGTGAATAGTTACAAGGCCGCAAAGGGTATAGACTTGTATGAACCGGTCCGTGGCAGAAAAAAGGTTGGTGACAATTCTTATATAGTATCTGTATTTGATTTGCGGATGAATAGTTGTTTTTTAAAATCTGTTGAAAGTTATATTTCGTTGATTTTGTTCCACACAATACTTACCATGGTGTTTTTTTAAAGACACAAAATTAAGGAAAACTAATACTAAAACTATCGAAAGCAAGTAAAACTTTCAAACTAATAAATATTATCTCTTAAATATTTTAAATCATGAATATTATTTAATATTTTCAATTTTGAATATTCAACAAACAACTAGTTTTGGTGCAGCTCAGACCACAGACCTCACTTATCTTGCTATTAAAAGAAATATAAACCGACACGGGAAGTCCACCCTTGTGTTTGTGTGCCTGTGAGATACCTGTCAAGACAAGCCATGGGTCAAAGGTGAAATCTACTTTTCTTCCCACTGAGGGTGGAGAGCAGGTAATCCAATCTAGGTGAAGTCACCGGCTCAGACGTGGAATCCATTGTGACAGTGGCAGGCCGTAAAGAATAATTGACAAGTGCGCAGTTGAATCTGTCATGTGTCAACGAGCAACGCGTTGTAATTGTGTGACTTTTCAAAGTGAAAGAGCAACAAGGGATACTGCAGCTAAATCCAAACAAAGACAAATCAGGTAGAAGACGGATCATTAAATGAGGTCATGGTAGGAGTGGGAATGTGATTGATTTGTAACATCATGACAGCTTGTATAACTAACTGGACGGACGGATAGATAGATAGATTGACTGGTCAATGCATAATGTTTACTAATGTTCTGAAGATTGGTTAATAAACAAATGAGAAGACGTTAAATGTTAAATGTCCCGTTTTGTCTTGCAACTTCTTACTCAAGATATCTCAATATTTTTTATGTTATTTTCTAGATTTTTCCAAGGCATTTACAATTAAATATGTTAAATATGTATATATTTTGTGTTAGTGTTATTCATATCAAATTGTAAATATTCAATGTCAAAGTATATTTCTCCCAGGTTTTTACACAATGGGTTTATAAGAAAACAATTGTGATCTTTAAAAAGTCTGAAGGGAAAGCTATTGCTATTTATTATATACTGTTACTAGCTAGCAAATTATTTGTTAGACAGTTGTTAGCCTTGACTCTAACAAAAAAATTCCAAATGGGGATGGTCATCACATTCTCTCCCCGATCTTGGCACAAGGCAAGATATGGTCAAAATGAATGAGCAAGTGCATGAAAAACATGTAATGTACATATGTAACTAAAAACATGCATGTACCATTTAGTTCTTGATTTCATTCATCAATTTAGTTAAAAGAGAGAGGGAGGGATAGAACGAAATTGGTAGCATGGTGGCAGATCATCCAAAATATAGTTAATAATTGCCGCCCCCCAGCTCAATCTTTATGATAAACCTTCCCTGAGATGTCAAGCACAAGTTTTTGAGTAATCCCACCAAGAGACAAATATTGGTGGAGGTAATTATCCTGTCCAACCTCATTGTGGTAGGTAGAGGTTTATCCATCAGGAAGACTTGACAGGAAAAAAAAGCTTCCTTTTGGTGTGAGGGGCCCAGATCATGTGACTGAGCAGATGAGGATGTGTTGACAGAAGATTCCTTTTTCCCCAAAAAAATCTACTACTAAAACACACACAAGGAAGGTGATATCTTGTGAAATTCTTTCCAAAGAGGAAGGACGGATTAAGAAAATAGAAGGTGGAGATGAGGGAGGGTGTGGGGGGCACAAGTAGAAGTGCATAGCATAATATGTCCTATTTTTTAAGATCTTTTCATGCATGCAGGCTCTGTCTGTCTCCTTCCTCGCAGCTATGAGGCAGCAGTGATTGTCCCTTGTTGGTCCCAGGGTCCCTACAGTAGAGGCCCACCCTACAGCCATGCCCCCAGACACACAGTCTGATGAGGGGGACAAGGCTTACTCCGAGAACCCTGGGGAACACCGCACACACACACACACACACACACACGCACACACACATACAGTGCATTCTAGTGAGGTGAAAGGAGCTCATGCTATCAATTATCTTGTATGGACCAAGCAAAATGTCTACAAGATAAAGGTGGGACATCTAAAATAGACTACAGAGTCAGGCAGAAGAGAAAAAGTCTGTGCACAAAGGTGAGAAAGAACATGTGCAATCAGACATGTACAGTGCACATGCAACAACAAACGTGGATAAACAGAGCAGGTGGATGCACTCAGCCGTTGGCACACAAATACATATACACACTTAGACTGGCACAGTATCAAAAGCAACCCATAAACACACCCACTTAGACTCCCTGGCACTGCAGCTCACAAAGATATCAAAGATGGAACTGTAGTTGACAGAAATAAACATTTCAGTCTTTATTTACCCATCCCCTTTGTCACATCCATTCACTCTGGATAAGGAGTCATGAATTAAAACTAAGGAGTGAAGGTAAGTTTTGCACAAAAAGCATTGCTGTTAATATGAAACTTGGGATTTCTGGGGTTGCTAAAATAATTTATGCCATAACCTAAGTAACCATTGTGACATTTTGTCAAATATTGTGAGTTTGTATCTGTTTATGGAGTATGACGTTACAATCTTTTGGAGTGCATCACAATGGGAGTCTGTTTTTGCGCATTTGCCCAAAATAGATTTATGCAACAAATGGAATCTTGGGTGTACTAGTCACACTGGAAATAAGACAGGTAATGAAAAATAATACAGAATAATAGAGATTTTCACACTGGTGCAGAAGTTTGAACTGCATTGCAAGGATTTTGTCGCTTAAGGACTTAACGATAAATTGAAAGCAGAAATTGAGATTAACCCTCCTGATGTGTTCGTTTCTTTACTCCACCAGCAATATGACATTTCTGGCTTGAACATGGCTGTGTATAAATTATATATATATATATATGCATTTTCTGGAATATAAGGCGCACCTTTATATAAGCCGCATCCACCCTATTTAAAAAAGAATAATGAAAAAAAAAAAAAAACATATATAAGCCGCACCCGTCTATGTTGAAAAATAAGGCCCGTGCATGGCGTGTCATCACTGATGTCGCTACCGGGGTAGTATATTTGGAGCGCACTGGAGGCGGAAGACTGAAACAAAGTCGGATGGCTTGGTTATCGGCTGTAAGATGAAAACATTTCACCATAAACAACCTTCAGTCTTTGGCGAGAGTATGCTGCGTACATTTTCATAGCGGTAAGTTAAAAATAAAGTTTAGATTCATATTGCTTTCTCTCTTTTAGTCACATACGTGCATGCACTCAGTGAGTGAGGTAAAAGGAAAGAAGGAATGATCAGATCACATAAACTGTTAAAAAGGAAATAAGTACGTTTGTTTTTGGATCTTAAGTAGACGGTTCACAAGCAACCATACAACACGTACCTTAGTCTAAATGAAGGTGTTGTTATTGTTCGCCGCCTTCCTCATCTGCAGGTCCTGCACCTACCAGTTTGTAAATTGCACATGGGAGGCTAAAGATTTATAATGTTTAAATGCCGCTGCCATTATAGTTTGTCACCTAATTCATTACCTAGTGCATAGCGCACTCGCCTGTTGAACTCCTCCATCTGCAGAGACATCCTGTTAATGGCAATTGTACGCAGAGGTGGGTAACCCAGGTCCAGAAATTAAAAACCCTGCCACAGTTTGGCTTTAGCCAGAGGTGCTTCTACTCAACCAACGGTAAACGAGCTCAGTGGATTAGAAGCATATAGAACGTACTCAGTGGTATTGAATTGTATTGTAACTCCGGTTAGACCACCCCTAAAGGTGGAAGAAAATTCAGCAGAATAGCCGCATCGGACTATAAGATGCATGATTCAAAAGCTAAGAAATAAATCACGGTTTTGTAGTCCGGAAAATACGGTGTGTGTGTGTGTGTGTGTGTGTACTACATGATAACAAATAGTACACACACACAGCTGTGCATTTTACTGGAATTTAGCTGGAATAAGCGGTTCCTTTATCGCCGTCCGTCTGTCCAAATATTAATCGCCAGTCCACCTATCATTCGAAATGGGCTTCCATTTCCATCTAGCAACTTTGACCAACCTCCACTATACATAGAATAGATATTTACTGTTTACTTATGTTTACTTTTTTAAACAATATTTTTTGTTCTACAGTATATATTTAGCAAGTTTCCATTATATTAAGTTACCTCATGACTTTTTATAGAGATGCACTTTCTCCTTTAATCTCTCTCTCTCTCTCCCTCTCTCTCTCCCTCTCTCATACATATATATATATATATATATATATATATGTATATATATATATATATATATATATATATATATATATATATATATATATATATATATATGTATATATATATATATATATATATATATATATATATATTGACCACTTGCAAATTTTAGTAGGATTCAGTATAATAGCTGTGTGAAATTTAGAATTTTTAAAATGAAATTATATTTATATGCTTGTACGGTTCTTGTATTGCATCTTGCTAGATTGTCAAGTGGTCATAATGTTCTATCGTAGCATCTCAATGTGATACTTTTTGACGCACAGATTATTATTTGTCTATTATTTCAATGCATGGTTGGAGCTTTTTTCCCCCTATTGTTTACACAATTTCTCATTCATTCTCTACCTTTCCTAGAATTGTTGCCCAAGGCCTATGAATAACCTCAAACGTGTGCACCTCTGTGGGACCAATTTTAATTCCCCCCACCCCACCCACTAACACTAGCTCAGAAGATTCTACTATTGACATAGAGACCCTAATCCTTCCCACCATTAACTAGTACTTCTAACATTAAACCTCTCACCTCCAGAGCTGGCTAACTAGTCCACTGCTGCCTGTTGGCTACACACCTGCCCCAGAAACACCTCAAGGCAGAGATGGACCCTGGGAAAACTCTCTCTCACATGCACACATGCACGCTCAAGAACTGCTCTTTGCCAGACAAGCTCTCAAATGAATGTGATTTTTATTCACAAACGGGTCCTTTTGTTAGAGGCTCTATTTTCAAATGATATTAAAAAGACAATTATCAGCCAGCACGGAAGTAAATTAGTAACATTTAGGAAGATGATCATTTGCAGTCAATTTACTTTTGCTAATGAGATTGGTATACAATGCTGTCAGTCAAGAAACAAAGGCAAACCATTTCCCATTCTTATTTTCTTCATCACCAAGCCATTGGTTGATTAATAACAAAACGAGCACAATATGGCAGCATTGTTTAATCACATTTTGAATATCGTCTGAGTTTTTAGCTGTAAATGTAATTTCAAATGCTATTGGATTAATATTCACGTGAAAATGAGGTGCCTAATATGAAATTATATTTTTCTCGCGCGCCTGTGACAAGGGAATTGGATAATAAGCCACCGCAAAAACAATTTTAATTGGAATGATTAAGTTCCCACATGATAACAAATAGTAATATTACAGTTGTGATATTAGTGTTCATTTTGTGTACGTGCACTCAGTTCTAGAGGCCTGCTAGTGCTAGAGGTGGAGCGTCCGTTGTTATGCTTTTCACCACCTCCACCTTCAAAGTCTTTCCCTCAGCCGTATACATCGCTCCCCTCCACCCTCAGTGAGCACCCCTCCACACCACCCTGTGGAAGTGTGTGTGGATGATGAGGTGGTGACCAGAAGAGGGCAGACATACTGTATTCACTCTCATATTCCATCATGCATCCTCCTCACCCGGCTCTGTCTTCCTTTGCTGTGTATTATTTTGATAGTCAAGAGCTATTCTGACCCCCCCACCCACACCACTATCCCAGTAAATAATGTCTACATATGGGCTCAGCTGTACACTGCAACTACACCCACTTTTAATGCTGGCTCAGGTATTCATGACTGAATTGTTTGTCGGTAAATGCACGTTGTCAGATGCTTCCTTGCACCCATTGTAACTGTAGTAGTGTAAGATTATTGTACACATTGATAATGAAAAAGGATAATAGTTGTCCAACAGGGAGTAAGTAATGAAGTACAGCAAAAACAAAAGTATTAGAATATTAGGTAATTATTGCACTATATATTTTACAGTAAATGAAGAAAAATCAAATGTGTGTACTGCTACACAACTATGTTTGAATGGCATTTTTCTACAAGCTATTCATGGATCCATAAACAAAACAAAAAAATCTTCATCCAAGACTAACTCCAAAAGGGATTACATCCACATGTATATCATTTGTTTGGGTTTGATATGATTGCACATCCAGGCACTGGATATTGTCACATATCCATTTAAATCCTTCCTCCTTTACTCTGCTTCTTCCTATCAGATGAGACACAGCGGTAAATCTTTGTGTGTTTGTGTCTTGCAGCTTCGCAACTGCGCTCTTTTCCTGCAAACCTCCCTCTGGTGTATTTTAGAGGCTGAACGCCTCAGGCCTTTGCACACCTCACTCCTCCTCCTTGCCACCCCCTACCCCCTTAGTGCTAATGAGTTAGTGTTGCTAACAGCACAAGTCTAGCTAGCCTGCTGATGAAATGTAAATGGGCAGTAATGAGCACAATCCTAACGACTTGAGGCGGATTCGGTCATAGCTGGCTGTAACCATCCCTCTCTGCCTCTGTATCGCCATCAGTCGATCCCTGATCGACAGGGCCTGGTCTCCGGGTGGGCATGTGAATGACAGCGCCGGGCTCCTGTACTGCGGGTAGCCCGGTGGGGCCTTTGGAAGGGCCCATCATGAGTGACCGCAAGAATAGGCAGAGAGATGGCAGCTCGTGGTCTCACTGGCCCTTCTAAACCGGTCCATTAATTACACTGAACCCGCAGAGAAAATTAGCTGGCAAATTTAATAACACAAGGAGGAGGAGGTTTTGGTGTCTGCTAATGTGTGTGTGTGTGTGTTAGGGAATATCCATACAATCTTGTGCTATTCAACCATGCAACCCCCCACCACAAGTGTGAGCTCCAAGCTTGTTGTCATAACTGACACTTACCAAGCAGATTTTAGGACACTTAAAGGTCAACAGATAAAGAGCCACCATCAGGTTTAGGGAAGGTAACAAATTGGTGTTTAATCATTATGAAAGCATGGGATGGGAAGTTTCCAAATTGACTTCACTGCTAGTTTCTGATTCTGATGATTCTTCAAGGTGAAGGGATATCTGCAATATCTACAGTAGGGAATCCTAAACTATGGCACCTTCTAGAGAGTTAAACTGGCCTAAAGCGGGATACACAAATACTCAACTCAACTCTGCTTGATTTATAGAGCACTTTAAAAAAGCAACCATCACTGCACACAAAGTGCTGTTCATGGAGTAAAAATGAGACATACAAAAACCAAGTACGTTAAAACAACAAATTTATAACATGAAAAGAGTAAACACCATAAAACACAAACAATACAGAGCTTGCTTGACATTAATCGAGAGGTCATACCAAGAAGAGGGACCAGCAACAGAAAAGGCTCATTCCCCTCTGAGCCTCTGCTTAGTCCTTGGTAGCTTCAGTCGTGTCTGGTTGGCTGACCCAAGGCACCAGGCAGGTGTGTAGGGGTGGAGGAGGTCAGAGAGGTAAGATAGGTCATTTGAAGATGAATGTACAGGGAGCTAGTGAAGAGAGGCCAGAATCTGAGTTATGTGCTCCCTCCTATGAGCTCCAGTTAGTAGGTGAGCAGCAGCATTTTGGACCAACTGAACATGCTTGAGGGAGTACTCTCTGACTCCAAAATAAAGTGCATTACGGTAATCCAGCCGATAAGTAACGAAGGCATGGATACCCGGAATTGTACCAAATATGAACATTTTCCCTCATGGGTGATTCTTCTATTTTTATTTCATCTTCTCTGAAATCTTTCGGCAGACTGGATGTCCTCTCAAAGAAGCATCATGACGAATTGCCTTCATTTTTATGGAATTTCCCAATGGAATGAGCACTTCAAAATGCTTCTAAAATGCTACCATGACCTGTTCTACTTCCCATACCGTTCAACTTGCTGATAATGGTTTGCAGTATTAGGCCAAGTTTTAGGACAAGCGATGGCTGACGCCGTTTAAAACGTTGCATGTATAGTGAAGCGTCATCTTTGAGAATCTCTCGAATTATGGCCCGTACGAAGTTATTGGTGGATCATTTTGACTGAAACTTTTCAGCCAATGATGGGGTTCCCCGAGGTAGCGGACAAAACAAAACGGTCGAGGAGCTATGTTGACAAATAATGAAGTTATACTGTTTTACTCTAATTTAAAGGCAATTTTTTTCAACAGATTCTCTTGACGCCGTATGACACAAAAACCTTCCTCAAAAAGAAGATAGTCTCTGACACAAAAAACTACATTTCTCATCATTCCATCATTTGATTTTCAAAAACTTGGTGCATTATTATTAATTTGGGTCACACATGATGATCTTTCCCCCATACCATTTGTGGGTTATCACATTTTAAGAATTGGTGTCTATCCCACTGAATGGTATTATTATACGACTAAGGCAAAATGTTGAGATTTAGTATAATATTGTACTGCTATGATGAAAACCAAGAAATAAAACACAGAAGAAGTGATGATGTCTCTTGACAAAATGAGCTAAAGGGGATTTACAAAAGGAAATTAAATTTGTCCCATTGTGTGCAATCGCTCCGTTCAACTGTTTGGATCAGTGTGCACTATTGCACAGCTATTGGCTTTCACTCACAGTATGTTGTTTAAAGACGGATATGCTAATGCAGGAACTACTTGGGCCGCGCTCATTTTATTCCCCTACTCTGACTGCAGAAACAGCGACAAACCTATCAGCTTTGCACATATCAAACTAAAATAAAAGAGAAGTGTAGATATGAGCAAAAGATGAAGAAGAAGCAGAAGAGTTTGGCGTGGCCCACTTCTTTTCTCTACTCCTTCTTTCTCCGCGGTGCTGTCAGTCTCCCTGGGGTCGGATCAGCGCCGCCGCAATAGGTAGGCCGAGGCTATCAAAGTACATGCTTTAACTTTTTAAGACTTTGCAGGTTGTCTTTGTTCTCCTTTTCTCTCTGTTGTGCAGGCTCTCTTGGGCCCTGGGTTGGGGAGTCTCTCTGGGTGCAGGCGAGTGGCTCTGGGCTATTAAAAAAAGAGGAAAAAAAATGCAGGTTATCTACTGGGAGAAGTGGGGGAGCCTTTTAAATTGAAGCGAGAGCTTGCGACCAAAGATGAGGTTTTGGAGGAGACCGATAAGGAATGTGTATATATGCTGTATATACATTATTATATAGATGTTTAAGCAGTGAGGGTCCATGCTTGCATGTGGAATGAATTTAGAGCTTAGGGCAACACCTTCGCAAAGAAATGCTGCGAATCCACACATGCGTGCATCCCAGCAAACAAACACAGACACTAACCCCAACACACCCTCCCCTCCACACACACATGCATACACACACACACACACACACACACTAGCTGGATCTAACATCACCGCTTCACCACACCTACCAACAAAAACCCACAGGCTTAAAGCCTTTGGGATGATTTGATTAGCAATGATATCTGAAAACGGCCTCGTCGTGTTAACAAGATTAAGCTGAGGCCCTGTCTGTTTTCAGCGCTGGATATTCGCTAGGTGATTAAAACTGGCTCTCTGCGCCGGAACAGGAGCCTTAGCCGGCTAGTGGGACGGTTGCCAGGTAACAAGACATGACTGCTGTTTTGATGCGGCTGCATACGCACAATACGCTGCTGGGAGATAAAGTACAAAACCTCTGTCCTTGGCCAAGCAAATCAGAGAGTGACAGGCCTCATAACACATTCATCGTGTAGGAGCTGGAGCGAAAAGCGACGTTGACTCACACCAGCAAGGACTACACAAGTAATCCTGCATAACTTTAACGTGACATGTTTGTACAAATTATGATAATGATGCTAATTTTGGTGATGGGTTTACCATGCTACGAAGAAATAATAAGCAAAGAATCAACTCCTTTACGTCACTCTCTAATGCAAATGATTTAGATGAGCCCAAGCAGTAGAACCAAGGGCTTAGTAAACGGCCGAGCAAAAAATAGGAATGCTCTTTTTTTCTTTGTGATCCACATACAGTCTCCAATGTTGCGAATGTGATTTGCATGGCAGGTCAGTAGCTAAGCAATTTAGAGCTATGTCGCTTTAAAAAGAAAACAAAATGTGCTTTCAGACCAACTGCTTGTCTTGGCGTAAACACTTAAAAAAAATGTTTTCAAAAACTGTCCCTTTGGAATGAGTTTTAAATGTTTGTTTTTCAGGCTGTCGGGGTGAACTCACACGAGGCGGTCCTTACCATGCATGGCGACTGTTGATGCGTACTCAACAACATGGACACGTCTTACAATTTATGTACAAAAGCAATGTTATCACTGATCCTGCCACTTACATGAGAGAAATTATTAGAACTCTTCAAACAATCCATAAAGTCTGATCAAAAAAGACTACAGTACAATCCACAAAGTCAGGAAAGTTGCAGGAACACCATATAAGTGCATTTCAGACAAATATTTGACTTGTGACTTGTTCCCCCCATCCCTTTTTGCGGCTTGTACAAGATGTTTAAAAGGGCCTTATATTGACTTCAATGGATATATCCATTAAAACTTAACGGAGGTTTAAACTGATAATCATTACTTATTTTACTACTCAAAACACAATTAACCAATACTATCAGCTCATTAATGAGTTTAGAAGTTTTAATAACTTCCAGTTTTGTGGCTTGATGCAGTGAAGGAAATTTTATGTCAAAAGAGGTCAATGCAATGTAATTGGATAATGATAATATAATGCATTTATGATTCATGAGGTCTATAGGGCATCAAGTCATGCATAGGTTAATCAGAAGCAAAGAGGTCACATAGCATATAAAGGTCACCTTCTTTAAAATATTGATTATGATTTTGCAACAGTGGTGCCACGAGTGTTTTTTTTTCCCTATTGATTAGGCCAGTTCATATCTGTAGGTGGCATACAAATATGAACGGACGCCAATAACTGGGCAAGAGCAGCCCACTGGGCTCAACACCAAGAGTGGAAAAGTGAGGAAAAATATTATGTACTTTTCTTCTATATCCGTTTCCCTTTCTAAGTTTCTTTTCTATATGCCCTCCATGCTTTTTCCATTAATTTCCTTTATTTTTCCTCCTTCCTTACTTACTTTGTGTCCTTCCCTCCTTTCCTTTTTCCTTCTTTCAATACCTCTCTTAACGTTCTCTTGTAATTGCATTTGCCCCAGTGCTCTGTTCTTCCGCAATTCCTCACAGTATCGCCTTCAGAAGAAGTGGACCACACGTGAAGGAAAAACAAAAATGGGATGCATCCTCCCAAGTTATCACGTGCTCAATTCCAGCTTCTATCTCTTGTCAACAACGGTAATCCAAGTTACAGTGGGGAAAATGTGGCGGACCGTTTTATTATAATCCATCATGCAACCTAAATGAAAGGAATGTGTCAGAGTTGATTGGGAGAATGTTGTGATCCAAGTGATGCCGGAATTCTTATACGGCCTGATGTGCATCAATTCAAACGCAGGCGAGGGAATATTCCAAATATATTCATGGGATGTTCCGCAAAGGATCACACAATATTACCTCCATGAGGTGATAAGATAAGGTATTTCTCATATTTCACTGTATTTTCATTCATTCCATCCTATTTTGGCAAAGAAAGGAAAGGAGTTTGGCCCCAGGCAAGATTAATAAGCATTTAAAACGGTTTCAGTGCTAAGCGGCAGATCACAGTGTGTGTTTCACAGTATTGTTCACTACTGAGTGGCCATGAATGACATAAACAGATTGCACCAGCAGCGAGCTATTGTGTTCATACACACACACACACACACACACACATGCTGTAGGTGGAGTAAGCGCGGATCCTAAATGTGAATGTATACGCATTTGTAAATTCAATGCGGCAAGCAGGTACTGTACTCACAGAGAACATGAGTACTATAAGTGGAAATAGAAGGTACTTACGGTAATGTCATTCACCTAATGAGATAAGATGTTTTTTAACTATCGTATATAATTTTTTTTTTTTTTACTAATGTTATTACTCAAAATTTTAGTAATGTTTTAATTGCAACTTTTTTTATATACAGTTCTGTTTTGTTAGTTATAATATAATATTAAGAATCGGAATTATTTGTGTCTCCTTTTGTGTTAATGGCCACTCATTATGTTTCATTCCCACGTCTGTCTGATGTGGGGGGGCGCTTAGCATAATGTGCACTTGACAGATATATTCTTTCCCTAAGGTTTGTTTACATAAATGTATATGTATACAGTATTTTCCGATAGAGGGTTACTTTAACCTGTAGATTTAACCATGTTTGCCATTCCTGATGTTTAACATTTTCTCAGTCCTCACATCCCACTCCTTGTGTCCAGTCCTTTTGTGCTTCTGCGCAACCATGCTTGCTTCCATTTGGGTCAACACCTGCCTACATTTGATTGGCTTACAATGAAATTTGACTCCGACTGAGCCAATCATCATCATTTAAATGGTTGGTTTGTGTCGCCTCGTTGCCACTCGGTTTAGAGGTCACCGGTTTGGTAAAAACAGCTTCCTCGATCTAATGATTAACATAATGTGACATGTTATCTGGGAGTATTGCTAACAGCATTATCTTGATTGAAAAAGTAATGAATTAGATTATGTGTTACTGGAAAAAATAATGCATGTTACTAACGCTATTACTTAGAATGCTGTTACTCCTGTTAACGACATAAGGACGCAAGGCAACTTTGAATCCGATCTACAAATACACACATCCTCACCATTTTGCATGGCTGTAAGTGTAAGTGTAACAAGCATAATTGTAGCCCTCCCAAATTGTGTTTTTATTTTGCTCCCCCAGTCCTGAAATATAATCAGTTTGCCCAATTTTATTGCATTTCCTAATGATGCTTGCCCAGAGCGATTGTTCTGTGTGTTCCTTAGCAAACAGCGCGTGTCAGCTCACTGAGATTAATCTTGATTACTTTAGCCCTTGATGAAGTAGGCTACAATAATGCTTTAATTGGGGAATATTACCACATAGGGGAGGAAAAAATGGTGATAGATAGAGCAGGAGATGGATGTTTGTCTCCACTCTACACTAATTGTAATACTGTTTGGAGTGATTAACTTGGATGGCTCAACGGCTGGTGCAGCAGGCGGAACGCAAACAACACAACGCGTGACACATTCTCGACTAGCATGTGCTGAATCCTGATTTTATGATTATGTTTTACTAACAAATAATATTAGTAGTGAAGACTGATGCGATGATTCTCGCCATCTCCACATTACGGCCCATTAGCTACAACCGAAGAGATATACTGTATTATCACACATTCTGTCCTTATATAGTGTTATATAGATAACACTGGGGAACAATTTGGGAAAAAAAATATATTGTTGAGTTGAAGTCACAAAATTGCGGTCATTTCTTTTCTCCAGAGCTTACCAGATAAGCAAAATTCCACTGATTAACTGTCGTAAGACTTGCCAGCTTGTTACGATCGGACACATCTACAGCTACCTGGCAACTTGTTTTGCAGTCGTAATGGAAACAGTGCGGTGAGAGGTGTGTGAAGCTCCCAATAGGTCGGTACTATGAACATCTGCAATCAGAAAGCTAGCATAATAGGAATTAATAGGATTAGTGCTATTAACGTATCCATGGGGAATAATATATTCCAGTTTTATATTCTTAAATGGCTGTTAGTAAGACTATGGCAAATAACTATACATTTCTCAAGAGAATAATGAAAAATATCAGGTAGAAAATATGCTGAAGATGGCTTGTCTACAATTTGGTGCTTATCCATATTAGTCATGTTTTATTGTATTTGAAACTAACTCAGTTGAGACAATAAATAGTACAATATAACCGAAAACAAGTACTAGTCTTCAATTAAAAAAAAAACACTAGAATCGGAAGTTATGGATTACAGTGAACTTTACTTACATTAGCGAACTTTGTGTTTATATGCATTTGTGTACTTTAATAACCAACATTTTTTTGTGCATTTTTATACCACTTTTTACCACTTGTGCAACCTTGCCATTTTTTAATATTACTGTATTTATTGCCTCTTCTTGTTTGCCACATCTCCTTTAAAAGTGTTGTAACAGACAGTTATTTGAAGAAAAGAACTGTCTCATACTTCATTACCTGCACCCGCATTGTGTCGAGGACCCCCGACCCCAACTCCTACAAAAATACGTCTGAGGCCTGTCACGTTGCTACTTACGGTGCCGAGTGTAAGCACCCTGGGGCAACACCCAAATCTGCCCATGCAGCTCTCCTTCTATTCTGCCTCTTCTTCACTTGCATGGCATTGCACTTGACAGTGGCAGACACACACACACACACTCACACACACACATCCACACACAAATTGTAACGCACATCTATGCCAGGCCTGAACTGCAAGAGAGAGCCAATCTGCTTGCTCGGGACAGTTGTCTTGCTAGGTGTCGTACGCTGACTGGACATATGCTGACCCCTTCTGATTTTTTTTTGTGTGTGTGTGCAGACTTCCTTGTTGGTGCCTCCTTGTGTCAGGACATTGTGCTGAGTGTTGTTGCAATTGGTAGTTGTGGAGTTTGGAGGATGCTATTTGTCTTTTTATGGTAACCACAGCTAGAAAACGGATTCCAAAATGTGACAACTATATGAAATATATCAACGTATATTCCATAAAATATTTTTTAATGGGAAATTTGCTGAACAATCCATTCCAGAGTCAAGCTGTCACCATCATCAAACCTTAATTAACAGCAAGTGATTAACTGTTAAAAAGCTATTAAAAATAAGTGTACCACCCTTCATATTATACTGTTGAAAATGAACACCTCTTATTGTTTTTAACTTCTTAACTGTCAAATAAGTGTAAAAATGGGTTAGCCAATGTTAACATGTAACATACAAAAACACATTCAGTACATTATGTTTGCAAGCGTTCCATCTTTTGGAGGAAGTGTTGGAAAAAAATACATACAAAAAGCAAAAACCACTTCCATAATCTTTTGATGCTCTCTGAGCTGAGCTCTTGCTAGATTTTCCGAAGCCTCAAGTCATATGCTGATTTTGACATTTTTGCATGGCAGCAGTTTTAATGCAGATATATTGTGCAAGTTTTAAGACATATTATGGTGAAAACTTTGCTGATATTACAAATTGTGTAACCCCAGGCGTATTCATCTTCAGAGGTTCCATTGTACTGCTTTTGACTGTAAAAATATTGGAATTTTATTTTATATGTTGTTTTAGCTTTTGTTCCCTGATAAGTGTACAAACAGTTAATTAGCTAAACAAGGTACATCCGTGTAGAGACTGCAATTGTTTCCTTTTTTGGCATCTCGAAGCTCTGAATGAATTCACCAAATTAAAGCGCAATTTATACTGACTATGACATTAAGAACGCCATAAAATGAGGGACAAAAATGCAAGCTTGATATCTTCAAGCTGACTTCATTATGGGTTAAGGCTAAGAGAAGCGCAAAAGCATACGTGACAATTATATGCTTGCACATATATGTTGGGTAACATGAAGACATCTAATTTTGGTCACCCAACCGTATGTCAAATCTTGGCGCGCCATCACTGTGAATGTCGAGCATGCCTTTTATTTGATTTTATTTGATTTTACTTAATTTCATTCCGGGCAAGCCTGACAAGACGCAGAAGGATCAGTCATGCTGCTCTGAAACGATAACGTCATGAGAATCATTTACGACATTTTGAAGGGAGGAGTGTGTTGGGATGGAGGAAGTGTGACACGCACAGACACACACAAAGAACACACTTAAAACAGGAGTTGTTTTATGATATTAATGCATGAGGACAAGCAACCAAAAAAAAAAAAAAATCAATACCATTTTTTTATGACATCTCTCTTATGTATGTATGTAATACTATTCAAATGGGAGCAATGGTGATAAGGTTGGGCCAAGGCTTCAATAAAAGAAGGGAATAGAAGACATTGGGCCTTGCTTCAGGCTTTCCGTGGTGTCATAATCTGTTGTTTTATTTCCTCTTTTGCGGATGTAATCAGAGGAACAAATGCAGTTGACAGGGAGGCGCGTTATCTTCATCTCTCGTATAGCTCTGCGTATTGTATGCAACATGGGAGATTACAAAGCAATGTGTCAGATTGGCTCCATACTTGGACTGCAACAATCCATCATATTCTGCGGCCTTACAAATCTCTTGTTAGAAACAATTTCCACGAATCCGTTTTGTTGCGCACCTGCATTGAGGGTGTACAAAGCACTCTAATTCCTACTCGCTGGTGCGCTTGCAGCATTTAGGTGTTTGTCAATGCAATCCTACATTTTTCCTTCATGCGCAGCCCAGCAGGCTTTGCAGACATGCTTGACAGTTGAGAGTCACCAGGTTGTCTCATAAGAGCTCTGCGAGGAAAATATTTTTTATACACTCAGACACGTAGTCTACATGCAAGCAAAGTGTACACGAAACAAACCCCGCTTCTCATAATAATGATAAGATCTGACTTCATTATGTTCTTTTGAGTTGATTTCTGTGATTTAGAGTAGTCAAAGTGACACGTGCCTGGGATGGCCTCCAAGGTTGCTGTCAGGGGGAATTTCATGTCCTTGGCTTTAGCGTCTTTCCGGGAGCATGTCACATCGGCTCAGCGCTGAGTGGCATACACCAGCGCAGACCCCTGGCAATGTGAATATTAATAGAATATCGATTCCACCAAAACACTCCCCCACCCCCAACGCATCCAAATATAGGAGCAAATCTTTCGGCGCCCTCCATTCTTTTATTTTGCTCTTCCACTTTATAGGGCAAGGAACCATTTTTGGTAACCTAATGTAATACAAAAAAATAATCATAAATGGATAGAAATAGAAATAGATCATATCTAATGAAATAGATTCTAGAATCCACTGAAGAAAGGTTGAATGAATGCAGTGGAAATTGAAATACTGTAGGCCACACAATGCAGTTCATTGTTCAAAAGCAATGAGCAATTTCACCCATCCAGCTATCCTGGGACCCATATCGTCTTATTGTTGCAAAGTCACGACCCACTTTTAAAGTAGTTAAGCATTTTTTGTTGTTGTTTGTTTCAAAATAGCCTCTGAAAATACATATACAGTCACTTAGATTTTTAAAGGCTGTTTTAGATTAGTTTGACATACTATCAAAAGCATATTGCTAGCCAAAGGCTGAGCTGCACTGCATTTGTTTACAGAGTAGCGAGGGAGTAACATTTCTTGGCTGTACTGTACTGTTTGTAATGGGTCCTTGACCCACTTTTGGGTCCCGACCCACCAGTTAAGAATCTCTGATTTAGGAAATGCTCACATAATGCGGAATATGAGAGTCTCATTTGAAGAACTAAATTAGAAATTTACAACCCAGTTATCAAAATACATAGAGCAAATTACAGGATAGTAAATGAATGGTGAAGAACACAATACAAATGGATTACAAAAACTATAAAAGCATGATTGTCTTTCAATGTTCCGCTATCTCGTGCACATAAACTGGAACCGCACGATGCGTCATAACATATTTCATTATAAGGGGCATTGATTTTGGATGTAAACATAATTATCAAAGAGAGTCAGACCAAAGTGGCCTGACGAAATAGTGTTCATTATCAGCCAAAACACTTGGGAGTGTGTTCCCCTAATTAATTTTCTATAATGAACCCAATGTTTTTGTTAAGCTCCGAAATGCCTCAATGACACGTTTGTTTATTGTGAGACCTCATTTGGGCTCCGACGGGATTTCTGCAAAGCGTGGTTGTTGTGTATTAAAGTGGTCTGCTGTAACCGCCGCTCGTGTTTCATCAGCTTGTCTGGAAGTGCAAATGAATAGTAGCGTGTGTTGTTTTAACATCATGTAACTGCAGAGAAGAAACAAAAAAAGAGAAATGACGGGGTTATAGTCCTTTTTAATACCAGCGTAAACAGACTTACTCCGTCCATTTGAAGCTTTTCGGTCAAGAGTCTTAATACTTAACTGATGCCCCCTTGTCTGCATGCGCACAACAGACGATGGCATCAGAAACTATTTTCAATAATTGATTCTGCACCCTAATTGAACAGCACGACTGAACGACATAGCTCATTACTTTGCTCATTAGTTAATTATCGGAGAAGTAGGACAAGTCAATAAAAGTGAAGGCAGTAAATTCCGATACTAATTAGCCGCGCTTCCTCCGAGACATATTTAAAGGCAGATTAGTTACCTGAATGTCCCGCATCGGGATAAGAGGGGAGGTTGGGGGCTGCAAAGGGAGAGTGAGATCCTGACAGGAGATTGGCGAAGGTTAGCTGCTTGATATCATTAAAGAGAGGAAATCATAGTTACAGTGAAGTGATGGAGGTCCCCACAAGGGATATTCTCAACTGCAATGGGATTTCATGTATGTGCAAACTGAGTGGAGGCATATGTGTGTAACTATATATAGAGGTGGGACAACATATTTTGATATATTCCATAGTCTGTTATGATGCGGTTCTGATACCATCTTGAAATAGGCTAGCTGATTACAAACAAGTACTTGCATGTTGTAGATTATACAAATGATGTTACATAATCAATCAAATGTGATTTTGTTTGTTTGTTCAATTTTTGAACAGGAATTATAAATTTCAAAGCAAATTCAGCTTTTTACATCCAAATTTAAAATGGTTCACTGGGCTTCTTGAATATTTCATTAAGTAAGCATGACAACTGCACATGTTAAAATTCATTTTAGCATTAAAAAAATATATATATAAGACTGAAAACTAAATAATAACATAATAATAATAACAAAAACAATAGTTTGGCAATTACTAATGTCTTAATAGAAGGAAGTGGTGACATAATCCTTGCACTGGGTGGTTTATAATATATTTGGTGGTAATATATTTGTAAAGCACCATGGGCCTGATTTACTAAAGGTTTGCACGTGGAAAAAGGCATGCAAACAGATGTGGAAGATGATCTACCAATTGGGCCCAATCAGGATTGCACCCATTTTTGTGTTGTGGGAGGAGTATATTCAAATAGATTAAAACCTGAGACAAATTGCTCTTGCTGATTTTGCATCTGAAAGGCAGGTGCAAACCAAACACGCGCAGAGCGAAGTTTTCCATTTGTGGATACATTTCGGAAATACAAAAAAACTTTCTGTTATGTTTCATTTGTCTAGCTTCTGAATTGGGGGCGCACATGATGTATTGTTTGAAATATGGCGTATCACCAACAGAGCTTGTAGTCGCGAGAGCGAACATGCCATTAACGGCAGCTAATTGGGAACTTCGTAATTCTTTGAGGTGAATATTAACAGGATTCAACGCGTTCAGTGCTGTCCGGTGAACATTCAAGGGGCTCGTCAGTAACATCATGTGCTGTTGTGTGTGACGTATTACTCCAAATGGATTCATTAGTGGAACTGATTGATGTATTCCCTTTCCTTATTAGCTTCTTTGCTATTTGTATTCCTGCCTAACACCACCGATAATAACCGTTTGACACACTGGGCCCAGTGTGAATAGCCGTGACCGGGTTCATGCACTCAACTTATGGGCTTGGGTGCTTTGCAACAATGTTGCGCAGATGCCCGGTCAAGCAATCACAAAGCAGCAAAGTGGGAGTCTTTTTTTTTTCAAATGCAAATGAAACAATGTGATAATAAACACCTGACATGAGGCCTGGCTGAATTAGCCGGCCTGTTTAATCAAGTGCTCCGCTTCTTCTTCTTTTCTGTTTCTTACACTACCCCATAACACTTCCTTACTGTCTTCATCCCTTCGTTGCCGTATTCATTTTGAAGTGTTTCTTTCCCTCCCTTCAGTCCGCTTACTTCACAGCCACTTCCTAGTCGACTAATCCCCCTGCCTTCTATCACTCAGCTGTTTTCACACTCATATATTATCACTTTTTCCGTCAATTGGCTTTAAGTTTGGAGGAGGGAAAGAGGGGCCCTTGGGGACGAGAAAATGACAGAAGGCGGCCTTTATTTACCTCGGCGGCCCCTACCGTGTCGTCTGCTTAATCATGTGGCTAATCGACAACACTCTCTCCCTGCTCGCCCGCGCCCAGACAATAGGGAAGCTCATTCATATTTAATACAATGGAGTGTTTAAGTCATTGCACGCGTCTGAGGAGGAGGATATTGTGTTTCATTGTGAAGGGCTCCATGGGGACCTCCTCCCTGCCCACCCAGGCCACCCTATGGGCCCTCCTCCTTCCAACTAGCATATGCTCGGCACTTCTGGTGTTAAGCAGTTGGGCCCCGGCCTGTGCAGCTGGCTGCATGCAAGGGCCCACGCCTGCTATCAAAGCATTAGTTCCCATGATTAATTCAAGTGGTTAATTCTGTTTTATCATGGCTTAAGAAAAATTACCAAGACAAATATGTACTCCGCTCAAGAATGAATAAAATAGAGGTGTGTTTAATAATGCAACAGGGCGTATAATAGGGCCTCTTTTCTTTTGCACTAATCTCCTCACCAGCTCAACTTGGTGTCAGATGCTGGCTGCCATGTGCTTGCCTGTTCTTTAATGGCGCTAAAAGGGGATTATCCAACACACACACACACACAAACGCACGTTATTATGGACTCAATCTGTTTGTGTTGCCACTTAACATTCAGATGAAGTGCACCGTAGTTGTCCGGCATAACATAACTATGACTGTGGAGTGTCTCTTGCAGAAACTCCTCCTTACCCTTATGCATCTCTAACCGGCTAGCTTCCCCCACCCCTCTTTTCTTTAAAAGATTAACCAGGCTCATTAATGACACGGAGAAGGTTCATTTCGTTGCTAAGATCAGACAATTAATCATGAAGGTGGGTGAGGGTGGGGGTGGGGGGTTGTCGTTTAATGACACACTTCCCTGGACTGATTACTAGTGTTCTTGCTAATTACACTGGTTAACTAAGGCCTTGTCTACACGTAGCCGGGGTTTTTAAACAACCGGATATCCACGACTTCTGAACTGTGAGGCGGACGTGCTAACCAGTCGTCCACCGTGTCGAGAGCTAATATGAGTTTTTTAAAAAATACCCCTGAGATTGGGACGACACTCGATCCCGCAACATCATCACCCCTTGCGACTTGTTGACTATTGTAAGCAGACGCAACAATTCCAAGATGGTGTCTACACCTATGACCAATTTAGAGTGTTCCATTAACCTATTATGCTTGATTTTGGGGAATGCGGGAAGGGGCAAGAGTACCTGGAGAATACACACAAGCACATGGTGGAAAAGGTGAAATACAATCAGAGAATGTCAGAAACTACTGTGCATTCTGAAATACTGCTCTCCATTTTTTATAGACGTTATGTCATCATCCACTTAAACAATGGGCTCATTCAAATAAATGACGCCTACTTCCAGTGGACGCCTTGTATGCCTGGCAGTTGAGCTACATAAAAAACCTGTGGCCACTATTTGAGGAAATACGTTATTTGAGCTGGTGTAAAATTTGAATTGAAACAAAACTAAATTGATAAATATTTTGTTTATGCCTTGTTTCCAACTTAAAGCCCAATATGATTATCAAAGTATGGCTTTATACACTGTGCATGCCTCCACATGGAAAACAATGTCCTCAAGCCATCCTGTTCATCTGCCACTTCTTCCCAATGAGAGCACAAGAAAAAAAAAAGGTCATTAAAATTCACCATCATTGGGACTGCCTTCATTTGACCACCATTATTACTCAGAGAAGGTGAGAGGAAAAAGGGCTCGGCACTAGAATACAGGTTAACGGTGGAGGCCCAGCCCGCTTAATAATGGGGGGAATCCTGTGGCAGGTAGAGGTCAAACTGGACACTTCCTAGCATGCAGCGAAGAGCCATTCATCTGAATGGAAATGTCAGCAGAGAGCATGGGGTCAATAGCTGCAGGCTAAGTTGGACCTGGGTGTGACTCCTGACACTCAACAGTGGACCGGGGCCAGATAATGGCTTTAGGAGTCTGATGGTTATCTCCTCAACTATGACTTGTTTTCATTCTTCTCCCACCCGCCCCTTCCTCCGTCCGTGCATCCACCGCCCGCCACTAACCCGCCAACCCTCCATCTAATGACGATCGAGGGAGGTTAAATGGTCGAATTCCTTTGAGATTTTTGGAAGTGTAGATATGTGACGGATTCATCGAGATAAATCCAATGTTAGAGCAATGTTAGAAGCCAACCACATGAATGGCAGCTTTTGTGATGTGTGTCGGCGCTATTTATAGAGTGGGTGGGTAAACTACACTAAGTCCCGCCCTCTTACTATCATCATTGCAAGCTTTTCCTGATAAGATCACATCTCATTTCTTCACTCATATTATTCTTCTGCCAAGCATACTCAAATTGAACACTTTTTCAAGCTTGCCTTCTTTTTCCTGTTACACTGAGCACCAATTTAAAACAATATTTTCCTAGCTATGGGTTAAAAATAGATCTCCATCCAGACATACCAAAAAACTCTCTCTGTACTTGTGAACAAATACATTTGTCGAGAGAGAGAGAGAGAAAAAAAGAGAGTGATACATAAAGTGTGGCCTCAACAAAATAATTACTGACGTGCATGTATTTTCTTAAAACTTTCCATGAGCAGTTGAACTAAGAAATTTCAAAACAGTTGGATAAGCTGGACACTTTGAATTGAAATGAATACTAATAATACATGGGAATTCAGTGGAAAATGCGTCAAACTAACTAATGCAAACATCATAAATATTTATTTTACCATAATAATACACGGAAAAGTAATACAACTCAATTGTCTTTTTAAAAAAAATCATAAACTGGCTATTTTTTCTTTGGATGGATGTAAACCTCAATGCACAAGCCAATAATAATTTCTATTTACTTCACAGACACATGTTTTTTTTCTCAATTCAAATTCCACTTAATTCTTGTTGATTCCGGATGCATCTCGATAGACTCTGTTTGGAGTCCCGTAGATGCTTTGAATGCTGGTTTTAATAGTGCGTCTCTTATTTTAACACAACAAAAACAAAATCGAGTTTTTATAGTAATTATTATAATACATAATGATTATCTTTCAAACAGTGCTTTGTTCGCAAAGTCTCAACAATAATTTGACTAAAATGAATATGACACCCTTAAAGTAGAAAAACTATTCTCTTTCAATTCAACCTGGTTGTGGCCCTTGATGACTATATATATATATATATATATATATATATATATATATATATATATATATATATTTTTTTTTTTTTACTGCAGTTGTTTAATTTGGTACAGCATCTTTGGCATATTACTTTGCCTGCACAGCCTCGCCTGGAGACTCCTACATGCACGCATACTAGATAGGATTACACCTTCTAAGCAGATTTGGTGGTGGAAGGGTTAACACAGATCCCCCTGCTCTGCCGAACAAATAGGACATAATTTAAAGACACAGGAACTAACTGGGCTCTCATTAAGAGACATTTTTTTCTTGCATGTCCAAGTTGGGGGGTTCTGTCCTGTTTTCCTGTAGAAGAGGCACGTTGCGGCCTCCTGCCATGCCGCCTGGTTCTCTGAGCGAGATGCAGCATGTGGCCTAACGACTAAAAGTTCCTCTATAAAAAGTATACAACACAGCTCCCTGCAAATTGAGTTTCCTCTTTGTGCCAATTGAGGGTGGTTTATGTAGGCTGCAGGGAGTTCCTTTGAACTCCCCTTCCAAAAAAACCCGAGATTCCTGGGTCAACCCCCTCCAACCTTGACTCCCTTTTTCCTCCTTCTTCTTCTTCTACTTCTTCATCATCTTCTTCTCCCCAGATTGAGAAGAGGAGGCTGATGGCTCAGACACCAAAAAGTATGGCATGTGTGAGCAGGGTCTGAAAAGATTGAGTAGTAGAAGTCTGAAGAAAAACACATAAGGATAAGATGGCATGAAGGTGTATCGAAGCAAAAACTACTGAATATACGGTTAAATTAAATGATTGAAAAAAATCCATCCTTCCAAAAGTTTAAATGGAATGAACCCACATCAATGCATATATCTCATTTATTATTTACTATGTGATTAGGGGCATTGCCAGGGATTTGGGGCCCTGTGAAAAAAATACCACCTTGGGTCCCACCACTTAAATGTCACAAATAGAAAATACTGTTTCCGGTCTTTAGAAATGTCATCACTTTTCACACCCTTACAGGGCCCCTGGATATGAAAATGAGTCCCGTCATTTGAATATTTTTTTGATTGATGACTACTGTAAATAAGATATTATTTGGCCAAACTTTTTTGCTGTGCGTATGGATGCTCATTAATCGAAAGCATGAATACATAGAGTATAAAAAAAGGTAGGCTTGCAAATAAGAATCTGCCAAGAGGTGGTTGTCTTTTCCGTCTTTTGTCCTTGGCTATCTTTATTGCCAAAAGAGAACATTGGCGGCATCCCATGGCCTTGATGCTCAGGACTTAGCCAAGTGGCACCAATTGTTTTCCATGTCGGGGGGCATGAAAGCTGGGCTCGTTCTACACTAATCAAAATCCTCAAAAAGGTCTCCGTATAAATCTTTAGACTTCTTCCCTCGCCTCAATCCCCCCACCCTGCCATCCTCACAATTATGCACACACATTGCCATAAATCTAATGCGCTTTCATGAGCTGTGCGAGTACATAAAACGTGTTTTCAGGATTTGCATACAAACATACTTATTCTAAATCCCCCTCAGAAGTTGTAAATGATTGTCTTTTCCTGAAATACATCTCAGCAAATTGTATTTGGGCATGTTTATGAATCCTATTATGGCACGGGTTTTATCATATTTTGCGGACAGTGATGGCTTCTCAGCGTAGCTGTTAAGAAGAGGGAGCGAGCGGCCTTGGGCGATGTACATTGTCATTTGTTTTAGATGGGCGCCGGATTCCCCTTCATTGCTCCATGACAGGTTCACAGAACCAAGATGGATCTCTTAAGTCCCTGCATTAGGCCTAATTCAGTAATGAGTGTCTAGTGAGTCGAAGCGACTGCAACCACTCTCGCTCGGAATGCGTTATTTGATTGCCACAATATGTGTATAATAACAACAAGACACACCTATTAATCAAAAATTGTTTTCGCAAAATCGATAACTACGGAAGATGAGTAGAGGATTTGATCAATGCAAAACAGGGACACATACTTTTATTTTCTTCCATTTTCGTTCATGCAAGTGTATTATTACCCTAATACTTTTGTCCATATAGTTTTGCATCTCCCGTTTATGAGGGCTTTTTCAGTTTGATTTTACGGACACTCAAGAAAGTGACGTAATCAAGTAGAAAGTGGCATATACGGCCACCATAAAGCAGTCTTTATTAAGAGTACGTTTTGATAGCACTGAGCTGCCACGATGACAATAGTAATATTGTCAGAACGCTCATGCTACCTGTCTGAACCGCAACTATAAATCAAACACATTTCAACTCTATCACAGTTTCTTCTTGTTTTCCTCAGGGCCCACATGGACTCATCAAGCATTAATTGGTGCGACGAGCTTCTGAGTGGGAAGGTCATAAACATTTCAAGAGTTATAAAACTTTCATTAAGTTCTCACGATATCGCGCAAGTGAGTGACCCCCTTGCTCTCTCCCTCGCTTTTTTGTCTGGGTAGTGTTGAAGAGGGGCGCAATTGGGAACAAGTGGTCTCTTTGTGGCGCGGGGAGCCTTTTTCAAACTGTCCCGGCCTCTTGACTCGTCCTAAACCAGAGATCAGAGCTTGGAAAGTGGCAAAACAAAAGGGCCGATTTAATGAGATTGTAAAGAGGCTGAGTGGAAAGGAGGGGGTTACCAAATAGCTAGACTGCCAGCTTTGGTCCATTTCAAAAGGTCTTTTCAGGATCTCCTCTAAGCTGTCTCAATATGAGCGGGACCAAATCAAAGGGATCCAAATGCCCTGACAGCTTTTGACATGACGAAGATGTGAGTATGTGTCTCGATTGCACAATGGTGTCACATTCCTGACATGGAATCTGTCGTCTCCATTTTGCATGAAAATCTGTATTTTACTGGATGATCACAGTGGAGCTGCTAATTTCCAAAATAATCACTTCTAGGACAAATTGAAATAATTAGGGTCAAACTTCAACCAGAGAGAGAGAGAGAAATTGGCCACAAATGTAGATTTTGAGGGTATTTCCAAAAATAGCCTCCTTAATATCCTTATTTTCATTTCCTGGTAGCCCAAAGGTTACAATTGTAATCGAAATGTATGAAAAGACCTGAATAGGAGACAATGTCCGTCGTAACTATGGACCCAAGTGCTTGTTTTTAACTAGTTTCCTAAAACTAACCCGGAGTTCCTTGCCTCTAACCATCACTTCAAAACTGTTACGGTCACGCCATCCCAGAGATGCGCGAGCTGCCGTGACGGGTGTCTTGTATTTTCATTTATAAAAGTTGGCAACCCTAGTTGTAAACTAAAGTCATATATAATTTAAGGTCATACACACACACACACACACACACACACACACACACACACACATATATATATAAGAAAATGTGACAAAGAGGAAAGAGAATGTATATTCTTAAATATAGTGATGCAATTTGTTTGAATGCCTCCTTGCCTTTATCGGTTTCTAACTTTTTAAATCTCTGACATAAGTAGATAAAGGCAACATAATAGTATTGTTTCTCTTTGTTGTGTGTATGTGTTTCTTTGTTGCCCCTTTTTACCCCCAGCGACCCATCCTCTCCCCATAGATAGCAGACTAATGACAGACAATAATATCTGATGTTCCTGGACATGGTGTCTAGTAATGAGACACATTCCCAATGGGTAGGCAAGGTGTCACCACTAACAAATTTACAGACTCGGAGGGCAATTAGTCCGAAAAAGGCTGGAAAAATACACTACATCAGCACGGGCCAAGACGATTGAAGGCAGCGGAAAGAAAAATGCCCCAACATCGTGGGGACGTGGGGGTCTCTTTTTCTCCTCCACATCTTTCTCCATGAAGAGATGTGGACAGGTTACCTTTATGGAAACATTATTCCTCGACTGCTCCGTGGCAGGAGTTCATTACAACGCAGCCCTACGTTGAAATATTCTCAGGAAAATGTCAGCATATGTAAATGAGGAGTCAGCCTTCATGCAGATGTCATGTTTTGTTAAAAGTTGTTGCAACCTTTCTTTCTCATTCACGTCTGGCTTCATCAACAGTGATGATTCCAAATGATGTACAGTATATCCACTTGGAAAAATAAACAAGAAATGACAAGAATGCGCACATTGTTGCCTTTGTTTGGTTTCCAAAATATATTGTTTGATTGTATTTCATTGTAATTGTCCCTACAACATGACAAGAGCTACGGGAAGTTGAGCTGCAGCCGTGCTATGACTGCTCCCCCGAGAAGCGTTGTTGCAATTCTGGCTTCATAACAGGAGTTCAGAACATTCAGAGACAGATTCTCCAAAGTTTCAGATACCCCCAAAAATCGATGATGGAAATGTCTCAAAATAAAAGGGAAAAAACATGATTTGAAGCCTGTTTTAGCAATATTGATTCTATGTTTTGTAGCGGTATTTATATCTGTGGTAGTAAGCCATATTAAATCATGTTGAACTGCATCGATCCCTCAGGGCAGTTTAAATATTAGTGAGCATTAAATCAATATCAATGCGGTCTGTTGTTACACACTAAAAAGGACGCTGGTATGATTCAACATTTATGCAAAACAACAGCTAAAGTCTGGCATGACGTCTTGGCTGGTGCCATGCTCGTGCACTGTGCGGGCCCCGTGGCTACTCCCAGCGATGAGAATGGATAGAGCTTCTATTCACAGCCACCCGCGTGTGCCGAGCGCCTCCATTCATCGCTTTGCCCGGTCGTTCCCTCGACGTGACAGCTACCATGGGAGGCTAAGGCTAACGCCGAAGCATCAAGCATCTGTGCTCGCTTTGATGCCGGGCTAAATAATTTCCCACTTTTGCATGTATGAATGCAACAACATCTTAGGGTTCTTTTTTTCAAAAATTCATTTTGTGCCGGGGCACAAACGATGCCAGCGAGTTCACCTCGAGCTGTGAGGAAATGTCTTTGAAAAGAATAATGCAGCGACTCCCAAAATGAGGCTCTACTGTACCTCAGCGCACGGGTTGAATCTGCGGGAGCGCCGTCAGCCTAATGAAAATTACATTAACATCCCCTGCATTCCTACTTATACAGTCTACATTATGCAACAGATGAGCATTGGGGCCACGGTGTCTAAGTTTGGTAGCATTTCTTAAGCAGGATCAAACTGTGGAGTGAATGTGAATTTGATGAGTTCAACAGGAAAAATATTCACTTTGCACATAATGTAGTGCAACCTCCAAACTTGAATGCAGTCTGTTACGAGACTTACAAGCAGTTCCAATTTCATTCGTCCATTCATTTCCTATACAGCTTTCCATCCTTAAGGTGAAAGGCAGAGTACACCCTTGATGGGTCCATTTTCAATTTCACAACAGTTAATTTCCATCCATCCGTCCATGTTCCCTTCCGCTTATCCTGTTCAGGGTAACCAACACAACCATTCACTCTCATGCAACTTAAAAAAAAAAAAAAAAAAAAAAAAAAAAGGATGGATGTATAGTATGCCATATGCGCTATTACTTTCTGTGGTGTAATCACAAAAGTGACAAAGAAAAAGCAAAACACACAACAAGGCTTTTGAACTCTCAAGGTTTGTTTGTCTTTGGAGATTGTTATATGTGGCCTCTTTGGCACACATACAGTAATTAGCAGAGGTGGGCATGCCATCAGACTGACAGTCCGTTGCTGACGGACACCTGTTTTGCTGACGATTGACAAATGACGGGATTTTAAAATGACAGACTGACAAAGGACGGACGGGTACCCTGGCTGCAAAATTTAGTAAAATGCCCACCTGTGATAATTAGATAGGTGACTTGAGCTTGGTCGCTGTATGGCTTGCTCTGGCCTCATGTATGGAACTTTTTGGTTTAGTTACTAGTTGAATCCAGTTAAGACTGTGGAGTCACACATTGTTATTAGGCATAGTCGCTAAGCCCGTGTGAACTTTTCAGAATATTTTCCAAGAGAACTAAATTTCCACTTCAGAAGTTCCACTGTATATTCAGGCAGGAGGAGTCTTCTTTGTAATATCACTACATTTTGGGTGGAATTGATATAAAAATAAACATTTTGGTCTCATTGACTCTAAGCTTATGATGTGCAGGGATTCCGTCATTTGTTATGAAGCAAATTTATGCTACAATATCGGAAATCCAGTTAGGAAGAAAAGTGATGAGTTTCAGGAAGGCACTGGAATCTCCATGCAAATGCATAATAATCACACATCTACAATATTACAAAAATACCTTGAATTCAATTATCATGCAGGCTGAAATAATCCTAATGTTATTGGAAACTCAATTACAGAGGCAAGCCATGTCTGGAAATTAGCTGAACTTAGCAAAGGCGAGTCAGCCCCTTGAATTCATCAAGTATGGATTATCACAATATTACATGTTCACTTTGATTGTGCTGTCCAAAGACAAACATTCACAGTCACTGCTGCACCCTCCCCACGTTTGTTTTATTCATGAACTGCTCTCTGATCTATTATACATACAAAACTGATTCTATGCCGATCGCCTCAGGCTAAAAGGCTCAGACATAGAATTAATGATATTATATACACATGCATGATAATTGTGTATGATTCGGTCAAACACTGAGGTATTCCTTTTTGTGTGATTACCATTGTTGCTCCACGGGCAATTATTTTCATTAATGTGGCTAATATCGTTCACGTTATTGTTTTGTTATTGCGGCCTTTCTCTTGGACTAATTTACAAATGATCAGCATGTACAGTATGCGGCCGCTACTTCATGAATCATGGCATTGCTTGCCAAGGCCCATGACATTAGTACATAAACGGCACGCTCATATAGCAAGAAAATTACTTTGAAATTAAACACCAAACTAACACAGGTCAACCGCTAGAGATAAGGGTGGTAACTCATTAAAAACATTAATGAAATACTGTAGCTCCTCCGCAGTGTACGTAGAGAAATAATACTTTATTTTGTAGTATCGTAATGTTAAATGTATTTCCTCTGGCACGTATGAAGGCTAGATCTTGGCTTATTAACATTTGTATATTGATGGAGACTTGATTTCTCATTTACATGCCTGAGCATGATTGAAAGTACAATTTATATTTGGGAAATTCCAACACACGCTGCAAGCGAGACTTTAGCATATTGCATGTGACTTCCAAATTGTGTTTTTTTTCTCCCCCCTTTGGCTTTTCTTGTGACACCAGCGCAGAAGGGCAACAGTCACGACAAAGACAAGTGTAATGACCGTAGAATGGATGAGGAACTGCGACGTAAGGAAGCTTAATTTCAGATGTCACTTTTAAAAAGCCGTCACATAACCAAGTCACTCAAATCAGAGTGCGCATTAACAGTTGTAAATGTGTACCCTTGTTGGAAAAAATAAGCAAATCAAGTCCTGATATCCCCTGCAGTCCAGCATCTGCAGTCCAAGTAATTGATTGTGTTTCTTGCCCATGTTGGTGTCGACGCCATTCGTCAACTTGAAGAGTTCTTCTCAGTTCACGCTGCGCTCCCCCCTGCACCGTCTTTCCAGCCACGGCTGAGCTGGGGAATATGCTGCCTTGCTCCGAGACGACTTCAATCCCCTATTATCAGGAGAGCGCACATTGCCGCTCACAAGGGTTTAATTTATTTGTGCCTGTTTCAGCCCAAGATTAAAGTTTAATTGGCGCTGACTGGCAGCTCCCAAGTTTTGACTAATTCTCCTTATCGGGAATCCTTACCGAGTAGCTGTGGGCAATGTGAGGCACGCCTGCCTTTACACGCGCACACAGGCACACGAAGCTGCACACACGCACACATATTTTTAACCAACAGACATCAACGTAATCCTTCCATTTCATTGGTTAATATATTGATTACCTGTGACGACACGTGTGATGTTCAGGTGTGTTTGAATGGAAGTGTGACTGTTTGGGTTAATACGCCAAAGTTGACTGCATTGTATGTGGGGTTGATGTAAAATTAAAGTATGAGCGGCATGTTTATGTGCACATTCATACAGTGCAGAGATACTTTCACAGTTAGTGCTCTATGTTCTTACTTTATACTTTGTGTGAATAGACCATATCTAATCGACAGTAGCACCTTTTATTGAAACTTTAGTGGACGAAAGATCTTACGTAATTCCTTCTATGCTCAGGTTCCGCGTTTGGAGTCCAACCAGTTGCAAACGACAGCAACAGCACTGTGGATGATGCTGCCGCATTTCCCATGAATCATTCTAGCATAAATCATTATGTAGTGCATCACCGTCGAGCGATCCCATTTCCATAAATGCATGTTTATGACAGAATAGTACACAGGCGTAAATAACACTGATAATCTCGGCCTGTGTTTGATCAGCCAAACGTCGGAGGAGCGATCATTTGTGACCTGTAATATTAGTGGCAGCTATTAAAATGCGCCGTACAATTTGCAAAGCTTCATTTAGTCGGTCGGGGAGACGTGCGTGAAATAGAGTTCCTTTGGTCGTAACTAATGTCTCCCGATTTCTAATGAGCGTCGCAGCCACAAAGCTCCTAAAGTGATAAACATTGGATTAACAGACTCTCGGGAGAGGAAATGGAGCCATCATTCCAAACTCATCCGCTTTGAACAAGCAAGCAGTTGTATACAGCAACAACAGCAGTGTTTATCAAGCAAAATTGATGCACTTCATAAGTTAAATCACATTTACCTGTTGTTACGTGTGCATGTGGAGTGCTGGCGTTTCTATTCAACCTAACCGGGGTGTTGTTTAATTTCTGCATTGCTTGGGCACTTTGCCACTTGCGATGCAAAATTTATTGTATTATAAGTATCAGAAGTGTTTGGGAGACTTTCAACAAAGTATTTCCATTTTTAAGAGACTGTGGCTTGATAACTTTGGGGTGCTCTAAGGAATATAGATGTTGGTAGCATTGTTGAATGAGCTACTGGATGGGTGGAGAAATAAAACTCTCTTTCTTCCCCGGGAGCTGTTATATCTTGTCCAGGTATTCAAATACTGTACTTAAAGATGACGTATTATAAGAAATGACGGACAGATCGGGGTTGAAGGTTGTTTCCAAGTGCACACTTTACAATGTCCAACTTTACATCATCCACAAGTGCAGACCTTGCAATTCTTTATAAACATATTTTTGTGTGCGCCAATCTCCTGCATGGACTCCAGCGAGTCTGTTTCTGCTCCCAACTTGTAGAACGCAAGGGAATGATAAGAGCCATTTCAATTGGCCGGGAACCAAGTCGTCTGTGTTCACTCCCACAACGGCGCAAATGCAAATGTCTACCTTTGCCTGTCTACGAAAATACCAAAAGAAACAAAACTGCACCCATGTGCACAGTTAGGGCTGTACTTTGTGCTAGACTTGCACTGGGAATGAAAATAGGGCCTTTTGTGTTTTGATGATCAGAATTCAGAGACATTTTAATACACCTGGGAACTCTTTAAAAATGTTCAAATGCATCTCGTCTGCTTTTAATGCAGAACAGTTCAAAACCACGGTGAAGGGAGCATTGCATGAAAGAGTTTAAAAATAAAATAGTATCAATGGGTCAAATATAGAAGAACTGGGTGATATTAGCTAAATGTTTTTAGATGAGATTATAGAAAGTGATCATGGCAAAAGAAGGGCAACGTTTATTAAATTAACAGAGAGCAGTGCTACTGTATCTACATTATAACTGATCTGCTCCCATCTGATATTTTCAGTTTTTTCAAGGATTTTTTTTTTTTTTGCATATATAGATATATATAAATCCTAAAGTTAGATAACTGTGTGGTGGAGCAGTGAGCCCTGGAGCAGTGAACAGGCAAATGAAGTACAAATGCACAGTCTCTTGAAATTTAATAATACAGCAAAGGTTTTCATTTAACAATACGTTTATTATTGCGGTTTGCAATGGTGCAGAATTGTGTTGCGTCATCGAGAGGTGAGAGTTGATATTTGTTATTCATATCATATTACCAAAAATAACATTATATTCTCCAAATGTGTTTTACACTTTCGTCAAAATAAAATTAATATTCAATAGTATGTACTGCTTTTCTAGGTAATTTGTCGTTAAATTTTTATGATATACCTAATGAAGTGTCCGTGTGCACTGACGGCCACAGGAATGGCAAATGTGACGTGTTTTGTGTGTGTCTGCATGCTACGTGTAGAAGGCGACATGTGTGAAGTGCTGTCAGCATGTTGAGATGCGGTGTGTGCGTGTCTGTGTGAGGCATGTGGGTGGGGGGCGCAATGGGTATGTCCCTAATGAATCCCCTAGGTCTGGTGGTCTTCATTGGCAGCTGCTAATTTCACCTGACACTGGCGAGCCGCCGCTGAGCACGGCCTGGCAACCAATCGGCACGCATCAGTCTCAATCAGACACATGCACACTTACTCACATGCGGGACACAGTGCTTATTGCAGGGTCAAGATAGCTATCAGGGTTTCCACACAGAGAGCACCTGATCCTGGCCAGGAGGAGATTCAACTCCACCGTCCTTCAGGTGCTAAACGCTGTTGCTGCTCGGTTGTCACCTCAGTCACACCTGAGGGAGGGAGCGTTAGCATTCATGTGTGGCAATGAAACACAGAGCTTCTTTCAATGGACGTCTTGCATAAAGCTCTCTGCGCTACCTGAGGAGTTGTTTCTTCAAGATGAGATTAAGGAGCAATTCAACAAGAGAAACTAAACACAAACGGCACTACAGTTAATCCCGTCTCTTCACGGCACGAAAGATACACTTACCGTAATAGTGGAACCTGTTGAACAACTTTTGTTTTATACTATGTACATATCCAGTAAACAATTGGAGGATGACAGTGGGTCGCATATTTCAAGTTTTAGTAATTTAGTCATTCATCCATCCATTTTTTATACCTCAAATCATCATTAGGGTTGCGGCTGACTTTGGGCCAGAGACGGAGTACACCATGGACACTTCCCCAGCCACAGCAGTGCACAAACAACATATACAGGCAAAGACACACACCTAAGCACAATTAAAAGTCGTTCATTCACATAACATGCATGTTGTGGGAGAAAACCAGAGAATCCAAAGCAAGCAAGGGGACAGAATTCCAACTCCACACAGAAAGGTCGGAGCCCAGATACAAAATCATGCCCTCTGAACTGTGAGGTGTATGTGCTAACTAGTCAGCCACTGTGCCACCTATAATGACAGAAGAAAATATATAAATGAAGAGTCTGAATTATTAATTAAAAAAAAAAAAAGTCAGACACAAAATCTGTACAGTACAATCTTCTACCTACTTATAATCCATCTTCTGGTTAATGTATATTTTTCCCCGTACTGTAGTCACTAGCTATGAAGACCTTGTTGTGAGTCAGTAGTTGTTTACAAGACGGAACACAAGAAACAACACTGAAAAATGGTCTTAGCAGTTTACTTTTTTGGGAAACAATGAATGGCGCTAGCGGTGGGCGAAAGTGCTCGCGGCCAAAAACACGTCTCTCTCGTCCCCCCTCAGTGTGTGTATGCGTGTGTGTGTGAGTGTGTGCTCGCTCTCCACATTGGTGGTTTCTCACTGTGTTGGGAAAGAACATATTCAAATGTGCGTGGCTATTAAATGTTAATTTGCACAACAGATGAACGCCAAGTACAGTGCTTCATCAACTAAATCTCCCTCTGTTGCACAAGTTAAACGACCTCTTGATTTTGGCATTAATGCAACTCTCCAAATGTACCCGTACTTATTTATTTTATTTATTTTTTTCCATCTTTCCATGCACAAGCGTATTCAATTCTTATGTTGTGTTGGTCCAACTACAACAAAAAGCAAGAAACAGGGGAAAAACAAATCTCAATGTGTAATTTTTATTGGCACAGTGGTGGAAATGCTTCCTGACAACATCAACAAACTCACAGCAGATCGTTTTATTGAATGCAGCAAGCTTAGTGTGTTGATAGATGGGGATTATCACAGCGGTCACAGAGCTTTCAACACCAACAGATTCGAACAAGGTGCAGAACTCACAAAAATGTGTACTTAGTGGTTTTAATGTCAGCATTTGACAGAGATGGTAAAAGTTCTGACATTTTCAGTAAAAGTAAAATTACTTTATAAAAATACCTTTGGTAAAAAATAAAAGTACTCATTCAATAATTATGTACTCATTCAATTAATTACTCAAGTAACAGTAAAAAAAAGTACAGACTCTGAAATGTACTTTGTGAGTAAAAGTAAAAAGGTACTTTTACCGGATGTTTCCTCCTCATGTCATGGTTATTGAATTTGAAATATCGTCACTTAACACCCTTCTCAAACTTCAAAATTTCAAGGTCTTCCTGAGAGCAAACAAATGGAACCAAATGGTCTACCAACGCTAATACAGCATGTTATGCTAAACTAACGTCATTAACTCATTCACTGCCAGACATTTTCAGATCCCCTTTTACTCTAAGTTTTTAAAAAAAAATAGAAAAAAAAATATAAATAAATTCCTGGGATTGAATAGCGGGCAGCATAACGACTTCGTGGGTGATGTCATAGCTTGAGATAGAGCCAATCACAAGCTGTTATGTCCGGGTCCGTGTGTAAACCTTCATATTATAAGCGGAGCCACAAATATTAGTCTAATTTGTATTTGAATCGGCATTCGTCATGTAAAACAAAAGTAACGCCCCTGTTTTGAAAATGTATGGAGTAGAAAGTAAAGATATTGGTGTTAAAATGTAATGGCTAAAAGTAAAAAGTATTATAAAAAAATTAACTACCGGTACTTCGTTACTTCCAATCTCTGGCTTTTGAAGGTAGATTAAAAAATACTGGTTCCATGTACACACATATTGTACTTGTTGAATAGTGTTCAAATCAAATGGGAGGGTTTTTTGGAGTCAAAATATCAAAATCTATTGTTTGGATAGTTGTTTGTTCGCAAAATGATGTAAACACTGCAAAACTGATGATCATAAATCTTGTGGCACGTACAGTGTGTAAATGAAGCATCGCAGTACTTTTGATTAATTGTTGTGCAAATCAACATCCAAATGTCACTTTTTCTTCATTTGGGTCATGGCTGATCAAGAGGCTGTATAGGGCTATATAAGCGCTGCATATTACACTTGATTGGAATGTGTTCGTGGCTTCAATAGCTGATGCGTTGCATTTTAAACAAGCTGCAAGAAAACAAACCATCTTGTTTTCCCCAACCAAGTACAAATAGACGGAGACAGAATCATTAAAAACGTGTACACCCAGGCCTTCCCAGCCGTGATGCATGGAGGTGAGTCAACCGCTGCCATGGACACCCACACCAAAACGTTGCTGTCAGCAGTGCTCTGATGCTCTCCGTCGGCGTGTAAACACCTGACATGTTCTCGTGAGCACATCTGCAACAGAGCCACAACACGCAGTCACACCACAGATGCTGAAACAAAGACCCGGCACCAAAGCGCCCTGGCGCTCCCTCCCCGCACCCCAGCTTTTGAGCTGATGTCGCCTGACACGGTCACAACATTGTTCCTGCATCGCTACGTCGGGCATGAGGCCGAGCGGCGCGTCGGGACGTACCTGCTTCCTGTTTGAAGGCTCCGTGGAAAACCGTTGTGACGAGCACCTGGTCAGTGTCAGCAGAAGTCAGCATGAGGGCTCCACCGGAGAGGTGGAGACCTGGAGGAAACTAAGGCATAAGGTTACTTTCGGAAGGCTTCGTTGAGACGGATTTTAGAAATACAATTTGGCTGTTATTTGCTCCATGTTACATCACAAAACAAAACTCCCACTTGCACTTTACTAAGGTGTCTTATTATTATTTGTATTGTCATCTCCAACAAGGGAGGGTTGCATGTTTTGATTGCAGGATCACAGACTTATAGCGGGCGATGTATCGGTTTTATCATAGCAAAAGGAAGAGAGTATATGTAATCTGTTTAGCATAAAAATTGTGTTTCAATGTTTGCTCTGCATCCATCATAAGTTCACACTTTGCAATGACAATAATGCTTATTTTTGATTGACACCTTCTTTATTTAATGGCTGCCATTGTTTCCAAAACCTTCACTATGTAATTAAATGAAAGCATTTGCATTGCCCGTGTCCTTCAGATAGCTCACCAGTGAAGTGATCATTTGAAAATGTTAAGATTTGCAGAGATTTGTAAAAAAAAAAAAAAAAAAAAGTATTGGTTCTTGTTATTTATCAGCTTTTTACCATGTTAAATCATTGCTGGCAATATTTGTGAAAAATCATGACCTTGATCAGTGTCTTCACATACAACAATATCATTCATTCTTAACATATAATTCAATATAAATGTAGCATCTTTGTTATTTCAGAAGTGTGTGTGAAACTGTGATGTTTTCGGATGAATCAGTCACCAAGAAGTAGCTCTCACTTTCAAAAAAGGTTGGTGACCCCTGCGTTATATAAATATAGAACACATTTTGAAGTTACCACATTGACATGGCCCTTGATAACTATTCCAGTCTCACATGGCCCCTTTGGAAAATTAATTGCTTGCCCCTGTGTCAGATGGACAGCTCTGGAATGCAGATGCTCATTATAAACATGGCGTTATGAAACTCGTTTTCATTGACTGTTTTGGTAACATGCTTTCAACAGTACATGGAAAATCTATTTATGTTAAACAGTCAAAGTTATTAAATGCCGATATAGGATTTGCCATCATTTTCTGACTTGATTTTAATGCTATCTACCGCCATGAAAGTACAACAGCTGCTTTGTGAAAAGAAGTAGGCCATTGCAAACAAACGCGACACAAGGAGGGCTAGAATGCTTATGAATGTTTTCAGCCTTCCCCCAAATCGAGGACACACTTTTAAGGTCAGCAGAGTGCTGCGGAAGTGCAGCGGGTTGCAGAATGTTGCCGGCACTCGGCTCGGTGCGTTGCTGAACCTCGTCGACGTCTGTGGCAAGGTCACGGCAGGAGGCATAAATGGGACCTGATGGCTCTATTGTTCCATGTCATCCGCCGTGCTCTCCTCCATACCGTTTGGGGACGGCACTGCTGAGTGCAGCTGACGTGATGTACGCACAAAAGAGGCAAGCCATGCTAAGGAGAGAAAAAAAAAAAAAAATAAGGGTGGCAAAAATAGAGCCCATTCCCACTGTGTTGAGACACAAGCTTCAGTTAGCCCACACAATGAATTGCTGATGCATTTGCTGTATTCATCCCAAAGCTTTTTATTCTGCCTTCACACACTCATCCCTGTGCCAAACTAAGAGTTTTGTTCGTATTAGTTAAATGACATGGGAACAGATAATGGAAGTGGACCCTAATGCTACTCCAGACTTCTTTTCCTCTTCTTTTGCAAATGCATTTTTTTACTGCAAATTATAACCATAAAAAAGCCTCTGATCCAACCCATTCTGTTAAATTAATAGAAGCACGCAAAAAAATGTAATGATAGCAATTAAGTCTGGAAAATGCTAATTTTATAGTCAAGGACGATTACCTCATTTATAGCATGTGCTGGAATGATGCCAGACGAAGGTAATTTAGATCCGGGTTGCTCACGGTTACATCATGATGAATAGGAGATGAGCGGGGCTTCATCACACACACCTCCAATCACACGACTCTCAATCACATGAGGAACGTGAACGCTGTCAGGGACAACTGCTGGTCCACAGGAAAGAAATGAGACAGTGGCTGAGTGAGGGTAAAATCTATTTTGTGAAAAGATGTGAGCGAGCGCTCAGGGGGAATATTAAAGTGTTGCAAAAAGGGCACTTGAGCTCTGACCATAAGCTTGAAAGGCTCTGCTCTTGACATCTGTGGCAAAATATTACGCATCGAGCAGAAAAGCATCATGTATTTTTATAACAAATGCTGACGTTTACGCTGAAAAGAATTTCAACAGAAAACTCCGCAATGACACCATAACAGCTTTGTTTCACCCTTACATGCCCTGGTAATCTCATGTTTACTGGCCAAGATTTAAAAATCCCCATCAAAACTCCACACCCGAGTGACATTTGAATGCAAGGATTTTGAAAGCCTAACTACATCGGGTAGTGTAAAATACTCACATAAGTTAATTATTTGAGAAAGGCAGCTGTAATGGCATTAATCTTTTATAGGAGGTCTGCCTGCTGCAATGATCTCTAATAGCTTAACATTTCACTTTAGCACTCCCTCCATGCTAGTACAGTACGGCATGATGAACAATGATAGGCCTCATTGGTACCAACAGCTGCCTTTTCATGTGTCATAAAACCTGTTGTTTCCTTGCGACTTATCTTTTCTTTTCATCACCTTAGCAGGGGTGCATGTTTTTATTCACTTGCAAAAAGAAAGTCATGTTAGGATTAGAAAATCCTGATGAGCCTGCCATTTCTTCCCCAGATTGACACAGTCTGCATTCGTTTTTTTCTGAATACTTAAATTCTAACACTGAGTTTTCTAATACAATTTCTAAAACTAATATCTATCACCAGAGCCAAGCCACTCACAGAGTTTGCCGAACTAAAAGCACAAATACTCTATTTGCAAATGATCAACACACTATACACATTTATGGCTGTAAGACGAGTAAGAAATAGAATTACCGATGACATCAGAGCTACGATAGTTGACCATGTAATCAACCATGTAATGACCCAAAACACCGTGTCAAAACGCACACGGTTATTCGATACACCTTATAGTGCCCCCGGTCACATCATCTACCCTACTCGACTCGCCACGACTCACCCCTCCTGACCCCCAGCCACCTCGATGCCACACCCCTGCTCACCCGTGGCTTATTTCTAATGCTCAGGCTGACAGAAATCAAACGAATGATCTAAAACTCCTGTGACCGTTCATATAATAGCCATAAATGTATGTGAATGTGTTGATCATTTGGCAATTGAGTGTAAAGCAGTCCCATGACGATATACCTCAAGAGGCTTGAGACACAACAAAACATCATCACGTGTGTTCTATTTGCAATTCTAATCAACATGTGAGGACATAAACAAAGAGAAGACACGATAGAGGAACATGATTGTAAATAAACCAGCACAGATATATAATATACACAATATACTCACGATAGCAAAAACCAAGAATGACATTCGGCTCAAACAGAGAACATGACCAATGATGGGTTGATTTTATCTATCACAAATCTAATAATACCATATATATTTGTCAACATTGATCAAATAAATTCCAAATATTCCTCCACCTGCTTTGATTTCAAGAGAAGATAATAGTGTAAAATGTGTTGTGATAGAATAAGAGATATTGCAAACATTTTCATTTTTTTTTTTTATACCTTAGCTACATGAGTAACAATTGCATGCAGGTCATACATTGCACCTGGGCTGGACTCTCTGCGGCCCCCATCCATCTCTCACACAGATTGTCCCCTGGTAGGCAGAGGCCTGCCACGTTAATGGAAAGGGGGCGACGCTGGGAGCATAGAGCCTGGAGAAGCCGGAAATGATCCCTCAGGCCATTGCTGCCACAGGATGAAATAGCGAGACTATTACCGTGGAGTTGTAAAGCTCCACACGCGCCACGCACTATCATAATAGAATATTGATTCTATCAGATGCCAGGCCACGGCCTGTCCCCACAATGAAGAAACGAGCACTAAAGGTCATTGTGTGAAAAACGAGAGTGGGGGAGAGTGAGAAAGAAGAGCAGGAGCCATAGAAAAGATAGAGTTGACCCTATATAACAAATTCACCGTGTTCGGTTAAATTCTTTTTCTGCTCAGCATCTGTCTCTCGCGCACAGCCATAAGTAACGGGAGGCAATTTGAACTATTAATTGTTGATCAAGGCAGTTGGGAAAAGCGCCAAAGGAAAAGAATGACAAAAAGGCGCCCACCATGTGAACAGCAGCACAAGCAGGAGACGTTTATGCTTGATTGGAGCAATTTAATGTTTTCTTACCAAAAAAAAAAAAAAAAAAAAAAAAAAAAAAAACGCTCACAAATCCTGGGAGGACAGTTAAGAAAATGACTTTTTAATCATCCAAGAAGCTGCGGTGCCTTGTTTCTCCTGATGGCCCCATATTGAAGACTTAGAGCTATTAGGGGGGGGCTTCACTGGAGGAAGCTATTCATGGCAACAGTTGGGCTGATGTTCCTTAAGGGGCTGGTGAAACTTTAAAGTTGGAATAAAAAAAGAAAACAGACAATATTGTTCGCAAAAAAAAGTACTTATTTTACACACATTAAATGACGACAACAACAATAATAATAAATCAGGTAATAGGAATGATAGCATAAAATTCAACCTAAATTAGAACTGTATAAAATGCTTTATGTGGAATATTTGAAGAGTATTTTGGAAAAACAAGAAATGGAACATTGTAGTTTGTAAGCACGCCGGGGGGGCATAATACTAAACATTGCCACACAATCCATTAGGAAATTGACGAATCTTTGCTGTGGCATTCTGGCCTTCACAAACTTCATGATGAATTTTGTTTTTGTGGAGCCCTTTGGAAAATATATTCATGAAATTTCAATGTCAGATGAAACAAGTCATCTTTTAAGCAGAGCTTGACTGTGACACACTATCCCTCATTTCTATTCCAGCCATGGCTTTATTTAGTCAAATAAACACCCATTTGTCTTGTGGTCTTTCTATTTTTCTTTTGTCACTCCCTTCTATTTATTTCCTCTTTTTTCCTATGCTCTCGCTCACACACAGCACTGGTAATTGAACAGCAGTGATTGTCGAGGGCCACAGTAAATGAAACTGCCATTGTAGCATCAAATATAATCAGTTTGATGAGTCTTGTATATGCTCTCATACTCAAAGTAATGTGATATTGATTTGGCGCTCTGATATAGTACTCCTCCCGTACGCCACACTGATTATTGGCTTTTCACAAATTCTGGCATAATGTTTTATTCGCTGATCCTTCTCTGTAGCCCCCACATTCCCTCTGTCTCCCAGCTTCATTTCCGTCATGTAGCCTGACTAAATGTTTTTGTAGCAATCACGTTTTTTAATTGACAAACAATTCAATAGCTCAGCTCATCAGCAAGCTTTGCAGAAGCCTGTTAACGATCATTTGATTTGAATCAGGTGTGTTGTGTGATGAGGGAGGCATCTAAAACAGGCTGGTGAATGAATGAAAGGAAAAAAAGTGATATCGCAATGACTCAAAGTGGAGGCAGAAAGAATACATTAACTCTTTAGCTTCCTATCTTGATTGTGATGCACCCCTGAAATTAAATGACACACTTATCAAGCTTGTCAGCTATGTTTGTTTTATATATATATATATATATATATATATATTATTTTTATTTTTTTACCTTGGAAGTTTCAAGTATGAAAAAGGTTCCAGTTCTTTAAAAGGTCTATTCATGCTAACAAGAATTGAGCAACCATACTTGATATATTTATCTGCAATAAAATTATGTCTATGTTTCTCTCAATAATAATAATTTGACAACAATGTGCGGATCTAGTGATGATGGTTACCTACTTATGAAAAAGTACCTCAAGGCTGCAAGTTTGGGATTCCAGTCCAAAGTATGCTAGGATGGTCTCCAGCCCACCCGCAAACATTATGAGGACAAGTTGGATGCAAGATATAATTACCCGTCTTGAAAAAATTATGATACACGTACTGCAGTGTCACTTGTTATAGATTTATTAGTATACCTTTGCTTCAAACATTGTGCAAAATCGTAACACCAAAGTACTTTGTAGTGCAGTAGCTAGCAACTATGCTCTTTTGCTTCCTCTGGAGAGTGTGTATCGGTTAATATTCCTAAAGAAAACACAAAGACTCAAATGACCAAATATGTCATCTTAACTGCAGTTAACCCTTATTTTTCATATCAGGATTTTCTTTAATCATAAACACAAAATGTCATAGTATTACTTCTGCCCTGCAATTGAGTAGCAACTAGTCAAGGGTGTACGTTGCCTCGTGCTGTAAGTCAATTGAGATAGGCTCCCAGATGAAGACAAATGTGGCAAAAGGAAAAACAAAGTTCCCTAAATGTGTCATATTTTTCCCAAGGCTGGATGAGCCAACCGAGTGTTCCGCTGTTACCTTGCCACACTATCATCAGCGGTGCCACTTTGTGAGTGATGACTCTCCTACAGGAACCAACAGCTGTATGTGCAAATCATGCATATAAATCAATTACGGAGGCCCTATGTACTTTAAATGCGGCCATTAATTAAGCAATGTCAGAGCCAATGAACCGTGAAGTTCATTACATTTTTAGCATTGAAACTTGGGATTATTTGAAAAGTCTGTCCAATGATTGGGCTGATTGTTCAATGTCAGGCAAATGACAGTGGAAATGTCAGTAATGTTTTCCGTTGTAATGTTGTTAGGGGAGGCGCTGTCTCATACATTTACAAAACATTACGGGGTGGATCAAAAAGAAAAGTGGAAGAACAACATGAATATGACAAGTGACAGACAGTTTTCAAATCATTTTCCACTGCACAGTCAGCTTGACACATCAATGGACACCACTGACACGTTTTTCCATTGGTAAAAACAGGCACTAACTTGGTACTATTATTAAAACAGCTTCACTTGTGGTGCAGTTCCATTTCGGCAATATTAAGTAGCAATGGGAAAATGAAGCTTCAAATGTGTTTCATGAACCAGTTATTGTATTTTTTTACTCCTCTTGATGGCACTGTTTGTTGAAATAAAGGGGTTTGAATAATGGCAAGTCAGTGTGATTTCAGTATAATGTTGAACAGAGAGTACCATCTACAGGAGTAAAAAAAATACAACAACTGGTTCGTGAAGCGAATTTGAAGCTTTATTTTTCAGTCACTAATGTAAACCGCTGCTGCTTGGTCATTGGTCGTGTGGATTTGTCACCATGGCATCCATGTAACATTCAACCATGTAACACAACTGAAAATGAAATAACAAAAACCAAACTTGTTTCTATGCCTTAGCTCTGTACACTGAAGTATATGCTGCAGATTTTCTTTTTGCCCTGAGTGTCCCAGTGGATAAAATGCAGCTCCCATAGTAAATACAGAAGACCCTAGTTCACGTCCATTGTTGCTGATGGTTAGCGTGTCTTGCTAATGTGCTCGGCTTTGCAGTTCCCCATGGTACTTTTTTTTAGAGTGTAAAAACGGACTGCCATAAACAGATGCACAGCTAAGTCATAACTGTACATAAGTATAGGAATTCATTGCGTTTGAACTGTTAAAGCTAAATGGGAATAGGTCATATTTTAATTTAGTACATAAGGTGCATTATTAAATACACTTTTGTAAAGTACATATCTGTTGGATTGTAGCAGGATATAAATATGCATCATGTATTAACAAGGGTTTCAAATGAATGTCAAATGAATTGGCCGTGCACATCTTTAATTGTGAAACACTGAAAGTCGGTGCAAGTTGGTGTGCAATGATAGAGGCTATCAGGTGCCGCTGTAGTTTGTGCTCACTCCACATGTGGATGTGTGCCATGTTCCTTTGTGGCACACTATGCTTCAAGTTGCTGTTAGATGACAGGAGAGGGTGGGAGGTGGTGGTGGGTAGAGGTTCGGGTGTGGGAGGGAGGGGGGGTTCAGAGAAAAGAAGCTGGGCCCAGCTGCCTGGCATTAAGCAATGACCTCTGCATAATGAAAGATGGCGTCTACATTTCCCACTCATTACAAGGTTCCACACTGTGACTAAATTTGCATATTCATATATTTTTTCACTCCACCTCCCCTCCCTTTTTTCACCCACTGCAAATGATTTCTCCTGTGAGCAGGACATCTGCCCGCCCGATTCTATTCAAATAAATAAATATGTGTGCAGGCAGGCACATGATCTATCCAGATGCCACTGAAATATGGCACAACATTGACATGCTCATACAGCCCCTCTTTCCTTACTCGCTTCCTTTTGCATGCATTTTGCACAGCTTAAGCACCAGGATATCATGTTCAGGGTCAGCGAAGAAGAATACAGATTGGACAAAAACACCTGACAGAGGTCTAGAATGTATATCTGATTTCCATATTAGTGCTTTTCAACAAAAGAATGGTGTAACACTTGTTCTGTCAGATTGAATACAGTTTGGTTGCTGCTAATCCGATATTTCATACATATACACACATATATATATATATATATATATATATATATATATATATATATATATATATATATATGACAAGTCCGAAAAAACGGACAGGTGTGTTGTGGACCGCCCTCCACTCTTTCCATAAATAAAAATAGAAATGTAAAATTGAACTCACAAGAACTTCTCTCGAAAACTGCCTCTGTATTAAATATGTTGTTATGGAAGGTCAAGTGAGCATAGTTCAATTCGCACACTTGATAGTGTTTGATAGTGTGATGTGACAACTTTCTATAATATGTGAATTAAGTTTCAGAGTGTAAAGCACAGCAGTGAGTGTAATAGTTCTTTTGTTATTAAAAAATCAATCATGAAAGTCCTGAAATTACAAAAAACAAACACGCACACACAGTGACACAACTCACTCAAAGCAGTCAAAGTGTGAATTTGAATGCCTTTGATTTACTTTGGTGGGTTTAATTCAATTGAATCAGGCTTTGCCCAAAGTGTTGCCAATCTCAACGAGAAGCATAATGAGCTCGACAGCACTTCTGAATGCAAACCGTGTTATGTGAATACCTCAAGCTGAGGGCTACGTACAAAGTGTTTTATTTTTTCATCCCTCCACCTCCTCCCCACGTCACTCGGGCTACATCCCCAGGTTGACTTGGCTCTGAGCAGAGCAGATGCAGACGCACACACACAAACACAACTTCTTCAACTTCAAAAAAGTCAAAGTTCCCTCATGAAAGCTCTGCAAAAAGGTTTTCTGCTTTTAACATAAATCAGCAGATGTGTGGCGCTGAGACCTAGGGGGCATGTCTTTCTCCCCCCAGAAATGTTTTTTTCTACCAGGGATCAATTTGAAATTTAGATTGTGTGGAAATAATGTTTGTCCTCAGCAATCAAATATTTGAAACCTTCAGCCACTCTGCTGCTGCACCCTTTAGCATCACTTGTAAAAGGCTTTGTTGGTCGGATGAAAAAGGTGAGGACACACTAAAAGCATAAAACAGCGTTTTATCAAAATGATCAGTAAAAATGAACAAATATTGAAGCAGATAAGAAGAAAAGTTTATGTCGTTTATTGAAAATAAATAAATAAAAAACCTACAAGCGCACTATTTTAAAACTCACACAGCATTCAATTACATTATACGGTCATGGAACTTGCTCAGCATTGCTCATGAAAGCTATTTACAATGCTGCATTGCTTATTTTACAAAGAGAATATTTTGCTTACATTATAATGTGAATTCATCACTTAATCCAAATTCTAATACGCTCTCATGAAAAAACAAATGCAATTATTTAGGAGTGAAATGCATATAATAAATTTAATAATATACAGCAAATATATATATATATATATATATATATATATATATATATATATATATATATATATATATATATATATATATATATATATATATACTGTGCCTCTACTTAGGAAATCCTAACTCTACTTTGAAATCCTAACCTTATTTGTAAACCCTTCTTTGAAACCCTAACTCTAAGTTGGAAACCCTACCTTGAAACCCTAACTCTAGTTTGAAACCCAGACCTTACTTTGAAACCCTACTTTGTAAGTCCAACCCTATTTTTAAACCCAACGTGAATTAAATTGAATACATGCATTAAAACTGTTTGTGTTCATGTGTTATTACTATGAGGGTTGAACATTGAGACAAGGATCAACTTTAAGGCCAAAAAAATTTGTGTTCATGCAAACAAATCCAAAATGGCCCTGATGTGTAATAGCTCTCCGAAAGGGAGAATCATCATTAATAGAACTGTCAGGTTATTATTATGCCCTGATTTTAGTTTAGCACGACAGATTAGCTATCTATAAAATCTTTAAAAGACTGTCCCTCTATGACATCTGCCCCTGATCCCCATCATCCCATTGCACCGTGGCTGGGACACATGCTAATAAGCTCACAACCTTTAATTAAGCAATATGTGTAAGTAGGCAGCCATTATGGCCTGATTTGTGAACCACTTCATTACGCTAAGCACTGACTAGGAGACACATATTCAATACACATGAAGCTGGCTGGAATATTATCCCGTATAATGGGAAGACAATATTGATATTTTATCACTGAATTTGAGGTTAGTAACTTTTACATCAGCAATCTCTGAGTTAAATTAGTTTTGTACCAATTTTAAACCCTCTACTTGTAATTGGGTTTAATTTCTGGCTTTAACATGGATGGACTATTATCTCAAAGTATCTATTCCTTCATCATTTCAATCCACATGAATATAAGACAAATGTGAAAACATGGTTTCCAAACAATGTTCGAGTTAGAAGGAATCAATCGGAGCCCTAACCTGACATCCTTTTAAGATAGTAAATTAATTAACCCAATTATATTGCTTTACTGAAATATTACATTTCCCCATGTAAAACGAGAAAGTCCTCCAACATTCGAAAAACACGAATGACTCATCCAGACTGTAAATAGTCCACGTGTGAGTGTGAATAGTTTGGACTGACTTTTTGAATGGATGCCCATCGACAGCAATGATAGGCTCACCCATGACCCTAATGACGAAAAGCGCAATAGAAAATGGATGTAAAGTCTGATGTGTGCGTGTGGGAGGGCTCGCTAAATTGGGAAAGAGTGCTGAAGCTCAAACACTACCTCAAACCCTGAGTCAAAATGGCAGTTGTTAAAGTGACATGACAACAGTTTGGTGTCCAAACGCCTTCTTCCCTTGCTTCTCTCTCATTGGTTGAGGTCTGGTTCTTAACTGGAGTCACACCTGCTTCCTCCTACTGGCTCAACACGGGGACACCCTGAGGGAACAGGGCCGCCATTAAAACTGTGCAAATTCAGTTAAACAAACAGCGGGAAGAAAATGTTTGCGCAGGTAGCAGGCTTGCGTGTTTGACAAGAGTCAGTGGCATCTCCTCAATGTGTACTTGTCATTATGTGTTATCATTTTGTGGAAAAACATGCAGACCAAATTCTGTTACAGCACTCACGTCCAAAAAGCTTATTTCTTTTCCGTAGCCGGCGGGTGACGCTTGAGCCCTCCTGGTGCATCGTCCGAGGCTCTGATCGCTGGCCTGCAAAGGGCGCCATTCTGGTTGCATTGTCTAAGCCCTCCAGGTCACCAATCACCTTCAGGAAAACATACATGTGCAATAAATGAGGCTTTCTCCGTCAACAAATGTACAAAAACATGACCTGAGCGAATCATTAGCAAATGCTAAATTGAACACCTTGACAGATACCAAACTCATGCATGCTAACAAAAGGGAAACAAAAGTGTTTGCTAATCTAGAACGAACAAATGTAAACCTTACCCATGACTATTATTTTTAGATACAAATGATGTGTATGTGTATGAATGTATATATACATAATTATATATACATAATTATTTATATATATATATATATATATATATATATATATATATATATATATATATATATATATATATATATATATATATATATATATATATATATATATATACATTGTTATATATAAAACTTGTTCATATTTTGGGCGAACGTGAACTGAACGTATGGGGGCCAATGAACATTTTTTTTAATGGCAGTTACTTTTTGTTCAAGAGTGTATTGATATCTATACGCTGACGGCTGCCTGCCTGAAATATATGTATGAATGAATGAATGAATGAATGAACAGCCTATTCACATTCAAATATATACACACACATATACATACAAATAAAAATTTACACATCGAATGCTGTGGCAGGCCGAAAGGCTTAGTGTCATGTTTGGTTTGTTTTGGTTTTGGGCTTTCTTTAGTTTCATGTTTTGCTCAGTGTTCTGTGTCTGTCTCGTCATGATTATTGTGTCCACTTGTGTGGCTTACACTCCCAAGTGTTGGCCAATCAGCTCCCTCCTACCTTGTGTCTCTTGTCCAGGTGTTTCTCATTGTCTCGTCAGTGTGCTTGTATTTAAGTTGCTAGTTTGTGTTCAGTTCTTGTCGGGTCATTGTTGTATAGTTGCTGTTGTGTTCTCCTAGTTGTTGGTTTAGTCCAACAGGCTGTCCTGTTGTTTTGTTTCTCCCAGTGTTATGTTTTGCTTCTGAGTGTTTCTTTGTTACTTTGAGTTTTGGATTTTTCAAGATTTGTTTGTGTTGGTTTTGTTTTTGTTAATAAATACACTCTTGAGTACGCCCTGCTTCTCCTGCCTGCCTGCATTTGGGTCCCCCTTTCCCCAACCCTCACACTTAGGGCTGAAGCTAATAGCTTATGAATGCCCTAATTATGTATTAGTATGTATTTTGCTTCCTTTCCAAATTCCAGCAGTTAAATTTTTTTGGGGGGGACCAATGCACTTGAGTCGCGAGCTGCGCGATTGTCCATCTTGTCCTGTGTGGTCTTATGGGCTGTCATGTGACAAATAGAATGGATCATTGGCCATGCAGTTACAAGAAACATTATAGCCTACTATTAGTTTTAAACAGTTATAGCAATATTGAGTTGAAAACACAACTACAAATGTATATATGTCATCAAAAAATTATAATTATCATATTAGGTCCTAGTGCGGATGTTTGTCTCTGTGTGCCCTGCGATTGGCTGGCAACCAAGTGTCAAGTCACCACCAAAGTGTAAACTCCTTAGCAAAGGTAATATCTGTTATTTTGTGAATCCATATCATACATTTATGTTCCATGTTGAAAAATGTCACCAGACATGCTTTTTTTACAGTTGCAAATTGCCGAGATAGAGCAGCCAAGTTGAAAAATGTGCCGCAGAGAGAGTCTTTATCCAAAACTTGTACTAACTTGCCAGATAATTACATGCGGTGTACTTTGGAGTCCTCCTGCTTAGCAGATATGGCTGCCAGGGAGGCATTAATCTCCTCATGGAACATACAGTATACAGCCAAGGACATTCTCCTCTGTCTTGTAGCCTTACACATACACAAGCACCCCCGCACGTACACACACACACACACACACGACATGCAGAGCACACCCGCTTTATGAATCAGATTCATACTTTATTTCTGAGGGCTGACGATGACCTCATGGCAAATGAAGCGTGGGTCCTCCAGCACCAAAGCGGCAATCAAACGTGGGCCGGAGTAATTACAAAAAAAGAAAGGCGGGGGGAGAATTGATGTGCTTTGTCAATTATTGTTGCTGCAAGGTGTTTTTCAAAAGGTTAACCTCTTCATATTTTCTGCATGTTAAATTAGGTCAATATTGGTATGGCGAAGACCCAAATGGATCGCCAGTAGAGTGGTGGTGACAAAGTGAAGATATTTCATGGGTTATCAGGCCGCAGCATTAAGGGAGTCCGGTGTGGTGGCCGCAGTATTATATCTCTGCATTTTTCGGAGGATGTGTTTCTATTATATTCTTCAAGCGGCAATCTTTTATTTAGCTGGAGCGGTTTGCAGCCAAACCTCCAAATCGGAAGCCAAGGTTCTCATTCGGTGAAGGGTGGAGTGGTTCAGATTCTGCCCCAAGTGAAGGAATTCAAGTCGCTTGTCTTGTTCACAAATGATGGAAGAGAAGAGCAGGAGATTGAAAGAAGATAGTGAAAATCTGTGGTGATGCGGACTTTGCATTGGTCTGTCACGGTGAAGAGTGGGAATGCCTCGCGGTACCCTCATAAGAGCTGGTTGAAGTTGCCGGGGAGAGGGAAGTCTGAGTTTCCTTGCTGCCGCTAACTGATGCCAGAAAAGTGGAAGAAAATGGATGGATGGTAAGCACCGAGATCCCAGTGGTCTTGAATGAAGCATTTATCGGGCAAGTGACCCGATACGTTTGCTTTTTTTTTTTTTTTTGAAAAACCTACAAATTCAGACTGAAGCACAATGCATAATGCAACAAAGCGTTTGCAATGTGTATAAACTGCATACCCTCTCCAAAAGTGTTTCACCACATCACCCAGAAAAAAAGAGAAAAAGTGCTGCGGAAATTGTCAGTGAAAAGTGTTTTTTTATTTATCCTTGTCGGCGAAGATACTCCTCATCAGCATTTTTTTTTTTTTTTTTTTTTTTGGTGCCATAAATAATTTGCGGGGAGAGGTAATAGTCAAGCTGGCGGAGCCTTAGTTGTGCATCTTTAATGGAAGTTTTACAGAAGCTGAGCCAGTTTTTGCATATGCCGCCACCTTCCATATGGAGCGAGGAGACAAAAACGAGAGCACAGTTGTCCGTCGACACTTAAGTGCTAGCCCGCGAGGAAAAGAGCGACGCGGGGGGACATAAACACACTGTGGTTTTAGGAGGGAAGATAATGACTTTGCCTGCATTAATTTCTTCATCAGCCATCTTGTTTCTGCAGACAGAGCGCTTATGAGGCCTTCACTGAAGGTCCTCGGTTATATGGATGCAGTTCCCTGCGTCATTTCGGCCATAACTGTTGTTGTCAGCAGTGCTTTTTGTGAGATGGCATCTGTGGAACATCTGTTTTATAGGTAATGAGTGTTTGCAAAGCTACACCTCACTTTACCTTCAATGTCTTTTTTTTTTTTTTTTTTTTTTTTTTTGCTGCGTGCGAGCACACGGATGGCAGTCTTTTTTTTGTACTGTTGTGATTCCGCTCCACAGTTCCACCAGCATGGTCAATATCACAGACACGCGCCCAGGGCCACATGCAGAGTGAGACCATATGAGGGATCATTAATATTAACTTTCTTTGAGTAGAAGTCAATAAAGACCTCATTATTGTGACATTTTACTACACAGTTGCACCACTTCATGCACACCAAATATTAATCTTTCAACGCAGGGAGAAAACACTTCAAACAACATACAGTAACTGGTTGAATAATAGCTGTACAAACAATAGAAACATTTCATTTTTGCACGGCTGCTTTTCATTTTCTCACATTTGAGCAAACAGGACACACCTGACTGTTGGGTTCCTTCCAAACAGTGTCTAACAATGTCTATAGCTCAGGGCCATTCTTCCGGGACTTTAATTGTTAAGATGTTCGTTTAGACAAATTTAGGCTGTAAATGTGTGAGTAATATGCAAAGCCGCTGGCCCCCGGAGCTGTGGTCATGTTAGTCTAAGGGAGGAGCGACTCCTCCGGGGCATTGGCGTCCAGGACACTGCCTATGAAAACAGAGCACTTTAAAGGAAATGAGCCATCCGTCAATATTGCCTCAGTAAATGGAAGCAGCCTTCTTAGGGAGCACAATTACCCTTGGTAACTAGCTGGGAAGAGAGTGGAGTCACGGTATTACATATTCAAATCAGGTTAAATATTTGTATCACTGTCGATCTCAGAGGGCAGGTTTGACCAAAGATTTGACAACTGAAAAAAGTTCATTTTTCAAAGAAAAACACATTCTCTGCCATGTAGGTAATAACGTAGAAGAGTCTAACTTAACGGCAGATAATCTATTTGCATTTTTGAAGCAGTAACTGACTATACTTATATTATTCATGAACAAACTTGCAAAAAGGTTTCCATTGGGCCAATGTCATTTTTTTATTTGATATTACAGCAAAACATGTTGGGTTTTAGTTTGATCTTGGTGCAGAACCAAATCTCAATTCTGCTTTTGGAACCATTGATACATTCCCATAATCAAGCTGTTTTTTGTTTTGTTTTCTATTCTCTTATGTATTTTGCTTTTATTGCTATTTATCTCTGAAGAGCTATCACTGTACATCTGGAGGCCAATTTGTACTCAGCGCCCAGAATATAAACCGCTAATAAAAATCAGCGCAAGTGGGCTTCTGAGTGCTAGGATTGCCCCTTGGTGATTCCCGGGTGCTCACATATACATAAAACCAGTCCATATAGTCAGGGGAGGATTACTTTGGAATATGCAGAAGAGGTCAGAGCTGTAAGGCGCAGTGGGGATGGAGTCGTACTCTCTCGTCGACGCCATTCTTTCGGATGCTGTGGGTTCCCTCTACCAGCGGGTGAAATGCCATCAGCGTCTCTTGTGGTGAGGTTGCAAAGAACAGACACAAGCACCCACGGGATGCATACATCCTTCACTTAACGTGGCCTTTATGAAGCTCTTCTCCATTAAAAGAACAGAAGTTATTCAGTCATGTATTTGTGACAAAGTGCTTTGTGTGAGTTTTTTGCCGGGGCATCTGATCTAGGTCTGCAGGCTATGCGCGTGCACGCGCACACCAGAGATAGAACCATGTTGCATGTTTACACTCCTCATCCGTCAAATAATGACAGAGGACTATTAGGACATAACAGACCCTCAGAGCTAATTGTTAGCGCCTATGTATATACCCCACCTCATTCCTTGTCCCCACATTTCTCTGACAGTCAAACTTCCAAATATTAATATAGTGGGGATGATGCAGGTTGCTCTCAGGAGGGCTGACAGGGATGATTGAGGAAAGGAATAAATGCAGCACTTGTCACGTAGCACTAATGAAGCAATGTTTCACACCGCAACGTCTTGTCAAAAGTCGGATGAAAGAGTTGGCAATGTAATGAAATTCCCCAACTGTTCTCTCTGTTGATTCAGCGAGGCTGGCATTGTTGTCAAGCCATAGTCTCAATACAGTGTTATCAGTTGGGTATTTGGTAAGCAGTGACTACAACTGATCGTTTGAATGAAGTTATGATTTGTTTCTGGGGGCAAATCCTTTCTCTTCTATTTGAGAAGGAAACAGCCTTTTACATTTGTTTTTGCCCAAGGAAAACCTTTTGATTCAAGTTCTTCAGGTTAGTAGTGCTGCTATTCGCCCTCTTGCACCACACAGCTGTACTGTTGTCTGTGAATTGGACTTGATATTGCAGCTGCATCACACTCCCTCCACACCGTGAGTGAGGGTAGGGTGAGGATGAAAAGAGGGAGTGGTTGGGAATCTGCATCCCATCCATCTTTCCACCCTCTTTATCTTGTACTTTTCATTTGGATTAACCCGAAAAAATGAAAAACAAACACAACTGGCAGGGCATAACGTTAGATGCACTTTCACAAAATATTCCAATATATACATATTGTTACTTTATTACTTTATTTAAAAAAAAAAGCAACTTTATTATGTTTTTGACACAGATCGTGCTTGATTTTTCAGCTTTTTCCACTGAATGCCGCAAGTGTGACTCCTAAATGCCGTACCTCAATGATGGCCCCATCCGGTTGTCGGAGGAAATGTCTGTATCTTTGCTTGAGCCCGCTTACGTAGAGCGTGTAGATAGCCACGTGGGTGCTGGTCTCTCCCTGTGGTAGGGGAAAAGACTCCTTATGTGGGTCATCTATGGGGGTCGCAGAACCAGCCAATGGGTTCTCTGCTGTCCAGATATAATCGTAGACTGCCACCTAGTCACACACACAATGAGATTTATTGTAGCATTTAGTCTACTTTGCCTCTGCATAACACAATATAACACACATGTAATCTGTTGTTCAAAATGTGATAATCGGTTAATTCACCGATAAGTTCACCTTTGAAAAAAATCATACAAAAATATGAAAAGAGCGAAGTGACAACGTCATAATCTACACAACATCACATTATCTATGTCAATATGTTCTCAAATATTACATGCACCTCCCCAACATCTGTCAAATTAAGAAAAATAAAATGTACACCTTGAAAATTATGGAAAGTTAAAAGTTTCCATTGAACTCATTGACACATCAAATTAATAAATGTAATGCTGGAGCTCACTAGATGATGTTAATTGTTACTAGTACATGAATCCTGTGGGGCCCAATCAGTAGCAGGTTGTATTCGTGATCATGCATACATATGCTTAATCCTGATGGCAGGCCTGCTCACTGTGTGTGTGCGCGTGTGTGTGTGTGTGTGCGTGTATATATATTTGGGGCTTACACACCTGTAATGCTCTGCCCTTCCCTATTAGGGTGAGACACAGGCAGCAAGCAGAGCGTGTAACATGTTATATAGGTCATGTAACTCGAAGTCATCCATGTGTGAAGATCATGGAAGCTCTCTCTGAAAGTGTGCACTGGTAAAGGCTCCAATGTGTCGTGAGTGCACAATTTTGGTGGATTTTACACAGAATGTGAACAACACACACTCACGTGTGTTTCTTTTGTATCACCTCTCTGATGAATCCAATGTGATGGAAAGAAAAAGCATTTAAATCGACTCCCACATTAGAATGCTGTGTAAAATGCATGGAATTGCAAAAGGCCACAAAAACAAGTGAAGTCACAAAACTTAATCAACAGCAAAATTCAAGGTGACCCCATAATTGGTGGCATAATTATAACTCGTCTGAAAACACAGAAACTGTCGGAGGGAAAATAACTGCTCATTCAACGGGCCGCGAGTGTCAGGGTCAAACTGAAGGAGAGGTTTAATTTAGTGGTGTATCGATGTCAGCTGGCACCTCTAAACACTTATCCAAATACAACTCAAGGCACTTTACAGAGAAAACAGTGAGGCCTATTACCTCACTTGTAATTAGAGCAACTGCATAAGCTGCAGAGCAGGCAGTCTCGCGATTAGAAAGGATGTCATTGTCAAACTTGCGTGTGTGTGCGTCTGTGTTCTTGTCTTTCTATCATTGTGTGGTTCAACCCCTGATTCCGAAATGTAATGAATGCATTTTTCTTTTTCTGTGGAAATTGGGGAGAGTCCCTACAAGTAAAATGCCAGGATGAGCTCATTTGACTCTGTGTGCATATGCGCGTGCATGTGCACACACCCGAACTGCATGTGCCGATCCAGCCATCGGTCTATTTGGTTAGTATTTATCCTAATTTGGTGTTATCACCCTCACCAAATAGGTTATGTTTTCATTGGCAAGTGTCTTTCCATTTAACTTGTATTTTTGTCAAGTTTTTCACCTAAGTCCCATGATTTCTAATATTTGAACCATGTACTCTAAAAACAGTTGGGTTAAAAATTAAAAAAATTTGGGTCGAAAATAGACCGATTCACTACTTGGGTCACTTCGACCCAGTGGGTAGTTTTGTATAAAATAGCCCACAAAATTGGTCTGTTTTGTACAAAACAATGCAAGAAGGTGGGCCAATTTGACCCAATTAGTGGATCGGTCCATTTTTGACCCACAATTGTGTTTTTTTTAACACAACTGTTTTTAGAGTGTACCGGATACAATAGCAAGAAGTTAGGAATGTTTTCACAGCTATTCTCCGGTCCAAATTAATCACAGGATTCTGACCCTGTATTAGGTTCCTTAGCATAAAAAAGTCTATTGAACCATGTGACATTGCTTGCTTATCTTATTGGCCTCAAAAAAAAATTTCAACAGGACGAACGTTTGATATGCAGACAAATGAGTGAAACAGTGCTCATCAACATGAAGCAAAATTGGCTTTTGTTGATAATGTTACCTCAGAGCACTTTATGCGCAGTTCCCAATTACAATTACTGTGTCCACAACAATCAAAATATAACACACCAAGCGTAAAATAAACGGTATATCTTTCGTTTTTAACATTTTAGATTGGCAATTGAGCAATGAGAACTGAAAAAGTCAGTTTGTTGTATAGAAAGCGAACAAAAACAATGAAAACATGCCTTATTTTTTAAGCAAATATTTAGACATACATTTGACATAAACTTGGCGAAATCACTTCAAAAAACAGTTATTTTCACTCGTCTTTCAAAAACAGTGAAATGATACGCTAGAAACTCTGGTTATGTCTCAGTTGGTTGTGGCCAAACTACTCAGTCACAATTACAACCAATTTAATATCTAAAACAAACTCAGTCCCGTTGCCCGTTTTTTAATTTCATATTTTTTGGTGAGAATCAAGTTTCTAGTCCAGGATCGGAACAGCTAGTAAAAACAGAGGCTTTATGGTTAGAGCTGGCATCGCTGGAAGTCACTTTGGTTAAACGCACCTGTTTGGATGTCTCCTTGTGGTGTTCATGAGTCTGCCTTGAATGAGAAGACATTTTTTTTCTTTTCTGGTTCGCCACGCTACGGTCATATGCGAATTAGCATGTGAAATCCAGTTGACGAGGCCAAACAAAAGCTTTAAAATGTGTTTGTGTGTGGGGTTTGGGTGACGCCATTTCATGCAATGCTCTCACGGCTAAGACAAAACAACTGCAAAGAGTATTAAGAGGCTCTACACTACGACTGTTCTGCTCTGTTTTTGTTCCACAATGGTGCTAGCGTGACTTCTTGCTTTCTAACAAGAGTTTGAGTGCTCTTTCCCCTCCGCCATTGTTCCATTTGATAGCACTAAGTGACTGATTTAGGTTCAATGCCTGCATGGAGCAGACAGGCCAGCTGTGGTTTAAGCAGATAGCATTCAAGTGAGCTAACCCAATTCAAAGCCAATCAAGCTGGGATTTATTGTTAGGGTCTGTATTTAGAAATCTGATAGAGTCTGCATCAGTCCCTTGACTGGCATCATGAGAGACAGACCTTATGTATTTGGGCTGCGGACTATAAATGGCAAACCATGTTTTGCAGCAGGGACATAAATTTCAGGATTTGTAGACATTACGGCAAATGGAGGACGGGCAAGTGGGGCAGGGGCACAGGAAGTGTGGATGGCACAGCTGCAGACGTGGTTCACAAAGACAGTCAGCCTGTTTTTCTCAGGGTAAATGTAATTTTCTGCTTACCAAATTAGAGCAGAGCTCATCTGAATACATACAAAAAAGCACTCTTTTCCCCAGTCAATCATTTTCATTTGTGTCTTTCAACATAAAACTGTCCACATATAAATGTGCAAGTCATGTTTAAAAAAAAAAAAGGAGAAAAATTATAAGTAAAAACTATAGCATCTACTGTAATGTACTTATTTGGGTTATATAGTATGTATTAAGTATAGCTGAATGGTGGTCAAATAATGTGTTCTAAATAACCATATACTCTATCTCCTTTGGGTAACAAACTAGTGCCTGGGATTGGGCTAAATCCCTAGATACACTGGGGCAGATTTACTAAAGGTTTGTGTGCAAAAATGGGCAGGCCAATCCAATTGCCACACACTGGCGGCTCTAACACTTCCAATTCCATTCAGCTCACCCAAATGCTCCATGGTGATAACCAGAGGTGGGCATTTTACAAAATTTTGCTGGTCCGTCTTTTGTCATCCATCAGCGGCAAGGGTACCCGTCCGTCATTTATCATTCCATCATTTTTCGGCATGAACGGAATTGTAATCGTCAGTTGGTCAGTCCGTCCGTCAGTTGAGTCTGTTGGTTAGTGCGTCAGAAGTCCATCGGTCCGTCAGATGGTCTGTCAGTCCGTCTTCCCCCTCCTCCCAAAAAACGTCAACAAAACGGGTATCTGTCAGTGATGGACTGATGGACCATCACTGACGCGGACACAGATGGGGTTTGTGATGATTACTCTGACAGACGAAAATCCACTTCAGTCAGAGCTTAGTCCGTCATTTTTTAAAAGTGTGCCATCATTCCTCAAACATCAGCAAAACAGTCGTCCGTCAGTGACGGGCCGGCTCGTTATTCTGAAGAAATACCCACCTCAGTTGATAACATCAAGGCTACTTTTACCACAAAACAACCTTCGTTGACCCCCCAGACCCCCCCCCCCAAAAAAAAGCTGATTAATTTTATCAGAAATATAATAAGTTTTTCTAAGAGGACATTCTACTCATGCTCTGGCCTTAATAATAATAAAAGCTAAAATAGTTGGTTGAAGTTCTTGACAGCTATGACACCTAAATGACTTCTGACTGTCCCAGACATTTTTTTTTTAGCTTTTTCCTAGCATTCTCAATATTTGTACTTGGAAAGAAGCCCCGCTCCTGCACCCAGACCCTGATACCCTTTGGTTTGTACTTCTGCCTCACTTGGCTTTAATTTAAAGTGAGAGAAATAATTAGAATCTCACTTTTGCGACGAGTGGAGTAAAAATTTAAACAATGCCTCCCTGCGGGCGGGTGCTTCATCACTTTGACAGGTGCATTTGAATTTGCCTGGGTGGTGGACAGACTTGGTTATTTATGTATCATTTGCGCATGGAAGGCGAGGCTGAGGATGGAACCATAGTATTGTGATGGAAGCCAATGTGGAGATTGGAGCTCTGTTGAAGTGGGGGTGTTGGTATGGAAATGGCGAGAGTTAAAGCCATTTTCACTTCCTGTTCCTGTTTTGCTTCGATTTCTTTGTAAGACTCTCAGTTGGTAGTTTTGTGCATCTGTCACAAACGACTTGGATGTTCCTTGACTGATGCATTTGAGTAAGTTTCAGGTGTAAAGCAAAAATAACATAATACGGTACGTAATAATAAAACATGTTGTGTCAGAACTACTGGTTGCATCAGCATCACAGTGGGATGGCTCTGAGTGGGCTTCGGCCTACCAGTCTGGAGTTTGCATGTACTTGCTCGCGTTGCTGTAGTCTCGCTTCCTCCTGCATTCCAAAAACATGCAGGTCACTTTAATTGAATTGTCCTTAGGTGTGAATATAAGTGTGTCTAAATGAGAGATGTGATTTACTGGTGACTGGAGTCTAAAGGCCTAGATAGACCAAAACGACGTTGGCCAACAGTGACAGACGCTTACCCCCTGTGGCGTCCGGCCGGCCGTCGGCACGTCACGATGGAAAAATACACCGCAACGACAGACAGCGACGCTGACCATTAAAGTACCTTCTTTGCGTGCATAAGATGTAATACCCTTCCATACCAAAATCCAACCGGAAAGCTGTTGGCCGGGGGTGGATTATAAAAACGTAAACAATGCATTCGGCTATATTCCTCGCTCACGATGAACTCCCACGCGAAGTAAACCATCACATTCTTGACATGGTATTGTAAAATACTTAAATTGTCAACCCTCGCTTTTGTACTTGTAAGAAAATTAAGGCAGCGAAGGCGTGCTCACTGTTTAGCCGCATTTGTCACTTCCCGTTGGTGCTCCGAGCGCTGATTTGCTAGCTAACAGCCAATCAGAATGACCAAATGTCACGACTGGCTACACCGATTCAACATGCGTAAATGCGCACCAGACGCTTACTGACGAGTTACAACACTATGATGGTGGTCACTACACCAATCAGACGGCGCATTCAGACGCCACGACGCATCTCGACCTCCGATATCGGTTTGGTCTATCTAGGCCTTAAGATAGTGGTCTGCAGACCCTTAACGTGCCCGGTTGTATGTGTCTCGATGCAAGTAAACTTCTCCTGATAACTTAGCTTAGCATATCTTGCTCCCTCCGCGTGTACAAAAAATAAAGAGCAGGTGAGTGTGACAGTCGTGGTTGTATAGCAGGTGACCAGAAATCTTCAATCGGAATGATTTCACTCAAATGGCAAAAAAGTCTCCACGTAAACCTTGCTAGTGTCAGGTTTTGCCGACAAGACAGACCTTGCTGCTTCATTTATCCACAGATCCTGATCCAAACACACACATAGAAACAGTATCACTCATCTACATGCTAACACACACGCACACACACATACATGGTCGTGTACAAAGCCTCACACGGTGAGCATGCGTACGTCTCCAGTGCCTGCGGGCCCTTGGGGCCAGGCAACATGGATGAGGGGGAGGAAGGGTTTGTGGAGAAACGGGGAGAAGGGTCAGGAAGGGTTGGAGGAGTATGCGCCGCACAGAGGCTATCTAAGCTAAGGGTCAACACCCCCTCCTCTGCCATCCCCCAATACTGCCGCCGCCATGGAACTGACCCCGGGTTCAAAGCCTGCATGCTGCAGCATTGCTTGAAACCCCATACACACTGACTGTGTGCAAGTACACTAGGGCACATGCCAACACAGATGAATTGGGCTCATTCACAATTTTGACATAGCAAGTGCACACTGTGTATTGTAATACATATAAACAAGGCTCATATGTCAAGGTTCATATTGCACAAATGCCCATCCACAAATAAACTAATGCACAGACAGCAACACAAGCACGTACTGAAATACGCACACGCAAGACTACGAAGGGCTCCAACACACAGTAAGTGGCTGGGAACATGTGTGAGCACACAGCATAAAAGCACAATCGACATACATGCATGGATAAGCCAAGCAATGTCAACCATTAGAATGGAAATAGATATGCTATTATTCTAAATCTGGCCAATATGTGGATGGTTGGCAGATATAATTGGAGCATCTTGAAAATGGCATGAATGCACACTGTATGATTTGGCCCAAGCAAAGGTCTATGTCTTGTTAATCGCACCACTGGACAAGACAAGGCCACCCATTCAAATTTGCATGCAGGAAAAACACACACACATACGCACACGGACACACACACTACAGTGGTTTCCATCGGTTTTCGCCTGCGCTCATTACTGCGCCCATCCAGCAAAGCTACTCCCTATAAACATCTGAAGTGGAATAATCACAGCTAAAGTAGTGCGACAACGCAGCATTTAAAACTAGCACAGAACCAAACCGGACTTCGAAAAAAGAAAAACAACCAACAGTGGCTATAAAGAGTCCGAATAAGATGACTTTTAAAAGATTATCCATAGAGATAATATAGTTGAGTGGCTGGGATAATCCAGAAAATAAGATATGCATAATTTACTGCTACTAATCTCCTTTGCGGGAAATAATGCCAATTGCCAGACGACAGTAAACAGCTCACATCACAGACCATCTCTTACTTCTACACCATGTCTGACTCATTCTGTACCCTAAGGACACCGCTTTCCCATTTATGTACCTACTATACTTGTTTACCTGGCAACGTCACATGATAAGGGTAAATCTTCATCATACTTGAACACTAAAATAAACACACAAAACTGGAGTATAACTTGTATAACTGGTGCATCTCAATAACTAGTATCAAAGAAAGGTTAGTTGAATTCAGTGCTGTATATCAATTCAAAAACGATGATATTACATATTAATTAATAAATAAATACTTCATAAATACTTTTAAGAAGTCCCATTCCCACCTAAATTCAATATTTAAATTATGAATTATAGTTATTATATATAGTATATATATTATATATTTAATAATAGTAATATAACAATTTCCTTGAGTTAGTGAACTTTCTGTTGGCTGTAAAATATGTGATGAAAATTAGATATACATATATTAGGGCTGTCAAAATTAAAGCATTAACTATGGAGCTTAATTTACATTTCAAAAATAACTCCGTTAACTCCATTTTATTTACTTCCTGTAGCAGCTGACCTCTGCTCACTCTACAGCCAAACTTAGAGCAGAATCACTGTCGTAAAGACTGACTTGTATGTAGTTTTACTTTAAAAAGTTGCTTGACGGCTCATTGGAGAAATCCAAAATAATTTGCACACTTTGCACAGCCAAATTCAAATATCATGTTAGTTGTACATCTTTGGTGTATCGTTCAACTGTTGTATTTTACAGGGAAATAATTGTATTCAAGGACCAAAGATAGCTATTAGAACTTTCTTTGAACCGAAATATACTTTTTTTTCCACATTAATTTACAGATTTTACTCAAGTAAATAACGGTTCCAAGCTTTGTAAAAAATTGTAGTTGAAAAATACGATTAAGCGCGATTGTGATTAATTAGTTTAAAAATTGTCATCGTTTGACAGCACTAATATATATATTTAATGAAATGGATCACTGTGTATTGCAAATCTTTCTTTTTTTGACTTGAACAACTGAAATAAAATACATTAGAATACATGTTTTCTTAGATAAAGTAATAGTTTGATAATTGAGCTGCATCAAATCCACTGCAAACTACAAACGGCATGATTATTTTTAAAAGTAATAACACTACAATAAAAAACAGCAATATTAAAAGAAAAAGTTGCTACAAGAATAACGTTTTGTGATGAACAATTAAGACTGTTTATGAACAATTAATAAGACTGTTGAGGTCAAGTTACACTTTAGAATAAGTGTGACAAGCATCAAAAATGGTCAAGTTTTGGTACCACTTTGTAGGATTTGTTGCATCGAGTGTTTTCAACAAATGCTGTTGTACCATATCAAATGTCAAATGAGTGCGAGGCCATTGGGTTTCAAAATGTACATAACTTCAGATATACCAATGGCAGCTCTGATGTTAATTTGCACAAAAAGCCTATCGCGAATGTTGGATTTATCGTCAAAGCTATGCCACAAATGATGAACTAATACCTCATAAGTATGTTGTCAATGTGCCTGCTTTGAGTTGCATTTCAGCAGTTCAAGGGGTCATCTTTGCATTGAGATGCATCAAACAGCTGCTAAAGTATGGTATTGCCTTTGATATTAAAATAAAAAAAGGGGAAAAATGATGCTGGACCAGCTTGAAATTAATCAGGCCTTGGAGGCTGGAGGTCATAAGCCTCCAATAACCAATTTGAGAGCTGGGGATAAGGGATGAGATGTATTCACAGTCTGCACGCACTTGCAGTACATGTAGCACCCTTTCTGGAAGGTTCTGAGCCAAACCCTTATGGAAAAGAAAAACAGTCTATCTCTCCTCGGGATGTTATGTCGTGCAGTAAAGACGCGACACCTGTCACCATCAGCAAACCTTCCTCATCCCCTCAGGGGCGAAGGAAGCAGCCAAGGTCAAAGTCTTTAAAGGAAAACAGAGGAGGGAGAAAAGAAACTAAGTGACTAACTACAAACCATCACATACAATCACATCTGAGGAGTTTGTCTGTCCATGTTTTATGCTTTATTTGTTCCATACAATAGGCTAGAGTCTCTGCAGACACACCCAAGCTATTATTTATACATTACATTTGAAACATCATTCACTCTGGCTATACAAATTACCATCATGCAGATAAATGTTTGTTTATTGATCCTCAAATTTCAATATGTTATATAAGACTCTTTCTTCAATTCCATTGCCTTTCTCTGCATCGGTGTCATCCACTACCTTGTTTTGACACTCCCACAAAATCTTGGTCAGGCCCAGGCTTTGGTAGATAATGACATCTTCTTCCCGGATTAATTGTGAGGGACACATTAAGCAATGGCGCTGACACTCCCTGTAATTAAACGGTTCACACCGACAAGTTCATACTAGAATACTTTCTCCTTGCTTTCTCTGCCTGGTGAGGGAACAGTTGGCCTGACTAGAAATGGGATGCAATGTTGTACCATAGTTGTGCTTTTATGGGCAAAAGAACACTGTGTAAAACGGGAAAAAAGAAGAGGGTTTCAAACTTTTGCAGGGTACTCCCTCAGTTTTCTGGAATCCAGAAATATACTCCAGGAACAATGATATATCATTCCTATTTTGGAAATACAGTACAGTATAATAATTAATGTTAACTATACCGAAAATATGTTTTTAATTCCTTTGGTTTGTTCTTCGTAACATTTAAGTAGAGTTTTTAGTACTCATTTAAAAATCCCATGACCTCCAGTATTGAGACATTTACAGCAATTTTAGCATGTGATTCAATGCTCCTATGGTCAGAAATTAGCCTTTGCGCTTTGTACATAGGTCCATGAAATATATACATGCGAGACTTGTAAAAGAATGTGTGTGCGTGTATATATGTGTGTTTCATCTTTATCTTCGCGCTTTAGTTTGAGTTGACCACTGTTTTTACACGTTAGTGCTCACCGAAGTCTGTGACCTTTTCAGGAACGTGGCCGTGTAGCATTTGCAGTCATTTCTCATATTGAGCTCTCTAATACTCAGACTGAGTAGATGCTGTGCTTCCTGCCCTTGCCTGCCTGTTTTTGCCTCAGGCCATTGGGGCCCAAAGCACTGTCCACTCCAAAAAAAAAAAGAGAGAAAAGCCATCCTCTGTAATAGAAGAAGCCACTTTGATGTGACATGCACATGCAGGCGTGCAAAAAGTGTGTGACTCCCACTGTATGACTGTACTTTGACAAATGCTGTATGATTCAGATGAACCCTGAATTGGATTTCCGCACATGCAGTCAAGCATATGAACAATCACATTGACCAAAGAGAGCTGTTGTAACCACACCAACACCCACCCATTGCTCAAATCTGACCAAAGGTCCACTTCGGTTTGACCTCCACCACCTTAGCACTTAGCGTGTTCACAGCGGCCTGGTGCTCCTTTTGCGCCTGTTATGGGTTCCTGTTTCAGGAGCTGCCGGTTCTTTTGTTTAGTGACAGCGTTTCCGGTGTATTCCGTCACGGCCAGCCGCCCTATCTGTCTGCCGGACTTCCCCCCCGCAGCTTCCTCCTCTGTGACTCTTGCATCTCAGGTGGCTTGGGACTCCATTTTCGTGTACGATGACCACGGACAAGACTAATAAAAGGGATCTAAGTGTCATTTTAATTGCGTACAAGAAAAATGTTTGAATATAGAATGACTCGCATTTTATTAGGTACCCCTGTTCAGTTCAATACAAGTATGAAGGAATCCATCTTTGAAAAGAAAATAATTTGAGAATATGAAAGTGATCTTAGCAATAAGTTCACGGGTGTACAACGGTGCTACACCATACTGATATTTTTTTCATCTTCTTTTGCAAGCTACAACAGTAGTAATAATAAAAACTGTATTTTTAAAATAGTACCTCTCTGACAGCATCAGTACAGTCATCCATTTCCTACTGGTTTAGCTGGAACATGTCCCAGCTATGTTTAGCCGAGAGGTGGGGTACACCTTAGACTGGTCATCATTTATTGTCAGGGCACATATAGACAAACAACTATTCAAGTTAAGTGTATGCGAATATGTGTAGATGTTTGTCAAAAGTAGTTTGGGGAAGAAATTGAATAGAGCGTTGTGAATGACACAACCTATTCAAGACACATCTTTTGAATCTCTGCAGGTTTTCATCCAACCAACCATGTCAATGTTGCAAAGCACCTTGGGTGTTCCCAAAAATGCCTGCCAGTAATCTATTACCTCGACACACGGAGACAAACGGCATGAAGGAGCGTGAGTGTTGATGCAATCAGGTTGCGAAAACATCTCCGGGGCCACCCCACAAAGTGCCTCTCAGCCTTTTCTGCTTTCTATTTAATCTATCCCCTCCTTCAATTATCCCAATGTCACCACCACTGGGAAACTTTGCTTTTGGATGAATTAGCAGCAAACGAGGTTTGCAGCGGGTAAACCTCTGCCGCAGTATATCACTGCCATGGCAATCGCACTGACAAAACAGTGTTCATACCTGTTTAAGTATTTCAGAGTTTAACATCTCCTTTCTATGTACAGTGCTCTGAAGGGGGTGACAGGAGACAATTAATAATGGTGCTGTACATCAGTCTGTGTATATAATTAATGGGGCTCGTTACTGAAACAGTAATAGCTCACTAGAACCTTCCATAGCTCAGAACATGATAGTATAACAGGGATGACACATGTTTTGGGTTCAAGGGTTTGAAAATTTGTCAAAGTTAGTTTCAAATGATCAACAACTACGACCTCGATGTCTTGCAGAACATATGTATCGTTTGTGTTGCTGTCGTTGTTGTTTAAACGGTTGTTCACCCAGTACATGTTGAGCCGGCGTGTTCGTGGACCTGGACAGTGTCATAGAAGTTGTATATGGCATCATCATTCGCATTAAAAGTTGGTGCATATATTGTCCTCACAGAAATATTTGCCACGTACCCCCGAATGGGACTATTGCTAGACGATGACGGATATGGACCCACACCCATAATGCGCCACTTCACCGAGAGTGATTGCAACTGCGTAGTGGACTGATTTGTTGTTGACACTGCTGTTCTAGAGGTGGCAAGTTTCTTTATATAGAACCTCGATATTCTAGTGACCCGGCAGTCTGACTTCTGACAGGCATCTTATATCCTCCCCGTACGATGAAAGGCTTTCATGGTGAAATCCTTGGGAACTGACATATCTCACGGTACAGATTTTCCAACATGCAATGTACAAAATGATTCTTGCCAAGAATGAATTTACTTTGCCTTCTTGACACCTGCTCTACATGGTAGTTGGAATCAGAAACATTGCTTGTTGCGGACACCGTACCCAGGGTCCAGTTACTTTATTGTGCCTGCGATTGGCTGGCAACCAATTCAGGGTGTCCCCCGCCTACTGCCCGAAGACAGCTGGGATAGGCTCCTTGTGAGGATAGGCGGTATAGATAATGGATGGATGATCAATGGATGGATGGATGGATGGATATTCATGAGATGATTTGTGATAACAGTAGGGTCTCCAGTCCTTCTATGACCCAATGTTTTTTTTTACCTTACATCTGACAGCAAAAACACAACTATTACAGCAGGATATTTATCAAAAATATCATATCATAGTTTTAGGATACAGTACATCGTTGTGCATGCATGCATCGTTGGTGCATTTCTTGATTTGGCTTGGTATATTAAAAAAAAAAAAAAGTCTACAGAGTCCCTCCCTTGTTTTCCCTTTCCCTCATCCCTTTCTCCGAGCCAGCTAATGAAGGCCTTGTGGCCTATTCTTATTAAAATTTCGCCCTTGCCTCCGATATTAATTGGGTTCGTAATAAGAAATGCACCGGATTCATTATTTAATTGCAGGGGCACATTTGGAATACAGTTTCTGAAATGTATTTTTAATGAAAAACACTACATCCTGACCTAATCATATCAACCTTATTCTATCTAATTAGGGATGCAAAAAATCATTAGAGTTGCAAAATATTAGTTTCAGCTCTTGTCTAGCTGCTCCTTTGCTTGCCTTCATGAATTTTCACATTTATATTTTTTTCCCTTTATGTGATAAATTGTTAATGAGGGAAAATGACACGAGAAATTGCACATGGGCAAATTAGTCTCGAGTTAGGAAAGTGACCCTCAATTGGGACTTGGTATCACTAATTCTAAAATAATGACACATCAGCGTGTCTTGTTTTGATGAAAAATAACACTACGGTGCAAAGCGTAATGGCCATCATTTAAATGACATGCTCTTTCTGTTAGGTCAAACAAGTAGTTGAAGGTTATATTTATTTATTTATTGTATTTAATGTGTAATTGTAAATAGTTGATAATGCATAATGTTTACAAAAATATTGATATTGCCAAGGTTGGGCAAACTAGATTAGAACATGGAGCTAATAAGTGATTACATTTTTTATCCCCTACAAGTCAAAATGATGCAAAAAAAAATGCCTACATTAATATTATGGTAGGCATATAACTTGAGCAAGCAAAGAGCAAAGGGAGTTAATGAAAAAATGGCAAACACGGAGCGATGTATGCCACTACAAATCCAACACACTAAATTAAAGAGGGGCCTGCAGTTTGATGGCCATGTTCTATTTCCTTATCTCAACAAGTCACATTTTCAATCACTATGCAACAGATTTGACGTCTGGTGTCGGCTTGGTGCTAATAGACTTCTTGCTGCTGCGGTGTCGCCATGGACCTGCGCCGCGCTGTCAAACATGCGGCAGCTTCACTCTGCCCATGCTAATTTCATGTGGAGCGACATTTATGCAAAGTGGAATCCTGCACTCGTGACACCAACTTGTCCACCGCACCTTAAGATAATGCCAAATGTAGCAAATTCACACGCATCATAATTGAGGTCTATTTTACAAAAAATTCTTTGTAATGTGGTTTCCACAGACTAATCAGGCAGCGTCCTAGCTGGATTTCTGTTTTGGTAATTATTATGTGCTAATTAGAATGAAACTAAATACCTCAGAGATGAGTTCTCAGCTTTCTGAAATGTAACTAAAGTAAATCTAACGATATAAAATTCGCCAATTCTATACACTGTTTTAGACTTCAGTTTATTTTTTGTCTTAGCTGGATGTGCATACCTTGCGCCTCTCGCCATTAAAGCCCCTCCATTGCTCTGCCTTCTTGACGATGTAGCTAAGCTCCTGATTGGACAACTCCAAGTCCTGAGGTAGGAAGTAAGTCCCCTCCTTGGCTGTGAGCCTCTGGAAGATGTCCAGCATGCGGCCATTGTTGTGAAATCTAGAGGGTGTGGAGTCAGAAAAAAAGTAAAAATGTGGGAGTGGAAGCAGGAGTAATGCCAGCTTGAATCACTGTCTCATCTCTGTTAAGGTCATGCGGGGTCAAATACCGAAGCAAGACAGAATAAGCAAAAGCTGTGACTATACTACACACAAGCCTGTTTTGTCGGTCACATTAGCTCTTTTTAGAAATCAATGCATAAAAAAAAACTATGAAGACAAATGTGGATCACAAGATGCAATGACTCAAAAAAATTGTAAGTGCAAATGGAATCAAATACGTTGCCCTTGGAGTAGGAAGCACTTTGTTCTCACACTGAACCCAGCAATGTCAGTGTCTATCTGTGTGTGTTTGTTTGTGCGTGCGATGCGGCTGGTAATGTGTGGGAGTCCAATCCTGACATGTTGCCGGTTGTAGATGAGTTTGGAGAGCCCAGCCTGAGTCACAAGGAAAGACTCAAGACCAAGCAGATAGCATATTGATCCATAGACGCTTATCACAAACATGTTAAGATTTCTTTGAGCCACATATGGATGTAGGCAGCCAGCCTTGAAAAAGGAATCACCATGTCTGTAAAACAAAAATATCACATTGGCTGACCATCAAAACAAGCCGACCTTGCCCCCTTTCCAGAGAGATTGCTGTCTGTCAGAGGGTAATCAGCTCTCAAATAAAACCAACATCAAGGAGACGAGCATTTATGCATGGAAGTGGTGAAACGCTTTGAACCCAGCATCATCCCCTGTCCCTCTTGGGATGCTCATGTTTGTAGTATCCTGACCCCACACACAACAATGGCTTGCATCTATTTTCATTCTACACTTGAAACGTGCTTCTCATTCATTTATGCGATCCCTCGCAAAGAAGTGGTCCATATCTTTTCATCAGCTCTTCAAACCACATTGACTTCTTTGGCGTTGGAAAGGCTCCGACTTTGTGCGCGTGTTATTTGTGTGGAATATACGACTCGGATGAGAAGGCATCCACCAAATCCTTTTCAGTATTAACGCTGGACGTCAGGACGTTTTGAATATACTGCATTTTAACAGAATACAGGACATAATCCTGGTCCGTCCAAAAGAATGACGTTCACCCTGCCTATGTACACTGAATTTCTGATTCTACCATGGTTGATACATCGTGATAATCTATGATGTATCCATCCAAATATAAAATCATGGAGGTGTAAGAACATAGACACTCATTTATCACCCGCATAATGACATGGTTGTAACGTCACTGTCAATGTCACATGACCCTCTCTGGTGTTTGTTTGGCGTTCAAAAAGGATTGAGGTGTAAAACCGTCAGTGAAATTCATTTCTGCAGCCACTGAATAAAGGTTGCCTAAAATGTAATTAAAAGTGGATAAAGGTCCATTCATTCTATCTATACATACAGCCTGAGGCCTTCCTTTTCCCGAAATGGGTCACGCTCCGTGTCAGAGCCCTTGCAGCCAATACGAAACTGTAACCCATAAAATTATCAGTCTTGCTTCAGCCTTGTGGCCTGCATTCAATACAAATCCGTGTGCCGCTTGAGTGGCAGAAGTCATTATTCCTGGCTGCAGTTTTAATATTGTCCATTTAGCAGGAGTCCGATAACCTGCCCGCTTACCGAAATTAGATGGTACCCTCTCCTTGGCCGCTAATCTCCAACTGATTCATTCAATGAGGATTTTCTTACATTTGGGAAATGAATTGGATCTGGTCTGATACATGGCTGCGAAAACACACCTTGAATGAATGCTGGGTTACATTACTGAGTCATTTTCAAGCCACCTGTTCTTCCTTGTATGGTCTGATATACTCCATTTTCTTGTGACTTTTTTAAGCGACTGTTTTTTATGGAGTTTTGAAGACTACAGACTGAATTTAAAGTTGCCCGCCTGAATTCCACGGAGTGCCACAACATACTGGGTAGTAGGAATGTCACGATCATATTTTTTTTTTTTTGCACCCGAGTCCAAGTCACCTGATTTTGGGGATCTGCCAATACCAAGTCCCGATCGGATACCGCGCAATGTATTAAGGAGAAAAAACAAGCACATCCAAACTGTCATTTTTTTTTTTTCTTGAACAAAACTATCCTAACATTACACCTTTTTATATGACTAGTGGATCAGTGGATTAAACCAAGTAAAACAATGTGTGAATGCTGGAATGCTGAATGAAAAAACATGGAATCCTGTGGAATGATATGGAATGATTAGAAAAATATTCAGCATGGCACACATTTTTTAAATATGTTGAATTTGGAATGGCAAAAATCGGTCAAAAAATGTTGAAGAAGCATAGTGAGGCCAAAAAAGGTACAGTAGAGCGAAATGATGTAGACTAACATGCAGGCGTCCAATATTCATACAACTACGGTTGTTGTGTATCCTCAATTGTTTTCAGACGTTTGTCTCCCTAGAATGCTTTAAGGTGCTACCTAAGAAGCTCTAAATTAGGTACTGTATTCCCAGTTCCCAGTCCTGTATATAATGCAGCATCAGTCTCAATGCATGCTTTGGTTGCCTTTTCTTTATCTCTCTAAATGCATGTTTGCCATAAGACGTGCCCTCTCGTTAAAAGCCATGAATGTAAAGCTGCCAATCATACTATACTTGCCACAATCAATTTCCCTGCTTACCACGCAGAGTCAGCTCTTGTCTTGAAAACCAAAATATGGTCAGTTGAGTCCAAGCAGAGTACTTTTTCTTTTAATTTATAGAACGGAATGGGAAAAAAAACATAAGAGGTTGTATTTTGTTCCATTATACTTGTTATAATCTCTTAAAATATGATGCAAGAGTTTTTCTTTATTTAATTTTTATCCAAGAAGCTTCTGACAAATACAATGATTCAGCACGGGTGACCTCAATCTCTAAGACATGACTGGAACACACAGATGCTGTCAGATGAGTCCTTGTCATATACATTATACAGTATATCTGGTCCATTTCAATATGCATGAAGGCTTCAGTGATACCAGCCGTGCAAGGCATTCAGTCTAATAGGATCATGTAAGAGGGTTATATGTTCACGCTATATCAAAACACATTTGAACTTTTGGATTAAAAATGCTTTCAATGTTCCAACCGATACCACGGTATGACGGGTATGAAAAGGCAGCTGTGTGGTGCATGTGTGTATATCTGCTGTTGTGTTTATGTAAACTCAATGTGCTGATGTGTGAGGTCCATGCAAACCTGCATAAGTAATTCCATTCGACTGTGAAATCAAAAAGCATCAGATCAACATTTGTTCCATTTTCTGTTGTTTTTTTTTTTGGTTTTTTTTTTTCCAGGGTGGATGGTTTAGGAGTTAGGACCAGCACACATGGCTGCGGAGGTGGAAGACAGAGTTATTTCTGAATGGATGTTTAAGTATAGTCTGCTGGTGAGAGCCGGGCCAGAGTGTTGCAAGGATGGTATTCATCTTCATTGTCAGATTGTCCCTACAGGTTGCTTCAGTTTAGAAATAGCCATGACTTTCATTGCTCTCACAACTTGAGCTGTCATGCTTCTTGGCCACTGGGGAGGTAGAAAATGGAGCTCAAAGACGGAATTTACATAGAGCATTTTAAAGAATTGGAATCTTGGATGCATGCCCATTGCAGTTTTTTTTTCACAAGCCGTAGCTTCAGTATAAAGTAAAAAAGGTTTCCAGTATGTTGCATAATGAACAACTTTGGTGAAGGTAAAAGGCAATTAGGACTAATAGCAACTACACTGAGAGACTACAGATCCGTGTTAAGGCCTAAACATTCGCCACTTACAAACGACGAAGTACATTTTGTAGGAAAGTAGTGGTCTGAAGAAAGGAAATATGAAACGCACATCCTTTTTGCTACTAAGCTCTTACATAAGTTATGTTTTGTATATTAATTCAGACCCATGAGCCTCACCTGAGCAGATAAACACAAAGGATGGTGACCGACAGAACCAAGATGACTGCATAAAGAAAGACAGTGATGGCCACCCCGGCTGCGCCTGAATGGTCGACTCTGTAAAAGTGCCAGAAAAGCTTGGCGGCATCCCCCACTGGTCTGTCTGGGTTGTAGGATAGGCGCTGGGATGACAAAATTACACATTTGCCAACATGTGATGAGTGGAACACCAAGGCAAAGCAACTTTATTTACATAGCACATTTCAGACTCAAGGCAACTCAATGTGCTTCACGGTACCAAAAGCACATTTAAACGCAAAGGAATGAAATGAAAAGTAGCATTCTGAAATTACTAGAAGTTCATACAGCAAAATGTATTTTGAAAATGCTTAAAATACCATAATCAAAGGAATGAGGGGGAAACAAATCTGTATTTAATCTGGATTTAAAAGCATTTACTCTTGGGGCTATGATTTCAGTTACGATGGCTATTATTCGATTTTCCATCCTCGGTTTATGTGACATTTGCATGAGGGCGGGTGGGTGGATGATTGATGCATTGGATGGATGGATGGATGGATAGATAGATAGATAGTCATATTGAATCTCATTTGATTGGGCAAGTGACTCAAACATTATCAACATAGCAAGAATCTTAGCCCAGACAGAAGAAACAAGGATAATTGGGTGAAGGATTGTTTTTAAACTAAATAAAAAGTACATAATTTGTTGTATGGTTGGACATACAATTAATTTGTGAATATTATAATTTGAACACAATCCCTAACAGTGATTAAAAAAAAAAAAACATCACAGCTAATTTACCACTTTTTCTCTCATCCACTACTCTCCCTATTTTTTTCTGTAATCTAAAGTCACTTTGCCAAGATAAAGTGAACTCCTATTTAAAGTGCACAAGTGTCCAAGTTATTTTTAAGTGACTTACCCCGAGGACGGCGTCCACTGCAAGGACTGCCAGGGGGTGCAGGACTGTCCACACTCCCTGAGCCATGATAAACTTTGACGTGAAGGAAGGGAGTGAGCCAAATATCTGTTGACAGCCCCATCTGATCAGAACCAGCAGGAACGTTACTGCGTTCAAGGTCAGGGGACCCACCACCACCATGGCCAGCTCCTCGCGGGTGTGGAGCAAAGAACTCTGGTACACGAGGTCCACCGTGTATGCGTGGAATTGGAACCTGGTGAGAGGCGGTGGGATTATGTGCGTGTGTCAATATGCATGTAGCAGATTTGTGCTCCTGATGTGCCACTTTAGCGCATTTATTTCAAGCTATTCACACAATATATTATTATCAATGATGCAATCATTTTGAGTTTTACTTAATGACGATTGTTTGCTGTGGGGCTGCTGAATTACGAATAAAATATGAATCACGATTATTTTGGTAATATTTGAAATCACGATTATTCAAACGATCAGTTATGTTTTGGTACAAAAGAAAATCTTTAAACCCAAAAAAATGTAAAGACAAATAATTGTAAATACAATCCTTTTGAACCAAACAAAATGTATAAAGTTAGTTATCATAAAATAAAAAAATGTGCAAATTTATGAATTGAAGTATGATATCCTTGTGTAAACAAACATAGTGCGTTGGATATGAATTTAAAAAATGTATAATGCTTTTTACGATTATGCCAATTTTGCAATCGTGGAGTGTAATAATCGTAATAGTTATTGAATTTCGATTATTTGCACAGCCCGAGTCTGGTGTACTTCTTTGTCGCACCTTAATAATATTGTGTCTGAATTAAACTAACATTAGGACGGAAAATATGGGAAAAGGCACCTCATGCAACAAAACAACACTACTTTTTTTTTTTACCTGCAAGAAAGTACGCAAGATCGACTCTCCATTTACGAGCAAGCCTCATGAGCTCCTTAATCTTCCCATCAGTCAGGAGATGGCAAAGCAGTGGTAACCCAGGACAGGTCTGCTTTATGTTCGTTAAGTCCCATCTGATTCTGCCTATTCCAGATTCTGTTCATTAATCTCCATGAAGAGGTCCATTGGAGTTTCATGTGAAGCAAATCTCCAAACATACCAATGCAGATTACTGCTTTGGACATACCGGTGCAGATTCTTTCTTTGTTACAGTATTGTTCGTTAGACATTGTTGTCCACCCTTTTAAAATTGCAATCTTTGCTTTCGTTTATAAACGTGTCTTCTAACATCCCTCTTACTTTAATCTTTTTTAATCTTCAACCATGTCCAGCTTTTGAATATGTGCTGTTTTCACCTTACTGTTAGTGTCATTAAAACTGCCGGTATGCATGTTAACAGCTGGACTGTTTTATTGTGATTAATTCAATCAACCCCATATGCCAATTAGATGTTATTTTACAGGTCTTTTGTGTCGTATTGCTATTTAGTCGTAAAGCTGCGTAAAAGGTAATATATGAATAAACAACATAGAATTCCTTCCAAATAATGTAGTTTAAGAGGGTTTTAAAGGTGTGGTGAAATCAACATAGTTCCACAGTGAGGGCTTGTTAATGTTGAGAACAGATATGTGTTAAATTCTTGGTAAATTAGATGTTCAAATTTTTTTACATGACCTCATCCTTACTTCTTATTACACTGTGAAATCATTGACACATTTTGAGTTGTTTTGAGGAAAAATATGATTAGGTAGCCGTTGCTCATACAGTGCTCACACACTACCTTACTTATACATAGTATACGGCCCTGTCCACACGGAATCGGCGCCAAAAGTATTCTGTATCCATGGAATTATTTGAAAAAAATGTGTGAGTCCGCAGGAAGTCGTTGAAACGTTGTAGAATATATGCTGCAGTAACGCTGCCACAGCAAGTTAGCATAAACAGAAACTATGACGCCCCTGTGTTGTAAACATACTCACAACGATGGCGGGGAATGTGAAGTGAGCAATAAAAGAGATATTTGCGAGGACTGATTGCTTTGGAACGAAAGCCAGATCACGCCTAGGTAGAGACCATCCGACACGTTAATCCTCCATTATTGTAAATGTTGGTTGTGTCCACGAGCGGGCACGTGAAAACTGGGACTGTGTTTAGTTTCATTAAAGATGTGTGTGTTGTACACACGGACGCATAAGGGCAGCATTTTCAGATGCATCCACTCCGAGTCTCGGTTTGAAAAGTGATTGTTTTCCGGCTCACAAAACGCCGGTTCCATGTGGATGAAACGCAGAAACATTTGGGGATGCATGAAACACATTTCTGTGTGGATGGGACCATGGCACTAAACTCTCAGGTTGGTTCTACTGATTATTTCATTGTGTGTGAATGCATGTACAAAGGTGCAATATGCCATCTTCAGTGATATTTAAAAATGTTGGTTCAACAGGATACAGAAGAATGTGCTAGAAAAGCAGCTGTACATTTTTGTTGTCTGCGCATGCATGCATATTAGTGTTAGCCCCTCCCATCCTTATAGCTACGTATGTGTGTGTGTATCAAAGGAACTGAACTCACTTGTTGACAGGAACTGCTATGGCCTGGAGGTAGAGCCACTGGCTGCAGTAATGCAGGTAGAGCCTCACAAACCACATCAAAGCCAGCAGCAGCATAATGAGGCTGAGCTGCAAAACAGAGACCCGCCAGCTACATGCTTGTTGTTGGTGGTGGTGTTGCCGCAGCAACAGCAGGCCCAGCTCGGATGGCAGCATGCAAAGGACTAAGTGTGCTGGGTTGGCCAGCTGAGCAGAACTCATTCCATTCTGTGTAGGGCTGTTTTAAGACAATGAACAATAAAATTACCACACTACCACACACACTGATACACACACACATATTTTACTAAATATATATATATATATATATATATATATATGTATATATGTGTATATATATATATATATATATATATATATATATATATATATATATATATATATATATATATAAAATCATATTTTCCGGACTATAAGGCACACCTTTATATAAGCCGCACCCACTCTATTTTAAGGGGGATAAAAAACATATATATAAGCCGCGTCTTTATATAAGCCGCACCAGTATGTTGAAAAATAGGGCCCGTACATGGCGCGTGATCGCTGACGTCGCCGGGGAAGTATTTTGGGAGCGCACTGGAGGCGACGTGACTACTGTTGTTAAATGCAAGACAAACTCGCTGTGTTTCTCGCTTGATTTAGACGGATGAAATTTATAAACATGGTGAACCGTTGCTGTGTTAGGGGGTGCAGCAATGCCACCCACGAGCCCAAAGGAAGAACATTTAACAATGGGCTGAGTTTTTATAGGTTTCCTGCTTGGCGGAAGCCCAAGGGAACCCTCGTTTTGAACATGTCAAAACAAAGTCGGATCGCTTGGTTATCGGCTGTAAGATGTAAACATTTCACCACAAACAATCTTCCGTCTTGGGCAAGGGTATGCGCCATACATTTTCATAGTGGTAAGTTAAAAATAAAGTTTAGAATCCTCTTGCTTTCTCTCTTTTGGTCACATGCGTGCATGCACTCAGCGAGTGAGTTAAAAGGAAAGAAGGAATGATCAAATATCACATACACTGTTAAAAAGGAAATAAGTACGTTCGTTTGTGTGGCTTAGGTGGACGGTAGATAGAAGGTAGATAGATAGGGATATTATTAAGTTCTGAAATGTGGTGATGTGTGAAATCACTATTGTGCATGTTACTTAGCAGGTTATTTTTACACTACAAAAGATCGAGGGGGTTTGATGACGTAACCAAGCATAATTCGAGAGCCTGATTTTAGATTTCAATTTTCTGCCCATCTTATCACTCCTGAGATGGGCCCTAAAGCCTATTGTTGACAGCAAGGTGAAGTATTTCACTTCTCCGACATGCAATACACCACATCAGTAAAGTTTGATATTGTCAAAATCAACGGTATTATTACGACAATTTTGTAACTGCGATACTACGGTATTTAAAATACTGTTACAGCCCTGATATTTATTGCAATTGTTACTTTACAACTGCAGTAGTTTAGGGTAGTGATAGGCAGAGCATATCTGACTTGTGATGTTGCCGCCTTAAGAACAGAACTGAAGACTCCATGTATATATAGAATATAAATGAAGATTACGGAATATAATACGACGCTAATGGCTACAGCCGTAGTTTATTTTTACCCATAGTTGGAGAACTTGAAGCATTATAAACAAAAATTCTACATGAATGATGTGTTTCGCCATTAATCTTTTGACTGTGATGTACGTGTGCGCATCCAGAACGAACACTGTGCAAACAAACCAATACGACACAATTTCTATTAATTTACGTTAAAAACAGTCTTGTGTAAACAGCTTCTAAAGGTGCAGCTCACATGTGCGATACTTGTGCACGAATGTACTGTCGCACAAGCAGATAGCTATCCCTTCCAGCAGTGCTCAGCTTTCCTCAGCACCTCTGCCTCCACTGCGCTGCCCTTTGTTGGTCTGCTCAACTATTCCCTTTCATATAGACGGCACAGATGGAGAAGCCGCAGACACAAACTCACAATATGTCAGAGCAGGCGAGTACATTTGTTTTGCGTGACAAACTTGAACTGAGGCACGCCACTTACAGTAAAACAGCATATAGGAGTGTAATGTCTTTGCAATGTAGGAGCAATGGTTGACCCGGACCATGGCTAACATTAATTAAACTAGGCTCAAAGTAGCCGAACTAAGGTTAGCATCAGAGTGAGACTTTAGGCTCTTGCCTGTGGATATCCCAGTGTCCCACCACGGTGTCCCAGAGCACGGCTGGAATTCACTTTGTAGTATCTATCTAGGGAAAATGGTACAGTGCCTAAGGACAAAAAACAGAATCAATTGTGTTGCCCAACCCCTCCACCCAATAAATGAGTCCAGAGTTGCATCTCACATTACTTTAATGCAGTGATTTCCAACCAGGGTGCTATCAGGGCTGCCGCGGGAAATTATCCAATTGTACTTAATTTGTCTGAAAATGATTATTCATAATACTGTATGTCTTTGTTCACTAAAACTGTATCCATGCCAGCGACATCTTATGAAGGGCAGAAGAATTAAATGCTCTTTTATTAACAGCAGAGATGTAGCACACCTTTATCCACCTGTCGTCATTCATACAACAGAATACGTAATGGCTTCCTGCAACTATATTAGCTTTGCGTTCAATTAAACAAGCCCTATTTCACAGAGTATGTGACGTGATTGCAATATTCATACATTTTATGACATTTTTGTTTGGTGGTGTAGCGTTAGATTTTTTTTTTTTTTAATTTATGTGTCTTGGCTCAATAATTGTTGGGGAAAACTGATTTATTGCGCCACAAAATGCCTTGCTATTTTCTTCCCAACTTGTATCATTGTTTAAATATAAAAAGTTGCTCACGTATAAGAAAACACTTTTTTTTTTTTTTTTGTGAAGCTGGCATTTTCTCTGAGGTATTGAATTGTTTCAAGTTCTCAAGCTCCTCGGTGGATGCACACATGGGCAGAGGGATTCATTGAGAAAACACTTAGCCAGCAATTTTGGGCCAATAAATATTAATAGGTTTCCTGGAACAATAACAAGCAAACATCTGTCATAAAAGTTTGCCACTGGTGAGATGAGATGAAGTGCAGCATGTAAAAACTGACTGTGGCTGTACGTTCATGAGAGTTGATTGATGCATATATAGTAATCCATCATACATCATTTTTTTCTGCCGCTCATCCTGTTCAGGTTCATCTTGACTGTGTGCGAAAGGCAGACACTACCCTTGGCTGGTCGTCAATTCATCACAGGGCACTACTAGAGACAGACAACCAGTCAGACAAATGCACCACTACACTATCAGTGAATTACAATAATCATTTAAGTATTTTTTTGTATATTGTCATGACGTGTTTGACTAATGTCTAGTTCATCATAATACATCTTATCCTGGAAAAGCTCTTTTTAGGAGCTTCGGCCTATCCCAGCTGACTGGCGCTGCATGGGAATCAATTCATTCGTTTCATATGCCGACATTTTGTCATTAATAAGATTAACACTGAGTTGTTTAGATGGATTTCAAAAAACATCAGTGTCTTTCTTTTAATGGAAGCATTTTTGTTTTCAGCTTGGATCCGCAGCAAAATCATGTGGCACTAGCCTATATTTCACAATTTCTTCAAGTTTCTTGGAAATTTGCAGTGTAGTGTTGATGTAAGCCTGTTCACGACCAAAGAGACAAGGCAATGAAAATATACAGTAATCTCCATAGCGAACAACAAATTACATGATGTAAATATATATGTAAATATGATGTCTCTGCCTCGCCACAATGATTAAGGCTTTTATTCTCTTCCAAGCTTTTTCACGAATCGGCCAAATGTGGGCTTTTCTCTGTGTATTTGAAGTGGAATTACAAAGTGGACCCAAAAAAAAAAAAATCTGCGTGCCATAAACACAGGCAAGATGCTCCCCTGTCAAGTGGCATTAAATGAAAACGGCAAACTCGACCTGACGCCCATCCTTCATATAATGAAGATATTGATGATGCATGAAAGAGGAATATTTTTAGACACTTGAGTGGCGTCCTTGTGCCTCTTCCAAAGAATGTGAAATCTGTTCTCACTGAATTGATTTCATGAAGGCCCCTTGAATTACAAAACTATAATAGACAAAAAAGCGGGAAAGTCAAGGTTGGATGTTCATCTTGCAAAACTACAGCATGCCCCTTGAACGACTGATTGCATGTGGCAAAGGCCCAGAGATGAAATGGACCATTCCAACAGCCACGCATTGGCACGCATTACTACATTTTAATTGCACTTTAAAGGACTGTGTGAAATCTGGGTCAGAAGCTGTTCCCTAATTATCTTGCTTTGGATACGTTTGTGTTCCTATTTTGCAAAAACTGACTCATCGTTTTCTCGAAACCTTGCCAGGCTGTGCGAGGTATGCAAATAACGTGTCAATCATTTGCGCAAGAACTCTCTCTTGGACTGCTTGGCTCTGAAAAAATAGAAACAGAAAAGCCAGTACAAACAAGCATTACTTTTTAAAGACGCTTAGGTAATGAGAATGGGCAGCGTGAGGTGGTTCAAAAGGGGGATTACAGTGGGGTGTTCCATTTTAAATAGCAGATTAATGGTAATAAGTCTGTAGGGCTGAACCACAGAAGGTAACCCTCAGAATCCTTCTGCACAGCACTGCAGGCTTAAACCCTCCAGTCGAGGGCCACTTAAAAGTATCGGACTTATCCTTTCATTTTGAGGATTAAGTTATTTCCTGTCACTTTCATATTTGGGCCACTGGCATTGTTTATCAATGCACTAAAACGTCCCATCTTTTCACACATAGCTGAGGAATGCCTTGCTGTCGGGGGAAATTGAGAAGGCAAAAATTGAGAGTGTGAAAATAGACTTAAAAGATTGACGGATAATGTGATTGTTCTCTTTCTGGCCTACATGCATGACTGCCATACTGATTATGGAAGTGTGATTATCTGAGGTGTCAAAGAAAGAGATAGGACTGGTGATACCTTATCTTTGTTTACATCTCATCCCCTTGATTATGAATTTCTTTGGGAGGTTGATGGCATTTGTCTTCTGTATCTTTTTGCTGACACCGCCAGCCTTTTGTGCAATATTGTTCTTTTGATCTTTGAGGACACACCTTCACTTGGAAGTTCATACCGTGCTTGGGCACGCTTGACACCCGACGTTGCAGTATACATACACATCAAAAGCTTTGTGTCCTGAATTCAGTTAAAGAATAGAAATCATGTAAGAGCTCTTGCATCGCTGCAAAAAAATACATCCATATCCGTGTTTCGCTAACGGCTGACATATAAGGGCAAAGCTGGGGCTTATACGCTATACCACAGGGAGCTATGAAGCAGTGTGGAAAGTACAAGGTGCCACAAATCCAAATTAGTGGTTGTTGTTTATGCTCATGTGCATTTAAACAAGTTGAACAGAATAACAGTCATCTTGATATTGTGAAAAACAAATCTCAGATGTTCCATATATTCCTCTCTCCTTCTCCTCATTTACTTTTATTTTATTTGCTCCTAGAACAATTACCACGTGGGAGCTTTATAGGCTTTGTTTCTGAGCAAGGCCCTGGGAAGGCACGCATATACATGAATGAGTTTCCTTGACAAAATTGTAGCTCAGTGGCAGGTATTTGTGATGCTGTTAAAGGAGAATTATGGAATCGCGACACTGCCGCTGTATATCAGTGGGTAATTAAAATAATAGAACTATGCATTGGTGAATTATCACAATTACTTGTAGCTGACAGGGAAAGGAGGAGTGCATAATCAGAAGCAATGAAAAAATATGTTTCACTTAATTAGGAATCCTTGTTTGACTTATCGTTGGCTGCCTCTTTTTACAACATGAGCAAGATTCTCATGTGCAGGCGAGCGTGAGAAGTCTATGCAAAATGTCACAAGTGGTTTGTGCTATATGTAACACAGCATTACAAGCTAAAGCTAAACGATACCTTGTATTAATGATCAGCCACGGAAAATAAATGCAAAAAAAAAAAAAATGAATTAGACCATGTGTTTTTTATATTTATGTCATGTGTGAAACTTATTTTGCTAATTCCCATTAAATGTTCAAACAGAAAATTGCATTGGCGCCATTAGGTGTTTTGCTAAAGCGGGGTACACACATACTGATAACTTATCAGTATTTTTCTCCCCCTTACGATCAAAGTCAGCAAAGGCAAGACAAATTGGATTTCTCTGAAACATTATCCAGAGTGATAGTCTTATTGAGCGAGGTGTCCTAAGAATGTTTTTTTCCTTCCCGAACTGCTCGCAAAACAGTAGGGGCAGACAATCGTAAATGTTACACGTTCAATACGATTGCAAATAGGCTACTCAAGTGTGTGGCCAAGCCTCAGACTCCAGGGATGTTAAATGGAACACTAGCACAAGCTCGCCGTAGCTCGCACTGTTGCCGGCCGCAACTAGTTGTTTTCAAGTTTTTGTATAACGTGGCTTCCGAGTCAATCACAACAATAGAAAGGGCAAGGAAAATTTAACTGGTTTCTGACCTTGTCTCCCAACTATAGCACATGGTGACTCCAGAGATCGAAGTAGACAATTGGGCAGCAAGAGAGAGCCACGGCGAAAAGCTGTCTGTTATATAATAGGCTACAATACTGTCTATCGACTATAATGGAAGGAAAGATATGACGGCCTTCGGTTTGTATGTCATGGTGAAGAGGGAGTTGAGCCAGAAGGTGCTCAGCTCTCTATTTACGATTCCTTCCCTCACCTATAGTCATGAGCTGTGGGTCGTGACTGAAAAACAAGAACCGGGATACAAGTGGTCGAAATGACTTTCCTCCGCAGGGTGTCTGAGCTCTTCCTGAGAGATAAGGTGAGAAGCTCGGTCATACAGGAGGGACTGAGAGTCGGGCTGCTGCTAATACGCATCAAGAGGAGGAGCCAGACGAGGAGGCTTGGTGATCCGGTTAGGAGGCCTACTGGACGCCTCGCTGGTGAGGTGTTCCGGGGACAACCCAAACCAACCAAAAAAGTGGCTGGGAAGAGGGAAGTCTGGCCTTCCCCATTAAAAAAGCTGCTTCACCCGCAACCCAACCTCAGATAAGCAACAGAAAATGGATGGATATTATATATATACATAAGATATATATATGTCATGTCATGTCATCTTCTAAACCGCTTATCCTATATAGGGTCGCGGGGAGTTGCTGGAGCCTATCCCAGCCGTCAATGGGCGAAGGCAGATTACACCCCGAACTGGTCGCCAGCCAGTCGCAGGGCACACATAGACACTGTCACTGAGCGGGAATCGATCCCACGCTGCCCGCACACAACTCGGGCGTGTGTACCACTACACTATCAGCGGACCCTAGATATATATATATATATATATATATATATATATATATATATATATATATATATATATATATATATATATATATATATATATATATATATATCCATCCATTATCTACACCGCTTATCCTCACGAGGGTCGCGGGGAGTGCTGGAGCCTATCCCAGCTGTCTTCGGGCAGTAGGCGGGGACACCCTAAATTGGTTGCCAGCCAATCGCAGGGCACACAGAGACAAACAAACATCCGCACTCAGAATCACACCTAGGGGCAATTTAGAGTGTCCAATTAACCTACTAAGCATGTTTTTGGAATGTGGGACGAAACCAGAGTACCTGGAGAAAACCCACGCAGGAACGGGGAGAATTTGCAAACTCCACACAGGGAGGCCGGGGCCGGGATCGAACTCACGACCTCTGAGCTGTGATTACAAAATCTCATCTGCGCTCCTGACTGGTGACGCACTGCATCCTTACACCATATCCTACGTATACGGGGGGAAATGCACTGGCATCGTATGTGACAGCATCAAACTAATTGCCTGTCAGAGCATTTTTTTGTAAAAGCACACATTTTATTTGCGCAGTACATTAGTCCATACATATATGCATGCAAACAGCTATACCAATCTGCGTTTAAACTCTTGCTAAACCACTTGTTTATTGACTTGAATTATTTTTTGATGAAGATGTTTGTCAGAGTAGGAAATGAGCGATTGCAGATTGTGAGTATAGAAGGGGAAAAGCAAGTGTCAGCTTTGGCTTGAACACACATACAAAGAACATACATGGGCAACTCACATGCAATCACTCATACGCTCACATATATGGCTCCTGTCACTTGCCCTCTTGTATGAACCCCCCCTCCCCTCCCCACTCTATCTGTGGCAAACACATTCATGTGACCCAGAGCGCCAATGGGATCACACTCAGCACTGACTGACAGCCACATCGCAGTAGATTAACCAATCATTTGGCAAATTTAGCCTGTCGAGAACCTGACAGCTCCCATTTCCGTAAACAAGGAAGAAATATGATTGTGTGAATATATGTATGTGGGTGACTGTAAGAGTGCTTTGCTTCTAAGCTGACAGCACCAGAGAACGTCTGGGCACAGAAATCCCAGACATGTGTACCCGGCCAGTGGTAGCAACGGGGGCCTCGTGCGTCTTTCTCTGGTGCACACAAGTATTCCTGCCCCCTTCGGCACAGGAAAGCGACCCAGAGGTGATGAGCATTGCCATCCGCCCACCTCTGCAAGGAGCATGACATCAGAATTGATTGACCCCTGCACTGCCTTGTGATTTAAAGTTGCGACGTGCACCGGGCTGACAGGCTGCGACTAGCCGTTGTTTAATTTTAACATTTTTACACAGAGTCACACCAAATGGATTCCTGAAGTGACGACCAAACACGTGAGCAGAAAACAGACGGCGAGGAGGAGAACAACACAGACAGAGCCCTCCACCTTGCTCGGTGGGGGGAAATGTGTGAAGAGGAACGTAGGTCCCCAACGAGGCAAGCTAACTTGGGGAAATTAGGTCAACGTGTTCCCTTTGACTCCACAAAAAGAACATGCTGTGTGTGTGAATGTGTGTGTTGCACCAACGCCATCGTAATGTGTTGCAATACTGCCAAAGTCTGAGTTTACATTTTTGTGTGACTAAATGGGTTTGAGTTCAACCAAATATTTCTGAGAAAGAAAAAAACATGCCTGAGTTAAAGGCACCATCCTGCAAGAGTTAAGTTTTGATCATTTAGATGACACACCGAGTGTGCCTTGCTTTTTTGTTGGCTTTGTGTGTGTGTGGGATACCACCACAGAAGGGTAACAATGGCCTGGAGAAACAGTGTGACAATAACCCAAGAACCAAAAAGTGACCTTAATGAAACACAGCAGCTGGTTACTCAATTCAGTCCAGGATTTTCAAGCAATAGCTATAAATCGGCTCTCTGCGACAGCACTGACACTTACACAAGGCTCGAAGTGAGCGGCTCACCTGCTTTCTGAAGCTCATCCATGATTGGTCATTACCTAAGCTCTGAGCAACTGTGATGTCATTTTCTGTCGACAGAAGTGACAAAATGGCCGCCCCCTGAGATGACTAAAAATGGGTGGATTTTGTTGCTTAACTCATATTCCACAAATGCAATATTAATCAGAATGCCTTATGTTTGGGTTGACTTCCACTTTAAATGCTTCTGTGATTTAGTTCAATTTTTACAGAATTCTGTTCTATCCGTAACAGAAAAATAGCAGCCAAATTATTAAGTGCCTGGACTCTGAAGAGAAAACCATACTCAATGCACTAAACAGAAGTACGAAATGGTGGCGCATGTTATTTACCTTAGCTGATGAATACTGTGGCCATTTGCGTGACTTGTTCATTGCTCACAGCTCATTGCGTCAAACGTTTACCTAATAACTCCATCCTGATCATTCTCTATCTCACTCTCTCTCTCCCCATCTCATATATACATATACTGTAATTGATATGAGGATTAGGGGCTATATTTCAATGTAATTAAAATCTTGATAATTGAACTAATTAGATCTAAATGCTATGTGAAAATTATTTTTGATTAAAGTAGGTTCCTCACCTACAACCAGTCTCCGCAATAGTAGTAGCAGTAGTAGTAGTAGTCGTGTAAGAAAGTTTTATAAAAATGTGAATGTTAATTTATAATGGTCATGAATAGTTGACTTTAACAACAAATTACTAGTTTTAGCCAATCTTAGTACAATGTTTCATGGAAATATATGTATTGAAGTTTTGTGAAATATAGTCCTCAGCAGCTAACCAATGTTATCAGTACATTAACTCCTTAATTGTTCCAATGGTATAATGTTTTCTGAATCTGAATTAAGATGTGGAGGGAGGAGAAAAAAAAGGCTGAGGATCATTAAAATGGCTTAGAATCAGCTTGAGAAAGTTATGATACAGAAGCGTGATCAACAGTCATCAACCAGCTCCGTGACACTTCATTGTCTTTCACAAACAACTGACATTGAATTGCAACATCGGCACAAAGGAGGATTAACATAGTTAAGAGCTGCAAGGTCACCAAATTAGTTTCCATGCATGTTCAAGCACGTAGCAGGAATGTCAGATGTCCACACACAAACAAGAGGAAATCATAACGGATGCTCTTCGCTGCATTCATTTCTTCGCAAAACGACCTGTAATTACCAATACAGGTTTGTAATTGTGCATTATTGAGCCTCCTCGGGCATAATAGTACTTTTTTATGACATTCATCTAATCCAAATACAGGAAGAGGAGTAGTTTATTTCGCTTCAAAGCAACTGACATCTCTGCCTGATTAATTCCTACAACCTGTCACTTGTCATACGCTTGACAGACAGTCGATGTATTCCCCCTCAAGTTGTTACGGACGTTGAAGTTGCACCTGCAGCCAAACATATCACAAGTATGTGCTCTTTGTTTGTTTTAGTTTTCGTGCATACTGTACCGCTGAGCCTCTTAAGACAGTCTCCCTTGTTCTTTTCCTTTTTTTTTTTGCTTCAATGAATGCATTGTGTGATTCGCCCGACTATCCGAGTCAATTCCAAAGTTTGGAAATGTTTGCATCAATAATGCATGAATATTAGGACACCCTATGAAAAATGTTAATGAGCTCACTCTCGCGTGGCTCAATAGATGGCAGTAATATCCCTCAATCACTCGCAGCATGAATCTCACACTGCATGGCATATGCGCACGTACTGTACGAGCAGATGCATCAATGGAATAATAGAAAATATGGACATGTTACATCACATCATTACTATGCAAGACAGGTAAAAAAAAAAAAAAAAACAACAACATAAATAAACAGTCCCTCCCTCCCGCGTCTCTAGTCCTCAGGTAATGTGGAGAAGCCTTGGCAAAGTCAAACATCACAGCGGGAGGGATGCGTGAGGCAATGACTTTGAGCTTGCGGTGTCTTTTATATCCCTGTGAAAGCCAACAGCAGCACTGTGTCTTTCTAATGTTCTGATTAGGTGAGGTCATAAAACAGCCTTTAGCTCAAAGATGGTGTAATACGTTCTCCTGTGAAGATGAAATCAATAGCAACACTCGGAGCCAGGCCTCCATCCTAGTGCAATCCTCATCAAGAACTGAATGAAAAAAAAATGTCTTTTGCACAACTCTGCAACTGCTCAGAGGTCTTAAAAAAAAAAAAAAAAAAAACAGCAGCTATATGAATAATTGTGAAAACCATTTCATTGTATGTCTTTGTATGTGCAAGGCGGTTTATTGTGTGAGTTTATGTGCGTTCACTCCCTCTCCAGACTGTGTCGTCATTTGTTGGCGGGACGCGCTGGTAATCATTTGAATTCCCGCAGTATGTTCACAAGATGTCAGCGAGTAGTCTCTGATCTTGTTTAATATGTGACCAGCAGCTACAAATTACTAACTCGCACAAATGAGGAAACAAGGATACGACTTCTAATTCTCCAGGGTAAGCGTCGTCACGTAACTCCCGCTCGCCCTACGGTACTGTGGCGACTCCCCTTAATTTTGTTGGCGTTCACAGAAAATAATAAAATACCTTTATGTACTGTACTTTGTTGTTGAAATAGGACATTTTGCTTTTAGCTTCTTTTGATGCAGCATGGGCATACATCTAAGTCGGCAGCCCCTGCTTTGTTTGTTTTTTCACGCATCCCCTTTTTCTCATTAAAATCAAACGCCGAGAGCTAAGATGAAAAGGAAAACCTCAGTCACTTAATTTTGACATTAAAATGGGCCTGGAAAACAACCGATTCCAGCCCAAAATTTAAGATGAGCGCGGCTTGGATTGGTAATACGAGAATGGCTGAGGCCAAACTAATGTGGGGTCTACATTCATTTATATGCAAAATGACTGAAACGTTTTTAAGGAATGAAATATCACGCGAGTGGGAGCGATGTTGCACTCCCCAAAGTTTTTGAAACTGAGAGCTACTTTTTGGGGTACTGATTAATGTAAAGGGCTAATAGTTGGATATACACTTCTGAGGCTACATCAGGTTTGCTGAATTCACAATGATTATTCTTGGAATACAATAAACCAATTACATTTTTTCCACAAAATGATTATAACTCATTTACTGGTTTGGTCCGTAACCTGTCGGAACATGATCAAAAATGTTGATCATTGTTTTCCAAAGTAAAAGCAGATATTTGCAAATATCTTATTTTGAAGGACTATAGAAATCTGAAACGATTTACTGTTAAGAAGCTAAGCTCGTTTAATAATTAGATAATCGATTAATGATTGATTAAGCCATCAATTGCGACACTCCTATTTCAGTTCATGCCCTTTTGACCTTGCTTTATGCACTGGGGCATAAAAACACATTTTTGTCCAAACTGTTCGCACAAAGTTGGAAGCATATAATTCAAATATCCTGATAAGATGATGAATTCAGATTCAAGGCCAACCCCCGATGAATTTTTTCAAAGATTTTGTCCATAAAGTGTATTTGCTAAGTTCCAATGAGACTTACAGCAGGGAGAACGTGTACCCCTCCATCTCCTCCACGTCGAGGTTCTGCACTGAGGGCTGCATCTTGTGCTTGCCTGCGCTGCCGCCGCTCACGCTGGGTCCGCGGCTATTTGTCTTCTTGATTGGCTTCTTCTGTGAGGAGCGGCAATTGGGGAGAACACACGCAGACGTCATTTGTAAGCAAAGCAGGAAGCGGGCCTCTGAATTTATCTCGGGGGATGCACGCGGTGACAGTGACAGCGTGCGTGACGCTTTTGGAGCATCTGAAAAGCTGCGCGATTGACACGAGACGAGAGCGATGGCGAAATCGCATATGGCACGCCATCATTCAAGTGGAGTTTGTTTGGGAAATGTGTGCACAGTGACGGTGGCGTTAAATATATGATATCCAAGAACCGACACTTCCCCTCTCCCACCCCCCACATACAAGTCGTTTACTGTCATCATCATAAACACAGTCAAATGGAGTTAGGAAGTGGGGCTTTAAATATTTCACCAAGGTACTTTGGAGCAGATATTATTTGTTAAGCCGCCAACATGTTAACGGCTTGCTTTCCCGGCCCTGTCAGCCCCGCGTTGCCCTTGGGTGGGCTTAGTGCCTTTCTGCTTCAAGTTGTGAAATACTCATACTGATGTATGCTAATGAGCTCCACGTTTGCAACCTCTCTCTGTTTCCTTCTTTTCAACCTGCTCCTCTCCTCCATCTCCCTCGTTCTCCATCTCTCCTGAGACACACCAAGGCCCAGGAAGTAGTAAATGAGCAGGGCCCAATAAAAGCTCCATTCGTTTTCATAGGGCAATCTTTGCCAAAGAAAGCTTGGATTCCAGAGTGATGATCACAATAAAAAGGTGGAAAGGAGTGGGAAAGAAAGCAGAGAGTAAGAGAGAGGGGAAAAATGCAGTGGGTATATGAACCACAATGTTCTCTGGCGTCCCCCCGCAATAAATTTAATGCAATACCTTAAAAGCAGATCTCGTATATGGCTGGATTCCTGCCCTGTGGGCAAAGTGGTCGCCTGGAGAAAATTCATTTTAATTAGGCCTGCACTGCAGGTTGAATGGTTGAAATTTGATCCCCTGTGCTTCCAGGCTGGGGCAGGTTGGAGATCACTCCACTTAATCATTAGACAACTGGGTTCCACACCACAACGTTTGACAGAGTTAGCAAGGTTTTAAAGACCAGGGGGGTGGGGGTGGGGGGTGGTGGGCGCTCAGTCTTTAGAGGCTGCAGGAAACTAAAACCTCATAGCAACAAATTCATTTATTGAACAGGATACCACAGATTAATGGCAGTCGGTGAGGCCATGTTTACTTCAGGAGAGGGTGGATAAAGTGAGTTTTGGGGTGCTCTGCTCATAGGTTTCCAACAACTTTAAACGGCAATGCCATCAAACGGCTGCAGCAAAAGCAAGTCATTGCGCAACTCAAAAGTGCGGTGGTTAACATGCACGCTTTGATTCATTTTGCTTAAGTCCTCTGGAGCACAAAGCAAAAGCGCTTTGAGAGTTTTCTAGCGGCTACAAGAGAAAAAGGGAGGTCTGCCTGGCTTTGCTGATTTCACTGAATTTAGCTCGTCATGCAGATCAAAACTGGCTTTGAAGACTCTGAAATACCTGTTAGTGTGAAATGCTTTTTGACAAATCTCAGATAATAGGCTGGGGACGTGTATGTGTGGGTGTGCGTGTGTGTGTTTGGGTCTGGGGTGAAGCAAGAGGTGGGAAGGGCACAGCAGGGAAAAGCGGAGAAGGATGCTCATTTCAAGGGTGGAAATACTTCTCTTTTAAAATCACTCTTACCTTAAAGTGGATCCCACCCTCTTCCTTCTCCCTGTGAGGATGACTCTTTGCTCCCAAATTGCCAGAAATGTCTCCTGGAGAAGGACCCTTTCCTAAATTCCCCGGGATAGATTATCAATAGATTCATAAATTCCCAAATTGAACATGTAATGTGAACATATTACGATACCGTGTTATCAGATTATTTAAAATGCTATTGGAGTAAAAATGTTTCGGTAAACATCCTAGGTAGTCAAAATGTGAAGCTGCAGAGAATTTCAAAGATGCAGTCATCTACCACATTTTAATGTATGCAATAACAAATGATAAGTAATAATAAAAAATGAATTAAATAATACATGTTTTCTCTGTGTCTTTTCTTCAGAAAATTACTTTTTGAAGTGTTTCTCCCCCCCATCTTTTTTTTTCTGTAATTTGAATGGTAAGCCGCCAGATGTGTGTCTCATGCTTGAAGAGTCAGAGATCTGCATTATTTAGCATATTAACATTCACAGAATTTTAAAACGGGGTTCCTGCATTGCCTGAAGGTTGTAATTAAGTAAACCTTAGCTTTATACGTGCAAAATCTCGCTATATGTGAAAGTTAGCACCGACATGAAAGTGGCCACATCTATATAATACATACTGTATTAAATTCCCCTTTTCTTCTTTCTTTATGCAGAATTAAATATATCAGAGCTAAAAAAACAAAAAACAAACAAATATCAAATCTGAAATCCTTGATGGTTAAATGTCAGGATGTAATTAGTGTTATGATTTTAAGGAGTCTGAAATCTGAATTCATTCCAATACAGATGTAACACTTAATTATGACAGGATGACGCTGCAAACCATTTGGGGTGCTTACTGTTGCAAGGTAGCAAGGTTTCACACGCACACACACACACACATATATATATATATATATATATATATATATATATATGAACTGTGAAAAATCTAGTGTAGCCATGCCTGCACAATGCCCCACCAGATGGTGCTGTTATTTTTTCCTGGTGTGTAATGTTTATATTTAACACAGAGCAGTGATTAGTTTTACGTTAATGCTCATACTGATTTTAGAAATATTTTCAGACGTCCTCTTCCTGTTGGCTGTTTAAGGGCACACTAGCTGTCTCACAACATCACATATTGGCTCATGCTGTACACCACAACAGGTAAATGCTGTATGGGGCCAAAAAAAGTCTCAGAAAAAAAAGCTGTTGTGTTTTACAAATCTAATTAGTTGGGGCCCCACTATTTTTTGTCATGAAATTACACAACCGATCCTATAAAATCGTATCCAAACTGGAGCAAGTAGACAACAAGCTAAAGATCTACAGTATGCATAATGAGGGAATGTTTTGCTCCTTTGTACACATTCAAGGACAGCAGCCCAGCAAAAAACAAACAGCTACTGTTTGGCCCACCGTGAATTATGATGCATTTTGCTTCATTCTGTGAGGCCTCACTGGCTAACGTGTACGATTCAAGCGGAGGCAGCCTGGACAGCTGAGGGCTACGTCCGTGAACTCGGAGCACTGGAGCAGCCACGACTCCAGCCTCTCCAGGCACTCAAGGCACTCAAGGCCAGCAACAATCCCCTATGCTACCAGCATGTGTGAAGACCATTGCATATATCCACACACTCATACACATTGACGCACCCACATACGGATGATCATTAATATTATTCTCTATAGACTTTCAGCACTTTCCAGAGTGGAAATACCAAAGAGTGTACCTTGCTACAAACCTCGCTCCCAAACAAGCGAAGGAGACAGAAAAGGCCCGAGGTCCATTACACTGTCGAGACCCCATCAGTATGTCAGTGCTGACCGCTGAAATGGTGGGTTGCTGCTCACCTGGGCCCCTAATTGCCTGATGACTGTCCAAAGTTCCAGAGGGAGCATTGGACCAGGTACGCACCCTTGAGCCTGTGTTCGTTTTAGTATTGTGATTCTTTAAGGGCTATGACTATGACCCTATGACTAAATCTGAGAATTTCGATGATAAAAAAAATTAATAAGTATAAATATGTCCATAACTGTGGATTCTTTTGAGACTCAGCCTCATTCACTTTTGTAAGTTACATTGTCATGATTCTGTTTTTGTTTTGATTACATATGGTTTCGTTTCTGCATGTCTTCCTAGTTAGGTTTTGTTTCCACCTATTCATGTCATCCTCGTCCCTTGTGTTAACCAATCAACTCCCTCCCTTGTTCCTCCTAATGTTGTGTTTTGTGTCCTAATGTTTCTTTGTTACTTTGAGTTTTGGATTTCTCAGGACCTCATGTTGTTTTTTTTGTTAATAAATATTTAGTTCAGTACGCCCTGCTTCTCCTGCCTCCCTGCATTTGGGTCCTCTATTCCTCAACCATGACAGAATGATCGGACCAAAAATGGACCCGCAGGACAAGTGTCTGGCCTGGCTCCAGCGGGGCATGCCTGCGGCCACCACCCGTTACTGTTCCGGCAAAGCACGACCTGCGGCCACCACCCATTCCCTGTTCCAGCGGCGCACGGCCTGCGGCTGCCACCCGTTCCCTCTCCCGGCGGCGCACGGCCTGCAGCCGCCCTCCATTCCCTGTTCCGGCGGCGCACGGCCTGCGGCCGCCACTAGGTAGTTGGTCCTGTTATGCACCCCATGTTTTGTCTCTCGGACACTCGCCAGACTGGCCCCTGTACCCACCTCCAGGCCACCCCGTTTGAGAACTGTTTTGGTTGACTTTGGGACGTCTGGGATCCGTCCCTTGAGGGAGGTGTACTCTCATGATTCTGTTTTTGTTTAGATTACATATGGTTTTGTTTCTGCATGTCTTCCTAGTTAGGTTTTGTTTCCACATATTCTTGTCATCCTAGTCCCTTGTGTTAACCAATCAGCTCCCTCCTATCTTGTGTGTCTCGTCCAGGTGTTCCTCGTTGTCTCGTCTGTATACCGGTATTTAAGTTCCTAGTTTTCGTTCCGTCCTTGTCGCTGTCATGTTGTTTTGTTTTTCCCAGTGTTGTGTTTCCTAGTGTTTATTTGTTACTTTGAGTTTTGGATTTCTCGGGACCTTGTTTAATCTGATTTTGTGTTAAAATATATTTTGTTCAGTGCACCCTGCATCTCCTGCCTCCCTGCATTTGGGTTCTCTACATTTCTCTTAGAAATGATGACTTTGATGATGATGATTTTTGGCACTTGCAGTTTTGTGACACATACCGTATGCACTCTCCTACTACTATTTTAATATATCACTGCTAGTTATGCAAAGGTACATTCGAAAGGCATTGACGCAGACCCGGGGCAAGATTGAAAACAATAAAGAGATTTGTGTTAATTTGTCCGTCCGTATATATGGACACTTCTTGTTCTATGGAGGATGATGTTAGACAATGGGATCTTATCATTGTATTTTCTGAAAATAAATTCATTTTGCTTGAGACCGACTTGAGGAAAACATTCATGTTTGGTTAATGAAAGATTTTAAATTGTCTATAGATGTGAATGTGAACGGTTTTTAGTCTATTTGTGACCAGTAGTTGAGGATAGGTTTGCTTGGGCAGGTTTCAATTCACCCATGACTCTATTAAGACCAGCGTTACAGGAAATTGATGGACACAAGATTTCATTATGACTCAAATGCCCAAATGTAGTCAACATGTGCCACACTTCCACAAAGTTGCATGCAAATTAATTTATGAATGGACAAATATTTGCAAGTTAAGACTTAATTTTTATATGACTTTGTAACTGATGTCATTACAGTGTCTGGGTGTACCTAATGAAGTAGTGGGTGTTTGTAACACTATAATGTTTATGAATGACATGGTTAGGAACTATATTGTTGACTTTATCAGGAAGGCTGTTGTGAGGGTAAGTTGTGTTTTAAAATGATGATGAATGGGAGCATTCCAGAGGATAACACATCTTCAAACTGTAGACCTTGACATGCTTTGACTGCTCAAGGGGATGGTTGTTTTAATGGTGGTCAGGGCGGCGGTGGGGAACGGGGGTCGGGGGCGGGGGGGTTGTCAGTGCAGAAAAACGAAGAAGCTGCGAATCGCGGCAGATTCATCTGCACCCTCATAGTGATCCACTAATGGCGATCACGAAACAAGATGCTAATCTAATTAGTCATTTAGGTTCAAACAAACCCGATGTAACTGGATCATTCATTTAATGGGAAAGGTCACTTAACCCAAAGTGCCTCCAGCTAATCTTCAAGTAAAAAAGCCAAATACTCTCCATCATGCTTGGATGAGTCAACTGAGACATTTAATCCCAAAAAGATATCATTACACAATAACATTTAATCATCTCCAGATTTTTTTAAAGGGGGTTGAAACATGCCAGTTACACTCTTAGATTGGGATGTCAGGTTTTGTTCTGAAAGAGACACCTCACACTTTTTTGTTCCACGGGGATTAATTCAATTTCAGCCTCAGGAACCCAAACTTTCAGTCGTACTGTCATACTCAGCTTTGTTACATTGCATGACAAGAGGTCTCCATATACTTCTGTATATTCTGAGACAAATGGCTAATGAGAAAAATCCCTCATCACACAGAACACATTAAACAAAGAGGGATAAAATGGGAAGAAAATGTCTCAAACCCTCAGACTTGACAAAAAGCTCCAAGACTGGGGTGAATAATTTCTTCCTCTTTTCCTTGTTGAGTTGGATTAGCATTTTTGAGATCGGTTAAAGCTGTCCGACCAATGGCTTCCTTCAATGTTGATGTAATCTCTCCATATAAACACCTGAATTTCCTCCAGACGTAATGCAACATGAACAGATCTGCATGCAAATGAGGAGAAAACGTCACTTTGGCTTAGCCTGCAGTGGGAATGAGGGATCTTGCCGGACACCTTTTGATCCGTTGTTTCACTTACGGATCAGGTTCACTTCCCAAGCAACCTTCTCACCTACCGACGAGAATGTTTGTATGTGCTGACATGCACATCTGCGTCAGTGCTCGTATGAAGCCATGTGGTTTGTGGAGACCTGGTACCTCTAGCCCTGTGTTGGCAGAACATAAATCTCATCGTGAGTGCCTCCCTCCTTCACGCTCTCTTGCGCACTCTCTAGAAAGCCACTCAGTTCGTTGGGGACATATCCCTTGTGGGTGTTAGGATCTCTGTGGGGGGGTCACAGGTCAGTTGGCGGAGGAAGCGACAAGCTGTGAAATGTAAAAGACCAATTTCTTCCACATGTTTCAGTGCTGGGAGAACACTGCCGAGCTGTCAGTCGGCATCACTTTTAAAATGGGCCAGGGTGCTACCCAGCAGACCTGTCACAACTCATTTGTAATTAAAAAGCCTGTGTGATGTTTAAAGCAGAACATGCCAGAAACTTTTGAGGACTGTTAAATAAAGATGAGCAACGCTTTCACAAAAGACGGGATGAGGGCAGGATGTATTAATAACAACGAGGCTACCCAGTCTTCGTTGCAGAAGATCAATACCAAATGAGCCTGTGGAACACTTTGCTTTTAATCTTCACTGCTAACCTGAAACGCCACATGGACTGTTTCACAAATCCATCTAGGAAAGAGTTGATAAAAACTGCTTGGAAAAACTTGGAAAGTGATTGGATTAGGGGTTAACCGCATCAATGGTGGCATGAGCAAACCTACCTGAACAAGATTTCCGTTACCACTTTTTACCAAACACGTTTTTGCATTTTATATGTTGCAGAGGTTCTTTGCGTGTTAAGTCAGGACTGTCACCCATAATAGTAACCGTTCAAATATTTGGTTAGGTTTTTATTTTTTATGCTTCTGTGTATCCACTGTTTTTCTGGCATCATTTCTGAGAAAGCTTTGCCCACTGTCTCTACCCATCCCTGCCCTCCAGCACTCATACACCACTGAGTGAAAACTGCCATTCTTCCATTGACACTTCTAGTGACATTAGGGTGACATTTTCTTCCCACTGTGGCATAGTCGGGAGGGGGGAGTAAACATTAAACCCCTACCTGGCAGAGAAGACGAAGAGCAAGCAGAATCCGCTGACAGGTGGAGGGGAGAGCCCTGGGGTGAACGCACCATGGCAGGTTCTCCTGCCCCACTGCTGGGGCCAGCATGAAGCAGGTTCAACTGGGGATGTATTGGTTGTGGATCAGGTTTGGACCCGGAAGGAGCCTGGCCTGGCAGTTGGCGGTGCTGGACAGCAGGATGGAGCGTAACAGGGGTGTTTAAAGGCGGCATCTGTAGGGTGATGGAGCACTCTGGTGCCCCAGATACACCTGGTGGGAGTTTCCTTATCTGAAACAATGAACAAGTGAATGCAGTATATTCATTTGAACTACATCTACACACCTGAGTTTGAATACTCTCTTGCACTGTCATCTGCAGCTGCATCACCATTATTTGCGGGAGAGCAGCGTGTGTGTAATTACAATACAGGTACGAGTGATCAAGCTGCCTTAATTAGTATTTGTCACAGTGTGAAATGGTGACACTTTAATTCAATATCAACCACATTTTTTTGCCTTGTGCGCAAATATGGTGACAATTCATACAGTAATCTTTTAGAGAAATTAAAAGACAAGTTGGGCAATGACTGGTAATACTCAATGGGATAAACAGTCAAAAAGGTGAAAGGGTAAAATATCAAATGCATATATCCTTTTGGGAGGACATTTTTCACTTTTCTAATACAAAAGTTAAAGTGGTATCATAGACCTGCCCACCTGAAAGTACATGTTGCACAGCCAGTTATCTAGATCAGAGGAGATGAGCGCTTCAATTTTCTGAAACTGGTCCACTTGTGTGCTAGGCTCTCCTCTCAGCAGTGGGGTTTTATACCTGGTTCAGTAAGAAGTTAGGACATTTACTTGAAACAATAGCTATTTGTTTTGGATGAGGTCAAACGGGTGACAAGCGGCAGCATTGTGACTGAATGATTTGCATGCCTGCACACTTCAGTTTTGGGGTTCAAATATCTGCTCAAGTCTTTCTATGTGGACTTTGCCATGTTCTCCCTGCGCTTGCATGTTTTGTTTTTTTTTTTCTGGGTATTCCTGCTTCCACCCACATTCCAAAAACAAGCATGTCAGGATTATTAAAGACTCTAAATTGTCCAAAATTGTTGAATGTGACTCTTTCATTTGTGTTATACTTGCATGTGAACTGGAATTGACTGCAAATCAGTCCACCTCTAGTTAGTCAGACGGGACAAATTCGAGTTTCTAATTAGGTCAGGCAGGATACAAATAGGATGGATGAATGGCTAGATGGGTGACAGAATGGGGAAGATGTCCAAATGCTACACTTAATTTGACTTCCACTAACATACCTGCCTTCAACCAGGCCAAGGCTGGGTCCGCAAATGGGAAACGCCCCCCAAGCCAGAACAGACTTCATGTAGCTACTTTGTGCTGGTGATGCAGTCAGTTGGAATATTAGGACCATGGAAGGGAGAATCTCACAGGCAGGGGGTAAGATCTGCAGAAAGAAAGCAGGGCAAACACACTCTTGAATTTATGCAGATGAATACACATGCCTGCAGGTGCATCCAGCAACGTAAGCACACATATGCACGCAGTGCATTTGCTAATGCAGTACTAATGAAGTAAACATGCACAGACTTGCTCTCACCCACAACGCCAATGACAGACAGAAGGTAACAACAGTAAAAGCAGCCCTCAGGGGTCCACTTAATCTACATCCTAGTCTTGAATCCTCCTTTAACTTATTTCCTTGCTATTCTTTTTTTTTTTTTTTTTGGCGAGCCTCCTTAACTGTCATTCCTACCCGTCCAACTCTCTCCAAAATGGAGATGTTGGCGTGATAAAGGCCGTCAGCATCAAACACAAAGTGACAATGGTCGATGGAGCCTACGAGCTGACAGTTACTGAATTTGCAGCCTACGAAGGCAACCGTCAATCCCCCTGATGATATTAAGGCTATCTTGCATGAGGCTAATAGCGTTAGTGGTTATCACACCCCATGCCAAACACATGCATTCTTATTCACCCAGAGAATGGAGCGTGTGTAAAAAAATGAACTGACAGTGAGTTGTGTGCCACTTCATCCATCACCAGGTGAAAATATTCAATCATTTTATTAGTTGAAATGGAAAGCATCAAGGATGCGCTTTATTGCATGAATCACATTTCATCCCCCCTTCTTTGCTTTTAGTGTACACTTGGTAAAACGACAGGTATTACTGTCTGATTCAGGACACAAATTTACGACTTAATATCATACTGGTTATTTTATATTATTCATATATTGTGAGGAATATTACCTATATAAATACCCATTTGTGTGACATGGACCATCCCCAACAAGGTGCGTTAGGAGAAGGAGAATATACACTGGGAGCAATCCGAGTTTTATTTAAAGATGTAAGACTCGGGTGCTATATGTGTTGTCAAGTGTTTTTTGTTTTGGTTTACATTTGAAACACATTGGTTTGCTGGTTTTACATTTGTGTGACTGTAAAGAATGTTGAATACGCCCCTGTAGTTTAATGTTTTATGATGGTGACTGACCGTGGATCATATTATTTCTATTTCCCTTGATATCAGTGGGAATGTTTGTCTCTCGCTATTTGTCCTGTGATTGAATGTCAGTAAACAGTATAGAAAAAGGTATATGGATCCCAACAAATCAACCAGCATTGTGTTTGACAGAGTATCCACTGAAATAGCCACTTATGTTTTATATGATGAGTATAAATACAATTAATTGTGTTGAAGCGGTTGGCAATTAGTGTTACACAGTTTGTAAAAGTCATTAAATCTGCAAACGGACTGTAAAACTGCTAACCTATTTGCGGCTATGTTATTGTCTGTGGTAGATTGAAACGTGGCCTTAGCCAGTGGGAGGGTAGAACGTTATGTATGAAGACATTATAGAAGTCCAAATGTGTGATTATCATGCATGTGTGTTGAATACTTTCTTAGTGACCATAAAAGCAGACTGTAGGAGGGGTGGGGAATGAACATTGGGGATCCCAAATCTCAAATCCTCTTAACCTTAAAACTTTTGTATAGCTTCCCTATGCTTAAAAAAAAGAACAAAGACGGCAGGCCTGATTGTTTCGCTCCCACTCGCCAGCTGAAGTGACTCTGTTTCTGTCTAAATGCAAACCCAGATGCGCAAAGTGAAGAGTGCATGAAAAAAAGAGATGGGGTGGGGGGGGGAAGAAAAATAAGCTCCTGGCTTCCTCCTACTATCACTAATTCCTCATTTCCTCTTAGAAAGCTTTGCGAGCCCTCGGAAAGATCGCACGCTATAGTGTGGGCTGACAGGAGAACGAAAACATCCAAGAAAGCCCTGATAGTCATACAAATCTGATCAGTGGTTTCACTGCCATCAATGAGGACAACAACAACAGGTTTTTCAATAGCTTTGGGGAGGAGTCGTGAGTGTCATGAGCCGTTTACCGTGCTGTACTTAAACCTTTTTTTTTTTTTTACTTCTGAATCTGATCCCAGGTCTGTATTCACTTCGTGCCAGTTTTTACCCCGTTCTTTATGTTTGATGGGAGTAGGAGACAATCTAATCTGGATGCTCTGTGAATACGCCCACAAGTATACTGACAGTGTCCACATTTGCTGAATGCTCCAGCAAGCGGAGGCCTTTCGAGTGAATATCATAATATGAAGAGAAACCCTTCAACTTCTGTTTCAAGGTCTGTACGTACGTCACTGAATAAACCAAACAAGACGTTTCATCCGGCTGTCGTTGTTGACCATCAAAACCGATTTTTCAAAGCTTTGGCAACCTATACTGTAGATGTTTTTCTCCATATAAAACATAATTCAAATTAAGATGTTATAAGTAGTTGGGAATGGGTTTTCTCCATTATCTTTAATCGCTTTCCCAAAAAGATACATTTAAGGAGTTGAGATTTTTGCTATTATTCCAAAAATATTGCACTTTAAGACATGAATACACTGTGCAAAGTCCCTCTTTAGCACAATTCAGAATCACAAATGCTATGATCCCTTTTCGTTTGCAGGTGTTTTACTTACTTTTTAATTACAGGCGCCTTCTGATATTCAATCCTACATACTAACTAGTCTTAAAGTGCAAATGTTTCATTTCATTCAAACAATGCTCTGAGTTTCCAAACCATTGAGAGTGGAGCCGAGCAGCCTCGGTGTGCATTTTTGAACTCATCGTATATTTCTCAATGTCAACATCAAATTTATTTTCAGTAGTTTAGCTACTTTTGTGATCACAAAAGCAAAGCAAATTAGCATTCTCAGATGCTACATTTCCCCAGGAAGATGTAAACATTAAATGTAACGTCATATCAAATGTAACAATGGCAGAGATGTGTACAATTTGGCAATTCCCACGAGTTATCGAGTCCACAGCCCGCTTGTGCCAGAGATCACCCCAACCCTACAATGTATACAGTGTAAGGCCAGCATATACCAGTTCTGCAAAACTTTTCTGCAATTCCCATCAACCCATATCCAAATCCAGCACAATTTGGTCCCAATGCACACAGACAGAGAAGACACTTGCATTTTTTAATACATTTCTACTTCATTTTCATTCCAATAAAACATGACTTCCTTATTTAAATGAATAATTGATATCGGTTTTGATTTACATGCACGGGTTAAATGTCATGTTGAAAAGTTGTTCTTTTATTCATGGCAAAACCCCAGAGAAAAACCTGGAGGCTATGCATGGCATATTTTCATATACGCCGTCTTTTGCAGTGATAGAACTTCTCATGAGCGTTTCACATTGAGAAAACCACTCTATCTTCACTGCAAATGATGAAACTGCGAGAAATGGGACGATGACTTTAGATATAATGCGCGGTGCTGTGTGGCTAGGCTACATTAGCACAAAAAGGTTGTTTGTAGTCAGGACTGAAGCTTCTGATGTTTCACTGAGTTTCCCATCAATAGAATAGAGCACGTTTCCCATGCAGTGTCAGCGCTGCAGAGGCAGCACATGTTTTGCATTTATGCCTCTTTTTCATCATGCAGACATCTGAGAGTAAGACGCTTTCAAGGCAACTTCGCCAAGCATAATGTAAATAAAGGCGTCTTAAAATGAACCACCCCATTCTGTCTTTTCCCTGCTTGAATAAAAAACATATTAGTGTCAACAGAGGATATGGAGGCAACATGTCACTGTTACCTGCCAGAGAAGATCTCTCAATTCTCATTGAGCCATGCAAGTCTTATCTGTGAATCGCAATGCTTGAGTGCAAACCAAACAGTTATGTTAAGGCACTAGTATTTACACATAGCTAGAAAAAAAAAAAAAACATGGCAGTTAGGAATCATTCATTCATATGTACCATTCATCAGATTAAAGTCCTTTTTTTTTTTTCGTTTATTAATGATTTGTTCTCACCATGAAGAGATCCTGGTTAATGTGCAGGTTTATGTTGTAGAAGTAGCCCTGGTGTTCAATCGGGTCGGTGGATGCCATCCACTCCTGTTGCCCTTTGTCATTATTCCAGACAAGAGCTGGGCCCCCAAGATGGCTGTGAAGGCTCACACTGACACTGTAGAGGCCTCTGGGAAGCTTATCCCTGGTGGCCCTGAGACAACGCACACACACCTCCACACGCTGAGGAGTTGGACTTGAGTGCATCTATAACAACAAACACAAGTACTTTTTGAAACCAGCTTGGTGTCCTTCCCATTCGATTTCAGTTGGGACCAGACTGAAAAATCTATAAAAGTGTCTAACTTTACTGTTTTGTTGGTAACCCAACGTAAACGGCTAAAATGCTTTTGGGTCAATTAATTTTCTACCCTTCGCTACTTTCGACAATGAAATTGACATCACATCAATACCTTTTCGGCACTGTTTTATCGATGCAGATACTTGAATTTATATAATGGATACTGTAGCATCTGGTGGCTGATTAGCACAGGTTCAAAGTTTAACAACTCAAAAATGCTCCACCCATTGCAGGCAGCGCTCATTGCTTTGTCAATTTGTGCAAGTGGTGTGCTGAGCCCCGCAGTAATGCTCCGCAATCTTCTCTCTCTTTGCTTACTAAAACAACAACAACAACAACAACAACAAACTATTTGGACAGAAGTGAAATTAGTAGAATTGATGGCAAAGTGGTTTAGCCCACACATCTCACATATGGGAGGAGGTGACGGAGGCCGTCAAACCCCCACACCTACAAAAGAGGAGGAAAGAAGGAGGGGGAGGAAAAAAGAATAAAGGAGCAAAGGAATGACAATAAAATGGCATCACACTTCAATTTGCACATGCATGTCTTTAGGAGCTATTGTTATTAACTGGCCCACACGTCTGCAAAAGACAGCAAGGTGAAGGCAAAAGGTGAAGTGGGCCAATTTTTCTATATCAGACGTGGTTTGTTTGCCGCGAGCCTGAGTGGTGCCTAAAGTGCCGTAACATTACAGCACTCCTACAGATGAGATCAAAGGCTCCACAGAGGGATCCTCCATGCTTTGGCTGGCAAGCCGCCGCCCTGTCGCCGACATATCTTCTCGAGGCTTTGCACACATTGACTGATCACAAAAATGCACTCTTAATAGAGACAGGAAACGCCACATACAAAAACTTCCTTTCTTTCGAAGTATGGGCTAATATTCAGAGCTTAAGCTTTCTCGTTAATTATTTTCATTTTAATTAGTAAATCTTAATTAACAATGAACATTTACCCTTAAAAAAATTTGGCTTTGGAATGAAGGAGGGGGGTGAAGAAAGGAGAGAATAAATATGACAATCTTTTTGGGACCTCCGGGCAGGATTACTGATGCAGGCTGCCATAGTTATTAAACACGTTCTAAATTAAATGCCTCCATGAATTTTGCACAGAAATACATTTTCATAGTTTTGCATGCCAAATGTGGCATTTCATATTTCAGATTCATCTCGCCGCAGTCATTTTCGGGAAATGTCATCTAAACAAAGATTTTGTCATTTACCAAAGGAAATTACTATGCGTAGCAGGTTTGGCCATTGCTTTCTCTCGCTCTTTCTCTCTTCCCCTCTCCCTCTTCTGCGCCCTATTCTGCCTGTGCCGGTTGTTTCAAGTCAGCAAGCCATAAAAAATCTTTATCTCAGTGAAACACAGCAATTTGGGAGATAATCGAATGGTGACTGGGGGGCACAAACGCCAGTCTGAGGAATTATACCACAATCTCCCCTGCATTTACAACCTTCCTCAAAGCCAGTTGTCACCCTGGAAGGAAAGCCCCCGACTGAAGATTCATTACATCTTTAAGCCAGCATGGTGGCACGGCAGCCTCATCCCCACATGCAACACAACAGCACACTCCTCCCACAGCTGCTGATGATCCTGCCGAAGCTCCACATTCTTCTTTCTCCCTCTTCTCTCCTACTTTCCCACCTTTTCCTCCTTCGATACCGCAAACATATCAGAGGAATCTGCCACAAAGCACGAGGGGAGGTCATTTGCTCCAGTAGTGGACCATCTTTGCCTCTTGTAATGAAACGGAAATGCACCTGCAGTTTTACATGCCCTGTCTTCCTTCGTATGATTTCTTGCAATTACATCAACTGAGTGTTTTAAATAAATAATCCCTGCTGTGTTGGCAATCTCTAAACAATTCAGGATCAATATATTCTTCCTAGTGATTACACTTTCTGTCTTTGTTGCCAGTTGGAAACTGTTTCCACCAAGCAGTGCACTTTCCAGTTTGATGCGGTATATAATTTTAATGTTCTGACATCCCTTCGTAGGGTTACTTAGACAAAGATAAGGTCGAAAAGGGGTGAGGAGGGAAATCCTTTTATCAATCCACGTTCATGTGGAAATAGACCTTACCACCTGGCATCGGGACACTGAAGAGGAGCATTCTGGGAGTTCAGTCATCCGTCCATATTTGGACATCGCTTCCTGGCCTTCTCCCACCTCTCGGTGGGACAGGCTTTCAGGAGTATTGCTGCTGCTACATGCACACCACACGGACAAAAAGCAACAAGATAACCCTGTTAGAAACCTGCATTTTGGACTCTGTTGTTTGACTCTGTAGCCAACAGCAGCGCAATCTAATAAGAACACAACAAAACACTTCTTCTTTCCTCCTCTTGCTCCCTTTCTCAGCCTTTCAATCTTATCAGAGGTAATGTAATAAGCGGCTGCTTCGCTCTGTCTCCTCGCTACGTCTCTTAATTCCTCAAAATAAAGCAATATCACAGGGGCCCTGGCCTGCCTGTGACTGGGGATAAGATGCGAGTAAAAAGAGGGATAATTTGACAAAGAAACGCTCCGCTTCAAAGGCAGGCACTGGCTCTTTCTTTTCTATCCTTCCCCGCCGTCTCTGTTTGCCTATCAAAAGTATTACATGTGCTTTCATCAGTTCACAACAAGGCACAATGTGCCTTCTAATGCAATTACTCAACCTCCATTAAATCAGAAACAGTGGCAACAAATGAATTGCACATTTGTTACACAAAAAAACCAAAAAAAAACACACACACAAGTCACCTCCATGTCTCCCCTCTTATTTTATTTTTCCTTTCATGGGCATGGCGAGAGAAATAGTGAAATCATTTCTGATTCAATTCCAGGCAGATGTAGCCCTAGGTGATGCGTAGAAAGTCTCCCGTGTCTAATAGCCACCCACCATTGATATCGCAAGGAATTTACTGGGTTCAAAGCTGTCGAGAGGAGGTCACCGCGCTAAACTCCGAACTACATTCATCTGACAGGGCTGGTGTCCAACTACCACCCACCCATAAAACAGCTAAACACAAGAGAAGATCCTGATGCGCACAGTAGTTACTTGATTCTATTATGTCAGCCGCCATGCTAGCCCATAATTACTTAAAAACAAAAACATGCTGAGCTGATTGCCTGCAGGGCGCTCGCTACGAGATGTGACGTGTGATCTCTGACTTCAAGTGGACGGGCAAAGAATTGATGCGCCTGCAAGCCCAACGACATGGACACAATTCTGCGGCCCGGAGCGATCCTCTACCCACAATGCAATGCACGTGCAAGACTTATAAGATTACACGCTTTCTCAAACGTCAGTGAGAATACAAATGCTTTTCACACGAGTAATGATGATGTGACATCAGTTGTACAAATGGAGAGAAATATGAAAATGAAATGGACTCACCAGTGGGCGACTGTGTTTAATCTGGATTGTGTGTGCACAGCCTCCTCGCGGTGGTTTTTTGGATAGGGGACCTTTTAAGATATCAAGGCATCGGCATTATAAACCAAAATGATTTAATTGTCCGATAGACTCGACTCGTTAATGTTTGGATGAGATTTGTATTCAATTCTAGTTTAGTCAAGAGGTTCTAGTAACACAACAAACAGAAGACTAATTGACAATTTAATTGGCATTTGGATGGACAATCAGTGGCCTTGTGCTAAAATACTGCCAAAGTAAATATAATAATATAATGCAGTAGGATTCCCAAAATACACGTTTTGACCATTTATACTTGAACGAGAACAGTACTGTTACAAGCCACGAATAAGGATATACCTGGAGGAGACACCTTTCATTCATTATATTTATACATTTTCCATTATTGTATTAGCGTTAATCACTTTGTTTTGATTGAGATGGCATGAACCATCCATCCATTTTGGTTAAGATACCTCATCTAACAATGTATATTCTTGACACTTGCTAGGATCTAACTGTATCAAAAAGGTACATTCACTTTGACTTTGATGGAGAGCGATTTATTTACCCTTATGTTTATTATTGTAGTTACTAGTTTTAATGCAGTGGTATAGAATGGCATCTACAATTTTGGTTTCCCTTCTTAACCACATTTTCGAAATGCATCTCAAATGCGTTGATCTTATTAAGTTGTCAAACATACAAAACTCCAAATAAAAAGTAACAGTGCGGCAAGATCCGTTACATCAACACAGGCCTTACTTTTACACTCCCATTGAAGACATCCGTCAGCCTTCTCTTCATCTTTGCCCACTTGCTCATCTTCAACGGTGCCTTCAGAGCAGCGTGCTGTAAATTGACATGCACACAATGGAAGAGTTGAGCAAAAGAAATGAACTCTCCTGCAATCTGCAGTGAATCGATACCAGGCTAGACCCTGAAGACATGTTGCGTTTCATGACTGTGAGTTTGCATCCAGTCAGCACATTCACACGGGCCTTATAGACACATTGATGCTGTTAAGTGACGGCATCGTTCTGCTTTTAGAGTCTTTCTATGGAAGAATAGCCTTGGAAGAAAAACACAATTATTTTCTTTTGAATAGATGTAAAATCTCTAGTGGATAATGCAGTTTGAATGTAGAAGTGGGTGTGGAAACAGTAGTGGAGTGCATAAATATCACGGGAGAATGAGATAACACTGATCCCAACACTGAGATAACCCATTGCTTATCCAGTAACGGAGGATGAGTCAACTTCTTTTTTGACTCCTAAGTGACGGCGAGACATTGTTAGACCATTTTTTAACCAATTACACTCACTTTACATTCCTGAATGACAATACTCCTACTCATCTTTCAAGTGAGATTATGACTAAATATACATTGGATAGAAGTTCTGCAATCTGTTTATGTATGTATGTAAATGTCGGGGTGTCTTTGCAATCTACATTCCCGTACACAATACCAACGATGTTCTTGTATTCGCTCCATTTCTGTTGCGGCTGATAGTGTGCAAGAAAATGTTTGGCTAGCTCAGGATCTTCATGCTTGTTCATCCTTGCACAAAAGCGCAGTTGGAAAATAGGAAGCAGTCATGCTCTAGTTTGCTTGAGCAGGAAAATAAACACTTGCCATAGAACTTGAGTGTCAATGAAACAAATATGAATGACAATGTAACAGGAAGTTTCAACACAAACATTGAGATTCCACTAGAATAAATATCTACAATGTTGTGCAAAAGTGATCATCACTTTTAGTTTATTAATGAGCCTTTCCACAGCGGTAGGGCAGCTACGATTTTACAAGATTGCTCAAAGAAACACTCAATGAATCTTTGTCCAGTTGTGTCATACTTGATTAGGAAGAACCTATCAAATTTTGGTTTAAATAATGGATTTTTTTTTTTTGACATCGCAATACAGCCAATGTCTTTCTTAAGCCAGCCTGCAAGAGCGACTCGTCTTCACTGTAGCCTATCTATAATTTTGTTGAGAAATCTAAGCATAAGGCCATAAATGCACCATACCTGTTCTTATCCATGTGCCCCAGGCTCCATGTTCTCCTCTCGAAATATCTTGAAATGAGTTTACAATTCAATATGACGGCAAAACTAAGTACGCTGTAGAAACCTTTCTGAGCCCCATCCACATTAATGCGGCCGCCATATTGGATGGGGCAAATTCCCGTTGAAGGCAGGAGCCACTCAGATCGGCCGGGGCCCGACAGGAAATGTCATTGCCTTTAACAATTACTTGTTTAATGTTATTGACTGGGGGGGGCAGTGGAATTCAGCACCCAATGGTGGGAAATCCATGTATTGTGAGAAGACCGACGTGCATTTCACACTTTTAACAAGATTATGTCGGCAAGGTTCCGTATGCCCCAACTGGAAGTATGTAATCGTTTGAGATGCCAAGGATAATCAAATTTACTCATAACTGCTTACTATTTATCCTGCTCCTCAAAAAACAGATACACATGTATTTTTATTATATTTCATTTTCATCAGCAGCCCCAAAACAGGCGTGTTAGGTTAACTGAAGACTTTCTAGACTAGATTAGACTTGTCCATATGTGCCCCTGCAATTGACTGGCAACCAGTCCTGGGTGAAACCCGCCACTTGCCAACAATCAGATGGGATAGGCTCCAAAACAGCTGTGACCAGAGGACAAGTTCCATAGAAAATAGATGGAAGGATGTTTGTCATGATGGCCTCAAATGAACCATTGAGTTGGCAGAATGATAATGGCATGGCCCTGCTGTAATCCTCCATGAACCAGGAATCAAAACCATCCAGTGGACAAAGAACACACATTTGGTCACTGGCGTTTTTTGAACAGTATATTTTGAAGCTATTCAACCTATTTAGGTACTTTGGGTGCATGATCTAGTAAGTGCTTTTTACTTGAGTGCATCCAGGAGACTTTCAGACTAATGCTGGGAATGAGATGTAGCAAATTATAAATAGTTGCAGTTGAAGAAAAAGTGGGGCAAAGAAGTACGTACAGTAAGTGGGCGAATAAAAAGGACAGAAACTTACACACTGACAGCAACAGATAAATGTACATGCGCATGGTCTTTGTCCATTAGCTAAAGCCGGATACGCAGCATAATGGACGTGGCTGATGCGCTGGTGAATATGGGATGATGACACAGATATTCCTCTTTGTAGCTTTGTAGCTGACCTGCTGCAGTGAAAGGCTGCCAAGCGTAATCATGTCAGGTCGCGCGCGCTCCCTCGGCAGCCGAGCATGGCGGGCGACCATCTCCTCGGATGTCTTTACTGCGAAAGGAAAGCATTAACTCTTACAACACATCCTGAAGCATTAGTACACATATTTTTGGAGGTGTGGACATGTCATAAATATATTTTTAGACTGTTAGCACCTGTCACCTATCAACCTGAAATGCACTAAAACATTTCCACACCCTTCTCTAATTTTACATTATAAACGTATATATGCTATTGACTATACTGAATAACTATTATCACTATACAGTAGTTTTACTTTTTCATTGTTCAAAAAATGCGTTTAGACAGGCCTTCAGATTCGTCTTTTGACGTTGTTTTCATTCATATTAGGTTTACATGAATCATGTTTTTTAGCAGCTGATATTCTGCGATATACTTTTTCCTCATTTCAACTAGGACACATCTTGTGGATTTTCAACTGTGAAAGAAAGATAGAAATGAATAAAATCCGAGCATTACTTTTGACAGTGCTCTCTCTGCCCATTACAGTCCTCGCTGCTTGTACTCCAACCTCTCCTGAGTGCCCAGCACTGGGTCCAGCTTGGGTTTTGGCAATGGTACGGGCCTGGGAGGGCTCAGAGCCTGAGGCAGTACCATCACAACCACCATGGAGCAGCAGTGGATTACCCGCCTTCACCTCTAACACCTCCTCATCCCTGGAGGCTACCACTGTACCTGGAGAGATACGCATCAGTGGGCATGCACAAACCCTCGCACACACATGAATCAGCACACATAAACATTGTCACATGCATGCATTTATAAATGGCTGTGCATCCTGTCATGAATATTAAGTAATAAGACAGACATTATAAACAATGAAAACAATGAAAGAAATATAAGGGAGACCAGGGCTTGTTGTCACACGGGTAAGTTGTCACATTGCGATTATCTTCTCCACCAGAGGGTGCAGCTAAAAAGTGCAATAGGCTACATATATGAATTATACCGCTTAGTCTGTTCAGCGTCACTGGGAAACTGGGCCTATCTCAGTTTTGGATAAGAGACTAATCGGCATACAATCATGTCTGATACATAGACACAGGAAATCAGGATTTATAATTGAAAGTATCTGATAAAATAAGGCCCTAAGTGCTCCATATCAATGAAGCGTTTAGTTTTCCTGAAAATACTCGACCTCATCAGCAAAGAGACAACTCCACGGTTTGATTTGTTTTTATTTAGTATCAACCGGGAACTATTTAAAAAAAAATAAAAGCTCTTTGTGTCTTAACAGATTTCCTGCTCGCGCCCCCTCGTTGGTTGAAAGCAGATGATATTCTTTGAGAATTTGTGTGTGTATATACAACGTGTGTAGTCCCATATGTGCAGCTGCCAAAGCTGTTATCACCGTTTAGTGCTTTTACAAGCTGCTATCAATGCATACAGCCTTACAGAGAACTCGGATATACTGTATACAATAGAATGCCAAGTCTGTGGTTTTTCATTTCCTAGCTAGTCACTGCAATAGAATTAGCCTAGCTAGAAAAATTTTGGAGGGAAGGATTGCGACTGGATTTTTTTTTTTCCTGGAAAATATGTCTACAACAACGTCCACTGTCCCTTTTATTAATACTTATTTGTGCTCGTTCTTTAGGGGCATTGTGGCAGGCTGCAAAAGCCGAGACAAAAGCAAGGGAAGCTGAAGAGAGAGGGTGAGAAAATGTCGGGATCAACGCCGACACACGCTGATCCACGTGGGCAACCGCGTTGAAGACGTGCGGCCTAGACTGGTGGGAGGCATCCATACAGCAAGGTAAGGTGATTGTCTGGAAGTCCAGTAAGAAAGCGCTCTCTCTTTGCCTGCTTTTCTGCCTATATTGCATGCAGGAACTGTTAATCCAAGATCCCCTTTACTTTTTTCTGTGGGATTTCATGAACATTTCAAAACAATGGGGATGGGGCTGCTAATCTCTGTGGTACAGCTAAATCCGAGACAAAGGCAAATAATAAGAGCCGACAAAATTCTACCATGTTGAAGCGGCCCTAAACCTATCACTTGTGTACGGGAATTACAAGGAAGGCGCGCGTCGTGTCAACAATATCTGGTGCGAGTGTCTTCAGCCAAAACAATGCCAAGCTTAAACCGCCTTAACATGGCCCTGGCCTTAAAAGAGTATGTGCTAATGAGCATGGGCACGCCTGCCTTCAAACAAAAGCCGTGCTTGGAAAGCTCTCACTACTAGTGAGCTCTGGTCATGTGCTTTGTGAGCAGTGCACTTGTCATATTTAAAGGGGAAAGCAACCCAAACACATTTGTTTTTTTTCAAGGATATGCTCCCAGCCAGCCCAATAGTTGCAACACCTCATTCTGATTAATATTGTGTTTGTGGAATATGAGTTAAGCAGCAAAATGCACCCGTTTTTTGCCATCTCAGGGGGCGGCCATTTTGTCATTTCTGTCGACTAAAAATGACATCACAACTGCTCAGGGCTGAGGTAACGACCAATCACGGCTCAACTTCAGAAAACAGCCCAGCTGTGACTGGTCGTTACCTGAGCCCTGAGCAGTTGTGATGTCATTTTTAGTCGACAGAAATGACAAAATGGCTGCCCCAAGAGATGGCTAAAAATGGGTGGATTAACTCTTATTCCACAAACGCAATGTTAATCAGATTGCCTTGTTTTTAACTTGTGGGCTTGCATAGAACATATTCTGGGTTGACTTCCGCTTTAAGATGGAAACGTTGAGTCATGGCCATTAAGTTGGTGTGCGGGTGCTCTCCCCTGGTCTTCCCTGATTGGTGGTCTTCGTCCCCAGTTCAGCCATCCAATCAGAGCAAGGGAGGGTAACCAATTTAGTTATTGCTTTCAGGTGTGGCACCAGCAATTAGCTAAATAGGACTTGGTTGCTGGTGGACGGGGCTGGCGGATGTTGTAGTCAGTCCTTGTATCTGTGTTTGGTACCACCGTTTGTGTTTAGTGCACCTTCTTCGCCATAACATTCATTTACCCTTTTGTGTTGACACTCTATTCATTAGTTTTTGCCATAAACTGTATAATTCATCACTCAGTCCACTTTATCCATTCATGTGTGCACTAGGACAGTCGGGATTTGTTGGCGATCACTCCATTTTGTTTTCATATGGCCAGTCTTTTGTTGGAGCACTTTTTCATTTACCCATTCCAACTCTCACACCTGTGTTAGACCCCCCACCCCCCACCCCCTCCTTGCCATCTTGAGGAGGGGTCGTAACAGAAACACTAAGGCATCATATTGTTAGGAGTGCAAATCAACTGGCGCATGATAAGCACTGCACTAAGTCACCAGGGTCATTTTACCGTTGTCTTTGGTCATTTAAGGCGTTTGTAAAAGATTTGAAAAACTGGGCTCCATTTTACTGACTGGAATAGTCCTGCAAAGCGTGTGGTAGGTTAGACCTGATGTTGGTAATTTTGCAGATGAGCACAGGCTGGTGGATGTGCGTGAGGGTAGGCTGTGCCACGGTGGGAGTGGTCACCCATTAAATGCTTGGCACCGGTTTGAAAATCAGGATCCACCGGCATTTTTCCCACTACAGTATCTATAAACAATTACTGTATGTTCTACTGTACGTATCTACTGTAGTGTAATTCACAGCTTGGATTGTTAACTTGATATTAATGTAACAAATACTCAATTATTGTGAAATTAGTGTAATACTTAGAAGTTGAGTGATATCTTTTTACGTGCATTTACTTAAGTGGATTTGTTTTATTCTTTTTTTTATGACTTTCAAATCAACTCTGAAAGTATTATCATTTTCACTTTCAATATATTTTTTTGTTGTTATAGGGCACATTGTGATGTTAAAGCAATCAAAATACATTAGCAGCACAGTCTTTCAGTACTTTAGGAACACATACCAGGTATCTCAATAAAGGTGTCATCTTCATCCGACAACATTCTTTGCCCATGCAGCCCATTTCCTGCTGCTTTTATTGTTGCTGCAAATACATAACAATTATTACCAAACAAAAATGAGACTACCTACAAAAGCATGCTTCAAAATCCCTTCCAACTTATCAGGCACGTCAATCCAAACCAAATATTGATATTAGCCGGGACGAGGACTGGTGAAAATGGAGCACAGGCGGTCAGGTAATGAAGCGGGAGCATTAACATGCCTGTTAGCCGGCCTGTCATCATATGATGAGATTTGCTTTAGTGAATCCTTTGATATTACACGGCAGTGATATCCAAAAGATACAGGTGAAATGGCTTCTCCATTAATAGCCATGTTTCATTATAACATGCATATTACTTGGCTCCCAGGAGCTCGCTTTTAATAGGCCTACTTTAGGAGGGAGCTGCGAACTATTGAGTCGCATGTGACATTGGACGTGGGGGGAATAGACGTGGAATGTGGAAAACTGACCAATGATACGTGACCTTCATCAATGACAGTGAAGTTGGGGAGCCAATCTAGCGACACCATCATTTGGTGTATTTACATAGACTGGGCCTGTCATCGCCAATGGTGATCTCTCTCACCTCACTTTAATGAACCAAGGAGAACTATTATGACGCTGGATGGCGTACTTAATTCAAGCTCATCTTCGTCGCAGACCCCGGCCATGCCGCTATGCCTTGAGTCCGTCTGCTCCGCCGAGATCGGGTCAAAGTAATTTCGGGCATATTCATTTCCTGTGAAAAGTGCAAGAGGCAAGAGAATGAAAGGTTTGCTGCTCGTGGGGAGGGGGGGGGGGGGGATCGTGAGGCTGTACAGGTTCAGGTTAGTAGTTATTAGAAGCACGTGAAGCGAAATGTTAAGTTTGAAACGCACACTGTGGAAGGGCAGGGCCAAGGGCTGCTTGCAGATAACGCAGAGCCAGGAAGAGCCCTGCGTAGGGAAGCAGAACTGAGAGAGAGAGAGAGAGAGAGAGAGAGAGAGACGGTTTTCTGTGTGCGCCCCTGCATGGCCTGCAGTGCTCTGGGGCCTAATTAGCATGCTGCAAAAGGTCACGGCAGGCAATCTCTTAAATACGACTGCCATATGTTTGCCGTGTTCAAAAGGGACTAATGAGAAAGTCGACAAGCTCAAAAGTACCTGGAATTTCAAAGACAATACCGTCTTAATACTGGGGGGTCAGCGGCCTAGAGGACTGGGCAAGTGTGGAGAAGGAGATCCAAAAGGAAAATAACCTGGGCCCATGTCTCATTGACTTCTTATTAGCAATCACTGACCTATCAAGTCTGCTGCACAGAGTTTATGGGAATCCGACTGCTCCGGGGCACTCTCTATTAAAGGTGCACCCCACAGAGAAGCTTTCTTAACCCCAAATCATTCTCATTACAGCCTTTGAATATTTCACTCCCATCTAAATAGTTTTGCATGTATTTCTCGGTTTGCAGGGCTAGAAAATGTCACAAGTATCACCTTTTTAGAAGTCTGGTGCTGTCACAAGAAGTAGTTGGGGAAGCAGCATGAGGTTCTGAAATTAAACAATGAGCGTCCAGGTGACTCTTGAATGAACGAGCATTGATGGTTGAACAGATCATGTCAGAGTACGCTATGGAGGAAACCCTTCTTTCTTATTTACTACTGACAATTTTAATACTGTACACTGCACACTCCAAATACCCAGCAGGACCGTTGACAATAAGTCGATTTAGTTGCAAATAAAACCATGTGACCCAATGAATTGGATGCAATTAGCGGTAACATAATTTTTTTGAGTCGTTCATACTGGTTCATTACATGACTAATGACATCTTGATGTCACACTGTTGTATTTCCACCTGAGCCACAATATGATTGACATTATACTATAAGCTCTTTCCAATATTCTGCCCCTCTTCTATCATCTAAACGCTATGAGTGACAACACAATTGACTTTTTAATATATGAAGTGTATTTAGTTGGTGATCCTTTTTGTATGTTAAAACCCCAAATAGCTTTTGTCACCACTTAATTTCTTCCAATCTATTTAGAAAAAATGGAAAAACTAGAAACTAAATAACATGACATGTTGCAAAAAAAAAAGTATCTGCAAAGTTATCCTATGATAAATAATTCATCCAATAAATGTATGAATTTTTCATGTATATATTAATGCACAAGATTTATTCCTATTCTTTATATTATGTGTGTTTAGCATCTGACTTTTTCATCTGAAAGATAAAAAAAAATGGTTCACATTCTGGACCTTTTGACATGATATAAAAAAAAATAGCTATCCTTGTTATTTTACATTAAGACATTATGGCAATACATTGATAATAATTACATTCTATCCACTGCGAAAGCAAAACAAGCCACACAAATCAAGAAACTGACATGTGAGTCATCCCTGAGAAAACTGGCACACTCACAACCTTAGACGCATCCTAATTTACCATCCCATTCCTCAAGAGTTCTCCCTGACATACTGAATTATAAGGGGGCATATTTGTATGCCTGATTGGCCCCAAGCCGTGTTTCGGGGGCGTTGGCAGTACAGCGCCACAGACAACGCATGGGCTCAGTATCATAGTAGTGTATGTAAATGCACTCTCCTATGACTCCAGCCCACCACAAGGCATGGAGCTGAGAGTGGGAGTCAAGGCTGATTGTGTCGAGGGTGCTTCCAGATAGAGATAGAACACCCACTAGTGTTGCGTTCTACAGTGGAAGAAGAAGTTAGAGGAGGGGCTTTTGCTTGTTAGGACATGCTCGCTTTGGAATGCAGGGACCAAGGGGCCCCTGAATGGAGGGAAAGAGCGTTAGAAAGAAAGCAGGAGTAAAGGTTAGATCAGGAACACATCTACTGCCAACAAATTTGAGGCTAATGAAAAATGAAGCTTCACCTCTTTCTTTGGCTGGGGCTTGCAGCTCCATTTTTTTTTTTTTTTTTTTTCGGTGAGCTGCAAGGGCGCTATCTGGCCTGTCACCTTGAATTTCTCTCGGCAGCCAAACGGGAAGAAGGGAAAGCTCAGTGCTTCCTCCTCCGTGGAAGGCTGGGTTTTCTATGCCCACCACATCTCCTCTTGCTGACAAAATAAGCGTAAATATCTATAAAAAAAATACACCGAGCGACATGAAGGAAAGACGCAAGTGTTCGGTCAAATGGGCCCATTGTAAAATAAAGCATCTTTAGTGGCAGACTATTGCGATTTGTGAGTTGTCTGCACCCGGAATATTCTCACGCATCCTCCTCGGATGACACTAAAACACAATTAGGTTAAAATTAAATCAGAATCTTGCAGGAAGGGTGGGGGGGTTGGGGAGAAAACGAAATGATTAAAATAATTACAAATTGCGCCCTGACAAGCAAGAGCAAAATTTAGCCCAAAGCCATTTGTCTGTAATTAGTTAATTAATCCTTACACAAATTATGAGCAATAACTCATCAAGCAGGACTCACCCATCAGAAATTCAGCCGACTTGGATTTCTTCTGCTTAGGTTGCTGCAGAGCCTTCTGCTGTAACTTCTGGAGGGAAATTGTTAAATGAATAAATTAGCTGCAGAATGAAGATCATCATTTATGATCCGCAACTAACGCAGTATTTTAAATATGGGACGACACTGAAATGTCATTTAATTTACATCGCCGCTAAAGGGGTCAAGCGCTAATTGAACAACAGGAGTGGAAAAAAAATTCATCATAAATAGATAAGAAAAGTTGACATGAATGAGTAATGAAGGTCATATTAAAATATGTCCTCCTTGTTTCCTGTTTTTTTTCCTTTTTTTTTTTTTTTTTAATGAACAGGCAACAACATTCTCTCCTGGAAAATTATGTGGATCTACACAAGCAGCACAAGAGTGCACAGACGTGGTTTAAGCATAGGGATGGAGCTCCGGTACATACAGTACATAGTGATCTGTTGCTTTTGATAATTAAAATTAATTTGCGTTGGAGAAAGTACACTCACATGCCACAACATTTGGTACAGGTGTACAATCAATGGATTCATCCAAAACCACAATTAGCATAATGAATTCTGCCTTTAAAAAGACAACCACTCATCGGAACACAGACCTCTGCTAAGCCTGCAGAACCCAAACTTGGATCAGCACCAAATTGCTTGCCCTAATACACCACAGTGGTACTGTGAAAAGTATTGAGCAACCCAAAAACAAACTAAAAGCTGAATGTTATGAGAGTTAAATGTATTTAATAGGGACCTGAACTTAATTGGAATATGTTCAAACGTACGTTCGAACATATTTGCCAGTCAAAAATGTTTAATCCACATTGGCAGTTCCACACTTCCGTAAATAATAAAAATAAAATAAAATAATGTTCTACTTCTTGTGGTGACGTGTTGTTCATATGTTGTGGATGCTCTTCACTGCCTCCTATAGTGTGGGAGAATACCAACCACAGCGGGGACAAGCCACGCAGAGTACGTGCGCACTTATTTCCGTGCGGAAAGTCAATGCATTAGGTATGCAGGTATTTTCAAATCATTGTTGTTGTTAAATTATTGACTCCCACTGGTAAAGTTCTTTACAACGGCTTGAGTAGGAACCCATTAGAATGTACAGATGTACCTAATCCTGTGGCCCAAAGACAACATATTACACCAAATTACACAGCCCGAATCTGTCTATTTTCTCAAGGTACAAAAACATTTACTGTATATGCGGTTTAACACTTGCCAATTGAGGAGTTAAATCCTGTGCCGTATAATCCAACCACCCTGCTTTCATGCGAGTGGGATACACGGCTCTACCAGAAATGTAGGTGGTCTACCGTACACTTGCATGACATGGAAACAAGAAGGAATGTTTCAAGCAAGGTCCCTTTGAAATCAGCACTATGTGGAACAAACTCAGCAGTCCCACATTTCTCTCATTTCTGCAGCGCGGAGAACAATCCGAGTGCTGAGGTAAATCCCATAAATTGTTGTTTTGGTTATGGATATGTTTACATAAGGATGCGCTTCTATGAAAAGGGCTCTTTTACTCAAAGCATTTGAGTCTTTTTAAGCATCGTTTTATGCAGATTTCGTTGATGATTTGCTCTCGTACCCATGGACGGCTTGTATTTGTATACAATATTTCATTTCAAAGGAGAAAATCAAGGGGTAAAGTGGATAGGGAGGGGGGTTAATGACAGAGTAATTAAAATAGAGAGCGGACTACCGCCAGAGCAATCTGGTGAGAGGAGTTTTGGCAAATCTGTTTTTACATTCAACAAGCCCTATAGTGAGACATTCATTTATGAGATTAATGCTTATCTAATTGTAACTTATTTAAAAACCATTTTTTTTTTGACTGGGTACCAATCAATTTTCTGGATTACAAAGACTGGGGGGACTGTAAGACAAGCAAATGTGGCGTCAGTGCTTCATGTGTTTTCTATTACATTCTCATTTTCATTACACATATGATTCCGTACCGCGAAGACTAATGGTGTTTGGGTGCACGTTCAAAGTAGGGCGCAACTGTTATGAGAAAATGAATCAGGTAATTTTGCGAATTAAAAAAATGGCACCGCATCATCAAGTGCTCGTACAAAACGAGTTAAACAATAATATAGTGGAAAGTAAAGTGGTCATTTAAACAGATAAATGATTTGTTGCATGGTTTTAGAATTATTTAATTACTGTTATTATATCCATAAGAATACATACGTAGGTGATGTGGTTTTTTTATATATTGAGTAATAGGATTTTAAATAATTAAAATTAACTTTATTTTCACATTGCCTCGTCATTAGGTGTCTGAGGTCCATTTCAACTTCAGTTTAGTTTACCGAACATGGTTACTAGAGCAAACTGCATTTAGTTACTAGGACGATACTCTCTTTTTTAAAAATCTATTTTCATTGCTTTTGCATTAGCCTCATTTCAAACCACTCTGTGGTTCTCACTGTGAGAAGTAAATGAGCTCTCTGTCCTGCAAAAGTCATCTGACAACAGATCATGTATTTTTGTCATAAGTTCAGTTCCTGTCAAAGAAAAAGAAAGAGGCCTCCTAAACACAAATGGGAAAATCAACATCAGGAGTACAGTGCACACTGTATACCCCAGGCAGAATGCTTTGGGTCATTGTCAGTAAAAATCTAATCCACGCGACACCACGTGCTGCCTCTGCGTCTAGAGAGCAAAGCAAAATGCCTGCTTCACATCTCGCTTCCTTTATCCCACTGACATTGACAGCATGCTCCTTACAGTACAAGGCCTGTTGTTTAATGTGCCATAACTGGATGGAACATGCAGATGTTGCATTTCCAAAACGATAAACAACAATTTAATCCTCAGGGACACACACAAAAAGAATATACTGATATCTGCAGCGTCAACAATGCAGTGCGCATGCTCAAATATGTGACAGCTTCCCTGGTATTTAAAAGGTATAAATATGTAAAATGTGTGGTGCTGCTCTGGAAGCCTGTGCCAAGATATTTGGATCCATCACAACATGCATATTGAGGAGAATATGCCTCATTATCTTGTCTTCTGCTACCTCTTTCCACATTTCATTTTGTGGCATTCCTTCTTTTACAGTAAACACGTGAGGAAAAAGTCATTTGTAACTGGTGGCATAACCAACTTTCCCCCCCCCCGTTTCTTCCTTGGTAAATGTGATTGTTGTCAAAAGGAATTGAGCACAACAATGCCTTGTTCAGTTCTTGTTGCATTCAAAGGCATAGCTAGAAGGGTTTGGGGAAGACCGCTTGCTGCTGGGGGCTGGTGGGCACAGACCAGCTAGAAAGTGAATTTTGCATACTGTACGGATCATCGCCCAGTTCAGCGCAGTCACATTGAATCCGCCGTCAAGAAATTGTGCTTCATGAAACCGTCAACCCTCATTTACGTCTGCCTGTTTTCTTCCCCACGCAGCTGTAAACAAGGCCCCGGCTTTGAGCTGTCTTCCTCAGTCCCAGTGTGCGCAAGTGCCAGGAGAGCGTGGACAACAAAAAATCATCTTCACGGAGCTAAAGCTACCATTTGCAGACAGGCACCCCCGTGCAATAGGCAAAGGAGTCAAGGACACGGGCGCTTCTGAAAATGACAAGGCTTACATGGAGATCCCGTGCACGTGTTTGTGTCTTTCTGGAGCTTTAGTTCACATACAAATGCAATATCATATGTCATGTTTGCTTCCTGTATAAAAGCACAATATCGTAAATAACATCTCTTGTTATATGCTTTTGTAACAATATAAGACACAAATTGAGGGCACAATTCTTTTCAAGCACATATACACCTCTTTTGTTTCAAAATAACCAAATTTGCATGTACAAATAACGAAAGAATCTAATCCAAGACATCTAGCCAATTTTACATTCAAAGTGTGATCTTTTTGACGTGTGCACAGTAATTGTGACCCACCCAACAGTTTCTTATTAACACAACAACCGCGTCAGTTGGTGTAGACAGAAAACATAATTAGTATTCAGGCTTAATTAATCTACGCTGGCCCCCTTAAAGTGAATTGGGCAATTATTTATGCATGTGTGCTCCTCTGATGCTAACAGATTATGTATGTTGCTGAAAGGGTGGGGAAGGAAAAACCTTGAAAAATGACTTTGAAAACTTTCCACTATAAAAATGTCACAACAAGCTTGACTTGGAAATGGTGATGAATGAATGATGGGGTATTATAATCACCAGAAACTAGTACAAATTCTCATTAGAGTCAAATCACCATGTAAATACTCAAGTGCCCATTGAGGAAAAACATTCCAAATTCAGACCAAAAGATAAAACGTGCGTTTATTATGTGCCCTAATCTGCGGAATAGAAATCTAACACACGTTGGATCAAGGTATTTCCTGGGATCATGGGAACTCCTTGAGATTTCCAAGACCCTTTATATTTTCCCTCTTGAGAACCAGGCACTGGCCTCTGCACTCCTCAATCCCCGATTGAGGAACAAGAGGCAGCACGGAGGAATGTCCAAATGTCAGTGGTCACACTGGACCAGAACCTTTCTTTCTCTTTCTCTCTCTCTGATCCCCCCAACACACACAAGCATACAGAAATAGATTGAGGTCCTGACCCATGTCTGTTGAGCTATGAATGTTAGCGGTGAATCTCTACTCACACTCCCAAAGGTGTCCATCAGTGCTTGGCGAAGCCATCAAAATACTAACAACGCAAGCCTTTGCGGCAGTATGAATGAAAACAATTCTTCTGCTTCTGATTTAAATATAACAAAATAACATGTTCCAATGAATTGTGCTTAATTTGTGTTTGTTATTTATTCACTACTCCTCTGCTGCTTGTGTAATGTATCCTGGGGAGTACAGTAAAATGGACGCCATTTATTATTAGAGATAATATTTTTTTTTGGATTGATTGTTCAACTAGATTATTCATTTATTCTTACAGGACATCAATTGATATTTTTGCCATTTTTTTTCATGGTAATTCAAATAGCTTGCAAAAGTTTCTGCTGAAATAGCAAAACAAACCCCAGGCAAACGGTGAAAGATTATCCCATACCATGTGAGCTAGGATGATTTTTTTTGTTGTTTTTTTTTTTTTGCACTGAACACTGCTGCTCTGCTGGGGTGTGATTGAAAAACATGTAAAGCTATTGAATCTGTGGTTTGTATATGTGAGGCAAAATGAGTGTTGTAACAAGTGGGCCAGTGTTTTTGTAATTGTTTCAAATTACACGTGGCGTGATAAGTCTGTGAAAGCTGAGCCAGTGTGCGGTCAACGTTAACGAGGCAGAGTCCATATCCTTATCATGCCCATAGAAAAAAAAGATTAAAAAAACATATTTAAACAGATGAGGGGGGAAATACCTGCATACTTATCAGTTGATCGTATAACCAGTGACATACCACACACAATACTGGACATTAAAATAAGGGTAACTGAAGTAGTAATATAAGTAATAGTAGCAAACAGTCAACTTTGCGGTAGGCCTACTTTTTTCTGGTCCAAAACATTATGCAGACAAAATACACAGAGTAATAGCCTATGATATTTTGGCCATGCAGGCGTTTGAACTTTAGGCTTATAACAATCTGGATGGTTCCTATTCCTCTTTGACCCGGAGGATAAGAAAATCCACTTTTTCCACTTTTCCATTTTGTGTCCATTTCAGTTGAGCACGGGCCCACAGAAGGCTCTTGAGTTTTATGGCATCGTCTCTCTTGAACAGTTTCACACAATTACATTATGTTGCGCTCACTTTCACAAAGTTATACTATCAGTGAATTTATGATAAATAAAGAGTGCAGACATGCTTGAGGACATACGTTCATAATAACGTAAAAACCTGTGTGGCTTATGATTGGTTTCAATTGAGATGGCTGTAGCTGTACCAAAATGCAAACGCACTTTCTGCATTTAAAGCTTGAATTTTGACTGACTTTACACACAGAAGTTGTTTGGTTTATGCCGGGTTAGGTAATGCATCATCGAACGATGTCTCCTAGTAGGCACGGCTGTATTTGTCAAAATAGTGCTTGACAGCTTTTGCCTTTGAACTCTTCAATTATTTGACTTTTCTGCATTATTCTACCAAAATGACTTGATACAATAGTTGACCTTCAACAGTCTCCCTCTGTTTTCCTGAGAGTGACCATCTCCTCTGTCATCCAGTCTGCTAAACCCAATCAGGCCTTAATCCAGAGTGACACCGGGCTCTGTGTTGCACAACACAAGCCACTTCCCCTCTTCTGCGACACAGTGAAACATAAAATCTTCGCTTGGCGTTCTTTTTCTTTTTCCACGAAACATGGATAAGGCGTGTAATTCAATAGTCACCAAGGGACAGGGCAACGTGCACTAAAGAATATTGTATTTGTTCTCTGTGTTTGAAAACAGCCAGCCGCCCTCAAGACAAGAAATCGCAGTAAAAGGGGGCATACACTTTCTCCTGGCCTGGCTAACAAAGATGCTCTGCATGCTGAATAAGTCAAATATGTCAAAAACAGTCAGACATTTTAAGCACAGAGCATATTAAATGCATTTTCAAGTTAATGTAAACGAACGTTACCTTTGGAGGCCCAAATAGTCCGTCCTCATGGTCCGCTCCAAAGTAGTTGTCATGGCATTGTCGTCAACACACACGTGTGCGTCTCATATAACCTCCTCGTGTTCTCTTTCACTTACTGCAACAAGAAGCACAAGTGAAAGTAGGATGCAAAGTACAAATATACGGGCCTATGGTTGAATATTTTGATGAAATATCTACTTAACCAAAAGGGAACAAGCCCTTGAAAACAGTATTCTCGTTTCCTGCAAGATGTATATGGCTGTAGACAGCATGCCCTTTTTAAAACTGTCACCTGCCAAGACAAAGTTGCATCTTTATGACAGTCTCAACTAGCAGATGGCACCACTGTTTGTTGTCTTTTCAGTGTATTTTATTATTAATGAATGTGAAATGCTGCTCCACTCAAAAACCCATGCCCCCTTATTGTTTCACTGGGACTCAGAGGGAGACATTACCGGCAAAGAGATGGCCACTTTATCACCTTTCCGTAGTGACAATGAACTCTGCCAAACTGAAGGTAAAGTACTCACTCTGCTTTGTAAACATGCATTATGGAGCATATGACAATTGCATTATACATTATTGAGAGGGAGCGCCAGAAAAATGCATTTCTCAAGCGGGACCCCGGCAAGTTAACCAGCTGCTCTTAGGAAAAGATTCACAACAACAGTGAGATTGTCTTATGTTTGAAAATGTGTGACAAACTACTACACTACTACTACTACAGTATTATGTAGTGCATTATATGTCCAACATCTGAGTACAGTTAATAATTCAACCAAATTTGCACACACACAACACAAAACTTCCAAGGTCTCTTCATGAAGCGAAACTTCGGCATCGGGCTGAAGTACATGACGATACTTATCCCAAATAAAGAACCGCAATTAATGTTAAGAAAGGTATAAGAACCTCAAGAGAGAGATTTAAGCAGGGTACACATACTGTATATTGATAACCGCAACTAACACAGCTTCGGCCTCTCTGTGTGGAGTTTCCATGTTCTCCCCGTGCCTGCGTGGGTTTTCTCCGGGTACTCCAGTTTCCTCCCACATTCCCAAAACATGTTTGGTAGGTTGATTGGACACTCTAAATTACCGCTTGGTGTGATTGTGAGTGGGGATGTTTGTTTGTCTCTGTGTGCCCTGCGATTGGCTGGCAACCAATTTAGGGTGTCCCCCGCCTACTGCCCGAAGACAGCTGGGATGGGCTCCAGCACACCCGCGACCCTTGTGGGGAGAAGCGGTATAGATAATGGATGGATGGATGTTTAATGTTCATATTGCAGTCTTACCTAGAACCGATTCGTTCTGTCGTCTTCCTGTTATGGAAAATATTGCTTCAAAAGCCAAACTAACAGAGGTCAATCAGTGTTCAGAACATATTGTTGACTGCCATCGTAACCTGCACTATGTTGTAATAGCTGTTTAATTTAACATAATTACTTTTGTCTTTGAAAAGCACAATATAAATAAAACATTATTTACTGGCATACTCCAAATGCACAACACGGGATTTTTCTGTCTTCATTAAGATGCATGAATAAGATATGCTCTAATTCAGACCGCCAAACTCTTAGCTCAACTGTCATTGATCGTTTATGCGATTAATATAGACTTAAATCGCCATCTTGTCCAATTTATTCTTAGTGCAGGCATGAGCGTGGCTAATTATGTTATCTTACCTAATTAACCTGTATAGGGATTCTACTGCAGGACATGGGATTGTTCATCCCTCATCCAAGTGTTCATTATTATCTTTACAATCATTATCATAAAGTGGCTAACTTGATGTTGGCCATTCCAATGCCATTAATCTAGATTGAGTCCTTCCTTCCATTTCCGTGGAGGGGAGGGTCCTTTGGGGTCATTTTTAATTATCACTGAAAGGATGGGAATTGTGGCACATTCAAATAAGATCAGTTGTGGTCACAGTAATCACTGGCATCCCATGAGACCACATTACATCAATGCGGTTTGACTACATTTGTGATTTTGCAGTTTAGCCTCCTGCACGCTGGCCTCTTCACTTTGTGTCAGCTTTCACTCTGAATGTCGGCTAGAACCTATTAACACAGCAAACTAGGAGCAGATCAATAGCCCTCATTGGACAATGTGTCATTAGTTAATCGGCTATTGATGAGGTATTGGCATGCACCTAATTAATCTCACACCCAGTGCCGGCTTTCATATGTTTCCTTAATTATGCTCTTCATCTTAGTCTGGAGTCATCAGCATGCTGCCTTTTTTGCTGTTAGATAGACAGACAGTGACTGACAGTGAATACAAGTTAGTTGTTAAGTGTCACTACGCACTTGTATAGGTATACTGTATGTGGGTTATATTTCTTGTAGCTTCTCTTTTCAAATTATTTTTATTTCCTGGTGCTTCCTTACCATCTATTTGAGGATGCTCTTTAGGGTTTAGGTCTGAAGAGATGTTTGACCTGTCCATCATATTTTCCCTCAGTTTCTTTAGCAAGGCTACGGTGGTCTTGGAGGTGTGTTGATTTGCATTCAAACAAATGGAATAATCCAACGTATTTGTAATAATTATGCTATGATTTTACTGGTTCGGCCCACTTGATCGCAAATGAAGCTGTATGTGTCCCTGTAAGATTGACAACCATGGCTTAAGCCATCTTTAATTAGAACATTTTTTTCAGTTCTTTGCCATGAGGTGCCACATTGAACGTCCAGTGACAAGAAAGAGAGTGTGAAAGTGATAACACCAACCTTTATACACCTCCTCCCCCATTTACACCGGAGACCTTTTTAGAAATCAGATAATCTGAACACTGTTATTTTTAAGTCTTTTAAGATGAATTTGAAATGGTATTAAACAGTTTTGAGGTCATAAATTGTGATATATTTAGGGTTCATACTATTAATATGGGCAATTCTTAACATCTTGCGAGGGTCGTCAATTATGGTTTTTCACAATTCGCAGCAGGGTTTGCTCCCTCTCCCGTGCGAATAGCAGAGTATTAATTAAAGTTGATTACTTATTCCAAAATTATCTTCTAATTTCTTATTTCATTTGACATATACTATGTTGTGTTATGTGCATGTGATCATGGAATAGCATTCAGAAAATGCTCACCTTAGGAAGAGCTCTATTATATTGTATCTGTAATTTTACTGGTGAGTTCAATGCAATATTGTGCGGAAATATACGTCTTAAATTATGGCAAGAGTGCTATTCTGCTTTGTGAAAAACAGCTCATTTTGTTGCATTCCATTGTCTTTAACATTCACACCATTTTATTTCTCATCAAAGCATTCAGAAAGACATGTGTACTCCATAGAGGTAGCTCCACTCTTTGTGTTTCCACATATTGATGATCAATAGCGCTGCGCAATAGCACGCTGGTGTATATGCAAGAGCACCTGAAGGTGACCCTGACTGCCGGCATCACCACGGGGCTCCAATAAGCTGCTCTTAAACCGCTCCTCTGCGAGAGCAAAGCTCCAACTTTTAGCCTGCCGCTGTTGGTTTGATTATTGTTTATAGATACAGCCGAGAATTAAAGTATGGCCTGCAGGCAGCATAATTATTTACAGCTGAAAACTCATATCATTACCAGCATGCTCCTAATTGCCAGAAGTAATATCAATGTTAGTTGATTAAGTGCTTTTTTTTTCCCTCATCTTCAGACTCTGTAATGTTGAAGAGATTGTTTTCACTTAGCATATGGGGATGATAGTCTATCTCAATACAGCTGTTCATATGGCTGCACTTCTGTTTTTTGTTTTGTTTTTTATCCACCCCTCATTCCAAAATACAATACTGCGGTCTCTTCAGAGACTTGCCATCGATTGCTCTACTTTTTCTCGTTTGCTCACAAGGTCAAATAAAACATGAGATGTGTCTTTCATTGCAAAAAACATTTAAAAAAAACATTGAAGATTTTTTATAAATAGATGAAGATGTGATGTACAGAGATGTCAGCTACTCTGAATCAGGGTGAGTCATAGGTAAATGGATAAATAGCCACTAATAAATAGATAAATAGCCACTGAAACCATGTTTGAATATAATGTCTTCAATTTCATTAGTCATTTGTTTTAGGCGTTTTTGGTCCATTAATTCAATTGTATTACAAGTATCAAGCTCTATCAAATATACAATTTGTCGGTCGGGAATTGAAGTCGAATAATGTTAAAGTAAAGAGGAGTACACAAAGACAATTGGTCAAAATTTGAGCCTTTTTCCTTCATTGGATTCAAAGTCCGAAAAGTTCTGATTCTCCAATGTTTATAAAAGATTATTCCGAGCCATTGTGTTATGTATAGTGTGTTGAAAATGATTCTCCTCACATATCTTCTGTGAAACGCTGGACACCGAATCGGCGTGGGTGTGTCTGTGTGGGAGACTTTCCGTTCAATATTTGATTCATTAGATTCTATTACGTTGTATATTTTTAATTCAATTAATTCATTTTTTTTAGGAATTGTGAAGGATTAAGGGCAATTCATTTCAAAGACGGGAACTGATAAGACAAGTAAATACGAGTAAACTAGGTTACGAGGTTGGTCACGGACCAAATTAAACTCGAAAATCAAGTTACCGCTGTACTTGTTATTTTGATTCCCCTTGATGACCGTGTTTCCTTGTTAAGACAATTTCATTTAGTTACTTTTATGGGCATTTATTTCAAGCATTTTTTTTGCAGTCTGGGAGTCCATGCAACTTTGTTCTGTATACGTAAGAGGGTTGCATTTGGTTTAAAAAAAATGAGGGCAGACAAAAATGAGGACAAAACGTTCAGTATTAAGGTAGCCTTGCATGATGGAACATAATTATTGCACGGGGAAGCCATTAAAGCAAATACAAATTAGAATAAAAATGTTCTTGGGAATAAAAAAATGATGTGGCCCTAAAAGATTATTTCTGAAGGGCAGTTAACGTCATGAATCCATCTCTTCTGGAATTAAACCTGTGCAGGCAAGTGGAATGATATGTTAAAGGGGCAAGGCAAATGGTGATTAAAAGTGGGCCTAGGGTCATCATTAGGGCATGATCTCAGAGAAGTTGAGAGCGAGGGGAAGTGGGGGGATCTTATAAGAATCTTTGTGACCGTCAGGAGGCCTCTCACATGTCACTGACTCCTCAATGACATGTCTTATTATACAGTCAAATGTGCGTTAATGGAAAGATAAGCAATAATGTAGAAAGGATATGATCCTATTGCCAAAATGTAGATAATTCTTGCCTTGATGCTCGCAGTCTGTAGGTGGCATGGTACACTGTGTAAGAATTTCTGTTAGGCTATGATGCACTGAAATGTATCTTCTTTCATGAGGTCAACCCATATCTCTTAGAACTACAAAAAACTTTATTTATTTGCTCATGTGTTTGTTGTTTAAATTTTGCAGTCTCTTATGTTTTCTAAAAGTTTGTACACCAAGTAGTTTTCTTTATCTCCAGCACTTGATTGAAGTGGTTGAAGAAAGTCAAAAGTGCATTGCTAATAAAATTAGAAAATTACTAATTAAAATTAGCACAAAACGACACAAATAACGCTGCATTTTATTATCAAAGAGACACTTGATTTGGCTGAACAGTCAGTGAGGTAAGGAGGCAAGCATTGTCATATTGTTTCCTGGATTGGTTTGTCACGTTCTGTTGTCACCTAGTGCCTGAAAACTAATCGCCGCCAAGAATTTCCAAACTCGTCCCATTTAAGTGTCATTGACGGAAGCCCCCAAGAGACTTTGACACACCAGACTGTTTCCCTTTCCCTCACCTTTTCCTACAGCCACCACCTGTTCCTGTTCCAGCAGCGCATGACCAGTGGCCGCCACATTCCTATTCCTGCGGCACATGATATGCGGCCACCTCACATTCCTGTTTCAGCGGCGCACGACCTGCCGTCACCTGTTCCTGCGGCCGCTACCCATTCCTGCTCAGACAGAGCACGACCTGCGCTCACCACCCATTACTTTTTTTACATTCTGAAATCGGTGACCAATCGCCACCAAAATTCATATGCGCATTCCTACTCTTGTCCACATCTCATGTTACTGGACAGAGCCCACATCACTGAATTTCATGCACAGTATCATTCCACCAAGTCTCAAGAATGAGCAAGCACCTGATCAGGAGATATAAGGGCCTAAACTTACTTCGAGACCCCCAAGATTTTTACCCATTCATGGTATAAAAAAAAAAAAAAAAAAGAAAATGCACAAATTCCAGTGGAGAACAATTAGCACAGTATACTCAGGGGTATTACCGTCAAGAAAATATAAAAACCAGCTCCCCCCACGTTTCCCCCATGAGAGGAACAAAATCCTCTTTCTAGCCACATTATGCTTCATGGCTGATGGCCTATTAGGGTACTCGTGAGTTCATTGGACTATTCATAGACTGTGTCCTCTGCCTCTTTTGCCTTTTAAGTTTTTTAAAGGGTATAGTGTTCACTCTGTGAGTTTAACCTAGATCTCTTTTGAACTTTTAATGATCTATTTCCTACAGTTAATGATTCAACGCGGAGTTTACTACTGTGTGTGCACTGACATATTAAAACACAAGCAATGATGCGGAAGGTAACCAAGGCTACGCTATTATTTCCCTCTCTGCCTCATTCTTGAACTTATGTTGAAGACATTTCCCTCAGCATTTCTACTAGTGTCATCTAATTCAGTTTGTAAAACACTTACATATGCAAACACCATTCATCATCATTATATGAATCATTTGAAAATGTCATCATTTAAATGCAAATTTGTCCACCTGACAAAATGCATTCTGAGATAGCTATCCTACTGGGGCCTGAAGTCACCACACGATATATCCTATAACTAAAAACACGTTGGTGGAAAATATCCCCTGCAAATAAACACTTAAAATTAGAATGTACAGAATCTGCAAAGGACATAAAATAAGAGCCAGCAAAATAATGATTCAAAACTACTTGCTAGCTAGCTTTTAAGGTCGAGGGAGGCAAAGACATCTTTGAACTTTGATTGTGTTCAGAATTTAGATCACGAGATTTTTTTTTTTTTAATGCATTTTAAAATAAATCATTATAAACCCGTGGAATTGTGCCAAATGTAAGGAGCACTTGATTTACTTTTCCTTCAGTTTTAGTTTTGGTCCTACGCATTATTGCCACAACTGTCTTGTGCCTCTTTTATTCTTTATTGTGTTTAAGGTATTCATTTTTCAGACACTTGCTACTGTGGTACATGAATTTAGGTACAGTATGTTTCTCCAGACCTGAGATGCAAAAACTTTGCTGTAAACCCTGTTTGCCAGCACAGAGGTTTAAGTCAGAAACGCTGACATGCTCGCGATTAGACTCACCAACCTTGGAGATGCCAACGCAGCTATCCCTGCCAGGAGGAGCAACACATAAACTTGCTGACATTATACACAGATATGAGCAATGCCACCAAGAAGCTGTGATTATTGCAAATAAAGATTTTAATCGATGTCCTTTCGAATCTATCCTTCTCAGTTACTGTTATTAATTGAAACACACAAATTGGTAAACTAAACTATTTTGAACTAATCATGTTGAACCTAACACTGTCTTGAAATATTTTCAGAGTCTAAATCTAATCAATTAGATATCCACTAGCTGCACCATGCCAGCTAACAGAAATCTAGAAACACATGCATGAAAACACACAAGATAAAAAGTAGCGTGTTTTTGTAACAGAAACATACGTTTGTTTTATGCAAACACACCTTCGTGTTCTGGACTGTAAAGAATGCTGCTCTCTAAGACCGATAATCCCTATGCTTTGTAGATTTGCCAAGAGAGCGACGCCATACAATTACCTTGAGTTTTTTGTTAATACCATTGATGAAAAGTGCATAAAAGGCTGGCGTCAATATTAATGGAGTTGATGCATGCTGTCAAGTTTTGTGCGACACTTTTAAATGCGTTAATTGCTTTCGTCTGCACAAATCCATCAGTCATCATATTCCACCAAGATTTGACTTACTAGTGACGTAGTATAATGTGTTTGGGCAGTGCAAATACCTTTTTAAACAATGGATTTGTATGTGAATCATGCAGAATGATGCATCTGAGGCGTTTTCGTTTTAGGATTTTGGAGTCAAAACTGTCAAGATAGTAACTGAAGTTGCAGTATAATTAACTGGTCATGTACTGTAATTGTTTGCTTTGGATATGGGGTAGCAAAACTTCGGTATTTTTTGCAGTATTTTTATACTGCATGTCTACAGAGCTCCAATTAATATTTTGCCCAAGACTTATGAGTGTTATACGGAGAAAATGGTAACGCATCTCTGAAATGTGTGTGGAAATTACAATGACAATGACAAGCTTTAACAGTTTATTAGGAAAGGGAGATTTTGTTTAAAATGGAATGAAAAATAAATAAAGGTAGTGCAGAAAATGCAACCGGACATGATGATAAATCATTATAGGTGAAAAAAAAGTCAATATTAACTTTCTTGGTGTTAAAAGGTATTTCACTTAATGCCTTGAGATGTTTTTTGTTATTTATGAACTGCAATAGTCAGCATGTGTTGACTCATATAATGTATGTATTTTAATATTTCTCTACCTGGAATGGCGCGTTACATATTTCATTATAGAGTGACTTAGAGCGACATCTAACTCAACACTTTCCCTTGGTTGTGTTTTGTCATCTCTCCCGTCTTTGGTGAGTTGAAACCCGCAGCCAAAAAGAACACCGAGCTGAAGGCAATGTCCGGGCCCACATTGGGAAAGTCTAAGAACTCACTATGAAGTTATATGGAAGACAGAAGCGACATATCCTCTGTTGTATAAAAGTCACACATCCCTCGCAGGCATAGAGAAAACAAAAGACGTTGAGTCATGAACGTGTATTATGAAACAAGATTGGAGAGTGGCAAATTGGTAATTATCCTACGAGGTTGCAAATGAACATTGTAGTCTTGCGCATGACTTTGCTCTGCAGTCCCCAAAGCCTCTTCTGTTAATTTAGTTCAAAGGGGTCGTCCGTAAACAGACTGAATAAGCTGTTAGCCTAAATTACGAGTGAAAATGAAGAAGTGGCTGCATATAGTGATGGAAACAAAGAGTAAAACAACTGTAGTAAGTTGATCAAGATGGATTCACACAACATGGTCCAAGTGACAGAACAATGATATTATTTTTCACCCACATGGCCTAATTCACGTATGGAGTTGGATATCCTTCCATTCACTTTCCACCGCTTATCTGTGGTCAGATTGCAGGGGCGACATCTTAAGCAGAGAAGCCGAGACTTCACTCTCCTGCTCTTCTAGGGGGATCTTGAGGTGTTCTCAGGCCAAATAGATGACCTATTCCCTTCAGAGTGTCCCGGGTCACTCCAACAATTAAGTGTTCAAGGGGCATGCTAGCCAGATGATCGAGCCACCTCATCTGGCTTCTTTATCCTAGCAATGTGGATCAATCACTCACACGTGTCGTTCAGGGACCAAACAGGCCATCCTCCACAGGACTTACCGTGTGACACGGTTGATTGTCTTCTGCAAGTCCATAAAGCGCAACTGGGATAGTTGGACAACCTCCCATGCACTCTCTGATTGCATTAGAGGAAGGATGTGGAGCTGGTCTAATCGCACTACCTTCCTGAATCTGAGATTCAACTTCCCGTCAGACCCTCCTTTCAAAAAACCCACAATAGACCTTACCATGGAGGTTGAGGGAGTGTGATTCACTTGTGGTTGGAACAAACCCTTTGGTGCCCTTTCTTAAAATCGGGACCCACAGCCCAGACAATCCAAATGTACCTTCCTTGATACCCATGGGATGTTCAGAGCTGTGTCAGCCCACAACATCCAGAGCCTTTAGGAACTCCGGGTGGATCTCATCCACCGCCTTGCCAGTGAGGAGCTTTGTAACCAACTTGTCAGCTTTAACCCACAAGTCAGCCCACCTCAGAGTCAACAGACTCTGCTTCCTCATAGGGAGGCATGTTGTGAATTGAGGTGGTCTTTAAAGTATTCTTTCCATTGACTCACAACATCCTGAGTTAAGGTCGGTAACGTCATCCACTATACACATATTTTTTAAATGCACCTCAATACACGTCATTTACTTGTGCTAGTGTATACAAATACATTGAGGAAATATTTGTCAAAATATACTGCCAGGTTCATGTTCTGCCAATTACATAAAGCACAACATCTGAACACATTGATCTAATGTGTTTCAATTCATTCTTACAATTAATATAGTGCATGTAATGTAATCACCATGTTATAAAATCTGAAATTTACCACATGAAATGAGATATGCAGCAGACATGACCGAGGGGCAATCAACTCTACACGATCCAGCTTGACGCAATATGCTGGTCTGGCATCGTTTGTCACATATCATGTTCTCTCTCTCCTGAAGCTTTAATGGAAATGGACTGAACACTTGCGATTCTGTCTCTCTTGTTCATGGGATCACTTTCCTGCTTCCATTTAGCCCTCTGGTTATCTTACAAGAGAAGAGCTGCCCATTAATACCCTAATGAAAAGGGAGTAAGACAGAAAGTTCCAAATGCATTTACTGTACAACACACCTTACAGGTAAGTGACTGTTTCAGCCATGAATGAGTGAAATTTAGAAAATGCCCACAGCATACATGGATAACAAATGGCACAATAATGTCACCAGGGGGAGAAAAAAGTGGAAACTATTCCCATTGATCGGGGGCTTCTTTGAGATTGGCCAAGTCTTGCAGTTTCACCCCACCGACATCGGCTGCCCCGCGCTTGCCCTCCCCCGAGCACGGTGCACTTATTCAAATGAGCCAGCCATTAGCTGTAAGTGGTCTTCATCCCCCAAATTCAGCCATTTTTGCAAATTAGCCCGTTTTCAATGCAAAATGTTAGCCAGTGGCGAGGGTCAAAAAGTAACACTGCAGTAAATATGAGAAGCACATTTGCTGTTAACAGGATTAATAAGAGGTCATTTGAAAGTACTTCAATGGAGACGTCAAGCACGTTCTCCTCTGCAAGGAGAGGGGGGCATTCAATTACCGTCGGGGATTCCTCATTATGACAGCCAGTTTACATGTGCTGGGTGAGATTCACCTCCAACGCCAGGGGGTGATGATGCTCCTATCAGCTCATTTGGTTACGAAACAGAGAAGTGACAAGGTGCTATTAATGAAACCCGAGGAGAGTAATCAGTTAGCTAACATTTCAGGCATATCTTAAAGAAATCAATAGTTTGATGACCGATAATTTCTTACTCTTAAACTCAAATAAAACCGAAGTAACCGTCCTTGGCCCCACGAACTTTAGAGACAAAGTCTCCAGTGACCTCCAGTGAACTGCTCTAGATTGCTTCGTGCTAGCCTCAAGCAACACAGTATGGAACATCGGTATCGCCTTTGACCAAGATTTACCATTCTACTCTCACATCCCAAAATTGTCAAGGACAGCATTCTTTCACATGCGTAACATTAAAAGAAAGCCAGTTTCTCTTGACTAGCTGCTCCAGCAAGTGGTCAAAATCTCTTCAGATGGTCTAAAATGCTGCAGCCTGAGTACTGACTACAACGAGAAGAAGAGATTATTTCTCCCCAGTGCTAGCTTCATACATGGGTTCCTAAGAAATGTCGAATCCATTTTTTTTTAAATCCTTCTTGCGAATTGTATAAAGCAATGAATGATCAGGCAAAAAATCTACTAGGGTGCTCGTCTCCAAAGCGCACATTTATCCGTGGTTCCCAGAATCTGAAGAAAACAGTAGGTAGATCTTTCAGTTAACAGGTGCCTGTTTTATGAAACCATCTACCAGATTTAGTGCAGAAGACCAACACTCTCTCACTGTATAACAGCAAACATAATCATTGCTCTCCAATAAATTGTATGGTCAGGGATGATTTATTCCTACTTCATGGGTGTGACGTTGAATGGACAGCTATGACATTTACTCATTCTTCTTCTGTGTCTTATTGTTTTCTGACATTGGACGTTGATTAATGCTGGAGTTTGCATTAAATTGGGTACCGTATCCAAGTGTTGGCTGTTGATTGATGTGGGAGCTTGCAATAAATGGAGCATCATACCTGAGTGCCGGACGCTGGATAATTTTGTTTTATCTCTGTGACTTTCTGTTTCATGTTTTGTGTCATCACTCACCGTGACTGTTTCCTATCGATGTGTATTCTCTTTTGCTGGTTGTTGGTTGTTCTCCACTTCTGACAGTCCCGTTCGCACCTCCTTGGTCTGGACCACAAGCTTGCGTTCTGAAAATATCATGTTTCTCTTCCTAACTGACATTTTTCTGTTATGATTTTGACTTTTTGTTTGCGCCACAACGTCATTAGCGCAATATCCTTTTTGAATAGGATGTTAAGACGGAGCAAACTGAAGTGCAATGGAAGGTGCTATCAGTGGCCCCAGTTCATTCAGTGTGAATTCGGCCCTGAGTGTGTGACTACTACGTCCAACTTTTGGCTTGGAAGCTCTCTCGACTTTGTCCTAAATGTCCACTGCATGGTTTAATCCAATTGGCAAAAGAGCAATAAGCATTTGCTGTGCACCAGAGAATCATGCAGAGGCCTGAAAACTAGACTGGAAATAGAGAGAGAGAGAGGAAGAACAGAGCTCTCTCGCATCCCCATCCTTCCACTCCATCAGGCATGCAGACGGACATATGGGTGACGCTACATTCTTTAAAGAGGCGAATTCCTGACCTCTCAGTTGCCACGGCCTCCCCCTTCTCTTCATCCCTTTCTCCTGGCCTGTCACTCACAAATTGCCCGTTCGAATGTCAGCACTCCTCTTTATCAAACAAGTCCATTGTCTGCCAATTGGCGGGGCGCTGACAAGGAGAGGCGAGCGAACCGCGGAACCTCTCATCTGCGAATGAGCGCGTGTTAAATAGCGCTGCTCGCTGCCATGTTTGCTGCTGTCAAACTTTTTCAACGCGTTGCACGCGGTCAGACATGCAGCCAAAAAAATCAATACAGCTTTGCATGGGTCTGACCCACATACAAGGAGGCCAGTGGCTCTCCAGTCCAGCCGGTTTCATTATTTTGAAAGCAAGAGTGTGCGTTCACAAATGGGCGCATGTGCCTATTGTCATGCCCATGTGTGCGTTTGTGAATTTAATATACATTTGTGTGCACAGGCGAAAGACTTTGTATTAGCTCATGGGTGCGACTTTCTGTGTTTTGCACGTGTGCGTTTGTGTGCGTGGGGGTGCTGGGCCCGAGTGGGTGTTGACTGCACACAAGCCCTTCCTGCTGCCTGACTTCACTGTCACTGATTGCAAGCGACGCGGCGCTAAGAAAAGAGCAAAGCTGACTGTCAGCAGCGATTAGGTCGACTCCGCAGACAAGACAAAGCGAGAGGAGAGCACATGAACATTAGCAATGGCTGTTAAACAACTTGAGTCCATGAGATTTGCAGACCAATCTGGTTTATTAAAAGGGAGGCATCACAAGCATTCAAAAGCTGGTTCTTCTCAAATGCATGCAGAAACATTGGAAGTTATTATATACTATATTCACTCTCATATCGAGCTGCCTTTAACAGCTTTTAGAGGCTGATCAGTGAACTGGGTTTGTTCAATCAATTTTTTTTGCAGGAAAGGAAATAGGAAGTGATGTCAGGGTTAGGGTAACCTTAACCTTTATTGTCGTCACCAGTAAGTCAACATTATTGTAGTACACAGCTAGCATTCCGTTGGAACTGTTTTTGTGTTTTATGCATCTCTGGATCTCCAGAATTATCATTTAATCATGATATGTCACTTGTGTCTCATGATGCGTGTTTTTACTTTAATATATTGTTTTTTTCATGTATTTCCTTGGCTTTTTACTCCAGCACATTTGCAAACTGACATTGCCTTTATCGAGTGGCTCGATCTCATCTGGCACCACGAACTGGAGAAGAGCAACACTATTTCATGTTTGACATGTACATATGTGAGAAGACACTACACCTGTAGCTTGGCAGATATCAGAACTCATGCCTATAAGGTGGGTTTAGCCTTTCAGCATGTTTGCCTTTGTCATCATTCCATTTCTTATTAACATTGTGCATACCGATAATACCATTACTCTTACTGCTCATAATAACTCATAGGAGGAGACAGAGAGAACCAACCACCAGACTAATTTAGATGGATGTTAATAATATTTAATTTCGATGGATTCCATAAGTGCGACCTTAAAAGACACGATGAAAAAGAAAAGCTTCTTCAGAAAACACATCAGATATTCCCTTATTCCATAGCTACAGTAGTAGTAATCACGTGGAAAAGCCACAAAGACTAAAAAGCATCTGTTCCAATTGTACTGCTGACAGCTTGGGCTTTTCTATTTTTAGATATAAAGTACACGCTTTTTTTTTATACACCTAAAAGCAACCAATATTTAAAGACTGAATTTGAATAATTTATATAGGAGACATCTCAGTGCAATCTGAGGAAAGTGTGAGGATGACATGATATGAAATGTTAAAGCGTTCTTTTACCCCCTTCCGGCAGTTTGGCCCAAATATAATGAAAGGAACTTTTTTTTTTAAATTATTATTATTATTCTGCCATTCTGCCATTTTTCCATTCATATACAATCCTAAAATGTCTTTTTCACTTTGATTAAAAATGAAATAGCAGAATGAGAAACTCCTGCATAAATCCTTTTGTTGCACAAAAACTGAAAAGAGAATGAGTTCACACCCCCACCCCAAAAAATGAGATGCAAACTTTTAGTTTTTTTGTCTGACTTTCCCTTCATGTGTTGTGTGCCAAGGCTTACTCTTTATTACTCTTTTCCCCCGCTTATACAAAAGTCATAAAACCAAATATGCATTCACGCATAGGCATGCACAAGCACGCTATATAACAAACAGAAGCCCACATAAAATGTGGAAATGCACATGCAACGAAGGCTCACAAATGCACTCCTCCCAAAACACAACACGCTCACATGCACCGTGAGTCAGAAGCCCAGACGTGCGCGCACACACACACACGGAACGATTGTTTTCCTGCTTAAGGTAGAAATAGCTGCCAAGACGCTGGGGTATCCCACAAGCCCTGTAGCCAAGAGACCAAGGCTGATAACCAGATTGAAACTTTCTGTCAGTGGGTGAAAGCAGAGAAAATATTCTTGAATGCTGTCTGAAGAGTGTAGATCTTTATAGTCCTTGTGCATGTGGGCGTGCAGGTACTGTTGATCATCAGACCTTTTACTTTATTGTAGCCGCTGCTTCTATTTATTCACATTGTCTCTGATCCCTCTCTGAATGTGACCCAAACTTACCTGACATTCTTCCCTGGAGGCTTTTTTGTGTTCAAGCATCTCTTAAAAAAAAAACACCTGCGCAGTATTTTTTAATAACGCTGGGTCATTATTTTATCATTATCAATCCATCTACTTTATGCGTTAATGTGTTGTCATTTGGTATGAGAGCACTATTTGCTTGCTTTATCACCATGGTGACATGGTCACGTCGCATAACGTGACCCGTAAGAATACTTTTCACTATGATTTTGTGGTGCCTTAACTTAACCAAACCTGACATCATTAAGTACAATCAAATGCAAGGGGGCAGCATTTGATTAAGATTTGTATGCATTATGCATTCATATATATATATATATATATATATATATATATATATATATATATATATATATATATATATAAAAGGTTTCAATATAGTAAGAGCCAATGAAAACATTGTATCAAAACTTGTCATGAATGATTTAATTTAACATTATTTCCAAAAGCAACTCAATTGTTTGCAACAAATGCTCATTTTTTTCGCAACTGGTGCGTCATGTTATCATATGGAAGTTACACATTTGAGGCTTGAACGGTTTACCTAGCAATGCACATGTGCCCCGCTCATACAGTACGGACTAGTTCACCACTGTATTGCCTTTTGCAGGTACACACCGATTAACTGAGTTCACTTCTTGAATTAAACTTATATTAGCATATTGATGCTTGTACAGTAAATGATTAAAAACAGAAATGAGTGAGAATCAAACCAAAGAAATTCACACGTAAAACATCCGCCCATCATCTCTGAGTTAAAGACGACAGCGCAGCTTGTTTAACAAATATAATAATCCTCATTTCTCAGAATGTGTTCTCTTTTCCCCCCAAAAATGTAGTTTTATATACCTAACACATGACAACAAAACGTTCAATGACAATGCCGTGTCAGGGGAACAACGTAAGCCCGGCAAACAAATGTGCGTATGCTATTTTCTGCTCTTCCAAGATCAGATATTTGGGGCAAGGTGTTGCTAGTTTCCTTGTGGGTCTCTCAGGGGATTCGTGTTTGTGCTTCGTCTTTGGTCGGAGATAAATGAAAAACCTTTTGACTTTCCCTCCAAGGAGAGCAGCGCAAGGCGGGAAAAACTGTGAGCTATGCTGGGATGCCTCAAACTGTGAGAACATCAGCGGGGTAATGGGGGTGGGGAAGCATTAATAAAACTATTTCTCATCATTTAGATGCTGTTTGATGTTGTATTTTTATTTTGAGTCAACAAAACTGCCTGTCAAAATTGTTTAACTTCTCCTAATATTTTTTTTGTTGCTGACATATTTCATAATACACATATAAGCCGGTTGCCAGCCATATTTAACTCCAAAAGAAGAAGAAAGGAGACGAACACCAATGATGAAGAAGGCCGGCCAATTAGTATGAGAGTGGGGGTGCGGATAACCACTGTGATTGGCTTGTGTGAAAAGAGGCGGGACTTAGGGTTTTCACATGAATCTACAGGTTTTACAGATTCCTAGTAAAAAAATGATGGCGAAGAGGATGATCAGGACATATATTTTCCCCAAATAAAATTAGTGTGCCAAAGGAGGAAAATCGTGTTAATGAATCTGTCTCGTTTTGTGAGGAACGGTTGGATTTTCGGGATGAGGGATTTAATCAATCAACTGCCAATTCTCCGGGCGGTATCAACATACTTTATATATACTTTATATATCAAGGCTCACAATACCTTTTTTTCTTTGAAGAGCAAGTTTGCTAATGGAGGACTTCATTTGATCAGCAATTTGAGTAATTTTAAGAACCTCAAACTAATATTTTGGAGCAATGCTATATATATATATGTATATATATATATATATATATATATATATATATTTAAATTCATAAGGTAAACTTACTTTTCTTTATTTTGTTCATTTTTTTGATAGATTTTATTTGGATTTCATTGGAGATTGCAGGTGTTCCATATACAAAACACATCTGAATAGAGACGATTGTGCACTGATTGACACGAGCTGAATATTATCTGTGTGTGAATCTCAAACGAGGCCGGTGCGTGTGTGTGTGTGTGCAGATGAGAGGTGCAGATCAAAGGGGGGAAAATATGACAGTGTGGGGTTGTTAAGCTTGTCGCCACCTGCCACAATTATACATGGATAGCGTTGTGCCATACCTGTGCACGTGTGTGTGTCTGCTGACAGTGGGAGCTTCAATCAATGATAAGATGGACAGTTTTACCTCAAGACCGATGACACTCGCTTGAACCCGCACATTCACAAAAATGTAAAACGTCATATCCAAATCAGATTTTTATTTGATGTCTTATTTTTGTTATGATCAATCCCACTATGCTTTGTGCATTAATTTGACCATATAACCTTTATTATGTTGGGGACACATTCACACACTTGCTACTGAGCAGTACTCCAAATTCGATGAATCAGAAAACATTTGAGCAGGTTACAAGTGTTGAATAGAAAAAAAAAGGTGTCAATGCATATTCTATAAATGGTACAGAAAGGTTGAGCTAAAGATACCGCCAATATAATTTTCATTGCAGTAACACAAACCACGTTGACGAACGAAATCTCTTAAAGTTGCTCAAGCAGAGGTATATGTTCATCAAAAGATGAGAACAGCATTCATCAGGAGAAAAAAAACAAAATTAAAAAAAAGCTCAATGTGCCCTGTGTGTACTGTAATCCAATCGCATCACACCAGTCCCTAAATCTTTGTCAAGAAAATGCTATTTTTATAATGCATTTATTGAAACTTGGGCAAGGTTTTTATTTAATCACAACATGCTCTAACAGCACTGGCAGTAGATGAGGGGGGGGGGGGGGGGGGGGACAATCTTTCATCACATCGTCATCCTTGGGAAATCCTATTTGTTGCTGTTCCTCTCTCAGCTCGGCATGTATGTGTGTGAATTGCTCCATGATAAAACTTGAATCCTTAAATTATACAGATTTCTTATAAATTCACGGCAAAATATCAGAAGTGAATTCACATTGTATCATGTCAGAATTTTTTATACATTTTTTATAATTTTTGAATTTTAGGGTTGCCTCCGGTCTGTGTAAAAGTACAAATGAAGTCAGTCAAATCAATGGAAGCTTGCTATCCTTATTAGTGGAGATACGTGGTACTTTTTCATCAACGATAAGAGAATGCCCGTTGCTATTTCTATTTGTTTGAGATGCTGTGACAGTTCCAAAGTCTTGGTCCCCGAGGAATGTATTTGGGGCTATTCTCTCTAAACATGCCTTACAACGTGTATTTGTGTAGGCTGGTGGCAAAGTCAGGGTATATTTATATGTGGTCGAGGAGAGAAGCCTTTAAATGAGAGTTGGTTAACTTTGTGGCTCATAAAATGGCACAGAGCTACAAAATGTCTGGCATCGGCATCCACAGCACCCGGCGGTGGAAAGTTGAATACGCATGTATACAGTATTTGTTATACAAGCTATGTTGACTGCTTGTAACTCATCCACCTGCCAAATTGGCACGATTTTCTCCCGCTCTTCTTTTTCTCATAAAATTTGCCAGATGTTCTAGATTAGTCAGCATTTGACTTTGGTTCTAGTTTTGAGTCAAATGTCATCAACCCTCGAGCAACCCCCCTGTAACCATAAAGGCTTGAGGTTAACCAAATGGAGGAGGGCAACAAAACTTACTTGGGCATTGTCTGTAGATGGGAAATCTTATTGGTTGTAAAGCACAAAAACGCGAACCCAGCTGCATTTAAAGCCATTACTTGAATTTATCCTGAGAGAAAAAGAATTTTATTGTAATCTATTATAACTTTTCAGCGGCAGCGTCGTGATATCCGACAATATGTTGAAGGCGAGCAGCGGCATCTGGCGCCTCTGTTCGTCAGAGGACTTGTTCCCATGACAACATAGACATCTGTAATGACTGCAAAAAAATAATAATAATCAAGTGCATCTATTTTGTGAAGTCAGTGTTGAAACAGTGGATCATTTTAAGGTCAACCACACTCCATTATGACTTTTGTTTTAGATGCCCCAAAACTGGAAGCTCCATTTTCAAACTCCAATATGCGCCGGGCAGCAAGTATGGATATAGAGCAGAGCTCCTAACATTTAAAGTGCACTTTATCGTTAATATTTATGCACAGCCATGTGACACTTTATTATTTACTGTTACTAATTTTAGGAGATAATCGTTAACTACGCATGAAGTGTATTTTTGTTTTCAATTGAACTATTATAAAAGTGATGATTTAACTTCTAAGATTCCAAGTGGTGGGTCTTCTTGCATGATTTGTCACATCACAGTTTGGAAACCAATCCTGGGCCATGTGGGTGTGTTTAGGGACAATCAATTAAAAATCAAATAAGAGTTACAATATTTGCAAGCATCCGTGCATTAATGCTAATCAATCTGCAACACATATACAGTATGTAAACGCTAAACACATTCCCAATGAGGATCCAGCCAAAAAAAAAAGTGCTGTGTGTGTGCATGTACAGCGATAAGGTGTTATGGAGGCTTGAGCCCTCTGGCTTGCACCAGCTGGAGTTCTCCAAATTAGCGCAGTGGCTGCTGCATTATGTTGCCCCAATCTCTTCTTCTTGCCCGCCAACCTCTGCCTCATTCCTGGTTATCACCTTCAAATGTCTCCTGACACATGCAAACACCTCACTCGATAGCCACTTCCTGCATATGCCCGGGTTTTGTCATTAGGCTTCATGTATTATTCACTGAGAAATTAAGAAATGTTTGGGAAAAAAAATTCTATATTGTCCTTTGTACAATCGGCATCAATATTTTAATGAGTTTCACCTTTGCCTTTGTTGTGGATATCAATAAACTGTTCATGGGTACCTAATAAAGAGTCCTGTCAATGTAGAGCAGGGGTGTGAATTTTTTTTCGTCACGGGCCAAATTGTAGTTTTCCTCAGAAAATCATATTATTACATAATAACACAACAAATTGACGGATAACTTTCAAATCAGAAGTCAATGATATGTGCATAGTTTGTTCAACTGTTGTTCAGGTTACTGTAAAAAGTGTTTTGACAAGAATATACTTGCAATATGTCAACATTATTTATTACAAATAACAATTGAAAGGTTTGGTACAGATTTGAGCAAAAATCATGAAAGTTGACATGCTTAATTTGCTTTTGCGAGCCACATAAAATGTTGTGATGGGCAAGATCTGGCCCCTGGGCTATAAGTTTGACACCTGTGGCCTAGACAAAGTGGAATATTTCAAATTAAGCCAAAAATGTATCTATAATATCATACACTATCCACAACTCCACTCCCAACTTGTTCCCATTCGCACACACTCGTTACCCTGCAGTGGTGTCGTTATGTTTGTTATTGTTAGCCCCGTTAGCCTTGCCCATCAAGACCAACCAAACTGATGAGTCAGGGGTTGTCTTCATTTAAGTACTGAGGGGACGGGCGTGGTTGCACATGCAGGCATTCATATACAAACACATACAGGGGGGGGGGGGGGGGGGACCTGAGGGAGGCCCGGTAACTGAGCCACCAGCCGAGGGAGCTGGACCAATTACACTGTTAGGATAAATGTAGCACCAGCTATGCACGGATTGTGGTACTTAAAAGACAAAAAAGAGCAAACCTCCCTTCCCTCCCCTTCCTTGCTATTCGATTTTAAATGGAGGGGACTTTAAAACAGATTTATGGGTCAGTTAAATATAGTAGGCAAAACTGATTCCCTAACCAACCAGCCCTCCTCTAACTCCCTCCATCCCTCCCTTGTATTACCACCACCCTTCCATCCCCCCAGTTTCTCCTCTCCTTTTCCTTCCCTTTGGTCTTTTATAAAATGATATATCTCTTAAAAAGGATGGAACAGTTTCCCAGTGGGATGCTCAAACTCAAATTGACAATCCAGGCCTTGCGATTTAATAGGCACCCTGCATGTCCCCCACTTCCACCCACTGCTTCTTTCTTACAGTCGCCTCCTCTCGCTGATGTCTTTCCTGTCACTTTTTCCTGACCAACAAGGACGTATTAAATGAAGCCTTAACTAAATTTCAGTTAATGAATTATTCTAACACCTACCATGTGATTATTGTAATTAATGAGCCACGGCGAAGCTACCTTCACGCCAGGTTCCTTAAGCGAACATCTTGTTTCTTTTTGGCACAGATTTAAAGCTTCCTTCTGCTCCTTTTCGACTACCAAGCCCAAATGCATTGTGGGAAAGGAAATCTGGGTCTCAAATTAATTTCTCTTAAGAGAAAATACCCATGAGTATTTATGATGGGCTTTTATGCAATTGACAGAATTAGTGTGTAATATGAAAGGGATGTTTGACATCAAGTTGTTGTTTCGGGGAGCAATAAAAATATTGTCGCTGTCCTGCGAAAAAAACACTTAGGTCCAATTTTCGATTTTTTTTCTTTTTAATTTTCACGTTTATGCGATGTAACGCGGAAAGCCCATTCACGTAAGAATCCAAAGAAATGAAAAAAAATGAAGTTTTTCACAGGAAAGCGACGATATATTACCATATTTTTTTGTTGCTGTTACTTCTCCTTAAAAAAAAAATCGTCTCAGGCGTAGGTTTCCCTCCAAATGTGTTTACCTCACCATCCTGAGAGTTGTAAATGCAACGGTTAGCAGGTTTTCAGCAGTGTGCATGGAGGTGCAAAATTCACTACACGCCAGCCTCCAGCCACAGACACGCACATGTACTTTTTTTCCACACACACCCCAACACACGCACACATGCACACACACTGGCTGCCTTCTGCGTTCTGCTAATCCACAGCACAATCCACTTCCAGGGCTGTGAGTGCGCCAAAGAGGCCACAAGTTTGGTTCCCTCTCCAAGACACACAGTTCCGAGCCATGTTTGAGATTGTGTTTCGGTAGCAAACGCGCAGGCAAGAATTGTTCAAAGTTCTACTTGTGAAAAAAGCAGATAATTCCGCAGAAAGAAGGAAAAAAGCTTAGTGGTGTAAGCGCAAGTTCCTAAACCTTGGCCAAGCCTTTCATCCTGGAGCCAATGTATATGGGGCAAATATTTAGTGGGCTTTGCTTCTGTACCACTTAAGAAGATTCTGTCATATTTAATCCAGTTGCTCAGCCGAATTTCCCTCCAAGCTGGTAATTATACTTGAATGTAGTGCACGTTGGAAATATTGTTGTTGTTACAGATCTCACATTGGGTGTTTTACTCCCTTTTGGTTGACCTGAAGGGACAATGTTGAACACAGTACAGCCACCCTGTTTACCGAATGACTTTCGGTGTTAATTGTATAATATATGTAAGATTGGTGTCAACTAATTAAAAAAGGCCGTATAACTACGAAACGGATCCTTTGTGTCCTTATACTTTTAAAACATTAGAAATGTGGCAGAAAATCTTTCTAAAAGCAATGTGTCGTCACCCACACCGCGTATCCTGTGCGGGGTCTCGGGGAGGTGCTAGAGCCTATCCCAACTGACTATGGGCGAAAGGCGAACTACACCCTGAACTGGTCGCCAGCCAGTCGCAGAGTAAACACACAGACACAGTCACTGAGTGGGAACCGATCCCACGCTGCCCGCACACAACTCAGGCGAGTGTACCACTACACCATCAGCGATCCACTCTAAAAGCAATAAAAAATCATTAAGTGTATGTGCATACAGTGCATGTGATTATATGGTATATTCTATATACCAAAGCGGTAACATGTTTTTCCATGTCTTGTCCCTGCCAGCAGTGCACTCTCTCCAAGGTATCCTCTTTTGTGTAAAGATGTGAGGGGTACAAAGTTGACCTATGCAGAACCTCTGCTGGTCCGTGCACTCTGTGCCTGCAGCTCATGGCAGCCCGGCGTTGATGAGAATCCCTATAATTGGCCCAAACCAGCACACATGGCCTGAAGCTCCTCCATCACGTTGCCAATTGAGAGATTGGAGGATATATATGGAGAGCGTGAAACAGTGAATAGCGAGCCGACCCGGCTCAAAGTCTTGCTACTTAATGGTTGCTCTAAAAAGATTTAGTGTGGGTTCACCAAATTCGACTTGTGATGACTGGAGATGAAGCAGCTTACCCCCTTGAAGAATGTTATTTTAACAGGCACGTTATTTTCAGGCTTGTTTATTTTCTCCACTGTTTGCCCTGCAGTGGTTATATTTTCTCTTACGTGTGGGTATGCATCTAGGGCAGGATTAGGATTGTGCAAAAATTTGACGGTCAGTTCCCAACAAACTCGGAATGAGCGACGTTACACTCCTCTATTTTAAACATGCATTTATCGGTTGCCTTTCATCCAATGGCGGATGTGAAATCTGAAATTACATTTCGTGTAAGTATGCCACTCGAGCAATTGAGTAGAGCAGGGGTCGGCAACATCCGACCCGCCACCAACCATATCCGGCCCCTCAGATGACGGCAATGAAAAAAAATGCTCATGATATTAAAAGTTCCTTGCCATCATCGTGGTCTTGTTCTGCTCATAATGTAATTTTGTTCAAAGGAATCACTGTTAGTAGGGAATGTCACATTTCTGATGCTACTAAAAAGAAATATATGACAAATACTGTTAAATTAGTCAACAGAACTTGGAACGTGAACCTTCCTGGAATGCAGTTAGGCTTACTGCAAAATAATGAGCTATTACACATATTGCTGTCTTTTAACTACATAATATGACAAAAACATTAGCACTAGATTCATTTACATTTTCCTGTGAGCTCACAGCCATCAATCGTCTTTTCCCGTCTCGTTCTTGACCGAGCACACACTTCCTGACTGCATAAACCACTTGTCACCAAACAAATAGGCAATGTTTTGTTTTTCACTTTTGTTATTTCTTTTACTTGTGCTTCGGAGCTTCACGGATTGCTCAGTGCTCTTGTTTTTGCTCTCAGTGTGGATGAATGACTGTGTATCTAGTGTTGCAAAGTCTGCTATCTCCTAGCCACACTTCTGGGCCTGGCAGTGGGATACAACATCCCGGGGGCACTAACTTCCCTCCATGTTCGCCAAGCCCACTCCTTCCTCTCGCCCCCCCGTCTGTTAGCCATCCAAAAAAGTGCCATTCATGTACTGGACTGGAATTTGCATGCTGCCCCATCCTGCCGTCCTCTTCATTCACTTTTTTATATGCCTTAAAGCTTCCCATGCTTTCACTTTTTCCTCTCTTCCGCTCCCATCATTACGCTGCATACTTTTGTCCTCATTTCCCGCAGCACGCGTGCCCGCTTCCTCTTGCTGGCCTTTGGCAGTCACCCGCCGCATCGTTATTTCAGCCTGTGGTTCGATACAGAATGTGTGCTGACACCCTGTTGACACGTTGGCACACTTCTTGGCAGCTTCCTTTGGACACAGCGGGAAAGGGAGACGCTGGCTCATATGTGCATTAAGGTCGTAAGCTGCAACAGATAATAAATCTACAGAAATACCTTACTTGAATGAAATGAATGTGAAACCAAGCAGAGGTAAAAAGCCCCCAAATTGCCATTAGAATATCAAACTTCATACCATTTTCTATGGTTAAAAAAGTGAAAATAATACCAGCATCCATGTGAAAAATGCCCTTAAATTGACCATAAAAGTTATCAATGTATTTTAAAAGGTAGGATGTGGCTGTTACAGGTACAACCCATTGAGAATTATCACCTGACTCGGATGTTCCCCTCGGCTTTACTGAGTTTTAAGGAAGTCTGAGCTCATTGTTTTTGATTCAAGCTGTGCCTGTACTGTCTTAATGCGCGTTTAATTGTTTCTACGTCACAGCGGGCAGCTGTTTACAGGTAATAAGTTGTAGACAACCGCACAGTTCCCGACCTACTCAGCAGCAGCTACATTGCAGAAGGGGGAAGGCGGGGGGGGGGGGGGGGGGTAACTAATGGGGAGCAAAATCAAAGAATGGAGTAAAACATTAAAAATCATCAATACTCTGCCTGCTGTCGGTATCAGAGTTAAGGAAGTCCTTCAACAACCTTTATTTAGTTTTGGATCTTACAATAGTTTTATTTGAGCAACGCGCTGAAGACCATTTTCAATCACAACTTTATCCATCAAGATAATTCTTATTTTGTAATCAGGTCATGTTTCAGTCCAATATCTTCCCTATGCACGCAAACTAGAGTCCGTTGTCCGTGGGTGGACCGAGAGAGCAGACAGACCAATGTTCAAACGGTCTGTTGTTATTGAGTGTTATTGATTGGCTGTGTAATTCCACTGTATGAGTATTGACACTGCGCGCCGTATCTGCATGGTAACAAATTGGGAGGAAAAACAACAGCTACAGTAGCGGGACCTCCTTGGAAAGTACTGATTAATGCAAGCTCCTGCAGGCGAAGGAAGGAGGGATGGATGGATGCTAAAGAGGAAAGCCTGGCAGCTAGCTCCTAATGCTACGGGGAGAGTGGCAAGAGAGGGAGGGAGGAGAAGGATAGAGGATAACCGGGGGCAGGCGTGCAGGAGCAAAATACAAACACACTGCACACACGTGGGGAGGATTTTGACTCTTTAATCTTGCCCTGTGTTGCTTTGATAAGGAGCAAAATCCTCCCCTTACAATGACGATAGAGCTGTTCTCCTTTTGTCTTAAAAGTTACAGGCATATTTATGCATGAGCTGTTTATTTGTGTCAGGCTTACAAATTAATTTCCCCGAGAAAAAGTGCGCGCCTAAGTTACGTCTGACTTTGCAGAGTTTTGAGACCAAGCAGGCCGCTGCTCGTGCTAATGCATCAATTGAATTTGTACGCAAATCACAACCTCTGCTTCAACTGTGAGCAAACGATACAATCTTTGCATCTGCCATTTAAGAATCTGAGATGAACAACTTCCACCTTTTTGTGACTTACAGTATTCCAACAAATGCAAACCTTGGTGTACAAGCAAAAACAAATAAAGCTTTTTGTGGGAGAGTCCAGCCTTCATCATAAAGTGTCAGGAAATCCTTTAAACCCGCAATTCGAAATCTCACCTTGACATAAGTCACAAAACCCACAGGTACTCACGCTCAGGTTTACATTTACACAAACCTTATAAAGCTGTCAGAGGTGCGGAACAGCATTTTTGAAGCTGCTTCCAGGCTTTGAAGTCTGTGACCTTTTGGTCTGGCTCGTCACGTGATGACGTGGAACCGGACTGTCAAGTTGCCATTGCCTTCTGCCACATTCCACCGTGACTGCACGCACAACGCCATTTCTTGCAATCACTTCTGTTTCACTGGACTAGGAAGGCACCTTGCAACATGCAAGCGAACAGCAGCTCGATGTTGTGCATACTGTAATATCCAAGTTGTAAACCCCCGCAATATAAAATCGCCGGGTGCGTTTGGCATTTTGGCACTAATCCTAACCCAAGTTGATGACAATACTAAAAGATTTGCTTCGAAAAAGTACTGCTTGTTGAACACTTGACCAAACATTTAACAAAAAGTACCAATTTAAAAAGTAGATCTTGACAGCTCAAGTATTGCTGTAAATGCACAAAATGTCACCACTCATGTTACAAATTAACTGTACGTAACAAAATTGTGCAACACACTGTGGTAGACAAACAACCACAAAGCCAACGTACCCCATCGAGATACAAAGTAGAATACAATTTGAGAAATGCATCATTGCCCGTGTACAAAGATCAACAAAGTCGCTATTGGGTAAGACGTATGGACAGTCGTGAGGGTAAAAGCAACATGTGCCTTTGTTGTGGGTTTCTGCTGATGAATCCCCATTTCCAGCCATTAGTCATGTTTTTCATAGACTTTGTAGTAGACGTCTCCACCCGAGCACCCCCACCCCACCCCCAATCTGCAACCTCAAATTTCGTCACAAACCACAATAAAACAATGACAGTGATTTTTTTTTTTTTTTTTTCCTAAACAAAAATCAGGTGGTGTTGTGCTTGAACCTAACGAATGATGGTGGGTTTACTCAATCAATCTTTTATGGCGAACAAAAGACTATGTTAGTAATAGTTTCAGCTTTAACAAAGAATGGATGCAGGTAAGTGTATCTTACATACAACTAGTAGCACTCAAATGCTAAATACTAAACCGTATATGGATAGGTGTTATTTATGGATCTTATTACTTTGTAGTTACACTACCACCATCTAATGATATCCAATTCAATACACAAATAAAAATATTCTGAAATCAATTTGAATGTAGAATTGATGATACAGCTCGTTGGACTGCAGTCGGTGAGTCTACAGTATAAATATGCGCGAGACGAACCATTATTTATCTGGTCATGTGTGTGCTTGAGTTCTCTTTGGCCTTTTTTTGCATTCCCTCTTCTAGACAGTTACTCATTGTTATAATTTATGGCTCACCTGCACTCTGTGTGCATGCGCGTGTATGTGTGTGTGTTGTTTGGACCGAGCTGTGTGGCCACTCTTCACAGTGGCGATGTGGATGAAAGAATGCTACTCCCGCTGACTCACCCGATGATTATGCTCTTACCTTGTGATCAGCACAGTGGGCCGATCTCGCATGCGCACACCTCCACGTACGCACACATTCAATATAAAGGTGATGAGTAATGGAATGAGAGCCATTTATTTCAAGGGTTTAACATCTCCTGCAGATACAAATTTCATGTTATTAGCCAAGCTTGAAGTTGATGTTTCAAAAAGCTGGGGGTGCTTATTAGATAAAACCTCAGCAGACTGTGCGGATTAGCACCGGGTGAGACATGCAACATAGGCACTTTAAATCAGACTTGAAAAAAACTGAAAAAGGCTCAACAGTAGTGTCTGTCCATTGGCTGTTTTATACACTCGAAACTGCTAGGTCAAAAATAACCCAATATGGGTTATTCTTAAGCATGCCACCATCTTTCCATCATTTTCTTAACGTGCATTTCATTCACACCTGCATTTTGTTTGTTCATCTCAATGTCACATTTGAAGAGTTGAACTGAGTGAACACAAGCCACAATTTGAGCAAAGCATGTTGGCCAGCCAGTGTGGTGCTGTGGCAAGTTCAAAGGAACCGTTGGGGTACATGACCCGAAGATGGGCATTGGTGCAATACAATGGTGACGGGGAATGTGTTGTATATGTAAACGGGTAGTCTGTGTCTTTGTCGTTATTTTTAATATCCAGATTTTTCTTTTTCACACCACCAATTTAGGTCTGATTTCAATGATACAACCTCGCAGTGAGACTCACTCTAAATGCCAGGTGATTTGAGAAAGCTAAAACTTCTTCACTGTTACCTCAGCTAAAGTTATGTAAATTAAGGCCTTGTTTACACGTAGCCGGGGGGTTTTAACAACCGTATATCCTTTAAAGTCAGAATTGTTCTTTAAAGACAGAATTCTGAGAATAAAGTCATGACTTTAAAGTCAGAATTGTTCTTTAAAGACAGAATTCTGAGAATAAAGTCATGACTAAAGTCAGTAAAGAATTCTCACTTTAAAGTCAGAATTCTGAGATAAAAGTGAGAATCTTGCCAACCTGGCCGTAATCCTCTTCCGTAGAATGGCCATGGTGAGTCTTTCGTTTCAAATTCTGCTCTGCGGAATTTCATTTTCACTCACCAATGACATGCTTAATTTTGTAATATAGCATTGTCCACCATAAAATTCTGCAAAAAAAGAATTGCAAAATATCTTTTGGAAAAAAAATCCCAAATGTCAACAAAGGTGGAAAAAATAGGTGTTAAGAACATGACTTTATTTAATGTACGATTTTAAAGCCTTACAGTTTGTCTGCCTGTGTTTGCTGTTATGTCTGCTGGACATCGGCAGAAGTCAACCCATATGTTTGTGATCAGCAGCAACACATGGAGCAAGCGTGAGATCCTGGGAAAAAAAAAAAAAAGAACGGAAAGAACGGCCATACGTACTGGGCAAGAATGGATACAAAGGACGAAACAGATCCCATCTTTATGAGCAGGACTTTAGCAATAGGCTTATGTGTCTTTTTTGGGATCAGGTTCGTCTTACAAAGCAAAAAGAAAAAGGTATGGTTGCCACGCTGTCACAGGCCATATGCGACGATTTGGCGAAAATAATTTCAACAACAGCTGCTAATGATTCCAGGTGAATTTTGAAACATTCCCTGTAAGATGAGAGAATCTCACTCAAAGTCATGTAAATTAGGTTTTTCTGTGCCTAACCTATAAAACATAGCACCCATTCTTGGATGATGTTTAATGCTGTTGTATCATTTTAAATTACATTCTTGTTCTCACTCTGTTGGGTGATAAAGTATTAATAGGTGTGCACAATTTTTTTTTCCCCCACATGATAATGCTTTTACAGGCTGTCAAGTACATTCCAATGCAACAGATGGCATTATTAAATCTTAACCAATCAGATGCATAAAGAGTCAATTCAGGAAAAGGCACAAGAAGAGCTAAGGCACCTGAAATACTCAAATAGCCATTTAGACTACACAGAAAAACAAAAATCGCTGGGCGCTGCAAAAGTCTTTTCATATAAAAAGTGAGTATAACTGTTATGATTGTGTACACAGAATATAGACCCAAAATAGCAGAGCCAAGTAAAAATAGAGGAACCAAACCATTTTATTTAACCCTGGGTGCATGTACAACATGAGCAAGAAAAAACAACATCAACAAAAGGTTGACGAGGAAAACTACGAAATGCGAGGAAAAGAAAACAGAGGTGGGTGGACGAAGCATGAGAGGAGTTAGACGCAGAAAATGACAAAACCACAGAAAACGTCTATGCAATAATAATGCAGAAAAAAATGGGAATAAAACAAGATAACAAAAAAAAACTCAACCGCACAGGAGCACACAATAGCGCAAGGGGAGAAAATATCTAACTACACAATAAAGCACAAATAATGGAGCAAACACGCACACAAATTCTAAACTACACAAGTTTAGAAACAGAGAAGACAAAACAACAAGAAAACAGAAACTAACTTACAAGAGGATACATATGACGACAACAACACTGCATATATTGATTTGTGGGTGGTTGTTGTGGTTTGTGTCGTTTTTTTATGTATCTATTAAAAACTATATGCGATGCATTTATGAAATCAATGAGCAATTGCATGTGTCCAATGTGTATGCAATTGTTGTACCCACTGAGTGAGCTAACGGTAAGTTCTCAAATTCACCTAATAGCTGGTGTTAATACTTAGGGTTAGGGTTAGGATTTAGGGTTAGGGTTTAGGGATAGGGTTATAGTTTTAGTTTTTCTTTAAACCCGCTTCCTTTTTCCTTAGGTCTCTTATTGATTGGCTACATTCCGTTTCACGTCAAAATTTCAGTGTCATGAGTCAGTATAGTTTTTGCTCGTAAATGTTGAACATGTTTGATATTTCAGATTGTAGGCCCAGACCCGTTTCCAACACTTTTATTGGGACAAATTCACTCGCAACACACCTCACACCACATGATAATTGTATACGATATTCTCATTAAACATGAAATAATCTGCCGTTTGTCATCCTTGTCAGGAAGGCGCAACATTGGGACAAAAATGGTCTGAATATGTTTGTGTGTACCAGGCCTAAGGTCTTTTATCTTTGGGTAAACATCTTTTCCTTCTTTGTTGATCGCCAAATGTAGAGGGGACCCGGAAAGGAAGCAAACAAGAAAACCTCATTGTTCCCTACTCCGACTTTAATTAAAGCATACAGTGGGCTCTACATGTTTCTATAGTGTCATTAAATGTTCAAAAAACCAAGCTCATTGTCACATCTGCGTTTGTAAAGCATCTCACATTTCTCACGGTACACCAGAACGTAGGGAGGACAAAAGCCACAGAGAAAGCATTTTGATTACAACCATGTCAAGAATTAACCCCCAAAAAAGTGCTCTCTTTGCTCTACTGTTTTGGGAAAGCAAGAATTCCAGTAAATGCCCACAACCTAAAATGAGGTCGTAGCCTCCCGCTTCTCACTCATGTGTCTTTTACCGTGTCTGCCAACACATGGCTTTGTTTAATTAAAGTTATATAGCCACCATAAATGAAGTTGCCATTATGGATAAAGACACTTTACGGGAACTTAAAAAATTAAGCAGCACCTTTGAAGTATGAACCATATCATGACGACAAATAGTAAAAAGCATTGAAATTATATCCACTTTTTTTTCCATAAAACACCTGGGTTTGATGTTAAACTTTATTGTCCTAGTATATGTATTAATTGGTTACTTTTAAAAAGATTATACAGGCCAACGTAGGAGTTTTATAAACTAAAAAGCACATTGGTAGCATATGTATGTGTCTTCACGTATGGGAGTGTGACATGGTGCAACACATTGCTAAATGGAAACAGCCTGAAATACTTTGAGTTCAGTTGCCTGAGCTTAAGGGAAGATGTTGTAAAACCAAAATGCTGCATCTGGCTCAGACAAAGCTTTTACATCCCACTCGGTGTTTTCTCATGTATTGAAAAATAGTACATTTGTCATCATTTGAAAATGTCTCCTTATGATGACAACGTCTTAATGTTAACATCATTCCAAAATGTGCACACAACGAAAGCACACACAATATTACGTAACGTGTAAACCGTCACACTAGGAAAAAAAAAAAAAAGATGTAATAAAAATAACACAAGCGCTAGTCTTCCACTGAGCTGTGACTCTTCCAGTCTGCACTCCACCGCTGAAGGCTTTGTTGTCGAGTCGGAGCCACAAAAAAAAAAAAACCTCCTTGCACCAGACTGCACATTGGCCACCAGTGCTCCCACAAACATGCGCTCATTCATCAAATCAATGCATTCCCCTCCCATTCACAGAGATCTCCTCCAGCATAGCAGAGCGCAGCAGCAAACTAGAAATGTCTGTTGGAGACTTCATGATGGTTCAGCAGGCAAACACACTTCCCTTAAGGCCCTTGGGATAAACAACACAGCAGCAAAACAGAGGGACTCAGAGTTCATTTTTGTTGGACGTGTATGTCTGTCTCGTTGCATGTGTTTTTGGGTACCATCATGTTAAAAGATATCTCTCCAAATAGGAAACTGATTACATTTACAGTAAAATAATTGTGCTCGGTGCGTTTATACTTTTTGACGTTGTCCGTTACAGTTATGTAATATGCTGCTGACAAATAAACGCTGATGTACATACACTCATAGAGTGAAGGCGTCACCCTAGGTTGACTGAGCGAGCAGGCATAATCCTGGGGGAGGTTTTGCATCTATAGTGGAACACCCAAAGTCAAACGCTGCGATGCCCGTTGAAGTCCACGTTATTCTAATACCAAAATATTTTCCCATAGGAAATAATGTATTTTATCAAAAGTACAGTTAGTACCACATTACATTCCTGACTGTCATACTAGTATAAATAGAAGTTAACCATCATAAAATACATTTTTTAAAAAAAAAGTCAGCTTTGTGTCTGTCAGCACGCACCATAAGTGGCTGGAAAGACATCACCAAAAAAAAAAAAAACACACACACACAGAAAAACAAAACATGCAATGATGAGGGTTTGCACCGAATGTTTCGTTTGATTTGTGGGGCTTCAACCATCAAGGTTGCACTGTAAGTGAAAAGCTTGTTGCTCCCCCAAAAATGGCCCAAACTGATCAGATTATATATATATATATATTTTTTTTTTTTTTTACTTAAAAAAAATATTTTACTTAATTTTCAGTCTAACTTTTTTACCACTTTGCTGACTTGCCTTTTAAATTAAGAACTCCTGTAGGGGTCAATTATCTTTTCCTTTTTGATAGCTTAATTATATAACACTGCAGCAGCTACTAAAGAGACATTGAAATGAAGTTATCTTTGGGCAGAAGGATCGTCCGACATATTTTCCTTATGAATCAAAAATAATTAAGTTTAATCTGAACACTGCTTGGCACCACCATGTTTTGGTGCTCCATACATCGATAAGTTCAAGAGCTAACCGCAGACTGGCATGACTGTAGGTGCAATCACCCCATTCGCCAGCAAAAAGGGGTACGTATGGTTTACCTTCCCCAGAATGCCAGCTTCAGAATGGCAAAGTGGATCCCCCGTCCACCCGTTCCCCGGGCCCCAGATAAGAAACTCATCCATCATCCAGTGGGGCCGCATTAAATTTTAACTCTGGTTACCGAGTGTGGCCATTCAAACTTTTATCTCAAACCTTCTTTATCTTCTTTTCATTAAGTTCTCAAGCACTAATAGCCCTGCAAGTCTCCGCTGGGGTAAGGATGATGTTCTGAATAATGAAAGCTCATTATTTCTCCACAGAATGCTTGTTAATTCAAATGATGATATTAAAACTATAGTAGCCCTCAGCAGTTGGGTGATTTCTAGCATACTTTATCATGTATCAATATATACTCTGTTTGTCAAAACTGCCCCAAGCCTGGGCTGACATTCTCCTCCCGAGGAGTGGAGTGCTTCAGCGGGGTCTATAATACTCTAAGGTGACAACTGGCAGAGTTTGTGCCTTTAGGAAAGCGGGGGAAGGAGGTACGAAGACAGTGATGGAAAGAGGGATGAAACTCACGGAGCTCCCATGTCTAGTTGACATTTTTCCATCATGTACACATGAATCCCCAACACCGTTTCCCCCCCTCCTCCTCCCCCTCTTCTTCTTCCCATGCACGAATACGCTGACATCTGTCATCCTCATCTGTCTGGCCTGATATGCGCACATATGAGCAGACATTCGTGCAACTTCACTTAAATCCACACACACACACTTAATGTCCAAGTCTACATGCACATGCTTATGAACATCCCTGGCTATTAACCTTTAAATATACCACTGTAGCATTTTTATCTGCAGGGCATGCCTTCTGCTCAAAGATGTTAGTAAAATGATTGTGAATTAACATTTAATATTTCACTATATTCTGCTGATCTGATGGACTACAACCAAAAAAAAGGAATAGTGCAGGTGATAAAGCTTGTTAGATCCGAAAGTATTAACCACTCCGTTACGTTTCACCCTCATTTTGGTTTATTATTAACATTGAGTGATGTGCTTCCTCATGAAGACAACAATCTTATCAGGCATTTTCAAAAATGCGTTCAGCTCTTAAAGGCTAGATTGTAAAATTGCTGTTTGATTCGGTTAAATGAATTAACATTTGAAAAGGATAAATACATCAGGCCTCATCATAAAACAAGTATACGGTCACAACGACACAATTGTATTCTCCTAAGAGTTCTTTTTTTTTTTTTTTCGGGTGGCCCCATTACACCCCCGTCAAAGCTGTCACTTAATGTATTATTATTAATATTTTGTATTAACATGGTCTGAAGTGGATCCGTGTGTTAGAGAAGCAAAACTACTAATAACACAAGTTACCCATTCGGTACTATTACAATTACACTTTCAAATGAGCCCATAAAAGAAAAGCCAGGTTTCAGTGTTAAAATTCCAATGAGGATCTTGCCGGTCTAAATATATCCTTCTTATTCCATTACCTGAAGCGCAACATTTTATGTTTTGGCATCTCCTAAAAAAAATGCCTGTGGTTCTTTGCTTGAATTGCATATCTGGGGGGTGTATGTAATGACAATATGTGTCAAATAGTGTGGAGGGCATATTTAGTCGGCGTTTCTTAAGACAACAAAACAAATGAGAGAGAAAAAGAGCGAGGGCGTTCAAAAAGGCCTTGGGTGTTGCAGAAGACAAGCTTTCATAGGTGTGCTTCTGGACACGCCTTGTTAACACTTGGCAAAAGCATATATCATCCTTAATGTCCTCACATTTGCGCATTAATGTAGTCATTGGCATGTGTGCATCTTCTTTTAGGCCAGTGGTGGTCCTGTGGGCAAAGGGTCACAAAGCCAACAAGACAAACACACACAACACGACAAAACAAGAAGTCATACAGGCCTGACCGGTTTAGTTGACACTACAATACACCCGTGGGCCGACCCAACCCGACTACCTGTAAGCTTGTGCTCTGGGCGTCAGGTTTCAAAAGGAAACGCCTCAAGCATAATGTCACGAAGCCACAGGCCCTCAAGGCCTTGAGAGTATCTGAAACAAACACAAATGACACACGTGTATGCAGTACAGTGTAGAAAAATCTTTCTCTAAATTCGAGGGCTCATAGGGAGTGTTATGAGAGGTTGTGGGTATGGACTAAATGTCAAGAGTCAGAGTTGGAAAATCAGGATAGATGTCGCTTGACATTTGCATTCACAAGCCACGTTTGTACCACTCAAAAAGTATATACCTGTGATATAGTAACTTCATGTTGTTTCTTGTTTGAGACATGATTCACATTCGGTAATTATGACTCTTCTAGAAATATTGCTCAAATCAGTTTTGCTTTGAATGTGATACTTTTAGATCACCTCATGTCCCCGGCCTTTTCTTTTAAAGAAGCGCAGTGAGTGCGGGGATCCAGCAGTAGGCATGCAGCCAAGCGGAGTGGACCTGCAGGCTAGACTGCATTAGCCTGGAATTAGACACACTCAAGCTTAGACTGGCACACTCACCATTGCCACCACTACACAGAACTGGTCTCAAAGTGTGTGTGTGTGTGGGGGGGGTGAGTGTGTGTGTCAAAGAGGGAGAAAGCGGGAGACAGAAAGAACGAGAGATATGATGTCGCACTGTATGTTTACGGCATGAGTAAGTCATTCCGTAGACAACGTAACTGTTTCCTTGTTTGAGTGAAAAACATAAAACCTGTTGTGACTACTACCACTAGGTAATAATGGGAATAAAATTAGTCCATTTGCTCCAATTCTGAAAGTCCACGGCAATTCTTGTCGTAAATTGTCCGAAATTCAAGAGAGAACAGTTATATTCTTGTTGTCCCCACTCAAACAGAGCAACCAACACCAAAAACAAAAAACTCTTTGGGCTCCATATTGGTAGACAGCGTAGTTGAGCTTGAGGGTAAAAACTGGCAGATCCTCATATTCGTGCCAACACGGACACGTACAATAGGGGTGTAAGGCGATCTCCAACTGCTCACTTCACTGATCTGTGATGTCCCTGGCCAACTTTATATCATCCACCTGTAGATGTCTTCTTACCGTTCCCTACGGCTCGAGTAAATTCGTCTTCTTCCACCATGTCAAGGACTATCAGTTTAACTCACGCGCACTGCATTTAAAGGGAAAAAGGAGTTACTCTTATTGGCCGCTGTCAGCTGTGTTTACGCCCACAACGGAGCAAAACACCCTTTTAAAATGCACCAAGGTGCACTGGTCTGCGAAAAATTCCAAACATCGTCTAACCATGTCTCGCACCAGTCTTGCACTGGGCACAAAAATAGAGGCCTTTATCCCTAACCTATGATGTTCGTATATGATATGTAAGCATGAATGTAAGTAGTGTCACACGAGATCAATAATCTTGTCCTTTGTAAAAATGTTAGTGGTGTTTTATGTTTGCATGAGCTCATAATCTGGTTGAAGAACTCACGGGCCTCCGCCCCCATCTTTCCTCATCCTTTTTCCCTCCCATACAGTATAGAGTGTGAGCGAAACAGTTTGGAAACTGTTGTCCTACCTGATAATGGATTTGGTCCCCCCCCTGCAGGCATACACCATTGGCAGTTCCTGAATACTGCTGCGAGATCAATGGGAGAACAGGAGGACAGAATGGGAGAGCGTTAGGCAGCAAGAGGGTGGCGGGCGGTGTGTGGGGGGGGGGGGGGGTCGTCGACGGAAGATGAAGAAGGGATGGGGCAGATAAAACCAAAAATCCCGTATCGTCTCCTGTTTGCGAGTGGGATAGCGTAAAGCCGCTGCCGTAATCTCTTGTCAAGACACAAGGCTGCTGTAATGTCTTCCATCAGCAAGTGGATTAAGTGCAGGGGAATTGTAATTTACACCAGCTTCACTTTTATGTGTCGCACGGCTTAAAATTTAATAGCATTTAGCTCAACAATGGCCCAGCCTCGTGGAGCCCAGACTGCAGTGTAGCGCTCCACAAGTGAGGTTCCATTGAGGTGGAGTTGTCCCCAAGCCCAGACAATGGGATATTCCCACTGAGCTAATTAGCTGACGCCTGCCTATCTCCACACCACACATGTCCATTGTTGCTGTCACTGCACAAATCTCTGCCCCACTCTATCTGTACAAGCTATTGTTTGTGCAGGTTTCCTTCAATAATCCTATGTAACGCCTGCGTGCTTTGTCTTTGGCTTGCTGGATCTGAGACCTGAAGTGACATGACCAGACATGGCTTTGGAGACAACAAGATGGTATTTAACTTCCTATAAATTCCTACATTGTCCTTTGTCTTAAAGGAATTATGGGCCTGAAGAAAGAAAGCCACGTGTACACAACTTTGCTAACTGCAAATACATTAAGAAAGGGGGAAAAAAAAAAATCACCTTCAAGGAATACGCGGATTTAAAACAAGGCTTCGACATGTCTTTAAGCTGTTTCTGAAAGACTGTTTCTTCCCAAATCAAGCAATGAAAAGCCTGTTTGGATTTTCCAACTACACGTTTACTTATTCAACCCAAACATTATACACCGTTTTTTTGTTGAATCCCACACACAGATTCGCAGTTACGAGACTGTTCAACTGTAGTCTTCAGCGAGCATTCCGACGTACAGACAGAACTAACGCACCACCTCCAGATAAAGATTAAAGAAAAAGAAAGTGTAGCTTCCCTCAGATAATTTCCCAAACCGCATCGCCTTGGGGAATGCAGGTGCGATGGTCGGAGGTGTCCTGTGTTCTCTCAGGGAGCAGGTGAGAGAAGAGTTGAAGTTAGCATGGAGGGGAAGGGGGCGGGGCTTGGTGGTGATAGTGTGAGGAAGCGTGCGAAAACCAACTTTGCCTCTTACTTTATTCTTTATTTCAAAATAGTTTTCTTTACGGTGGCCCTTGTACACATTTGTAGACTTTTTTATAGTACCACAGACAATCAAGATCCATCAATATCTTCGTCAAGGGGATTTTTTCAAGTCCAAGGGCGAATCAGGAGTCAACAAAGTGACCTCCAAATTGCTAGACCCTGTTAATGTCTTCTACCGTGTTGAAAAATTGCATGGAATGAAACGTCAGTGAAAGTTTGTCAATGACGGTGAACACTTTTAATGGAAGTCTCATTAAAATAAGCGCCGCAACATTTTCCCATTGCGCGGTCAGGTTTTGCTCGTTGGCAAGTATTGGATGTGACAGTCCAATAAAGTTGTGTTGTGAGTACTTTCGCATAATCCTTCACTGCAAGCGCAGCAATGTTTCTCAACGTTACAACTCTGCTTGCTTGCTAACCGTACACAGAATCGGTTGCAGCCTCTCTTATGATCATGTACGCCTCCTGCCACACCCAGGACCTAATATACTATAAAGGTATATGAGGCGAATAAGTGCAGTGTTGAATAAGTAAAACTCCATTTCAGCCCGCTGCTCCATTATTAATACAGAGCAGGCTGAACTTTGATTAAACTACTCAAGTGTTCTTCCTGTGTGGGATTTTGATTAAGACTAGAGTGTCTTGCAGCAGAAGAAGATGGTATCCTCTCTCTCTCGTTCTCTCTCTCTCTCTCTCTGTTTTTCTGTGTGAATGTGTTACTCTCCCTTTCCATTCCAAACTGGTTCTCTAAATGGTCTTCCGCAGTCACTCCCCCCCTCCGATGAAGCTAACGTACATATTTTGTACAGAAACGACCGCATGCCACATATCACATCGCAAACTCGGATCTCCGGCGGCATATTTTGGCAACTGTCCCTCCGAGAGTTACTTAAACATGACCTCATTCATTCACACATGCACCCACCCAATCATTCCACCACTTTTGTGCGTGTCCGTCATTCTTCAAAGCCTTTGCAAATGTGTACTTTGACTGTCATTAATGAGACCTGTCATACCTTTCCATTTCATTTGCCAGCTCTTTTTGGAATGCATGCATTTAATTATAAAGTGACAGGATTACACAAACAGTAAATAGTTTTGGCGAGTTGTATGTCTGTCAAATTATGACCGTTTCATGTTTGAACACATGGTACAAAATCTTTCTATAGGACTTTGCCCCCACCACAAAATAAATAGCAGTTTATTTTTGTTAAACAGATCAAGATGGTTCACCAACAGTGTATGTTTAAACAAGAACTGACACTTTTAAGACAAACACTTCAGTTTCTAATAAAGTTGACTGATTAGAGATAAGGATATGATAAGAAGCCTTGTTGACTTTGGTGTCGTAACTCTTACACCTGCAAAGATAGGCTCTAAAAACGCGATTTCAATCAGAGGTGTATTAGAGTACAAGAAACCTGTTAGTTATGTAAATTACTTGAAAATGTGCAGAGACAATATCACTTCAATCAGAATACACAAGAAAACTAGAATGGCACGCAGTAGAGCGCACACCTAAACCCAAAAAAACGTCCATCAACTGACCACGTGACATCACAGAAAACCAAACTGGCCAAGTGGCCCATGTGACTGTAAAGATGTAAACATGATATGGAGTCTTAATTACGAAGGAATGTTATCCATTTGAAAGAATATGAAACAGAAAACTCAAGTGGAAAGTTGGAAAGAGACAAAACCCTTTTATTCATCAAATGCCATCATGTGAGTTTTGCCTGCTTGCCAGGAAGTTGGATTCCATTTTCAGAGGAGGAAAATATAGCTGAAGAAAATTGTGCCGACTCTAAGCGGTGAATTTCAGTCATTGCATAAGGGCGTGATTTGTTTTTCAAATAAACACCAGGGTCGAATCCAGAAGCTGACACCCCATTTTAACAACTTATCAGTGTTACATTTTAGACTGCACTCCATTACTATTCTGTTTTTAACACTGTCCCCAAAACGTTGGCCACTGGCCGATTTGCAGTGTGTATGCAAGTGCCGAGTGAACCAAACCGGCTACACACAAGTGTTATTAAAGTGTTTTACATGACATTTAGTAGCAAGGGAGTAGAGATAGTAGTGTAGCGATTGCTAAGTTAGCAGCATAAATAATGAGAATAAATACATGCCTTCCACACTTACTGTACATATAAAACATTGTTAAATGATTACCTCTCTGACAGTGTCAATCAAAGTGAGCATTATGTTCCTAAGAAAAGCAATATTTTTCCTCCTCTTCCTCCCCTTGAGCTCAAACTACAGTATATAGAGACTGCAAAAGATTATATGTATGCATATTGTGCTTAGAAAGCAAGCAAGCATAACGGTTTCCCTACAAGCAGAATTTTTCTTCAGCTCTGTTGCCAAAGTCTCTTGACATCCAATGTTGCATCTTTCGTTAATTTCAACGGCCTGTTTGTCGCGCTAAGCCACCAGATCAATCCCCCCTTATGTATTGCACAAGTGGGGCGAGATGTCAACTTGTTTTTTTCTTCTTCCTTCCTTGAGGTGCTTTGAACCACAGCGTAGCCCCGCTCTTCCTCTATCCTCTCACACCCCGTTTTCCCATGATCGCTTTATGAACACCTCCTCACGCAAAGCATCCTTCTCCACTTGGGGCTACTTCTGTTCCATTATGCATGGTGGGAGGATTAAAACTGTAGACGCGATGGCTTCCCCTTTTTGGTGTCACGTGCGCTGTAGACACCAAGCGGCCAATGGCGTGCGAGCGTGGCATGCAACAGGGCACCCCGCTTGGCCACCCACACATATAGAGGAGCGGGGAGTATGTGTGAGGGGCACAGTATCAAACAAGGAACATCTGTGGCCACTGGGCTGTGAATACCGGGAACAATGGTGGCCCTGGGGCAGCCACAGAGTCCTGGCCCGTGCTGCAAAGGCTAGGAACGGGTTAGGGAGCCAATCGTGTACAAACACATGCACACACACATGGTGGGAGAACCAATGCACACACATTTCAGAAGGAAACAAATAGACTGGTTCGAATTTATGACTTAAACAAAAACATTTGCGATGGCAAGAAGGAAAATAAGTTGCAGGGTAATATTCTGAAAAGGAAAAGATGGATCAAAATGTACAAAACTAGCAATTAGTGGTAAAATGGTGAGCATTACAGGCAATGCAATTTTGGTTTCAGACCTCTATTGGTAAAATAACGATGTGATCTAACTTCCCAATCCCAACATACACAAAATGAATCGGCCTTTTGAAGACCTGACTGAAAAATATGATAACCCTTTGATGCCAATCTTTACACTGATTGAATATCTCTGGTAGCATTTTGTGATGTGTGGATAATTAGTAAAGTAAGGATAGCAGGATTTCATATAAAAAGTAAAACATAGGACAGAGATTGTCTTTAGTTTTATTTGTTGTGAAATGTTATGAAAATAATATGACCATACCATATCCATTTTAGCCTAATTTCTAGTAATAAAGTCAACTAGATCATTTCAAATACCGTGTTTTGTGGCACTATATAGCTTTTTTTTTAATGAAGCGTGTGGACCAATTCGTGATTTGAGTTTTCAGGGCAAAATATGCCTCTAAAGTGGTATAAAACTTCTCAGTTTAATCCTCGATCATGTATGACATCAGCATGATGAAAGCTTGAATCAAGGCCTGTGTTTTTCATTGACTAATTTGCAGATTGCTCCAAAAGACAAACCCGTTAAACAATGGGTGTTGAAAAAATGGTGACCAAAAAAACTGAATTTTGAATGCATTGGTGTAGGAAGAAGCCATCTACAGTATGCAATTTATTTTTTGAAAATGAAAATTTGGTAAGGTGTCAATTACTGTGAATAAATCTTGGTTTTATTGGATTGTTAAAAAGTTCCCATTTTTTGTGTGCATCTATAAAATCCACACTAGAACTACAGTTATGACTCACAGAAGCAGTCTTTCAAAGTTGCACTGCGTGAGCAATGTTATATTGCTTCATGCGTCATATGTCTGAAATGAGGAAAACCGGAAGAACAGAAGGCAGGTGATAGATTACTTCGGACTCTAAATGGTGATATTGCAAAGTGGTCAGGAGGGACAAGCTTTCACTTGACTTACACTATTTACTGTGTGAGGCAGGAAGGTTATTATCATTACTTGAAGCGGCTTTCTGAGTGCTTGTAACGTGTTCTGCGGCGAGAGCTTAAGTCACTCATTGCGACATTGCAGTAAATGTAGAGAGGTAAGTGCTCGGCTCTAAACTCCCCACAGAGACATAGCGATGCCATTTATTCCTGCAAACAGAGATGATAGCACATGCACACACAAGCCTAATAATGCCGTGACAAACACACACACATATACATACGCACAGAGTCACACACAATTTGAATAACATATTCCACAGCTGTTGCCGCTCTCAATGACCCTCCCGTGTGGCTTTTGTGTGTTGACACTGATGAAAAAGTGTGGGCATGGAAACAGACACGTTCACACACCAAAACAAACATATGGCAGATCTCTCCATGCTGTGACGTCACCTTGTAGATGGGCCACACTCCGCCTTGTCATGTTGTGGTATCCCATGTCCACAATGAAATGCCCACTGACATGAATTATGACATGGGAGGTGTGTGTCTGGTATGTGTAGTGTGGACCCAGGTGTTAGCTCTGCCATTAGGGATCTGTAGGCAGGTGGTATTCCGTCTCTCTCTCTCTTCAGCTTCCAAGTCTCTAAGCAAACACACCAGCATCAACGTGTGTGTCTTGTAACCTTCAAAATAGTTGACACTTTAAATTATTTAAAAAAAGAAAAAAAAATCTATATTCATATAAGCGGCAGTTGTCTGATTTTAAAACAGATTTTCCCCATTGGAAATAGTAGAAATGGAAATAATGCATTTCGGGGCTGCCATAAAATGTTCATTATACTCATTACGGTCCCTGCCCTGTGACTGGCTAAGCAACCAGTCTAGGGTGTACCACACCTTTCTCCCAAAGTCAACGGGAATAGGCTCCAGGTCACCTACATCTCTGAGGAAGAGAAGCGCTATAGAAAATGGATGGATGGCATTATGATCCCTCTAAAGGAAATTCAATTGCATTGCAAAAAAAAAAATGTCTTGTGTGATGTCTTGCGTGTTTTGTATGACTTTAGAAAAGTACTTTTACTTTGGGTTTTTTAACTTTGGAGGTTTGACTGTATTATACAATACAGTACTATTTCTACATGTGGGAATTCTGTGGAAAAGTTCAACTTTGCTATTAATTTTAGCGTTTTTCGGTAATCCCCAAATAGCTAATTCCAATGCTTACGTTTCGTCCGAATCTGACTCATGAAAATATGAGAAATACGCAGCCTGTGATTATCTCAAAGCACGTCCATTGAAGACATGATGTCCATCAAAAGAGTGAATGTTTTTCAATGATGTAATAAACTGCTCCTTGTGGTATTTTTCATCACAGTCGCACTGTTTGATTAACTCAAAATTGGCCCCAGTGTTTCAAACGAGTGAATTCTCTCCCCACTCTGAGCCGTGTTATTATTAGCCGCACACCGCCGCACTTTGACAGGGTGATTCATTTCACTGGTAGACAGCGATACTGGCTACAAGTCATTTATTTGCGCAGTTTTAGATTTCACACTTCATCCTTGATCACGCACACACCCACACACAAAGACACAAGCGTAGCAAAGTCATCCATATGTATATTCTTTCCTGCAAAGTGATTCCTTCCTGTATCATCTGGCCACCAGGAAATCTTGATCAACTAGAGAGTGGTGAGAACTGCATCAAGATACAATGAATCTTTGTTTGTAATAATGAAAAAAAAAAGAGTCAAATCCTTAACTTGATATTTGCTTGTTTGACAGTGCTCCATTTCACTTAATCGCAAACATGATCATTAAATTGTAAAATCGATACTGTTAATCAATGCACAATGGGACATGTAAGATCAGACACAATCTGTTCCGGGACACTGGTAAACCTTCGAATTGTTCTATTTATTAAAATTACAAATAGAAATAATCCATTCCAGGGTAAAACTCACCAACAAAAATCCTTTATTAACTGTGCAGGCATTGTAAATGGGTCTACTGCTGCACCCACAAATTCTGTCTAGAAAGTTAATGAATAGAATGGAAATCAATCCGATTTAGTGCCAACAATGCGGACAGAAGCCTAACAACCGTCATGCAAGGACTGAACAGCCCATATTCGGGGTACCCGATACTCCTGAAGCACCCTCCATTAGACCCTCCTCTCCAGCACCCCTGAATAGACCTTCCGGTACGACTTGAGGGACGTTCAACTGTAGATGGTCCACTGTCCCTGACAGGTATTTTGTTCCAGTAGTTCCAAATAATAGATCAACACCCTGACTCTTAAGCCCCTATCCTAGTTAGGGGCGAATATTTCCGACTGTTGGCGAAGGTAGAAAAATGCGCGTTCACATCAGGGTTCGATGGGTTTCGTTCAAAGTCGCAAATGTTCGCCAAGCTGTCGTCAGACATTCGCCTGTACTTGCTCAAAATTCCCTTGCGAGAAGAAAAATCACTAAAACTGTCGGCAAACATCCGGAGAACATTTTGCAAACATTTGCGACATTGAACGAACCCTGGCGAACTCTGACACGAACGCAGCATTCACTGCCCTGGAACACACTCGCAATTGTTCGCCACTCAGTGGGCTGGGGGCTTTAGCAAATTTGGACAAAATTGAGACAATTTAGTTTGCTTTTACAGTATGTACTAAACATGAAACCGCGGCGGCGCTTGAAGAAAAGCTGCAAGTGGCTTCTATGCAGTAAATAACACACCTCGTGTGGTTGATTTCATTCAACCAAGGTCTCCAGCTGACTGACATTTGACCAATGTCGTGTCTCCTTTGCCTTCCCTCCACATTAATCCTACTTCCCTGGGCTAAATTCAATTCTGCCCAGTTCATTTATAGTTTTCATCCATGGAGCAGCGCCAATATTTCCTAGATTTGAAAAATAACAACAGAATGTCACTCAACTACTCATTCTTTGACACCTCATAATACACGCCTCACCTGGAGAGTGACAAAGCATGATGGATCGACTTACTGATGCACACACACACACACACACACACACGCATTCATACACTTTAGAGAGACATGGAAAGAGGCTGAAAGAAATGCGAGAGGGAGCGAAATAAAACCAGAGTGATTTGAGTGACAGAGTTTTGATTTTTCTGTGGTGGTATGCTTGTAAGCGCAGGCAGTTTCTTCCCTCCGAGGGACAGGATCTGTTAAGTAGCTCTCTAGTGCCTTTAGTGCAGCCAGTACGGGACTAATTTAATCAAAGGTTACGAAATATTGTGGTGATTGTACGAGAGAAGGAATGTGGAGGGATGTGTCATTTCACCAGGCGAGGCATAGGCGCGCTACTTTATCTCAACAGAATGAAAACTAAGCCTCCCAACAGTCCTAAATGTCTGCTACTAACACACATTTCCATTTTAGCTGGCGGGTCCGCGAGCGAGGCCGAGATTGTGTGACTGACTGGCCAGCGAGATGAGTGACAGCCTGTTGTGTCTCTAATACACTGATCTAATTAGATACAATTCGGATTGATATGTAGTGATTTAATAATGTGTTTATTATTGTGGTTGTAGTTTGCAGTCATTGGAGAAATACATGATACAAAGCTGCTACAAATGTTTCCTGACTGGAGAAAATTGATACAGGTCTAAATGAATTACACTGGAGTACACTGGATTTATTACTAGGACAAATGCTGCTTTTGTGCCTTTGGTTATTCACTTTTACAACTTTTTGAAAATGAAAATCATACAAAATGATTACCTTTGAATATAATTATAGTCCAATAGGCTATGTGTTATCTTGATGGGTGTAATGGGAGTGTTCATTTTCTTGATTATTTTTTTTTTCTTCACATTATCAACAAACTTTAGGTTCCTTTTTAGCATAGACCGAAAGGGGGTTTGATGTGAATTGTCCCCAGTGGTTAATTTCAAAATGAACTTTGCCCACACTGTCAGGAATGCAGAGAAATATGTGTTCTGAAACACGACCGACTCAAAGAGACATTTACAGTCCGCTCATCCTGACATCCATGTTAAGTAATTAAGAACATGACTTTTATCCATCATGCCGCGAAGGGGTCATGTCCATTTTTTTTCAGTGTTCTTATTTTTACGTGAATGGTGTTTCCGCGTTACCGATATCGCATTAACGTGAAAATTACTTTTTTTTTTTTTTTTTTTTTCAAAATTGGACATAAGTGTCTTTGATTAGCTTTTCTCATCCATTCGCATTTGCTTTGTCTCTGGTATGCGTGTATAATACTGAATCCGTTCTGTGTGTGAATTATCAGAATTGCATAGTCGTATCTTAACCTTTATCTCATTTCGTCTTGATCAGTGGTTCTAAACATTTTACACCAAGCACCACCTCGAAAAAAACTTGGCTCTCCAATTACTACCATTGTGACCAACATTAAAAAATGAAATGTACTAGGCCCAAATGTTTATTAAAGCATGGCAGGGAGTGTATTCTAAAAGCCGTATTTATTATTGTAACCCACTATAACATTAAGCACGGCGTGAACATTAGCCTGTATCCCTCGATGACAAAAGGGGATTCACTGACAGTATAATCCATTGGGCCTTGATCCTCCCAGTACAGTACAAACTTCAAATATGAGTATCTATTGGCATAGGTACATACCTGGAAGGAAATATCCAGACCATATAAATACCACAATATCCCCCAGTTAGATTACACCTCATTTACCTATAGCTACGGTAACACTACTAAACTGATTACTATTAATTCCTGATCGCAAATTTCCAAAAACGACAACAAATAGAACTGGAACATATCTGTTCATATTCATATGGAAAGCCGTCCGTTGCTCACCAAAGTGACGTCTGTGTCAACAGCCAATGTTGCATCCACAGGCCAAATGAATACAATTGCTCTATTATAGGATTAGGTTTGACACATCGGGACATAAATACCTCTCAATTAAAAGCCAATGTGATTTGTCACTAATCATTTTTCGTGTGGAATGGAATATTGGTTATATTTGGCCGGTGTTGCATCACTCCATCCATCCTGGCTGTTTCTGGGCAACTGCGGAAAGAAAAGAAGGCGGCGGTAGGGATTATCTAGTGTAGGGAATAAAAGGAGTCTGAGCAAAAGGGTCTTAATAAATTGACGTCGCCCTGCTGAAATTCACTCCAAATATTTGTATAATTGACATAAATAGCATTACTTGCGCAGTACAGAATATAACATAGACCTTGACGAATGGTCTCTTGGCCTGTCTTGACAGTGATGTTGGGCTTTGCATGGTGAGGAGGCGGAAAGGGGAGCGTGAGTAGGGGTGGGCGTGTTTGGGGCTTACAGCCTATCAAAAAGGAATCAGCTCGCCTGCTCACCGGGTGCAAAAAGGCGCATCTCGCCGGCTTTCACAGACCAAGATTGCTTTCACCTGCATTCCCCCGGGGCAACGCGCAAAACACAGGCCTCAGCCGGCCTGCCAGTCACACACGCACACACACACACGTTGATATATTAGCACACGCACGTACAGTATATCTCCTCTGACTACTATATCATTCTCTATGACTTCCCAAACATAGAAAGATAAAAACCGGGTGTTGCATAAAATCACAATGATGCGGGCATATCAGTGGACAAACTTGCAAGGGGCACATATGGGCCTGTGTGTACGCACGATCACATGTGTGATGATATCCCGTCTGAGAAAGTGTGGAAGCCGCATTCGGTTGATCTGCCAGGATGTGGAAAAATGATGTCAAAAAGGCAAATCTGTATTTACCGGCAGACAGGTATCCTTGACGTGACAGCTATACAGTCATTATCTGCCTGTCATGTGTCGCCCGGGGCCACCTTGTCTTCTACCAAAAGCCCACGGTTCCCATGCATGAGACGCAGCCCTATTAGCTTACCTGTTTCCAATTCAAAGGCCATCGCCAAGCGAAAAGACGCCAGAAGGACAAAACAAGGTGTCATATTTATGAATGTGTCAGCATGGGCCCTCCTGAAAGCCGGTGCGCACCATGAGCAATGAGACTGACAAGTCAACGGGGGCCTTTTCCCGTCATGACAAATGACACCTTCAAAAACCACGAGCAATAAGAAACTAGAACCTGCGTTGGCGGGGTGCTGCCACGGTTGGGAGGGGGTGCTCGTAAATCGCCCTGGTATTATTCAGCCTCAATTAGTGGAAACTCAACCTCGAACGTTGAAAAGCCGATAGTGAATATCAAATGCTGGCTAATGACTGGATGAATTATCAAGGTGGAAGAGAAGAAGAAGAGAAGCTGTGTATGTGGAGGGAGGGGGTTGTGACAGTAGTTATTACCTCAGCGCTGACTCTTCAGGTGTGTTTTTCAGGTGCGTGCAAGTCCTGGGAAGTTGACATCCTCAAGTCGTGAGCATAACCAGGTGCAGGATGTGCTCGACTGTTTCTGTCTCCACTGTGGCTGCATAATTGTTGACAGTTAACTTATCCAATTACAGATAACAGCCCTGCATGTTCTGCCAAGGAGACATAATTAGATAAAGACTAAAGTGTGCCGTTTTAGCTGCTAAGAGTTTGCCATTAGTTGCCAATAGAAAATCACCATTGAACAAATACTGACATGTGAAAAGAGGTACGTTTTTCTGCGTACTACCACGAGTATGACTGGACACTTACTGTACAAGATTAGATTGCCCGCTTGCTGATTTCGCAGAATGTCGAGAACAGGTTAAATTTTACACTAACTTCCGCAGTTGGCTTACATTTCACGAAACTGGGGAACTATATCGTCATCCTCATCACAGTGTCGGTCTGTTATGAAGCGACTCAAGTACTGTACTTACTTTTCCCGCGTATATGTCCATAATAAAGGCATTCTTATTCTTATTCTTATTCTTATTAATTAACTCGTGATTACAGTGGAACCCCGCATACTCGCTGTTTGGCAATCGTGGATTCACATTTTTTTTAAGAAAACAAATAAAATATGGCTTTCTTTTCATAAGGAAGCCAGCCCCCGTTCTTTGGGTGGAAACCTAATATTAGAGGTTTAATGCTTAATTATAATGAAAGGTGCAGCAACACATGTAAACAGCAAAATAACAGTACCCAGACACATGTTCTTTATCTACCGCAAGGAGCTGGGATGAGTTGAGTCTATGAACAGTATATCCTAAGTGGCCCAGGTGGGCACACCAGAAATAGCAGCAAAATGATTGGTTTTAATTATCAGGTAAGTGTACCACTACACCATCAGTAACTAGCTGTTTAGATGTACAGTATATTTCCTTCCACCATATATGAATGGTTGATTAAAATGATAGATGAGTAGAGCAACAACATTATTTTTTTTCCTCATTTGGCCAAACCTCTCTGCAGACTTCATCCGGCACCCCAAAAGCCAAGAGCACTGCAACCGGATCAATAGAAACTAGCCGCTCAGAATTTATATCATCGGCGGTGGCATTGATCTTTATCAGCAGTTAAAAGTTTCAGGAGCAAAAATAGGGCAGCTGTCTCTTGTTTGCTTCTTCAATTTCTCTGAGCGCTGCGATCGATGCTCAGACATTTAATGACCGTGTGGGAGCGAAATCTTGCTCTATCTCCATGCGCTCACCATTCAGTAACGAAACTGCTATTTGATCTTCCCACATGCTCATTTTGTAAAGCAAAGACTATTTTGTTAACAAAGACACAAGTGGGTAGAATCCTTGTTTACTTATGTAGTTTCAACCCCCCCCCCCCAAAAAAAAAACCTTCTCAGATGCTGTTGGATTACAAAGAAAAAAAAAAACACGAAAAAAAAAAAAAAAACTCACATGCCAATCCAACCCTAACCTGGCTGGTTACAGATGCTAAATGTTTGATTGTGTGATTACATACAAAACTCTCTCTCCCAGTCGTGGGAGAATGGCAGGTGTCCTGGTCCAGTTCTGCAGCCTAAAAGCCAAGGCAGCTGGTAGGGACCTCGGGCAGTGTGTGTGTGTGTGTGTGTGCTCTTGTCTTTAAACCGTTGACATCTGACCTTTACTGTTTGGACGTTTTGGCTGGTCCACAAAAAAAATGCTAAGATGAGCTCCTTTACCCCACTCGCGCGTGCGTGTTTGCCTATGTGAGCAATGAGGAGTGTGGAAAGGAAATGAAGAAATGGATACAAGCTGTCTGTGGTGTTAAACAACATGCTAGTTAGTTTTAGTACATGTTGTTGTTGCTGGTGTATTATTAAACCAATGGGTGAAGCTCCCATTCTAAGTTATGTCTATAAACAGGTACATATCGACGGTTAGCTTGACACAAAACAGTTCATTTGTGCTAAGTAGCCTTCCTTTAAGATATTGAATGGTGCATTTTGTGTAAGTTTCGCAATACATTTATAGTTGAATAACTACTTCTCTGGCACGTGATTTTTGATTAGATAAATAGCTATTTGCCACTAACAGTAGTTCCTCCCTGTCTGCCTCTCAGCCACAGTCAAGTTTATCAACTTCCTAATAGCACCCACAAAGAGGAAGCGGCCAATTGAGATTCCACTTTGCTTACTTGTTAAAAAAACACATTTTTATTGTTTTACCTTTTTGCAGTGTTGTTCTACTAATATGACAGAATTTGACGAAATATTAACTTTACATGGAAATATCCCAAACTAAAAGACAATTGTGGGTACGAACCGTACGATGCATCAGGATTGTGTGAAAATATTTGTATTTCATTAAACTAAAATGATCGATCTGTTTTATTCCAAAGATGCTGTCTTTTTTTTCTGCATGTACAATATTAAAGTCAACTACCCAGTCTAATATTTACCACAATTCATTGCTCAGTCGTGAGAAATGCATTGTCGCTCTGAGCTGTTCGCCTCAAGGACAATAGACCAAGTGACAAAAGAGCCCACAGCTTCGACGGGGATATGTAAATGTGACTGAATCAGTGTGAATAATCAGGCGTAAAGATCAAAACACTATAAATGAATGAAACGTTGCTTGAGAGTTTTTCCATTTCCCTTTTCTCGACTTAAAGTTAGATTGCTTAATCATACAAAACCGTGCAGATTTAGATAAAGATGGAAATCCATACATTTGTTGTTGGTGTAGTTATTTTTGTTTTGAACATTGAGACCAATTAAAAATATACTTCCAAAGTGCAAAAATGGTTTACATAAAGGGAAACAAATTCAGGTCAAATTGAAATGATTGTTTTTATTCCATGATTATTAATTTCATAAAGAAGCCTTTCAGTTTCATTGGATTCATTACTACTGAATCCATTTTATTATTTTAAATTAGGACAACCAAAAACAATGGGTTCCTTTGCCTTAGCAAAAAAACCTCAGTTGAAGGCAAAACTTTCAGGTAACACTAATTGAATATTTTTGAATTGATTGAAACCTAAATATTGACTGTAATGCATTACTTTGATATTTTTAAGTTCATTTAGTGTTTTCCTATTTCAGCGTAGTACACAAGCCGTGTATTGAGTACATGTGTGATCATGAATACTGCAAAGTGAGTGCTTATTATTTCTATGATTGCTTATCTGCTGCCGCTGCTGTGTTTGTGTTGTCTGTCGAGCTTGACACCTGTTAGCCATGCCAAATAATGCACTTTGTTGAAATTTTAATCACCTGCAAGTGCAAAACAAGAGCAATGCAATCAGGACCTAATTAGCGGAGCAATTAACACCTCTCACACTCACACCGCCGAGTGTGCCAAAGCTCACACGTTCAGCTTGTGTGATTGCAGTTTCTCTTCTCACCCGAGCATTCAAGCTTGGAAGGAATATGGTTTATTTATCAGTAAACATTTGTTTGTTGTGGCGACACAACACTGCTTGCTTCAGAGGGCCCTCCTGCAGTGACTGAAAGTTCAGGAGCAAATTGAACAGAAACTGTGCACAATGTTCTTTTATAGTCAAATGTTAAATATACTTGATTTGTTGTTGACTCGACCTGCTTTGCTGTAGCGATGGGCAGCACAGTTCTTTGAAGTGAACTGAATCATTAGAATGAGTTCCTTAAAAAGAACCGTTCAAAAGATTCGTTCACGATAGATAGATAGATAGATAGATAGATAGATAGATAGATAGATAGATAGATAGATAGATAGATAGATAGATAGATTTGTTATTAAATATACAGTTTTTCTGAAACTCTAGCAGAATACAGTTACTTTTTGTATCCTGAATATGTAACAATGGTATTCCTTTTCTCTCCGAGCCTAACGAGGTGCTATAAAAATTTGATGGGTGGATGGTTATGGTTAATATTTCTCCAGGCAAGCTTCACATTGAAAGTTTGTTAGCCCTAGCAACAGTAAACATTTGATTCCTTAATTCTGGCATGCTGGAAATCTGCACATTTAATTCATATTTTGCAAGATTCTCGTTCTTGCACTTACGCAATTAAACAACTATACATCTCCGGATTTTTGAAGCCATATGAAAATGCTTACAACCTTAGTTTGTGTCTTCGTTTGGCTTGAAGTGACGGCCAAGTGGACGGGGTCAGTGATGACTATTGATCAGGCCGTCGCTCAGCCAGCGTGCCTGCTCCGTCATGTGGGGAACAGCGATAGATTTGTGTGTCACTGTCTGTCTGACTGTGGGCCTCCGGGGGTGTGTGTTGGAGTGTGTGTGCGGTGTGCATTGGCCTCACCGGACTATCCATTACAGCCACAAAACCAATACACTTCACTTCTACTTGAGAAATATTAACTTTATTCCCTGGATGGGGAGCTAATTATGGCTGTGGCTCAGACCAACACTGACAGTGTCAGCTCACTCACAATGTCAACAGCTGATCAATACATCATCAACCTATAAAGATGACGGAGGGAGAGTTTTGGCTCATTTGTCCAAAGCTAGCAGCCTGGGCGTTAATCATTAAACAGCAGATGCTTATATAAATTATAATGCACTTTATTTGAGACAGATACTGTCATGGTTTTGCCCTGTTTTGTTTTCTCTCTCTCGTTGCAGCCCAGCTGGAGTGGGGGGAGGAGGCGGGGCGTTCCCTTCAGCTGCGCACCTGAGGCTGATCATAGGAAGGTTTAAAAGGACTCTTTTCGCCACCACTATTCTTCCTTGCCAGTTGCAAGCGCTTTTTGTTCCAATTTGGTATTTCCTGGATTTGTTATCGCCAACGACTTCTGTTCCTACTTTGTCGGTCATTTGCATTTGTAATTAAAGATTTTTTGTATTCTACGGTTTTGTCTTGTTCTGCATTTCTGGGATTCACACTCCCCATTGTCCGCTTTAGGCGGACGCGTGTCAGATACAATATAATAAACCATGCACACCGAAGCTTTCCCCTTCTCTAAAACAGCTGCATTTATCCATTTTGTAGTTTTCGCCAAGTTTGGGATGAAGAGGTTGCCATTTCTTCAATTTGGAGTGTGCGTGCAGCCTTAATTAAGGACATACTCCCCCAATTTGGCAACCTTGATGGAGCTGATTGGACACAAGGGACCGGGCTGGAACAGGTGGATACTGTAGTCTAACGGGACAGACACAGGAAGAACTAAACTAAATCAAACCAGAACCAATTAAACAAAACCACAGAACATGGCATATAATGCGAAAAAAAATCAATGAAAAGAACTGTGTTTCATGAGCTTGCATCTAAATGTGAAAATTCAGGATTTCCTCATATTGTTTTTGTGCATGCAAGTTGTTACCCCACACAAAAGACAGTCTGCGACCCATTTACAAAAGGCGCCTTTTGTACTTTTAAGACTTGATGTTAAATCCTAGCCACATCCTTGGTGGTAGTTCTGGTGTAAGTGGTGGGGGTGGCATATTTGGGATAGCTGAATGTGCCAGGGAGCCGCAGATCTGGTCTGATTCAAATACATTTTTAGTGTCCCACGGTGACATCACTACGCTCTCCGAGTTGTTGACATTTGTGTCATCAGCCTCATTCTGTGGAGCTCCACAGAAGATCTATTGTGGTGTGATTGTGTGTCTGGGTCACAATCATAAGTCCTGTCACGTGAACGCCTGTAAAGAGACCCTACTGGCTACAGGTTGTCGCCCTCAATTACTTTATGTCGCATTCTTTGTCATTGACCAATAGCCACTTCTAAAAGGTTGGAATGTACTAAACTACTTCATGTACTGTTTTTATGGGAAAAGCAGAGATGGCGAATCCAGGTCCAGAAAGCAAAAACCCTGTCATGGTTTGCTGGCGTCGTTTACTAATAATCGAGTATTTTTTCTGAATTGTTTGGTTTTAATTGTGTGTTGACGCTGCCCCATGTCATTTGTGTATATTGAGTGTGCACAATGAGCACACTGACATTAGATATGGTCCAGAAAGAGGTGAAAGAAAAGTAAACAGACACTCAAAGAAGATTGCCAGTACTAACTGAATGTTGATCAAAAGTTTGAATTTATCAATATACGGTATTGCGGTGGTATAATATTTTGGCTCTCAGTATGATACAATATAGTCGTAAACCACAGCAAACTACAACAACAATAATGAACATAATGTTAAATCAATACCTCTCATGATGTTGTTGTTGTTGGCCGATTTGAAATACAATAAACATTTACATATTATTATATTCTCATTGGGCCTTTAGAAGAAATGAACGACGAGTGTTTATTACAATATCTGCAGAGCCATTCTGTAGCCAACGCTCTGATTAAAACTGCTGTAGTTCTCATATTTTTTTCAATAACAAATTCATCAGATCCGGAACTAAGACACAGGGACCTCTTTTTGGTTTTAATTTGGAGCATATTTGCACTGGGGAAATCATACTTCTTTTTCTTGCTCTCACTTTCTCTTGAGATTTTGCGACTCGCTTCTGAGTTTACTAACAGTGACTGGGCCTGCAAAGATGGCAGAGGAATGTAGACCACATTTACACATTTTTACATTCTTTGCTTTTTTTCCCTTGCGTCTTTTGTTTCCAAAAATGAGGGCAAATTACTGTATTTCATGAGTACTTCAACATTTTACTTCCCCTCTTACAGACACTTTTTTTCCCATTCCATTGAAACGCCGCATCAGCTAATAGCCAAACTTGATGAATTTGGATTTAAAAATTGAGTTGTGCCCAGAGACAAATTTATCCTACGAGGGGCGGGGGAGATTATTGCAGAGAAACTTGGTACAATCATTTTGGGTGCCTGAGCAGGCTCTAATTTACATGAACACAGTCATCATTAGAATATTCATTATTTACAAATATGTCTACACTAAAATATATATATATATATTTCTGACTGCAAGCCCATGCACCAAAATTCTGTACTGTTTCCATCCACCGGAAAGGAATGTGTGATGTCCATTTAAGATGGTTCCACCCCCTCCTATTGCTATCTTCCCCTCTCACCATTGGAGCCAGGTAATTAGGAGTGAGCACACAGGGGTCGGAATTTGGGGAGGGGGCGGTGGGAGGTCCTATAATCTTTTGCTGAGGAGGCACCTTGTCCTCTCCCCTGTTTATAACATCATCAAAGTTGTGCCTCCAAGGGGCCCCCCAGCTTCGTTAATAATTTAGGTGTGTTGCTGGTCCGCCAGGCTGTGGGAGGAAGCTCATACTTATTGAGTTTGTAAACCATGTGATGATTTACATTTGGTGCTCATCAGGCACCATGAATTAAAATGCTCAGCCGTTGTCTAACTGGCGCTCGACAGTGCTTTACTTTCACAAGGGGAGGAGTGAAAAAGAGGACTAGAACAGAAGAATCTTCAAGAATATACTGCATAACCTTAAGTCAAACGCGATCCATTCATCTGCCTGAGTTGTTCTGAGTAAAAAAAAAAAAAGTGAAGTAAAATCATTCAAGATTAATAAATACATAAAGTAAACCTACTCACCCTTTGAACACACCTGACAAACATGTTAAATTAGCAATGGGATTTGAAGAATTTAGCAATTCAGATTTCATTAATGATACTGCTTATCCGATTCCTTTGATTCTCTTTATTATTATACAATATGATCTTATAAAAGATGTTGCCCGTGAAATATGGAAAGATGTTAATATCCCATTATATGTAAATCTATATCCCGTTAAAGGTATACAGTCCATCCAACTGTAGTATTTTTTTCCTTAAAATTGCATAAAATGAATGTCATTTTTTTTCTTATATTTTGTCCATTGATTTATATAAAACGTATTCTGTATAGGCGGCACAGTAGCTGACAGGTTAACCTGTCCACCTCACAGTTCAGAGATCATAGTTTCGTATTCTGGCTCCGGCCTTCCTGTGTGGGGTTTGCATGTTCTCCCTGTGCTTGTTTTCTCCAAAACATATGCATGTCTGGTAAATTGAAGACTCTAAATTGTCCTTCGGGTTGAATATGAACGCAAACGTTTTTTCTGTGCTTGCCTATATAGTATCTGTCTGCTCACCCATCAAAATGACAACCCAAAATAATTGACAGAGGGTTATATATCGTAGGCTCCAAATTGTACGACTTCAGTAGGATTACACCTTGAAGATCCACTTGACTCAAAGGAAACTGCCAAAAATGTATTGGCATGGTATGTTTCCAAGCTGTAAATCAATTCTCAACGGCAGTTTTTTTGAGGCGTCACCCCTAATGACAAGCTAATACAATCTACAATGACACCAATATCTGTGTGTGTACAGTAATATACATTCTCAGAAAATAGATCTACCCTTGGAAGAAGTCTGAATATTGAGCTTTCACCTGGCAGCTAGCTTGGATACAGTGTTGACAGGTAAATGTTTCATGCTTACGCCACAGTCAAAAGTGGCTCAGCTGACCCCAACACTCCGCATTTCAACAACTGCTGGAGTTGATTGGAATTCAGCCTAGCAGAATCTGGAGCCCAGCAAGGAGCCACCTAAATGGAACATTTCTTCACCTCAGAATTTATAGCTTTTAAAGAGCAGTTTGGCAGTGTGTGGAATGACTGACTGAAGCGTGTACCTGCTTTTGCTATTGAAAACAGTTACTTCATAAGGAACAGCTGCACAATTTAATTCAACCGAAAAAAGACACGACAGAATAATCCAGTGTTGTTCTACATCACTGAAAACTACAATATACACTAACTAAAAAGTTAACATTGTGTGTGTATTGGAGGAAGAGAGCAACAGAGGAGCCCTCTGGAGTGGGTGGGTGTCACATTCATACCGCCATGTGCTAACTCGTGACCTTTCTGGCCTGTAACCTGCCTGCGACCCACTGCAGAATATAACTTCATTTTGTTCGGCTATGATTCCATGGCACAATTAATGCATGTAATTTATAAGTCTTTCCCAAATAAGTTTGGAGACAGCAACAACAACCACCCGACTATGTGGCATATTTACAGCATACGTGCGTTTCGGATATGTTTTCAGCTCGATATCCAATGACATTTGTATGTTTGCAAGTCCAATTAACACCAGTTCCCCACTTCTTTAAACACACATTATGTTGTTTAAGCCACCTATAGCATGTTAGCTCTAGAAGCAACCATCCATCTTGCCAATTAATGCAAATACATCCCCGGAAATTTGGAGAGTAAACAAACCGTCTTTCCTCTCCATCGCCACATTTTTCTTGCTAGGCTTCTTCTGTCACCGGAGTTTTTTTTTCTCCACTCTGTGTGGATTTAGATGGTGTCACTCTAATGGGTTTTACAGTTTTTAAAGAGATTATACTTTGGGATTACTACCTGAGCAGGAGGGGCTTGGAAAAGTTCAGCAATGCCTTTGATGTGCTGGAGCGTAAACACAACCTGAGGCTACCTAGCGAGGAGGGGCCCCTGCTTTGTTATTCAGAGCCCCGGCCCTTAATTGTGGCGCTTGGGACAAAAGATGGGGTGAAAAAAGGTAACATTTTTCAGGGGAGGGCATTTGCAGGAGTTTTACATAATTGTCGAAACAAGAGGCGAAGATGTCAATGAAGCAGATCACGTTAGTCTTGTGCTCATCACTATGTCTGGATTCCGAAGACCAACAACAAAACTACGAATTACAAAGAGAGCTCATTTACACTGTTAGTATAGTGTTTTAAATCACCCAGAACAAGCCATTGTGGGGGACCCATTACTTGTTCTGTAAAAGAGTCAGGCAAGATTCAATGCTCAGCTTCCCAGCGAAAAAATATTTAAACCAACGGCTCCACTGGGCCTAAGCACAGAGATGTGGAGCTCTGTTAGCATTATGGCCCATGCAAATAAGCCTTAATGTGTCCACAAGGCCCTCTAAAGGCAAATACCTCCAGTCTCAGTCAAAGAGATGAGCTTCCTTCTGCTGCAGGCAGCCCTGAGCAACACACTAATGCAAATTAGCATTTAGGTTAATGTCTGTAAACTGAAAGTTTGGTTACATTTACTGATTAGAGTGCACAATCTTGACAGTAGATTATATTTACTAATACTCGTTTTTTTTTTTTTACCCAAGTTTATCAGCAACTCATTGTAACAGCTTTCTTTACAAAATTTGTATTTGCACACTGTAGCTAAATTGCTGCAGTGTTACGGCTGATGTTTGACTGACAGACTGAAGTTTTATATATTTTTTAAATTCTGTAAGAATATTGCACTGGGACTATGTGTGGGAAAGCGTTATATATACACATACACACACATATCTTTGCTCTTTGTCCTGCCTCCCCGACTGTGCAGTCGGACCGTGCTGTTGGCGGCAGAACGCGATGATGAGCACATACTGTAAATCACTCCAGCACTTTAAAGTGGGGAAGGGATCAAGGCGTTGTATTTAACAAATTAATATTCATTCTTGAAAAATAAATCAATCCAAAAAATTATTTAAAGAGAAAGTCAACGCAAACATTTTGTTTTCAAGAATATGTTCTATGCAAGGCCACTAGTTGAAACAGGGCATTCTGATAAATATTACGTTTGTGGAATAAGTGTTAATCCACTCGTTTTTAGCCATCTCCGGGGGCGGCCATTTTGATTCTGTCGACTGAAAATGACATCACAACTGCTTACAGCGAGCAATCACGGCTCAGATTCAGAAAACAGGTCAGCCGTGATTGGTCGTCGTGAGCAGTTGAGATGTCATTTTCAGTCGACAGAAGACAAAATGGCCGCCCCCAGAGATGGCTAAAAACGAGTGGATTAACACTTATTCCACAAACGTAATATTTATCAGACTGCCGTGTTTCAACTAGTGGACCTGCTGGGAACATATTCTTGAAAAAATATGTTTGGGTTGACATCTGCTTTAAATATTTACTTTGCAGTGACATTCCGACGATGCACATTGCAATCACATTCACACGGACTCTTTCTTTTTTTTTAATGAAAGTCTTTTCATGTGAAGACATACTTTCAAGGACTAAAAGAAAAACAAATGATTACAAATGCCACTCAACATTAGCTACACTTCACCGAGCCGTGACCGTGTGGCGTATTCCAAGTATTACGACATTGACAGTATAACAACACAGTGCAGTGTGATGGCATTTCTTATTCTATGATGGATAAAGTTGTGCGTGCATTCATGCACATAATAATCTGCCAATGAATCTTCACTTTGTGCGGCTGCCCTTGTTTCTCGCCTCTGATGTGAATCTAAAACTGCTAGCGATCGGGGTAAGCCTCAAGTCGTTAGCTTTCAGCTAACTTTAGACTCGTCTACCAGCTTTCACAGTGACGCATTGCGTCATCATAGCCACCGGCAGAAACGTTTTGTCAAACAGAGACCGCAATTACCTACCAAGTATTTTTGCTCGTTTTCTACCTGTTTTAGCTTTATGGCCCATGATTTATTTATTTATTTATTTATTTATTTTTTAATCCATAACACCACGTTACGGATGTAATAAGGTCGCGTTCAGAGGTTTCTGTCACAAATTACGAACAATTCGTAAATTGGCAGCTCTGTATTTATCCAATTTAATCTCTGTACTCCCTACACTATCCCTATATCCCCTGTAATGGGTTATATTTTTTTGCATGTTATCTGGGGAATGTTATCATTTACTGAGATGAAATGAACACTGTTATGGTCCTATATTCTGCCCTTTCTTTGATGTTTTGGTTCGGTAACACTATCACTTTACTATTTCTATTTAGTAGATGGTATCTCCTTGATACATCCTGGAATTGTATATAAACTGGCTTATTTTTGCACGTGTTGACTTCATGTCTGACACCAACTGTTGGATATTAGTCTAAAGTTAACATTTGACAGTGCTCTAGACAAAGACACGGATGAGAGCGAGAGGCAGAGAAGTAAAACAGTCTGTCGCAACGGTTATAGTCCCAATTACCTGGACTGTGAGTCGCTATCCTTCCCTGTCGAAAACAAAAAGGCAAATCAATATTGTCATTCACAACTTCAGATTAAACTCTTCTTGCTTTTACTGTCGCCGTGTTCTTTTTCTGGGCCATTCAATCTGCCGTAACAGTGACAAATGCATCTCAATCGATTGTTGGTGGGATCAGCAAATTAACAAGTAGAATGTTTTTTCCCTTTCTCGCACTCTATCCTTTGTGATTTTCTCCCTCCTCCAAAACGGAGCAGCGAGTGAAGCAATGGAGCAAAACACATAAAAAGACGGCAGTCATCAACAAACACGATAAAATCCTGATCTAGAAACTCTCTTTGCGAGACGAGGGACGATTGCCGCGCAAATGTTTTTGCAATTTAGTCGGTTGCCACAAACCACTAAATGCCCTTAAATAGTATTGCGCACTTAAGGTTTTCAACAGAGAAGTGGTTTAAACTAGTGTTTTATGTAGCCAGCGAGTGATTTAAATATATCTTTATATTAAAAACATCCTCCACGATTCCTGTCAGTCGTGATGAGTTCATGTATCGACAATGTGGTTTTAATAGATCTTCAGATGTAGACACGAGTATGGTGTGTATTTGCACCACATGGGCCAGCCACATGTTTTCATAGCAAATGAAGTAAGATAAAGCACCGCTCGTGCTTGTGCAAAGACGTACCAACCACACTTGGCGTGAACATGAAAAGTAGGGTACACGCACACCAATTTTTAACATCTTAACCAATTTGCACAAGATAATGTTGGCAAGCGTTTGCTTACTCCTCTAATAGTGTGTCGTGTACTTGAGACAACTAACACAGCACATATAACGGAAGGTGGGAGTAAGTCATAGACCTACAAGTTGCAAGTAAGTTTCAAGTCGTGACCTTCAAGTCTCAAGCAGGTTTACAGTTCCTGTAGGGAATAAAAATCAAGCAAGTCGAGTCACAACCAAATTTCAAGCAAGTCGAGTCAAGTCATTAATTGGTTCAAGCAAGTCATAACTCATTTAATTTTGCTCAGTCACAACATAACTGGACTGATTCGAAAACATTTTTCACTGATCATAAGACAAAAAAGCTCATTTATGGAGTTCAAGTCAAAGTCTATTTGGGTCTCATCAATGCCAAGGCGAAGTCATAAAATGTTCACAGACAATCACAAGTCTACCGCAAACCAGATGTCATTCGTAGTTTCAAAACTGCCCTGTGAGAGGCAGCATGGTGCCACAGGACATACAGACTGCTGGAAAACACAAAGAAGAAGAAACGGTTTTTTTTAAGAAGAAACACAAGGATTTAGATTATCAGCTTCTCTGGTGACTAAGACTCCGGTGTAAATCTCTATGTCATTTTTCATTTCCATTATTTTGCCCAGCAACAGGCCGAGCTACAGGTCACTTCCCAAGTGGCTATCGTTCGTTCAGTCACAATCATAGTCTGTGACTCGTCCAATTTTGGCATCGAACGCAAGAATAATAGTTCAGGATCATTTGTCCTGCGGTGTGCGGGTAAAAGGGTCTTTGGGCATTGCAGTTGTGCAAGTCAGCGCCAAGGTAGATTACAGCACAGATTAAATGTGTGAAAGTGGGATTGTCTTGCGAGCGAGAATGCTGCTTTTTTGTGCGAGAAGGCTCGCTCGGGGTCACGGGTTCACATTCTGAGTGGATCAGCATCATCGCACGCTCAAGTGTTGCGGTAATTCTCTACTCCCATCGGCTTGAGTCAGGTAGAGACGACGGAGACGTACAAATCCTCCTCCTCACCGCCGTCTTATTGTCTGCGAACCCAAGATGCATCTTCGCATCTTAGAGAAGAATACAAGTGTTTTGTTGTTGGATCCAAACTGATGACTGCAGCTTTGAGGGAGTCTTGCACAAGCTTTAGAGGATAATTCCCGTTTTTAGTCCTTCTCTTTTGGATGTAGCGGCCTTCTGACTTTTGACCTGCGCTAGGTCACAAGGTTTTAATATAAAAGCCTTACAAAAGCAAAATTCTAGACTTGACTTGAAAGTGTGAGTGCACAAGTACAATGAAGCCATGAGGAGTTTTTTATGTGTCCTTTCAGGTTGTAGTTTTATGTGCATGTGTGAGTAATTAGTCAAATATGTTCTCACGGAAGATAGTAGAATTTCATACAAGAAGGAATGTACAGCAATTACTGGTAGATACCTTTTTGACATGCACACTCCTTGAAAGAGTTCTTATTGATTAGAAATGTATGTTATGAACTTAATATGCTTTTTTTATTATGTAATTATACTGCGTTTTTGTGGTACAATATTACGTCCTCAGTCTTCACTGTCTACCATATTAGCACAAAACCAATTTACAAAATGAAGCTAAAGGTGCAAGAAAATAGTGTGAACATAATATATAATAAATAAATAAATATAGTGATTCGTTTTTTTAAAATATATTTAAAGTGGCGGTCAACCCAAACATATTTTTTTCAAGAATATGTTCTATGTAGTCCCACTAGTTGAAACAAGGCAACATGATTAATATGAAATATGAGTTAAGCAGCAAAATCCATCCATTTTTAGCCATCTCAGGGGGCGGCCATTTTGTCCCTTCTATCGACTGAAAATGACATCACAGACCCTCAAGGCTCAGATAACGACCAATCGCGGCTCACCTGCTTTTTGTTGGTCGTTATCAGAGCCCTGAGAGTGTGTGATGTCATTTTCAATCAACAAAAGTGACAAAATGGTCGTCCCCAGAGATGGCTAAAAACATTGCTTAACTCATATTCCACAAACAAAATATTAATCACAATGCTGTGTTTCAACTAGTGGGCCTGCATATAACATATTCTTAAAAAATATATGCTTGGGTTAACTTCCGCTTCAAGAATTTCATTGCAAGCATTGCAAGATTTGACCACGTATTCAGGCGTATGTGTGACACGTTCTTAGCTCATCCTATCGCTAATCTCCTCTTCCATCAAGAAGCAGAGGTCACACATCAAAGCAACCAATGACGACTGAATTAGACAGGTCAGTGTCTCAAGAGCCTGCCCGAGCCTGCTCTTCTGGATTTGGACACTTAGCAAGGGATGAACTAAAAAAGCTCCGGATTTTACGAGCAGGACAGCGGCACAAATGCAAAAACATAACACACTAGGCACATGCAAACCACTTACAAAAACTATTTGAAGCCTCCCAATAATGTCTATTTTGTGTAGTCAAAAGCAGCAGTCTTACTTTTTTTTTTTGTTATGGAAAGATTGTACTCCAACTCCCACCAGGGAGCTGCCCAGTATAACCAGTCATGCCCCGCTCACCACCGAATGGCTCAGCTGGAGCACTTTGGAGGTGAAGTGTCTTGGCAAACAGAAACTTGTGAAAGAAAGAACAATGGACACGTTTCATTTATTTCCACCTATTTATCAAACCGCTTGCGCTTTGGTGCAAAATTATGCAAAGGTTTGCTTGTATCAGTTCCTTAGCGAAATGATACTATTTATAGCCGCACCGGAGAGTTGGGGTGGCGCCAAATGTTTTCTTGTTAAAAAAATAATTGAAAATAATTTAGTAGCACTGCACTAGATCATTCCAAATATGTCTGGCTCAGATTCCCCGCCCATCTTTTTCATTGATATCAACATATAACACACATTTACAGGTGAGCTATTTGAAGCCTCTGATGACGCTCATGCCAACAACAAAAGAAGTCGGTTATAGGATCAAGTCAAGTCTCCGACGTGCTTTCTTCACACACACACGCATGCACAATAAGGTGTGTCCCTTTTTCAGTCACGTTAAAGCAGTCAGGTATTTACGCTACTGCTCGGCTTATCAGATTTCAGGAGCTCCCCGGAGGCGCTGTGACACAAAAAGATAGATAGTCATCCAGGCATGACCTCAGACATTGACAGAACACAACACACATTGCACACTCACCCACTGCAGATAAACAACAACTCATGCAGAACACCAGAAATGATCAGCATAAGTCTGTTTATTATTTCTACTAAGCATCATCAGAAAACACTGCATTTGAGTTCGCCAATTTGGAGATTGATGTTGATGTTGTAGTGTTGTCATTCGGAATATGCTGCTGAAGGAAGGGCCTCGGTATTTTAGCTGTACATTACATAGTACGGATTTTTTCAAATTTGTTTCACACTTTACACTCGTTTTTTTATTTGTCTATGAGCAAAGGGCTGATGTCATGCTTTTTTGTCTTGCCAGCCACAGTGAGAATAAGTCACACATGTAGCCACACTTTTTTTAGTGTCCCGTGGTGTGTTGTAGGTTTTAATTATAATAATGTTGTTCTGGCAGGTGAGTGCAGCATCACCTGGCTGACTGTTATTTCACATCAGCTCTGCCCGAGGGCACGGAGGCCTTTTATTTACCTCTATCATTTGAAGGAATCTTTACCTCGCCACCTTAACTAGAAGATAGAAGGTAGACCGAGAGAAAAAGGTGCATGACTGGAAAGATGTGTTAAATCTTCTCTGCTCAGTGGCGGCGTTTCAGTTTTCCTCAGTCCTACATTTTAAAGCTTAAAATAGTTTAGACTTACAACAAACTGGGACAATAATATGATGATTGCGTTGTGAGAGGTCAAAGGTGAAGTAATGCAGGTGACAGCTTACACTTTGAAGTTTCGCATGCAGGTTCCCCCGCCTTTCTCATCCTCCCCGAGGCGCTCTGTTGTTCTCCTCCCTTTGCATTCCCACCCTTTCTCTTTCACTGTCTCCTCCTCTCTTCTTTTTTTTCCTTGTCTTTTTCTCCCTCAAACACATAGTTCTCTACCCCTTGTACCCTTTCTAGTCAAAAATTGTTGATTAAAATGTGTAACTATGATTATTATTACCACGGAGGTATTGGGTTCATATTTTAGCTGTGGTCTTCCTGGTTTCCTACATCTTAAATTCATTGGAAATTCGAATCTGCTCATAGGTTTGAATATGCATGTAAAGGGTCGTTTGTCTGTGTGTGGCTGGCAAAGATTTCAGGGCGTACCTTTTGCCAAAAGTTAGCTGGGATAGGCTCCAGTGTCCCCATGACCCAAAAGAAAAAAAGCGTTACAAAAAATGAAAGGATGGTACATGCAATTGCTATATGCTAGCACAACATAGTGATTTGGCGCACTCCCAGTTGCCATTTATCCATCCATAGAGTAGTTCAATTAACCTACCATTCATGTTTTGGGACTGTGGGAGGAAACTGGAGTACCCGGAGAAAACCCACACAGCCACGGGGAGAACATGCAAACTAGTCACAGGAAGGCCGGAGCCCGGATTCGAACCCGCGACCTTTGCACTCTGAGCTAGCGGTGCTAACCAGGCGGTCACTGTGCCGCTCCGGTTTATTTCACACGTAATACTACCATACTAATACTGTATAATGTGTGATATTTACAATTACAAACAGGAATACTCATTTCCAGGACAGACATGTCAGGAGAATCATAATAAGACAGCTGGGGTTCTCCAAAAAATTACAAATATGATTCTATACATGGATTTATTATAACCCACCAAACAAACGTACCATAAAGAAAATAGCTTGAAGAAAATCATTTTACTCTGACAAAAAACAATGTCCCCAGGCTCCTTTAGTTATGATTTGGAAAGTCTGCACAGCAGGACAAATTAGTCGTGTAAAATCCCTTCTAACCTTCACTGGGCCTCACTGGGCCAAGTCTTGTCCCTCTTGAGCGTCACAGTGCATGACGTTTGGTTTTTCCACCTTGTCAGTGCGTGTGATGATTCAAACAAGCACTACACCCTGTCACATTGTACTTGCTGCAAACAACTTTATTGGAGAGTTACAACGCTAGTGAGAAATACATTGTTTTGTAAAAACACTTTCTTAGCCTAAGGGATGGAAGTGAGATGTGTGCAGCTACCCCCCCCCCCCCACCCCCCCCAGTCAGTTCAAGGTGCACTCCACCATATATCAGCACATGCACACAATACACGCATGCATGCTATTGCACACGGTACACATAGTATGCTTGAACGTACACGCGGGTATCTCCAACACTACCTGTCTCGCTCTCGCATGCGTTCGGATCACATCCTATGCAGCACGTGCAGTTTCCCCAGAGTGCCGGGACTGCGTCGTCTAAAGAGCAGACGTTTGTCCCCCTTTCTGCTCTGATGAAGAGCTGCACCACCACCGCTTTCAGTGTATCTCCCCGGGTGGGAGACGAAAGAGGAGACACAAAGAGAACCACACAGCATGCAGACAGAGGGAGACAGAGGGAGGGGAAAGAAGACACACTATCAGTGACTAAACATGAGTAATAATAGCGATTTTTTTTTCATAGCATATTTGGATGACATTGCAAGTGCCTGCCTCCTAAAAAAATGAAACAAAGTTACTTTATCAACAAATACCTGTAACAAATCAATCCAAATAATCTGTTCCAATGTGCAATTGTTGGTCAAACTGCCAGGTAACTGTACGGGCTTTGTGGTCAAGTCTGAAAAAAGGTTTCGGAATTATCAAATGATCAAAACACTTCACCTTAAGTTTGATAAAGTGTATGGTGTGAAGATGTGTAGATTGTTAGCCCGATTGCTTCACTTCTTCTACTTCCTGCTTTAAAAAAAAGAATAGAAGAATAATATAATGTGCTCTTTCTCCTACAGTAACACAGAGAGTTTAAGAGGCTAGCCTTTATTTTGGAATAAGTCAAAAGCTAAAGAAAATTCATAACATGCAGAGGGTAATCCTTTACTGATCACTGAATGGAGCTCTCCTAAGGTACACTGAAACGTTTCTCTTGTAAAGCATTTCAGCTATTTTTCTTAAATGAATGTTTTGATCAAAATCCGCCTTTAGCAGTTAAACTACATATGATTGTAAACAGAAATGATGAAGAAATGCAGAAAGTTAAACATGTTCAATGTGAAAAGAAAGACAATCAACTGTGCTATTAGCCGATAAAGTGTGATTTTGAAACACTCTCAATATGACTTTGTACAGTCACATCCATTACAAAAGATAAATCCAATTATTCCTAGTAGTTTACATTGTAATTATTTTTGAGTATTATTGCAGTGTGTGAATATTGAGGTTCATTGATTCAAGCTAAATCGTAGCAGTATCACCATATCATTTGTCCTCTGGGGTTATTTTGGGTGGGAGTCAGAGGGGGCTTTTTGGGGTCATAGCCGGGGGGTCATTTTTTTGCCCCAAGGCCCTCTCTTTTGCTTGAAGAGCTTGGGAGTGCAATAATTAGCCATATATTGAACTGTACCTGAAAGGACATAAATTGCCTGCATCCCTGTATGATACACAACAGGTTTTTCCTATGAGAGCCAATTGTTATGAGCTTCTCATTCGTCATGCCCGCTCATGTCACACCAACTTGTCTGACCTCTCGCTCTCATTCATGTGTTTCAAGTTGCCCACACATTGGACCACTAATGGCTGCTCTCTCTCCCCCCCCCCCCCCCCCCCCCTCATGCTGTGCTCTCGCTAATGGACAGATGGCATCCCATTGTTTACTGAGCCAAGGTACAATGCCTTATCGGCCATAGCAGCGGAAACTGGGCTAGCGTTTATGCTTGACCCAGCTTAAATCTGCCACCAAAAAAAGGAGGAGGCGAAGGAGAGCGGAGAAAAGAATAGCCAATGGAAATTGCTTTTAAAAAAAAAAAAGAAAAAAAACTCCCGCTCCCGCAATATGATTTTTAGCTCTGTGTTTTCACCTCTTTGACCCTGGATAGTGTGTGTGTTGCGATGGTCAACCGAACGCCCCCCCCCCCCCCCCCCCGCCATCCCCTCGCCCTCCATTCCCCTCCTCGCCCGGCGCCCAATAATCGAGTGAACTGTGACAGCCGCCATCATATATAGCCACACAAGCACACACAAGCCCGGAGGCTACCACTTGATTTCTTGGCGATGGGATGCAATCAGCTCAGAGCCAATCAGTAATGAGGGTTAATCAGCTGATCGATCAGAGGAGAAGAGAGGCTCTCTCTGTGGCCTCAGCCATCCATTCGTTCGGCGCTGCAATTTCTTTTACCGTAAAGTGACACTGACAAATGCCACACTTTTAAAATTAGACACCATGTATAGCTGAATGTCTATCTCAGTGAATATGACACAGGTGGAAAACACAGGTGAATTATTTCAGAAAATTAAATATACTTTCCTTGCAAGCATTAAGTAAAAAAAAAAAACAGTACATTTTGTACTAATTACCGTGTATTACTTTTCATTAAATGCTGGATGTTCATTTAATGAGACAGTGACACTAAAGACATTTTCAAGCAAATAAAAATGTGGATGTTCGACGACAGATTTTGTTGAATATCATACAAAGTAATTTTTAAAAAAGTCAACATAAAATGTGGAAAATGTGTAACGAAATGATATGAACGAATGAAGATATAAATAAAGAAAAACTTTATTTGCATTTTCTTCAAAATAAAAAATATATAATAATAATAATGTCCCACTAAGCATACTGCGGTTTCATAAGATATATGACTTTTTTTTATTTAAACATCCATCCATTCATCCATTTTTCATACCGCTTATCCTGACTCTATACTTTTGACATTGTTAAAGATGTTTGTAAGCAATAAAAATGACTTCAACATCCATTTTCATTCAGGAAGCACGCTGCATTTTTTGGGGGGGGGGCAACATTTCACAAGAACTTGCATGTTCATTTAAAGTCTTTTTCATAAATACAGCCAAGTTATGAATACAAAAAAAACAATATAAAAAATATTAGACTGTGAACTATTTTGAAACAAGCACCAGTTGGCATTAATTTATACAAGTATTTGGGACACTTTTTTTTTTTTGTGGTGTGGCTGAATCGGAGGTCTGTTGTGCTGCTTCGGCAACCTGAAAGGACACTTACATCATCACTACTGAGCATCCCTGTGTCAGCCCTTCCGACCCCCAGCTCCTCCCATCCTTTTAGCCCCCGAGGGCCTGAAGACCTGGGGAACTTTTAATTACCCACAGCCGCAGCCATCCTCATCTCCCACCACTGAATGGTCAATAGGCTTTACTACTTTCCAAGGCATCAGCATCTTAATGATAATAAGGAAGCAGTGTGGGCGTGCATGGAGAGATGTCCAAGTGGGGCACACAGAGAAAGATAGGGGTATCATTCGGTAAGCCTGTTGCTTAATTAGCCCTGTGTCAGGAGGAGCACCCCAACCCCACCCCCCACCTACACAACAACCCCCTTCTGATGCCAAGAATGGCCATCAGGCATTATCTGTGGCCGCCTATTTTTTATGGCCTTTTGCAGACTACACAGACGAGGTTGTTAAGCAGCATGGAGGGCATATGGTGCCACCATTGGAAACGTGCTGTTGTCACTCAGTTGCACATTGACCGAGAGAAAAAAGAAAAGTTTTAATGTCCGCGCAAGAGGCGGAGCACAGAGATGTTTCGCTCCAGCTGCTTGTTAGCCAAATACAATGATTTAGTAATAGACGCTGGGAAAAAAAAGAGTATGTATCATATCATCAGCTTTGGTATCATTCCTTACAAGAATATTCAAGAGAAATTCTACTAAACAAGAAAAACACTATGGTATAGAAACTGTGTGGTTTGATCCTCTCTTCATTCTCAACTGCTGGACAGCCACTCTGTGTGCTCAACAAGGTCCATTCTTGTAAAGGGACAGAAACAGAAAGCAACACAAACATGAAACACTGTCAGATGTTTTTCCTGGTGTTTTTTTTTTTTTTTTTTTTTAACCAATCACTTTTTAGTGAAAGTGTTTAGATGACTCATTGTAAGATAAAAATCTTTAAGAAGGATTCCAAGAACTTTTTCAATTAAGACCTCGTGTTGCGGTGCAAATAAAACTTTTGTCAGTGCAGTACAAGGACGTGCAGTTTCCAAACGACAAATTGCACCCCAGCTCTCTCTTAACAGTAACACAAACATGAAGCACAGTCAATCAAATGTTTTACCTGAATTTTCAGTCAAGAATATGTATGTAACTGAATTGTTTTAATTAACTTTATATACATTTTCATGAAATGCAAAAACCGACTCCATTTCTTGACTATCACACACTCTTTGGGTCGTGTTACGATCAACCACAAGGAAATCCAAACATACCTCAATCTTTTGAGTTCTATCCGGAAGTACCCTGGCGCCTATTGTTTACAAACATTATGAAAAGGTCCAATGTCAGGTGTAAAAATGGGTGAATGTGTTTTCAACATTCTGTTATTATACAATTTGTTATTGCCACAAGTATTTGATTATTAAGGAAGTAGTAAGTAGTACTTAATTATTGGGGATGTTGTGTGACGTAGAACTTGATTATTATGTTGAGCTGTCGTTCTGATATGATATTCTCCTTTTGAGATTGTACAGAATACATAATTGCAGCCTTGTTATTATTATTAGCATTATAATCACACAGATTCATCTTCTTCTTCATTTTTTTGCCATCACCTCCTCTTTCACCACCCTCCCCCCATCATCCTGTGGCTTAGCAAGCCCGAGGCAAGAGAGGCAGCTCCGACTTTTGTTCTGTGTCCTATGACTAGTTATTTTTATCAAAAGTCACCCAAACATCTCATTTTCCACCCCCGTCTCTTTCCGTTCCATAAACTGTTATGGTTAATCAGAACATGTACAGCTTGAGAAGAACTTTTCGGTTATAAAGCTAAATCGTGATTTACGCTCTCTCCAAAAAAAAATAAAAATAACTCCCCAAAAATGGGTCCTGGAGATTTCAGTTGAAGAAAACGTTCTGTCTGCAAAAAAGATGGTTATGTATGTGTGTACTGACACACAGAGACACACACTCATCAGGTCTGCAAAGCCATTGTGCAGAGTGGGGATCGATGGAAGGGTCAGGTCATGTCAGAGGAGGTAAACCAGAAACAAGTCAAAGATTGTTTTCTACTTCTCTTTCCTCCACTGTCTGGAGACCTCCCTGGCCACTGTTTTATGCCAGGGTGCAACCTTTCAGCTCAGGGAGAAGACGCTGTTCTCTCCAAGCAGCTCTACATGCTTTGAATATAAACAACTATTTGTAGACCATGCTGAAATAATGCTTGGATTTGCAACACTTGTTAAATGGCTGCCATTTCTTGGTAATATTTCACTTCTCTAATATACAAATTACAATGTCTATTTGATATCATATATACATAAAAAGAGTAAATACACACACACACACATTCACAAACACACACACACACACATACAAGGGGATGCGTAGTTGGAAGAATGCTACAGTCCATTTCAGAGGTCGGTGCCGCACACCAAAATGGCCGACAATACAGACACTTCATTTCCCAGCATGCCTCATAACCCCAACAGGTGTGGCTGCTTAAGCCACTTGATTGAAGCCAGCGTGGCTGGACTTAAGAGGGATAAAATCAAGGAGCAGAGAGAGGGAGAGTGGGTGGACGACAGAAAAGAAATGGAGAGAAGCGATAGGAAAAACACACTGAATGTGGAGGAAAGCTGTTTTTGAATTTTGAGAACAGTCTTTAGTTGGAGCATTTGTAGTTTTTGTCCATTTTATTTTTCTTTACACAAACTGTTGTGAAAAAGACAATAAATCTTGATTTTTGTTAAACCCCTGATCTAAGAAGTCTCCTCTTACCCTGTCAAATCTATCCTGATGTCACAGTATATATCCTATATATATATATATATATATATATATATATATATATATATATATATATATGATATTATAATGCAACCTGGTTTGAATGCATATTATTTTACAATTTGTAGTATTCATACAATTTTACAATTTCTACTATTCATTTATCTTAAAATACAAAACCAGCCTCTTGGGAAGCCAGGCAGCAGTCCCCAACCAGCTCCAGCGGGTGCCGAGGGACAAAAAAAAAAAAAATCTATTTTATTGATCATCTGAGTCTCAAAGAAGTTTCATTTTGAAAATCAGGTCCATCCGCCCGTATCTCTGCACACAAATCGAAAAGTAACCCCACAAACTAGCAAAAGTGAGTGGGAACTAAAATCCACTTTGGAGACAAGAAGAAGAGCCGACAACTTCCAAGAAAGAAAAAGGCAGCATTTAAGAGACAATATCAGCAGTCCTACTTAAAATACATGTTTATTGCTACAGGGGATTCTTACACACCCAGCCTGCTCTGCGTAATATGCAGCGACAGCCTCGCAAATGAGGCAATGAAGCCTTCAAAACTGCCACAAAAAAAAAAAAACACTGAATATCTTCTGCCACTTTCAATATCTTTGTCGAGTTGGATTTTTTTTTGAAATGGCAGTGACTAAAATAAAATTACAGAGTGAACTGGACAAACATGACACTCTTTGGGTGTCATTGTTTACCCCGGGATGGATACCCTGAAAATTGTTTAAGAGAAACAAGTGCAGAGCACCCACTTATTACAACAACAAAAAGTTTTAATAATTCGTTTTAATTCGTTACAAAGCGAGCCTACGAATATATTACTTTGCAAGTGATGCTAAAAACGTTGAGGAACGCTGATGATGTACAGTGAGGGATGATCTGTTCTTTATAAGAAATAATCTGCACATAGAGTAACTGTATGAATTAAATAATTAAACACACCAGAATAGTATCTTAGGTCATATTGCCAAACTGTTAATTCCTTAAAATTACTGTTATTATCCGTCCAATGTTATTTTCGGACACACGGCCCACTTATAAATGTGGGAAAAGAACATGTGGTCGTCCACCCCAACCTCGGCCACAATAGTCTGCTTTGTCGGGCCTCACCTCCCTCCTGCGACATGTCGGGCGCCACATAGGGTTGGCATTGTGCTTAATAAAGTTACAGTGTCTCTAGGACGTCTTGACTTTCCTGGCTAGCACAAGCTTGGCACGGCGGAGGCGTGACAAGTTTGGACAAAAGGTCTTAATTGCCACTTTGCTACATGCCAAATATGCCGGGTGAGGTTATAGCCTAGCAAGCGCGAGCTGCGCTATTGTTTCAAGAGATTATTATTTACAAGAAATAAGTCTCCGGGGCAGATCTTTGAAGTGGCTAATGATTTAGCAGAGGCTGGAACCAAACCAGCTAGCTGATTTATTTGGCTGTTTTTCCGACCTTCCTGTTGTGATCTTGCCCTGCAGTGCAATTGTTCCGGGTGGAGGTCTACCGATAGAGATCCTATGATGTCTGCATACTGCTGTATAAAGTGATGGTTTGATGGATGATTGATCCCGAGCTAAACAGGGTGGGGCCGTTGGCATTCCAGGAATTCAGGGCAGAGATGCTACCTTTATTAAATTAGCCATGTTGAATGTTCTCCACATGAGAGACTGATAATTAAAACATATTAATGATTTTTTTTGTTGTTGTTACTTAAAATGATCCAAAACCTAACCCCAAACCATTTAAATTAGTGTGAATACACTATAGAGAATGCAAATGAATGTATTGCTTTTCCTTTTGTGACGTTTTTAGTAATTTATTATTGAGTCATTTGATCCATTGCCGTTCATTCCGGGTTACTGCATCACCTTTGTTTGCCGCTGAAACACATTCAGTAAGAACATGCACGCCGCTTGACTGATGGCATGCTCTTTCTCCAAAGCTGCTGCATCCTGCGGGAGTCTTACTCCCCCGTGCCACCGTAACCCTCCCCAAGGGTCTCGACAACAGGTTGTGTTGTACGTGTGCAACTGAGTGTGCTGAACCAAAGTGTGTACACTTGCATCTCCCTTGGGTGGGAGGCCAACTGTGACAGCTCAGTCCACAGGTAATATTCCGGTGGCTAAAAGGAGAATTCCCTTGGAAGGTTTCACATCCTGCAGACTTTGGGAGGAATTAAGGTTTTCTCCAATGAACATACAAAACATAGAAATCCTTTTTTTCTGCATGTAACCGGAGAGTAAAATAAATCTGATACAAACACAAAACTGGAATCGGGCCCTTTGAACCCGGGCCTTTTCAGAGTTGAACTTGAATGGAAGGATTTAATAACTAGAAAAGTTACGCATAGACAGGTGGTGGTTTGATAGCTGTAGTCAACTGCAGAGAATTATAGCAGGTGTTTGCAGGAGTCTTAATTGCTGCCACGTGTTTGAACAGGCCCAGGTTTCCATGAGAGTAAGTGTGCATTCAGAGGACGGATCAAGGTGGATTTGCAAGCACCATCTTCTAATGTTCCTTATCAGCCTAAACAGCAGCGATTGATTCGGCTCGTTGATGGAAAACGAGAGGTGAAGAAACGATTGTCTGTTTCTTAAGCCGACCGCACAATTTGAGCCAACGTGTTGACTCGGCTACGGAAACATTCCTTCTCGGGTGTCACGAGATGGCAAGCCCTCCCTAAACTTGCGTCACGTTGCAAACACAAACAAGATTCTCTTCATCTTGACGACGTTCTTTCAGGCTCCCCTTTATCGCCCTTTTTATGAAGGAAGGCCTATCTTTGGACTATCATTTGACATCATTTACACATTCCTCCTACCAGATGCTCCCTTGTGATATGCTGTATGCGTTCCCTCCCTTATAGGGCTCAATGCTTTGCTTTCTTCCCCTGCAGCCGACCCCCCCCCTTCCGAGCCCCTCACTTGCACACAAACATATAGTCCATGTCGGCCGCAAAGTCTATTGAGCTGATGGAGACTGCTGGCTGAAGGGTAAAAAAGCCACCACATGATAGTGGGTCCGACCCCACACAGAAAACCACCTTTTCTGTCCAAGGGGGAACAGACAATGCTTTGTGGCCCATATAGTGGGAGTCTACCCCTTCTATTAAAGGCACTGACGCCCAGCTGCTTAAGCACGTCCACCAAACTATGGAGCATTGTTCTGTGCATGCCTGCTTTAGTCACATCCCTTCCTTGATAGATCCCTAGTGATGATCAATGGCCCAGCCCTGCTGGACTGGCCAAGGCTTCGCGGCACCCCACAGGTCTCAATACTGGGCCCACTCATTTTGTGACTGATCGCCTGTCACTCTCCGCCCTCTCCACACCCGTGGCCTGGAAGAGGCACTCGTCTGGTGCCCTCAATTAAAGCCACACAGCAGGTCACTGACTCCTTGTCGCTGCTTTTGTCGGACCACTGTGCAACAATACGCCGCATTTGTTTCATTCGCATTCAGGTTGACTTTTTATTGGCTAATTCTGATAGATTTAGTTTAGCTTTACGACCGCCTTTAAAGGAATAATGTCTGCCATCTCATCTGTTTGGTGCAATTAGGTTCTTGGAGGAGGCCTCAGCTAACATGTCCATCAGAGGAGGAGTTGCATATAGTTAGACCACTTGGTCATAAAGGTTATATTAGCGGTTTATGTACCCTAGTGCAGCATTGTTAATGGCAAATGGCATTTACTAGGTGCAGCAAAGGAAGGCCATTCAATCCACTGTATGGTTTATCTATCATGTCAAGCGCTCCATAAAAAGCCCTCACTAATATCAAAGGAGACACAACACAAAGGCTCCGTCTACCCTTGGGCTAGATTTAAACCCTCTCTTGTCTTCCGTGCGGCAAAATGAATAGTTGATATTTTCAAAATCCGTCCGAAATTAATCAAATTTAATTTCTCTTTGCCCCGTGCCTAAGTACTTGCACATGGACACACAAGAGACAAACACACAACACGGCGTGTCTGTGTGTGTATGAGAAACAACACAACAAAGAGATCAGCATAGTGAAACAAACCCTATTAAAGTAATTTCAAGGTTTTATTTTGCATATCTGGTTCTGCGAAATACCCCCCCCATTCACCCCCCAAAAATACAGTGATTGATTTATTGTGCCTATTAGAATGCAGTACCTCGCAACATTTGATGCAGGGCGGTGTCCCACCTGGTATGCAGTATGCTACAAAGTGCAACTGTTGTATTTTACAGGTAATACAGAGTACTCAACTGCCAAATTAATCAATAAGGATGAATAAACTTGTTTCTTGTGCTGAATTTGATATAATTTCTCAAGGGTGTGTTTTTTTCTGTTTGCGCTTTTTTTCTTGTTATACAACACAACAACTGTATATTTCATCACAGGTTTATTACAGTATATACATACATTATACATACATACACACACACACATATATATATATATATATATATATATATATATATATAAATATTCTGTCTTCAGGCAGTAGCATGCGTGCATGTGTGTGTGTAAGGGAAATATAATGATGGAAGTTACGCCATTCATGTTGCTCAAGACAGAGAATTGGCTACACAAGAATGAAAAGCTCATACAGTGTGAAACATAAAAATAAAGTCATAACTGCTGGGTCTGAGACCAGGAATTATTGTGTCTCTCTCAAAAAAACTGAAATATATGAAATGTGCAATATCATTGTACAAACAAAACAACAAATATTTTGGTAATGAAACAAACCCGCCAAAAGTTATTTTCAGTGCATGTAATTTTTTTCTGTATAATTTTCAGAATCGCATTAAACTGCTTGCACTGCTGTGTTAATGACCATTATATGCTGAAAAAAGAAAACTATATTCCCACATCATTTTTATTAATGTATGACTTTGTTCAACAAACTACAATTTTATTGTATTACAACCTGCCCGCAAAATGTGACTTAATTCTCATAATATAACATTTTCTTTATGTGACCTAACAATGTGTGCTGAAGTAACCGGAGCACCGCTAACCAAACTGGTCTTCAAAATGTGTCAACTCATTTGCATTATTTAAAAGATTTTTGGTGACGATAGCACAGGTAATGACAAAGGTTATGGGCCTGTCAGGTGGATGCACGGACAAATCCGTGCAATGAGTAAAACGACCAAGCAGTAGATTGCAAAGTGGGGACTGGGACCATTTGTGTGTGTGTTTTAGAGAGTTTGTATCATCAAATGTTGCTTGATTGAAGTGTATAAGGTTCTACGCTAATTATAGCCAGAACCACGGCCTAGGAACAGATGCCACACTTGTGCATCAATAAATGCTTATAAGTAACTTATTTAGGGCTGCCTGCCATGCAAGGAAATGGCATGACTTAAAGCGCAAGTGCCCGGAGGGCTCTTCCTTGCCTCTTTGTCTTGTCATCCTGCATCTTTTAAATCTATTCACCGCTTCAAAACAACACAGGCAGACAGCGGCAGAGCATGCAGGGGAGAAAAAGCGAAAAACAAGAGGGGAGGAAAAAAGATCCAAATATTCACACTTTGTAGACAGTATAGTATTAGGTTTTCCATCAAAGAAACGCCGTCTTCTCTTTGATTTGTGAGGGAGCGGTGAGAGCATTGTTTTGAAGGCCAAGCTTATGTTTGATGAAAAGCAAGTGCTCTCTAAAGTTTGAAGACAAATACATTCCGACTTGAGCGTTGAAAGACAAATTAGCTTGACAAGTCGGCACTCTGTTTTGTTTAGCAGATTGCCTTATGCGCTCCTGAAAGTTGTCAAAAATTCAAGCTTCGTGATGTTCGGTGAGAATTTTTTCGCTGTTGTTCTTAGTGACACTCTCAAACAGACGGGTTGACGAGCTTATCAGTCACATCACAAATAGAAGAGTGTCATCAAAGCCAGACCTCCGTTTCTGAAGAGCAACCAGGCAATTAGTGTTATCACAGCCAACGAGAACAATTGAATGCGTGTTGTTGATGGATATGATTCAGTCGAACACCTTCTTTTCATTTTTGTATGTCAATTTGAGTTGTTGGAAAAACAACACTCATTATTTTTTGGAGCCTATCCCAGCTGACTTTGGGGTGCCAGTCAATCGCAAGGCATAGACAAACATTATTCACAATCACATTCACAACTATTTACGGTCTTTGGTGTACCTAACATGTATTAGGATGCTTACTTTATTCATCGTTACACCTAAAACTTGAGCAAGCACTCGCTATGCAGACTCTGTTGCAGTTCACGTTAGGTAACAACCAATCACGGTTCAGAGAACAGGTGAGCTGTGATTTGTCGTTAACTGAGAACCGAGCAAATGCGATGTCATTATCGGTCGACAGAAGTGACAAAATGGCCGCCCCTGAGATGGCTATAAATGGTGGGATCATGTTGCTTAACTCATATTCCACTAATGTAATATTAACTCATTCAGTACCAGACTTTCTCAGACCCTCTGTGAAATGACATATAAAAACGTCATTGGGATAGAATGAGTTAATCAGAATACCGTTTAGACTAGTGCAGGCGCATAGAACATTTTACCTTTATGATTCTTGCTTTGTACAGTGAGGCACAAATGAGGGCCAGCCCCCTTAGCCAATCCCATAAATTTAGAAATATCAAACTGGTTAAGCAGAACAATTCAGAATGGGGAGGAACAAAAGGAATGCGCCAAACCCCTTAAGGGTCATTTTTATCGATTTAATGTAAGTCCAAAAGACTACACTGATGCCAAATGAGCCCCAAGCAGTCTAAATAGATTCATGAAAATGTTGCTAGGACAGTTGCCCGCTTCCTCCTTTCAGCCACTAACAGGAAAATGTTCTCACTGTTTGTTATCTTTGGCTAATTTGGGTTGCGCAATTTTCAATTCAAACTTACATAGTTACTTCTTCAAAGTCAGACAAGAAGACGCTGTCTGTTGAACATTTTATGTATAAGCGTGCGTGAGCGTTCTGGAGCCGGCTGGCAATCCTTGCAATCAACACTCGGCAAGCTATTTAAAGCAGCAAAGCTGGAAAATCAACTGTTGGTACCATTAAGGGCCCTGGCACATTCCCAAGCATTTACATACGTACTGAAGAAGTGTCTTCACTCATTACTGTCGGTTGTTACGTGGCGTAAGAGGTCTCTGGCAATTCTGCTTGGTTTTGATCAGCCTGCATGACTGACCAGAAGTGCAAAGCGTTGTGGTGCTTAATGCAAAAATGCAAATGAGGGGAGGGCCACGTGCGAGCGTGACTGTTTGCTCCCTTGTAGTAAACTCAAAAAGCTGTTTCGCAATTGATGATTGTCCCAAAGAATAATTAAACCGGTTTGCATTTTTCATGAGATTAATTCCTTCCTTCCTCGGCGTGTGCGTTTCCTAACCTCTCGTCTGTGCGGTCTCCGCACTTTATTAACATAATTGAAATATGGATGATCTTGTAAAAAAAAAAAAGTATATATATAAGTGACGGGACCCGCATCATATGCTGGTCATAAATTGTTCGTAATCCACAAATACACACGCGCGCACTGGTACAAATGTTTTGAAAGCCTTTCGCATTTTTGTAGGCATGTCCACTGTCTGCATGGCCGAACAAGGTGGAGGATGTTGTGGGGGATAGAAGACGTGTGTTTATGGGGAGTGTATTTTGGTGGGAAGGGGGGGGAAGATGCTGCAAAACAAGCCCAACTTTCCATGACATCACTCGACTGGTATTAACACGTCGCCCCACTTTCCTCTCCAGTGCCACCCAAATCAGACGGCCACAGCATGGAGAGCGTGCATGTTGCTTGTTTATAGCCTCTCCAAGTGGCGCCTTGCCAGAACCTCTGTTTTGCATTTCCTTCCAGGGCTAATTTATCACATCCTTTTCTCACTCCTTCTTCTTCTCCAGGGTTTGCTGGCCAATTCTGGGATAGGCCAGCACTGCCCGTGCGCAGTGGGGACGCCACACTGCATGATCTTGTCATCGTTTTTTGAGCCGATTCTTGAAAGCTAAATTTTGGAAAGCCAATTCTTAGAAGGTAGACGGTAGAAAGCTTAGCCCATGGGCCCGTTCTAACTCTTTTTTTAAGTAATTTCCAAATTAGGATATATTTGACATTAGATAGCTCATCAGTGGTGAGTCATTGTGACATCCTAGGAATGATTTATCGAAATGAAGCGTTATATATGGGCATCTATCCGTTCCTTACCTTACTTACTTACTTTGCTGATAATTACTGTGAGAACTCATTACCATGATCAGTGTCATTGCTATGCAATGCTACAAGCTGCGAGGAACTAAAACAGGAGAGTCACTGCTTGTAACTACCAATTAGAGCCTTAGTCACCAGTCAAGTAGAGTCTTTCTCACCGTCTATAAAGTTTTGCAGAATCCACAATGTGATAAACATGACAAAAATGCATATCAAGTGATTGATTTCACCTCCCGGGTAGTTCTGCATCAAGCTTAAACGTTTTATTGCCTCCAAAATGACTGCTCACTATTTGTGGACTTTGGCCAGCAAGCGCACACACACTGACACACACACACACACACACGCACGCAAGCTCCACCCTCCCCAATCCTACACACACAGCTGCAACCAACACCCCACATCGTTTTGATCTAATTTCCTCTCTTTTTTCCCTTTCTTCCTTTACCTTTCCTGCCGAAATTGATTTCTGCTTGTTTGCTTTGGCAGTAATAAGATCAACAGAAGGATCGTGTTTCAATGGCATACTACGTTGAACCCCAGGCAAATGATTTGTCCAAACTTAATAATGGAAATACTTGGGATGTATTTGGAGATGTAAACAGTAGTTGCAATAAAACAGTGCCTGAAGGTAAGGGCTCCTTTAAGTTGCAAAGCCTTTCCACTTATGTTGGCTGTACACACCTCGGGCTTTCCCTGAACACCGAGAATAAAATGTATCCCTACTTAGGCCAGCCAAAAGTCACCCAATAAAAGGCGGTTTAAGTAAAGTGCGGTCTAAAGCATGGCATGTGTAAAGATGCAATTACAAGTGCTTTCAACAGAATGGGAAACGTCCAACTTCACTTTTCGGATATTTAGCATATATTTGTGTACGGGAAGATTAGAACAATGGTTTCATGTTTTTTATTATAAACTAAATTTGATTGTTGTTCATTGTGAACACAAACCAGTGATAGGGGAAGTCTTTCCAGGGCCGTACTAAGTTTGTGAAAAAAGAACAAGCAACTTTCAAACAATTGGAATATATTATGAGGTTTTGAAGGTCAGATGATTTTAAGCTTTTTATAACAGTTCCTGAGAGGTTTTATTTCAAAATTGCATGGCAGGCCGTAAATGTCCAGCTATGAATTAAAATGGAACCAAACACTTGTAATCGCCATTAATATAGGGTTGAATCCTCCTACGTTGTGTTTTGGTAAATTTCATATTTTTTCACAAATCTATACTATTGGTCAGTCTGCAAGTGTGGGTGTTATTTTAATAAACGATTGAGTGTTGAAAATAGCTTGCTGTTTTTGATGATGCAATGTTAACAGTTGAACAAAAATGCAATTTTGGGGTCTCTTGAAAAGTGGTGGTTTTGGAGGTATGAGGATTCCGGCCGACGAGGGTGTTGGTGTCATACAATGTTTGACAAAATAATTTGGACACAGAGATGAACAAACTAGAGGTTGGCCCAGTGGTCAATAGGGGCCCACTTCTTTCCTTTGCCTGAAACTTTTCACAGCATGCCAAGGCATTTTATGCTTCCAACCTTGTGGGAACGGCTACGGGAAGCTCAAGACCTCAGCTCTCACCCAACACTGTGACCGCTGACCTCACAAATGTTCTTCTGGATGAATGGACAAAACTTCCCACAGACCAAAATCTCGGAGAAAGTCTCCCCAGAGGAGCAGAAGTTCTTTTAGCAGCGATGAAATTAGTCATATTATTTTTTTTGCGTGTTCACATCCTGTAGGTGTCCCCATGTTTTGCACTTCCAGACCTTTTTGTTCTTATTGTCTTGGTTTAAATGTACATTTTGTCATTGACGTTTCCGTTCATTGTCTGTCACACCCTGTTTGGTTGTCAGTTCCACCTGTCGTGTTGCTATCAGCCCCGCCCTAAATGCTGTATCTGCCAATCAATGAGGACAACCTTATGTTTGACCCAGCTTTGTCATTAGTAATAAATTTACTAGTTGCCTTATTTAAGTTCAGTCTGTTTGTTCATTTCCCCTCTGGTCCATACCTGTAACCTACTCATTGTATCATTTATATTCTTAAATGTGATTTTAATTTAATTGTGTGTCCCAAAACAAAACACACTCCCCTCATACAAGTTTTACACTTTGAAAAGTCTCACTTTATCTGTTTACAGCTATTTCCAAGCACAAAGGAAGTCCTTTTTCCCTCTTATTTTAATGTCAGTACTAACCGTGCAAGCTGGAATGAATTAAGGAGCATCCATGGCCCAGAAAGTCTCTGCAGCTGCAGTCAGCAGCCCTCTTCCCCCAAAATAGTCACATTCATGGTGTGTTTAGTTCCGTAATATGCCCACTGTCGCATGGAGTCCTTGTGACCAGGCCGCAGAATTGAGATAAAAGCTTTACGCCTGCTTCAAGTTCGAAATATGTTTTTTAAATACACTCAAACACAAATGGATCCACTGTGAAATGTGCAAATTGGGATGTGCGGATGCATTGAAAATGTGCAATTAGGACAGCCATTTGAGAAATGGAGCACATGTAGACCAACACAAATCCAAGATAGAACCCACAGTACAAGTCTTAAGGCTAAAACATGTTTCCATCACATGCTGGATTAATTCCTTCCATATAGGTTTTTCATCATAAACACAATGCCTCTATTCAGACCATGTGTTTATTTTTTTTTTCTCTGAAACATGAAACAACAAATATCGACCTATCCGTTTGCTCTCAGAATTTTCTGTGGTTTTTTTTTTAATCAAATTCTGGTCTTTCATTTTTTTCGGAATTTAAACACTTATGATGACCACATGCTACGAACCAAATTTGGTAGTTATAAGATGAAATGGATTGCTTTAATATTCAAGTATGACACTGGATTATAGCTCATTTTATTTACTAGCTATCAATTTAATTGTTATATTGCTGCATAGGTATATATATATATATATATATATATATATATATATATATATATATATATGTTCTTGTTGTAAGTGTTCATGCATTATTATATTCTTAAAAATGTTAGTCGCTAAAGTAAAAAATTCTTGCTGTCAATTTTTTTCTTATTACATGGAATTCAACTTCATTTGTTTATTTTAGAAAATATTAGCCTTTGCCTATACAGTACAAATATTCCATTAATCTATTATATTGCTTTCATTGTATATGGATTAACGATCAAAAAAAGTTCAAATGTACTCTAATATTGTACAACGAATTATTTCCAGGGTTAAAAATGTCACATTTCCAACCATTTCAATATGCAACATAAGGTTATGTATATTTGTATGAAAATATAAAAATAAACATATTACTGTAAATTTAGCGTCATTTTATTTAAACCTTTCAATTGGAACAGATATCAACCCTTTTAAAAGTTGGGACAATAAACAGCAGAACTGATGTCAGTGTTTGAGGGGGCAGACTCATAAAACACCTGTGTGCAGTATGGGGGCCTGAAAGCAGACTTGTTAATAGGCGGCCATAAATTGCTCACTCCATTGTTCTGTCATCGAGCCGCAGCCTTGCGTTTCTCATCAAGGAAAAACTTTGTTGAAAATATCAAACATTTGCAAGTGTCAACTGCGAGGTGCACACCTTTTTGAAGCTTATGATTTGTAACTTGGAAAGAATATGCAAAACACCTTTTGAACTGAATTCATTTGCTTCCCTTCGATAATCTACACAAAACTCTTCACCAAATTTGAATGGGGGAAAAAAAACATGTCGCGGGCTTCTCTTGTGGCGCGTAATTTCACTGTGATGTAAATTAGTCACGGCTTTTGAACGGCCACTTTATGGCCGAATGCTGATACTGGAATGAATGATGACATGAGGGGGAAAAAAACTTATCTGGATTTGGCTGCTGTTCACCTTTTTGGTGAGCGGATTCAGCTGAGAGGGCTCCTTTTACTAATCACTCTTTTGACAACAAACACAAGCTGTTTGGGGCCAAAGAAATCATTGTGGTGGGTGCACTCATTCACCTGGACACATTAAACAAATCTATCACCCGTGTTTTTTAAATACCCTTTAACATAGAAAAAAAAAAAAAAATCCAACAAAGTAAAAAAATAAGTTGAAGTTTTGCTGTCGTGTTTTTGAAATAAACAGATCTGCATAAATGACTTAGAACGCTCTAATTTGAATCCCATGGCTTTAAAGAAAAGTTTTTGTCATTTGGAAAAAAAATCATGTTATATTACAATATTGAATTGCAGTGCGTATCACTGTCTTTTTACTTTTTAGGTGCATTGAACCGAAGGAACTGTGAATGTGCAATGAAAAAATTAAAAAATACTTCAGATGGATTTACACGTACCATTTATTTCGATTTACAGTGTACCATAATTAATAACCTACGAGGTGTGAAAATAAAGAAATTCGCCGGTGGCAGCCACGCCCCTCCATGTAAATCGGCCAGCTCTATGTCATAATGTTGCGCAACATTTTTCCACTACAATATTGCTATAATATTTTCACAGTGTGCAGTCTCGTTTTTTCTTGTGCCGCTTGTGCTGAATTTTTATTTTTTTTGGAGGGGGGGGTTGTTTGGGTAGACACATGTTTGTATAGGTCATTGATCAGCGTATTGTTGAAGGTGTCAATCTTACATTGACAGGTTTTATCCCATCTGTCGGTTTACACTGCAGCCCTATTGGCAGATAGCCGATTCTAATCCAATTTGGAAGAGGTCCGATTCCGATCTGGCAATATCCTCTTCCGTCCCTTTTTTTTTTGTCACTATCATGAGGCATGTCCAAATTTGAGAAAAAAATGTCACTTGGACCTTGTAGCGTAAATCCAGTGAACAATTTAACAGATTTTATATTCTATTACTGTTGCATTAATGCTGTTTTAACTTTGACATGCTAAACACCCTTTTTTTCAGATTATGATGACCTGGAGCTACACAGACACACTTATGCATGTCTTCTATCTTTACAGACTAAATCAGTCATTTCTTAAAAAAAAAAAAAAGTCAATTTTCCGAAACAAATGCCGCTATTTTTATCCCTTTTGAGAAAACCGGTCTCGCGTAAATGGCCTTAAACAAAACCTGTGAACAGCAGTCATCCTCCTGATGCAAACCACAAGGCAAACAAGAAGGGAGGCCCGTAATAAATTGAAATGGGGTGGAGGAGAAAAAGCCTGAGTTGGATAGAAGGGAGACCTCTGGCTCTCTTTTGAGGTCATCAGAGGAGGGGAGCAGCTGTAACAAGCGCAGTAACAAGCGGCCCAAAGACAAAAAGAGGCGGATCAGATCTGCTGATCACTTGCCTGCAGTCAAGTTTCATCTGTGCGCTCGTATACAAGGGGCCGTGCCTCCATTGTGAGAGAGATTGCTGCAGGTTCGAATGCTGTGTGATGGTCTCTATGTTGGAGGAATGGCAAGGCGGAAGAGTAAAAGCAAAATGGACACAGCAGCTTTACTACATCTATAGTTCATGTCGGGAGGCTCTAATAAAAAGCCACCATGTGCCAATTGAGCAGCTACAATTAACAGATTAGAGTGATAAAGAGGTTGCATGGCTGCGAGGCACCGGGGCTGCCTCGCCGGGCCCTCAGGCCTCCACCAGGAGGAGGAGGAGGAGGTAGGGGGGGGGCTGAAGCGCTGATGAAGGGCCCAGATAATCTCTTCCTCCCTCTCCCTCTCTGCCCCACCCCCTCCTCCCCTCTCACTTCTCCCCACCCAATCCTTGGCGCGCCGTGCCCCGGAGCACCTTTTGGCAAATACCTGCTCAATATTCGAGAGAATGGGAGGGGGTGGAGCAGTTGTGTGTCTGCACAGGGGAGATACAACACAGCAGAAAAAAAAAAATGAGAGCGAAAAAAAAAGAGGCTCTTGAAACAAACAAACAAAAAAAGCGGAACATCTGCTAAAGTGATTGCGGGATAAATATGTTTGACAATTATTGTTTACAGTGACAGTGGTAACAGTCTCGACAGCCAAATCACAAGCTCGCCATTTTTTCCATTTTGCAGCGAAACAGATGGGCCCACAGTGATCCATTAGCAAGCTGTCAAAAGCTTCACTCTCAACTTACTTTTATGTCTTCTTTGCACTGTCCTCACTATTTGGCAACAGCCATGATGAGTGTGAATCAGATATCTACTGCTCTCGCTGCGTGTGCGTACAGTATGTGTGTGCATTTGCTCTCCACCCCTGCCTATGTTTAATGTTCAAGAAGTGTTTGTTTCTCCCCACTTCACATATTATTATTGTATTACTGATGTCAATATGCTCTACAGTGCACTCCAAAAAGAGATAATGATTATTCTCTCTGTCTCTGCAAGTTGTTTTTGTTTGTTTACTTCACCACATGATAGCAAATACATTTGGGACATCTGGTGCATGTTCGTAGTGAGTCAACAGCACAAATTATTAAAAAGTCTCTTCTTTTTTTCAACTTCAATATTGATTCCTACACTACCTTGAGAGATCAACACCAGGAAAAGTTGCAAAAACATCACGAGAGGGTCCTGATGAAATGATTTGGCATTAGTTTTGAATGGAGGCCACCACTTGAGTTTCCCTCCATTTTGTATTCTGTCATGCAAGACAACCAATCATGGCTCACCTGTTTTCTGAAGCTAAACGCTGATTGGTTGCTACCTGAGAACTTGTGGTGTAATTTTCAGTCACCTACAAGTGACAAATTGCCGCCCCCTGAGATTAACAAAAACGGGTGGATTTTACGATTTAACTCATATTCCACAAACACAATATTAATCAGAATGCCGTGTTTAGACTACTGGGGCTGCATATCATTGTAAATAGATTATGTACATTTTTGATTGACTTCCCCTTTAAATCAAGTTTAACTTGTCAAAATTTGTACATAATAGTAACTAGAATTATGACTACTCAAATGGGTGTTGCGGATCTCTCAAATTGGAGTCACAGACATCGACAATTCAATTACAGATATTTGCTGTATATTTCTTGTGGTTCTATGCAACTGAATTGTAGATATTTGTAATGACAAACCCCATACACATAAACGCCAAAAGTGACGTAATTTGTCCGAGAAGACATATTGTTGCAGATATTTGTAATTCAGGTTTGACCGGACAAAACTGAATTACAGAAATCTGATACATCTCTCAGTTCGACTAGTAACAATTCGGTTACAGATATCGCATTGGCGCAGTGACCTCGGCACGGTCGCTGCCCGTATAAGTATAAAGAAGCTCCGCACGGTCGCCGCCCGTATAAGTATAAAGAAGCCTTAAAGCGTCATCTACCGCTAGCCCCTTGTCTCCATCTTCCCTCACTTCTGTACTGCTGTGAATCTGCCCAATCAAATAATGTGTTGGGAACAATTAACCCCAGAACCCCCATCGGTTGTAATTGGCACCTATTAGGGGGGCTGCGGGATTCCTTGCTAAACAAAGTGGTGAGGGAGCAGCAGAGTGGCAGCAGTGGTGGGCGGAGGTTTGATGGGTAAGCAAAGTGCGAGAGCGACGCATAACCAACATTTAATTATCAATGAGGTTTTTGCAACACTTTAGAGGGGCCCCGGGCGTTGTTTCTTTCACTTGCTCGTAATGGGCTCTTTTTAATGGGACTTGTGTTAAACACGGTGCTGCCACTGCAAAAGCCTTTTAGTTGTGGCTCCTTTTAATAAAGACCGTGCACCTCATTCACATTTTGAGGGTGTTGAGGCGATGTGACTTCACCTTTTTTGTTTTATTTAAAGTCTACCATTTGACATTTCAACCCTTCAAAAAGTGGTGGGATTTTTTTTTTTTTTCATCTACATGACGCGAGTAATTGATTTAGTCTTTACTGTATCTAACCTATTTAAAGGTAATAAGTCACTTTCAAGTAATGCAAGGGTGCCCAAGTCCAGTCGTCGAGAGGCCTTATCCAGCCTTTGCAGAAGCCTGATAACGAGCCTGCTTTAATGGCTTTCATTTTCTAAAACTCATAATAATAATAATAATAAATAAATAAATAAACAAAAACAGGTAAATAAAGGTGTAGGTTACCTTCAAATTTGTTTCAAAAACCAAAGTGCAGAGAACATGTTTCGCTATACCTTGTACATGTGTGAAAATACATAAAAAAGTGAATTTCTTTCGATGATTGCGTTCTATTTGTCGTAGTCTGTCTTTTGGGTTTGATTTTTGACTTTAGTTTCATGTTTTTCCTTGTGTTCCTTTGTCTGTCCCTCGTTAGGTTGAGCCCACCTGTGCTTGTCATCCCGGTCCCTGGTGTTAGCCAATCAGCTCCCTCCTACGCCCTGTGTCTTGTCCAGGTGTTCCTCGTTGTATCGTCAACTTGTCTGTATTTAGTTCCCCGCTTTCTTTCAGTCCTTGTTGGTTCGTTGTGAGTTGTCATTTGTCAAGTCCTAGTCTCAGCGTTTGTTTTGGTCATTGTTGTTTTGGTATCATCTCAGTACCTTGTTTGCCTTTTTGTTTTCTTTCAATTAAATACTTAAATACAGAGTCAGTCGTGTTGATGCACTTTTTTTCAAATACGCCTAACCCTGAGAAATAACAAACAAGCCTTTCGTCTTACGTGTAATGTGAGGCCGATTGGTATCGCTAACATACACGTCACGCCTTCCTTAATTGTATATGTGTAAGCGTCAAAAGTAGTTCACATCTTGTCATAAATGCTTACTGAACTCAAGTTTTGGTTAAAATGTTTATATTTTGTATGACTTATGGCATATTTTTACCAAAGGTTTGTTAGAATTCTGATTCGCACATCCTCAGATGCGGTTCCACTGCATTTAAAATGCAAAACTTCCGAGGCCCTGGGGCCTGATCCTTCAATCTGTAGCTCGTCATGGCCCGGGCAAAAAAAAAAAGGGGGATCAGGCCACGTATGACCCAGTTTTTTTTTAGGTTTTTTTTGGGGGGGGGGGGGAGGGGTTTTCAGAGCACCCTCCATCAACACCAGCTCTTGTAATGTGTCCTAGCATATGCCAATCAAGCCCCTCCACAATGACAAGCTGGAGATGACACGGCTATGGTCCTCTGTGCTCTTCTTGGCTGCCCGCACGCCTAGCAAGCAAGCAAACACGCCAGTGATTATGGCATTTCAGTGTCAACTGGCATGTTGACTTTGACCAAAGCGCCGAGATTGACAATGGAGACACAAACACATCGGATTATTTGGAGAGGTTGAGGTTTTGGCCACACAAGTGTTCGATGGTATTACGTGAAACTTGCACGCTGTCGGATCGCATTCACATCCGTGGTAGGTTACCAAAACCATGAAACATGAGGAAGTGTATAAAGTGGAAGCTCCAAAGTCAAAACAATCTTCATGTGTGATGATTTCAACTCAGAGAGCCTCTAAAATATAAAACTCCACAAGTGATTTGCAATAAGGTCCTTGATTGATAACAGAACCGACGTACTTAGTTTTTCACTTGATCACTTGAAAGTTTTTTTCATGCAAATACTTATCGTTGCACAAAGATTCTAATTCTCCTTACAATGAGGACCGATCTTTTCTTTTTCTTTGGCTTTTGGGTGACGGCAAAAAATAAATTGAATTATTCAATAATAACCAGTCTTCAATTCAACAAACATGTATGTTTTTGGAATGTTGGAGGAACATGGGAAGAAGCGAGCACAGGGAGAACATGCAAACTCTACAAAACACACAAAAAAAACGAAAATAAGGAAGACACATTAATCAAATATCAATTATATTCACCAAATTAAATTTAACACCCAAATTCGTACATTGGCTAATGACTAACGTGGAAATGCTCGCTAACATTTTAGTTGCCCCCGAAAGGTGAATAGTTATACTTTGTATTAATTTCATTTGGTTCCATTTTAACTTCTCTTCATGCTTGTTTTACATAATATTGGAATGTTATATAAAATATCATCTGCATAGTTGGTAAAGTTAATTTGGCAAACGTTTGAGTCAATAATGAATTAATTTCCTTTATTATCATTATTATTTGAACTACTTGGAAGTAAACTACTTCCCAGAGATGATTGTGTTCAAATTTGGAGGTTATACTCTCTTTTGATTTTATTTAATTTTTTTAATAAGAGACTAATCCTATTTGTCATTAAGGTTTATACTGATCAATTTTGGTCAATATTCCAAAATATTTTCACAATCTCCAAAATATTTGTGATGAAAATGAATAAATGCTTCATCAGCACTTTCATCCCGATTCACACCAGTTCCATTCACCTTGCTCGTCCATATAGATTTTTGCAGTTTGACGAGGAAACATAAATAAGTACTTCACTCCTTAGAAGAATTGTACTACCATTTTACAAACAATTGTTGTCATTTTTTCTGTCAACTTTTGGTGGATCCTCTCATAGGCAGAGAGAAGAGAGAGATAGTCAGCCAGTGAGCGACGGGGTGGGGGTGGGGGGGGGGGCATATCTGACAGTCCACTGGCATGAAAGTGAGACCCCCAAGCAAAAATAATTCATAGAGAAAATTACAGTTTTGCACATTTGTGTCAATATGCATGTCAAAAGGTAATTGGGAAATTGTTCTGCAGTGTCGAGCCCTGTTGGCAGCGTTTAGCCTGTGGTGGGATCAAGTGTCTCTCTTCCCAGGCTATGAGAGGCCACGCAGGCCGAGCTACTGTAGCTAATAACGCTTCTTTGTGCTAATAACGTAGCTGCTTATCCTCAAGTCATCATATACGCTTTGTGAAGAAGCAACTCAAAATCAAAATGGACGCTGATGACAGTCATGACTTAAGAACAGAAGTTTATTTGAAGATATTATTAGTCAGCAAAAGTGGATACAAGGAGAGTATTAGTTCTATATCAAGTTCCAGTGAGCTATTTTCTTTTTTCGTTTTTTTTTAAAGCATGCATGAATTCCATCTATTGATATTTGTTTATCACAAATGTTAGTCAGTATGATTATATAATCAATCAAATATTTTTGTACCAACAGAAGGGAGCCAAATGTTCCCAAATTGATGACATGCTATATGACATACAATAACATCACACCATACCAAACCATCATCATCTTTTTTATTAGTATTCAATTTAAAACAGATTATCGAGGATTATCAATACCTATAGGATGTTTATTTTAGCTATGGCTTTCCCAAAAGGCATTAATTTATATTTTAATTGGTAGTTTTACTCATTCTCCTTTTAGAAAAAAAAAAAGATGGATGAATGGATGGTTTGTTTGTATGTTTCATAATATTATTTTACTCATTTCTATGAATGGAGTTTACATCAAGTGTTGTTTATGACGGAACGTTCTTACTTTCGGTGCCATTTTTCCATCTTTTCGGGAAAATAGAATCAAAGCAAAAAGAGTTTAAAAACTTGCTTGAGAAAGGAGTCGTTGTTTTACAGTAATCAAATGAATGGAGTAAAAATGCAAATGATCACTTTGAAAGAAGCAAACGTTAAATTTAACAGAATGCAAATTGTGCGAATAATAATAATTGTCAGAATAATAATGAGAATTTACACATGTTTAGGTTCATTGGAATCAATGAAATAAATGGTGTAGCGATCCACATGGAAGACTTGGTGCGGGGGGGTGGGGGGGGGGGGGGGTTAGAGCAATCGTTAAAGGGCCAAGCCGCCAGTTGATTAGGTTCAGGGGAGAGAGAGAGAGAGAGAGAGGCGTAGAGACAGAGTCTAAGTCCTTTATCATGGGGAGGCACTGCGTGGCCTGCAGCTATTGCTGGCCTGAAGCAAAGTACCACGGAGAAGAGAAAAGGGAGAGGGAGGGGGGGGGGGGGGAAGAAGGAGAGGGGGTGGCAGTGATGGAGGGTGGCGGGGGTCTATCATCAAACTTCATAATAGCTGCTTGGGCTTTGCCACAGCTGCGTTGTGACCCTTTTATTTTGCTGTGATGGAACAGATAGCTCACTATATGAAATAGTGTGAAATTATCATGTCTATTAATTCAGTCAGACATTCATGCACCCATCGCACACACACACACGCACACACACATCTCCCAAATCTTCTCTGTCTTGTGCCATTTCTTAGGCTTGGAAATGTCCTCGCAAATGTTGAGAGTGATTTTTCATCATTGATTCACAGACAATAAAGCGCCGTGTGTGTGCGTGTGTGTGTTTGGTGGGTTTGTGGGAGCGGGGGGGGGGGGTCAGCGGACGTGCTATCAATCAACTTTAGCACACTAACCCAACTAGGAAACGAACGATTACAGTTACACCTTTCAGTCCTGCGTGAATGTATCATATTGTTAAATATTAATGATTGCGCAATACTTTTTAATTGACTAATGTTGTATTTGTTACTGCCGTTTTTTTGTTTTGTTTTTTTGTACTGTTATGACCATGAGTGCTTAAAATGTGACACTAAATCAGTAGTAGTGGTAGTTTCATTAAATTGACATTATATATTACTTGTATTATTTTTACTATTAATGCCATTATTTTTTTTATTTTTTTTCATACTGCCATTTTAATATGCATGGGTGCTAAGATATCGAAAATATACATTAGTGGTAGTAGAAGCAGTAGCATTGGTATTAATTTAGAATGCATACAGTTTCTTTTATGTGACAGTCAGGAAACTTTATATGCAAATGTTTGCCAACAAAGCGTGCTGCCAATATGCAACGTTGTCAATATTAATAAGAAGTGTTTTTTTTTTTTGTGTTTTTTTTAACTCCCAAATATGAACATGTTGAATGGTGGCGGGGCGTACTGTATATTAACTGATTTTTTTTTTTTTTTTTTTTTTAGGGGAAAAAGAGTATGCGGAGGGTGAGCAGAAGCGTGGGGGTGGCGAGTTGATTGAGATGGCGTGTGCCAGGCTGACGGGAGCCAGTGAGGGACAAAGACCCAGCGAAGCCACGGCCACTGGAGCAATTATTCCTCCACGCTGCATTTGGATTAGTGCAATGGAAAGAAGCATATGTTTGGCCCGGGGCGACACTCTCCCCCCTGGCTGACTGCAGAGGATGCTGAGAAAGAAAGAGAGAGAGAGAGAGAGAGAGAGAGAGAGAGAGAGACTCAAACTAGAAATTGAACGACATTAAGAGAACATAATTGTAATCTTTTTTTTCTTTTTTTTTTTTTGTCTTGTAGTTAAGGGATACACAGTGCCGCGTGAAATTGGCAGACCTTGGACAACAAACATTTTTGTAGATAAATTTTAGCCATTAAAGGAAGAATAATAAAGCACAAAATACAGCAGAAATCTATTGAACGCCAATTTGCATGTGACGTTTTTAATAATAATAATAGTAATAATAATACGGCGTATTTTGCGAAGTGTCAATCGCTTTGTTTATTCAAAGCCACTTCATGTTTTCTAATCGATTACCTAATGTCTCAAGTAATCGAGGGCGATTTGGTGAAGTCATTGACCTCTCTTGGCTTCTGAGCCCCGGCCAAGGGGCTCAAAATGGGGTCAGGCCTGGGCAGGCGGGGGGGGGGGGGGGTGCGGGGTGTCCATGGACACTAAGACCCCCAAATGACGGCTGATGTCAGAGTTGAAGACAATTAGCCATTTTGCGCTTCATTGCAACAACTTTCAAGTGCCGTAATTCGATTGCACCAATGAGCGGATCAAATGTCATTTAGGGGGAAGTCTTCTTCTTGTCCGAGGCATTCCTTTAAATGTGGCTACAATTTCAATATTTGGTCCACCTTACAAATATGAGAGTAGGTTTGACTGACACATAAGAGGTATTCATTTGACATGAGGAATTTTTTTTCACTCTTCACTTTAATCACATGGGCTAAGTTTTATGCATTATGGGACTGTAATCCTAAAAAATAAAAAAAATACAAATCAGGAGTTGGATGTCATGAGTTTTGCGCAACTTAATTTAACTTGTTTTTTTATATTTATTTATTTATTTTATTTTATTTTTTTTGGGGGGGGGGGTATTCCAAACATTTCCGGCTCACACAATTCATTTTCCATGCTTTTAAATACATTTTGCACTATTATCGGGACACCTGGGCTCGGATGTCATTCCAGTCGGGACGGTAAAAAAAAAAAAAAAAAGGGAAAAAAAAGTGTTAGCGTACATGGTTCAAGGCAGGGCCTGCAAGCGGTACAGTGCACACTACATAACGGCGATGGCGCTGCAGGCTAATGAGGCCACGCAGACACCCACTTGCAAGCATTGCAGCAGCATCCTAATACATTGTAACCAGAAAATATGCACAGAAGTGTGGCGTGCAAAATGAACAGAGCAAAATGAGCACCTTTTTTTTTTTCAAACCCACATGCACCCAAACGCCAAATTTGTAAAATATTAGCCTGGCTGAATTGAATGTGCTTCGCTTCATGAGTGATTATTTACTCTATGTTAAATACATATTTGAAACTTATTAGTCCATTTTTTTTTTGTCTTCTGCAAACTGTTTTTTTAATCTATTGAATGCTTTGAGGCGGGTTCAACCTCACAACATCCTCGCTCGCTTTTATCACTGAACTGTTTTAGTGGCAGTATTTTAATATTGTTATTTTTCGTAAATGTGGTTTGGTTTCTCTGAGCGAGGCAAGAACGCCTTCCTTTTATTTCTCAACTTTTGTTTATTGTGGTTACTTTGAAAAACTACCCCCTCCAACTGTTTAAGTATAATCAAATGACATCCAAATCCTCATTTGAAGGCTAGCACGTGACCCGTATGAATAATGTACGCACGTGCACGAGACACAAGATGTGAAATTTCTTTAACGCTCCAAATCCATTACACACTCACACAAACGTTGCCATCCTCTTCATTTGTCATGAACAGTGCAACTATGTAGTGTGTGTGGGGGGGGGGGCATCGTTACAGATACTATTTCTAATGCGTTTGTCTCACCCTGTAAATGTTCAATTCAACTAGGCCCCTGATACATTTATGAAACAATATTACCCGTTTAATACGATTTTTTTTTTTTTTTTTTTTTTTGCTGTTGTTGTTCGTTATAAAGTGACTGTTTACCAAAAACAGGAGCAGCCGGCTAGTCTCTCTCTTCTCCCCTTTTATGAGCGAGAGAGCGAGCGAGCTCTATTGTGCCCGAGGACAGGATCCCACACACACAAAGTGAGGAGTGGAGCCAACAAAAATACAAGTCCATGACTGACAACAATGCTTCACCTGCTCCAATGCAGCACGTCGCACCCATGCCAAGGATACAGTATGCATTAATAAAGTGTGTGTGTGTGGGGGGGGGGGGTGTTGGGGCTGGTAATTCATTCGCGCCTGCAAAAATAAAATTGAAAAAAAAAAGGCCAGGAGAGGAGATTCAAGTTGCAATATTTTAGAGAACACCCCGGTGATATATGCACCATCCAAAGTGAATGATAAGGATGAGCGATATTACGCAATGGCTTTGCATGCATCTCTGCACACCCAATCCAGCCTAAAGGCCACACGCAGCAGCAGCAACACACACAAAAAAAAAAAACACGACGGCAGTGATTACACTGAGAGGCAAACAACATCACAAATATTTGATGCATGTCTTCCAACAGACCAGCAGTGCTGCTGCACATACACCCCAGAGGATTCCCCCCCCCCCCCCTCTCTCTTTTGCACACTTCAAACACCACTTTATGCTCATTGCTGGCCTGCATACCAATCTGAAGGTTTGATCATTATTATTATTATTATACTTGAGGGGAAACTATGAGTTCAGTATTGCAAAGGCGATACCGTCAAGGGAGACGTAAACTCAATTACTGTTGCCGTTCACAATGCGAGAAAATGGCAAAAAAAAAAAAATACATTATAAAACAAGCAGTGAATAAAAATAAAAGTACAGATGAAGCGTATCAAATATTTATTTTTTTCTGGGCAACAAAGGAATATAATACATTGACAGGCATTGGGAACTATTGCCAGCACGTGTCTATACAATAACAGCTAAAATCGCCTCCAATTTTTGGACATTATCGGACAGAACAAGATATTAGGTATACCCCAATAGCGTGTTTGGAAGTTTTTTTTTGTAAGAAAAACAAAAAAAATCCATTTATTGCTTTATGGCGCTTCAAGGAGAGAACAGGAGGTGATTTCTGATTGGCACGACACTTAAAATCTTGTATAAAAAATAGAAACACAAAAAAAGCAACACGTTCTCCTCAGGGTGTGAAATGAGCAAATAAACGGAATAAGGATGATATATAGAGAGAGAAGTGGAAGTTTATTTCTATTCAATTTGTTCACTTGCTTCAATGTCGCCTCAACATGCTACAAGAGGGCTGAATTGAAATATCCCAGAGAAATAAAATTTTTAAAAAAGACCCCAAACTTCTGTTTTTTCCTAAGAACCATTAAATCACATGAAGAACTAACCGAATATTAAAACCCACTAAAACAGGAGGCACCAGATAAATAAAAAAAAAAAAGTTTCAACAGACGCACCATATTTACAATTCCCATTAAATTACACATAAATAAATATATACATACATGAACACTGATTCCCTTATATAACCGTGAATCGTGTTGAAATTCAAAAAAAAAAAAAAAAAAAGTTCAAGTTGGTCGCTTGGAGTGAGAAGGAGAAGAGAGTTTGAAGTGATGACATGGAGCTCTGTTAAATTTCTCCAAGTTATTATTCACAATACTGATAGAAGATTTCGTCCATCTTTGGGCTTCTTCTTTTTATTTTATTTTTTTTTTTTTTGTCTCACAAAATTCAAATGGGTCGCTGGGTTTCAGTCCATTGCTTGCAGCTCTTTCGGGAAAAGAAAGACGAAGAAGAAGGTGGTGCATGGGAGAACATCAGACGTCTTCTTTTGTGAGAAAACACACCTCTTCCACACCCCGGAGCTGTTCTTTTCTTTCTTTTTTTTTTTTATAACAACAATAATAAGAAGACAGCTGCTGGAAGATTCTTGTGTCGTTTTCCCAGCGAATCCAAAAAATGGCCGTCATTAAACAAAAGAAAAGCAAGTGGCACGACTTTATCAATAGTATTTATAATATTTATATTGGATGGGTGGGAGAGCCCAGACAAAAAGAGGTGGGGGCGGCAAAAAGAAAAAAAAAAAGGGCCCCCGGGGGTTTGGCCCCTTAATGGAGAAGGGGGGGTGGCGTTGTGTGTGTGTGTGAGGGGGGGGGGGGTATCACTTTCTGTGCTTCTCGTCTTTGTCGCCTTTAGTGCCGTTATCTGAGTGACTGTTGGGGTTGTTGTTGAGGTACATTTTGTCCATGGCTTTGATGGCTTCGGTCAGATAGTTCTGGAGGGCCGTGACGGCCGCGCACAAAGCCGGTGTGCCGAACCCGTGCGAGATGAGACTGAAGTGGGTCAAGCAGCTCTGGATTCCCGGTTCGAGGATGGGCTGCGGCCGCGAGTTCCCCAGCGGAGAGCGGTCCTGGGACAACAGGTCCGTGAACTCCTTGCACACTTGCCTGTGGAGACACGACCACAAATGGCCTGTTAGCATGCTAATTCGTGGCTGTTACGTTTCGGTGTTTTTTTTTTTTTTTTTTCTCGAAGGGGCGGGCCACGTGACCTGTCAGTCAGGTGACATGCACCTGCTCCATTTTTTTTCCAAGTTCTTTTTTTTTAATCTCGTTGTCAGTTTTTCTTTCTCTCTTTGTGGTACAAAAATGCCTGTATGCAAATACAGTTAATGGTGTCACGTTATTTTCTTTCAAAGCAAGATCACATGAGCTAGCAATCAAGCATGCGTCATCATTTTTTTGTTTTAATTTTGATTTATTTTCTGCTCCTTTTAGACTAAAAAAAACACTTCAAAATAATAAACACAATTGCCATGTTGGCTCATGTCAAATTTGGGTTTATTTTATTTCAATACCCTCAAACTGAATATAACGTCACCTATCCATCCGCGCGTGCGTGCGTGTGTGTGTGAACGTGTGTGTGCGTGTGCGTGTGTGTATGTATGTTAAACTGTAATATTTAGTGTATTTTTTTGTCGACAAGAATAAAAAATAAGTCAGTATGCAAATACATCTCATTGAGTCTTAGATAAATGTAAATCAATTAAATGAAATGTATTTGTTGTTGGTTTTTATTGTTAGAAAAAATAATTCAAAGCTAAAACCACGACGCATGCATGCTCCATTTGAAATGTTTTTTATAACGGCCTATTCCGATCCAAATACAAGTGAAATGTCACGTGACTTTTCTATTGATTAATTTCACTAATGTCATGACTCTTTGCACTCTAAAATCATATTGTTTTTTTTCTCAAATTAAATATCAGGTGAAACGCACCCGCTCACTTTTTTTTTTCATGTACTAATTTGTAGCTCTAATCACAATGCTGCTTATTTTGAGGAATTAAATACGGTACTGTATACATTTTAGCACTGGTCAAAATGTGTCCTGAAAAAATGAAAAGGTTTTGCATAATGTGTGTAGCTGTTTCCTGCAGATCATGTCAAGCCGCGAGCTCATTAAAACAGAGAGTGCACTTACTTTGTAGCCAGTAGCATGTTTTTTCTTTGGACTTGTTCGTTTGGGTCGGAGTGCTGACGGTTTACATATTCAGCTACTGCCTTGGCGGGGAACTCGGTCTCACACACGTAACCAAAATCCCTGGCAAGATGCACCGCTTCGCCTGACAGGAGAGATGCAAGGGGAGGAGGAAAAAAACATGAGCTTGGATGCATTTGTTTTTTATTAAATAGGGTGACATCAAAACCCACAGCACACTAATGTAATCGAATTCAAATCCACAGTTGTCGCACCCATATGAGCAGCATCACTTATTATGATCAAAACACAATCCCGGCCGAATAAACGAAATGAAAACACACAATGAACAACTACTATCGTCTTTCCTGTAGGTGCGGCGAGAAAACCTGACTGTGGAGGTGAACAATAAATGGCTTGAAATATAGACAGTGTCGTGTTAGGCACCGTGTCATCGATTAGCAATGAAAGTCCAGACCCCATTGGCATACAGGTGAGCAAATTTCACTCACATCTCACGTTCCCTTCACATATTTAACCTGTTTTAATTCGATGTAACTTTTAGTAGCCCCCAAGTCATCCTGCAGCACTTCCTGCCCCAAATATTTAACTCCAAAAACAAGCATGCGCCAATTAGCATCAAAGCTGTAGTCAAGTCTAGCCTTGTACACTTGTTTCCAGTTTTTTTTTTTTAAGCTATAAACAATAGCAGTATTTTACTGAGCCTGGCCATATTACAGGATTATTTTCTCCCAAATTCTCGTTTACAATCCTAACAAAACAATGACTGTTGCATTCGTTTCTGCAACAATGATTAACAAGGACCAATGGAGCATCACCTTTTACAAATTCGCAGTATACACCGCTGAATAATGAGGTCTGCAAAGCACCATGCAGTTTGCTCAATAAACATATTCCCAAATAGGCTTCGCAGATACGCGGGGAATATTTGAACATGCGACGTATGCAACACAACTGCACACAAAAGTGTCATTCAAACGAGACGTTATTAATGTTTGGCGTAATAAATCAATTGACTTTTCGTCCACGTGGTGAAACGGCTCAGCGGCACCCAATAAACAAGCAGCACCCAATAATTAACACGACACACGGAGTCACCCCCTCCGCGCGTAAAAGTAGGCCAGCCTTCGACCTATACGTGGGGCTGTTGCAAGGGCCACAGAAAAGCCACTAGAATCACCAGCACTGTTCACGCACACACACACACGCACGCACACACCCTTCATGCTTTATTACTTGCAAGGCAAAGTCGCTCCACATTACACGCATGAGCGCATATGCTGATTTCCAACACAGACCGAGGAAAAAAGGGGGAAAGCTACAGAGGGGGGAAAAAAAAAAGCCAGCTCCTGGTATCGCGTTATAAAACGTGATTTGCTGCAGCTCGACTCACCTTCTACTAGTGACGTCAACAAGGTGACGTTGGCTGCTTTGCGTCTGCCCGCAGGTAGATTCAAGCCGATTTTATCCAGCTTCTCCCTCAAGGATCTCCCTCCATTCTTAGACTTGGCCCTGCAACAACAAAATAAAGAAGACGATCAGCGTGGTGGAATTTGGTGAGTGGGCTAATCTGTGGACAGACCCACATGTGTGCACACTCATAATTGGCAATATGGAAAGACAGTACTCAATATAAATCATACGGTTTTTTTTAAGTAAAGCTTCAGGGACCAAAATGGGTACCACTTCAATTTTCATTGAGTCTCTTAAAATATAAAATACATGTTTGCAATGTATTACATGTATATTAAAAAGTTGGGTAAAAAAAATAACCCAATTACGGTTTTAAAAAAAAAAAAAGACTTTATGTTTTGGTTAGTTTTGTACAAAACAATCCAAAGAAAACAAAAAGTTGGGTCAAACTGACCTAAGTGGTGTCCAATCTATTTTTGGCTTGATTTTCTTTTACCCAACAGTTTTGAATTCACAATTATCGCATTCATTTCAGGTCTGTTTTATATTGTCAATTATGGAATGTGTGTCATGGCACTACAAGTTTGGGTAACGGGGATGTGAACCACGTTTCTAATCTAGTCTTCAAATTTAGTCAATTTGCAAAACCTGCCATTAATAAACCCGAAAAATGAGCCCTGGTGTCTCACTAGCAGACAAATACTGTGCAAAAATGAATAAATAAAGCCCTAGTTAATAGGCAGCTCTATTACAGGCTGCAGCACTTCAGTAGACAGTTCACCAGAGACCAATGTTTTCATGTGTAATGCCTTCAGTGGGCCTATAGAGCTGGGCTTGAAACAGCCTCCATTAATTTGAGAGAAGGGGAGAGAGAGGGTGAAGTTAATATGGAATTTAACACACACCCCTCCTGCTTTAAATGCGGCAGCTAGGTGTCATGCTTGGTCGATTTTAATTATTCTTGGTACAGGGGAGAGAGAGAGGGAGAAAGAGAGAGAGGGAGAGAGAGAGAGAGAGAGAGATGGCCAATGTATGTTAAAAAAAAGAGGGAGCTTTTTTTTTTTCTTTTTTTTTTTATGTCTCACCTCCTAAGCACGCCGCCCAGCAGTGAAGCGTTGAGGCACTCGGGCGGCGAGAGGCGTCTCTGCACCTCGGCCACCGTCACCTTGTACTTGGACGTGGAGCTGAGCAGGGACAGGCGACCCGGAACGGAGCAGAACACCTCGTTGGGGTTGACCACCCCTCCGAAGAGGCCGTCCTTGTTGATGGGGATGCCCGAGACGTTGTTCTTGGATAAAGACACTGGACCTAGAAGGGCCGAGGGAGGGGGGGGGGGGGGTGGGGGAGTTGAAGCTAGTTTAGTGGGAGGTGTGGTGGTGGGGGGGGGGGGTCGTGCTCAGTGAATTTCATGCAATCTAAAGCCTTAACTAAATGAGATGGGAGGTTATAGCAGCACATGTGTATACTCTCAGCAGCCAGTCTTGCTTTGCACGCCGAAAGCAAACATTTCAAAATTCTATGAACGTCCAATTCCATGGCACATGACGCAAACACGGCAGTTTTAATATATTTTGCTGATGTGGTGTTATTTCGAGCCTCGAATATAGAACTAAATACAATAAATATTTTGGTGGTGGGTGCTCCTCCGACGCTGACTGGCCTTCACGCTGCGTCGGTGCGCAGTAACCGGAGACAAAGAGGGCCTGCATGTGCGCGCTTTTGGATGGATCACTTGTGACATTAATGGCTCAGGGGAGCCTAATAGAGACAATGGGAGTCAAACGAACTCTTGAGATTACACATTTAAGAGGCCAATTATCATGTTGCAGATAGAGAGCATGGAATAAAAACAATAGCGATAATAACGCAATGCAAAAAAAAAAAAAATGAATGGGGAATCTGAAAACGCGGCTGGTGAGCTCCAATTTGTCCTGACAATAAAAGACCCCCTTGCTATATCGCGCGCACACAAGAACCAGCATAATCCAACTAAATTGGCTTGAAACTAGATTTGAAAACGCTTGTGATTATACCAAAGCGCGTTTTCATGCCCCTCTTTTTCCCCTTTCCAAGCGACACGCTCTCATCTTCCACGCAGCAGGCCCACGGTATATGCCTGCGCTCCATCCACCGTCACCGACTTCCATTTGGAGCATTTGGAGCGTGCAGCGTGATTGCCGCTATATTGGGCTTCCACCAACCAGCCAATCCGCTGGCCATTAATACAGCGGCGGGCCCCACAAAGCCCACCAGCCCCACTCAATTCATGTGCGCGCATGATGTGAAACGCTGACAGTAAATTCCATCAGCGAGAAAGACGAAGAGGAGGAGGAGGGGGGGGGGGGGGGAGAAGGTGCAGCCCAGTTTGATGCACTTGGAAAGCATGTAATGAAAAATAGGCTAGCGCATATTAGGATCAGTCAGGCATTACGGCATTGCGTTCTCTCGAGCAGAATGGTGTGTGTGTGCGAGCGTGTGTGTGTGTGTGTGTGTGTGAGTGTAAACTTGCAGAAACACGCATGATCTATCTCGGAGGAAATTGCTTACCTTTTTTAATTACAGTCTGGTCGGGAATGTGAATTCCTTGATCCTCAACAGGCTGTGACAGAAATGCACAAAAAGAGCACATTTAGGCACAAGGCGTAAAAAAAAAAAAAAAAAATCAGCCACGCAAACGCGATTACCCGAACACGGATCATACCGCCGTTTATTGTCATTGCACACCTTGCAGTGTTTTAATAAAAACGCGTATTCTGTCTTTTAAGGAGTGTAATAGTGCAGACAATGTCAGACTTAAATAACGAAGCTGTGTCGCCCCATAATCCTGACCTAATTCCGCCCTCTCATCACACACGCGCACACACTCTGAAGGCAACTTCAAATCTAGATTGAATAATAATTACGACAGTAGCCTATTAAAGGCCTATGAACTAATTAGAAGATTTTCGCTGTTTGTTTCCGATTAAAGAGCCCTCTAAGTGAGAATTAGGGTTACGGACGTCGTTGCATTTGTGTCTTTTTTGTTATTTAAAAAAAAAAAAAAAAAAAGATTCGTGCATTTTAAGAAGAACGAAATGACAAAACATACATGTTTAATTATAATCTTCATATTTAACGGGGATTTTGATGCGCATTATTATTTGTAAAATAAAAATCTTAATATATATTAACTCCAGCATTAGCAAAACAAAAGAACACTAATGATGATAATGATCAGAAAATGATACAGCACATCAATTAAACGCCCGCATTAATTGTTTAATAAGGTGTGTTGCTTAACAAAAAAATAAAAAATAATAATAAATGGCGCCATTTCTTGTGCGCAATTATGACATCAATTTGGCACGAAATGAAGCTTACCTGGACATCTTCTAAAGAGTGAGGTATTCCATGGATTTGGATAGAGTCCGACAGTCCCGTGTCAATGCCGTGGCCGGACGGTAGGAGCACCTCCCTGCGGTAGTCCCGACACAGCTGGTGGGGCAGACTGCGATGCTGGTGCAGCAGGCCGCTCTCCTGCCCTTGCCTCTGGCCGGGCCATCCCGGGTGCTGCGGTTGCGGCTGGGCGTGCAAGGAGTTGAGGGAGTAGGGGTCGTTGACGTGCGAGTAAGGGTCCTGAGACTGCGGGTAGATGGGCTGGTAGGGTGGGGGGAAGTACGGGGGCTGGAAGTCTGAGTTGGGCGTGTGGGAGAGCGGCGGCGCGCTCGTGTAGGGACTCTGGCCCACGCCGCCCAGCTGAGGTAGCCTCGCTGTCCCGTTGCTGGTGCCGTCGTGGCGATCCTGGTGTGGGAAACGCGCAAATTGAAGCCTAAATACATTTTGCAAACATTCATAAATCACCTTGGGCTTTGTCTGAAGCTTTACGCAAGGCCTGAGTGCACGACTGGAATCCTGGATTATTATTTCAACCAATTTTAAGCAGAAAACAAACATTTAAGTCGCTATTTATCTCAAAAAGATAAATATGTATTTGACACATTTTCGCAATCATGCATGCAAACGTTGCACACAAAATTCAATCATAAAATGAGCAAATGAAATTTGTCAAATTTGACAAGCCGAGGCTCCGGCAACTTACCATAGCGGAAAAACTGTGCACTAACATCTCGAGATGTTTTCAAAAATATAATACAGCTTCAAAAACGTGTCTTGGAGCTGAGAAGAAGAAAAAAATCCCCCCCCAGAAAAAAAGACTCCCTTGCAAAAGATCGCGATAGCCCCGCAGATCAGATATGTGCCCCAGCAAGAGAGCGATAATCCATTAGAAATAATAAATTAGATCCCCATTGCCCTTCATTTGGATCTAAGAAAAATAAAAAATAAAAGTAGTCAAGGTTGTTGGTGGATTTAAGGTCGAAACCCCCCCAAAAAGAAAAAAAAGTTTCTCTTCTCTTTTTCTTCCCTGCTATCACGGTGCTGCCGTCCGCTCGCTGGAGCTCATATTAGTCGCTTCTTCGTCTTCCTTCCCCGGTGGACTCCTAATAGAGCCCGGGCATGGCGCACCAGCAATGTCGGAACACTTCAATAATAACCCCCCAAAAAATGAAGGAGGGGTGGGGGGGAAGCCAGAAAGAATAGTCGGAAGTGGTGCGTGGAGCGGAGGACGCAAGTCAGGGGCACAAAGTCTGCGCTTAAATGACGTCCATTGAAAGGAGGAATCAGAATATCTAATCAGAGAGGGAGAGAGAGAGAGAGAGAGAGAGAGCGAGAGGGAAAGAGAGAGAGAGACAAAAAGAGGGACATTCACTCTCCTCTGACGAATCAGAACGAGAGGGTAGTGAAGCGAGGGGAGGGGGTTTAAAAGGGTCCCAGGCCAAAGCAAAAAAAAAAAAAAATGTGGAGGAGAAAGAAACAACGAAAGAAAGAAAGTGTGTGCACCTCTGAGGACGACGATACGGCAGCTCGGACCAGCTCATTTCTGTCTCCAGATCTTTTGTTTTTCACCTCAGACGCTACATCCTCCATGGAACTTCGATTAATCCACTGGGTTTACCCCCCACCCCCCGAAAAATATCTACAATAAAAAAAGTCTTCTGCATGCGATTCGCTCGCACGCCCGGCCCAACTTTTCCGACGGCTAAACTCACCTTTCCCGTCCAATCACGCATTTTTAAATGCCCAAATCTCGCATGTTTATGCGCGATATTTGTCATAAAGACCAACGTTTACAAATACAACAACTTCTTCTTATATATTTTTTAATTCGTTCCCCACGAAGCGCTGCCTGTCCTGTCAATGCTAGTGTGCTTTGAAAACACGTCCAACTGGCTTCTCCACTCCCAAACAAGTCCTGAAAATAAATGCCTAACTTTGGCTATGGCCACAACAACAGCAGCAGCCGCCACATTGTCTCTCACACACACTTTCACACACACGCGCACACCAGCAGCAGCAGCGTGCTCTGACAACTCCAATTGCTCACATTAAAACGCAACACCTGCTCAGCAAAAGTCAAAAAATGTATTTCAAGTCGGTGCACAATGTCATTTTATTATTATCAACTGTCATTTGAAATTTTAGAACTACAGTAATATAAAATGTACTTTAAATAAAAAATTAAACTGAGGTAATGATAGGTCAGTATTTTTAAAATGCAGTATAATTTAGAATATAGCAAATTGAAGTTAATATGGAACATCATGTATAATTGTTGTTACTGTATAATGGTAATTTACAAATGATATTAATATTAGTTTTTTAATAAAAAAAATATTATTATTATTATTATTATTACTGGTAGTAGTAGTGGTTGTTGTTGTTAATTAACACCCAGCCAATTGCTTTCACTTGTCAAAGGAATGCCACATTCAAATAACAAGACCACATCTTAAAAATCGAATCATCTTTAAATCCATATAAATCACTTCATCAAAGAGGAGCCCCTTACCTCGCAATCTTCATATTTAATGTTATCAGTTAATTTCCAGAGCATTTTCATGGGACGCCGAGGTGACTCTTGAGTCAAGGTGTCGCCCAGTTTTTGCACTCAGTCAACTGTGCTCCCCGCTCAGCTCCCAAACTACTTTTTAGTGAAGCTCGCGCGCGCTCGCCTGCTTTTTTTTTTTTTTTTCGCCTGTGCTCGTCTCGCGCTCTGAGGTCTCCCTCTAATGGTGAAAGTGGAGGGCTGGAGTTGCTCTGTAATAACGACTGGCACAGGGCCTCATTAGCATATCAACAGCCGTTTGATTCAACGCGCGCGCGCACACATAGCCGCGCGCGCGCATTGGCGTGTTGATGCAACACCAATGGACATTGCACAGGTATAAAAACAAAAAATGCACGTGATTGCAACTTTGTGTGTGTGTCTGTGTGCGCGTGTGTGTGTATGTGCATGGGGTTGAGATTGGGAAGGGGGGGGGGTTGCTAAAGTTGTCAAAGCAGCACGTCTATGCAAATAGCAGCCACCCCACTTTTGTCGTCAGCCTTTCTTTTTCAAACTGTTATTTTAATCCCATTGAGAGCGCAGACCTTGTGAGGCTATTCTTGCACTGTTATGGTAAAAAGGGGAGAAAAAAAAAAGGCTGAACCATTCCAGGCGGCTCTACAGGTCCATTGAGTACCTGTGAGGGTTATTTTTTTGGGGGGGTGTCAATAATTAACACAACAACATGGTGTGGTTTCATGTGAATGAGGCTAAACGCAGCCTGGCTCGGCCCTGTCGCCGGCCCCTGCGCCCTCACCTCATGTAGGCCGTAGGTGAGCAGACAGGTCGCCACTTTCTCGCTCTCTAAGGCGTTGGCCCCACTCGTTTCAAATCTGGATTAACATTTTTTTGGGTGGGGGACCCCCCCCTGTCCCCTCTCTTTTTTCCCCGTTGTTATTCATGAGACGGGAGCGACGAAACTGGCTGACAATGACAGCATGTGAGTGTCTCTTGGGACCTGAAACTTACACCATTAAAAGTATTAATTTGCCGACTAAAAACTAGTTGTAAATTCCGCAATGTTACAAATGTAGTTAAACAAATGTCATGTTATGTGCAAGCAGATTTAGATATTAAATAATATAGGTCTCGACAGTCAAAACAAACTTGTTAGCTATAAATAGTCAAACGCACGCTATTGGTAAAAAAAAAAATCATGTATGTAAAATAACTCATAGACAACATTTCACAGTCACAACCGTAAGGATCCATCTAACAACAAGTCGACACTTGTGACACTTTTCGCACGTTCAAAAGAGCATAGCTTTGTCTTCAAGCAGAAGAAGCACATACCTGCCATTCTCCCATTTTGCCCATAATTGACATACTTCTCCTTCTTCGTCCTTTTCTTCTTTCGCTACTTTGTTTTGGTCGAACCGCCCGAGTCGTGTTATCTCATGGAGCCTCCGGTCTCAAAGTAAAAACCTTTTACTTTTTTTCGACCTGGACCAGCTCGTCTCACCTGGCCTAGGGGGGGAGAGGGGGGTGGAGGGGGAAAGAACGGCGCGGGGCTACCTGGGGCGCATGCGCATTGGGGCGGGTGTAGACGAGAAGTAGGCCGAGATCAACTAAAGTGAATTAATGTGGAACTCCTCCTGCATGTCATATGAGTACTCCGCATAAAAAGTATTTTTCACTTGAATAAATTAAATATTTTAACATAATATTAGATACAGTTATGTACACTGTTAACAACGTAGTTTTTAAACATATACAACAAAATAAAAGATACTATATTTGATCACGTAATATAATTACAAAATTCTAAATACGTTTATTAAGCCCGTGTTGTGTAACAATTTATTCCATCCATCCATCTTTTCGCGGGTGACTTTGGACGGGAGGCGGGGTACGCCCTGGACCAGTAGCCACCCGCAATAATAATTCAATATTTTATTTATACATTAATGTGGGGGTGTAATGTACATGGTACTCTGTTGGTAATGTATTTGTGTTGAGAAATATGCAACTTTCTCCACCGTTTTGTTAGAAGACAATATAAAACAAGTTTAAAAACTCAAAAGGTGGACATTGTTGCCTCTTGCTATTCTTTGCTATGTGACGTCATTATTTATTTAGCCACTGTTTATTTCTAATACGTAGATTGCCTCAAGCTAACGGTGAGCTCCCACCCCCCTTTTCTTATTATACGCGCATGTAAACGTGCCCGCGCACTCACAGAGCACACACACGCACGCGCGCGCACACACTCACACAAGCGCGAACGCGCGTGCACAAGCACCGGCACGTGCGCTCGTGGAGATTTTAATATTATTGTTATAATAGTAGTCTTAATTATTCAATGCATTTTCTTTTTCTCTCTTGTACTGCATGATTTCTCTCTCTTGAAGCTGCACATGCACTCGCTCTTATATGTTGTATACGTTGTTATTTAAAATAAGACATTTTAACAGCTGACCTCATTGGTCATAAAAAACACACAAAATGTGGTGAATAATGTTTTCAAACCGGAGGAGTAGCAACTGTATTTTATTTTCTTAACTAGCTGTATTTGAATATCCAGCCTGTTTGTCTGGAGCTTGTTATTCACCAGGCCCGAGGCGTATGATGTCGTCCTAAACCTGCAAGCTGTCTTTAATACGCGACAGAAAGAGCACCTCGGGCACTCTGTGGGCACTCTGTGTACCCATTCATATTCAAATGATTATTACAGCAGCAATGCAAACAATGTTTCTGTATTTGTAGATTTACTGTTTACTGTATTTGCTGTTGTTGTTGATTGGTTTTGGTGCCGTTTTTTCTTCTTTTTTTTCTTCATATTGCCATATTGGCACCGGTGTGACTCCAAAAAATGTTTTTTATATATATTTTGAGATAAAACCAAAGCTTTTTAAAAAATTTTTAATGACACATGAATTTACTAAATCGTCTACCTTTTTAATACATAACAAGCGTCTTCTGAACAAATGCTGTTGAGCCAATGTGTGCGACCTGGAGGTACATAAATTGTAGTGTTCTAACGCCACCCTTTGATAGAAAAGTGTAACGTATTGAAGTGGTACCTAAACCCAATTTAGTTTTATCCTTTGGCGCCATCTTGTGCTTAAAAATAAATGTACAGTTCGCGCTCCAACGGTGAAGCGAAGCACCGGGTTGAATTTGTTTTAACATAATACATGTGTCTTGTTTGTTGACTCCATTAAACGAATAACGTGTGAAAACGAGCATACATGCTGGATGTTGTTTGCAAAATGGGATAACATAAATCTGACATAAAATCAATGTTCAGATTTTGGACTCAAATCTACACGAATGAGTTTGTATTTGTCTTTTGTAACTTACATTTTTACTATCATTATAAGGTTGTATATTTTTTATTAGAGTAAATAAGAATACATCAAATAAATAATGAATACTTTTTTTAATAGTACGAGGAGAAAATTTAATCTAAAGGGTTTTCTTCACGTGTTTAATACTTATTTTTGCAAATATATATTGAATTGTGTGTGATTTATTTTTTCAACTTGGGATGGATTAAATTATCAAAGTAAAACAAAAAAAAACAGCAACATATTCAGTACACTGCAGCGTTTTACTGGCTACGCATATAAAAACTTAACTTCCCACCATACATCTCGCCAAGGTTTTGTGTAACAACAATTAGTTTCCGGTGGGGAACAAGGTAAAGGCAACGAGAGAGGACAAACCAGACGAGCGAGGTTGTGTTTTATTTTTGTGTCACGACATTTCAGCAATACTGTACATTGTCTTTATGTTCATGAAAATGTAATCCTAACTCAACTCGCTTAATTTTGAAACGCATGTTACTTTTACATGTGGATGCATGTAAATGCGTGTTCATCATATGCGTATAGTGGCAGTTGGTCTTATCTGTGCAGCCACAATGAAAAACGAAACAACAATGTACTGTAACATTGTATAATATCGTTGGCACATATTATATATATATGTGTATATTGTTATGTTTAGGTGCATCGTTACAACAGATATTTAGTGCATGTTGTATCTGCGAGTGTTGTACTACTGCCTTGTTAGGAATTAGTGTAAACTCTGAAAGTTGTGTATGAGTGCAACTGCTTCTGTATTGTTGTACTCTGATTATTGAGCTACATCACTATTAGTTGGCTTTATATATGACCTTTACCACTGTAAATGATAATTTTGTGCAAAGCTCCCTCACAAAATCCAATTGGTTGAGGCAAATGGCTGCAACACAACTTTTATTCCTAATGTGGATGTACTATGATTTTAAACCTGTTCCATATGTTTAATTGTGTTGGGTTTTGCCGCTGTTTTAATGCCCTTGAAATGAATGATGAGGAAAACTGTTATGGACAGGTGTCAAACATGTCTGTGGATTGGGTGGGATATGGATATGCCGCCCTGGTGGCGTCGGGGGGAGTCATCGGCTATGTGAAAGCGGGTAGGTGCAACTCACACGCTTACTTGAGTCACATGTTCAGGATGTCAGATGCAGGTGACCTCTTCTGTGTGGCTTCTTTCAGGCAGTGTTCCTTCCCTGGCTGCTGGCCTTCTCTTTGGCGGTCTTGCAGGTGTTGGCGCCTATCAGATCTCCAATGACCCCAGTAATATTTGGCTGACTCTAGGTAGTGTCTTTGTATTATTAATGTGTTCTTCCTTTTTCAATATCACATTTTTAACGTACCGTGGTGTCTTCCAGCAACATCAGGTGCACTGACAGGTGTCATGGGAAAAAGGTTCTATGGCTCCAGGAAGTTCATGCCTGCTGGTTTAATAGCGGGCGCAAGGTAGCTTGCACCATTGCACAACTTATTTAATTTGTACACAGCCAAAGTAAAGCATTTTTTTCTTTGCGTTCCAAGTCTTCTGATGGTGGGGAAAGTCAGCATGGCGCTGCTAAACAAACCTCAGCAGTCCTGATGAGGAGAACCATCTCTCATGTGCAGTCAGAAAAATGAAGCATTAAGATAAGATAAGAAGGCCTTTAATGAGCCCACAGTGGAAAATTAGCTTTAATTAGTATCATTTGCTGGTTAAACAGAAAAATATTATCCCAAAAATGATATCAAAGTATTAATTCAAGTCAATGCTTTATTTCTTGGAGTGTGAATTCTATTGTATGTGAAAATCATTTTGTTTAAAAAGAAAATGAAATAAAACATCAAACTTCATATAGACGTTTGTGATTTTCTTTTTTATCATCACTAGTTTGCTTTTATTCATTTGTTTAAGTATAAAACATACAAAAAAAAAACATAGTATAAATTGATGCCTATTGTATGCCATTACAGTACAGACTTGTGCCGGCGCGTTACAAAGGTCAATAAAAACGGAGGCAACATCATTGCAGTAGAAACAATGCTTAATAAATAAAGCTAGCATATAAAATAGCGTGGGTGCTATAGGCTACATGTAAAACCTAATACAGGTAGTAGAATTGGCTCTTGCAGGTCATTTTGGAGGACACATTCTCAGTTCAGCAAAAAGGCAACCATCAACTCATTAAAAAAAAGTGGGAAAATGCACACTTTTTTTTTTTTTTTTTACTTAGCAGGTTCATTGGAAATGGCGCACAGGTAAGTGCATCCCTTACCATATTCAATCCTCTATCAGTGATTATGGTTTGAAGCAATAATGGGACCTACACACTACTGTATCCCTATGCTCAATCTGCCTTTACCAAGATAAAAATAATCAGTCTTTATTGAATTTATAAAGTGAAATCTCAGTAGATTTCCAGTGAGTTGGACAGGTGCTTCAACCTTTTTCTAACGCTGCTTAAAATTGACGTTTGAAAGCAATTTCCCAACAGGCAGTGGAGGACGAACCACCTCCTTCACTCAACTACCGATTTCCACTGTACTTTGATGTCCAGTCCACCCTGCCGTGGACCGGCTGGACGGCGGGAGCTCTGGTCATGAGATTCCTAGAAGTCTTGCCCAGAGCTGGGTAGCTGCTCCCTTTCACCGCCTGAGTTCTGTCTGTCCTCCTCTTCCAACCCTCGTAATCTGAAAGATGTCAATCATTGTTTCATCCAAATAAAAGTCGGATACATTAGTGCATATCTTCACTGTCTTGTGAAAAAGACATATGTCAAATTTTGATATATATATGTATTTTTTTTCACGTACATATGATTCTGTAACACGGAAACACCATTCATGTAAAAATAAAAACAAATTTTGTTAAAAATGGACAGACGTGTTTTGCACAGGACAGCGATGATATGAAGTACGACTGTCCGGCTGAATCACAGGACAAGCTGAAAATGCCTATACCTTCATTAGTTTCGCTTAAAGACGAGGTAGACTTTGGTTTTGAACATTTTCTTTGGTCTTTTTTCATTTCAGGAGAAGAGGAAGGATTGACTGAAAGAAAGCCAGATGAGGAGAAAGAGTGCAAGTGAGTTCAAATCTGCATGCACATGCTCAGAATCAGAAAGTTTGAAACAAGACGAAGCAGGTTTCTCCTGCCAGTATTAGTCAATAGGGCCACACACATCCAAGCTTCCGTCTCTTGGATAGAACTACACGCAAAAGGCGTGTTTACCTGTGTGATTGCCGGCTAAGGGAGCAAGCTGGATCCTCTGTCCCACGGAGCCAACCTCTTTTTTTTGTAATGAAGGGATGTAGCCAGTGGACAGGTTATACTTGGTGGTCACAAAATTCCCTGAAAAGGAAGGAAGAAAAGGTGAGGTGGCCGTTACGCCAACCGGAGAAAATACCCGGCTAAGATAACTGCAAGCAAGATCCTAAAAAGATCTGGAATAATATCTGATCCAAGATGCTTGAGATAGTTACGGTATGCTTTGAAATGTAAACAGTCCAGTTTGGTTGACCCCAATTCCCAATCCTATTCAACAATCCATACCCAAAAGAAACACTCAGTCAGCCATTTTACTTTGAAGTGTTGTTTTTTTTTCACCAGTGATTGAAGTCCTTCAACAGTTCAAGAGACAGAAGAACTCTGCCAATGGTTAGATGGTTATCAGACTAATTAGTCAAATGCCCCATTGTTCCCCTATGAAGACACTATTGTGGTTGGAGTGCAATTGACCATCTATTTGTCTACTGGAGTTCTTTTAGTTCTCCAGTATTTAGTTCTCTGTGTATTTAAACCGATGCCTCCACTTTGGCTTTTACCCACTGGAATCTTTCACGTTAAGTCAACGAGTAAGTACATGAAGCTTGTTGCATCTGCCACCAACCTGGTTGTTAGTTCATCTGAGTTTACTTTCATCTAATACCTGACAAAAGAAGTCACCTGTAATCACTTCAAACCCTTTGGAAAAAGAATCGCCCTCACCCCAGCCCCCAAGTATTCTTTTCTTAAACATGGCTCCACAGATTTAGAGGCTTCAAGTCTCACATCAAAAGATGAACGAATACATGAAGCATAAGAGAAAGGAACATGAATGAGAGATTTAACAGTTTAAATGAAACCACTGTTGTCATGGACGCTAAAAATATTGATCCGTTTAAGGATTGCGTGTTGCATGCATCAAACATTCGAACTGAACAAATTATTTGGACATGCGCAGATTGACCAAATATCCCGGAACTAGAAGTAGAAGTTAGAAGAAGCCGTAGCGACTTCTGTGTCAACAAAACATTGCTTCGTCTAGTTCTACTTTAAACGTCAGCGTTATTTTGCGGATATTTCCCGTTTGCGCTGTTGCGCCGAGTTAACACTCCGTAATAGATTTTAACACTCCCTACTGGAGCTTCAAATTTACCAGTTCAGTCTTCCGCCCGTCATGTCTTTCGCTCCAGTTAGTTTCCAGGAATAACAGAATCACGTATACTGACGTCACAGACATGCGCGGTAAAGACGGTTGCTTCCAAAATTTCGGAAGAATTTGTTTTCATGCGCCCCGATCGGATTAACAATCGACATAAACTACCTCTCTCGTTCGGAATAAAATCCTGATTGGAATGGGCTCGGTCGTGTCAGAATATTACCAATGGAGCATTTTTATTCCCATCAGGCATTTAATCCGAATACATACGTCCATGTAGACATAGCCACTGCTGTGTTTAAGTGTATGAGTAGGCACTGGGGTGGGACGAATGAGCAAAAGGGGGGGGGGGGGTGGATGCATTTGGGAGCCATTTAAGGAACACTTGTCTTCCGGCCGACAGCCTTAATCTTATGAATAAGCAATGGGGATGGAGAGACGAGGTGGACACAAGAAGGCTGGGAAGGAGCAGGCACAGTAGGGAGCGATGTTGTGTGTCTTGTCTACATGACAAATGAATTGTAAAGATCTCTAAAGTCGCAGACACTTTAAGGCCTGCCCTGATAACACCGCTTTTTCTTTGGCTCTTGTAACCACAGCTGGGAAGACATTAGCTGCATCATTACCATTTAGGGCCTCTTTGTGATAAAGAGGCTAATGGGTGCACTAACAGAAGTCACAAAATGAGGCCACTTACAATTTCCAATCCCTCTATATTTTTTGTAACATCTTTTGCACACTGTTTGCAGTTTGATACAATGAACAACGCCATCATTTATGTCATGATGATTTATCACCTGGGTTGGCTCTGTTGACGGATAATCCTGCTCCAATGGGAACCAATGTCTTGTTTACGGTGTTCGAAGAGTTTTCCCACAAGTCCCGTAACGTCACACCGCTCAGCGCCTTTTCTCCTGACGTTGCCTGAGTCTTTCCAATCAAACCTTGAAAAACAGACATCTGCAATGGAGTAACTTGCCACGTTAGACTGGTGACTGATTCACCGTGAAGCAGTCTTACCCGGCAGGTATCTCGACTGGCTGAGGTAATGCTGGCGCGCCGCGGATCCTGGGAGTTTGTTGTCCACTGGACCGACCTTAATATTGTTAGGTAGTTTTGTAATGGTGCTGAAGGAATATAGAGGTTTGTGCTCCCTGGCCCTGCATGATTACAAAAGTAAACGGCAGATGCGTCAGTATTTCCAAATAAATCAGATCTCTAGAATATGTCGCGAAGATTTAGTACATACTGTGGCCGAAGTTTCTTTGAGTTCCTCTCCTCCTCTGAATTGGCCAAACTGGGTTTCTTGGAGTGACAAGCAAGCATGTCGGATTCATCCGGATCATCCAAGCTGTCTGATGACCCCGCTACCGTCTGGCCCCAGCGGCGTCTTCCATTCTTCGCCATGGCCGGTCCATCTGGGCCAATTTTGTTTTCGTTGCCCACCGACGCTGCTTTCTGAGGACGTTGATATAAGAGAGTCAAAAGAAAAGTCAAGTATCATTCATGTATTTTTCAAAGAGTATAATTCAAGTTCAAAAGGACTCGCTACATGGTTGATGCCGGCGGGTTGACTCGCAGCTTGAGGAGGGACGATTTGCTGTAGAGGCTGCTGGGTAGTTTGGAGAGATGATTTGGATGGTTTGCCCTCAGAAGAGGATTGTTTGGGGTCCACCTTAGAATCGGAGACCTGCTTCTGTATTATTTGTCGAGCCTGGACCTTCTTAGCCTCTTGGCTGTGAGGACGAGGACCCAAGACCTGTCCAACCTGGAAGTATGGGTAACGCAGGGCCTAGCCAGAGAGGACAAAGATCCAGAGTCCATCAACATCGTTAGCTCAATTAAGCTTGCTCTACCAAATGTCACCCGTACGGGAAGGTGTGGTTTGGGACGCTGGTGTGTTTACCTGTACAGCGGTGGGTCGTTTTTTGGGATCCCACTGCAGCAGGTCCTTCATCAGAGTTATCGCCTCCCTGCTGGCATTGGGAATGAGCGTCTTCAGGGGGGTCGGCACACATTGAGGGAAGCGAAAGTTCATGGCTGAAGCCAGTTGATAGCCTTCTGGCCAATCCAGCTAATGAAAAAGACAATAAAATGCCTTATATTCCATTCATCCATCTTCTTCAGTGGTTATCCTGTTCAAGGTCCTGTCAGGGGCTGGAGCCTATACAAGCTCACAGTCATCATATTCTTTGTGTTTGTTTTTTTTATTACAAATGTGTCCTTTGTCTCACCTTCTTGACAGTGCCCAGGACTTGGCAGATCTTGAAAATCTCATCCACTTCACTGTTCCCAGGGAAAAGAGGCCTGAGTGTGTAGAGTTCTGCCATGATGCATCCCACGGCCCACAAGTCAATCGGAGAGCTGTAGGTAGATGACCTGAGCAGAACCTCTGGCGCACGGTACCTTGACAATGAAAACAATCCCAGTTAAATACAAGAGAGGCGTACCGATTGACAACAAGCAGAAGCTCTCACCATCTAGTCGACACGTAGTCAGTATAGGGAGGCTTGGAGCGGATCTCCCGAGCCAGTCCAAAGTCTGCTATTTTGACCAGTTCTGGGCCCATGCACAAGAGATTTTCTGGCTTCATGTCACGGTGGAAGAAACCTGGAATCAATGTTACATTCCGTAATAGTAGTGAAAGTTATGGACGTAATATATGAGTAAAGAGAAAAAAAAATGAAACATCAGTGCTGATGATCATATACGGTATATAAACATTTCTCAAAACACTATACTTTTGTCATTTACTAAAGTGGAACCTCTAAAGTCATACACGGTCTACTGTATTAGGTGAGACTGGTTTACTTGTATGTCATTCTAAATTCAAAATGAATTTTCCTATGGGAAGAATTTAATTGACCTCGTTTGCTGCAATCTCAAATGTCCACCAAAACTGTCATAAACAAAAATCATGAAAATTAAAATGGTACCCTTTGAAGGCGATTTGAAGAGCAACAGAAGGAAGCATTTGCTTAGTGAAACTAATTTGTGTAAATAAATTAGATTTAATCAATTGTATTGATCATATTTGCTCCCTCTGGTTCTATGGTTATCATCATCATCATAAAAGTCTTCCCATGGTTTGAATGACAAGCTTTTTTTTTTTTTTTTATGAGGCATATTTTTATTTTCAGAAACTTGTGGTTCAATTTCAAGTATTTCCTTTTTTGGGACATTCAACTTTGGATGTTCCACTGTTATCCTAAATCAAGCTGTTGAACAAATTCCAACAAATGCAACTGAACAACTCGACAGAGTAAGGCTACTTACCATGCTTATGTACAAAAGCCAAGCCAGCTAACACTTGAAACATGATGTTCCTAAGTTCATTCTCTGAGAACATCTTATTCTCTCTAACATGAGGCCAAAGACAGAAAAAGGAAGAAAAACAAGATATGAAACCAACAGTCCAGAGTCAAGAAAGAGACATGCAAACCAGATGTGTGGAAACATGACGGTGAATGTACTATTTGTACATTGTTTTTGATTATTACTGCGAGATTATCAAAAGGAATCCACCGACTAGTTTACTAGAAATAGGCAAGAGGTCAGTAAATCCAAGCGGCGATGATGACTTCATAAACTACAAGATTCCACCCAGTATTCAACAATTTTACCCATATTCCAAGGATTTATCATTACCCGATAATTCAGCATTAAAATCTGAGAGGGAATCTTGCAGTGTGAGGCCACTCATTTAGAAGTGCAGGTCTTCACGGGACTGCAGCACACCTACCATGTTTGTGAATAAAAGACAGGCCTTGTAATATCTGAAAGCTTATGTTTCTTATCACTGATTCGGGGAATAATTTCCTTCTGTAAACAGAAGATTACAAGAATTCCCATATAATCAGGCTAGTGTCAAGCATCACACATGGAGCACATTTATTTTGGAATCATACAATTCAAATGTGGTGATCATGTGCAGCCAGATAAGCACAATTTTGGGGTGGAATGGTTATAATGTACTGTGTCTTATATATACACCGCAAATAGCATTTGCAGTATATATTTCCTTACCTGTCCTTCATGAGCTGATAGAGGTTCTCCTTCATGTATTCAAATACAAAGTACAGATGATCGTTCTCTCTGATGACTTCTTTTAACTTCACAACATTTGCGTGGTTCAGCTTCTTCAGCGACTGACAAATAAAAAGACGTATTTCTAATGTTATGTATGTATATTATTGGGTTGTTCTTCATAATAGTTATTGATAGTCAGGTGTCCCATGACCGCATTGTCAGGTTAAAGTCGGTAACTAACAATCAGGCATCCATACAATTTGAATAGATTGAATTTTATACAAATGATTTTCATTTTGTGCTGACAAATACTGCTGTTTGTGTAAAATGAGAAACAAGGAAATTACCTCAAACTTAAAACCATCCTTACCTTCACCTCTCTTAGGTTCATACATTCCTCCCATGAATAAAACTTCCTCTTCATTCTATAAAAGAAAGTTAAATGCTCATGAATTTGCATTACGCCATCAATAATGTGCTTAGAACAAAGTGTTCTGTGTTTGTATAGTTAATGCATCACATCAAGAGGTGTTTGAATATTTTGGTCCTCTCAAATAATCTCAAATAAATTGGTTTGACGGTGCCATTCAAAATTCGGGCAGAATTCCTGCACAGCTCATCCACTGGATCTCATTTGGAATGATAACAAGTCTATAATACCCAATATAATACATTTGTATAAAATGATATTATAATTGAAAATGTATTAGACTTCAACAAAGTGTTTTACACTTTTTTTTTCGCAATGCTTATTCACTGCTAGACAACACAGCACTCAAAATCACATCATAATCTCTTTATAGAATTACTGTGGGTTGCAGAGCGTGTTGAAATATTTTATTTTCCTCCTCCTTGGGTACCTTCCATTTTCGGGCTTCCCTTTCCTCCATGTTAGCAACCCGACACACCCTCCTCCCCTCTACTTTCACTCCCTTTCACCACGATACATGTATTATCTTACATGGTAACCAAACAATCAAGCCGCGGACACATGGTTGGGTAGCTCATGTATTATTGAACCCGGCAGCCACACAGCTGAAACAAAGACATACACGCATTGGTGTTACCCTTGGCGATGGACTAAAATAACATTAGGCAAAGAATCAAAAGTATCATTTTTAAAGGGTCCGGTGTATGTTTGATACTTTATTTCATGCATGCGATCATTTGCAGTGACACACCACTCTAAGGGACTTAAAAATAGATACATCCAACTCAGTATTTCTTCACATTCAAACACAAATTGTGTCCTTACTGTATTGCTATTATTATTATTATGTCAACATCTAAAGGCAATTAAAAAGCAGGCCTACGAAAATAATCTAATTATAAAAATTCATGACACTACTTTGCAGCTTTTAGTATTAACATTACATGTAAATAGGTTTTCCCAAGTGTGATTGTGAGTGTGAATGTTTGTCATACAGTGATATCAAAAGTCTACACACCCCTGTTCAAATGCCAGGTTTTCATAATATACTTTTATATATATAAAAAGGAGACCAATTTAACTCATTTCAGAAGTTTTCCACCGTTACTGTGAACTAAAACCTGTACAACTCTACTGAAATTGTTTTGGGTTTTTTTGACAGAGGAAGTACAAATAAAACAGCTGAGATCACGTGAGTTGTGCACGTCTGCATACCCTCTCATAAAAGGGGACGTGGCTGTGTTCAGAATTCACCAGTCACATTTAAACTCATGAATCCATGCTTTGGGTTAGGGTAAGATTCTGCTAGAAAGCAAAACAAAAAAAATGTCAGGAAAAGCCTACTAGCACAGCAGAACTTTATTTGTAGTTAAAGGAAGCCATTTTAAGTGGGGGCCATTACGTGCTGAATCCCATTAAACATATGTGGTTATTTTTTTAATATAGTCCCATCTTTACTGTTATAAGAGAAAGCGAAGGCTGCACACACTTATGCAACCACATGATCTCAGTTGTTTGTCATGTCATGTCATGTCATCTTCCAAACCGCTTATCCTATACAGGGTCGCGGGGAGTTGCTGGAGCCTATCCCAGCCGTCAATGGGCGAAGGCAGACTACACCCCGAACTGGTCGCCAGCCAGTCGCAGGGCACACATAGACACTGTCACTGAGCGGGAATCGATCCCACGCTGCCCGCACACAACTCAGGCGTGTGTACCACTACACTATCAGCGGACATTCAGTTGTTTGTTTACTTCCCCTATATGTCTTATACTAAATTTATCATCATCCTTACCTTTTAATAGCTACAAGTTCTCCAGATTCGTTGCTTCTCCCCATCAGCACGCTGCCGTAAGTGCCGTCACCGAGCTGCTTCAGAGTGGTGTAGCGGTTCATCGTGTCTCACAACGCTTTCATCGGCGGGTCAAAAATGGTCTCAAGTCATTGATTTTTTTTTTTTAATTTATCAAATATCTCCGTTCTTCTTCCAGGAGGATTCATCAGTACTTTTCCAGGGAAGTTTAAATGAGGCAAAGATCTGTGATTCTTGTGGTTGAAAAGTCATCTTGGAAAGGTGGGATGTCACCATTGGTTAGCAGTTTGCCATAGAAAGCCTGCACAGATTGATGAGAAATACATTTATCATCAACTATTAAAGAATGAATCAGACAACTTGATTTGTTTTTCTTCGAGAAAGTAGCAAAGACTGCCTCTTGTCTTTGTCTCAGTAAGAACGGTGCAGTATGTGTCACACTAGGACATGCACACCTAAATCAGATGACGTGGCGAGCTCTCAGCAGATTAGGCCGACAGGGATGTAAATAGGATGTTACATCACCGCCATGCTTACGCCACTTCACTATTCTCTGGTAATATAATGTACATGAGCTTTATTTTTACAGTAGAAGCAATTTAGAAAGTAAATCAACTCCGCTCTCACACTGCAAGTTATAATTGCATATTTTGTACCGAAATTAATTGAACTTTCTTGAGCTAAGAAAGTGTTGTACTGAACTTGTAGGCACACTGAAAAGAAAGAAGATTTAATATTACAAGTAAATGACATAATGTTATCAGACAAAAGCTGTTATATAAGGCCTACAAGGAGAAAAAACTAGTCCTTCATAGTGCTTGGATTATAATTGTATAATAAATACATTACATTTGCAACGATGACTGAATATTGGCTCCCCTATGGAAAGGAAAATGGGAGGCTAAATCAATAAAACAAAATTACTCTATAAACACATTGCCAAATAGGAACACTTGACGCTAAAATGCAACTGAAGAAACAAGATTGTTTTAATAACAAAGTAAGCCTATATAGGTTTTGTTGTCGTTTACGATCCATTTATCTTTTTCAAGCTATAGAATAACACTGTGACTAAACTGGAAGGACAGCCAGAGGACAGATGGCCTGCACTCCACACCAACATATGGCAACCTGTTGTTAGGAGGATTTAAAGGGAATTAAGATGCATCCGTGTTCCATTACATTAGGTAGCTTATTAAGGTCAATTGTACTGCAGAACACACATAGAAAAGCAACTATGGCCAAGTCTACATTTAAAAAAAACAACCAAAAAAACGATTTCACTCTACCACAACAGGTTGCAGATGAAACAAAAACCTTCACCCGGAGTCTTGATTCAGTTTCTAAATTGATATTTAAAATTGGTTATGGTGTAGCATAGGAAAATAAACGTTTTATAATTTAAAGTAATATTATATTAGCTTTTGGCAGCTCTTCCAGTCATGCAACAAGTGCAGCTCCCACATTTTTCTAAACTCACCGTTTTTACGGAAGCGTTGTCTTGTGGCCTGCTTGTTGTCTGGTGCTGCTGATAGCGACACTTTCTTTCCATAGAATTCACGTAGCACGTCTAGCACTTGCGATAAGACCTTTGTGTGCGTGCGTGTGTGTGTGCGCGCGCACACGCGCTCCCCATGGAAACGTACACGCGATTGCGATGCTTGTTTTTACTTCCGGCATAACAACGCAATGCATAGTGGGACTTGTTGTTTTTAAAATATTTGTGACATGACGTTCGTGACCAAATCATATTTGTATGATGAATAGATAGATAGATAGATAGATAGATAGATAGATAGATAGATAGATAGATAGATAGATAGATAGATAGATAGATAGATAGATCTCCTGCACCATTTGCATCCAAGTGGAAATTTTCAAAATATTACAAAAGAAAAATGTCAACAACGAAATTAGCAATTTCCAATTTTTGTTGGCAGTTATTTTTTCTTTATGTATTTTTAACACTAGAGAGCGCTGCAGGCTAGGGTATAAAACTCACAAGGTGCCATTCGCCGTACGGTATGGTAATAATTGAAACTTCAGCTGGTCGAGTTAATTTTATTTTAATGCATCACGTCATATTTCAAACAACTGAATGCAATAGGCATGCAAATGACACCATGCACGTTTTTATTTATTTATTTATTTATTTATTATCATTATTATTATCTCACTCTTGCTATTTTGGGGGGATTGGTGGAAATGGGCTTCCAAAATGTCAGTAAATGCATTCCAACAAATACCCAAAAAAAAAAAAGAAAGAAAGAAAGTTAACTATCTAGTTATCCCACATGAGTTGTCCTGCCTCCGGGTGGTCTTTCCGTCCTGGGATAAGAGACAGATGGGTGTCAGGGGATAATGAGTGGAATGTCTTCCTAAGAGGATTACTGTTAACGCGCACCACCACTACCGTGTGCCGCATGGTCCAGCAAAACCAGAACTTGTCTAGTCAGGAGGAATATTGGCTATATTGGTGCACACATTTAGCATTTGAAAGATGACCTCTAGTCGTTATAAACTCCTGAGGGCCGCTTGGGACACGTTCCACGCTTCGCACCTGCACCGCAGAGCGGTTTCCTGAAGGGGCTTTCTTGTGTTGGGGACTTAGCAGGTATGAAGACTCGACCTGCTGGGATCGGGAATGCCAACGCCGACTGGATGGGCTCGCTGCCCCCTAAACTTTGTGTTATGCCACTCAAACACCTTGCGGTTCCAGGTGAGCTATGCATAAATAGTAAGCATGAAATTCACTGGCCAAAACATTAGGTACACTTGCATAAGCTGGTGAGATGCAAGAGCTGTTTAAAAAAATGATGCGTTTGCAAATATGTCTTCCTCTTATGTCACTAAATAAGTTAACCAAAATATTAAATATACTTGTTAATTCGTTTTTAAAATTCAACAGCATTTGTTTTTAAAATGCTTGAATTTTAATTTTGCAAAAAAAAGTGTTTGAATTTTGTTATAAGTCCCTTAAAGGGACTATTTGGTCAGGAGGCTCATTTTTCACAAAAAAATAAATAAATAATCAGGAATGAAACCGGGATGTATTTTCATCCATTTTCTGCAAGGCTTATCCTCATTGTGGGTGTGCTGGAGCCTTTCCCAGCTGACTTCAGGGAAAGGTGTGGCACAAACTGGTCATTAGCATATAAGACACATAAGAGACAATCATTCAAACTCACAGTAACACCTCTGGACAATTTAGACCCGAGTCTCCAATTAACCTATCATGCGTTTATGGAATGTGGGAGGAAACCGGAGTAGCCTGGGAAAACCCACGGGGAGAACGCCACACAGGAACAACGTCTATGCTGTGAGGCACTAACCAGTCGTCCACTGTGCCGCCCACATTTTCAATTATAGCATTTTTTTAAACTAATCTTGGAACACTCATATTTCATTTCATCAATTACCTCATTGGCGAAGTCCATAGCCCTCGTACTATGGACAACAATGTCCGCTGAAGTGCAAATTCGTCTCCACCACTGGTTTTCATTCCAGCTCTCATCTTTCCGTCATCTTGGGCTCTTCTTGTTCTTTCCTCCAGGGTCTCATGACTCGTTCACCTACTGGGTGGATGTGCACGCTCCCGTAGGTCCTGATCAAAAGGTCTACGTCAAGTACCTGGCTACCATGTTTAACGTTTTAGCCAAGAAGGTCATGGTGAAGTGGTCCATGACACAGGTACACATTCCAGATTCCACCCTGGATTCTCTGTAACGGTGGAGAGATTGCAGCAGGTGTAACACAATTTATTCTCTCGCAGAACCTGACGTTCAAGGAGCAACTGGATGCAGGTATCCGCTACTTTGATCTCAGGGTCTCTTCAAAACCAAGCGAGCCAGGGCTTGAGATTTTCTTCATCCATGGTCTGTTTGGACACAAGGTGGGCAAAGGAGAAAGGATACATTTGATGTAGCAGATGTATGGTCCTCCTTTCCATACATCTGGGAATACTTTCTCCAAGATTTGGTGTTTGCTGGGGTTTAGGTCAGGGCTCTGTAGGGGTCTAGTCAATTTCTTCTCTGGGTGTTGCTTTGTGCACTGGCTCAGTCATCCTGGAAAAGAAAAGGGCCTAGCTCTTGCAAAGCTGGAAGCAGTCTTGTCCAAGGGGTTTGCTAAGGTTTAAGCTAACCTCTTGATAAGAAGTGTTTTTAAATAGTTGTGTCAACTCAGAAGGCTCCGTTTGCTTCCTGCTGATGTAGCATCATGTTTTTTTCATAGCATTTCATTTATTGTGCAATATGAGTAATGAAATGTTTCCCGCCTGCTCTAAAAGGTGAGAGATGGCCTCATAGAAATCAACTCCTTCTTGTGCGTGCACAGGAAAGAGGTAAAGTTTTCATTTTTATATTTACCACCAGCTTCAAAAATGTATTATAGTGATTAGTGCCACCTGAGCAGGTCAGTTAATTGATATTTGACACAGGTCATCTTCTTGGACTTCAACCACTACTATGCGATGGGCTCGGCACACCACGAATACCTCATCAAAATGCTTCAGCAAGTGTTTGGCAGTAAGCTCTGTAAGAACTGTGACGTGGAGACCATCACTCTGGACTACCTCTGGAAAAACAAATACCAGGTCAGGCCCTCACTACATCAGTACTTCAACACAGTTACCAGTTGCTCAAGTATTGCATGCAAAGTATCATGAGCATGTTTTACACACCCATGTGTGTGTGTGTGTGTGACTGAAATCATGGAATTTTTTTAAATACATGTCATACATTTGGTACCTGTGCCTTCAGTGATAACTTAATTCTTACTAATCCTCCTCTTATACCATCATTATTCACATTGCAATATATGAATGCCATGAACAAAAATTAATACTATATAAAGTAAATTACAATATAAAAATGCAATATAACTAAACAGTTTTGCCATGTAGCTATGCTTTGGCTGTAACTTTGCTGGTGACAATGTTGAAATCTAATTGGTTGAAGCAACAGTTCCTATGCTAATGTTTAAAATTTGCCAATCTGCGAGCACTACTAAATCTGAAGGCCCCGGGCAGATAAAATTGACATGGCAGCCAATAGAGGCTGAAATTTGATTGGTTTGATTTATCAAGGTTCAGGCAGAAGCCGGTTGTATTCACTCCCATAATGGCGCAAACACACATTTCCACCTGTGCGCATCCATGAAAATACCAAAACAAAGAAAACTCCACCCATGATCTCAGTTAGACTTTGCTCTGCGCCAGACTTGGGCTGAGAAAAACACAAGGTTAAGGTTTGAACATGCTCTCCCCGCAGGTAATCGTTTTCTACCATCATCCATCAGCTCAGGGCGTGCCTGTCATGTGGCCTGGCAACAAGATCCCCGCACCATGGGCAAACACCACTGAACCCAGCAAGCTCATTCGGGTAAGTGTTTTAAAGTGTCTCATCATTTATTCAACAAACATGATTCATTCATGTGAAATTAACTTTTGTCGCATACAACATTTTAACATTAAGTTTGTTTTAATTTCAATTTAATTAACTTTTCCTCATTTGTAAGAATGTGTTGCGTGTACACAAAAAAACATGAATCAGTAATGTGAAAACGCATGGCAGCATATTTGTGTTCAAGGACAGGTTGTTGGTTTGACATTTTTTAAGAAAGAATAAATTAAAGATGCTGCACATATCTTACTGTAAAGGATGTATCACAATCCTCGGGAATCTATGGTTATTTTAGGTTCTGTTTTTCTGTAATTTTGTTCAGAACAGATTACAAAATTATTCGCTTGGTAGTGTCTTAATTTCTTTAAAAGTTATATTAGCACTGCTCTTAAGAATAACGAAGCAATCATCAGCTCATGATTCATGTCATATTTTTAAAATGCACCTGGCAAAGAGCAAAGAAAAATAAAACTCAATTCCAGTATCTTTAACATTTTATCAAATTAAACAATAAATTAAACAATGTTTTTTTCTCTCCTTAGAACCTTACAAGCTACTCTATCTTTTCTTACATACTGTATAAATGTTTTAATTGGGCATAGATTTTTACAATTTGCTGGACATTTTAATAGTTAACTAGAATTATATTTTCTTTTCTTTTACCTGATTGCTTGTTTTTAAATAACCACAAGATGTCAATTCAGTTTGTAAAGCAAGCAGTTAACAATGATTGACTAATGTTGTTCAATATCAAGCTCTGTGATGTATGAAAATCTGCAAAAAAATGTTATGATCAAAGACACTATTCATGTTTGGGCCGTGCTGAAGGAATACATTAAGAATCAAACAGACTTACTCACATAACATCGGTGTTAAAGTAACACTGTCATATGTCAGTTTTTGTGGATTATGGCGGCGCCATGTGGACAAAAGCGGTAGTGTTTTGACAAAAGTCAACCACATTTCCCATGCAAGTCAAGTTGTAAGTCAATGTTTCATCAAAAGAGTTGTGAAAACTTTTTTACTAAGGTCGAATTCTTGCCTAGTGCTGCTTTAAGACGTATCTTCCTAAATTATCTATTAATAGGTGTATGGAAAATGTTACTATAAACTAAAGAAACCTTGATTCCAAACAAAGTAAATGATGGAAAAAGCTCATGAAAAACATCCTTATGAGATTCAAGAAAGACAGCTAGTTCAAAAATACCGGAAAGGTTTGGCATTCCAGTTTGCTGTTTTCTTTGCAAAATCTCCTTTTCTGGTGCAGTTCACGACTCATGAGTGAGTTGTATTCATTTCTCCTTGGCGAAAGATTGCTTTCTCTTGAATTTCATTTCAATTTATCTGGCACCAAATCACAAAAACAAGCTGTCTCAGCCAGGGTGCTTTGCACATAAAGCCGATCTAAGACCACCCTCCTTACTTATTAAAAGACTAACCGAACCCCACGTGAGCAAGCGCTAGGCGACAGAGTCAAGAAAAAACTCCTTCTTGGGAAGAAACCTTGAGCAGACTCAAGACGCAGTGTGCGGCCGTCTGCTTCTAACGGTTGGGTTGGAGAGCAGAAAATGGATGTGTGTTTCTGAATTTGAATTTGCTTCAGTTTGCATTCAATAAACATAAACAAAGCGTTTTTCGCCTAGTTCCTGGAAACCACACTGAAGCAAAGAGCCAAGCAGGGGACATTCCACGTGTCCCAGGCCATCCTCACACCCCGGGTGAACACTGTGGCGAGGGGTCTAGTTTGGGGACTACGGAATTACTTGGTGGAGAGGTAAGAGGTTTGAAATGTCGTGGGTTGCGCACCACACGGAGAACCAGGTCACACACGTGTATGCACGGGAAGATAGAGAAGATAATGTTCTATGTCCAATAGAGGGCAGTATAGCAATTTTTTTCATCCTAAGACGTATGTGGCACCATGTGGTATTCATAGATGAAGGCTTCTTCTGCAATGTACTGTCGTCATCTTCTCCAATTGCACATTGTCTTAATCCATTTTAGAATTTATTATGGATGAGTTGTAAGAGAGGTTTCCTTGAGCGTGGACTGAATTAGTCGCACTAATGCTCATGTTCACACACTGATGTTAAAAGGAGAGACTGATAAAAACAAGTTGGAGCTCACATACTTCTTGTGTTCACATTTTAAAGGAAAAGGCCAGTCATGTTGAGGGAATGACACCATGAACGGATGTTCTGGTGAGACAGGAGTTTGAATTTGGCACCTCTGAGGAAACGGGATTGTTTATCGCCTTTAGACAAACTCGCGGACTTCCTGGTTTTGTTCTACCGGCCAAATATTTGAGAGAAAAGGGCGTCTGATTTGCAGCAGTCCTGCTTTGTGTGTAGGCTTGTCTGTGGAAGGAGAAGGTCATTTCAACGGGTTTTTATTCATTCACATCGTGAAATCTGAATTATTTGCTCTAATTGAATCCCTCTGCTTCTTTGAACTTGCAGAAACCTCCCAGCGATCATGTCCTGGGTGGAGGTCCAGAAGCCAGGGTCGGACGGGGTCAACATCATTACCTCTGACTTTGTGGAACTCACTGATTTTGCCAACATTGTCATCAGACTCAACAACTTGCTGTTGTCTGAGCAAGAGCGCAAAGCGAGATGACAACAACTGGACAAAGGTGTGCTGATTGATTTGCTGGTTATCGTCCATCACTTGTGGTTGTTGTTATTGTTCTTGGAATACAGCATTGCCCGGTTGATTTACTACTTGCAAATTCATCTATTTAATGTTTTTGTGGAAAGAGAGAAATCACAGTACCCCAAGAAAAAAAACAAAAAACAATCTGAGGCCAAAGATGTGACCGACAAGGTGTTCATTATTAGCCGGGCAACTTTGCGACTTGTTTGCTTGGGCTTCAGGAGCATTCTTGAAACTATTGCAGATTATACACCTCCTGTTGGCAACAAAAGTTCAAAAGAATGAAATAGAATTTTTTTTTCAACCATCATGTCTCTATAGCTCTCATCAGATTGTGCAGGTGTGCCAAATGTTGTGGCCTGTGTTTGTATTAAGGCGGGTCTTAATAATTGATTGTTCAAATTTCAATGCATGTGTGGAGCTGAATTTCTTACTACTTTGAAACATAATTGAAGATTATCCTTTCCCGTTAAAATACAATATTTGTAAAATTAATAATTCATTGACAGCCCATGACTTACCAAAGAAGCTCATTCCAGTGACCATTTCCTTATATGCTTAAGAAGTAGTCTGGGAAAAAAAACATCTTATCTGTTTACCGGGTTATTCGCTGAAAATCGCTTGCCTGCCTGCGAGTTAAATTTGGAGTTTTTACCATGGCAGTAAAAGAGGCGACCATTGTGGCTTTTCTATGGTTAAAAAGTGCATACAGTTACAACTTTTGGGAATAAATGTGAGGTGATGTTTACCACAATGCATATAAATCACCTCCAATGTATACACGGGTGCGGTATTTATGTCAGTGTTATATAAGGGTAATATGAACAAGGTTTAGTTCACATTTTTGCTTAAATACAATGCCGTGCAGATGACAATAATACATAGAAGAAGAGCTGCATGTGTGTACTTAAGTGTGTTGTTGGCTCAGTGTTTACATATTGCATATAGTGGCAGTGTTTTCATTCCTGTGGTCTGAATTGGGAAAGACAGGGGGAAGGGATTCGAGGAATTCTGAGAGGAAGGAAGAAGCGAGAAGAAGAAATAAAAGATTTGCCTTCAGGAGCAATACTCAACAGCTGTTTTCGCCCTCAGTGGAAAGAACAGAAAGTTCCAAACGCTTTCATACCCAAGCGCTTGCAGCTGAGCGCAGTCATCAAAAGTCACCGGCACAAGCATTTTAATTGTGGAGTAATTACACATTCCACGACCTTCAAGTGGGAGTGCAAGAGGAGCAGCTTGGATTGATGGTGCGCATTCCTCTGTTGTTTGCATTGGTCTTTGCGCACTCATATTTTTTCCCCCCAATGGACAGTATCTGCCAATTTCCCATGTTTCAAAAAAGCATGCGCTTCCAGTTTCATGTGCCGCGCAAAAGAAATATAGCGGACGCTCCGAAGTTGAACACAAACCTGTGTACCTTTCCACCAAGTGATTTCATCTGTGATGCTGGTTGACTTCCAAGTTATTCTACGTTTCAAAACAATAAAGAATGGAATGCGAAATACAGTAGTCTGTTAAAGGCTCACATTTCCCCATCATAAAATTTGAACTGCACAGGAAGCGTTTTATGTTTACATTTTAACATTCCTAACTTTCATCAAATGCAAGGACAACTTCAAATGTTATTGAATACATTTTAAATCTCACAAAGTCTTTAAAGACACCTGACTCACACGTAACTGACAGAAATCAGCGGAGCCGTCACCTTCGAGCCATTTAAAAGTGTTGTTGAAATGAGTACTTGTGTCTCTTGGCATCTTGACTTTTGTGGTTGCTTCATCAAAATGTAAAATAACTGTTCAATATGGCAGCTGCTTGTTAAAATAAATTGTGTTTGGTATTTCCATATTGAGCCACCAGACCCTTTCTTTTCTCACAATAAGGTCCATTTCTGATTCTATGGTTATCGTCACAATTTCAGAACAAAAAAAAAAGTCAAGAACTACAATCTTCAAACATACATATGTACATTTTATATGTATTTATTGATTTATCTATACACACACACACACACACACATATATGTATGTATGTAGCTGTGTGTATGTACAGGTATGTATGTGTATACATGTGCTGTGTCAACCCAACACGTTTAACATCACTTTGCAAACAATAGGGTGAGTAAACTACACTAACCGCCAAGACCTCCATGGCGCCAACTGATGTCACATCCATTACACACAGATTTGTTCCCATGGTTGCTACGATATTTAAACAGCTGGGGAAACAAACTTGAGTGTACATAGTAAGGATTGACATTGCATTAGAAAATATTTGTAACCTAAATCCACAGGCAATAGATCATTAGATTGTATGATCATTTAAAAATTACTGTGGATAGAAGAGGACTCAGAAAATCCAGTATTAATCTGATATTAATATTTCCCACAAACGGTTTTGAATTCTAAGACGTATTGCCATACAAAATGGGGTATTTGAAGAAAGCAATCTAAGAGTGGATTGGTTTACAATCACACGGTTGGAATTGCTTTCCAAGAAAAATCTCCACTGTTCCCACTGAGCTTCCTGAGGTCACATAGGAATTGTGAAATTTGCTCAGAAATTCTGTCCAACTATACTCTGTGTGTTTATGTGGGTGATGTCAGTTCCCATGCTAGCAAGAAGCCACCACAAAGTGGTAATGGTTTAAGTAGCTTATGGAAACACTTGAAATTAAATTATGAACTGTCAGGAATATTATACCGACAGTGCTTTGCTTTTTTTCATCTCTGTTTTCATCACTGTCTTGAATGATGTTCATGCCTGACATTCTAAAGCCGAAACAATTTTCTTGATTGAACGCAAATGTATTGAAATCCTTAATTGTATGTTCTAAAAAAGAAAAAAAAAAAAAAAAAAAAAAGAATAACCCGGTATAGGCTACTTGTGGGGATGTGGTACCAAATGCTGCATTCCAAGCGTAGTAAGAGTTGCTTTAAAGGTTAATGTTTTGTTTCTGGTTTGTGTGAGACCTCAGTACATTTTTGCAGATTACGCTTCTCATTTTCGGCCCACGAGAACGTGTCATACACTTCACTTGAGCTGCAGCCCAAACACATGACTTCTGAGTATTGTCGTAGTCCCGAATGACTCATGTTGTTTTCTAAGTCATCCTTTAAATGTGTGCCAAATAAAACCCTGTAGCTCAGATATGGAACTCGATGAATAAAAAAGTCTAGACATGAAAAGACATGCTTGAGATGTTTCAGATGGCGTTCATAGCTTTAGCAAAGACGCTAACAGTTTAACTCTGGGAGAAATCTTGATTGACAGAAAGGTTCCCCTCTAAAGTCATCACCTTATAAATCCTTTTGAGGCTCCTTGCTGTTTAGTGACAACTCTGTTTTTGCATATTTGTCCTATCCAAGTATTTTGCCTGTAGCTGCTTGAACCACTTTTTTGTTTGTATTGTAAGACATCAAATCTTAGATTGATGTTATGACTTTCACGTAGACGAATGCGACCGCCTATATATCAAATTGAATCAATTGGGAGGTATTGCCAAGCAAACTGCTTAAATAGATAAAATAAAATAAATAAATCTAACAGGAACAAGACAAAAGCGATGTGGATCACATAAATGAAAACCGAAGCAGCAAGGCAATGTCACTGCCAAAATGTTTGTTGTACATCTACTGTACAGTTGCTGTTAAAAAAATGAAAAAGCTCTTTTCTCACATTCGTACTTTTTTGTATATATTCCCAACTTTAACATTAAAGAACGTCAAATAAATATATAAACAAGGATAGCCCAAGTAAACATAAAATGCAGATTTTAAATGGTGATTTTATTACATATACAATATTGTGGTAGACAATAGTGAAAGATCGTTTTGAATTTGTGATTTTCCAAAATATATGAAACATACAGTATATTAAATATGACAATTAGATATTATATACATTTGAAAAGAAATGGATTACTGTATTATTATTTTCATTTTCGGTCTTCAGCATTGACTCAAGTAACCAAATGTTGTCTTGTATTGCAAAATAGCTGTATATTTAAACAAATATTCTTACCAATAAGAAGGGCTTTGTGTTTAATTTGCATGGAGCTTTTCCATTAATTTCATTAGGTAAGTCAAGATTCCCATTTAATTACTCTTATCAAATAAACTTTGAGTTTCATTGCCTTCAAATACAGTTTACTTCGAAATAACATTTCATGTTTATTAAGACCAAGAATCATTTTTGAATATGTAACAGGATTTATGTCATAGTGACAGATGAACGACACAATGCTGTCCTCTTTTTATTTAATTTCTTTGGCATGTTAGCATATGCAATTCCAATCTCTATAGTTGACTTTGTACGTGACTTTGTACAGGATTGCAGTTTTACCAATTCTTTATGATACTTCATAATTACCTGCAACATGTGTCTTTTTGTTGTCATGGTTACCCAAACCAAACCTGAAATGTAACATTTTAGCCATATACAGTACCGTATTTCCTCGTAATACTATCCTAGAAAGGCCTCCCAGCCTTTTATCACTTTTGTGAGCAAGGAAGAATGTTGCCTGGTCTTCTTTGTCCCTCACTCCTTTTCTCACCAGACCAATAATTCAGCAGGCACCTCTCTTTCAACAGGAGAGAATGAGGGGTCAAGTTGAGGTGGTCTGTTAGCACCTGCCTATTATACGGAGGGTGTGTGTCCTCATGCAGTGTGTTTGAAAGACTGAGTTTGTGTGGGGGGGGGTTTGAGTGTATGTGTGATAGTGAGAGAGAGAGAGAGAGAGAGAGAGAAAGAGAGAGCGAGAGAGAGATTCCCTCCCCTTGTTCCAGTCCTTCTCCAGCTTGACTTCCAGCTGCTGTCACATTCCTCTACACGTCGCAATTGGCTGAGGCTGCCTGTTTTTTGTTTTTTTTTCTGTATATTTGCAGTGCCTGCCTGTGTGTGTCATTTTGGCTGTGTGTGTGTGTGTGTATGCATGATCTAGGATGGAAAGTCTTTCGCAGGTTGCCCATGCCGCAAAGGGAATGTTTCTGCTGTCAAGGAAAGGACTATAATCATAGTCGGACACTCCTGGGAGTTTTGGGGGATCTGTGAGGTTAAATCTGGATCATCGAGCAGCTGGATTTTATTCTGCATGATGACAGAAGTGGCCTGTCCATCTTTAATTATGGTAGGTGCATTTTTAATACACACGTTTGTTTTTGTTCCACAACCAGCTCAGGAATTTACAACATTTGCTTTCAAGTGTTTAATGATTAACACAAACTGCACAACATACTTCCAACGAAGAGGAATGTAGGCCAAAAAAATAAATATATATATAGAACGTAATACATTATAGAACATTAAAGTGGGTTACAAAATTGATACATACATCATAATGACTATTACAGTAAGGCTACTAGGCCATATGCTCAATATATTAACATACGATGAAGTCAGGTTGGATATTTACTTTAAATTGCAACTGATTTTTGGCGTTTCAAGGCTTCATTCCTTTGGTGCCTGTGTTATTGGTTAATTTGATTGTCGTCATAATTTGTAAGACGCCGGTTTAATACTGTACATGTAGTTCCAAGCGGTGGCCCGGTAAAGTTAATGTTAAAACCAACGTAGCAGACTTATGAGGGAACGAGGAGGAGACGGCCTGCTCTGTTTGTAGTCTTGTCTGGACTTATATTGCATGCCAGATTTTGCTTTATGGTATGTACACATCTGAAACATGTACTGTATATAATGCACATTCACATTGTATACCTCATGATGATTTATCTGTATTCTGAAATTGTCTTTTCACCTACCAACAGACCTAAAGTACAGTAACTCCCAATCTAATACATAGCATTCACTCTGGTGAAAAGTACAAAGAAAAGCGTGAAGAACAGCAATATTAAATGAATACCAGATGGTTGGATGGTGAGTTGAATATTACTCAAAGAGGCTTGCTAATTCAAGACTAAGTTTCATCTTGTGAAAGCTTTTTAGCTCCTATTAGCCCGTTTTATATTAGTCATATCCATTTTCTGCTTATTTGCCATGCTCTGTCCTTTGTTTGTCTTGATTGAATCCAGCATTCGGGGTCCATCGCCACGTGTGACCTACGCTATGTAACAGATTTGGGTTATAAATAACAATTCTCGGTCATCTCCCCCATTCGAACCCCCACTCCCAAATCCAAACATGACTTGATCCCCTACATGTGGGACTTAAGGTGATGTGTGGTCTTTGCAGGGACACCCTGCAACCCATGACTGGAAATTCAAAAGAGAGATTTCCTCATCCTCTGAGTCAGCTGCTATAACAATGGACTTTCTTTCCTGTGAGGATGCTGTTTCAGGTCGTAGGTTGTTGGAATCTTTCTCTAAATGATCAAGTGTGCTTTCGGTTGAGAAAACAATGTTTTTGAAATTGTGTTTTCACCACAAACACATACAGCAAAAGACAAAAACGCAAATGTGCCAATTATTACTGCTCGAGAGCCCCGTTTTCTGCTTTCAATTAATACCAGTCTTGTCGAGAGCTAAACAGAGAGTGCTGAGATGACAAGGGAGGAAAATAAGACCCTTTTGCACTATTGGAGTCACTGGGAGAGGGACTCCATATTAAATAGTATCTGTGATACAATGATGGCTTTGTCAGGTGGGAGGAGGAGAGGGTGATGCTGGAATGCAAGGGGAGGGGAGTCTTGTGAGAGACAGACGAAAGAGAAGGATAAAGAAAGGCAAACAAGATAAAATGCTGTCGTTGATGCCACTTGCCGATAAAGCACATGTAAACATGTACAGGTTGATGACTTGTATGTAGACAGACTGGATTAGGAAAGACGGAATCTTTTTTAATCATGGTTGCTATGTCAAAGTCAGGACTGGACAGAATGGTTTCATGCGCAGATCCATTATTGGAATTGAGGGAGCTGCATTGTGTTTTGGTAGATTTAGAGAAAGCCGAAGACAGCGTACAAAGAGAGGAACTGTAGTAACGCATGTTAGAATAGTACAGGTCATGTATGAGAGCGGTAGGACAATGTTGAGGTGTGCTTTAAGTGTGGCAGAGGAGTTGAGGATGGAGGTGGGACGGCATCAGGGATCAACTCTAAGCCCACTTATAAACAAAATATTGCACTGTATACTTAAATGGCAGGATGGTGGCTTAGTGAAAGAAATAATAAAACAATAACAAATCAAAATGCTGCTCAGTACAATATGGCGAAATTGACAATAATACAAGCAAAATGGAAGGCATCAACGGTGACGAAAAAGGCAAAAATGAAAAGCATAACCTTTCTTTTGTAGTTAACCCCTGAGATGCTCACTGAACAGAAATCTTTTGTGATGTCATGCATGACGGCTGGATTTTTGCATGGCTTTAAAAGCGCATCGTTCCCTATAATTTCCATCTCAAACCAACAAGTTTGGACCCGGCGGGGAAAATCGCGATCTTAGCTACAAATATTTGTAACATTTACTCATATCAGTCTTCAGCACCTAAGACCAGAGCATCAAATTTATCGTTTTGGGATTAAGTCAGGATGCCAGAAGTACATTCTTTTAGGTCTGGATCTATTTTGGCACAACACAGACTCAACGAGAGCACAACAAGACTGCAGCAAACGTGTCTGAACCTGCCCAGAGTTGCGAGTTCACCTGGTCCAACAACAAAGAAAATGTTTTGTGAAGGATGATGGAAGACGAAAAAAGAACAAAAGGAGAAAGAACAATACTTTCATTCCTGAAAGGGTCTTCCATAAGATTTGTGCATGTCTTGCGTGGTTGTAAATGCTACGTACATGCCATCTTCTACCGTTTGCTTTAACTACACGGATAAAAAAAAAAAAAAAAGTGGAATGTGAAGCCAGTAATCTTCATTTCAACAAAAGGAGCTGATGCGTGACTTTATCTATGGATGTTTATGTATTATACGTGTGGGCTCTAGGGGTGAGTGGGTTTGTGTATGTGAAAAGGCAATGAGGGTGTTAAAGCAGCACAGGAAACCACCTCAGAGAGGAAGTTGGCAATGAATTCGGGGAAGTGGTCTGGAGACGACTTTGATTTGCTTTTCCTTAGATGGTGATCAGCAGTGCTAGTGAAACCGTTGGAGAAGAAAAAAACACACTTGAAAAATTATGTCGCTGAATAAAGGTCTAATGTACGATTGCATGTCAAGGGGATTAAAGAAGAGAGCATGTCCTGTCCTTGTCATAGGTGGGCAACCTCAACCTAAAATCACTTGAAATACTGTGTAAGAATAATAATTTATAGTCATTGTAACAGGTACAATGGAAATGAAGCTGTGCTGGCAGCGTAAACAGATTCATACCCCATACATGTTTTTGAAACACGCACAAACGCAAACCGGTGACACTCCCTAACCATGCGAGAACTCTGTGTTCATGGAACATTTTTCGCAGCTCTGCCCACTGTGTGCAAGTGCGTTTCTGCGTGCGTGCGTGAATGTGCGAGTGTGAGCACAAATGTATATTTATGTGTGTGTTTGTTTTGCTCTTAAGTGGTATTTTCACCTTGGAACGCTTTCACTCAAAACCGTTTCTCTAATGTGCCAGCTGGTTATGCAAAGCACAGCTGTTTTACTATATATATATATATATATATATATATATATATATATATATATATACACTGTACATTTTCTTTCTTTTTTGGCATCATTATTATTCTCTTTGATTATTATTTGGGTTAATAGGCGAATCTTCTGTTGTTTGGGTACTTTGGATGCCACGTTAATGCTGTGCCCATACATTGCACCCTTTTGAGGAAAACGTGCATGGCTCATCCGACCTTATCTCAATCTCTGTTGCAGGACTCTGAGATGATGTCACAACCAGAGTCAGATCAGATTCCTCCAGTTGAACACAAGGTGATACTGTACTTTATGCATGCACTTCAAAGTTTCAAATGCTGTGACTTTGTGTCTAAATATTCACACAGTGTTACATTTGTTTTACTGTTTTAACTTTGTTATTGTATTATTTGTAAATTATGTTACGCTCCATTTGCTTAGAATTGAGCAATTCTGATATTATCGATATCCATTATCGATACTACTTGTCAATCCAATTCTTTGATTTTCTTATTGATTCACATTAGGTGAATGTAATAATACAAATGATATTTGATATCTTTGATATCATTAAACTATGCTGGTAACAATGTATGTTTCCTTAAAAATGCATGAAATTGATGGCAATTTTCTCTGGCATTTTCTCCATTTATTATAAAACACCCATTTTTCCTATAGATAAATATGAAATGGATAAAAGGTAAAACTACAACAAAAACAAATATCCGGAGGAAAAACAGTAGCATTCAACATTTATGCTAACCCAGCATCTGGCACTTAAGGTTCTTAAGGAGTGAAGTTTGACTAACCTATTTTTAAACAGCACCAGCTTGAGTCCTTTGTTCAGCTCGCAAATGACCAGCATGACAGCGTCAGAGACGGTAACAAAGAAACAGTCGCCTCTTTAGCATGTCATCACTCTGCAAGACTAATCGATTTAAGACAGTGGTGCCCAAGTCTGGTCCTCGAGAGCCCCTATCAAGCCTGTTTTAGATGTCTCCCTCCTGCAGCACGCCTTCACAGTGTCTGTCATCACAGTGTCAACACTGTACTGTATATTTACTAAATTAAACAATTTGCCTTTGCAATTGATCGTTTGCAGTCTTCACCTCTGGATCTGATTGACACCGGAAAGGGTCTCAAGGTCCAAACGGCCGCCCCTCATCTGGTTAGCCTGGGCAGCGGGAGACTAAGTGTGGCCATTACTTTGCTGCCACTCAAAGAAGGTAACACAAAAGAGAATGTTATACGGTAGAATCACTTTCTCCAAATTGTTGAATTCTACGTTTTGATACATGCAACTTAGTCCTGTACTTCGCTCATTCTGTATGTGGTGTCAAGAAAAAAAGATGTGTTTTTGGTCTTTGGGTCAAAAGTTGGTTTGGAACAGCTGATGGCTACAATGAGTCATATCCAGCAACTACACGCATGAAGTACAGTTAGTGGGTAATTCCCAAGTGCAGTACTAGTTTTGGTTGTCTTCCGCCCTCTACATTGGGTATCTGTGTTTGTCTGCATCAGAAAGTGCAGTTTTTTTTACCCTCTTTTTAAATTTTCTAATTTATGAGTATGCTGCAGCCGATTTTTCCAATAGTCGAATATCATTTTCCTCACTCATCTGTCCTCTTGCCACTCGCTTACATTTGAGTGAGGAATCCTGAGCAATGGCATTAAGAGGTTTAGTGAACAAAGCCTCTCTTTCATTCCCAAAATGTCTTGAAAAATAATTCAAACCCATTATAAAATTTGATGTATTTCCTGATTTATGCTATCCAGGAATATTCAGACAATAGAGATATTATTGCATGTAATGTATATGTTTTTTTACATTGAAGGCGTCACCCGCATAGGGAGAGAAGATGCCCCAATTCCTCAAGATATCACCATCCAGGGTCCTGGAATCGAAGCTGAACACTGCCTCATCGTCAATGAAGGTCATCACCAGTTTTCTTTCCTTCAGTGACTTTTCATTCTTGTGTGTCTTAAAATATTTAATTAAAAACTATAAACAAGAGGATAATTAGATGAATGAGTTAATGGAATTAGACTAGAAATATTCAGCCAAATCTGATTCATGCTGTCTCTGTGACCAAAAATAGTCATGCAACTTCCTCTGTTGTCAGTATGGATCAGGTTCAAGGAGAATTGCGTATGAATGTTTAAAACTCCACTCCCGAAATATGCTTGGACCTCCCCATGTGCCAGACCAGATAATTGACTTTTGGGTATTTTCTGATTTTTTTTAGGGGATTTTTTTTTCCACATTGTCCCCCATCCCCCATAGGGGACATATAATGACATTTCTTCAGCGTTTTCTGAAGAATTTTTTGTGTTTGTAAAAAATTGTTGTTGTTGTTGTTGTGCGGACCCCCTGAGATATGCTTGCCCCCTCCTCCCCCGGGAAAAAAGTCCTAGCTCCGCCACTGTTAAGAAAAGCATACATTATTTACAGATATCTTGTAACTGTATGTTTATTAATCGCCTTCCGTCCTCAGGCGGTGTAGTTACCCTGGATCCCTGTGGTCACCTCTGCAGTCTAGATGGGGTTCAGGTCACGGTGCCCACACCACTCACACAGGGTAAGCCTATTTTTTTTAAAAAGAAAATACATTTGTTTTGATCAATACACAGTGGAACCTCCAAGGTAAAACACCCCAAAGATGGTATAATGTGGAGGTCAGCCACATTTTTCTTGGAAAAATTTGTCTCACAAATCAGTCATGTGTAAAATTGTCAGCAAATCTCATCAAAACTGCAGCTCTGTGTGCACATCGTGTACAAGTATTTTGCTTTTTCTATTGTTTTTTTTTTGTGTGTGTTTTTATGATACCAACACAACAACCTAAAAGTGACAGCAATGATGAAAAAGGTATAAAGACAATCATATAACTGGAAATTGAACTTGCTTACGGACCAAATTCGAGGAATGGGCCTGGCTCCTCCGTACATAATGAACAGAACAATTAATTAAGACGGACTACCTGGAAAAAAACGAAATAAAATGCACTCTACATAATCTTTGGCCAGAGTTGAGATTCGAATCCTGAACTTCAATAAAGATGGTCTCATCACTGACCAGCCGTTGTTCATATTTGGAGGGCCCACAGTATTGCCCCCTACTGGGTGATAATTCATAGAGCTGGGAAATAACTTCATTGTGTGCGTGTGCGTGTGTGAGGGACTTGAGTTGGGGGGGGGGGGGGTATCTGTATGATCTGTGGTTTAGTTATCCTGAATTCCTTTCCATGTGTGCATGATTTATACATGCATGAATTCCTGTTAGTTTGTACGCTCCATATATCTACAGTATGTGAGTGTGTGCGCGTGCTCGTGTGCGTGTATAAGTAACCATGTTCTCATGTATGTTGATCACCGTGCCGGTACTTAAACATTACGTACTTCTGGTTTAGCTTAATTCATAATGGTTTGGAACTAAATGCTCCAATGACTCACATGTTCCAGCAACTGGAGAACATCCATACAAGCATACTGAGTATGCTTCAAATCAGAGAGATCCGCGACTTTTTTTCCATTTTCCTTAAGATGTTGGCGAAGTTTAGTTAAGTAGTTTTGCTTTAATTGTGTTGAATGTTCGTGTCATTTTGGGTTAAATATTAACAAACCTATCTGTCTTCTTGCATGCCTCGCCGATTCAAATATTGACATTGTTTTGCAACGTCTGTAAGGTAAAAGTCATGTCGAATACAAAACGTTTTTTGGTCAAAAAATAAAATAAAAAGAAATAAAATAAATAAATAAACTTGACCTGCGAGCAGCTATAAGTGTGTTGGTTTGTTTGTTTATTTCGCTTGTTTTTGCCGTGATCATCATTGAAATGCCCTTGGCCTGGTGTGCTTCACATTTAATTTCCCAAGTCAATCTCAGATTATATTTGGTGAATTTTCCTTAAACAGACACCTTAAAGTCGATTTAGAAAAGTAACTTCATCGTAATCTACAGTACATCAACGAAAAAATAAAATCATGTAGACAAAAGAAGCTTTGCAGGGGGGCGGGGCTCGAACTGCCTCAGAGCAATCTTCGAACGTACCAACTACCAACGCTTACGGTGTTGTATTGCCTATCAAAATGTTTATTGTGTAATGTTGCACATTGATTTTCTTTACATTTTATATTCTATTATAATTATCGAGCGATCATTTGAACTATTCTCTGAAGACGGTTCTCGCATAAACTCGCGTAGCGCACCCCTTTTCCCAATGTGGTTGGTACGGTCCACAGCTGGATGTAAATCAGTGAACTTTCTTCATCACACGCAGTCGAAGACCAGTCACTCACTAAATGGATGAGCAAAGCAAACAACAGCAACACGTAAAATAACAAGAGCGAAGATAATCATATGTTGTTGTGCATTCTTCCGGGATAAATGTTTTCGGCTACTTCACTCTCTGTGAAAAGCCAAAAGAAAGACTGTTTCTTCTGTCGTCACTGAATGGGACTCAAAAGGTTAGTAACGGTGTTTATTAGCTAATAGCAACTAGCTTCTAACATTCATATAAAATTGTAGCCACGGTTTCTTACTCAAAAGCATTTCTAAAGTGAATCCTAACTTTTGACTGGTAGTGTATATTCATTAAGATGCTGCTTGAGTGTTGGCTTGCATGTTATGTTCTCTACCTGGATGTATACTGTGGTTAAAAATAGTTTACCTTGCACCCACTTACCTTCATGTTCTTTATGTACCAAAAAACAATACGTTTGATTGCTGATTATGTTGGTTTTTTTTTTTTGTCTGTTATAAGCACATATGTTAATTTGTTTTCACTATGTATGTGGCCATCTGTTGACCCGTTTTGCTGAATTGACTACTTTGAGCAGCCCGAAGAAGTGAGGTCGCTTACCAGCTGATGGCATCGATTTTCTTGTTCTTGGATAATAAGTTACTCCAGCTGATTACCCGCAATCGCATCGTCTTGTAACAGTCGCATCTGTTAGGTCACTGGAATCACTGATGTGATCACTGCTCCTTACACACATTTTTTTCTTGGCGAGGGGCTAGGGGTTTGCAGAGCCTTGCATGATCACTGACAAGTGTGACTTGCCCCAGGCTGTGAAGATTCAGATTCAGCTTTTAGGTTACCTAATGCCTGAAAACAAACCCTGACTCATTGTTCGGAGTGTTTTTTTTTTTATGCTTTCAAGTCCCCCCACCCCCATCCACTTTTCATGTATCAGTGCTCTTTCTCAATTTAAGAGCTGCAAAATCTGTATCATTACCTTTCTATTGAGCCTATCTAGTAGACTGTTAGATTATCGCCTGCTGTTGTTCTCTCTTGGCCAGCCGTTGGTCTGATGGATTGATGCTTTTTGGATAAGATAGGGATATCTGCTTAGTGTGTGTGTGTTACTGTGTGAGACTCACTGACCCAATCGACGCCGACTCCCTTGCGAAAGACCAGTCTGTCTTTTTATGATGTTACTGCCCCACTTGTGTGCCCCAGAGAGCCCTAATATGTGGTTTTGAGGCCCAATTTACGCTCCCAATGGGAATCCAGTGGCGCGTGTTCACCGCGTTGTGTCTGAGCATCTTTGTCTTGAATGAATACATTTACATTTAGCTCATTCAGCTCCTTGTTGCAACCTGAGACCACCGTGTTTTATGAAGGCATAAAAAAAAAAAATTCAAGGTAACTGCTGTTTTATGGCTGCACCATTAGGGGCAGTGTAATTACAAGGAAAAACAGTCAGAAATCAGCAGCCGTTGTCTTATCTGGAGACCCGGTAAATATTGATTGGGTAATATTTTGGGATATTTGTTAAAACCCAACAACAAGAGACAATTTCAGTTTTTGTTGTTCTTTCTCAGGAATATCTGCAAGCATTTACATGATCACAACTGTTCCATTGTTTATTAATCTGATAACATAGATCCTCAGCAGTCCTCCTAAAATTGCGGCTTTGATGTTTGTTTTGCAAGTTTTGTTTGAAAATGAATGTTGAAATGAATTTGAACGTTTTAATGTTTTTGATTTTGTGGTAGTGATGGTGATCCTGCATTCGCGTGCGTTATCGGTGTGGCCCGAATAGTCCTTCATACAAATGTGATGCATTTCTTCGAAGCAAATGTTTGACAGGAGGTCTGTGTAATTGGTTTATTTTTGATTCCAAACCGATGCTCTCAATTTGGAAGTGTCTGCGCTGAAGTTAACCAAATAGAGAAACAGTTTAGAGTTTCCTCTCCTATAACATTGCGGTAAGGTTTAGAACATCTCAAACTGAAGAAATTGAGTCCAGACTCGACGCAAGACGGCTACATCTGCATCCTCAAAGACTCTTGAGGTTGAACTTTGTAGTTGGCACGCTTTAATCATCTTATAAAAGGTCTTTCCAGACCTATTGAAAAGTTGAACTGTTCAACATGGGAGGCTATGTTTCAGCAAACAACAAATAAGATTACGATCCACAATTTGTGTGACCTGCTGTTGGATTGTGTATTTAAAAGAAAAAAAAAAAAACAGCTCGCGTGGTGTTGATGATCGCAACCGTCAATCTAGTGTTTGTGCAAACTGTTGCGTTCATAAACAATTTAATGACTGAATCAAGAGAGTCGTAACATCACTAATTGCAACGTTTCTTTAGTGTGTCTTCAGATAAGAGGAAGCCGAGAGGAGTGATGTGGCCTGTGAACAAATGAGGACAGCACTTGCATGCATTTTAACAGATGGCGCACGACGAGGTTTATTTCGAGGAGGAAATTAGAATTTTACAAGCGCAGATTGCAGGCGAGGTGCATGCTAAATACCGCGTCCTCTCGAGTCACGGCATGCACACTGATGTCCGGCTATTATAAACACGTGTCGTCGGATGTTGTCCGCGATAAGTTGTCTTCTCGTCTTTTTGAAGTAAAGAGATGCCAACTCCTCACAGTGTGCTTGCAACACTCTAAATAGCGTTTACATATAGTGCTGCGTTTGAGAGGTTCAACAGCCCAGCTGCGCAGTCTCAACATTTCATGTGTGTGGCCGCACCGCCTTGCGCAGGGAAATTACAGCTTGGAGGTGCAAAGCGCTGCTTTTTGGGCACTCGCAAGACGGCCGTGACCTATTACGCTATGACTTCAAATGAGGTTGCTAAAAGATGCTCAGAGCACAAAAATTGCACAGAGAGAGAAGATCGAAAGGAGGAGTTTGCACCCCCCCCCCCCAACCAACATTCAGTCTTTTTCCATTTGTCCTCTCACTATCCTCCTCCTGCCTCAGAGGTTCGCTATGACCTCAGGCCCAAGGAATCTGCTGCACGATAACTGCAGTGGAGTTATTCGCTCGGATGACTTTCAGTCTTCAGATACCCTGGCTTTCTGTGAGGGTGTTCAGTTTTTTCACATTTTAACTGAAGACTAGTTTTGCACATGTATTTTTTTTTTCTTCTATCAATGCAAACATTCAAAACAGGTAGGGGTAGGGCTATGCAATTAATCAAAATTCACGAACAATTACGATTATTACACTCCACGATTACAAAATTGGCATAATCGTAAAAAACGAAGATATATATATATATATATATATATATATATATATATATATAAACACAAGGAAACCATACTTGAATTTATACATTTTTTAAATTAATTTTTTTTAGATTTTATAACAATTAATTTTTATAAATTTTGTTTGGTCCAAAAGTAACTTACATAATTATAGTGTTGAAAATTGTCTTGTTTTGTACCCCCTAAAAAATCGTTTGAATAATCGTGATTTCAATTATTACCCAAATAATCATGATTCACATTTTTTTCATAATCGAGCTCGGGCTTGTTGTCAAATGGGTACGTTGTCACAATGCGGTTAGCGTCTCCACCAGAGGGTACAAACTAAAAAGTGGAATACTAGTTTTGTTCCTTTATCTGGTCAGGGGTCATGTCGTGTCTGGAACTTTGTAGTTGCTGCGTCACTGTCCTTTTGATACACTTGTCAGGAGGGAACTTTATTCTTTCCTTTCTCTCGTGAAGTATTTGGACAGCTGTGGCCGCCTTAGTGCATTACCGAGGTCCTGACCCTGACATCTCGTTCAATACCTGGCCCTCGCAGCCTAATTGACGGCCAGAGCAAACACTCTGCTCTAGAATGGCTGCGAGTGCAAAAGCGTGCAAACTGTGAAGAAATATTCCTGCACTAAGGCCATATTTCACTCTTCAGCGTCCACTTCACATGTATAATCTTTGTCTCACTACCTCTAATTTTACCTTGTGTGTGTGTGTGCGCCTTCCTCAGGTTATTCCCTGTGTCTCGGTAAATCCTACTTCTTCCGGTTCAACCATCCGCAGGAGGCAAGCAGAATGAAGAGCATGCTTCCTCAAAAGAGCCCTGTGTCCGCCCTAGCTTACAATACAGGTACACAGAAACACCATCTCGTCTTTTTTTTTTTTTTTTTTCTGCCCTCACATTTCTCAGGCTTCTTTCTGCTGCCGCATATACTCTTCTTTGCAACCATCTTTCGCAACTCTTCTCCTGTTTAGCACATCTGTGTCCATATAAAATCCAAGCCCGTCTACAAGCTTACATTGTCACACGCAGGTGTGTGAGATTTGGCGTTGAGAGGGAGTGGCAAAAATGTCGAAGGGCGGGCAGGGGGTCGGTGGATCGTCCAGCGTGCTTAAATTTAAAACGTATGTGGTGCCCCCCCCCCCTGTTTCCACGGTGATACAGCTGGACTCCACTGTCTTCTCGGTGATTGATCGAGCTGTGAGGAAGTGCGTGTGTGCGCGTCAGACTTTAAACTTGAACTTTTTACGTTCATCACAAAACTCAACATTGTAAAATGTTTCCAACTTAATTCTCTTGCGCAATTCCGAGATTGTCATTAAATGCAGCGCGGTGGAAACTCGCTCGTTGTCAAACATTTTGAAAACCGATGAGGCAAAAATACTTATTAAAAAGAAGAGCCAAATGTCATCTTGGTAAAGTGTTCATCTAATACCACTGACCTTTTGTATTTTCAACAGAGCAGTTTATTTTGTTTTACACTTGCGTGACAAGCATAATGTTTGAGATTGCCTCCCTCTCTGCTTCTCAGCTTGGATTAAATGTTAAGTAGTTATTTTAGTTTTAGTTTTAGTTTTAGTTTTATGATACAGCATTTATCTTATTGTAGACTTGACAATGGGGAAAAATGCACACACGGATCGTCTTTGACCGTTTGCTCGATGACCAAAAGCTTCACCTGAATTGTATTGCTTGCCAACACTCGCAGGGAAAAAAAGCGATTGTTCTCACACAAAGGAAGAGGGAGAAGAAAGTGGGGAGTTGATGCATGCCAGACCTCCAGTATAAATCTGCCCATTTATGGAGACGCGAAACCCAACGCGCATGTGTATCGTGAGATCTCGCGATGCCTTTCATTTTCCGCCACATTTCCCCCCACCGCGTAAGGTTTGACATTCTCTCACACAGCCTTGAAGGAACTCAAGTAGCTCAACAACAAAAACTCAACAAAAACGCATTTGTATACTCTTTGCATATCAACGGATGGTATACGCATGCTTCTTTCCCTCAGATTCAGCCACTGTTGTTGTTTCGTTGTCGGACATTTTATTTTTTTATTTTTATGTGTGGTTGTTAAACACTGGGTGGTCTGAGAGAGACCACTGTAACGGCGTCTTTTCCACATTAAGCCACAGCTAAATAAAAATGTGCAGGTTTCCACCCAGCTGGTAGGTGAGAGGTAAGCTTGAAATATTGGAGGCAGAATAAATAAATAAAGACCCCGCAATGTATGTTTTGCCAAGTCAGACCTATCGGGTCATGTCACATTTAGCAGGAAGCGGGTAAAAATAGCTAAATCAGAGGTTAGGAATTACACCACCACGACAGCCGTCCTCTCCCCCAGCATTGAAACAGTTAAAAATGAAAGACTTTCTGAAGGGCGGGCTGGGGCTGTTGAGAATATCCCCCAAATATGTTGTGGTCTCTTTCATTTCAAAACCTATTCTAAGGAATTGAAGTCAAGTACGAGTGTTTGTCTTGGATCCGACTGTTTTGTTAGGTGGTGTGTACTTGCCTGCATGTGTGTGTGTACGGGTGTCTTATTTCTGGAAAATACACCACTCAAAAAAATGAGGTGCCTGATGTGATACACTATGGGTGCAGAGCAGTCACGATAAGCTGAAAATTGTGCTTGTACGGTTGCGCATTAATAATCATCTCCCTTTTTTCTCGGCCCCACCTCCAGACTACCTGAAGTTCAGCAGCGATTATAGCCACGCTGTGGTCGGCGGGACCGGCAGCACGCGGGGCATGCGCTCGGCCTCCGAGCTGCGGGATTTGATGGACACCCTGCAGCGCAAGAAAAAAGCTCTGGAAAACAGCCTGAGAGCCAACGGGAATACCAACCCGTCATACTTGAGCGTGACACAGGTCAGCTGTCGCCGAGCGCCGCCACGGTGGTTGCTGTTCGCTAGAGTCTTCGTTTCAAATCTGCATTTGAAAATGGTAGTGATCGTCCGCGCTTTTCTGTTTTAGTCCCCGCCCACCGCACCCATCGCCTCACTTTCCTCATCCGCCTATCAGGAACAGGCAAGACGTTTCTATGGCGCCGATCGGCCCCCCGTGTCAATGAAATCGGCTCCCCCCCCGTCCCCCTCTCGACGCTCGGACCACTCCTCTCTGCTCTCGCGCCCCGCCGTCGCTCGCAACCAGGACAACAGCGAGAGCCGACGTCTCCACAACACGGGCCCTTGTCCGTTGCTGTCCACGTGGAACGGCAGGGGCTCATCCACCTCCGTTTCCGGTGGCGATAGCTTACTCCTTTCTCTCCCCCCTTCCTCGTCCTCCTCCCGCTCTCCATCCAACGGGGGCGCTGCGAGCATGCCTTCAAGCCCCCGTCTCGGACGACGTAGCCACGGCAGCCAAGAAGCTGCGGCGAGCAGCCGAACGAGGAAATATTCCGCCGGTTCCCTCAATGGCATGGTGGGAATCGGGCACAGCCGCTCGCTGCCTCGCCTCTGCCCCCCGCCGTCTCCCAGAGATAACAATAACGGCATTCTGACATTATCAACCTTGCAGCCGCATCGCTCTGATAATTACAAACTTAGCAAAGACCATTACAATAACAACAGCTTGAATAGCAGCCTCGACCTCAACCACAACTCCGGCAACTCCAGTCAGCAGCTCTCAAATAGAAACCAAGTCCATAGCGCGACTAAAGGGGATGGTGTGGTGTCCATCTCGCTCTCGTCCCTTAAGATGCCCTCCTGCAACGGCATCACGTCCTCCGCAACATCCCCGCCTGACGTTACAATCCCATCCAAAACGGGAGGGTCGTCTTCCCCCCGTGTGGCCAAGAAACTCAGCCTGACTTCCACAAGCTCAGCGGGCTCCATCAGCTCCACGAGCACCAGCCCCCCCGAAATGGAGCTCTCGTTAGGGGAAAGGGCAAAACCTTGGGTAGACGCGGAACCGACCTGCACCCTCGGCTTCGGACGCAGCGAGAGGAGGTCGTCGTTCGGCAAAGCCGGGGCGACCCCGCCGGGCGGCTTCAGGGAAAGACGGGGAAGCATCAGCTCATTGAGCGGGAAAGAGGAACTCAGCGACTATCATCATCATCAAAAAGAGGAGCGACTCCGTGAGCAGGAGGTGGAGAGACTGGTGAGTTTCACGCACACTTTCCTATTGTCTAGCATCCTTTACGAATAGGAAAACAGCGGCCAAACTATGAATGAATGCTTGTAGTGTCCACTTTCGGTCTCTCCACTGTAAAATTGCCTTCTCAGGCGTGCCGCGCTCTCCCAGGCATCTTAACACACACATTGGCTGAGGCTAACCTCAAGACCACATCTGGCGCGAAGCCCATACTAACAGGACTATTTTTATCCTTTCACTTTGCTTTAGTGTGCACTTGTGTGCGTGAGATACATGTTGATGTCAATCACGCGGTGGCCTGCCTGAGTGCGGTTTGGGCCGCGGGGAAAATCGGTCAGATGTGGGCTTAAGACGCCGAGGAAATTAAAGGGCCGAGTCAAAAGAGCAGCAGGTGGATAAACATGCAGATGCGTAACTCATAGCTGGTTTCAGAATTCCACTCAGCCTTTCTCATAATTATCTCTTTGCCATTGCCTGCATTGAATGCTAAGTGAAAGTACGTGTGCGCTAGGGGTGGGAACGAGAATCGTTTTTTTTCGATGCATCGTACGGCGTATAAAAAAGATTCTGAATCGATTCATGGGTATTGATAATCGATATATTTAAAGTTTAAATGAAAAAAATAAAAGCATGAACAAGTTTAAGTGCGTTTGTATGCCAGATATCTGTGCTAGGCTAAGCTAATACGTGACAAGATGGCGGAACAAGCAAAACCTCATATGAGCGCAGCAACGTCACAGTGTGAAATACAAATCATCGCTCTTCCTTGAGTTTTTTTGTTTTTAAAAAGGTACCAGTGTTTTGCAAGGACTATAAAATGCAGTGATTCATCGAAATCCGAATCGAATCAAAAGCCTCTGAATCGTAATTGAATCGAACCGTGGGCCTCTGAATCCTAATCCGATCGAATCGTGAGGTACCCATAGATTCCCACCACTAGTTTGCGCATTGCTGCCTTACAAGGTCGATTTGAGGAATGGCTATGAGCGATAGAGCACACATTTTTTAATTCCTATGTTGTCGTTATTAACTCTTTTTAAGGATTCGTTTAAAAAACAGTGGCGTACACATACACTGCACTACTGTACTCAGGAGTACTGAATCGTGTGAAGAGCAGTTTGACTGGATTATGCCGCCATCTAGTGGACACTTTAGCCTATTTGTAGACTCATTGATGTGCTTCTTTACAACTATAGAAGAAAAACAAGGCTTGACTATTTCAAATTAGAAGCATACTGGAACAAAGATTGATTTTTTATTTGTTTGTCTGTGCCCGATATGTTCTTTATCTTCCCTGCCATTGTTTCCCTGTCTTTCTTTCTTCCATTCCCTCTTTTCATACTCCTGCCTTTTTAACATCTGATTACTATCAGGTCCCCAACAGTAGCTTAGGGCCCATTAGAATAGAACAAGGTGTCAAAGCGACACAAGTTTCCGGTTCTCGTTGCACGCTATAAATATGATGCAAACATAGGCTCTAACTAGATTAGTGTTTGGTTCCGAGTTTTTTTCTGGAACATAATTCCCTTGAATGTGCATTGTTCTCCTGGTGGCATTTCCTGTGGTCTCTTGTGCACTGTTTAGAGCATAGTTGACAGCTGTCCACCTCCTCAATAACTTGCGCGAGTTCTCTCTCTCCCTCTGTCTCTCTCCCTCTGTCTCTCTCTCGCTGTCTCTCTCACACACGGATCCTAACACCTCTGACCCACATTCCTTTTCCCCGTCTTTCCCGTTCTAATATTACGTGATCATGCTGGTGCTTTAAATTCTCCCTCTCCCCTTTACTGAACTCCAACCCGCAGCTCACACCCTGTAATTTGTCGCCGTGTCTCAGCCACGCTCAACAGTGGCAACAGAAACCTTGCGCTCGAGGGAATGTCAGTCGGGGGGAAATTCGCTCTACAAAGAATGCAAACCGCTTACGCGGCTTGATGGGAGAAGGTGCATTTTCGAATAATCACGGACGGTTTTTCCCTCTGCAATGCTTCCACAGGTAGTGTAAAAAAATATATTTTGTGATGGATTTTCAAGACTAATTTAATGCTTATGAGTGTGTAAATCCTGAGATGTATAATAATAGAGGACTACTTGATTATATGCTCCAGTGTTTTGTCTGTGTGCTTATACACAGCATATAATAGTAATCGTTTGTCTTTTCTATTGTCTCCCTGGTAGCTTTTCAAGCACCACTTGGGTAACATTTGAACTATTATTCTCTGAAAGTGCATGTGTGCGTTCTCCCTTTAGGAGCGACAGCGACTCGAGACCATCTTGTCCCTGTGCTCAGAGCTGGACCGGGATGGCGGCGGCTCGGTTACGAATCCAGCATCTGCTGTGGCGGACCTCCAAAAGATCAACCAGGAGCTTCAGAAGCTTCAGCTGAATGACGACGACGACGACGACGACGACGACGATGACACACCCTCGGTTTTCTCCAGCTCCTCACTCCTTAACGGCTCGGCAGCGAACGGACTCTTTCCGGAGAATGGCTACTACGATGCGGATCTACCGGTACGGCAACGGCGCAACAGTGGTACTCGAGACAGCAGGGCAGAATCACCGGCTGTCAGTCTGCGCAGCTTCGCCCCATCGCCCTCACCTCATACACAGAGGATCAATGAGGTAAAAATCAAATGTGTTGGAGATGGTTTTGAATCCCTACTAATGAATATTCACCGAATCATTTATTCACCTTTTATTTCGGAAAAGACAAAAGACGGCCAGGCGTTAAAAAGGCAATGCAGTAGGAGCGCCTTTTGGCTTTAGTCAGCTTATTTAGAGATTAATCAGTCTTCGCGTGGAAATGTTTATACGCCTTTCTTGCACACTTGAGATGAGCCCAGCCTTTAATAAAGTATCAACACATTCATCTTTCACACAAACAGATGGGAGATATTTACGGCTCATTTATTAGGTTAGAGCGGGTTAAGTGTCACAGTTGGTTTTTTTGGAGACTTGGCCTGGCGGTACATTTGGTTGTTGTAGAAGAGAACCTCTTAATGTGAGGCATCAATATCATTCACCAGTGACAAAAACATATTTGCCACTTATAAGAATCCCTGAAATCAAATAGCTGCTGGCCCTTGCTTTCATTCCTGCGTTGCAAACAGGAAATGCTAACAGCTCATTTGCTTTTGATTACTGGTAATTTTCCAAAAATGTGGTCAGATATGGGGCCGCGAATGACGAAAAAGTGGCTGAAAGTGTGATGTTACACATCAGAATGATTCTCGGAAGGACAATTTGGTAGCTTCCCACATAAATCAGTAAACCGCGGTTTGCGTCTCATCGCCATGTGCATTTCACCGCTCCCTTATCAGTGGCTCCGTCGTTGATTGTGATGATTGTGCCGTCAGGCACACGACGATGCAGCCCAGCGCTTCGGACAGGAAGCCAGGCCCTCCGAGGGGGAAATGAGGAGAGTGGAGGATGAGAGGATCCAAGTCCTAAACAACATGGAGGAGCTTGAGCAGAAAATTAAAGAGCTGGACAACCAGATGGAGGAATCTGCCCGAGAGGTGTGGACATTTATCGTGCAAACCATTAGGGCTGCAATAATTTTGAAAGTTTGTAGAATATCGGCATCTTGGAGAAAAGTGTCGCAAGAGTCAAATCGTACAATCTGTTCGGTAATAACAGAAGACAAATAATCCTGAGCTCTCACACGGCGATGTCTCTTTTGCAAAGGTGGAGGTAGAACGAGCTCTTGTTGAGGCGGAGCAGGAGTCTGAGTTAGCCGCCCTCCAGCAGGAAAAAGAGGCCCTGGATACACTTCACAGCAAGATAGCCGACATGGAGAGCAAATCTCAGCATGAAAAAGACAAGGTATATTCCCATTCTACGCCTAACCGGGCTATATTCGTCATGATCATCCCAAAGCTCTGATGTGCCACTGGGACAAGCTAACATGTTGGTTAAGGTGCTAGCTTTACATGTTCAAGTAGCCAGTGTAAAAAAATAGAAATAAAAATAAAAAATGTATCTATTGTATTTCAACATGGCAAACAGACAGCATGTGTGTGAGCGAAACTATATATGCTAGCCAAAGACACCGTTACGTTTTGAGGTCATGTGACTAAGCAGTAGGTGCTAATCCTTCTCATGCTGTCTCGGATCCAAATATACATTTGCAAATACTGGCCAGGGTATAGCGGTCACCACGCCATCGTATCTCACACCCACACACGCTGCTACATGGACGTTGTTGGGGGTGTGTCAAGCTGTGTATGTGCCGCTAGCGTTGCCAACAAGGTGGAACTTGGGAGTGGATTCAAGGATTTCGTTTTTGATACAGTGCATAATCGCCCATGAGTCAATTTTGATGGATGAAGGGAGAGTCAGATTGAATTCGATCATTATTTGGTTTCAGAGTAGGTAGAGCGGCGTGCCTTCACAGACGTTGGATGCCTGTGTATGTTCAAATTAATAACGTGTGTGAGTTAACCCTCAACTCAGCCATTCCATATATTCGCCCTCTACACATTCCCCCATCAGCCCTTTTTCATCACCCCTTTAAAACAATCAGCAAATATTATTATATAACCTAACTTGTTAGCTCTCCATCCTTAAAGCGGAAGTCAACCCAAACGTATTTTTTTCAAGAATATGTTCCCAGCAGGACCACTAGTTGAAACACGGCATTCTGATTAATACTGCGTTTGTGGAATAAGTGTTAATCCACTCGTTTTTAGCCATCTCCGGGGGCGGCCATTTTGTCTTTTGTCGACTGAAAATGACATCACAACTGCTCACAACGACCAATCACGGGTCAGATTCAGAAAACAGATCAGCCGTGATTGGTCGTTGTGAGCAGTTGTGATGTCATTTTCAGTTGACAAAAATGTCAAAATGGCCGCCCCCAGAGATGGCTAAAAACGAGTGTAATTTATATTCCACAAAGGTCAAATTAATCAGAATGCCCTGTTTCAACTAGTGGTCCTGCATAGAACATATTCTTGAAAAAAATATGTTTGGGTTGACTTCCGCTCCAAGTACGTCTTAATTCTATTGCCAATTCCCCCATTCCCCTCCCTCAATACTCAACTCGTCACCTAGGTAACTAACCGTGGCTCCCCCAGTCTCACTAACGCTGACGCCCTCTCTGTGTCCTCTCTGTGTGTCGTGTGTGCGTGTGTTTGCTCTGGTGTTACTACATGTGCGTCATCCACTTTGTGCGTGGCACGTATTTGTGTGGCCTTGTATGTGCATCTATTTGCCGTGCACATGTGTATGTGTCAGGCGTGCGAGTTGCTGCGGGCAGAAAAGGGCAGAGTAGAGAGATTGGCTCAGATTGTGTATGAGCAGCGCTCCCAGCTGGACAGCTGCCCTGAGGCCACCAAGGAGCCCCTGCAGGAGCAGCTAGCCAGGGTCAGTACACGCACTAAACACTCACCGCTCGCACATACATGAACACGCCTTTGTCGGCCACTGGACCCACGCAGTGACTGCGTTCACATGCTAGGGTAAGGGATACTGCTAACATAACATGATGCATGAGGTGTCGATATCTGAAATGTTTAGCTACTTGTATCTGGTTTGTGCTGCCTGTTGTCGTTTTGTTGTTCAGTTCAGTCCGCCTTGTCGTTGTAAAAAGAAACAACTCAAATAAATGAGAATTGACAGCAAGTACTTTTTCGCCCAAGGTACGAAGGGTCAGTGAGTGCAAGGCATGAGGTTATCCTTGAAGTGCTAAGAGAAGGAAGATAAAATGTCAAACCAGGTGCTGGCAATGGTGAAAATGGGTCAAAACGTCATTTGATGCAGGAACGTCTTTTTTGTTTAACAGCATTAAATACAACACTCAAGTCCATGACTGAAATCCAGAAGGTAGTTTTAAAGTCAAGTTGGAACAATTTGCATGTCATCTTTTGCACGTATGCCATCGTACGACCACGGGCATCAACATCAGGTTTATCTGCTGAACATCAACATACCGAATTATTATGAGCTATTTTAGCTTCAAGAGAAGGGGGCAAAATAGAAAGCAGTTCTGTTGCTATCGTTATCCTGAAAACACAACATCCAAAAAATAAATAAATAAATGCAGGGGTAGCTCATTTTGTGTGCCATGAGTGCTTACATGCGCTCCAGTTAAACCTATTTCTGTGTGTGTCTCAGGACTGTGAGGTACTTGAGACAGAAACAAAACGCTTCGAGGACCTGGAGTTCCAGCAGCTGGAGAGAGAGAGCAGGCAGGACGAGGAGAAGGAGACCCAAACACAACAACTTCTCCGAGAGATCGCCGATTATCAGCGGAGCACCGTGACCCGCAAGGTTCTGACGCCTCGGCAATTTCATAGCTCGTGATCCATGAATTGGACCACAACCCTTTACTCAGCGCTTTCATTTTCCAGGATCGGCTGTTGACTCTGAAGAGGCAAGGGGCAGAGATTACGGAGCAGGCTGAGCGAGAGAAAGAAAGCTTCCTGAAGGAGAGGAGCAATCTTGAAGCAATGTTACAAAGGGTGAGGTTTCCACGTTTGCAAAATTGTATCCCTCAATGACTTACTTTGTAGAAATACATGAGGAGTCTGGAGGATGATTTGGGGGGAACAAAATGTAACTTCCACTAAAAAGGTCTTAGAAAAAAGTCTTAAAAGAAAATAAAGCAGCCCTGGGCAAGAAATCGACCTTAATAAAGTTTTTTCGCTACTCTTTTGATGAAATATTGACTTACAAGTACACTAGTTGAATGGGGCTTCATGCCCTGAGGTGGTCTGTATCATTTTTATTGGTACAAAGCAACTTTGAGGAGGATGGGATCAACCCTGGCACACAAAAAAATACAAATGTCCTGAATTGCTTTACGGCATACTCACTTCCTTCTTTCTCTATAAGGACGGCGCAGGATTTCACGACACTACGCGCTGGTACGCATTTCATGCGGTTGATTTTTGTCCAAACACTACCGCTTTTGTCCACATGGCGCCGCCATAATCAACAAAAACTGACATATGACACAGTGTTTCTTTAAAAACAAACATATTTTCTGGACTATAAGCTGCACCCACCCTATTTTCCCCCAAAATAATGAAAAGACAATATATAAGATGCACCTTTATAAAAGCCGCACCTATCCATGTTGAAAAAATCTATATTTACTGCATTTACAGAACGATTTTGAACTGTAAATGTCCATCGAGCAATCCAATGAGAGACAGTCTTAGTAGGCGTGTCTCGATTTTTGTCAAAATAAGTGCTTGATGCCTTTGAATGCTTCACATGATGCAGTATCTTCAAATGTTTTACATTTCTCAGGAGAAAGAAAACCTTGCACCTCTTGATCGAAAATACGCCGACCTAACTGGTGGCCAAACGTATACGTTAAGGGAGGTAGGTGTGATTGACAGCTTGCACACACACACCCACACACACACACACACAATTCCAGGCAGCCAAAGTGGTCAGGATGTTACTTTGATGCTATAATTGCCGGGCTTTCCTCTTGTGCTTGCTTGCTAGGACGCAGCCACTCCGACTCATGTGTGTCAGTCTTTTAGCAGCAGTTTCCATGACGCCACCTTTGTCACAACTTCTCTTCCAGTCAACTCGTGTGACATCCCATCTTCTCTCGTTTCCTCTCTTTTTCTCAAGAATAGTGAGGTACTGTCTTCATCTACCTTTTCATTTTTTCTCTGCTCTTTACTCTCTCTCTCTTTCTCTCTCTCGCTCTCTCTCTCTCTCTCTCTAGCTCCCCAGTTCTCTATCCATCTGTAATAATATTGACTAAATGGCTTTTTGAGACTCCATGTTATGCCTCATCCTTCCTCTCTCCATGTGAAACAAGGGCTATGTCACAGTCGGTGAACTCAGTGAGCTATACTCACAGTTTGAGGGGCACCCTAAACATGCCCAAATCCCCACCCCGACTAATGCCTCCCCAGAGTCCGAAACAAAGTTCTTCCCCGATGACACCGAGGAGGATGAGGTGTGTGTAGTTGTGGGGGACAAATAATGTGCGTTCACTTTGCTTTCTCTTAATTTACCCTCCTCCTTTTTTTTTTCCAGTTCTCTGATGTTATTTCTCCTCTTTCCAAAGCTCTGTCGCTCTTCTTCCTCTTCCTCCTCCTCCTCCTCCAATCTAAATCCGTGCGCCTCCTCCAAAACAATCTCTGTGCACTGGCCAGAGAACATGGTGACATATCGAGAGCCCTCCCCCCTCCCTGACTCTCCCCCACCCCCACTTCCTGTCAAAAAGCTCCATCTACGACACAGGCAGGTAACTTTTGTGTGTGCAGCTACCAAATGATGTTCCAAACCTACCTATACAATTTTGCTCATATGTTTGTCAATCGTGGCAGAATTTGTGAAATGTTAGTAATTTTGAGGGAAAATATGACAAATGCGAGAATGGGGACCATTTCATTTCTTTCTTTATTGCTTTGTGTAATGATTGCGCTATTCTGAAATGCCTTATAGTTTAATTTGAATCCTTTTAAAAATGTATTTTACTGCTCAACGTGTGGTGCAAATCACGTGAGTTCTGGAAGCTTCGAGCTGCCTTCGTCATCGATGCACGAGCTGCGGATGAGCACGTTTTGCCTGATTAGGATGCCGAAGGCAAATATAGTCAGGGGGGGATCGACGGAGTGGAAGGTGGGAAGATCTTTAAGAGGATGAAGACGGACGGGGTCCGAGGATGATTATTTTTATGAATATGGACGGAGGGGCGAGGATGGAAGGGTACTCAGGTCGCGGCCCGAGGACGGACCGGCTAAAAAGGGTAAAGTGCTCAGCTCTGCTTAAAACCTTCTTGAGGATTATTATCTAATAAGTGAATCGTATCAATACTTTTACTCTAACTGATAAGAATCACGCTTTTCCATGTTTTCTTAAGATGGAACCCAGTAAATACGGTGAAAGCAGCAGGGGCCTCAAAACAGAACCCTGTGGAACACCATACGACAGAGGGGCAGAGCAGGACTCAGAGCAATCAAGGCTAACAAAAAAGGATTACCTGGAAAGAAAAATCTTCTGAAAATTCAAAAATCGCTACTCAAATGAAGTCAGTGATTCGCCAAACTGCTTCCTCAAAGAAAAAAGTTCTTTCAAGCCTTGACAGTCAATCTCTCGTAATGAGAAGGCAATACAGCTGGCATAAAAGACCATTTTTTTATACAACCGCAAGACGGCACCAAAATAACAATTTGAAGGATCACCCAAAGGGCCTGATAGTCATCCATCAGAATTGTTGAGTGTTGAGTCAATTTTAACATCAAGTTTAAAGATGACAAACCTGTCTCATGCGAATCACTTGTATTTGATCAGCATTTCCGGCTGCTGGAGGAGAGGAAGCGATCCGACAAAGATGGCGGATCCCACCTTAGTGACACGTTACCCAGGAAGAAAACGACATCCACCATGATGCCCCAGTTCTCAAGTGCAACACTCGGACGCAGTTTCCCAACTAAGGTGAGCTCTCATAAATGTGAGACTTTGTTAAAGCCTGAAAGTTAGTGTGAACATTAAAACTGTTTTATGCATTCCGACTGATTGTATAACTCTGTCAAACCCGGGTTACTCTTTTTTTTTTTTTTTTTTTTTTTTTTTATTATTATTTTTGAATGTGTCAAATATAGGTTATTGTGTCACTTTTACTTTTCCTCACATCCAGTTCTTTTGTGTATTTGCTCTCAGGCTCATCCACCGTTGGTACAGAGCACAAGCTGTGGCAGCATTCTTCCCAGAATGCTCTCCTTATCCAGCAAGGAAACAGAAAGCAGACGCCTGCAAAAAGGTGCGTTTGCACACAAATGCAAAATTCATTATATTTAAGGGGGCATCTGAAGAATCCTTTGACTTTTGTTACTTTATTACATTATTGTTACTTATTTTCGCTGTCTTTGTACACTATTTCTCTAGTGTAGCCAAAACTGCTATTCAAACATTTAAAAAGTTTTTTTGGGGACTGTGTGCTAATTTTCTATGTATTTCTGCTTTGGTCTCGATCTGGCACATCAGATGGGTGTGTCTGTCTTAGTGGCAGATACTATCAGGTTGTGTGTTTGTATCTTCTTCCTGCAGCCACAGGCTGAGCTTCGGACTCTAAACGTTGCCATTACTTCTGCCTCAACTCCTCAGCCTCCGCAAATTAGTTTTAGGCATTTGGAACGTCTCCTGTGTGGTCTACTAGTTTAACAAATGTATGCGCTTGAGGTTATTGCACTCCAACAGTAAGGATTTTTTTTTTTTTTTTTTGCGTATTGTTGAACGTATTGGAATATCGGTCACACTGGCGGGACTTGGCGATGCAAATCTGAAGCCGGCTGGGCAAACTGAGGGGGTGCTACAGACAGGTGATCTGATGACACTGAATGAAAGTTGTGTGTTCAAGCTTCATGTGTCCCCCCCGCCTGTTTTTTTGTCTCCAGCTCACCCGAGCTCTCGAGCATCATCGCAGACGAACGTCTACCTCAACGCCTTTGATTACCGCGACAACCAAGCCTTTGACACGATGAGCGTGGACAGCACTGACTCCATCGAAACCAGCATCTCCGCATGTTCTCCTGACAACATCTCCAGGTTCGTTTTTAATCCGCTTACAGCTTGGCTTTGTAACACGTTTTTTTTTTGTAAAGGACACAAAGACATCTCTCATTGTTCATTTAGGAAGACGCAAACAAAGCAATCCAAAGTTAATGTGAAGAGCGTGCGAGCGCCCAATAGGATGTGCACAACTGTACTTGCTTTAGGTTCGAGCACTCTTGATTAGCGTTAGCCGGCTCAGGTTACACAAGGCGAAGAGTTGTGTGTGCGTGTACCCTCATAGTTAACTCCCCCCCCCCCGGGTTGATGAAGTGAACATGCGACTGTGATTTGGGGTCCAGTCCCCCAATCTGGACTAAAACCATGTGTGCTTTCTTTTCCCTCCTTTTTGTTCTCAAATCCATTTCAAATGTTGACCCACCCGCCTCCTCTTGTTCCAGTAGATAGATTCTGCACATTTTTAAACTGTTAGCCGAGCGAGCGGGTTGTATTGTTGCACTGATGCACAGGATGGCTCCGAATGAAGGCTACTCACTAAGATTCCGGAACGCTATCTTGCGGTTTCACTTGTACTTTTTTTAAGTCAAAGATAAATGTGGGTTTGTAGTGCTGGTGTGACAATGAGTGTGAGTCCCTGTCGTCGACGAAGGTAAGCCAATGAAATGTGTGTGTCTGTGTGTTATAGTAAAACTACCATAGCCTGACAATTAGTCCATACTATTCTGTGTGTATACACGTTGTCTAACAGATCAATTTTGGACATGTATATAGAATCAACATTGAGTATGTTGTTAGTTAGGTTTTTTAATTCAAATTGGAAAACTCTGAAGCCAGCACATTGCATTATTAGTGACCATTTTCCTTTTTTTAAGTATTTTATCTTCTTTACGTGCCCTTTTCTTGTTGCTGACTTCCCTCACTCGGCTTCCCGGCCCAATTTGTTTACACAGTCTAATGTGCAGCATTTATCATGGCACTGGTGTGACATCATCCATTTCCCTTCTGGATAAGAGAGAATTTGTGTGCGCGTGTGTTCTCAATAATGTTCATTCAGTTCCATTCATAAACTGCAATATATGTGAAAAAGAATGAATACCTCTAAATAATCGAGAATCTAAAGCACAAACAAAACAAGTGTTTTGTCTGTTACAGTGCAAGTACTTCAAATGTAGCCAAGTTAGAGGAGATGGAACGTCTGCTGAGAGAAGCCCAGGCGGAAAAGAACCGACTCCTTGAACACAAGGTGATAAGACCTCGAATACACTACGTGGATACTACACAATCTGCATTTCCAAGCTGTATCTCATTGCATGAAATGTCCAGTGAGTGAAGTATTTTACTGCGGATGCCTCTCAGGAGCGTGAGATGGAAATTCGTAAGCAAGCACTGGACGAGGAGAAGAAGAGGCGGGAGGAACTCGAGAAGATGCTCCAGGAGGAGACCAGCAGGCGGCAGAAACTCATCGACCGTGAGGTGAAACTACGAGAGAAGCAGCGAGTGCAGGTGAGAGGGGGGAAAAGTGGAAACGCTTCGAATTGGTCGTCCCTCGCTATATCACGTTTCGCTATTTCCGGACTCGATTGCATTGCAGATAGTGGATTATTCACTATATCGCGGGATTTTGCAGTGATTATATTTCCACATGGAGTGTTAATAAGTCAAAAGACAATGTCCAAAGTTTGGGATCATTTCACATTTAATAAAAGAAGTCAAAGTTGAATGTGTAACACAACAGCCCACAAGGTAACGTATTGATGTCAGAAGTTGGAACCTATCGCAACTGACCTGAGGTGAAAAGGCACATGACAACCTGTACAATCACTGGACCCACACTGCCTCCTCATAAGTCAGACAAGGAACCACTAAAGCGTCAGTGGCATCACCACATGCCGCTATCTTGAGGAAAGGAGGCATTCGCGATTGTAGCATTTTAGGGTTTTGTGTCTTTTGTGTTCCTTACAAAGCATGCATACTCATAAATATTCGATCCTGTCTTGTAGTCCCGACCGCTCACACGGTACCTACCTGTGCGGAAGGACGATTTTGACCTGCGGGCTCACATTGAGTCGGCGGGTCACAGCGCAGACACGTGCTTCCACTTGTCCATCTCTGAAAAGACGTGCAGAGGCTACCTGATCAAGATGGGCGGCAAAATCAAGACCTGGAAAAAGCGCTGGTTCGTCTTTGACCGCAATCGACGGACGCTCTCCTACTACGCAGGTTGGAGTTCGTGTTTGGCGTGTTTAGCATGTCGATTTTTTTTATTTTTGTTTTTTTATCATTCAATACTGTTATTTTGCAGCATTCGTGTAACGTACAGTGTGTGCTATTGTGATGCGATATTTGTGCAGACAAGCATGAAGCCAAGCTGAAAGGAGTGATCTACTTCCAAGCTATAGAAGAAGTGTATTATGACCACCTGAAGAATGCACATAAGGTACACGTGCTCACATTTGTTGTCCATTTAGGGGGGAAAAAAAAAAAATCACATTCCCTTATCATGTCAGTTGCATTTTCCAAATAATGTCTTTGTGCTACTCCTCTAGAGCCCCAACCCCTCCCTCACCTTCAGCGTCAAGACTCACGACAGGGTCTACTACATGGTGGCCCCTTCCGCTGAAGCCATGAGGATCTGGATGGATGTCATCGTTACAGGCGCAGAAGGATACACACAATTCATGTTGTAGTGGACGCAGATCCGGATGCCCAACGAGCGTCTAAAAACGGCTTTTTTTGAACACAATATTGTTATATTAGCAGTAGAACGTCTATATCTTCTACCTGGACAAATATCTGACATCACCTCTGATTTACCTGTTACATACATTGAACATGCCTTGTTGCTAAGTGACAAACAGAAAAGATAAAAATCGAAGGCTTTTGTCTTACAAGTGTAGTCTATCTGTTACTACCTCTTTTTGTTCTCGCAAAATACTTTTCATGCGGCGGTTAAATACTGATGAATCGGTGCAGTCAAGGATACTACATTTATCACAGACTCAGAAAATAGATGAATTATTGTTGTAAGTTAATCTTTTTTTTCCAAAGCAATAAATATGACATGTAAATTGCGACTTGTTAAGCAAAACCTTATCATATTATTTTGACTATTTTCCTCAGGTTTTTGTCACGTGCATGCACGAGTCGTGTGATGTAGTCGAAACGCATGATCCAAAGGACTTCTTTTGTGTCTGTGTGTGCACTAATAACTGAGCTTGGACAGGTCCAAGGTGCTTCTCAAGTACCGATCAACACAACAACGCATACAGTTTTCACACTGTTGCATAGGAGGAAAACAGGCCCAGAAATAAAGCGCACCCAGCTGTTCGAAGACTGATGCCTCTAAAGCCATAAGTTATTTTAAAAATACAGTTACAGTCACTGATCAACATTATGATTCTCCCTGTGCCTAAATGGATGAATGAATGGATTTTTTTTATGCATATATAGTGGTCTATATTTTTAATAATTGTTTCTATATACTCTATGCTAAATTGCCTGTGCCGACAAAACAAAATTGTGGAGATAGTGGCTGCTATTGAACGACCACTCGAAGGGTTAAGCTGTCCAGAGAGCGAGGGGGGGGGAAAAAAATGATGGTACAGTACATGTAGAGTATATTATTAACAAGCACAAGGACATATATGAACTGGCTTACATGCTGCTGATTATTGTGCTTCAGTACACTTGCTTTTACGGTATTGATTTGCTGTTATTTCTATTAATTTAATGGCTTTTTTATTTGTACAGTGTACCCGTGTTAGAAATCAAAAAGTAACAGTTTATCATGCTTGGAATTCTTAGGAATGCTGGTGCATCAATGTCAACGATGTTCATGGAATTATTGACCAAAGTTCATGTTCATTAGTGTATGATCCATGTGAGGTGCATTAATTCTTTGACGTGCCTTTCTTGATGAAAATGTTTGGTTATAAGTTCCGAGCACATTTCAGTGTTCCTGTCACTTTGTGTAGTTACTCATCGTCACCCTTTTAAAAGAATGGCCTAAGTCATATTTTGTCCAAAAAATATAAACGTCGCAGGATGCTGTCCACATCTGCTAAAAATGTCTATATCCTGAGTTAAATAGACCATTCAATTCGACCTCTGAAATAAAATTACGAGTAAATATAATATAATCAGTATTTGTTTCACTTTTTCGTGTTTTCTGGAAGAAAAAATGACTTGGGACTTTATTTTAGGAAGGTGACGATATTCATGCTGTGATCATTGCATGGATGTTTTTTTTTTTTTATCCCACGTTAAGTAATAAACGTATCTAGTTTTCTTGTGATTGATTCTATGATTCATAAACCTAGTGTTGACTCAGATGCCTCTGCATGAGGACGATGCTTTTTAAGTATCATTATTCATTATCTTCCATTCTGCATCAAAGTAGCGATATTGCATCACCATGTGGTCAATTACGGTACTACAGTCAATCGCCTGATTCTTCCTGTTTCATACATCTTTTGCAATTTTTAGTTAACATTCAAAATAAAATAATTTACCACATACATACGTTTTATGTCATCATGATTTTTTTCACAATATATTTTAACATGGGAAAACAGTTTTCCATAGTTTTATTTAGTTAGTACACACTACAACTGATTAGAGACGAATTTCCATGACCTTCACTGTTTCATTGATATTATTGAGAGCAGTGGGCCATGCAGAGGTTGAACTCAATAAGCGGTGGCTATAAATAGTCACGATGAGTATTTCGGTTGTGTAGCTTTAAGAAGGCTGCTGTAACTTGAGCCCGAAAGAGCAAAGATAAGTTGGGGAGGGCTCTGCCACAAGCACGCATGCACCAATCACAACAACCCCCTCGACCAAAAAAAAAAAAAAAACATTCGTGGAACCACTGCAAATATGCACGTTAGCCGTCAACACGGTTTGTGGATAAACACTGCCTGGCTGACTTGGACGAGGAGCTCCCCAGGCCCATCTTGCCCCACGCTACTGTTTAGCTAGTTAGTGCGTGTGTTGTTTATCCAGCATGGACAGATGTAATGGCCGTGGATATGACACGGCGCATGCACCACAGTCTGCAGCCGAGAGAACCTTAAGCAACTGAGGGAGAGCGAGTCAGGGCGTCTTCATGAAAGTCGTAAGGTAAGCAGTTGAGATTTTTCCTCAATACGCCAGGCGACGTCAAACCCGTTAAGGCAATTCGACGTGATCTGGCCTTGCGCGGAGGTTTTGTTTTGTGGGTCGAAAAGAAAGTGAAAGCATCGTCACTGCGTGTGAGCGTTACGGAGATATCCTTGTCTGGACGGAAGAATTTGATGTTGAAGGCGAAGTTATTTGCTGTATGTGGCGGCAAACGCTTTCCCCTCAATACGTCTTACGCAAGCGCATTTTACCCGATGTACAGTCCGAACATGAAGCAGACAACATAAGGAAACGTCTGAGTCGCAACCTACGGAAATAGACTACATTTCTCTTCAAGTTCAGTTTTATGGAAGGAAATGCTGTATGCTTCTCGTTATAATAACATTGCAACACGTCTTACACAAGCATATTCTTGCTCAATTTAAAGTGTGAACGTGAAGCTGGCATGACAAGGAAACACGTCTGAGTCACGTCCTGCTGAAATAGTCTACATTTCTCATCACATTCGTAGTTTTTCAGGAGGAAATACTGTATACTTCTGGCAATACAGTAATGACAAAACAACTGGGCTTACACAAGCATATTTTTGCTCAATTTAAAGTCTGAACATGAAGCTGGCATCAATAGGAAACACTTCAGAGTCACATACTTCTAAAATAGACCACATTTCTCTCCTAATCCATTTTTACACCTTTTTTGGTCAATGCTTTTCATAACAATAACAACACTTCTTACGCAAGCAAGTTTTTAGCCCAATCTACACTCTGGGCGTGAAGCTAACAACACAAGTAAATATGTCTCAGTCAAATACAATACAAATAGACTACAGCTCTCTCCAAATCCATTTTCATGACATTTTTTTTTTTCGTGAAAGGAAATACTGTATGTTTTATATAATAAAATCAAAGCAACCCATTTTACACAAGCACATTTTTTTGCCCAGTGTAAATTAATCTACAATGATCAGTTTCTCTCCAAATTCATTCTTGCGCCATTTTTTAAGGAAGACATGTTATTATAGTATAATGCGTTTGTTTATGCCTATCAACAATAGGAAAATACTGTTTCTCATAAAAAAATAACAATGAAAGCAGGTCTTATGAAAGTGTATTTTGGCCCAAGTTACAGTCAAATACAGCATATCTCAGTCCTGAATACAACTCAGTAGATTATATGAGGGCCCTTTTGTGGTATTTGTATGTAGGTCACTAAATTCACAGTCGGGCGTGACTGTCGTTGTCGATATATGACTATTTCAAGGCCTTTTCACAGCAGTCAAGGAACCCATTCAAGAGTGCATCCGCGCCACACCAACACCGCTGCGGCAGTGCCACCCGGATTAATAAAATTTCAAACTGGGTGCAGCGCCGGCATGACGTCAGACGCCGCATCCAATTTGAGGGACGGTGGTGGACTAATTTCAGGTTGAAATTATGTAATCATGTCAGTCACATACTACTGAAGAATAGATTCGAGTTATTAAATGATTGTTCGATTATTGTTTGAAACTGATTCAGCTTTTGGTTCGGTCTTTGTTTTCCAAAGTGAAAGTATTATTTTGATTAAACATAAAAAGATAATCAGTCTGCTTTCATGAAGGACTACAGATATCAGAGAACAATTAGTGTTGAGAGGCGGAAATCAGAGGATTTGAACAGTTTCAAGTTAATCAAACGGTTAACTCGATTATTAAAATAGTTGTCGATTCATCGATTAATACTGACACCAAGAATCCATCTGCTAAAAGTCCTCCCTACCCAGCAATCACCCTGCTGAATTAAAGTTCCCATTCTTAGTGATTTAGAGGCAAGCTAAAGAAAAACCCCTCTACAGAACTGGTGGAGTGATTTTTTTATTTATTTTTTCCTTGGCTTCCTTCTTTCAGTGAAGTGCGCCGTTTATCTTTAGGCTAAGTAGCGCCATTACATAGACAGGTATAAAATTACAGAGGCCAGTGCCGCCCCCAGGGAGTGTTTTTCCTGTGTGTGTATGCCCGTTGACATACAGTACATATTAAGGGTGTATCAAACACCGTTTTAAACCGGATAATCGTTTTTTGATTAAAAAGATGTGAGGGTATCAAAGCAAACCGTTACACTACAAAATATGTCATTAGGTATCAAATGGTCTTTTATTGGAGAGATGCATCTTAGGGGGAAATGGCACATTTACAGTGCTGACAAGTTCATTTAAATGCATGCAAATTGTCTTCTATGAGATATGCACACCAGGTATAAATCGGTTTGATATTGCCGATGATTTGTTATTTATTTGAATTGAATTATCTTGAATAGTTTGGGTTTTGGAAAGCGTCTGACATGTTGTTACATATTAACTCATTCACTGCCAGACATTTTCAGACCCTCTTTTCACCGTTTAATGTTTGAAAAAAAATTGTGTGATTGAATGGCTGGACTGTAAAAAGACAAGTAAATTCGTCAATGGCAGTGAATGAGTTAATAAACATGAGAAAAGCTACAGTTCACAAGGTCATGTTGTACTTGACAAAAAGAATAGAGTGCTCAAGAATTAAGGTACTATGGTGATAATTTGAAGTAAATGTAGTTAGTAGTTGAATGAATAATACATTTTGAAATCAATGAGTAATCGTTTTATTAGTCCCAATCCCAAATAAAATCATGATTATTATTTTTCCTGTAATGGTCCAGCCCAATTAGCAACTAATTTGTATGTTTGTTGACAAGTATTTGGGGTTAGCTTGAATGTTTTTTGGAGTCTGAAAAGAAGCATGCCATCTTATTAAAGCGGAAGTCAACCCAAACATATTTTTTTCAAGAATTTGTTCCCAGCAGGCCCACTAGTTGAAACACGACATTCTGATTAATTTAGTATTTGTGGAATATAAATTAAGCAGCAAAATGCACTCGTTTTTAGCCATCTCTGGGGGCGGCCATTTTGTCATTTTTGCCGACTGAAAATGACATCACAACTGCTCACAACGACCAATCGCGGCGGACCTGTTTCCTGAATGTGAGCCGCGACTGGTCGTTGTGAGCAGTTGTAATATCATTTTCAGTCGACAGAAGACAAAATGGCCGCCCCCAGAGATGGCTAAAAACGCGTGGATCAACTCTTGTTCCACAAACGCAACATTTATCAGAATGCCCTGTTTCAACGAGTGGGCTTGCATAAAACATATTCTTGAAAACAAATATGTTTGCGTTGACTTCCGCTTTAAAGCATCGTTGGCCTTCCTTTCTGCCGCAGCCCCCTGCCACAGTAAATTAACAAAAAAAAAAAAAAAAACAGCTTCTGCGGTAGTTTGTCCAGGTCAAATTTCGAAACAGAGAAGGAAACAAAAACCGCCACTTGGAAGCCAGACTTATGTAACTCGGCGTGTTTTCTTTGTTAATCCCGTATATACTGTAGTCGTGTGAATCATGTCTCAGGGCACAGTCTGGGAATATATTGATATTATCGTCGAACGTTCCAGACTAGTCGGCTGATCAACAGTGAACAGCAGGTCCAATGTGAGATTTCACAACCCAACAGGCCATGTGTGAAGACATGACAGGCTGTGTTTGCTTGCTGTTCCGTGCACAGATTATCCATTCACTGCTGTGGTGATTCTCTTATCTATGTCGCTGTCTACGTACGGATGTGCAGTATATAAAATGACGAGGAAACGTTTTCCTCCCTTCCGAAGCGGAGCCGGGTGGCCATGGACCCATTCAGCCAGCTTATCCTCGCCATCTCGGTGAGCAGCTTCTTCACTTTCCAGTGGCTCTTCCACAAAGTCAGCCCTTGGGTGTCGACGCGCGTCAGCCCGGGCTTCCTCGGCCTCAGCGACACGCAGAAGGTGGAATGGAACTCGAGGTGAGCGGATCGCGACACTCCAGTGGAAATCCGCCCGCTGGTTGAGCTGAGAGCTCAACTATGACGTTATGACAACTGTTCCAGCATTTGCCCAGAAAAACAACAAAAAATGTTGTAGTGGGCGTTTAATGACCAAAAATAGCGCCCCATAATATCGTACTTTGTAAAACACAGTACATAAATAATTTTTTTTTTTGTCTCAGTGCATCAATTAATTGCCAGTTTTTCGGGTGAGCTTATCAGTACGGCACTAATATTAGTTGTTTTATGGCGATATGACTACAAGTGCTGTTACTCTATTTTGTCTGCCAACATGTTGTTGCTCAACCATTCGTGTTCAGTCCCTCGCTAATTAACTCATTCACTGCCATTGACGGATGTATTTGTCTTTTCGCAGTCCAGCCATTCAATAGCAGGAATTTATTTTGATATTTTTTTTCACATTTTTTTCAAACGTTAGGGTAAATGAGTTAAAGCACCACAAGATAGATGCTAATCAGTGTTAGCATTAGGTTAGCGGGGCCTTTCTTCAGGCAGTATGGCTGTTTGAAATGCACAAAGTATAATTCCGTTTGTCGTATGTTTAATTTGACAGTAATCTTCAACTGGGAGTGTAAATAAACAGCTTTGTAGCCTCTTTTTTTCATGGAATGTACATTTGGTGTATGGCGAAGAGTCATCAAGCATTATGTTTTAATGATGGTCAACTCGGTCACATTCGGCAGCATCGCTTGGTGTCTATTATTCCTACTTACACATTTCCTGATGAAAGTCTGAGTTCTTGCCAACCCATTCTGATGTTAAACATGCTGGAGTTGTTTCGAAACGAAAAATACGTTTTAAAGTTGATCAGTGGATGTAACTTAAGCTGTCATTGCTGCCACAGCCATCAGTTGAAATGAAAAGGGAATTAATTGCTCACCTATAATGTCAACAAAATAATTTATCCACCCAGTTTAAAGGCCAGACGACGTTTGTCGCCGCCCTGTTGACGTTATGTGCCAACTTGTTATGGGAACATTGCAGAATGTACATCCTGTGCTGATATCTTGGAGCGCTTTGAGAACATCGTTGAGCAGATTGGTTGGATTGGATACAACAGATAGAATTCCACGCTCGCCAACGTGCATGACTCACTGTGTTTTTCATCACTCCTTATCACTTTATTACTCATGATAGCACTCATGAAATTAAAATGGTCGCATGGTTTATGAGGGGCAAATAAAATGAAATGATTAGTGATGACGGGTATGAGGTGTGACTTGACCAAAAAGCTTGAAGCCCACTGAGCACTCTGCAGCAAAAATAATGGTGAATTCCAGTGACATATATTTAGTCAGATTTGCGTTTCATTGTGTTCTGTTGTTTATTTTTTCAGGACGGTGTCGACTCTTCACGCACTGTTAGTGGGAATCTTCTGTCTTTACATTTTGTTCTTTGATGGCGCCGTCAACCAAGACCCAGTCTGGTAAGAGTGTTTGTAAAATGATTTTACTTTGTGTAAATTTTCTTGTTTTTAACCCTTTGTTGGACACACATTTAAATATATATTTTTTTTTGCTATAGAACTGTTTTATTTTTTTTAAACCGACTTCAGTAATTAGTTCAAAATTCACAAAATTACAGCGCTTCCGGAAAGTATTCATATCGTTTCACTTTTTCAAAATTTTGTAATTTCACAGCCTTGTTCCAAAATAAATTTAATTCATTTTCCCTCAAAATTATATACATAACAACCCCTAATGACAGAATTGAAAAAGTGAGATATAGAGTCTACACACCCGTTAAAATGCCAAGTTTTGGGGATTATAATAAATAAACTCACTAGGGCTGCTCGATCATAAAAAAAAAAAATAATCAGGATTATTTTGGTAATAATTGAAATCATGATTATTGAAAACGATCATTTAATACAAAAAGAAAATGTTTAAGCGTAAAAAATATAACGACAAATCCATTTCTTTGAAACACTATAATTATGTAAGTTCCTTTTGGGACACAAAATTTATAAAATGTGTTATTATAATTTTTTTTAAAAGGTGCAAATGTATAAATCCAAGTACGATTTCTTTGTGTAAACAAATGTAGGGCGCTGGATATAAATGTATATTAATATTCGTTTTTTACGATTATGCCAATTTTGTAATCGTGGAGTGTAATAATCGTAATTGAATTTCGATTAATTGCACAGCCTTAAAACTCACGATAAAAACATTCTTTATAACCGGTGTTATAGGAGGTGGGGAGAAAGAAATAAGCTTTCACACTTGTTTAGAAAAACGAGGCACGGACTGAGATGGGGAAACATTTTGCCTGCATGGCCGACAGTCAGGGCAAGCCAAAAGATACGACAAAGTAAGTCTGCAAAGGCTGAAATAAAGCCACCTCGCTGACCAGCATCGTGAAAGAGTTGAAAGAGTGACAGGTTAGTCCATGTTACACATTAAAACGAAATCTAACGAGTGTCAAGTTATTTTGTGACCAGCAAACTTCTGCTCCGCTGGAAAGCAGATTTTCCCAACTGCTTCAGTATACACACACAGGACACTCAATAATAAAAATAGTATGAAAATGTTCATATCTAATAAATATTTATAATGAACATTGTGTACTTTTCCCACAGGGGAGATCCTACTCTGGTGAAGACTAATGTTGCTATCACAACAGGCTACCTCATATCTGGTAAGGGAAGCCTCATTGCTAATGCGTCAAATGTGACAGTTTTGTTTTATCAGCTGCTTTCATTTGTACAATTTCCCTCCTTTAATGTCCACACCCTCTCTCTCTCCCCATCTTATCCTTCTGTTTTCCAGATCTGTTGCTTATATTTTACTATTGGAAGGCGATAGGAGACAAGTTTTTTGTAGTGCACCATCTGGCAGCATTGTATGCTTACTACTACGTACTGGTGAGTGCCCTATTGTCCAATAGCAGAACATGCAGGCAAGATGGGAAGGAGACAATCAAGGGTGAACAGCAGTTTTATTTTGTAAATGTTGTTTGGTCCAAAAGGAAATGACTTACATTTATTTGTCGTGATATTTTTTTACATTTTAAACATTTTCTTGTTTTGCACCCAAAAAAAAAAAAAATCGTTTGAATGATCGGGATTTTAATTATTAGCAAATTATCATTATTCATATTTTTTTCATAATCGAGCAGCCCTAATAAAAACTTAAAATAAAATACATCAAACTCACCAGAGATGCAGACGGAGCAGACCTCCTTTTTTGCTCTCGCCTCTCTGTGTAAACTACCGGTAACTCTGAATGAATTCTATTCTCAAAGTGCCCCCAAAAAAATCAATTTCCGGGTTGACGCAAGCAATGATGTTGAAGTCATTTTTTTTTCCTTTAAAAGTGCACCTTGGAAATGAATTTTTAATCTTGTCCGACATCATACTCCCCTTTAAATCAATCTTTGATGCGCATTTTAGGCTCAATTAATCAGAAGGGTAAACATAGCTGAACCAATCAGAGGACGGAAAAACATTACTAAGCCAGCTAGCGGGCCTTGTTTGGTGCACTGAAGCTAAAATCTGATTGGATGAAAAACAAAAAAAAAAAGACCTACAAACGACTAAAAGCCAAGACACGCTATGAAATGAACATAATCGACTGTTGCAAATAAATTATTACCATTCCATGTAAGTTGTTAATGTAGCTCCGATAGTGCTGACACAATGCTTGAATCCCACTTTTGGACATAAAACATGTTCGGTTTCTAACAGAAGTGTAATGATATTACGAAATATATTCATCTTCACCCCTGATTGGTCACTCATTAAGAACTTGGTGCTTAGTGCACCTTTTAGCGCAGTTGCTGTTCACTCTTGGTTTACTCTCAAATTGTCTAGATCGTCAGTCGCATAATGATTATGGACATGATTGATTACATGGTATTTTTTGCATGGAATGCTCAACAATGGTATTGGCTGTTGAACCGCCCCTCCCATCTCCCTCCCTCTGGCTCACGTGTCCTTATAGTTCCTGTCCTTCTTTTTACTAACCCTCCCCCTCAGCTTTCTCTCGATGTACGGTTGTGTTTTAGCGCAACACCTGCCCCGCATGCCGACAGCAGGGCCCTTCAGGTTTCCTGTTACCGTGCATGTGAGCAAACTGTGTTTAACCTTAACAACTGGCTGCATATCTGCAATACCGTTTGCCATCTGTTTTTGTGCCGGAGACTCGTTCGGGTTCTCTCTCTTCCTTGCACTTTCCCTCTAAAGAGAAAACTGGCAAAGCCGTTTAGTGCTAAAGTGATTGGCCCTCCCAAAGCTAAAACAAAAAAATCAATCAAAAAGGCGTGCAATTATCGCGCTAGAGTCTAATCTTATTGGGTGAAACCTTCCATCCATTTTTTTTTTTTGCTTTTATTTAGACCATGCCATTGTCAACGCTTGCGCAGCTTGTAAACGCATGCGTCCATGTTTACTAATGACGTCATCCGTCTCAACTATAAGTTCCATTTTTAGCCACGCGGGGGCAGCAAAATATGTGGTAAAATGAACGCACTGAGTGTGCTTTCCTGTATTCACTAATGAGCAGAGCTTTCGCAACTCTCAACAGGAATACTAGCCCGTATTTCTGTCTGTCAATACAAGTGAAGTCAATGTTGCACCATAGTCTGTTTGAAAGGTTTATTTTGGGTAAGCAGGGCAAGCACATGTAACAGTTTGAAGAGACATCCATACTGTCACTGGACACTCATGACTGTCTTCCTTAGAGAGTCAATCTGGTACAAAAGTTTTTCAATCCCTGATGAGAACCCAAATTGTCTCCAACCTAGAAGTCATTTCCATTTGCTCTATTTTTTGATAATCAGTCAAACTTGTCATTTGTTGTCAAAGTTGTATTAGTTACCGTTCCAGCGTGCGTCTATGTGTGGGTGGTCACTCGAAACCGATTCATCTCATTGAGGGAATCATTTACTGAGTTTAATGTAAGTGTCAAATGTACAAGTTAGCATCATTTTTTAGCCAGCATATTTTTAGCTTTTTCTACGTTGTCCTTTATCACAAAGGTTTTAATGAGAAGAGTGACTTTCTGTTTTGAACTTGCACCAATAGGAAATCCACATTACACCTCCTATGGGACTTTTAAATGCATGCTCAATTTCTCAATGTTTGTATTTGTCGCTTCATATTTGCGTCCAGTATGTAGAAGCATTTTTATGTTGTTGTTGTTGTTCTAATCTTTCTGTCTCTCTTACTGTCTTTTTTAACATTACCGCCCCTCTTCAAACCCAACATGCAAACACTACCAAGTTGGCTTGTGTAAACAAAGTTCATGCAAAAACTACTAAAAAGGCGCGTATGTGTGTGTGTCATTACGGGAGCTTTTGATCTAGATGGGCGGGGGGGCCTCCTCCTTATTTTATTCCTGTCTTGTCTGCTGTTTTTGCTGTGTGGTTGCACTGAGCAGATGTGATGCCCAGTCACAGTATGGACTTACCAGTTCCTAGAGGTACTAGCGTGCTCATGCTAAGGTGGAAAGTATTGTACACAGATCGAACACTGATTTGTATCCATTAGTAAGTATGTTTTAGTGACACTCTTTTATTTCAGCCTCGCAGGTAAGTTTCCTTTTTATATGGTGTTTAAAGTCAGGCCATGAGTCAAATATGCTTACCGGACTCAGAATTAGATACAATAATGACTTTCAAATAGAAATGTTATTTTTGTCTTTATTTCGAGACAGTGGGTGAGAACCCTTGTGGAACTTGTGAACCGAGTCCCTGCAAACTTTGCAAAATAACTGGTTGGTTTGCGCTTTCTCCTCCGAGGAAAAGCCAAACCAAACGGACACTGTGGATGTGGAGTTTCTTTTCGGGACCAACTCTGCTTCGTGGTGACTTTCCGCGATAGCTTCCCGCTATACAAACAAACAGGGAGGCGGGGAGTGTCACGTACGGTGCACTGTGCGTGCTGTGATTGGTTGGTCGGGTATACGTCAGCGGCTTTGAGCCGCCATAGAGCTAAACTGTAGAATGCGCCGATCAAACGATCTTTCGGCTTTATGAGATCGTCAACACGGTAAACCCCTTAACGATCTAATATCGTCATATCGACCACCCCTAATGTGTACCATACTGTGCACAAACATCTCACCCAAAAGCTGCTTTTGTCTGCTAAAAGATAACAGTAGTGCAATTAAAAGGCAGTTATACTTTTAACCAAACTTTAACCTTTTGATTTGTATGCTTTTTTTGTGTGTGTGAGTAATTTCTGCCTAGTATACCAAAAGAATATTGGCTTCAATATATGTTTCTCAACTGGTTTCATGCAATTGCGTTTTGTTTGTTTTGATAAAAATCATGAAGGTCAAATTTGATCAACAAACTGTCAAAAAGCAACCAAATCGGTTTGCTAAAAACGTTCAAGGCTTCATGGTTGTACTTGATGTTCTGCATACAAGTACCAATTAGCATGTAGCCTTCACTTTCTTCCATTTGTGATGACTTGACTGTTGAACATGATTCAAGTAATTATTGATCGCCTCTCTTAGGCCTGCATACAAAATGAAATGAAATGCGATTTGTCTTTGTTGTGGTGCACTGTGGAATCTTAATTATGTCAGTGGTGAGCGGGTAAGATCCACTTGGTCTTGTCTCGTCTTGTTTTATGTAGCTCTTTACGTCTACGTTGTTTTCCTCTTTTTGCTCTCCTTGCAGGGCCAAGGCATGTTGCCTTATTTTGCTAACTTCCGTCTGCTCGCCGAGTTTTCTACTCCTTGTGTGAACCAGCGGTACGTACCATCCTGTTGGCGAGTGGGTCTCCAATATCGGGGCTCAATTTTGTTGCACTTTTACTTCAGAAGTTGAATTTTCAACTAAGATAAGGATGTAATACAATGACTTTAAAAAGTGTTCCCACAGAAAATGCACTCAAATAGTGAGGGGTGTTTATGTACTCAACTGCAGAGACTAGCAGATCTTTATTAGACATAAGGTGTTTATTAAAGGCCAGGTCTTTTATTTGACAGCTTTTTTTTTTTTTTTGATAACATGAAAATCCAGGAATGGAAATGCTGTACTGCAGTCCTGCTGGATAACAGTAGCGTTGTAGGAGAGAAGCTACAAACGCAACAGGGGTGTTTTGTTGTTTTGGGTCAGACAATAGTTGCTCATGTCAACACGGGACACGTTCACATCACATGTCTTGACTAGATCCATTTTCAATTTATTGTGTTTTCATGCGCTGTCAAGTCAAAGGCAATCCATTCCGCCCTGCTGCTCAACCTCCACTTTTCCCATTTCAAAACTTGCCCACTGTAAATAATAGAAAAAATTAACTGATAATCATAAGCCATCCGCCTATTTGTGTTTTTTTTTACTTTTTTAATCACCCGTTTGTGTTTTTTTTTTTTTTTATATATCATTGTGCTTTCTCTAATGCCGGAAGAAGCTACAAGAGGAAAAATGTATTTGTCTTTATATTATTTACATTTAAACATTTTCTTGTTTTGTACCTAAAAATAGTGATTTCAATTATTACCAAAATAATCTTGATTGATATTTTGGCTAATCGGGCAGCCCTACGCTAGCTAATAGAAAAGTAATACTTTGTCTCAAGGAATTTTGTTGAAGTGATTCGTCTTGAAGGTGTCATTGTTGTTACTGTTGCAGCTGGTTCTTTGAGGTTCTAGGTTACCCGAGGACTTCCCGACCCAACATGGCGAACGGCGTGGCCATGGCGCTTGTGTTCTTCATGGTGCGCGTGGCTGTCATGCCGGTCTACTACAGCCGCATGTACGCCGTTTACGGCACGGAGGCCTTTTACCTGGTGCCCTACGGCGGGCGCCTGGCGTGGATCTGCTCCAGCATCTGCTTGGACATCATGAACATTATGTGGATGCACAAGATCGCACGAGGCTGCTACAAAGTGCTGCAGTCGGCACGCCGGACCAAAGCCGGTGTGCCTCATGAGAACGGGAAGGTCGATTAGGGACAGATGCGACGTGTTGGGACGCTAACTTGTTAGCTAGCGCCATTAGAGGAGCGAATGTAACCAGGAGGAAACATTCAAAAAAGCTTGTACAGTATGATGGATCATCTGACAGGCCACCTTCAAGCCATGAAATGACCTGAAAGCAATACCCGTGTTGCTTATCTTTTGTTTTATTTTTTTTAAAGGAACTTTTTACCCACTTTGGTGGACAATGGAACCCAAACTGAACTTATTTTTGCACACATACATACACTGGTTAAGACTATGACTGCCAGAGATCCTCATCAATGGTCAGTGCCATCAAATTTTTGAAAGAAGGTTCAACCATCTTTTTTTTTTTTTTTAGTTGTTGACACCTAAATGTTTTTTTAATCACATCACTGTCCAGGGACATGACAAAGTGAAAAGTGTGAGTAATCTCGTGATACTGTTATTTAAGAGACTTGTTGACAAAGTAGCCTTTTTCATTGAGATTTCAAACATATTGAAACATTATGTTGCCTTGCCTTTTTTTTTTACATGCAGTATATAAAGCCCAGAGTTTTATATTGAACAAGCATTTGAAAATGCTGAAAGGAAACTGAATGTCAATGTTGTTTTTCCACTAACAAATAGGATTTTACAACGGATGAACATACGCAGAGAATGACATGTAAAGGAGTGAAAGTAGCTTTATTTAAAGCGGAAGTCAACCCAAACATTTTTTTTTTTCAAGAATATGTTCCCAGCAGGCCCACTAGTTGAAACTCTGCAATCCGATGAATTTTGCGTTTGTGGAATATAAATTAAGCAGCAAAATGCACTCGTTTTTTTTAGACATCTCAGGGGGCGGCCATTTTGTCTTCTGTTGACTGAAAATGACATCGCAACTGCTCACAACGACCAATCACGGCTGACCAGTTTTCTGAATCTGAGCCGTGATTAGTCGTTGTGAGCAGTTGTGTTGGCATTTTCAGTCGACAGAAGACAAAATGGCCGTCCCGGCGATGGCTAAAAACGAGTGGATTAACATTCCACAAATGCAATATTTATCAGAATGCCCTGTTTCAACTAGTGGGCTTGCATAGAATCTTGAAAAAAAATGTTTGTGTTGACTTCCGCAGGATTAGTTTTCATCTATTACATGATTTGAACAAAAAAATATTTTAGTGTTTTAATGTCAAAGACTCAACTCACTTTCCTCCAGCATAGTATTGCCACTGATCGGCAGTGTTTTTAATTCTAAATTGTTTAAATCAATTGTTTTCATTAACGTTTGATTACCCATTTCAAGATGCTGATTTTTCTCTGAAATACTCATAAATAATAAATTGGCTATTGTAAGCGAGAGAATCAAAAACATCCCTTTTCTGTGATTAACGAAAGAAAGAAAAGAAGGCCTCGCTCCATTGAGCTTTTGTTGCCTTGTAATCAAAATCTAATTGCACATTTTATTTTCCTGATACCCGTCTTTAAAGTTTGTTTGCCTTGTCTGTCTGAATGTTGGCTTGTGGTCGTGCTTGGGTTATTTTAACCGTTTAATTAAGAAGCCATCAAGGTCGCGCTTTTCCTTTTAAATTGTGTTCACGGCAGTGCCAAGTTGCAGCTAAGCTCACGTGAAAAGCATCATGTTTCTGTTAATATTTGATTGGCCAGGTGGGGAATCACAGTTCTCATCTCTCTTTATGATAGCAGTCAGTATTCTACAATTGAACTGAAACGACTCTGAGGCAATGCACGATAACAATCATCTTCGTGAACCAGCCCGAACTGCATGTAATGTTGCATGGGGATTGCACTATAAAAACGGATTTTGTCATAGACACGTGTACACAATGTTTACTCGATGTCAACCAACACAGGACATCACAAAGCAGATGTGAAGTGGTTTTCATATATCCAGCACAGAAATAATTAGCAAGGGAATACTTGAAAAATCAGCCGTTTATGATGATATGTAACAATGTGGGCGGTGCAAATACCAAGCAACCCCGGACGGAACTTTGATTTGTTTTGAATTATCGGTGGACATCAGTCAGTCCGAAGTCCATTTCAATATTGTATGGAGAAGAGATAGTCAGGGGGAAGTTGAAGTGACATTCTGTGAATGTGAATTATTGGAAAAGAGCAAATAATGAGCATTACATTTTAATTTGTTCCTTGTAATAAATGACAAATTGTATTGTGTGCTGAGTCTCGTTTTTTTTGGAGGGGGGGCGGGGGAATTGTGTAACATGCAGTTCAGTATACTTTGGACAGGTCAACACAGATTTTTTTTTGGTGTGTATACATTGACTATTTCTGGTTACAGTATTACTGGATGTAGGAAATACAGTACTTAATATTGGTAAATGCATCCAACCATACAGTATTGGGGATGGGCATTTGACTATATTAAAATGTTTTAATATTTTCATTTGATTGTTCTGAAATGTTGTTTCCATGATGTTGCGTTACAAATAAATACGCTGCTGGGCTACATGCATGAAATTGCACACAATAATAACATCCTTTTTAAAAGAAAAAAAATATTTATTATTTACATTTTTTTTTATTATGTATGTACATTGAATAGACATCATTTTAAACTGTATATGGTGCTCTTCTGAAATGTTCCATATTAAATTGTTCAAATTGACTTTACTTGAAGAAAAAAACAGGAAGCATATACTGCCGTTGTCATTCCGACTGTATACATGAAAATAGAAATGATAAAATTAAGACCAATTGCAGTTAGATTCAAGTGAAAAGTGATCTAATACTTTTAGTACAATGTCCATTTGGACCATAGCCGGACCAGTCAAAGTTTAGTCCTTCCACTCTGAGGGAAATGCTTAAAAAAAAAAGTATCTTGAGTCTCCTCTTATATCATGGAAGTTCTCTGCAACCCTGATGTGCTCTGGTATGCTGTTCCACAGATGGGAGTGTAAAACTGGAATGATGCCTCCGAACCCCATCCGGTAAAACCAACTCTGAAAGAGAAGAAGGCTCTAATCACGACACAAATGTTTTCTGAAACCGAGTTTCAAAATGGCCGCCCTCTGAGATGGATGAAAACGGGTGGATTTTGCTGCTTAATTCGTATTGCACTATCACAATATTGATCAGAATATCAAGTTTCGACTAGTCGGGGTGCATCGAACATATTATTCTAAAGAAAATTTTGGGGTTGACTTCCACTTTAAGGGGGTGTGCAGTTGGCATGCTGACTGCAGGAATGTCCACCAGAGCTGTTGCCCACAAATGAATGTGCATTTCACTATCTTTAACTGTCTCCAAAGGCATTTCTGAGAATTTGGCAGTACATCCAACTGGCCGCACGACCGCAGACCATGTGTAAAGACAATTGAGCATTTAGCTTCTCCAAAACAAAACAAATTCATTCCCTTTGCATAAACTTCATGGACTTATTTAATTACTTACCACTTGAGCATGTCCGACCCCAAAATGAACTATCTTACGTGTTCAAAGACACTTTAAGACTTTACTATAACTTTGTGATGTTATGATTGGAATCCCGAGTCAATATGGGAAGCGCCATATCAGCAAAAACACTGTCACCTAACTGTGGTGGCTTGTTAACACTATCAAACTGTCATTTTATTGTTGAACCAATTCCACGTACCATCTGAGGATGTGTCAAAGGTTTCTTTACGCAAAAGGGTCGTGTTTAAATAACATATGGTTTGTACATCTTTGTGGTTTTTGAATGTCCTCACGGTCAACCAGCGCAAGTTGAGTGACCTTCCTACTCCCCAGACTGTTTCAGTGTGTCTTCCTCATGTTCGTGACACCCCCTTTGAAGCTGAAATAGAACTGTGGTGCATCATGCGCTTATCCCAAAAGGCCTGCTGACTTCCATCATTTGCCATTCTAAATGTCAACACATTGCATGTATACAGGAGTCTTCTCCATTACAACACATAATGTGCCAGGTCACGCCAAGTACAGGAAAGTATGTGAGGCTTCAAAGTACTTAAGTAACATTACGTTAGAGTAATCTGCAGTACATCATACTGAGAGCTGTTTCTAATGATTTGGTATTCACTGATATTGATAAACGGTAATATAACGATGGGTGATATTTTAGAGAGCGCATCCGTTCTTTGACCACTCTTGGCGTAAGTTTTTAAAAAATCCTTTAAAGTGAAATTTGTTCTCGGCTCAAACTGTCGCCATCATAAAGCCTTTATGAATACTTTTTTTTATATAATTATAAATTGTAAAATATAATTAGTTCAAATGTCATGGTCTGTCTTTTGAATTTGGTTTTTGACTTTAGTTTCATGTTTTTCCTTGCCTTCCTTTGCCGTCACATAGGTTATTGGGTCCACCTGTGCTTGTCATCCCAGTCCCGAGTGTTAGCCAATCAGTTCCCTCCAACCCTTTGTCTTGTCCAGGTGTTCCTCGTTCGCTCGTCAATTTCTTTGTATTTAGTTCCCTGCTTTCTTGCGGTTTGTTGTCAGTTGACAAAGTCTGTGCTCCTAATTCTAGTGTTTGTTTAGATTCTTGATGTTTTGCTTTTATCCCAGTAGCTCATTGTTTTTCTTGCGTACCTAATGTTGTGTACATCAAGTGTATATGTGGCCTAGCAGTCATGGCAGCAGTTGTTTGCTACATATTTATAAAATGTGTTTTGTCTGCCCATTGAGGAAAATTAGCTGCGATAGATATCCTTGCAATTTGGCCTTACAGTGAGTCAATAGAACACTTTGTGTGCTGTGCGATGCTGCTCGCAAGCATGCGCCAACCTGTTTTTAGTTTCAGGGTATCAAATGTCTTTCCTGCGCCCCATCCAGGACATCTGTGTTAGATTTAATGGTCACATACTCTGAACACTGCACACTCACCCACAACAGAAGCAAACTCATACTCAAGACACAATCTCATGTAAGGGATTTCGTCTTTTCATATCTTGCCCTGTATTGTACTGTGCATGTTGTCTATGGCGACACAACACATACAGAGAGCTTGAAAGAGAATTTTCACAAAGCAAAAGACGGTACAATACCATTGCACACCTTATAGAAATGTGAAATGTTAGTACATGAGATTCTCAATCCCAATTCCTCGTGTGTTTAACATACAGCACGGACCTAAATTTTAGGGACATCTGCTCCAGAAAAATAAAACTTGCAAAACTCGCATGAAGATAAAAGCCTTGCTATATGATTTTTAAAAGTGGGTTTCGTTTTACAGCGAAACTGTGCCTAATGCTGTGTCCTGTAAGTGCGTTTTGCGCGATTGGCTGTTTTCCGACGGGCCATGAAGGCGTCACACGCCGCATTGAAGTTTAGGAAGACGCCAACCAACCGCGCGCTCAGCGGTGTGAAGGCGTGCGTAGTGTGTGTGCGTGTCAGTATGAGTCTTGAGAAGGCAACAAGCTCAACTGTCACTTGAGGCTCAGAAGAGTTGTGGAGAGGGACGTCTGCACCACCGCCACCCTCATCCTTCGCCCGTTCCCCTTTCTCGGATTTGAACGACCGGTAAACAGCCGTTTTCACGTGTATCTCCTTGCGTACGCGAGGCCGGTTGATTTCACGCAGCTTGTCTTTTGTTGTTGTTTCGGGTAGCGAGAAGTCCTGCACGGCGTCCACAAAATGTCTCAGACGGAAGTCAACGGGGCGTTTTGCCTGGGGAAGGTGCTCACTTTGGACACTATGAACCCCAACATAAAGCGGGTGGAGTACGCGGTTCGTGGGGCCATCGTGCAACGGGCGGTGAAGATCGAGAAAGAGCTCAAAGAGGTAATAAAAAGTCAAGGGTGACGAGACTCAATTTGTTGAGCATGTACCACTCAAAAACATTCCCCGCTCTTTTATTGATTGCCACGCGTCAGCTGTATTGTTTGCATAAGTGTGAAGTAGGAAGTATACGCTTACGTCAAAAGTTGTCAAGCTCTCGGAACTAATTGTGATGTATGCAGGGTGTCTTTGGTTTGCGATGGCGTTTCGTTCCTATGGCAACGAGGTAAATCGGAACGCTTCGTGGGATATGACTAACCTATGCTAAAATGTTGCATTCATTAAAGATTCTATTGTCCAAGGGTCACCAACGTGGTGCCCACGGACACCAGGCAGCCCTCAATGACCACATAAGTAGCCTGCGGGCCTGTTCCAAAAATAGTTCAACAGTGATGGGGCATTGTGAGATTGTTGAAATGTTGAAAATGTAAACAATGATAGGGAATTATATAAAGTGTTGCATATTGGTATAAATCTGTTTTCCAATTGATGTGCGAAATCATTAACGTAATGAATGTCTTTACATGAATGTGAAGGGTTTTTCTTCCCCTATCCATAATAATAATAATAATAATATGATTAAATGTAATTTGAGCAAATCTGTTCTGCAAATCAAACTGGTGGCCCTTCGCACTAATCATTAGGCAAGAAGTATCCCACAGCTTCAAAAAGATTGGTGAACTCTGCTGCAAAAAGCAGCTCTGAAATGTATTTTTTAATACGTATTTGGATGAATTAAAATATTTCTTTCCAATTATACTCAATCTATTTTATTTTTAATTAAAAAAATGGATTATTTGATGTTACATTAAAAAACATGTGCCATTTTGAGTTTAAATAAATACATGTCAGCATTCTTCTAACGTTTTAATTCTTCCTAGTAAGTCATGAGGAGACCCATGAGCTGCTCATTTTGACCTTGGGGCTAACTAGTACCTGCTGGCACCATGGTTTTTTTTTTAAGGACAATAAACAGTAATCAACAGAGCAAAAAGGCATCCGTGTAAGTATGTTGGAGTTTGTCTCCCTACTTCCTTGTCCTCTTCTGTGCGTAACTGCTCACCCTTCCTCTCTCTGCTCGCTGAGAAGGAGGGAGGGAAAAAAAACGATTGGCCCCTTATTAATTCAAGGAGGTGGCTATTTACTCAACTCTGCAAGAAGCCAATCATATTGTGTCCTGCTTAGACGTCAAGTCAAAAATAAAAAGAATCACTCATACCATTGACAGACTGTAAGAGCGGTTATTAAAATATGGACTTTTGAAAACCGGCAATCGGCCCCGTGCCTGCCTATGGCCCGAATGAGGGTAAGCAGTATAGGAAATAAATTGATGGATTTCTATGAGAAACACTTCTAGGCCATAAACAGCCTTGATCTTTTATTCACTGTCTTCTATTCCATTCAAATATTTGATTTGCAAGCCAAACATCACCGAAAAAGGACTAAAATGTTGGTTTTTCTTGCGTGTCCTTGGGATTCCTAGTAGATAGCAGGCAAATATGCTCCCTCAAAGCTGTAATTTGCATTGGTGATGACATCAGGTGCGTAGGTTTGCTATGTCAATATGTACTGCTCAGATGTTTTCTTTGATTAGATACATTTAAGGAACTGTGACCATGGATGTTTTTGAGCATGTACAGTTTTTCGCTGGCAATGTCACTAACCTAGATAGACTGAAGTCCAAAGTGATGTTGGACTTGGGTTTTTTTTTCCACCCACAGTGCATAAACATCTCCTGTTACTTTCTCCAGTGGATATGGATCCACTGTGTTCTCCTAGGCAGGCGTGACAGTGAGACTTTTAAAAGGCTGTAATGCAACACTCCCGGCAGTCTTTCGTCCTCTAAACGCCCTAAGCGCTTTAGCCTGATTTGACTGCCGAGTCCAGCGTCGTGGAGGAGGATGTGGTCTATCTCGAAAAGTTATTACATAAGAAGTGAGGGAACATTCTCTGGCCTCTTTTGTCTCACTGGCTTCGCGCAGCTCTCTCCTCCCCGCAACCAGCAGAGTTCATTGGACGACACTCTTGCTGTGAGGCCCAGCATGCGTCAATTGCTTTTTTGTCTGTGAGGAGCTTCATTGAAAGCCACGTAGAGAGAAAAGAAAAGCATTCTTTTATCTTTACATGGATAACATTAAATGATTTCCATTTTCTTTTTTTTTTTAAGGCACGTCCGCTTGATGCAGCCACGTTGTGCACTTCATTTTGCATAAATTGCTGCAAGACATCACCGGTCAATTGCATTAGTCAGTCATTATGCCCATCCCTGATAGCAAATACCCAGATACAATGCATAAATGTACACAAAAGAATCTCTAAAAAAAAAATAGGTCACCAGACTAAAAGGCATGAGCTTCAATTCTTTAAAGTGGAAGTCAACCCAAACATTTTTTTCAAGAATATGTTCTATTTCCAGCCCTCTAGTTGAAACAAGGCATTTTGATAAATATTGCGTTTGTGGAATAAAAGTTAATCCACTCATTTTTAGCCATCTCTTGGGGCGGCCATTTTGTCACTTCTGTCGACTGAAAATGACGTCACAACTACTCAGGGCGACTAACTACCAATCACGGCTGACCTGTGTTCTGAAGCTCGTTTTTTATGCTTGACTCATATTCCACAAACGCAATATTAATCAGAATGCCGTGTCAACTAGTGGGCCTGCATAGAACACATTCTTGAAAAAAATATGTTTGGGTTGATTTCCGCTTTAAGTCAAGTTTTACTTATGAATAAATGTTTAAAAAAAAAAAATATATATATATATATATATATATATATATATATATATATATATTTTTTTTTTTTTTTATTGGTCATGAGGGTCTGGATGCTGAAGTTGTCATCTGAGCGAGAGCTTCCTGCCAGATCTCGGACTGGAAACAGTTTTAATGGCAGCTCAGCAGATTTGACGTGTGTGTGTGTAAATGTTTGCATGTGTGCTGGCATTTATGGGCCTGACTAAACCTTGGCCCACATATGTGGCATCAAAGTGTCAATAAGTGCTTTTGGAAAGCAAGCAACTCAATGTGATTGATGACAATATTGTATGTTTGGCGTTATCAGGTCAGTCAGTCTGGAAAGGTGCTTAGTAAGATATATACTAAAATGTAAACTAAGCAGCGTTGTTTCCTGCCTCGCTGGCCTGCCTGCTTCACAGGTCTGCGTTGTGTAATCAGCGCCTGGTGGCTCCTGTCCTCCTCCAACCGGCAACAGCAGCTTCTTTGTAGCTTGAGTAAATGCGCAGCGCGCAGCTAAAGAAGAAACGTGAGGCATCCAATCAATTCGATTTTGAGCCACTTTCCACAATGACAAAATCTGCTTCGTTTTGAAGTTTATTCGCCTGCCTTAATAAGTCCATAAATTTTGACTTGAACTGAAAATGAAAGCCATGTGTGAATGAGTTCAGCTGAGGTCAGCGTCAGCCTTGAAAGAGGAAGTCAACCCCCAAAAATTCTTTGCAATAATATGTTCTATGTGCCTTCACTAGTCTAGACATGACATACTGATTAATATTGCGTTTGTGGAATAAGAGTTAATCCACCGGTTTTTGCCATTTTGGGGCGGCCATTTTTGTCACATATGTGGAATGAAAATGACATCACGGGGCTCAGGTAACAATCTTTTACGGCTCACCTGTTTTCTGAAGCCGAGTCATGATTGGTTTACCTGAGGCATGGGCAACTGTGATGTCATTTTCAGTGGACAGCAAGTGACAAAATGGCCACCCCCTGAGATGGACAAAAACGGGTGGATTTTACGACTTAAAGTGGAAATCAACACAAACACATTATTTTTAAGAGTATGTTCCCAGCAGGCCGACTCGTTGAAACACGGCATTCTGATTAATATTGCGTTTGTGGAATATGAGTTAAGCAGCAAAATCCACCCCTTTTCAGCCATCTCTGGGGGCGGCCATTTTGTGAATTCTGTCAACTGAAAATGACATCACAGTTGCTCATAGCTCAGGTAACGACCAATCATGGCTGACCTTTTTTCTGAAGCTGAGCCTTGATTGGTCGATACCTGAGTCCTGAGTAGTTGTGATGTAATTTTCAGTCGACAGAAGTGACAAAATGGCCGCCCCTGAGATGGCTAAAAAGGCGTGGATTTTGCTTGATTTCCTCTTTAACTCATATTTCACCATCACAATATCAATCAGAATGCTGTGCTTAGACTAGTGGGGCTGCATAGAATATATTATTGTATTTGTAAATAATTTTTGGGGGTTGACTTCCGCTTTAACTCACTCACATTCACTGCCATTGACGAATTTATTTATCTTTTCACAGTCCAACCACTCAATCCCAGGTAACTTGTTTATATTTTTTTCAAATTTTTTCCAAACGTAAGAGTAAAAGAGGGTGTGAAAATGTCTGGCAGTGAATGAGTTAAGTACGGCATTATGCAATGCAATAGGGCGTCTCTTCCCAGACACTCAAAGCTGTAAAGCAGCATTTACTGTAACTGTCTCCTAATAACAATTACAAGCCTCCAAGCAAGCACGTCAAATGACCATTTTTTTTTTACAGATGTACATGTTAACATCGAAGACAAAGTCTCTTTAGACAGAGAAGCCACTTGCAAAGTCCATTGTCACATTGCATCATCTGATAAACGGCAGCAGCTGCAGCACGTTGGCAGCCATAAGCAGACACGCAGGAACCAAAGCAGAGCTCACGAGGTCTAATCAGGACACAGAGGACAATAAATAAAGGATGAGCTCAAGATCAATGCTAAGTGGATGGGGGAGGAAAATCAAACCAAAACGGCGGAAGATTATTAAATTTGATTCACCACAAAGCGTTTTTTTTTTTTTTTTTTTAGAGGAAACCACGTCATCCTTGCAGCTCTGCTTGGCAACTGTGTCTCATCAGTCTATGAAAAGCGTAAAGAGTAAATGTCGCTTTTGCCCGATGAATACAAATACGTCCGAGGTGATTTGCATGCCGTACCATCAGCCGCTGACAAATGTCTGGTGCTGTCGTATAATGGGCAGCCTTCAGTCGGCACGTTAAGTGCTTCTGCTGTGATAACCGTCACGATTTGGAATGCGATCCTCAGAAGCCAGTTTGAGATCTTGTCGGGGGGGGGGGAGAAAAAAATTAAGAAAACGGGTAAAATGATCTTATTCCAGAGAAGTGATAAGACAGAAGGTGATTATACTCTGCTAGTTGAGTAGAATGACATAATAGAGTATCAACTGATTTTATGTGCTATTATAATTAAGCACGGATGCTCGCAATATGTCTGCATTGTCCTTTTTTTTTTTTTTTTTTTTTTTTTTTTCAGCAAACTGCAGTTTGGCGGAAATTTTTTGTGCATGTCAGCGTTACTTGTATTCTTAGTGTGATTCATTGTACTTTGTTTGTGTTGCATTTGTTTATGCAGGGTGCCAAGAAACCTTTCAATGAAGTCATTAAGGCCAACATAGGAGACGCCCATGCAATGGGACAGAAGCCAATCACGTTTTTCAGACAGGTTGGGCAACTTGCACTTCATATAGTCAAGCGCTTTCAAGGATTGCGCAATTTAATAAAACGGGCGAGTCAGGTTTATGTGCACTCCACTGCTTTGTGTGTAAACATGTTTTGTTTGTCTTGCACAGGTTCTGGCTATGTGCGCTTATCCTGAGCTCCTCAAGGACGACGCATTTCCGAAGGACGCCAAGCAACGGGCACAGCGGATTCTCGAGGCCTGCGGAGGTCACAGTATAGGTCAGAACACTCCCCGCTTAAGTCAACCAACATTTGCGCCACCTACTCTCCATTGGTGCCCTCGTCTAATAATTTACCCACATGCTGAGTGACTAAACGAGAAATCCATCGGAACGCTGAAGTTAATTTTCATTCAAGGTGCGTACAGCGCCAGCCAGGGCATCGAGTGTATCCGTCAGGATGTAGCACGCTACATCGAGAAGAGGGATGGCGGCATCCAGTCCAGTCCGGATAACATCTTCCTTTCCACTGGAGCCAGCGATGCCATTGTGGTATGAAGTCATTTGCTCGATGTCACTTTCCCAGTAAAGTGATCGTTTAGTCACATGGATGGTTCCTATGGTTACAGCACAATCAATCATTCCTCTTCCAGGGTAGTTGATTATAAACTCTGCTGTACTTTGCACATCTGTGTCTTCACTCCGCCTGTTAACTGTTTGCTAATGTCAGTGCACAATTGTCGGTGGACAAAAGTATTGGGACAGTTGGAAGAAAATGTGCTTATATATGTGGTTTCCTCTGCATCGCCAGACCATGCTGAAGTTGATGGTGTGCGGCGAGGGTCGGACCCGTACCGGAGTGATGATCTCCATCCCCCAGTATCCACTTTACTCGGCCGCCATCGCAGACCTGGGCGCTGTGCAGATTAATTACTACTTGGATGAGGACAAGTGTTGGAGCCTGGATGTGGCGGAGTTGCGAAGGGCCCTCCAAGCGGCGAGGGAGCACTGTAGTCCCCGTGTGCTCTGCATCATCAACCCCGGAAATCCCACCGGTACCTTTTTAGTATTTGACATTTGTGACGCGCACACTTACATTGGGCGAAATTTTGAATGCAATTATGCTAGTTTGTACATATTGTATAGTGGACTCTACATAAATTGACTATTAACCCTTTCATGCACATGGACAGCTATTTAAAAGGTGCTTTCGCCTATATTTAGTCATCTAAAAAACATGTTTATATTTCAAATAATTACATCAAATCATAATGCATGAAAGGGTTAAAAAAAATTTTTAATTTAGATTAAATGATATAGGCGAAAGCAACTTTTAAATAGCTGTCCACTGTAGTGACCACTGTGCATGAAAGGGTTAATTAAGTTAGTCTATTTATTTATTTATTTATTTATTTTACATAAAAAGCTAGCATCAATTTCCTTCTCAAATCTGCGTATCCCGTGTTGCAGGTCAGGTCCAGAGCAGGAAGTGCATTGAAGATGTGATCCGCTTTGCAAAAGAGGAGCGCCTCTTCCTCATGGCTGATGAAGTAATGATGAAAATGTCCTTTAACGTTATGCATAAAGACTTTTCTTTGATCAATGCTGTTCGCAATGCTTAACTGCGTTCACTTGTTTTTAGGTCTACCAAGACAACGTGTATGCAGAAGGCTGCAAGTTTCACTCCTTTAAGAAGGTGCTGTTTGAGATGGGACCAGAGTACTCGAGTACTGTAGAGTTGGCCTCCTTTCATTCTACCTCCAAATGCTACATGGGCGAGTGAGTTACCACTTGCTTGTCTTGTTCAGGAAACTTACTCTTGCTGTTTGGGAATACAGTTGGTTCCAAAAATGTAATTATACATATACTGATCATTGTAGATGCCACAGTGTGAGCAGTGCAATAGATTACATATCAATTAGATGCAAAAATGTTGCCAAGCAAGGGTTGATCACACAGATGCAGCAATCCTCGTTCAGTGTTGTTGCCATACAACATTTTTGAGTTAGAGAGATTAATCCTGTTTCATATTTCACATTCATTCAACTGGAAAAGCACCATCTTAGGTGTACTTTGCTTCCATTCACCATTGTTTCTGTGGCTATCAGGTGTGGATTCCGTGGAGGATATATGGAGATCGTTAACATCGACCCGGCGGTCAAGGCCCAACTCCTCAAACTGGTTTCAGTGCGCCTATGTCCCCCCGTCCCCGGGCAGGCTCTCCTTGACTTGGTGGTGAATCCCCCTCAGCCTGATGAGCCCTCCTACACCAATTTCATGAAGGTTTGAATGTACATACATATATTTTACGCATTGATCACAATCCGTGCAGCGTTTTAAAATGTTTTTGGGAGACTGAGAAATCCATTTCCAAAGTGCTGTAATGCAGTTTGAGTGAATCGGATCAATAGTAATCTGAAAGTACAGTATGGCTCCAAAACCATTATAATGATGCTGTTGGTGGTCCATTAGCGGGATGTGTGGTATATACTGCGTATGGATGCATTATTTAGCTTGAAGAGTGAGAATACTCAATAGTTTGAATTATTTCTCATCCAAAGTAAGAGTGAAGGAACTTTAGCAACTGCATTGAGTTATACTTTACATGTACTACCACCAATATCCTTTGAGGGGCGCACTTGGCAAACTATCAGGTGTTGTGGCCATAGTTTTCAGCCGTGTCATTTTTGGAAAGGCAGAATATGATACAGCTTTTATTGGACCTCGTTAGACTGTGGCCTGTCATATTTTTGTTTAACTAATACATTTTTAACAGCATCGATCATCATGGTAGAGTTCCCACATACAAAGATATTGTTCTGGAAATGATATCACTTAGCTCATACCTGCATTGGCCACAAGAGGGTGACAAAATCAATACTGTACAGGTTGGAAAATGCTCACCAATTGACGTACATTTTCACGGTTGCCAACCTGAAATGTCCCCGCAGGAACGTACTGCAGTGTTGGACGCCTTGGCAGAGAAGGCCAGGATGACTGAGCAGATGTTCAACACAGTACCCGGTATCACTTGTAACCCCGTGCAGGGCGCTATGTACACTTTCCCCCGCATCACCCTACCTCAGAAGGCAATCGACAAGGCCAAGGTGTGTTCATTGTTTCAGATTTAACGTGTATACCATTTATGAAGAACCCTGATGACTTTGCAGGAGGAATGCCAAGTGCCTGACATGTATTACTGCATGAGGCTGCTGGAAGAAGAGGGCATCTGCCTTGTGCCAGGTAGCGGCTTCGGGCAAAGAGAAGGAACTTTCCATTTCAGGTCAGTACACACGCAGGTGGCACTAAAAACTACCCCAACAACGGCAACAGTAACCGACCATTGTCTTCCTCTGTCCAGGATGACCATCCTACCACCCACTGAGAAATTAAAGATTGTACTGCAGAAGATCAGCGCCTTCCACCAGCGCTTCACGAAAGAGTTTTCTTAAATCCCCCATTTTTTTTAACCGTTCCAAGTACCAACCTTTTAAGAAGTGCCTTTATCAGAACAAGTGTAGCTTCTAGATCTGACTTTTGCATCAGTCCATTATACTTTGTCGTTTTTAGAACAGCATGTGTACTCATAGTTCGTAATGCATAATGCACTTTCCTAAGGCAGTGACCTTGCCAGATAATTGCGCTAACTCCTAGCATCCCACTAAGAAATGCTGCTGCCTATAGAGTAGTGTTTATACGATCAAGCTAACGACCAACCTGCCATTAAAAGTTGCCAACTAAAATGTAAAAAAAAAAAAATCTTTTAAAATGCAATTAAAGCACTTCAGTTTGTAACATTTGTTTTTTGTAGTAGAATCAAGACGAGTCACAATGGAGCGTTGGCCCACAAAGCCATCTTTTTGTTTTATTTAAAAATCGTCAGAGCTCACATGCTTTTCAGAAAGCAGAAAAAAAAAAATGAACAAACTAAAATGGATGAACTCTGTAATCCTCATAACAACTCAGTAACACTTTTACATTGCTGGGTTCCCTTCACCTTCGCACATGCTCCTGCGCCACTTGGTGGGACTTTTCCCGGCACAGTTTGAGTCCGTACGTGAGCTTTTCAAAGCTCGTCTTTAGTGTGTGACAACTTTGTGGCATGCTTTTCCAAAAACTTACTCAAGGCGTCCACTGTTCTGTCACCGCCTTCAAATTTGACAGGCTTGAGTTTGTCACCGCTCGGGGCAAAGTATATCGTGGGGAAACCTTCTGCTTTGTACTCGTCGTTTGGAATGTCATTGGCGGTGGCGTCCATCTTGGCGATCACCAGGTTCTTCTCAGCTTTGTACTTCTTGCCCAGAGCCAAGTACTCTGGTTCCATTTTTTTACAGTGTCCGCACCATGGAGCATAAAACTCGATGAGGACATCCTTCTGGGTGTCCATGACGATCTCGTCGAAGGTCTTTCCCACCACGACCTTCACCGGTCCTTTGTTGTTCTTTGGCACGGGCTGGGACTTGATGATGGGCTTCAACTTTTCTGTTGACATAGATGCACATGATTATCACTGTGTGACAGGAATACTGTTATGTTAGTCCAAAAAAAAACAAAAAAAAACTCACCCTTTTTGAAAGCCATAATAAATTCCCTGAGCACGTCCGAGTCAAACTCATCGGGCTCCATGGCGAACCTTTTACCGCCGTCAGCCAGAATACCGACGTTGACTTCCTCGCCGCTCTCGCTCAGGCCCAGACTCTTCAGCTCGTCCGCATAGTCTTCCTCGTCAGCGATGGCAAATGTGTACTCAGGGAAGTCCTGGGCCACTTCCAGCACCTTGGACCTCCAGAACTGTGTGGCTAAACACGCGCAATACTCGTTTTAGCGTCGTTGAAAATTGACTACTACAGCAGGTTTGGGCGAGACAACGTACCTTTCCTGTAGTCAAAGCTAAAGTCAACTCCGTAGTACACAACCACGAGCGGCCTCCTGGTGTAGCGCTTGGCATCATTGCTTGGCTTTCTGTGGCCCACCAAAGGGATCACACGCTTCTTGAAGAACTCTTGCACATCCGACACCGATGTGGAGTCCTGGCAGGTCCCAAAAAAAATAATTGTAGTTAAGCTTATCAGAGGCATCAAAATGTCAGGTGAAGCCAGTATGATACAGTGCAGTTCTACACCACTGCAAATGTCGAGGTGGGGATCGTCAGTACCTTTATTGGAAGAGAGTGAGAGGCCGGCTCATATTTGGAGCGGAATTTTTCTGGCTGAATGATGACCACCTGACCAGTTGACGCTTTGAGCAGCTTGGCCACATCGGAGCTGAACGAGTGACGGAAGGTGAAGTCTTCCCTGAGTGAGTGACCTGCCACACAGACAGCAGAGAGGAGTCATATTATTAGGCTGATATGTGTCTTAACCTTTAATGTCTAAAACAAGCCTGCATTTACTGTTTTTTTTTCTTTTTTTTTTTTAACTTTAACTATTTTAGAGACTTTCCTTTTATCAGGAATAAAAGAAACGTCTTTGCTCAAAATCAACTGTCATTGTGTTAATTGTACAAGTTCTATCCGTGAGTACCCGTACTGGTATGGATCTGGAAAAAAAAAATGGAATAAAATATCCTTACCTGAGTGTTTATGGTGATTGTGAGTTAGTGCAAGGCGTGCTACTCACAAGCCTCTACGTAGGTCTCGTACGCCGCATCCTGCTCACTGGAGAAGATGCCAACAATGACCGCATCGTCGCCATCTTTCAGAAGCTCCTGCACTTGTTTGGCAGCCTGCACCTGCTTGGACGGAGGCCCCGCCTGCTCGGCCATGTAGCCCACGATGCCTGCAGGTAAGGAGGCAAAGCCGCAACTAAGCGCAAACCTCGATTCGGTTCGAGAGCGCCGTGTAGCACGGATGCCACGTACCGTGCTGCTCTCTGGGCCCGTTGTAGTCAAAAACTTTGCCCTTCCTGAAGATCTTGAGGGTGGGGTAGCCGGTGACGTCGAAGCGGGATGCGATCTCGTTCTCCACAGTGGCGTCCACTTTGGCGAGGGGGACGGGCGGAGAGCGCTGGCTTAATTCCTTTGCTGCCTTTTCGTACTCGGGAGCCAAACGCTTACAATGTCCGCACCTGGAAGTAGCATCAAAACATGTGATTGGGAATTTCATAATCAGTGCAATTCAATTAGCATTGCATTGCTCATAGTGTACTGAGAAGTTAAATATGTTATATGTTAAATACAAGTTATAGCATTGTATTTTTACTCTGGAATCAAAAGCCATTGCCGAGTTACTCGTCAATTCCTAACTGTGCCGATGTATGCCATTTGTATTTATTGTAAATTGAACCACTTTTGAGGAGGTTAATCTTCAGATGTAAAACTAAGAGGCGGCTGGAACTCACCATGGAGCGTAGAACTCCACCAGGATGATGTCGGCATTGTTGACAGTCTCATCAAAGTTGTCCTTGGTCAGCACCAGTGTGGCCTCAGGTGGAGGTTTCCAGTCAGGGTGTGCAATCTCTTGGACACGGGCCACGATAGCTGAAGATGAAATAAAGATGGGGGACAAATGACTAAATGCCGAGATAATGACAAATTCAAGGAGCTGTTGTCAGGCTGCCAACATAAAGGCACCGCTTTGATCCTGGAGTGTTGTATTGTGGTGATGTCCATAAGCCACCCACACACACAGTATAGTGTGCAGTGAACTGCTGTCTACATGAGTTGAAATTATTTTTCTTCTCTAGAAGAGTGAGAAAATAATGCATAATATGTCTCCGTTAAACATATATATCGCTTACCCATCTCTGTCCTGTCTCCATCATAGTCCACGGGTTCGCCTCTTTTCAAGATCTTGATGGCGGGATAGCCCGACACGTCGAACCTGCTCCCCAAGTCCTTTTCCTCCGTGGCATCCACTTTAGCCACCGGGATGGGAGGATCATTCTCCTTTAGGGTCTGCGCGATCTTCTCGTACTCTGGTGCAAACTGTTTACAGTGGCCGCACCTGCACAAAAAGAGCACCACCTTAACAAACAGGCACAGTAATCCATAAGCAAGCAAGACGAGTCATTAACACTTTCGTAAATGTTAATACCCTGTATCAAATCACACCCCTGTGATCCCATAAAACTAAATGATAAATTTTGAATAAAAGCACAAGTGCATGTGCAAATGCAAACACTATGTAACGTTCAAATGTATCACGTCAACAAACTCCCTGCCACCAATTCCTATTTAGATTAATGCATGTGTATTTTTGTTTAGTAAGTACCATGGCGCATAGAACTCAATCAGCACGGTGTCTTTGCCCTCCATGAACGTGTCAAAGTTGCCATCGGTAAGAACCAGCACGCCATTCTCCTCTTTGACTTCTGTGTCGTCATCATCGTTGTCACCTTCCTCCACTTCTTCACTCTCATTCTCCTCATCGTCACGCTCCTCGAATTCGTCTGGAGCACGCAGGCGAAGCAAGACAGAATTAGCAAACACAATCCATTCTCCAAATTGGCGTCAAAACTCACAATAAAATGTTTAATAAGGTATTTTTCCCCCTTCATGGCAAAACAAGCTAAAGTTTTGCTGCTAAACTATTGACGTTAGCTTGCTAACATCGCCAGTAATGTGGCTAATTCAATTATAAGATCAAATGTGAAATTTGCGTTCCTAATACAAAATGCCAACGTATACTATGAGTATAAGGTTTATAAACTCACCATCTTCACATCTGCATACAGTCATAAAGTGAGCAACGCCGAGGAGCACAATGAGCAGCAATGCAGTCTTCCTCATGGTCCAAAGACGGTTTGCCTCGTTAGTAATAATGGTTAATTTGACAATTTAGTTTTTGTTTCAATGTCATCAAATTCACAGACTCGGGGTCAATCCCGATTTATAACCGCAATGTAGCGTTTTGCTTTGTGGTTTCGCACAGGCTAATACTCAGCTCGCTATTCACAGCATTCACCGCCTCCCCCGGTCTGACACTTGTCTGACTTGCCACGTTCTGATTGGCCGTCGCCGTATCCTTTTGTCCAATGGCAAGCCGCCACTCCACGAACCAACAGGAAACGTAGACTTGCGTGATTGGTCCGTTTTGTTAAATCGTTTCCTCTCTGATACTCGCAATGTGTTTTGGTTTTATGTGCATGTCAATACTTAAATAAGTTGCGTGTGAGAAACGTTTATTGTGTTCGAATGAGCAAAACGTATTTGTAATATGGATATTCATATAAAATAGCTGTGTTCTCCTGGTGTTGACAAATGTTTATGCATTGAATGAACATTATAGCACCTGGATGCAGTGCTACAACTGCTCTAAAACAATATCAAAATTCTGGGTCAAATGATCAACACAAGCAGTGACTTAGAGGAAAAGTGACTTATATTTGATGTCATCAAAGACACAAGCGGTATCATTTTTATTAAATCAATGCAGTTCAAGTTTAAGGGTTCAAGTCCCAGATCGGACCCTCCTGTGTGAGATGTGTCATATTTTGGCCTCGTGATACAATTTGTGTTGGATGTCAAGCTCTTAAAAATATACTTTATTCTTTCAGAAATGTAAATATGTTCCTTTACACAGCCATCAATGAATTTTGTGTCCTTATGTGCAATTTTAGGAACGCTTAAAAGGCTCATTGTGGATCACAACTTCGACCAACACCTCTGTGTGTGTTGCCTGAGTGGTTGTGCTAGACTTAATATTTTTACAAGACAAATATCTGTCACTTGTCCTGGTCGTATGGCCAGTTTGCCTTTCCACGGCACCATTTAGGACTGAATGACACTCCGCTTGTCCACTTTGCAGTTCCCCCACCATGGATTTTGATTCTTCATCCCTTCCACTTGGCTGAGGCAATGCCGTACTGTCACAGATGACAAAAAAAAAAACCCTGTCAGGATAACACGTTTTGTCAAACCGATCAAGCAATATCTATAAATCTAGTTGACAGTATTGTTCTGCAAACACCTTCCCGTTTCCTCTTGATTACTTTACCACAGGCATCTTTCAAAGGCTAAGTAGTTTTATTCTATTGTTTTATTTTTGATTTGCTAAACAGCTAACAGCGTCTCTAATTTATGACATCTTGTAAGAATACATCATCATGTGGCACGGGAGGGCACAAAAAGTTGCAGCTGTACTTACTGTTTTTCATTTAATTGTTGTATATTTTTCATGTAATATTTATTGTACTTCTGACTTAACAAATGTGTTAGGCTAGCATAGGTTATTGATCAGTAGCAGGCCAAACATTAAATCTTTCATAATATTTTCACGAGAGATAAAGATCATTTTAGTGGGTTAAATGCATGTACATTGCGACAGATTTGTTTTCCCTTTGGAATTTAGCCTGCTCTGACCTAACAGAGGGCAGAAAAATGCTGATGTTATAAAAGGCCCGTTAGTGAGATACATTTGAAGTGTGACTGATTAAAGAAATCGTTTTTACACCGACCAGCTCTACTGATCCTGAAGGCCTTGAGCAGATTAGATTGACGTGGCAGTACATGGAGGCTGAAAAAAAAACCTAACATCCACATACATGAACTAAAAGCAGTGCAGTCAAGAGAAATGCTAAGATATGAAAAGAGCCTAGAATGCACTTTACATTTCATTTCCGACATCTGTTTTAAAATTAAAACAACACGCTGATGAAAGTTTGTGTTCGGCTGTTTATTCCCCAGTACATGCAATAGATCGATTTTTATTACCTGAGAAGGTGAGAGGGAGGTGTCGTTTCTTCACAGTTACTTATACATATCGGACCATTCGCCACTGCTTCTGGTTCTGTTGAGCGTGTTCTCGCAATATTCTGCAGTACAGACAAAGAGTTAAAACTGGCTATGAGCACCCATCCATTTCTTGTGCAGGTCAGTTTTTGAAAACCTGAGAGGCGGGTTCCTTATGAAGGGAGGCTAGAGGGCTGTCGTCGATATGAACATGATGGTCAATAGGGGGCAGTGTGGCGTGCAGCCTGTTCAGTCTGAGTAGTAGCTCATCCACTAAAATTTCAAACTCCTCCAGGTAATAAGTCTAAAAACACAAGAAGGTTGCGTGATTTGGGCTCCTCTCAAATATCAAGCAGCTTTTTCCTCACCTTGCTCTCCACGGCAGGCTTCGCCCGTCCTTCATGTCCTGGGAGCTCACCAATCCTCCGTCTGATGTAGCCGCCTAATTCTGTCAACGTGCACACTTCCTTCCTGCTTTGACGCCTTTTCCTACCTGATGAGGACACGAGGGCCATCATCTAAAAAAATGGAAGAAGCACATGTTGCACCAAGCGACGCAGCAGTAATCTGGACCAACACTTTTGATTGTGAGGCACTTCTACCACAGCAGCACAGGACAGGCAGAGGCCTCGGAAGCTTAGGAATGAATGGAGGAGACCGCCAATGGATTTGTGGTCCCAGCTGTTGAATAGCAGTGTGTGAAGGGAGCATACAACCAGCAGCAGGATGAAACCTGGCATCTATCACAGAATTAAAAAAATAAAAAATAGCGCTTTATTAGTTCGGCAATGGGTAAGAAGGGAACAGGAGTTATTTCTTGAAAATTGGGAATTTACTCATTAACCCTTCCTCATAATTGTATTCATGTTAATGTTAAACCAGTATAAAGTATTTTTCATTGCATTTATTTATAATTTTATCATGATTATTCTTTATTCACACTGTTCTTGCTCGTGGTGTCCATTTTGAATAAAATGTTCTAAATTGTATCAAATTTGGACAGTAGCGATGTACTGTAGTATTGATTTACTTGACTAAAAGTGTTATCATAGTTTAATTTAGGTGAAAATGTTTTTTGTTAATGAGTTGTACCTAGGATTTTACGATATTATGTTGTAATGGCTCCAGAAGAAGTCATGCATTTGAATGACACTTTACATCGGGATCTTCAACCCTGTTCTTCAAGGGCCGCTGTCCTGCCTGTTTGCCAGCTCTCCCTACCACGACACACCTGATTCAAATGATCAGCATCATTATCCAGCTTCTGCAGACCTTGCTGATTATCTGATCATTTGAATCAGGTGTGTCGTGGTAGGGAGAGCTGGAAAGCAGGCAGGACGGTGGCCCTCGAGGAACAGGATTGATGACTCGTGCTTTTCATTGTTGTAGTCAGATACTCAAGTTTGCCATGTCTGTTCCCTCCTAATCCTCTTGTTGAAAGTGGAAGCATTATTCCAATGTGTGCTTACAAGTTTTGGGATCAAGCAGGCCAAGGGGGTCGTCCTGTTCACCTTCAGCAGGGTGGCACATTTTATAATGAGAATGAGGAGCAGAACCCCGTGCAGGGAGCGAATATGCTGCAAAATATCAGCAAGTGTCACAAATGTTGCGCTCACAGACAATGGTTGCGTTTCTCTGTTCTTCTGTCATTCTCTCACCTGTTCCCGCGCAGCCAGGACGCTGACGTCCACGTGCTCTTTGGCGTTGTTCTTCTGCAACAGCTCCACAACCTCCATGGCTTCCACAGAGCGGCAGATGTCGTGATAAGAGTACATGAAGATCACTATTTGGAGGGTTACCTGTAGATTCACATTTCATTTTTTTACATAAATATGATGAGGTGAATTTGAAACAAACGTGTATGGTGGCTTAGTTGGACAAGTGGTTATTGTGATGGATGGATGGTGCACGCGCGATGGAAAGGGGACAAAGTTTACTTTCTTATACTTTAGTGTTATACGGATGATTGAATCATTTGGGAAATTTTAATTAAGTGCAGGATAAACATACAGTAATAAAATAGAATCTTTGAGTGGGTTGACTTGAAAGTGTGCACAAAATGAGTTCTATGCGGTTGGTTTGTGTCATGTTTTTGTTTCGATTACATTTGGCTTTATTTCCGTATGTCTTGTCTTCCTCGTTAGGTTTTGTTTCCACCTGTTCTTGTCATTCTGGTCCCTTGTGTTAACCAATCAGCTCCCTCCAACCATTTGTGTCTTGTCCAGGTGTTCCTTGTTAACTCGTCAGCTTGCTTGTATTTAGTGCCTTGGTTTCTGTCAATCTTTGTCGGATCGTCGTCACTGTCATGTTGTTTTGTTTCCTAGTGTTTTTTGGGGGGTTTTTTTGTTACTTTGAGTTTGGGATTTTTCAGGCCCTTGTTTATGCTGTTTCTTTTTTTGTCAAAAAATATTTTGTTCAGTGCGCCCTGCTTCTCCTACATTTGGGTCCTCTAACATGCAACCGTGACAGTTTGCTGTTTCTTTGAATGGGAAATTTGATGTGAGAGCGCTTGGCATAGGGGGAAAAAAAAATCACAATATGTGGTTATTTTTTGTTTACTTCAAAGCCTTTCTAGTTTAGGAGTGGATATTTTATATTCGTTTGCGCATTAAAATATATTTCTGGATATCATATGGCACTAAGTGGCCCATCCATGATTTTGAGTGTTAAATCATCCTAAACCTCAGAACTGAGAGCCAGATGTGCTAATCTCTATTATTACCACAGTGATAAATATTTGTGTATTCCAGTAGTGTTGTACACTATGTGACGTAACACTTACATGCAGCCAGTTGCGGGTTGCTGTGCAGTATCCCGTCAAGCCTTTCTGCCATGCAGTGGCTACTTGAACACTGAGATGCAGCAGAGACAAGCAGAGGAATAGCAGCTACATGCAAAACAAAAGTGGGGAAACTCCATTTTTATAAATTGTCATCAGGTGTCCTGACTATATTGTTGTAATGTTACTTATTACCTGGCAGACACTGACAACGTAATCCCAAACAGTAGGTGTGTGGTAAACCTTCACTGAGTGGACAGCGGCTGAGGTCAACATGGTGCCAGTGGGGCTCTGCTCAGCCAGAAGAGTCACAGTGGTGAACAAGTCAGGTGCGGGGCTGTACATAGTGAATTGCAGCTTTAGAAGCACACGGCCGTCACATTGCAGGGCCTTCAGTCGGTACGTGGCATCAGACCTGATGAAGGCGCAAGGAAAATTTTAAATAATAATAATGTTCCCATTTTAATATTTTAATGTCATTACTTTGTGCGGCCGAGTTTAACAGCAGAGCTCCGTCCAAAGTCGCAGCCGGGGTGAGCACACCATGAAGCAATGACATGTGGTGGTAGGCATGTGGATGATCTTTTCTGGAGTTAAAATAAAAAAACATGGATGGAAGACGATTTAAAGATGCCACACAAGACTCATGAAAGCAATTAAAAGCTTACTAGACGACGATGTTGAGTCGACTTCCAAATAATCCTGTCAGAAAAATGTTCCATTACAATTAATGATATTAGCTACTTTGAAGTAAAAGCAAAACTAAAATAAAGAAAAAACAACTCCCTCTTATTTTTCAATATTTATTTTCAAGGCAAAATATTTATTTTTAGTTTTCATTTGAGTTAAAACGAAATTCAATCCCTAAGAATAAAATGTTAAAATTGAGGAAATGAAATAAAATGATTTTCAGTCAAAAATCAATTCTGTTACTTTTGGAGAATCAACTTATATGATTGACAGGGTATTCGTGGTATGAAAAAAGTTTCTTACACGGCTGTAGTGGATAAAAAAGTGTTACGTAATCATCTGCGGCATGTTGCTGGTATTGTATTGATTATGAAATATATTTGTGGTGCTAATCATTTAGCTGAAGTCTCACATGATTCGACTTGGGTGCGACTTTTTAAGTAGTCAACTTTTCGCTGTAGATTAAAAAAATATTTTTTTGCTGTTCTTTTAGATGTGATTCATTTTCATATACAGGTATGCATTCATCAATATTGTTACGGCCCACGTTGAGTCGTGGCCATTAACTTGTGTGTGTGGGAGCCACTTCCTGATTGGTGGCTCTCGTCACCAACTCAGCCAGCCAATCAGTGCGGGGGGAGAGTGACCAATTGCTTTCAGGTGTGACACCAGCAATTAGTTAAGAGGGACTTGGTTGCTGGTGGACAGGGCTTCCTGTGGGTGATGTAGTCAGTACTTTTTTTTTTTTTTTTTTTTTTTTTTTTTGGTGTTTAGTACTGCTGTCTTTTGTTTCCTGCACCTTCTTCACCATAACCTTCATTCGTCCCTTTGTTTAGCCATTCTATCCATTCGTTTTTGCCATATTGGGTAACAGTGATCATTTTTTGGTAGTGTAATTCCAACAACATAAAGCCATGGTATTCACATCTATTATGAATAAGTGATTTATTTGACTTACTCTGCAGAGCGGCGTCATCCACACGACTGGCTGTCCAATCAAGACGTATGATCGTCGGGAGACAGACTATTGAGCCACGTGTAAGTCATGTGATGGAATATGAATCAGAATCAAGATCACAAATGCTTGCTATTTCTGTCGCACAACAAATAGAAAGAAGTTGAGTTTGTCAAAGAAACCTTCATTGCAGCAGAAGTATTCCTATACAGTAAATCAAGCAGACTGCTCTGCATCCACTTCCGCCAGTCGTCATATTTCTGGATGGACATGAATGCAGGGTCCTGTTTCCCACTGCAAAAAATGGCAAATCATTTCAATTTCGAATGTGTATTTGCTGGACCGGCATTATCTGTGGATCTGTTTGTGTTATTTACCAAGTAATCTGTTGTCTGATGGCTTTATTGAGGCGGTAGTGGTCATTGAATGAGCTACCGTGGGAAATGCAAAACATCAGGACGAGCATAGCAACAAAGGCACACAAATCCCTGACGAAGAGAAGAGATGTACATAGCACAATTATGGCAAAGTTTAAAAGCAAGGCCAACAACTACAGTACGAAAAATGACATCAGCGTACAGCAGATTATAACAACACACTCACGTGAGGGTTTTATGAATCAAAGCCTCACGTCTTCTGCGTGCTCGAGTTGACCTCAGCTCTGCAACAGTTGGTGGACGCACAAGACTGAGAAATCTCGCTCGTTGGCGCCGTCCAAGAAACTGCAAGTCCAAAATTATATTGTCTGAAAGCTCCATGTGAGATCACAGATTTACGACGAAACTGAATGTTGTCATCACCTTTCTCAGGTCCGAGCGTTTCTCAGATTCAAGAGCAGAACCGATCTGATCTTCTGCTTGAAAAATGATTCTGGAGCGACTGTAAAAGTCTGTTCTATTTCTGTACCAAATGGATACAGTCACACCAATAGCAAGGATCTGCGGCATCAAAGAGTCAATTTTATGAACATATTCAGAAATGAAGTCAAACATTTATCAAGAGGGGGAAGTTCTACCGCAATTGGCTGGATCAGGAAGAAGCATAACAACAATGAGGTGAAGAGAGAACATAACCACAGATGCACCTGACTACTGCTGAACCTGACAAAAAAAAAAAAAAAAAAACACTCACTGGACACGCATGCACAACACAACTCTGACATCAGATCAGTTTTTCATACTGAGTATACATTTTTTTCCGATTATTCATCATTTTCTTTTTAAACTCCCCCGAAAATCTCAGCTATGCAAAAGCTGTGTTAAATATCTTCGTAAGGACTCACAGCTAGCATAACAAATGTTGAAGGAAGGTGTGACACAAGTTATAGAATGATACTTGTCAGTATAAATTGCAAATACCTGAGTCCCAACAGTGCAGTGAGCAGTAGAGCGGCAAAAGACAGAAGCAGACACAGTGTCCAGGCCGCATAGTAACACCACAGCCAATTTGCTCTCATTTTCCTCCATCTTAGCTTGTCAAAAACACAAAGAAATCTTCTGTGTTCAAACCAGGCTGCTTGGTCAAAGCTGCCTCCCTCACTTCCACCCTTTGAAATGTTTCCTTCTTGAAGGCTCATCTGCTTCTGAATAACTTCTGTCTGGATTTCACCGTCCTTGTTGTCAACATCCCTCGCGACCGGCTTCTCCGCACCCTACGACAAAAATGTCAATGGAATGCTTCGTAGATGAAAGGAAAATTGTGATGAGATATAACCTGATATTTCTTCTTGAAGGTGTCCGTGTTGTCCACTGCAATGACATAAGCGCAAACAACCTGTAATGGAATTTTCTTTAGGGTTACCATCCGAGCTGGGTATTTTACTAAAAAGTTGCGGTCTACGTCCATTTATCCGCCATTTTATCCGGCCGGCGCGAGAATAGACGTAGATAGAAAAAAAATGGGCTTCTCACTATGCTTTGTCCGACTAATTTTTTTAGTTTTCCGTCGATTGTCTACAAAATAGGAGCATAGGCGGACCGGTCCGGTCCAAAACATTACCTTCACAAGGGTCCTGAATAGTCTGTGTTCTTTCCTCTTCCATCTTCAGCTTTGCTCCATGCAGTCGAAACAGGAACGTTATCAGTGTTGCCATGGGCAACGCCACCGCCACACTTGATACTCCAGTTGTCAGAGACACAGCTGACAGAGCGATAATTCCCACCTTAAAAAAGCAGATGTAAAAAGGAACCCTGGAATTATACTGCGACAACACCCAGAGCATTTTTTTGTGTGTTTGAACCCACCGCTTCATCCATTTGTGATATGATTAACGCATTGACACACGCGTACCCCGCATAGAGCAGCAGGCATACGCTAAGTCTTTGTGTATGTGTGAATGAGTGAGGCCCAGGGCAGCTGTACACAGACATCCACATGTGGAAGTCAGCCAAGTAGTCACACAACATCAGACGCAACATCTGCAGATATAGGTACAAACATGCAGACGATGAAGTGACAGTTTGATTTGAATGGTATCCATCCAAGTATGTACCTGAACAAATCCGATTCCACGAGTACAAACGCGTAGCATTTTCTCCACTCGGCCATCACCTGTGCTGACGGATAACCAACGCTGGCTCACAAAGAGCCATGTTCGCTCCTCCATGTTAGCTTTCCCCAGCTGTAGTCACACAAGATTACATAATGTAGCCTGGCATCACTCTAAAAACAGTTGGGTTAAAAATAACACCATTTTGGGTCAAAAATGAACCGATCCACTAACTGGGTCAATTTGACCCACTTTCTTGTGTTGTTTTGAACAAAACAGTCCAATTTTTGGGGGGGTTGTTTTGTACAAAACTATCAATTTTTCAGAAGGTTGAGTCAAATTGACCCAAGTACTGGATCGGTCCATTTTTTACCCATAATTTGTGTTATTTTTAACCCAACAGTTTACACCACAACAGGAGAGCCTTACCTCGGATACTTCCACTAGTTTGAGATAGAAATGTGGCGAAGGTCCTGAGTTGTCATGCCAGATGTGGACCCCCCACACTGGACCGAGGCTATCTGCTGCACTGTGATGTCATTCGAACAGTTATGTTCATGTCATGTAATGATAACAACTTCAAGTTTATGTCTTATTTGAAATGCATATTTGAATCTGCTTGGCTGTAACCTGAGTATAAAGGTATCTTGGGAGTTCCTCCTGAACAGAGTGCATTCTGGGACGTATAGTTCTCTTGTCTGTGAGATGCCGTCGTCACCATGCAGCGTTATGTAAACCTGGCAAATGTGATTAGAACATTGAAATTCCACTCCATTTGGGTTATTCTATACTTCCACCTTGTGGAAACAGTTTGGGAATGCAGCGAAGAAGTCATTCAGAGTTTTGGCGTAACAAGGATGGCACTACCTTTGCACTCAGTCTATATGCAGAGCAGAGGCCAGTGTGGATGGTAACAGCATAGAGATGTGGGTCCAGTCGACAGTTGTCAGTAAGGTAGTGGACTCGTCGATTCTGCTTGGAGATGATGTCTGCTCTCCTGCATCGCACCAACGCTGGCGCGTACAGACACGCGCACAGGAACAGGACAACCAGGACACTCACATCAGCAGGCTCGCTGAAAGGATGAATGACACGAGTGACAAATGTTAGGCTAAATGTATACATTGTATACTCCAAACAAATGAATCAGACTGAAGTCCATTTTTAGAATTGAATATAACATGAAATGTCATCGTAATGAATAAAGTTATTCAGTCTAATATTTGGCTTGCATCTCAATTTACAATGTTTTTTTTAACAGCTCACCTGAGGAATAGGTCCAGGTCGGCTGCTTCGTAGCTACTCCGAATCTGCTTTTGCACCACAGTTAGCGCCCTCAACTGGTGGCAACTGGAGCAGACACAAAATCGCAAGTGAGGCAGTCTCTGAACACGTTTTAGTGTGTAAATCCAAATAGCTCTCCAAATACCTGCAGTTGACGGCATTGGTGCTGTCTACCTGGTGTGTGCTGCAGCCCAGCTGCATCCAGGCTCCCTCGAGGCGGTTAAAGGACAAGCACTGGCTGGTGTCCACTGCCAGAGTGTAATTGATCTGGCTGCTCAGGTGCTTGCGTCGAATTGGTTTACCAAAGTCGCCATTTAATAACGCCAGGTAGCCAACACCTGGCGCTGGATATGAATTCCTAATTAGTTTAATCCACATGAACTCATTCACTGCCAAACATTTTCAGACCCTCTTTTACCCTAACATTTGAAAAAAATGGAAAAATATATAAATTCCTGGGATTGAATGACTGGACTGTGAAAAGACGAATAAATATGTCAATGGCAGTGAATGAGTTAATTTGACAGCAAGAAAATTGATGGCTGAAAGAAAAAAATCTACCATTGAGGTAGAATGCAGGCAGGGTGATGCGAGTGGTGTTGGTCTCCCAGTGGTGGATCTTACGCAGGTGGTGCATACTGGGAGCCGGCTTGGCAAACATCCTGCATCCAACAAAGAGTCAAAAATCAACCCAGATGTAAAACACGCCAATGCAACAATACTATACCTGAAAAGCAGCATGATGGGAAATGCCCGGTTAGGTGGCGGCGTCAAAGTCACAGTCAGCTGGATGGTCTGCTGTAAATGTTCCTGGGTTACATTGAAGCTGTGGTAGTTGATGCGGTTTCGCTGGAGGACATACGCATATGCCGATTCGTTCTATGAGGCACACGGTCACATCGGCAAATAAATTCACAACACGCACAACGGGCATTCTGGTTGAAATCAATCTACCCGTTGGTGTTTTTCAATAACACGTTTAGGGTAGATTAGCTAAAATCATCGTTTTTGTTTTTTAAAAAAAAAAAACATACTTGTCTCGGTTTCATCTCCACAATGATTGGCTGAACAAGCGATCGAACTGAGATTTTTCTCCTCGTGCTGCATTTATACAAAGTCAAGTCGACTACTGGTCCACTTATCTGCAAAACAGCAAAATAAAATTAGAACGTTGTATTTCTTTAAGTCAGTAAGCTTCCAGTATATCACCCCACTCGGCCAGGATAGGGGACCCAGGTCCAAGGTGAGTGTTTGAGTTCAGCAATAAGGCTGAGCACACACTCTCCCCCGAGAGAATGGATCAAGGTCGCAGGTGTGTGAAAGATCGCGGAATCGCTTCTGATGACTGACACTGATGAGTTCTGCTGTGCGGTAAAAAGAGAAACGAGGCCGCTACTGACCACGTGCTCTTGTTTTCTGTCGAACAAGTTGTGCTTCTGAAATCAAAACAGAAAAACAACGCTTGATAACCAGAAGGTAAATGACGTTAGCGATGTTGAAGAGTGACTTCTCACCAGGATGAGGTCAGAAGCAGTCTGTAGAATATTTTCCACAAGCTGCTGTGTTCTACTTGTGTGAAAATCATCACTGGATGAATTTGTTATGTCCTTTCCTGGGTTTAATCCATCTTGCGGGTCTGATGCCACATCCGCAATGTTAGCTTTTTCGGCTGTGACATCATGAGCAGTGACAGCAGCCTCCAGGCTGTACGATAACAAAGCTACCAGCGTGTTAAGCGTCCTCCGGTCCAGTTGGTACCGCTTCGGTTCACCGGGTCCAGAAAGCTGCCCTGAGATGGCCTTCACGTGAGTAACAACTTGTCTGACACTCGCTAATGTTACCTGAGAAGCATATTACTGTATGTCAAGTGTTTTTTCAGCCAACATTTATTTGTAGTAAAACTTGAACTTACCTGTCTTGTGACTTGTAAAAGATCTCTGAGGATACCTATCTTGTCTACCATTGAGTCCTGGCGTCAAAAAAATGTTAGAATTCTTTAAAGTGGAAGTCAACCCCAATTTTTCTTTACGATAATATCTTCTATGCACCTTCACTCGTCTAAACATGGCATTCTGATTAATATTGCATTTGTGGAATATGAGTTAAGCAGCAAAATCCACATATTTTTAGCCATCTCAGAGGGCGGCCATTTTGAAGTGACAAAATGGCTGCCCCCTGAGATGGCTAAAAAGGGGTGCATTTTGCTGCTTAACTCATATTCCACAAATGCAATATTAATCAGAATGCTGCGTTTCAAGTAGTGGGCCTGCTGGGAACCTTTTTTAGAAAAAAATATGTTTGGGTTGATTTCCTCTTTGATTCATATTCCCCAGACACAATATGAATATCAATCCGATGCCGTGTTTCGACTAGTGGGGCTGCATAGAACATCGTAAAGATATTTTTGGGGTGACTTTCTCTTTAAATAATGGAACAAAAGAACATACAGTGCCATTTTAAAATCTAAAACCACCACTAATTTCATAGTTTAAAATTTCACTGCGAAGGTAAAATGTACAGTTTTGTGATTACAAACAAAAATCTGCTCAACTTTGTTGAGGGGTTGTACAAGGAAGAAGCCATTTAATTCGAGGGGATGATAGGATAAATGTTTGTGATAGCATCAATGGGTCAACTGCACCTCCGAAAATAATATTACCACCCAGTCGCGCGAACCAGGAAGTGGCATGCTAACAACAAACACTGCATTGGGTGTTTTTCATTTTTTGGTGGAGGTCTATAATCTACCCGGTGACATTCTAGTTACCGTATATAAGAACATTCGACCACTGCCTGTACAACCAATCAATGCTGACCTATAATAATGACACACCAGGTCATGACACTAGAAAGTTAAAATCCTATGCACACTCTTTTCTGTGTTGTATCTCAATATTTTTGTTTGTGTAGTATATGTGTTGTCTGTACCTGGTCACTAATTTCCAGCGCGCACAAAGTGTAGATGAGCACACTACGCATATGCCTCTGAGTGTCGCGGTCCGCCTGGCTGTCCAAGCTGAGTCTATTCAGGATGCCGGACAACAGACTGACATAGTTGCCAATCTCGACACTGTTCCCAAGCAGGATCAATGCAGAGAGGTTCTTCAGCCCTGATTGGGACCTGGAAACAGAAAGGAAAACACAGGCCAAGCAAGGTCAGACAATTCAAAATAAATACATAAATAAATAATGTAACATAGTACTGCTTACAACTCCACATCAGGGTTGTGGGAGGAAACATCTCTGAAGAAGCTGGGCCGGACTTGGACAGTTACCGGGCAAATTTTAGTGGATGATCCGTACATGCTGCTTGTGATTTTTGTGTTTACAGTTACTATAACAATAAAAGTAATGAGCCAGTCAAGAACATGCGCAATTCTGTCAGTCATATACGGACCTTGATCAATTTGATTGCATGTGTTACCTTTATAGTCATCACTGGGGTGTCCAGATGGAAGGCTGAAATAGTACTGGAAATTCCTCCCCTGGTACAACATCCTGGCAGGTTCGCTCCCAACTCTGAAGCTGTACTCATACAGTAAGTCCTTCAAAACGCACACACACATACAGGGGATTCTTGGGTAAAAGCGTGTCAAATGCGCATTTATTGTGACAGTAGAACATGTTTTTACCTCTCTCCCTGAGATGCAAAAGATGCCAAAGTGTGTGTGCAACTCCACCCCTTTACTTGGTCGAACTTGGCATGTCATTCCTTTAGGAATGGGCTTTGTTCTCAAGAATAGTTGTGTGCGTCCCAAAATACTACTTTGAGATTCTTTGGGTTTTTTTTCATTTTTTTTTTTTTTTTTGCAAAGACAAAAAAACAGTACATAATGGTCAGCATCCAGTTATTTTAGTAACAACGTCCATGATGAATGAAGGACTTACTGGCGATGGCCTCCAGCATGTACATGCTGCCTGGCTTTAGACTAAAAGGTCTGAAGCTGAGCAACGCAGAAGAAATTCCTGCAAAACAGTGCCGGCTTTAAGGCGAACAATGACCGAGGCAATGAGAGGACATTTTCGGTGTGTCGCGTACCCGTGTAGGTATAGGACGCAAACAACCCCGCGTCTATTGGGTCTCGAGGGAGGTCGATCAACGTTTGCTTCCGAATGACCTGCCTGGGCTTGGACTCCAGTAGATTGCTTCCCTCAGAGTCATGCGACACTGGGCTGAACGACGGGTCATCCCCTGCACTCAAACTCGGAACATCCACACCTAAAAGTGCAGATATGCTTGAGTGTATTGATTCTCAATGCAGCATACTGACTTTCTATGCAGCAAGCAAAATATTATATTGCGCATTGTTTACCTAAAGGTCTCCCTGCTGAGATTCCTGGATCTCCCTCCTCTACGATTTGCAAGGGAATATCGTAATCTAAATAAGAGCAGAGGCTTCAACACACATTGGCAAGACTTGTCGATAACATTTGATAAATGGTGACGTGCGCTAAGAACGCGGTGGCGCCTTGTGGTAGATACCTTGTCCATCTAGCACGTCAGCACTGTCCCAGTCTGCAGAGGAGTCGTGATCAACAGGGAGTTTACTCCCAATTTCCCTCCGATCCAAATGGACACTACCATCATCACCAGCAGTGGAGTACAGAGACTCCAGAAGACCAAGCTGCCCTCTGGGATGATGAAGGGGCTCCTCTCCTAGCCATAAAGAGCATTATAAAGAGCATTATCTGTTAAAAAATTAATACAAAATCATCACATCATTATAAATTAGGGCTTTGCATTTATTTTGGCATAGTATCAATTGTTAAACATAAAGCACTGTAAATGATGCCTTTGTAGAGTCCAGTGAAAAGTACAGGATACATAGAGTATATATGTACATGTGTACACTTTCATGTAAATTGATGAATAACAGTAAAAACTAGTGCTGTCAAACGATTAAAACTCTTTAATTAATCGCAAAATTTTCCATAATTAATCGCGATTAATCGTATTTTTCAACTACAATTTTTTTACAAAGCTTGGAACCATTATTTGTGTGAGTAAAATCTTGGAATTAATGTGGAAAAAAATAAAAGTAGATTTCGATTCAAAGTCTGTTCTAATCGCGCTCTTTGATCCTTGAATACGATTCTTTTCCTGTAAAATACAACAGTTAAACGATACTCCAAAGATGTACAGCTAATATGGTATTTGAATTTGGCTGCGCAAAGTGTGCAAATTATTTTAGATTTCTCCAATGAGCCATCAAGTGACATTTTAAAGTAAAACTACGTAAAAGTAAGTCCTTGCGACAGTGACTCTCCTCTAAGTTTGGCTGCACAGTGAGCAGAGGTCAGCTGCTACAGGAAATAAATAAAACTGAGTTAACTGAGTTCATTTTTCTTTTTTTTAGTGCGTTATGAAATTTAAAGTAATCTCCATAGTTAATGCTTTAATTTTGACAGCCCTAGTAAAAACATAACCTTCTTTTGAAAATCTATTTGTTTTGCTGATATGAGTTTTTGAATTACTGGCAGATGTTTCATTCAAAAGGGAATAGTCTCCTCTGAGAAATTGCTAATGATGCTAATTACATTTTGGATGTTGGATGGTATTTTTCTCCTATTGCGTAATATGCATTTTCCATGAAAACTAACACAGATGCATCTTCACGTCTTAGAGAGTTCATATATTTGTTGGGGTTTTTTTACAAAGGGTCCTTCTTATGACACTCAAGTGGTCTTTATCATTAATGCCTCTGCAAGGAGGCTCATGTTGTTGCAATACACCAGAGGGATCTGTGATGTGAAGTGCATTCACACAATAGCAGACAGCAATATAAATAGTATTTACCATTATACAACAAGTATATTTCAGGGGTGGGCCATCACACATTTGCACTGTCAGTGGGTTCTGTCAATAAAGCTGTGGCAAAATGTAACCTGGGATTTTAAAAATCTGATCCGATTTTCAATTAGATCAGATTCTTGGCCATCCTCACCTGATCCTGCTGGGTCAATGGTGGTTGGAGAAGGCCCATTTATAGGTTCTGCCAAACCTGTGTGAGAATTCTTTGTTTTGTTACTTTTTGCTCACCTCGGAGTGAGTGTTGCTTCATATTTTACATACCAGTGATGCCCTCCTTAGGAATGAAAGCACCGAACGGGTAAGCAGGCTGAGAAGCATTTGGAGGATGTCGATAAAGATGTGAGGGGTAACTTAATGTTGTTTCTTTGATGGTGGATGGGGCACTGAGGTCAACCGTATAACAAAATGGGACTAGAAAAGAACACAAATAGACACAAATGGGCACATATAGAGACAGACAACCACTCACCAACGCATTTGCGCCATCTCTGACTGGGAACTGACAGATGCTGCATGCATTGAAGTCAGGGAATACACCACTACACCATCAGTGACCCCCATAAGAGCCAATAAGGGTAAAATATCTTGAATGGGATAAACATGATTTACCTTCGACTACAGGTTTGGACGAAGCATTAACCAAATGCAAAGTCCAGGTGTACTGAATGTGGTTCGGGGGAACCTCGCAGTCTTCACACATGGCTTTGACTGAAATAGACTGATCCCAGTTGACTTGGTCTCCTTCACATTCAAGACATGATACTGCTAGCTGCCTGAATTGGAAACATTCAGAGAATAGAACTGGGATTGGGGTCAAATCTTAACTGGTCACTTTAATCAGCTAAATCGGCATTTATTTATTTAATTTTAATTTGACCATTTCTGTCATTTGTGCAAATAGTAGGGATGTCACGATATGATAATATCACGATATGAACCTCTCGATACAATCGTTATCACGATATTGTGGAGAGGTTGGCGATAAATAAAAAGCTCACGATATTGTAAAAAACATTTGAAAAAGCACATACTTCAAAAAAAAAACATCACAATATTTTGTTTTTGTACATAATAACAGCATTCACAAAGAAATAGGCTTGGCCAGTCATGGTTCAAATTAAACGGAACTAATAAATTAACCACCAGAGGGTGCCGGAACTGCACAAATGGAAAACAACTTGGGCTTTTAAACAGAGTTGCTGCTATTAATATCGTGACATGACGACGACGATATGTTGTGGCAATTTTCAGATCGCGACATCACGATATTGCCGATATTGTGACATCCCTAGCAAATAGGAATCCTGCTTTTCTCGTACCCGATGACATTTGGCGTTAATGTGACAAAAGCTTCTGCGGAAGCAGACAGCTCTCCACTGTGGACGGTAAGCGTGAAATGAAACTGGTCGAAATTTTGTTTGAGGAAGCTCGTGGGAAAGGTAAGCACCGCAGAGTAAGTAGCAACATGACGATTGAAGCAGGAACTCTTGATGGAGCTGACTGGTTCGCACATCCATTTGACGCTAGAAAAAAAATGACATATGAATTCACTTAGAAATACGCCGAGGCCTCCTTTAAATTTCTATTAAACATATTCAAAGGACTGCAGAGTTCGTCCACCTGAATGGATCCAGAGGGAAGTCAGGATTGTAGGAATACCGTCCATCCAGTGTTACCATGGTGATGTTCCTGTTGTTAATGAAGATGTTGGTGCCGCCCTGGATGGAAGCCACAGGAGGGCTGGGAATCACTTGAACTCTCACACTGTAGTTACTGTACACCACACTGCCAACCACCTGCACCTGCAGAACAGCAGTAGAAACTCATGACACAAAATAAATACATTTTACCGCATGGTTCTATCCTGAAATGATATTTTAAGAACTGTAATGTATAAAATGGAAGCAACGGAAGTAAGCTGGGCAAATGTACTCAATGTTGATTCTTCTCAGCCAGTGTCACAATTAATCTTATATTTAATCCAATTGTGCAAGCGCTCTATACCGGAAATAGGAAGTTGAAAGTCAGGCGGGAGTTGGACAACATCTGTTTTGGAGACACTTTCTCTGAAAGTAGTTGTATTTTTGTGTAAATCACTTATTTTCGTCTGTGGAATAAAAGTAAATCGTTTTGTTATAGTTGAGATATATTATTGTAAAAGTTGTACCTTTGTTGTAGTAAAGTTCTGTTGTTGAAGTCTTGACCTTTATATGGTCATTTTTTGTTTAGTATGCCCCTCAATGGCCAGGTATGGCTACTGCATTTAGAGGTGTGCTCTCCTTGGTGAGGTCAAGGTTTAAAAGCAAGATGGCCGCCTTAAGTCAGATGTGGGGGTGTGTGTGTGTGGACAAAGAGGCATGCAAGCAGGCCTCGGTTGGATAAGGTTTTTCAAGTTCAGCATTAGCACCATTTGGACATTAGGAAGCATTATTGGACATTTGGAAGCAACCACAACTTGACTCGCGACCTCCTCGTCTGAACAAACAAATCGTGAGTTAATGCATTGAAACCCTACTGAGACCTTTACATGCCCTTGAAATTGTTTGAAAAATGGCTCAAACAAACTGGACTGACTCGCACACAAGTTCCAGTTTAAGTATTGCCAAACACTTGACCCGAAAAGTTTCATCATCATTTTCAAGTGGTTTAACGCATGTCTTCGGTTGGGTTCATTAATTTTAGCTTTCAAGCTACAAAGTATGATGCAGTGGCAGTGAGCAAGCAACCACATTACAATATTGTTAACAGTGACGTAGCATTGCTCATGGTTGAACTATAGTCTAATTTGGACTGAGATACAAAGTACATACTAATATTTCAAATGTATGCCATTTGTAACCCAACTCGATCTGCCGCTCCGTTTTGTCCAGAATACACAATTATATTCCAGTATGTCACAGTGTGGTCTACCAAACAGACTAAACGAGGGCATGAAAATCACAATGCGACAGTTTGTCTTCAGCAACCTTTTAGGTTAAGTTTGCTTGACAAGTGAAAGCCAATGGCAGAATTCTATATAAGCTTATACAGCTTTCTGCTTATATTTAGAAAAGGAAGTGCAGTTAGTTTCCATTTGCTCTATGGTCGTGTTACATTTTACACATTTTATATTTTTTTTAATTGTAAACTAATTCAATTGCATCTTAAAGGGGGGGAAATCAACCCAAACATAGTTTTTTCAACAATATGTTCTCAGCAGGCCCACTAGTTGAAACACGGCATTCTGATGAATATTGCGTTTGTGGAATATGAGTTAAGCAGCAAAATCCACTCGTTTTTAGCCATCTCTGGGGGTGGCCATTTTGTCACTTGTGTCGACTGAAAATGACATCACAACTGCTCAGGTAATGTCCAATCACGGCTGACCTGTTTTCTGAAGCTGATCCATGATTGGTCGTTACCTGAGCCCTGAGTAGTTGTGCTGTCATTTTCAGTCGACAGAAATGACAAAATGGCCGCCTTCTGAGGTGGCTAAAAACTTAACTTAACTCTTATACCACAAACGCAATATTTCAACTAGTGGGCTTGCATAGAACATATTCTTGAAAAAAATATATTTGGCTTGACTTCCCTTCAAGACAGAATTGTTTGTGAATAATTTACATGTATGTCGGCATGATTTATGTCCTGAACGCAACCTCATAGTAGTGACACCACATAAAGTCACAAACAACATTCCCGAATGTTAACAAAATGGCTGAAACGCAGTTACTGCGACTTACCCTGGCCAAGGCGGTGTAAGTGTCATAGTGCAGCAGATGTCCTGGCAGTACGAGGCTCTGCTTGTGAGAATCCGGAACCGGCAAAATGTGGCCTGCAGAGTCATACAACGTCCATGTGTAATGGAGGCCCTTCAGTATATCACATTCGATATCCGCCTCGTAGGACACCCCCAGATGGATGACGTTGTGTCTTTGCACCTGAATGAATAAACATCTCCTTAAAAGGTTATTGCGCAATAAGGCAAGTGAAAGGACTTACCTGTAGTTTGAGAGGGCCCATGTTCTTGACAGGTGGAGGCTGACATGGATGGTCTAAGACAAAGATGACGCTGCTTCGGGAGGCACAACTGACCCGGTTGGACGCTGTGACTTTGATCAGGAACTCTCCAGTCCTACAACCAGAGAAATATCAGCACATCCTGTGTGTCTAATGTTCAAGGTCAGACGAACACCATCCACATTTGAAGTTAAAGCATTTTTCACCTGAGGAACACATGCTGTTCAGTGCTTTGTCCCAACCTTGTCGTCCCATCGCCGAAGCTCCACAGGAAGGTGACGTCTGTGCCGGAATTGACTCTGCAACTCACCGCGCTCAATTGATTCCGAAGAACGTAGGCCTGGTGGAACAGCTTGTTGAGCTTGACAGCTCTTTGGACTAGTATGGACAGCACTCCGGAGGTGAGGGAGGTGCGACCATCAGACATCACCACTGTTACGTTGTACCTACATAAGAAAAACAATTTAACCTTTTTTTTTTTTTTTTTTGCAAATACAATGTGATTCTTATCTACTTGTATGCATACTGTTTAATTTCAATATGCTCACTTATATCTTCTACCTGGAAACTACTACTGAGGTCATACAATGGTTAAGCTATAAAATAAATAAATAAATAAATAAATAAATAAAAGGGTTGAGCTCACAAAGAATGATGAAGGTAATTGTGTTGTCTTAAACTGAAAAGTAGTCCCGATATTTTGAACTACAACAGTAAATGTGGTCTGTCGCGTATATAAGCCACACCCACTAAATTAAAAAAAAAAAGTGTATGCAGCAAAGGTTGATTATTATGGGGTTCTGTTTGTAAAGCTGCTCGCACTGGAAATAGCAACATTTTATCACATGTAGCTTCAAACAATGTTTAAAAATCTGGTTTGTTTTCATTTCTTACCACAATGACATCAATATTTGCCAATTTAAGTAACACCGATTTATGTTAGTTATTAATCAATTGTTGCCATTAGGGATGTTGGATACCATATTTTTTCAGAATGATACTTGTCTTAGCCACTTGCATTCAAAGTTTCTCCATATTCTGTCAACTTTTTTAGACTCCAGCACATCTAAGGCGACTGGAAAATTTATAGCACGGCTATTTAACTCATTCGAGTTATACAGAAAAAAAACAAGTGAACAAAATACAAGTTGGTCTGTTAGTCAAGCCTACCTTATCCTTCCAATCTCGACCTCCAATATGGCGGACAGACGTACAGAGCATGAATTTGAAAACTATCTGTTAGATATAAATCTCAGTATGACAGGTGACTAAAACCACTAAGCATGATGTATAATTAATAATTTTTGCATGCCTAACTTGAGCATTATTATCCATATAAATGCACTCGTACAACGTGGTAGGAGGCATATGAATACATAAATCCTATAGGAGACGTTTTCCGTTTGACTTGCAACATACCTGCCAGGAGTGTAGTATCTTTTGGTGACCTTCCTGCCGCTGGTTCTGGCTGTTGTGGAGTCTCCAAAATTCCAGGAAAACTCGAGAGGCTCGGGCACATTAGTCACAGCCGAGAAGGCCACATCCGTATGAGTGGGATAGGTTTGACTTGCTGTAGAAATGCTCACAGCTACAAAGTCAAACAGATTTCACACAGCAACAGAGCATGAAGTGTTAACACCAGTAGGAACGTATTGAAATAAAATCTGTTAATACGGTGGAACCATTGCAGTCAAACGGGCGTCAGTGGATGTCTCCTTACTTCTCTCAATCATGCAGGGAGTGGTGACATGGACTGCAGAATGCTTAACCACCTATAAATAAACAAATCAGTATCTCTATGTGTTACGTCATTCCATAAAGATGAAGTCAACCCAAACATATTTTTTTCAAGAATGTGTTCTATGGAGGCCCACGAGTTGAAACAAGGTATTCTGATTAGTATTGGGTTTGGGGAATAAGAGTAAATCCATTCATTTTTAGCCATCTCAGGGGGCGGCCATTTTGTCACTTCTGTCGACTGAAAATGACACCACAGTTGCTCAGGGCTCAGGTAACGACCAATTACAGCTCACCTGTTTTCTGAAGCTGAGCCACGATTGGTCGTTATCTGAGCCCTGAACAACTCCGATGTCACTTCGGTCGACAGAAGTGACAAAATGGCCGCCCCCTGATATGGCTAAACACGGGTGGATTTTGCTGCTTAACTCATGTTGCACAAACACAATATTAATAAAAATGCCTTGTTTCAACTCATGGGCCTGCATAGAACATATTCTTGAAAAAAAAATGTTTGGGCAGACTTCCCATTTAAGGAGCCCTATTTAAGTCTAATTTTCATTACAATTTTAGATAGAGTCTGCAGTGATATATATATATATTTTTTTTTTTGTCGTATATTAAAACTGTCTGCATGAACTAACGGTAATATATTATTTCAATGATCTTGGAAAATCATCCCTCTCTGGCTTCATCTTAAGCCTCTAACTTAATTTTCAATTATTATTTCTTAAGTTATTTAACTACAGTTAGCAACATAAGATAAAAAGAAGGAATTGGGCAGCTCTTTACTTTATGTCAGGGGGTGTAAAAGTGTTGTTTCAGTTGCAGACGACTGCTACATCAGGTAGATTGATGGCCTCTCTAATTAATCTTAGTTTTCACATTCCCGCCCAAAAAAAACATCAAACCGGTAACATTTCATTTTTGGCAATACTCTATCATGAACAAGTCATGCTAGCAATGCGGCCGCCTTGGCATGTGCATGAGTGAGCTGGGGGCGTTTCTTTTGGCAAGGTGTGAAGTGGGTGAGAGAGTGAAGTGAGGCTGTATGGAAATCTTACTAGCAGCTTCAACGCTGCAAACTCTACATGCTATAACTGCCAAGAAATGAAATATTGAGAATTTGATCATATCCTACAGCAAATCCCGCATTGTCGTTCCCACCATACCAGCCACTTCATTAGGTACACAATCTAATGAGATCTAATAGATGAGGAAAAATTGTGCCTTTAGAAAAAAATGTAGCTAACTTTTGATAGATAATCTGAGAGGAATTATTTTTAACAATTACTTTTGGTGATTAGCAGTGGTGTGCAGCTGTATATGAAATCAAAAATACTGGAAAGAGCTCTCAGCTCTCAATGACACAATTAGTTCAAGGACGCCGAATACTCACAATGTTGATTATCTTCTGTGTCCATCCGCATTCATTCGAAGCATTCGCTGACACTGTGTGAACCCCTTCGCTTAGGAAGGTCCATATCTGGAGTACATAGAGTTATTTATCACGATACTGTTTTGCCCCAAAAAACACCGATTCAATTCTTCCTCAACAGAAAGAAACATTCATTCAAATAAGCAAACAAAAAAAGACCCCACACGTGCATTTCCACATGTATAACCCCTTTAATTGTGAAGCGTACGCTCACATACCAGGCTGCTATTCAGGCCCTCACAAGTCCTCTCGACCCCCACCTCCTTGTCCCCCTCTCTGTGACTAAACAACCAGCACAACTGCGCTGCTGGCCCGTCAGCCACGTACGCCCGCAGTGTGATGGGATCCCCCACACAGGCAGCCTGCGGCTTCCCGCTTTGGGAGCTCGTCGGTGGGAGGGGGGTCCGGCGAAGCAAAGGGATCTCCAACGGCGCCAGGACGCAGAGGCTCAGGGGGGAGGACTGCTTGGAAATGAGGTTGGAGACTGTCACCTCTAAAAACATGACAGAAAAAAAATGTTAACGGTACAAATATAAACTTTCCAAAAGTTATTGGGCACTATGTTTTTTTCTTTTCATCAGACATACTCAGCTCATGTTTGACTGACGCTTCCAAGCTCCATTTATAGGAAACTGCAAAGCAACCATCATCCGACACGTTGACCTGCTGTGAACTTTGACCCTTTGAGGTCCCACAAAAGAACTCCACAGTGATGTAATTGGGTCCCCCCAGTTCCACCAGCCCTGAAAAAACAAACACACACAAAAAAAAAAACAATGTTAAAAAATAATAGCAATATCTTAAAAGCATTATGCATGCACAAGTAAATTCAATTCACGTTGTCCCATCAATAGACTTATTTTCAGTACAGTCAAAAATATAAACAAGCACACTTTAGAAAGTCATCCGTGATCATTTGTTGTCTCTGATGAATTACTTATTGGTGACAAATGTATATGTTTTGCTTTTTTAGGGAAAATAAGATGCCCATTATTAGTAGACAAGGAGGCCGATAACTGATATTTGAAGCCGGTATTCGTTTGTGGTAAAAGTGAAAATATTGACGTCTAAATTTTAAGCACCACAAACTCCCAACACTTTTGTTTTCAATCATAGAACATCAGCTTACATCTTTAATTAAAAATTTCTTACAAAATGTGCAGGGAGCTTGGAGGCTGAGCAGTTACGTTAAATGAAAATGTCAGCAAATAAATACCTCACTTAAGTTTTCCATAGTACTGTAAATTAAGTTTTAGAAGATATCAATGTAATTGATATTTTAATATTTCACTTATTAGTCATGATTTTCTGTATTTTACGTTCCAAAACAGAAAAAGTGCATCTACAGGTCACCAGTGTCAGATGCCAGCAGTAGAAATCAAAACTCCAAATAACCATTTTTTGCAATTGATTGCTTATGGTTGGATTTTGAACAATGGCCAATGCCGATATGCACCGAAATATATATCAGCCACGATATCGGCCCACTGGATAATCGGTCAATCACAAGTATATAATATTTGAATGCTTTATAGTTTTGTTTGCACAATCCTGGTTAATATTAAGCTTTCTAAACATTATTACACAACATTTAAATGCCAAAAGCAACACTATTTACACATTACAAATGTTTTTTATCAAGTCACACTAAAAATGATTTGAATACATAAACAGTGCTCGACAGAAATAAGGAACATTGCTAAAGTACAACAATTTATTTTTCACGTCTTTTTTAAGACAAGATATGTTGCATTTTAAAAACATATAAAATGCTTTTTTTTTTTTTTTTCAAACTAAATAAATATTGTCCCGCCAACATGAAACCACCTCCAAAAATCTAAACCACCAAGCTTTTCACACAAGAGCGTTTTAAATAGCCTCTCACCTGTGACCTGGCCAGAGCGTGCCGTCAATTTCCCGCAAACCTCCAGAACAAAAGTCTTCCCGGCATGCAATTCCTCCAGAGGGGTCGACACATTCATGCGGCGCAAAAATGCTCCTTCTGTCCTGTAAAGTGCCACATTTCCCACCCTGCTCACAATAGGAAGTTGAGGAACTCTAACAAGAGATCAACCAAAAAAGTCAAACATAGAAATAATTGTAAAGTAATACAAGGCAAAAAGATTTTTTTTTTAAATCCCCACCTTTGTCCTCCATGTGAATCTCCATTAGACGAAGTGTTGAAGCATGCGGATACTCTCACGCTTTGTAACTGATGTCCACAGCAACACCACTGTGGTGTTAATGCTGCAACACTGACCCTTATAAAGAAAAATAATGAATCGCAAGTCAGGTTTAAATTAGTGGGATCGTTATTGTATTTGCATGACATGAAACTTGAATTTTGAAATGATTGTCAGGGACAGTTTCAGGGTCTCAAGTAAGATTTTAAACAGGAGTGGGGACCTATGGCCTGTGGGTCATGTATGGGTGTTTGAACTGGCCCGCCATTCAATTCTAAACACAAATAAAAGGTCAGACTACATTTAACACACTCATGCTCATGATATACAATGATAGAAATTTTTCATGGCCGTTGCTGGACTGAATAAAATAAGAAACAGGTCCCCCACCCCTGGTTTATAATGCATGACTACACAAAACCTGATTTTAAATCTAGTCCAATCTTATCTTTGCCCCTATATGTCCTGTAAGACAGAACGGCAGAAAAAAAAAATGTTGCCTTGACTTTCAAGCACATGCAGAAAATCTTTACAATTTGTTCTCTCACCCTTCATCTCGGCAGAAGCCACAGCAGGATACAGGGTCAAGGTCATCGCGGACACGCCTGGCAGGATGAAGCAGGCTACGGGTGTCGACGCACCCCAACAACCGCCGTGAAGGGTCCCCCAGGGAGGCTGTTGCTGCAGACAAGCAGAGAAGAAGAGAGCAGGTCAAAGCGGCCATGGTATGAACTAATGAGAGACAAACACAAGTCGGTGACAATCATTCAGTGTGGCTCACTGGAAGGAAGGATGGTGAGGAAAAGAGGAGGTACATGCAGGTGCCTGGACCTTCAAGTGACTGTATGCAGGTGAGGGGAGAGACAGGTGTGGGGGGGGGGGATCACTGACTTACCACGTCTCAAATCTAATCACTTGTGGGAAATGACATCTTATTACTGTATATTTGCCGATCACTTTCTTACTCTGAGTTGGATGTTTGCTTACCTGTTCTAGTTTGTCCATCTATCATCTAATTTATTATGTACTTAATTAGAAATTGTGAGTGTGTGTGGGGGTGGGGGGGGGCGCACGCTTGTGTGTAAATGGGTGAGTGTGTGCGTGTGTGGGGGGGGCGTGTACGTGTGTGTGTGTGTTGTATAGTAACTGTTTTAAACACAAACATACAGTGTATACGTACACATTTCACAGTAACTGTTTTTATTAGAAGTCGTCACTTATGTCACATATATATATATATACAGTATACAGTATGTTGCCAATTACTGGTACTTGTACACATACATATGCACTTTCAGCAGAAATTAATTTGAATTTGAAGGTGTCACTTATGTCATTTTTTTTATCATATAGATAAATAGACACACACACGCACACACACGGGCAACATTACACCGTGAACATTAATTTAGTTCAAGTACACGTTTCGTAATTTAACTGAAGACTCGATCAATGCAAGTCTCTCACCTACAGTGATGCTAAAGGTGACATAGATAAACCACATTAAAACCTTAGTAGGTTCATTTTGATTAAACAGTTTGGGGGGGGGGGGGACGTGACCAGTAAGCCTTTTGCAAAAACACAGTTAAATAAATAAATATAGAGCTTGTCGTTGTCCTTGAGTTAACTCTCCCGGTCCACCTTAAAAAACTGTCTTCCGGTTTGCCAGACGTCCCCTTTAAGAGACGAGAGCGCTTCTCGTGTTGGTCGGCAGAGGGCGCAGTGAGACTGCATCATCTTCTTGTCTAAATCAGCATGAACCGACGAGCATTGGGGATCAAACCCTTGTTCTCTCCTCTTTTTTCAAAAGGAACATGCGCGTAATTGCGTGAATTCGTTTGATATTAATAATTGGAGTGTCTTACAACACGGACGCGGAACTATCGCGCATTTGTTCCATTTATTTTCCACCCGCACTAAAAAAAAGATAAACGCTCAGATTTGTTTGCTGATCGAATAATGAAACCAAAGAAGCACGATAGGTGTTTTACAGCTGCATTGTGAGTCGTGTAAAAATAATTGTTAACACATAATCACATATTGTTGGCGAATTCCCAGCACTTAATCATCCTAATTGCGTGAAATTTGACGGATCACACCTTTAAAACGTTTTTCACAAGCACACACCTTTACTAAATTTTATTTTAGGCGTGTTGGTGCGTAAAAGCCCCCCGGGCCGACTTTAAACCTTTTTAAATGTGTTGAATTGATTAATGGAGGTGTCAGCGAAGTATTTAAAAAGTGGTGGAGAAAGTGAGTGGAAATCAATCCTGGGTTTTTTTTGTTGTTGTTGTTTTTATTAAATATACCTTTCATGTATTTTTATTTACTTTTTACTCATTTGGATAATGAACGAATGAATAAAATAGCGATTGAACTTATTGAATTCGCTTTAAGTATTAAGTAAATCTTAAAATAATACAAATCTGCCCTCACGTGTTTCTCTTAGCAAATCACAGATAAAGAATAACGTTTATTTTTTTATATGAATGGATCCATCTTATATACCCCTGACCTCACTCGGGTGAAAGGCGGGGTCCACTCTGTACTGTCTCCAGCCAATCGTAGGGCACAATCATTCACACTCGCGTTCAATTTAGTTTTCAATTCAACCTTACATGCATGTTTTGAGAATATGGAAGGAAACCGGAGTACTCGGAAAAAAACCCACACATTTTTATGGTTCTATAAAGTAAATCTGATTCCCCGAAACAGACCCTGAACAGCTGCATGTTATAGCCCACTAATTTCGATACTATGATCCAGAAAGGTTAAATCACGGCAACTGGACATTCCTTGTTTGTTGAAGAAGTTTCACGTTTAATCCCCAAATTCTAAATTATCTTTAAAATGCCGAACCTAAAATGTAAAACTGAATGAGCCTTTTGGATTAAAGATGAAACGTCTTCAGCAAACAAGAAAAATCCAGTTGCGTCTATTACCATGACCTGGACAACCGAGAATCTACAAAGACAGTCGTTTAAATAATAACAATAATAATAATAATAATAATAATACTGAGTGAACTCCTTAACGGAGACTTAATCACAGCATAACTCACAATTGAAATCTGTGCTAATTGATCATTTAAATAGTCACTCTGTTATGTGAAGGAGAAAAGCAGAGATGTCGTGCAGGGAAAAAATATCCTTTAAAAATGTGAGGAAAATAGCGTGAAATTTGATCTTTTATTAATAAGAAAAAAATGGAAAAGTATTGATTGTAACTCCTGTTGACGTTAATATTGTTTAGAGAATCCTCAATTGTCAAATAATGATGAAAAACTAACATGGCTAACTGAATGATTATTGATTGTCTGCCAGCACATAGTCATCCATTTATATCATGACAAAATCATCCCGAGAAGAGTGCAATGTTCATTTTAAAGAAACACCACTGCAGTCAGGTCATGTATGATGATCAACTCAGTCATGATGATCAGTTGCAAAAACACCTGATTCTTCCTCTTGTGCCAGAGGCTTCAGACGGGGAATTTCACTCTGAGGGGGCTTTCTGCAGCTACTCCACTCACATTGCAAGTTTCGAAGTCAATCTGTCAAAAAGAAAAAGAAAAAAAATATATAAAGCAAGGGTGGGGAACCTATGGCCTATGAATCATAAATACCCCACGAATGTGTGTGTGTCGGTGCGCGTGTGCGGGTTGTGTGAAATCCAGTAAACATTTGTTTGATCATTGCATCATATTTTTGATACATTCAATGGCTTTATAAGAGGACTTTATAAAAACTCAAATCTAAAATAACAAAAACCAAGCAATATTTATTATTAGATTACATGACAAAAAAAAGACAATTTGTGATTAGGGTCTCACTTAAACCAATTCTAATGTCTATTTTAGATATTCTTAGTGTTAAGTCTTGAGCCTCCTGCATGTGACATTAAACATACTTATTCAAATGTCCTTTTCCCCTGGGGGGAGGGGTCTCTTTGCACTCAGATTACACTCCAAACAAGCCAAAATCACTTTATTAATGAAGACCCTTGGTTTAAAAAAAAAAAAGCAGTTGAGCAAAGAAATCTAATGTAATAACCAAAATGATTTTAAAACGAATGATGCGGATTGTTTAAAAACTGCTCTCAAAAAGCTTTAAAAAAAAAAAAAGATTAATATCTTATTAGACAAAATGAAGACACTTCCATTTCCTCTGTGTCTAAAAAAAGCCTTAGCTACAATGAAAATCCTCTTTGCTTTTCCCTTTTCCCTCATCCTGAATACTCTGAAAGAAGTTGGCTGCAGGAACCTTATCGAGCACAAGCCCCCCTTGCCTCCCATCACCCCCAAGGAATGTGTCCTATACACTCAAATTAAAAAAAAAAAAAAAAAAAAAAAAAAGGATAAAGGAACTCTTCTGCTCATGTTGTCTCCCACTTTGTGTTACGCAGTACGTGCCCTGGAGCATGCTGACGTTTGACATGTGTCCCTCACTGCAAAGTGAGGTGAGAAAATGTGGGCAGCTAATCAATGATCTACAAGATCGGGCCTGACTGTCATGTAGTGGGTGATTTAAAGTCGACAACGACCACTTGCATGAAATAATCCCAAGAGCATTACAGCCTAGGCAAATATAATCATGCTCAGTTTTGAGTGACGCTGTCAGAAAAGCGTTCATTTGATAGCGTCTTGTTGTGGATGTAACACGTTAAAAAATATTTTTGCCAAGAAATTGTGTGCCTGCTTGATTGACATCCCCCCTCAATATATTCCCTCCTACCTCAAATCTAACTAATACACAATTATGTATCAATATGTCTAAGTCATATATGACACTGAGGTGTTACTGCCTGCCTGGCTGGAGGCTTTTTTTTTTTCTTTTTCTTTTTTTTTTCCTTTTTCTTTTTTTTTTTTTGTCCACACCCTCAGCCTGTTCCTAACTCCCTGGTATGAGGAGGGTGAAAGGTCACCACCGCTTGTGGCCGTGTTCAAATCCCTCTATAGAGCCTAATGCTCTCAAGTGACCTGTCATCTCACAAAGGGAGATATTTGTTTGCAAGGCCATGGAACTGATCAAATCTGACAAACATCAGCAATTTTTAATTGGAGGACATTTTGCCATTCCCCCCAAAATGGCTTCAAGTAGTTCACTCGTTGGATATATGATTTACATTGAAACTGTTGCAGGCAGCATCTTGTTTTTAGAAAATACTGTTTATTTTTGCTTTGCTTTTTACAAAGAATGCGCTTGATAGGGGAGGGTGATGATGGAAATAGCTATTAATATTACTACTAATACAACCAAATCCATATCAAAATCTGAGCTATTATGTTAATGGTTCATGTGCAACGTGGGATTAAGCGTAACAGATATTTTCACTCTTTTACTTTAACATTCCAAATATAGGTCATGTTATTCTTTTAACTGGATTTTGAAAATACTAATATTTTGCGAACATATTTCTGATCATATAACATCTTATTTTTTAATCGCTTCATAGCTGCCCATTTATTTTGCATTGAACTGAATGATTAAACTCGCATTTAATTTCTACGAAGTGGAAAAAAATCAATCCGTGTAAAAGTGTATGTAATGCGTTTAATTGTGGTGTATAGCAGTGTCTAAATTATTCTCGTTAAGCCTGATGAATAATTCATGAGCTTTGCTATAGGAGCTGTGAACCATTGAACTATAGCAGAATCGCATTTTAATCGCCATTTAAACACAATGCTGTTGAAACATGGGAGAAAACATCGTCAAGCTAGGAGGCTGCAAAACTTGATTGTTTATGGAATCCGCATTAGGTGCACATGTTCTGCCGTCTTCGGAGGATTTTTGGCTGCGTGCAGTGCACAGAAAAGCCTGAACAAATGCAGCTGAGCTCCATGACGGAGCAGAAGCCCTCCACGCTGCTTTTCCCCTTCCTCTCCCGGACGAACCCCCCCCCCCCCCCCAACGGACACCCCCCCCACCCTCCACCCCCCACCCAAGACCCCACGTCTCTCCCGCTTGGGTCTTTTGAGCCCTTTAACCCCAAAGCATTTGAATGAAGCTGGAGGAGCACGAGTCTATTCATAAAATGGTGCTTAGAAGCCACTTAAATAATTATGATAATGTTGACATGCGGCTAAAAATTTAAAAAGGAAAAACCAAATTCAGCAATGATTTATTTTTTTTTTAAATGTTATTTTGTATTTATTTCTTTACTATCCTCCACCATGAGTTCTCTCTGAATTTTGCTCTGAGGAGGCGAAGCCGTGTAAAAAAAATCCAACCTCGATCGTTCTCTTATGGAAACGTGAAGAAATAGCAGCTCATAACCTTAGAGCAACTTAACTGCGATAAAGGCAAGACCACATGCAGTATTGATTAAACAGCACCGATTGATTATTGCGATGAAAAATTAACGTATCGGATATGTAAATATTTGCCAATGTCCAAGTTTTGTTCTACATGGTGGATTTGTGATTCATTTATTTTCAATGATGTAAACATAGATTATGTAAATTTAAAATGTACCTATAAGTAAGGACATACAGTGCCAATTATTCTATAATGGCTTACATTAAATCAACGTTACAAGCAACAAAATAAAACTCATTTTGTCTTTTCAAAATGTTGTCTTTCGAATTATAACTTCAGATGTCACCTCACTGATAAATCTTTAAAACAGTTCTGGCATGCAATGTGGAGGTTGTTTTGTTGATTGGCAAATGCGCATGCCGATTAAAGTGTGTACACGCGCATTGTGTGTGTGTTTATTTTTTTCTTTCCAATCTGCGCAGGAGCACATATCAGTTCAATGCGCAGAAAGCCCGTTTTACGTTGCACGCAAAAACTCTCATACGTGCCTTCAACACGCCACATCGTTATTGATATAAACCCAAACATGAGTGGGTGAATGTAATATAATCGGCGCATATTTTTACAATTGAAAGATGAAACATAAAAACGACAGCTTTTAACACATCTCTTTAATTGCCTTAAAGATCAATGCAAGTATCAGCATTTCCTATAGCTTGTTTCAAATCAACGTCTGCGATAACCGAAGCCAATCATCCCTTGCTCAATTCTCTTTCATTCTATTGGAGTTACAGTCTGTTGGTTCCCAATCCGCACTGGAATTTAGCCGCTTGACTCTGCTTGTATTTGGGCCCCATGCAGCGGCTGGACTTCGGTCGGTCAGGCGAGGTTGCCTGGCGGGGATCTCTGGCTCGGAGCACGCCGCAGAGAGAGCGCCATTCATCAATCGGAACGCCATGTCAATCGTGGCATGTAAAAGCAAGTCTGGTCACCTTTTTGTTTGCATGCTACTCTACATGTTTAAGTAAAGTTGACCTCAAATTTAAATTTATTCCCCGTTTAATTGTGGAGAATAATGATTTCACACTGGGGACGTCCCTTATAGTGAGGCAACAGTGTAACCTAAAGCAGAATTAAGTTTCTATTTTATGATATTTCTGTTGTATGTTGCAAAACTATTTTGATGTCCCAGAGCCTCTGAAACGGCTAAATCAATGTAATGCAAACAACATTTATATATTATGAAAATATGGGCACTAGCTTGAGTGTGTGGTTGTTTGTCTTGTTGTAGTCAGCTGGAATAGACTACGCGGTCTAGAAAATGGCAGCATGGATTCTTTATAAGGGTGGTTCTCAGAAAGTATGACACGGGAGTCCACAAATGAACATGTTCAAAGCAGGTAAAAAAAATATATACCTTTCTGCAGTGTGCTATGGGTAAAATAAAAGATAGTTCAATCAGTCCTTTGTTCGCAAGAGATTGTTGAATGTCGTAGTACTCCATAGTTTCATATTGGAGCGCTTGGTACCTGAGCACCAAGCACTAAAAAACATTTTTAAATGAATCATTTTTAGACTTGAACAGCTTCGCTACCTTCGTACAAAGATATCCAGTTGAAAAACGGGTACAAATGACCAATTATATGTATAAAATTACCTCTGAATAGTGAACAGTTGCCGTCATATTACATTGGAGGATAATGTGGACAACACAATTTATTAGCTGTTCACTTTGCAAATTATGAAATACCTGCAGTTGACCTGTACACCTTTTCAAGGCTGCATACTCACGCTCAGGAATATGACAGAAAAATAGTGCGTGAAATAATTTATCAACCTATTTTATTGAATGTGCGTTGGCAACAAAACATCCCACACTTGACACGTAGCTTACTCTTTGGCATAAAATAAAAGAGGTTAAGAAAAAAAATGTAACATTGTACTTTTCATTGAACGCATCAAACTCCCGGTTCAATTTACTAAAGTCGTTCAGGTGGAAGGACCGTTTTTTGAATCTGATACATTTTAAGGTTAGCATTCACACAAATGACAGCATTAATCTCAGTTAATGTGTTTATTTTATCTCGGCAGCATATTTGCAATATTTTAAGCAGTGAAATAAAGGTCAATGTTTGAACATCTTTCTAAGCACCACCCACAACATTTACATTGAGGTCGTATTGTTTTTAGAATTACATGGCAGGACGGGTCAAATGTTCTCGCGGGCATGCAACACGTGGCCCACAGGCCATAGGTTTCTTAACACTGTTTCTCGCTTCTAAATTTCAACCCAACACCAATTTCTGTGTTAAAATTCATCTTATAAAACAGTCTTATTTTTACACTCAGTTGCGTTTAATGTGTGATTAATAATTACAAAATAACAAGAAAGGAAAGTGCTTTAGAAATCCACTGTTCAAGTTTCCATTTTGAGTGCAGTTGTCCCATATATAAATGTATATATGCATACAACAATAACAACAAACAACCAAAACAATGTCTGAATACAAGAAAGCTCAGAAAATTCACAAAAATAAATATTCCGTTTCACAACCAGTGACTTCAAACTCCATGTCAAAAAGTATGACCTCAAGTATCGTATCAAAAAATGTCAATGACAGGAAAATGAAGAGGCTGACGAGTATTGTCATTTGTCAATATTGTTTACAATGATAGCGCCAGTGTCACTGAGCTATCAGACCATGACCACCCTCTCCGTCCATGCACCGTGTATATTGGGCCCTGCGTGAGAACATTTGTGTGGGTGTGTGTGCGTGTGTGTGTGTGTGTGTGTTTGTGGCGATTTGGGCGCAAGCTATTCCTCTTCTTCCTGTGCCGTGCAGGCTATGCTTTTGACATGCGGATTAAAGGTTGAAAGCTTTGCTCTTGCAACACAGCAACTCGCCACCACCCCCTGTCTCGACTGTGTGCATACCCCCCAAGCCCACTCCTCCCTTTTCCTGCAATTTTTTTTTTTTTTCATCCGTGGGCCTGCTCACGGAGCACCTCGGGGCCAAAGCTTTTTCAAATAGCTGGAAATAGGACTCAAGGTTTGAATTGTCACTCCGACCTCATGAGAGTGCCCTCGGCTTCGCCGCTACTTTAATCACGCAGCTTAACGTTTACCATATGCTGATTTAAAGCAGTTTTAAACAATCATCATTTAAATACAATCATCTGAATGAGAGACATCTTTTGCTGAGTTTAACTGACGTCACTCTCAGCCAGGGGGCCTATCTGGGTGCTCGCCATTCACCGGATCTGCTCTTTTCCCTCACTCTTTCAGGAGGAAAAAAAAAAAAAAAAAACCTGCCAATTTGCAGGATCTTGTCCTGAATTATAAATGTGCTCAAAACACGCACCACACGTGTAGGTGCAACCGCAGTCATTTACACGTGTTTCCTGGTGCTTAGAGGGGTGCCTGCTGACGCTTTAACGGCTGAAATTTGAGCTACACGCAAACAGCTTGGAGTCACTACATTCATTGATGCTCAAAAGGTTACATTTAGGGAGTTTGATAAATAAAGCTACATTAAAAATAGGGTGTTTTTGGTGTCCCTCAAAGAAAAACTAACTGAACCCTGAATCAGATAAATGAAAAGTGGCTTCACAAATAGAAACCTTCATATCAGATTGAAACCTGAATGAAAATGTAGAGTAATTTCTAATCGCATCGTGGGTGTACACTAAATCAACAAGGCTCCGGTTTTTAAAAAGTATAAATGCAACCTTTGTATTTTTTCGAATTCTGATCAGGCAACCCACAGCTGACACATGCAGGACCCCAAACAGTAACAAAGTGCATTTTGCTTTCTTGTGCTTTGTCCGCTTTGTTTCTGAGTGGCCTTGGGCTGGCCCCCCTTTACACTGAGACCAAAAGTATACCCCGCCTCATATATTCCACTGTACTTGTGAACGTCGACTGGGCATTCGCGTGTGTCCATTGAAAGCTAAATGGAGTCAATCACGTGATTAATCTCAGCCTTTTGATGATGTCATGTGTTTTCTCCATTCTATTTTTGATTGTCTCTATACATAAGGCTTGTCTTGTGTCTATCAGGGCCTCGTTGGCATAATTCACAGAAATCAAACAAGAAAACAAGTTCACGCTCACTCAAAAAGACATTAAAAAAAAACCCTACAACCAGCACATTTTATATGAATATTCTTCAAATCTAATAAAGGCGTAACTGTGATAAACAGACAATGCGAAACCCAGTTTAATAACTCCTACATTGAACGCTTGCAACATATCGGGGCTGTGGTCAGCACGTCAATCATGGGGAAAAGACAGCTCGGGTCTAGCAAGAGAAAATGAGTGGCACATAATGGAATAACCCTGATATAAACTTTTTAATTCACCAGCGCTTGATTAAAATAGTATATCCTCGTCTAAAGGATTTCTATTTTCAACCACTTTCAGACAAAGCACCAACCAGAGACACCCTGGCACTGTAATACAATCCAACAGGTCGAGAAAAATAAGCAGAAAAAATGTTTTTGAAAAAGTCAAGTCATGAGAACGTAGGGCAGATAGCTATATATATATATATATATATATATATATATATGAGAGCCTCACAGTGGGTGTTTTCTGAAACTTCAATTGACTTCTTGTGTTGTTTTACTCATGTCTTAACCTTGAATGCAATTGCAACAAATTTACAGGGGGCGGGGGGGCTCACTGGGTGAGGTTCTGAGATGAGGCGGCTTTTTTCTTTTTGTTTTGTTTTGTCATTTGCGTGCTGCTCAGTAGGCCTATTTCGCGGTCCTGTGAGTGTGTGGGGGAGGGAGAATGTGTCCGCCTGGCTGCCAACTCCATACTGGGTGAGATGGAGGGGGAGGCCCGGCACCCCTCAGAGAGTTGAGGGAGTAAGCGGGGCATAGATCCCCGTCGCTGCCAACCACCAGCGACGGCGAAAATGGGAAGTTTGCCATGAAGCTGAAAGGCATTTTGGCGCTGCAAATCGAAGTGTTCGCACTGCTGCGTTTACGTCGGCTCGGTAAATTCTCCGCGGTGCCTTCGTCGCAGGGGTGAGAGGAGGTGGAGGAAGTGGAGGAGGTGGAGGAGGCAGCCCTGGTGACCCTGGCTTGTTTTGATTGCGCCCTGGAAAGCCTGGATATCCCCCCCAGCTCTGAAGCCCTGCACTTTTTATTCCTCATCTCCCCCTCCTCGACTCGATCTTGGGTGTTCTTATATCCGTGCGAGCTGAAGGGGCACACGAAGGCCACATCGAGAGTATCCTCGGCGGAGTTTACTTCCACTGGTGCGTTTGTGTTGCTGGAATATTCGGTGTTGATCGGTGGCAATTTGAATTTGACTGTACCGTCCTGGCTCTGGTATTCGTATTCATCGCGGCAGTCTTCCACTTTTAATTTCACTTTGTGGAGCGCAAGGGGCGGCGTCCTGGCGACCTTGCAGCCGCTCTCGGAAAGAGGAGACGCCGTCACGGAAAGCTCCTCCGTCTCGGTCTTTATTTTCTTGGGCGGAGTGGGCAGTCTTTGTCCGGTGAATCTCGCGTCTTTGTCCCGGCCACAGTGTTCGTTGATGGGGCACGACAATGTCCTGCGTGATGCATAGAAGGCCTTGTTCATGTGTCCCTCAAAACGGACGCGTTCGACCACCGAGTCAGGGTTTTGACCCGTCTTATCACGTCTGTTCTCGGTGAAAATAACCGAGAGGAATTTGGATCCAGGGTTATTCCGAAATTCGCATTTCTCATCTCCTCGCTCGGCTTTGTGAGATGTGGCAACATGGCTCTGCGGCGAGTTGTCATGCTGCTGCTGGTGGTTGTAGTGAAAAGTGGGCTGCAAAACCAGAGGCGCCTGTATAGGGTTAAGAGTTTTGGCGAGGGTCCCGACCCGGGCCCGCCTAAACCGGATACTCTGAACCGAAACCCGGCTGGAAACGGAGCTGGAGTCTGAATGAGAGGAGCTTTCTTCCTCCTCCTCCTCCTCCTCATCCGAGCTGACCTCTGTACTCTCAGACTGGGTTTCATCTTCATCTTCCTCTTCTTCCTCGGAGCTGCTGCTAGTGGAGAAGCCGGAACCGAAATCCGAGTCGGGATAAGCCCGGTCCGAGTAGGTACTGGATTCGGTATCGCTGCTCTCCAGGAAGCTCGGTTCGAGTTGATGAGGGTGAAGGTAGAAATCTGGGCTCAGTTGGAAGGCACCAAAAGCCGTGCGGTGCGTAATGGAGGATTTGGGTTGTACGAGCAGCACCGGCGGGACGTGCTGGTGGTGTCTGCTCCTCCACGGGTGTCTCACGCCGTCCCTGCCGCCGCCCCCCTCGCGCCTCCTCTTCCTTTTGTGATGAAGGTCGCCGGCTGCGCGAGACAGCCGGGATTGAGCAGCCATGGCGGACTGGAGTGCCGCCGCGGGAGCGCTCCGGAAAAACGAATGCCTCTGGTTCAAAGTCACCCGGTTCCCTTGCAACTTGGCGGTTTCATAGTTTTTAAAGTGTCTGTGAGTGGACTTTGTAGCCGAACGGTAATCTCGTCCGTGGGTTTTGTGGTAAAAGTGAGGTAGTTTGGAGTCGCAGAGCTCTCTCCTTCCCCGCCGCGCTTTGTCTTGCACGCCGTGCAAACTGAACCAAACTTTTTTCTGCCAAAGCTCGGCGTCCGCTTGGAGGAGCCCCGGGGACGCGAGGCCGTCCCCGGTGGGACACGACGTGGCTTTGCTTTTCTGGTTGCCAGACTTCAACACTCGCTCCGTCTTGCAGGAGAAGTAGAGCGCCTCCACGTCCTCCCGCGATATAAGCGTGCACTTGGCTGCGTGGAAAGCGATGGAGTTTATTGCTTTGAGCTTGCGCAGCTCGTCCAGGTCACAATGGTGTTTCTTCACGTTCAGGTGGTCCATGCGCTTGTGCACGGTGGTGCGTGGAATGTTCTTGAGCAGCTGGGTGAAGACCTGAGACAAAGCAAACATCTGCTTGCCTTGGATGAGCAGGTATCCCAATCTAACTCCTTGCATTTCCTCAAAGCCACACTCCAGGTCTCCCATGTTTTATGGATCAGCTCCAAATGCTCTAATCCAGGCTATGGATTAATCACGGCATCCTGCTCATACGTCCACGCCAAACTTTGACATGCCGGCTGTCAGGTGGAATGAGCCGGCTGCATCCACTCGGCGCGCACACAGTCCGGCATGGTGGAGGAATGAGACGGATGCATCCACCGAGCCGGGGCTGCTTGCTGTTACCTGCCTCTGCCGGCTCCACTCCCCTCTGGTCGGCAGCAGAGCGAGGGGAAGGTGTGCACAACTGCCTCAGCCAGAGGAATAAAACAGCGAGTGGAGGGAGAAGGGGGGGGGGTGCTCTGTTTGAGGGGAGGGAGAACGAGAGAGAGAGAGAGAGAAAGAGAGAGAGAGAAAAAGCAGCTAAAATACAGCTGCTATTGTGGCAGCACAAATAAAACGACAGCAAAGGGGAGGTGCGCCAGTCGGGAGACACCTTCATCAATTAATGCTCACGGACTCGAAGCCTATTGGATGCTCTTGACAGGTGATGCAATAAAAATGATATTCCAACCCCACCCACCAGCTCCCACATCCACTTTACAATCGCCCACAGACTGCAGTAAATCAGTCATAATCATCGCCAGGATATATATATATATATATATTCTCCCTAAAATACACACATTGAAGCCATGATGTTAACAGAGTTGCTTTTTCACAATTTAGCCTATAAATCCTCCTCATGGTTGGCTTTTCATGCGTGTGATTTCCCCTCCCTATGTGCTTCCAAAATTGACCTACTTATTTTACAATAATTTCTGCATTAACTTAAAATAAGCATCTGCTTTGTTAATTTAAAAAAAAAAAGTGTTTAAAAGGACCAAAAACCCGTATACGCTTCTGCTTGTCTGTGTGAGTGTGTGTTCGGTGAAATGAGTTCGAGAGCTAGAATTTGGAATGCAGTTAAACACCCTCATAAAATCCTAAAATAAGAGTCATGCCACAATTTATACTTTATTGTAAAATATATATATAGATTAATATGGCATATATTTCTAGACGGGTGCATAATAAAACTGTTGTCTTGAAAATGCCTTCACTTGTCAATGCCTAAAGCAAATTTCTTGTTTAATTTATAAACAAGCGTGTAGTTGAAATATCAAAAGGCTATCATCGTTTGACTATAACATTGACTTGCTTGATGCTTACGCGTGGTCATGATTTTCACGCAAACGCGAAACACGCACGCGCATCATTCACCATTTAAGCAAGCGCCCACTTTGCACACACACGCGCGCGCACGCGCCCACAGCCACACGCACACACACACGCATACACTCACCGTGCGCAAGAACACGCGCAAACAAACATATACGCGCAGACATGCTCCGATTTAGGTTGAAGCCGGAAGTGGGCACCCACAATCCTATGCGGCTCTCGCCTCTTTGCGGGCCTCCGTTTGAACCGATGTTCCCCTTCACCTCGCTTGATGATCCATCTTTTGTTATGCTCCAAAACACGTGAGTTCCCTGCGGCCATTGCAGTCCACACTCACGCACACAGAGGCGTGCGTGATGGGGCCCATCCACGCAGTTAAGACTCCGGGCATGCGTGCTCTTCACAATGTATAAGCCTATTTACTTGTTTACGCTACGTCTGTGCCCTTTAATACGGTCTGCAAAGCCGAATTAAATAACGGAGAACCTCTCACTATGGTGATCCAGGTACCAGACTTTACGCTAAATAATGCTAACTAAGTTAAGAGTCGTGCTGATCGTTTTTGTTTATTTCTTCCTGCTGTACGTCCTAATGTGGCGCTATCTAACCTTATTCATTCAAAATGATTAAATTTGACTTTAAGGTGTTCTGCGGTGTTTTTCACAAACTCAACAAGTGAGATACGCGTCTCCCCAAGTTTTAGCTCAGTCCTTCTTTTGGTTCTTCATAACATGTGCGTGGTGAGTGCGTTATGTATGTACGCGGGGCTCCCTCTTGCACACGCAGATTGTGTATGACAAGTAATATCAACGAGCATGCGGACTTTTACGGATGCAGAGACGACGAGGAGGGGGTGCTTTAGTTTCCCAGGGTGCCCCTGGGAATAAATTTAGCTCATACGGAGCACGTTGCGCCGAACCCGGTTTGAAAGACGAGGGAGCCGCATACTTTACTATTGGTTTTCACATATATATTTTTTCTAATATCTTTTTTTTTAGGATGAACGTCACCTGTTAAATTAAGTCAAATCAGAGAATGTGCATGTAACTTAATTGCAATGGTTGATCCAGCAATATGTATTTTTGAAAGCCACAGCTAAAATCGCAACACACCTTTTTGCCTTTTATTGTCCCTTTCCAACTCGCGTTTGTTAAATATTGCGTCAATAAGGCTTAAATTACACGCATTAGTATTTACTTAAAACTCCAAATATGTTATGTATGTGTGCATGTGTTTGCATATTTTCAAATCTATTGCCTAATATAAGTGCGTCGTATTTCTAACTCAATCTATTTGGAATAACTACATTAAGGTTGTAAAAAAAAAAAAAAAAGTTGACAAAAATAATTGAAATTTCCTACATCAACCGTATTAAGTAATTTCCTTTAAAAGCGGGGGCTCTTTGTTATGCAGATTTATGTGCACCAAATGTCACATGGCATTGCCTCTTTCTCCCTCCGGTGTCTGTCACGGATGTTGGGAGAACGACTGGCCGGGAATGAGAGCTCATCCCCGGAGCGCAGTGCAGCAAAGCCCCGCTGGTTGCTGCATGCAGGAAAACCTCTCAGCAGACCATATTGCAATTGAGGTCATATGGACATGTGGTATTTATCACTATTTAGTGTTATCTTTGAGAATTGTCTTTATTTACATGTGATTTTAATCAGTTTTACACTTACGTTTTTTTTAGTTTCATTTTTTTAAAGTGTTAAATTATTTTATTTAGGAAAATGACTCACAACTTTACATTTTTATTATTACGTGATTAAATTCCATCGTGCACATATCACCTATAAATCCAAAAGCATCTGATTGCCAGCACATTTGTTTTTGCATTGACTAAAATGGAGACTACTGGTCAAGGAGGTGAGGGCACTTGTAAGAGACACAAAGCCACTGCCCCCCTGCCAAAACAATGAATTCCACTCCACCCCCCACCACCCAGGGAGAATGTGATTTTACATGCAATCCGAGCCTGAAGTGTGTGCGGACAGTGGTGGGGGGAGGGCTCGCTTTCACCTTTCACCCTGTCGTGTTGGACCACAGAAAAAAAGACCATAGGTGCATACAGATGGGCCCAATCGTGGTGGGACACATAGAAAAAGATCAGATTCAGAAAACTTTATTTGTCCAGGTAAATTGGGATAAATTGTAGTTATTTCAGTTTATTTAAGATGAAGACACTGAAGTCATTTTATTCGTGTGAGGTTTACAAATTACTCTGCAAATGTTTTATAGGACACACGAATAACACATAATACAAATCTATTCCAGTCTGCTAAAAATGTAATGATTATATCTCTTTGAATAATGCAATACACACATGTAGAGAATAATGTTCAACAGCGCTGTTATGTTTTCCAGTCATTAGAACACAAAATTAGGACAGATAAAAGCAAAACTATATACAGATAAAACAAAATATGAAACCAAGAGCAAGTACATGAAAAGAAACAAACGTGATTTACTGTCTTAATTTTCCATTGGAGGATTGGTTTTACCTGATTATTTAAGCAAACCAGCGGTATTTAACATTGCAGGGTAACATGAATTACTCATTATTAAAACATTGATTGTAAAACAAGCACATGGCATCTGTTTGTGAACACGAGTGCGACAAAATACACGTCCTACTCTCGGCTGTCACTACTCATTTGTTGAGGCTTATGAGGTCAAACTGTGAAAACATTCCTGCTTCTTCAGCTGAGTTCTCGCTGCAAACCACAAACACACACACCCCCGCACGCCCACACCCACGCACACAGACAAAATTAAGGCGTATGATTAAACATGTATGGGTGTATTTATTGTAAACAATTGAAAAAATCTTGGAATTAAAAGGTTTGGACATAAAGATATATACTGTACAAAATCAGACCGTGTGTTTCTATAGGCCTACATTATTGTTCACATCCCATATCACATTTTGTAGAATATGTTTAAAAATTCCCACTTCTAAATTGTAGCTTTGACAGCTTTTTGGTCTACATTCATATTCCCTATTTTGCAGTCTTGTGAACAACAACTCTTGACGTGTAGCATCTTAAAAGGCATCTTGGTTATCATCCGTGAATATGTCCAATTTAGAAAGAGGTCAGCACTGGAGCAGGCACGATTTTGGAAAGAAACATCCTCTCTGCAACCTGAGGAACATTACAGATGATTCGGGCAGACTTCATCAAGTGAAAGTTGTTAAAAAATATATATGTATACAGTATTTGTAATTTTCAGTGTTTCAGTAGTTATATGGGCCCCTTCACAACCACTGCCCCCGCCAATGCCTCCCTTTGTTCTCTCCGCCTAATAGGTTTTCCCCTGCCACACACAATTCACTTTTTTCCTTTTTCTCCCCCCCTTTTCCCGAGCTCCCCATCCCCCCACACCCCTTTTAGTGGAGTGCCCAGTGTCGACTGGAGCATTTGAGCAATTTGAAATTAAAGCAAACAATGGCCAGGCACTCCCAGGGACCTCTCGCTCACCATATTACACGGAGGACGCTCGTGTGCTCTTGCGCATTATTGGCAAGTCATTACGTTTCTCTGGAAACGAAGAGCGGGAGCTCGCTCTGAGGAATCGGTGACGCAAGCAGCAGCTGAGTGCTTGGAATAGCATACACAAACGTGTGTGTGTGTGTGTGTGTTCTGTAGCATCCTTGGCAACGGCATGGGGATGCTGTCAAAACAAAAGCTGCATACTTAGAAGTCTCACAATTTTTTTGATTACTTAATGTTTAGTGAAGATCAGATTTAATAATTGTTAGAATGCTGCCCAAATTCCTCTATTGTATTGTGCGGATATACATTTCTCATTCTGTGAGCAATTCTGCTCTTAAAGAAATGCCATGATGTAAAAATGCACATAATATTTGATCTAATTAAAAGCTGACGAGAAAGGCATATAAAATGAAGGATAAACAAATGAACTACTACAAGTAGGAAAATGTTCTCTATGCAAAGCTAAAAACGACCAATTAATTTTATGTTGTGTAGATTATAATAACACAAACGCTAATCTTATAATCATTACATTTAAACTGTAGGTATTTTAAAATATTTGAAATTCAATTCAATTAGAATATAGAATTATACAACTGTATCATATATATATATATATATATATATATATATATATATATATATATATATATATATGTAAAATGACTGTAGTATTAATGAAGATTATATGCTTATATTAGTCATTATATAAAATAATTATTGTAATTTGAGCAACTGATAAATCAATGTTTCCCCTGGAAGAGGACAAGTGTAAAGAAAATGGATGAATAATATGATATGATGTAATACATGTGTTAAGAGTTTGGGCATTTGGTTTTAATGATTTGTATTTGATTCTATATATACATGGTGAATATATGAAATTTAAAAGCAATTAAAGTTCAGCAGAAAATGTAACACTATGATGCAAGCATCTTATTTTAAACCACAGCTGTTCATTCAGTCTCCAATTTTATTGTCTCAATACCAAACAATGAATTTCTAGTTTATATTATTAAATCAATCCACTGTGTAACCAGTGTACTATGTATTGTAATAAAACATATACGTATAGTTTGACTTCAGTTTAAAATCAATTATTTAGCAATTCAAAGCAAATCAACACAATATCACATTGCAAAACGTATACCAGGAGTATTTATTTGAATATAGATGATGGCACTAACATGAAAATAGGATAAAATACGCTTATTGTTTGTTGTTTTAGAAATGCCATTGTCCTCATGCGCCTAACTATCTTTCACTTCCGGGCAGGCTGCACATAAGCCAACGCGCCATACGTCATGACGTACTTCCGGTTTCACTTGAGGACACCCCCCCCCCCCCCTTTAACCTCAACATTGCGTCGTGAAGTGGTTGTTTTGGTTAAAAACATCGCGTCAAGAAAGCACGTAAACACGTCTAAAACATGGAATTTGGGCCGAGTGGGACCCGATGCAGCGTGGCAGAGGATCGAGGGACGCGTTGAGCGAAGGATTTGACTCGTCTTCCTGTCGTATTGCTCCGCATGTTGAATTTCTTCGTAGATGGTCTCCGGAGAGCGTTGTCTGTTGGTGGACACAGAGTTGTCGACGAGTAACATGAAGGAGATGATTGGAGGGTGTTGTGTTTGCTCAGACGAGAGAGGCTGGGCGGAGAACCCCCTCGTATACTGCGACGGACACGGCTGCAACGTCGCCGTGCACCAAGGTAAGAACCCCGCTCTCTGCTAAGCTAAGTTAGCTGTTAGCTTCCAAGCTAGTTAGCCCGGTGCAAGGTTATGGAGAGTCCAGCTCCCAAGGCCAAGCTTGAGGGCACGACAACGTGACTGCTTTAGCTGGGTCGTATTTGTCAAGTAAGCCGCTGTTTGGAAACCACAACCGTAACGTTCTTTGGTGCTACATTTCTGTGCCAGGGTTTTGACACAAAGAAGAGAGAAGCGTCAAACTGTCAAAATGTCATCATTGCCAAGTTATAGGGTGAGGTAACTTTCACAATCCATAAACTAATAGCAATGCTCGGTGTGTTCATTAAAGGTCTCAATGACACAAATTTGTCATTCTCTCTCCAATGAACGTTCACTGCTTAGTTAGATGATGGCTGTGTTTACAAACACTGCTGCTATCCATGTGGGATGCTCACTTAGCCCGACCTCTATAGTAGGGTTGAACACTTTTGGAAAAATAAGATATTTGGAATTTTTGGGGTTTTCTATATTGCCGTTGCGACCTAAAAATAAGCTAATTGGTATTTTGGGGGTTTTCAATATAGCCATTGCGATCTAATGTGTGATTACTTTTTTTTAGTCTCCTCTTCCCATAAAATAAACAATATCAACATCAATATGCATAAATGTTTTGGTCTCATAGGTTAGGCTTGCACTAAATAAATGCAAGTGAACCATGAATTAATATGAAAGCATTCACGATGACAACTTCACAAAATTCTACCAAAGAAGTCACATAAACAGAAAACAAGTTATAAATCGTATTTCTGATGCAAACTGATCCATAGCTTTATCACTTCAACTTTTCATATTTCATGAAACAATGATATGTAAACGTGGATTCAGGGCTGGGAGATATGGCTGAAAAGTCTCTATGAATAAGTACAGTGGAACATCAAGTTAAAAACTTGGTTCCATGAGCCTGCTTGTTACTTAAAATGTTCACAAGTCGAGCTAATATTTCCAATTGAAATTAATGGAAATGCAATTCATCCGTTCCATTCCCAAAATTGTTGCACTTAGCTATCTTATTACCAGTAGGTGGTTAAAAACAAAACAAAAAAAAACATGGTATTTATTGCCAATTAACTTTAATGTTCAAGTCTCCAATCTCCACTAGCTACGCTTTGCAGTAATAGCTAAAACCATATATTTCTCCCTTCTCAGGCTAATGCGACCACAAACCCTTGGCGACATCTTAATGAAGGTCTGCTGCTGTAAGAGTGCATCAGCCAGCAACAAATATCCGTGTGGAAACATGAACGGGGCTAAATATTGGTTCCTGCTGCCGCAAAACCCTTTTTTTTTTAAATGATTAAAAACAGGAAGTCCACCGTTTTTTATTTCCTTTCAAAATTTGTCTCATATTCCACCTTTTAAAGTGGCCATATTTTATTGAATTCCCCCCAAGAGATTTAATCTGAAGTACTTAAAAATTTTAGTTTTATCTAAAGATATTGAAAATGAAGTTACCCAAAGCGTTTCTTTTTTTTTTTTTTTTTTTCAAACGCTGCTGCTGTTGTGACACAGTTTGACAAGAAAACAAAAATGTTTTTGAAGATCTAAAAATGCACAAAAACTCATGAAATTCCCAAGATGACTTCTCTTCAGAAAATGTTGAAAAGTGTGGTATTTCTTTACTACCAGTGAATGGACGACAAGCCTTGTTGTTTTCAACCTATGTTCATGCACAGATAATGTGTGCATATGTGTAACCACAGCTATTATGCATCCATCCATCCATTATCTGTACTGCTTCTCCTCACAAGGGTCGCGGGGCGTGCTGGAGCCTATCCCAGCTGTCTTTGGGCAGTAGGCGGGGGACACCCTGAATTGGTTGCCAGCCAATCGCAGGGCACACAGAGACAAACATCCGCACTCACAATCACACCTAGGGGCAATTTAGAGAGTCCAATCAACTTACCATGCATGTTTTTGGAATGTGGGAGGAAACCGGAGTACCCGGAGGAAACCCACGCAGGCACGGGGAGAACATGCAAACTCCACACAGGGAGGCCGGAGCCGGGATCGAACCCACGACCTCTGAACTGTGAGGCGGACGTGCTAACCAGTCGACCACCGTGCCGCCCAGCTATTATGCATGAGGGATTATTTGCTCTGGGTTTGTACCTGTTACCAACCAACACTAAAGGGGCGTTAAAACCTACAAGAAATGCAAGAGTAAACGTTAGGTCAAGTTTTATATATATATATTTTTTTAAACACCATAGCCCTGACTCACAAAAGAGTCTCAATGGACTTCATTGGCCTGCAGTTGACAATTATTGGCAACATTCCATGATTCAATTCCCCAACTGGGCAAGGAAAAACTCAAAACCCCATTTCGGGGAATAAGAAGAAACCCCGGATGAGGCTCTAAACATGCATCAAAACTCATGAAACTTGCATACGCAGGCCTGGCAAATAACGAAATCAAATCCACATTAGATGTGTAATGCGACATTTAAAACAAAATAAATAAATAAATACCATTCCTATGTGCCAGTACACTAACGTGCCAGTACTTCAAAGTGGCCTGGGCTGCGAGGGCCCTTCATAGCCGCTCGCAGCTCTAGTACATATTGATATTGAATTATCACCCAGCCCTAATTAAGGCATTGAACAACTGAAGTTCGCCTGTATTAAAATGTGCAGTCCCTCAGTTGGTGTACAAACAAGCCTTGGTGTCACATTAGCAGAGTACCCTGTACATTCACTTGAATGTGGAGCTTTACTCCTGTTCATTAGCACCTTTTGTGTGTTGTCGCCCCCATTTCACAGTGCTCTATGCAAGCTGCAAGGAAAGGGAAAGATGTAACTGAATGTCATGCTAATTAGCCAAATGCAAGGTACTAACAGTGTCATGTCGAAGTCAGTGTTATGCAGCTATAGGTGTTGCCGCACAGATGCTTTTTCATGTCTTAGTTTTATACTAACTTTGGCGTCTCGGTGTAGAATCAGAAGTAACGGAATTCAATTTGTTGGTCAGGTGACATACTGTAAGTAGCAACAGTCATTAATGGAGTACAATTATCAAGCAACAAGTTTCAGTGACTTTTCCAGTCCTAACATTTTTTCAGTTCATGGCGGCAATTAAACTAATTGTCCGCTAAGGGCCTGCCTGTAATGAGTATGAATGTAAACATTGTGACAGTTAATTTATTTTTTCACTTGGTGTACTATTGCAGGGTCCCAACCACCAGCCCGTGAAGAGTGAGTGAGAGAGAGAGAGAAAAAAAAAAGTATTTTATTAGCTGAGCATATAGATAAATTGTTCAACCCAAGTGTGGAAAATGGTGTGTGGGAGCGCTTCTGTTTAAAGTGTAATAGTCTTTTTTGTGTGACTCTAGTCGCTGATTGTGCTTTGTTTTCGTTTCTCTGTAGCCTGCTATGGCATTGTACAGGTGCCCACTGGTCCATGGTTCTGCAGAAAGTGTGAATCTCAGGAGAGAGCGGCCCGCGTGGTGAGTCCTACATTCTATCTGGCAGCTCATTTGTGCTTGAACTACTGGAACAACTAGACATGCTTCTTAGTTAGAAATATATACCGGTAGTTAACTATTTCTTACAAATCACATTGAATGGGTAGGACAGCTATTTCATTGAGCATTGCCAGATATGTCAAAATTTCACACCCTTAACTTTTCAATCCAAAATGCATTGATTCTTATGAAACAGCGAAAGCCATTATGGAGATGTTGAATGTTAGGCCTTGCTGAGGGCTTTAACTGCTGTTTCCTTTATAAACGTGGTAAGAAACCTATTTCAGGTTAAATGTCGTGTAGCCTGAAACTAATCTGTATTCCTCAAATTTAAGAAAACTTTTGTCATTTTTTTGCCATTGTTATTTACATATTTTAAGCACCACGTCTGGCAGATCCGCTCAGCACCAATTACTGTCAAGTGTCACGCGTCTAATTAAATATGCGTGACAAGCATTGATAGGGGATTATGGGCATATAACCAGGCTCCCTTGTTTCTGCGTCCCATCTGTGGAAGTAGAAGTTTCAACTTAATTTGACCTTGACAAACAATAAAGCCTTCTTCACAATCTCAAGAGTCTGTCAAACATAGACGGACTTAGTGTAGCTGTTGATAGAGGTGTTTACAGTTGAATGGATCCAGTTTTAAGGCTCCACATGAATACAATAGTCGAACACCACAAATCCCGAGTTTGAACTGCCACATGCACATCATCAATCAAGACTTTCGATTATCTTGTATGTTTTGTCCTGTTGTGTGCTTTTATATGATGCAACCACAGAAGTGTACCTACCAGTCATGGCTAATGGGGAAAAATAATGATGAGCACTGACCATAGAACCAGATTCCGGAACGCAATACAGACATCTCTAGTGCGCTTCGTTTAGTGTTGATGCACAAACAAATATGACTTGTTTAAAAATGTATTTTCCACTTCAAACTATATTTCAATTTAGGAATCATACATGCATTTAGTTATAACGTATACGTTCAGTGTTAAGGTTGCATTTGTGTTACATTATGAAATCTAAGTTCTGTGATGAATTATAAATCCTGTCACTCAACCTCTGTTGTTTGGTAAAATTGCAATCCAAATGTTTTGATGTGTTTAAATTTGATCCACTTCAACTGCTTTCTGATATTCCAAAGTTAAATCATGTTTCAGTTTTCTAACTCGGAACCACACAACTGACTGTCGATAGTGGCAAGAATTTCAGTACCTGTAAAGCTCCAAGCTGAAATAGTCCTGGCACCATTAGGATATTTGGAAAGCAGTGAAGAGTTATTTATATCGTGATGGGAATGTGCAACTTTTTTTGTCGGCAAGGTGTGAACTTTGACATGGAACACAAAAATATTGTTGGAAAGAGAGAAAGACAGAAGTCTTAGTCATGCAAGTGAGTCTGGTCCTAAAACACTATATATTACACATGCTTCATGTCATATGTGCACGCATGCTCAAGGAACACAAAATTTGTCATGATACAATGAGTCCAGTCGCCATCATGTCTTACTTGGTGCTTCTCATTTATCCACAGCGATGTGAGCTGTGTCCCCACAAAGATGGCGCCCTGAAGAGGACGGACAATGGCGGTACGCAGCGTCACACGCACACAACCACGCTCGCATCTGCGCTCGGCCGCTTGTGTTGTTAATTGCGTGTCGCCGGCAAGTTAAAGGGGTTTGAGCGTGCTGTGAGAGCTGCTGTTTGGTTAGCGTGTGTGTGTGCGCGCGCGCGCGCGCAAGTGCTACTTTTTCTGCACCTTCTTCTCCAGTCTGTCTTTTATGTTTGTGTGTGTGTGTTTGTATGTTTATGAGGGGGGTGGGCCACGTTGGGTATAGTGCGTAGCCTGTGAGGAGTCTCCTTGCCGGGTTCACGGGGAGGTCAGCTTGGTTGAGAATGTAAATATTCTGTGCGTGTGTGTGTGTATTGAATCAGTTAGAGAGAGAGAGAGGCACAGCTGTGGGATTGTGTCCAGGCCTGCAGGGAGGCATCATGACAACACTAACACACACCGTTTTACTACTTTCTCCTTAATTTTACCCTTCCCACGACCCCGCTCTTGCTTGTCCTTTTCCTCCCCCCCCTCCTCTTTCCTTTCCATTTTCATTATCTTGTCCTGTCAGCTCCTCTTCCTCAACTTGTTGAACTGTTGTACATTTTTGCCACCATTCAAAAATAAAATAAAATTGGCTTTATCTATATCGTGCCAATTTGCGACACATTCTTAGACATTACTCCTTTATATGCATTGTGGGGACCCAGCAGAGAAGATGGAAATGTGTGTTTGGAAGGTTTTAGGCTTCATCACTTAAATTCATTGGTTACTCTTGAGCATTTTCAATGCTTCATTCTACATTTGGTTTTACAGAAATTAAGGCTGTGATGTAGTCAAGTCAGCATTGTTTTGTTTAGCTGGTCGTGATGGTCATGGTTCTAATGTAACCCTCAAACCAAGAGCATATTTTTGCTATTGCGCCTGAGTGTCTCTTGAATTTGAACCACAACGCTAATATATTGACAAAAGTTCACCGTCCAAACACATTGGACTTCTTGGTTGCACAGCTTCACAAAAGGGGTTTTATGGTGACAATGTGGATTGTTATCTTGAGGAGCAAGGCCGTGCCACTTTTATAGTCCTCTTTTATAGGCCTCTTCCAGATTCTTGGAGGGACTTCAAAACAACAACATGCCCCATTTCACACCCGCTGCCTTCTCCCCGTCCCGCCCTTTGCCCCGCTCCCCTGTCCTGCCAGCTGGGTCAAAGGCAGGTCAGGGGTTCAACTGTAAGTTTAAGCCTGTTCTTGTTTCCGCCGCGGGGCGAAAGACAGACCCCTACAACGTGGCAGAAGTCTCCCACTTCCATCTGACCTCCCGCTCACCTTCTTCTGCCACTCCTCAATTTGTCATCAATTCTGCTGTCAGTTTGTCTTTGCTGACAGGCAGCTGCTGTGCCTGTTAGGTGGCACAATAAAAAGCCTCTTAACTTAATTGCAACTGTATCAATTAAAATGTTCAGCGTTCAATTCAGTTGACTTATGATTGTTGCATTCTTACTTGCATATTAATTAGGAATGGGCATTTGACTAAATTAAAAATTACAGTTTAATTCTTCAAATAGTTAAACATTTTTTGGGGGGTTGGCAGAATCTGAAAGGTCTAAACTTGTCTTTCAATGGTAGAATTGTACTTAGTAGTAATGTTTGCAGGAGCACGTGTTTTGTCACGGTCAAAGCACAGTGTGCTACGGACACGTTTCATGTGAAGACATTTTGTCAGACCGGCGTGGAAACAAGTAGAAACACATTTATATATACAGTGGCATTGCGAAGGTATTGGGCCCCCTTGAATATTTTAACCTTTTGCCACGGGGTCGCAAGAAGTGTCGTCGACCATGTTTACTCCAAAATATCTTCATATGGCTCCTACCTGGAAGTTATGTCAGGCTAGTGAAGTGGTATTGGTGTGATAGTATCAGAGCATTTTTACAAGTATGACTACAGACAGATCGCACATTTCCCAATTTTAGTTGCAAATGACCTTGAACCAACTAATGGAAGTGAATCTTTTTGTAGCATACATGTGCATGTATTGAAGGTTATAGCAACTGTCACTTTTTATCAATCCATACTGCTTGTGCACATGACATTGGTGTATGACATTACACAACAATCAACAATTAGTGATCCAGCCAACATTGGTTAGGAAGCAGTGACGCAGTTTGTCTTTTTCCTATTATTACAGGCTGGGCCCATGTGGTATGTGCCCTTTACATACCTGAGGTGGAGTTTGCAAATGTCTCAACTATGGAGCCCATCGTTCTACAGTCTGTGCCCCACGATCGCTATAACAAGGTAACGAATGATTCTCAATGTTTAGGAAGCTGTTTTAAAGTGGAAGTCAACCCAAACTTCTTTTTTTTTTTTTTTCAAGAATATGTTCTATGCAGGCCCAGTAGTTGAAACAAGGCATTCTGATTAATATTGTATTTGTGAAATGTGAGTTAAGCAGCAACTCCGCCGTTTTTAGACCTGAGGGGGCAGCCATTTTGTTACTTCTGTCGACTGAAAATGACATCACAGATGGTCAGGCCTCAGATAACGACCAATCATGGCTCAGCTTCAGAAAACAGGTGATCTGCGATTGGTCGTTTGAGTAACTGTGATGTCATTTTCAGTCGACAGAAGTGACAAAATGGCCGCCCCCGGAGATGATTATAAACGGGTGGATTAACTCTTATTTCACAGATGCAATATTAATCAGAATGCCGTGTTTCAACTAGAGGGCCTGCTTAGAACATATTCTTGAAAAAAAGGTTTTTGGGTTGACTTCACTTTTAAGGAGTGTGTATCTTGCACTTGAGTCAAGTCACTTGATTTTTCTATTTTTCATCTATCGATGCAATAGATAATGAGCTGAAACTAGATTACTTCAGTGATAAATTTTTGTTAAGTGCTTCAACTGGCCAGTGCTATTTGCTCAGATTTAACTTTATGCTTTTCTCACAAACCACTTAGGCCACTTCAGTGCGCTTTGTTGGGCTCAAGCAGTTGTCACTTGCCTGACTGGATGGAGGTGGTTCAGAATGCAGCTAACAAAAAAAACGAGAGCGCTTTACACCATTTTTTTAAGTCATCGCATTGGCTCCTGGTTCACTTCCAAAATCAATTTTATGGATTTAACAGTCTTCTTTTTTTTTTTTTTAAATGCCTCATCGTACCTGTCTGACCTGCTTCAGGCTTACAGCCGCTGTACCATGTAGGTTGGCAAATCAGTGCTTGTTAGTTATTTGGAAGAAAAGGAAAAAAGCACAGAGGGGCCCGCGCCTTTTCAGTTTATTTCCCCAAAATTGTGAAATGAGCTGCCTCTGCATTTCGACAAGCTGGTGCAATTCCCTTTTTTGAAGTCCTTTTTAAGAACGCACATTTTCTCTTTGGCTTTCAACACTGTTTAAGATGTTGATCTTTTTATTTTATTCAGTTTTTATATAATTTATTGATCTTCACAACTGTTGTATTCATTTATAGTTAATTTCACATGCCTATATCATACGTATTATTATTTGTTGTGTTTAACCTCACTGCTGTACACAGACAGAATTTTGGTCAAGTGTGTTGTTGTGAAAGTGCTCTATAAATAAAGTCAGATTAGATCTAACTGGTTAGCATTTCAAGTCCCTATCCGATACTTCGGAAGTGTACTAAGAGAAAAAAGAGGGCGCATCCAAATTGTCTCAACAGTCTTTAATTTGTATTTGTTTAAATAAAGTTATCCCAATATGTCCTTTCTGAGAGCTGTAAGTCTAGTGCAGCAGAGGTTGTAAACAACTAAACTCATGCAATCTTTTTATATCTTATATGTGGTCTTGCACAAATTATGGATGCAAACTAATTATTTGTAAATATCCCTTCTTATGTGTGTTTCTGTTCCATACATGTGTTCGTGTAGACATGCTATATCTGCGAGGACCAAGGCAGGGAGAGTAAAGCGGCCACTGGAGCATGTATGACCTGTAACAAACATGGCTGCAGGCAGGCCTTCCATGTCACATGGTGAGATTCACTCACATCACATTTACCTCACTGGTCAAGGGAGAAGAGTGCTTTGTGGTTTTACACATTACACGTTACTCACTTTTAAAATTCAAAATAACTCAAAAGATTTTTTGAAAAAATACGTTACTAACGTCCTGTCGCCATTTTCTGGTTTTAATCTGCCTTTAATTTCTCTGTCCTGCCACAGTGCCCAGTTTGCAGGGTTGCTGTGTGAGGAACAAGGCTCGGATGCAGACAACGTCAAGTACTGTGGTTATTGCAAATACCACCACAGCAAATTGGTAAGTGGCCATTTCTGTTTGGCACAAATTCCACAAACACAACGTTGATATTCATAACTCCAAAGTCCAGAAGGCAAGGCAAATGGCAACTTTAATGTGATGCATCATTTAGATTCAAATTCTGTCCATTTTTTGTTAGTGGGAGAGTGGCTTGCCTCTCTGTAGCTTGCTTTGCTTGAATTAGCTTGTGTTAGAACACCTTGCTTTACTTGAGACTTTGCTTCAGGTTAGACCTGTTTTCCATCCAACTCAACCAGAGGAGCTGTGGTCTGTTTTAAATGTTTCTGTATGTCTGTTGGTCGTGATGCACAATGGTAGCTGATTTATTACCTAATAAGGTTGGAGTCAGGATGACTTGACAGCACACCACACATATTTGGTCCTTCTGCATTTATTTTGTAAAAAAGAACATCGTTGCTTTCGACGTTCATTGATTCATTCATTTGTTCAGTATTAGTTCATTCATTCGTTCTGATCAAATCAATTGATCACTTTACTGTCACTCTTCTTTTCTGCATACCCACCGAACCTTTGCACTCCTTTGCCAAATCTCCTACTGCCTTTTATCAGAAACGTGTGACATCCATTCCATCCCCAGCTACATGTTATGGTGCATGTCAACATTATGGGCACAGATCAGAATTTCTTTTTTTGTTTCTTTTTTTTTGTGTGTTTTTTTTAAAGCATCAAATTTTAGATGGCGCTTTTCTGGCCACTGCACTCACACACTCAGAAAAGGGTAAACTATATTACTCTCAACTGATAAAATGTCACAGTGTTATGTGCAAAGAGCCCATTAAAAAAAAAACAGCCTCTTTTGTAAACTAGCATCTGGCTGTTTACAGCCGTTATGGTATAAACAGTGCACACCAGCGGAGATGCGCTTTGAATTATGGAAGGCGCTAGGAAAAAAATAGATTTTATTAGATTAAAAAAATCATATTACTAATTGCCCAGCCTTACATCCAAAAACAAATGCAAAGAAAGATTATGTAAGGGGGAAGGATGTTCATTACACATCATTCCATTCATTTGAATTCACACCAAAACTGTACAATTCATTGATTTATTCATTACTATTATATCATATCATACATCTATTAAAAACAAAAGGTACATGTAAATATTGCTCTTTTAATAGCTGCGGTCGTATGAAAAGATCCGACAAGCTTTTTAATGTGAGCGCACAAATGGAAAACTCATGCTGTCATATTGATTGGTATAAATGGTTTTGGCTGTTGCTGCAAATGCTGGATTGGTATGGCTGACCGTACGAGCGTGAGTCAGTGATGAGTAGAGCAGGAAAATGGGTTTCACAAAATACCTATTGAATAATGCTGACAGCATGTCAAGGAAAGAGGACATTTTAGTCGAATTGGGATCACAGCATATTCTAATGATGTTGTCATGGTTTTTGTTGGCAAAATGCCAATTTTTGTGTAAAATTCTATGGACCGTTTTTTTTTTGTTTTTTTTTGTGCATCGCTAAACAGATCTTTCATTGCTTTATCTTTGTGACATGCTATCAACATGGACAATAATTTTATACGACAAAAAGTTTATCTTTAAAATCTAGTAAGGGAACCAAAGACAAAGGTTGGTGCTAGTGAATGAAGTACATTATATTTTTCAAGAAATGTATATATCAGAGTATAATTAGGGCATTCAAAAACAACAAACAAACAATGTAGATTTTTACCAATATTCAAACTGAATGCAGGCTTTAATCTATGCCTGGAATTAATATCACTGCTTTTTCATCACCATGGCAACAGACGCTATGAGCAGTATCAAGTAGGCTAGGACTACGATCGATTGCCAAGGCCGTCCAAAGGTGTCCCAGGGTACCACACAAACCCTTAAAAAGACACTGGGCACGTCCTGTAGTGCATACGGTTGAGGATTTTTTTTTTTTTTGTTCTTTTTTTGCCAGTGCTAGTTCTTCCGTCTTTGTTGCATTTCCTTGTCTGATGCGCATTATGTAAAATTAAGCGGGTCATTCACAGGAAATCTGTTATTTTACCCCTTTTTTTTTTATTAGGTTGTTTTGTCAACCAAAAAAACGACACATTTCACCACTTTTGTAGCATACAAATTACAAATGGAAGTTTTCTGTGACTGAGTTTAGACTTTTGTTTTTCAATATTGACCTGACCTGTCATTTTCTTTTCTTTTTTTAATTCCCCCTCATTTTTCTTCAGTTATTCTAGATTCTAGTTCAATCCTCTTTTTTCTTTGAACTTCATCCAGTAACTTGGAGTTCCTCTTTACCTTTTTAGCGAAGACGCAGGGGCCGCGGTAGTAGATCTCAAAGCTTAAGTGACTCTTCCTCTCAGTGTATGGATAGACCCCCAGACCAGGAAAAGAAGGTAAGAGAGCCTTCAGATCTCCTCTCTTCGCCTCCCATCCATGACTGCGACTCCACCAGAAATATGCACTGTCGCTTTTTTACATGCCCACATTGTGGAGGGACAGTCAGACATGCTCTATCCACCACTACCACTAAGGCAGTGTTGCTGAAGCAGTAGCTCTCTATTAGATTATATTGCTAGGTTTTTTTTTTTTTTTTTTTAGTATGAGATGAGTTTCAAAGATCTGAACAAACAGGACAAGGCCTGGTGTTTTTTTTTCTATTTTTTTTAAAATATTTTTTATTTATTTATTTTGAATGGCCATAATTGATTTTAAGAATTTGTTTTTGTGGTCTGATTGTTGATTAGCTGCGTCTCGAAACAACTGAGGCAAAATTGATTGCACAACTTGACTGCCTTCTAGAAGCAAAGGCAGTGTATATTCAATCAGTTGGCAGCATAACAAAGAAAAACATGTCATCAACCATGGGAAGTTGAGCAACCAACTCAGACCTTCAGCATTATTGCGCTCAAAATGACATTAAGACAGGACTTCAGAGATGATTTGATTGCTAATTAGTTTAATCTGTAAGGAGCAGTTGTTTCTAGGGGTGTGAAGAAAATTGATTTGAATCGGGAAAATCAGTTGATTCAACTGAATCTTTAAATTTACATTTCATGTAACAGGAAATGTAAATTTCACTGGTTTATATATGACTGTACAGTGGTCCGCCCGCAGTGTGGATAATGTGGGCAATGCGGGTGCCGCGCGGAGGGGGCGTGGTGGCTGAAAGGACGTAATCGCCATGTGGACCTCAGGGCGCACCAAGTTATTGACAAACGTCAATACGTTGACGGACAAAAAAACATTTCCGTCAATGCTTAGTCCATCAGTTTTTCAAAGGTTCCTGTCATTCGTCTGCAAAACGGGCATCCGTCATTGATGGATTGACGGACCTTCCGGCAGTGTTCCCGCCTTTGGTATTTTTTTTTAATTAATACAAATAAAACAAATGTGAAGTTATGAATCTGTTGGCTAGCATCTGACTGCTTATTTTTAACCGATGTTTTAATTTTTTTTTCCTGTGGCATTGTTTCAGTACCGATACCGAGGTATTTTAAGCAGGTATAATATCGAAGTCGAAAGAATATTGTACATGCACACGTGGAAGCACTTGGATTTAGCAGTGAATGTGACCCCAACACCGCAGCTGCCCCAATCAGGGATCTCCGCTTTTAATATGTGCTACATTTGTGTCAGTTAATCGGTCATGGTGGTTAGAAGTACATGTAATCACAAATCGCGTAAAATCTGAATTAATTTACAGCCAGCCCAGCTTACCACCCCCCTGGGGCTGTTATCTTTTAAATGCACTACTCTAATTGTATTTTTCCCTTTTTTTGAATCAATAAATGATTTTGGGGGTGGCGTTCCAAAACGTGCCTTGCTGCACCGCGGTGCTCTGTTATTAGCACCAGCAGTGACTGATCGTCACACTCCGTCCCCCAGTAATGCATTCACAGGTCGCAAATTAATATTCGTCTGAAATTTTTGTTTGATTTCGATTGAATTTTTGATCACGAGCCGAGGTTCCGCTGTGTCAAGCTATGCGTGCCGTTGTTTGCGTGCTTGCTTGTGCACGTCCCATCAGTTCTGCTCACCTCATGTTAGACCCTCCAGTCAAACTCCAGCGGGGGCTAAAAGATCCTTCACACTGGACGCTTAGAAAAGGCCTCCAGGAAACACATGCACATCCACACCCCCACCCCCACACACAAATCCTGCAGGAAACGGCGCAGGGGAATTCCGGCCAGGCCAGGGCAGATTATACCTCCATACCCCTCTCACTTCCTGTTCCTCCATTTCACCCCGTCTTCCCTCACCTCTCCAGGCTTGCCTCCCTTCTCTAGCCGTACCCTCTCCCCCTCTTCTTCTTCCTGAGGCCTTTGTGCTGAATGGCTACTAACAAACAGGCAGTATATTATCTCTTTTATCCTTCCTTTACTACTGACATTATTTACATTTTCGGCTGTTATTCATAGATTGTATAAATCATCATTTTGTGCCAAAATCAAATAGTGATAAAAGTGATATTTTTTTTTTTTTTTAATTGCCATTTTGTTTTTGCCCAGCACCAAATCCACAAAACAAGATTGCTATTAACTCACAGTCCAGCCGTTCGATCCCAGAAACGTATTTATATTTTGTTCAAATTTTTTCAAACGTTAGGGTGAAAGAGGGTCTGAAAATGTCTGGCAGTGAATGAGTTAATGTGTATTTGTTTTATTGACCAAAAAGGATCTAAAACATCTGTCAACATACATTTGGGCAGCTGTTTTACTCCTAATGAGTCTTGTGATATTTATTCTACATAGATTGAATGGGTGTCAGTCCTCTCAGTCTGGACCATTGCTGATAAATGATGTGGACCTCATCCTCTGCCACACTCATATTTACCTCGCATACTTTCAAAGAGCACTTGGACATGTCAAATGAGCTTGGTGCTAATGGTGGCCAACAGAGAAAAAAGGGAGTGAGCGCATACTGAAAGACATTTTCTCTGCCTGTATAATCAATTGACCTGATTGATAAGATTGTGTAAGGTTATATTGTGTGTGTGTGTGTGTTCCCACGCCCGGTGCCTTGGGTTCGTGTGTGCGCGTGCATGAGCACGAGTGATATCCGACCCTGGCTGCTCCATCAACACGAACCTATGGAATGTTAATGAAAAACAACAAAGAATTTTAGAATCTCTCTTTGCTGCCAGTATTTCTTTTTAGATTTTCGTTTTCAACATGAATTACCTGCATTCTCAGAAAAAAAAATGCTTTCTACAAATTGACAGAAAATCATTAATGAGAAAATATTTGAATTGAACATTTTTGTCAAGACTTGCCATGTTGTAAATACATGAACATTTATTGTCATTGTTTGTCTTAGTATGCCGAGGTTTGCTAGGATTTTATATACCAACCCAAATTTTTCTCTGTTCATTTCATTCTTTCATATTTTGTCTTGGTGACTGTTTACTGACCGTGCTTTACAAAGCTAACAACGTAAACACACCACTAACGCCTTTAAATGATTAAAAAGTGACAAAATAATTAGTTTTGTAATCCTGACTAAAATAATGAAATTTAGTAGAGTACTATTTATTTTATTGCTTTTTGGTTGACTTAATCTACTATAGTTCACAGTTGATAAAATAAGGAAATTACAGAATGTTGCCGGTCAGAGAAACCTACCCTTATTTTATTTAAATTAAACTGGAGATTAGTTGTTACCTAAACCTGTTGCGCCGTATATGAGAAAAACTATGCAATTCTCTTAGCGTGTGTGTGTGCGCACGTGTGTGTGTGTGTGTGTGTGTGTAGCTGCAACAGCCACCATAAATAATGTTCAACCGTCATCTTTACTGTGTTTTTTTTTTCGGCCTTTAAGATGAAGTCATTTCATTTCTATAAAACAATTTTGCTTTATGCCATCATTCCACTGTTGATTAAATTCTGAACCCCTTTGGTGTCCAACGCGCTTAATTTATTGGGTTTAATTTGTTTTTTTATTACAATCTGTGTCGGGTAGGTTCAGATACGAAGTGAAATGCATATTAAAAAAAAAAAAAAAAAATCTTTTGAAAATGAACTCAGTTTTAGATACCCAGTGTTGGTAGTGACAAAACGCAAACCTTCGCCCCGTCACCGCGAGGAACCAACCTGCTGGCAACACATTGTGGCTTGCTAATGCCGGTAGTTGTGACACCATCACCACCAGTTCAGCCGAGTTTTACCAATCTTCAATCCCACAACTGGTTCTCGGTGCTGAGCAGACACAGCTTTCTTCAGTTAAAAACAACACGAGTAGGACAATTCTGCGCTGTGAATCGAATTTATGCATATGTTTTTTCTCGCTGAAAACGTGTTTACAATTCTTGTAATGCCTATTACCTTTAAATAAAAGTTGTATGTCATGACATTGAAATATCATGACAGGGGCTGCTCAGTTGTCGCCGCTGTTTAAAGTTACCCCCCCCCCCCCCCACAAATACGCACAAGTTGAGGCCCGCAAATTAGCGTTAGCGGAAGGCGGCTCACAGACTGGTTCCAGCGGAGCCGCTATCTCCTATTTCGGCTGGCGGGGTCTGTTAACTGCCACTCAGTGCGGAAGTTTGGCTAAACTGTCACCAGCTTGCATGTGATCATTTCCCCATGAGACCCTGAGGGGAGAGGGAGACACAGGGGGGGGGGGGGGGGGGGAGGGGGGGGGGGATGGGGGAGGTTGGATTGTGCCGCTTCGGAGTCGCTGAGCGTCACCAATACGTCTCTCAGGATGGACGCATATTTTCGCAGCCTGTCTTAACTGACGGCGTGTGTGTAAAAGTCTGTATCCGCATCTGCCCGTCCATATGCGCGCGCAAAGAGGTGTCAGGGTGTGTGGCGTTCATGCGAGGTGTAAATGCGCCGGCACCCGGTCACCACCTCACGGGTGCGAGAGGAGGGTTGGGCGGTGTGCAAAATGGAGAGGGTGTAAATTGAGATGCTACGGTCCAAGAAGGGAGGGTATGATTGGATGAAACAATGAGGTCTTGTGCACTCGGGCACGAGGCACTTAGACACACTACTCTAAACTTCAGCAGGCTGAATTCCTGTTGCTCCCAAAGCTTTATTTTCCCCTCATCTCTCCTCCATCACGCTTTGTGCTTGTGACGCTTTCATCTTAGAGTGATCCTTTGAAATGTAATGCTTTTTCCTTCACGCGCACACACGCACGCACGCACACACACACTTAGTCCTCAGTCCTGTTCCTATGATTTAGTTGCTTGGAAATAATCATTCCCAGAATGGTTACATGTTGAGATGTCTACAAATATATATTTTTTTCGTTTAGCCTTGCTTATGTGTTATTTCATTTTTCCCCGTTTTTTCCTTTTTTTTTTGTTGTTTTTTTTTGTTGTTGTTTTGTTGTACTCTTAATACTCAGAAACACAAAGAGCGGGACAGACACAAACCCAAACACAAGAAGACCTCCATGGACATGTCCCCCTCCCTTGTTCTCCCAAACATCATGGTGCCAGAGAAGGTGAGGAGCAGCCTTCCGTTTTCTTTTGTGAACTGCTCTCGAACTAACAAATCCTGTAGTGAGCCAAATTCTCTCTTGTTTTGGTCATCAGTGCCTTGGCTTCCCTTGGATGGAGACATGTTTTCTTTGTAGTTTGTTAGCTAGTTGAATTACATAAACTGCCAAACCAATTTCCATTTTGGTGTCTTTCGAGATAAGATATTTGAAACCATGAATTGTTTAACATTGAGAGAACGTTCTCACATTTCCAAGTGAGTAATGCATGGTCTGAGCAACAAATTTCCTGCACTCGCAGGAGCTTAATACCTCATATTTTGTTCGTTTTCATAGCATCTTCCCTTGATCCCTTTGCTCTAATAATCATTCTTCCTCATCTTCTTGTTCCCTTTCCACCTTCCACTCCAGACCTACAACAGCAGCGGTTCAGTGGGAGGGGGCCCACCTCTCCCGGCGTCCTCACAGAAGCGACTGGATGACGGTAGCGCCCGTTTCACCAACGCCAACTTTCAGGAAGTGTCGTCCACTCACTCTATGGGAAGCTCCAAGGACTGTCTTGCCGCCGATGCCGGGAAGGTGGTGTCTGACATGAAGAGCAAAAAAACCGCCGCCGGAAGTCACGCAGCGGGACAGAGGGGCGGCCGGAAGTCTCTCACCCCCTCAGGGAAAGCGCTCCCCTCTGCCGTGGTCACCATGGCAACCTCCACATCTGCCTCTGCCGCCACTGGGCCTTTCCATCAAGGTAAATTGATAGCTGCAAGTGCTTCTGAATGTTCATTTGTACACAAAAAGATGCCGCGGTTACACGCCGTGGTAGCAAAGTGTCAGATCATCTGGTGGTCTACCCGCTGGATGTGTTTACGCTGTGCGACTGCATTCCGAGCAGACACCAGACTTTGTTGGCGTGGCCTTGATAGCCATGTTTTGTCTCTGGCGTCTGGCTCCCGTAATCTAGGTACTTGTCTGAGAAAAGACAACACAGACATGCGGGGGAGCCTGAAGGAGTCGGCGCTTACACTAAGCTCTTGTGTTTTCTCCAATCAGAACCTTGAGCTCTCATCAGGTGTGTGTTTTGTCGAGCTAAGGAGGAGCAAAGTGTATTCATCCCTCTGCGTACTTCCTTTTGAAGAGGGAGGGCTTACTTCAGAGCGGATGGAGATTAATAGAACAAAATGGAATGAGTATTTTGGTTATCTTGTTTCTCCGGTTCTCACACTGATTGGAACGTGCATTAGTAGGGAGGTGGTACACCCTTAATGTAATGCTTCCTCTATACGCCTTCCAGAGCTTTCTCTCATCCCCTATTGGATCTTCACAGCCCATTTCAAACCGTTTCCAAATTCACTTGTCTTATCCCGTTTTCCTTTGCCTTCAATTTCCTACACCTGTCTTATCAAGGGTTGCTGTTGACGAGTTCCAGCAAGACACCTTCTGCCCCCACGTCCTCTGATTTCCTAAGCTTCGCCGACTCCTCCCTGCGGCCAGGAGGCGTGACCACCTTCTCGTCGCCACCGTCTTTCAGCTGCCTTGTGAAGCCCAGCTCAGAGGGCGGTGCTTCGGAGGGAACGACGAATCTTTTTGGCTCTCTCGCAACGACCGCTCCTGCAGGTGATAGTTGTACTCTGCTTTTATCAAACTGAGCTTGATTTTATGTTGAATTGAGCAAGACTAGTCCACTTAGAGATGAGACAGTGGCTACGTTTACATGGACACATTTATTCAGTTTAAAAGCCGAATCGGAATAAAAAATGCTTCATTACACGCCTCTTTCGGGTTATTCTAACCCGATCAAACCCATTCCGATTAAGGTTTTATTCCGAACGAAAGGGGTGGTTTATGTCGATTCATAATCCAATCCGAAATTCCGAAATTTTGGGGCAAACCGTCTTTAGCGCGCACGTCTGTGATGTCATTATATACGGTTCTTTTATCCCGCAAGCTAGTCCAAGCAGAGCGAGTGAAAGACATGAACTGGATACATTGCAGTTCCATTAGGAAGTGTTAACTCGAGGGAACAGCGCAAATGTTAAAAATACGCGAAATAACACTAATATTTGAAGTAGAAATGGGCAGAGTGACGTTTTGTTGACACGGAAGTCGCTACAGCTTCCTTTACTACTATTTCCGGTATAGTTGGTCAATCCGCGCATGTCAAAATAATTTGTTCCGATCGAAAGTGTGACGCAAGTCCTGATCGGATAAACATTTTTAATGTCCTGGAAAACAGTGTATCCGGTCATAATTGTAATCTGAACTCTGATGGGATTAAAGAAACCATTATAGTGAGTAGAATTATCCCGGATATCGGTATAAAGATGATACTGCTAATATGAATACAGTGGACCCCTGTCATTTGCAGGGATAGGGTCCAGGCCAGCCTGAAAATCGGTGTATAATTGACGCCCTTCATCCATGCAAAAAAAAAAAAGTCAATAAAGCCAATAAAAATCGAGTATTCTCAGAGCAACCGCTTAGGGCAGTAATGATGCTTAAAATTCCGAATGCTAAATTTCACAATTTATTGCTAAAAGGTTTCATCCCTGGTAACATGATCGTTTTACATTGAAGAGAGACCCATCAAAACACTGCATGAGGGGCAAGCACTTCTAGACAGCAGCAAGGACAAACTCCCATCTCTCAGAACCTTGAGTAGATCCAGACTCTTTTCTACTTAGCTTGCATTCATCATGTCAAACATTGGAAAGTAAAGGACAGTCTAGTCGTCCTTGTTGTTTTCCCGCTTTTCAGCAGCACCCCACTTTATAAAAGCACACTTATTTCCTTGGAGAGTTCTGATAAATGTGCAAAGGAACAGCTAAATAGTGCACCTTTCTTATTATTACAGTGGGCGGGAAGCTGTATGAGAATTCCCACAGTCTCTCTGCCAGCGAGACGACAAGCCTGAGCGGCTCGGCTGCCTACAAACGGCCGCAGCCCTCCAGCGCCGGACCGGGGATCGCTGGAGCAGCCACGGGAGGAGGGGATGATGGCGTCAAGAAGAAAAAGAAAGGCAACTGGCGCAACAGATTTGGACCTTGCTTCACAACAGACGTCAAGCCACCAGAGTCATCACCCTCCCTCGCTTTGCCCACCACCTCCACGGCCAACACCTCCTCCTCTTCCTCCGCAGCCCCCCCTTCGTCTTCCTCCTCGGCGCTCTCTGGCCGCCCCGGCTTAGCTTCCAGCGGTGGTTTGGGAATGGGAGGAGGAGAGCGGGGTCTTGGGGTCATAGGTGTTGGCAGCGGGATTCAGAAGTCGCCCTCACTCCTCAGGAATGGGAGTCTGCAAAGCAGCGGCGGCCCAGGTGAGAGCACAGAAACATAACATTGCCATTTCCGGTGCGCGCGCGCGATTTTGACACGGCCATTTGCAAAGAAGGCAGTGAAGGCCTAGCCATTAAGCAGTTAGCCAAGAGTGGTGGTAAAAGTTCCTGTGTTTGATGTCTTGTTGTCTGTCACTTGTGGTCTTTTCAAGGGACTCAAGCAAGACTAATTGTGATGACCTTTGATAGTTATTTTTGTTGATTTATTTTGATATCAGAAAATAATTCCCATCCTTGAAAATAGATGAATTAAATATAGCAGCCTATGTCTTACATGTGTGTTCGCCTGATTACTGTAATTTTGGTTTAGCAAATTTTAAATCAAAAGAAATGAGCATGTATACACTTCATTCCAAATTATGATGTGTATATAATTTAAATGAAATAATCATTAGAGTTTTTGCACATAGTCACTGTCGGGTAGAAACTTCCTCTGTCCAAATTTGGTCAATTTCATTTTTTTTTTCCACAAAGCAATACCAATTGGTCCCCACCTGGGTCTGTTATGTTAACAAATTATTGACAAGGTTTGTTCAGATGGGTGTAGCAAGTAAACTTTCTGGCATTCTGATGGGTTTGCTTCATAATGATTTTTAAAATGGATGAAAATTTTATTTAATTGCATTGACTAACTAGGAAAATGAACAAAAATAGCATGTACTTCCTGAATTGGAACACAGCATAGATTACACTGTTCAACAAATTTTGACAATTTTTTTGTAAACCTTTTTTGCACCTTTTCCAAATCTGCCCTCATTTTTTCTTGAGCACATCAGGTTTTCATAATGATAATCATCATCATATAACAATAATATAATTTGTAATGTAGAAGTATATTTAGTCATATTTGTGAATTAAGGGTTAGGTTCAGCAACAGGTGGAGTTTCTTTGTGAAACATCATCGCTATAAATTACAACGCATGGTAAAATCCGCTTTGTGCAAACTTAAAAACAAAAAACTAAAATTCCTCAAAAACATGACGTGCTCGGAAAATAAAGACTTTTTTTTTTTTTTTTTCATCGCCGCCAAACACCTTTGGGGCCACATTAGGCCATCTCTGATTAAAATTTTTTGTTGCCCAAATGTACTTGTTGCTCTTAGGCTGCTTTTCATCAAGTTACCTATCATACCGTTATTGTATTAAGTACGTTGTTGTTGCATCTTTCTGTTCTTTAGACCATTACATCTGGTAATATCCCATTTTCATCCAAATGATAATGCTAAATAGAAATGACAAGCTTTTTCTATCAGAGAGAAAGACATAAACAATTACCTGCAACTATCAACATTAAGCCCTAACAGTGGTTATGCAGCCTTTTGTAATAGGCTTCTTGCAATGAAATTTTGCTGTGTGTGGAGCTACCCAGCTTTTTTTTTTCTTCTTCTTTGTGTTCAGTTGCTTGGCAACTGCTTTGGAGTTCCCCTCTGCTGGAGGAAATGGTTCGGTACAGCTCTCATATCGCGCATTTCGACTTTCTGCCAGGATGACCACCTTTTTTTTTTGTTTATCCCCGCTGTCTCGCAGCCTCCCTGCTCTTACCTTGTTCCTCTACTTCTCACACCCTTCCTCATCCGATGACGCTTGCTTGTTTTCCCAAGTGCTAATGATCTTCTATAATTGAAGCGACAGAGATGTGGTGTTATTTTCTTGGTTGTCTTGAGTGCTGAGAAAATGTGTTTATTAGCTTTAGCGCAACTATTGATGTTAGGTTTTGTTTGTATATATTCTTTTTGCGTGTCTCCCATTTGTATTTGATGTGTGAGGGATTTCTTTTTCTTTTGCTTGGATTTGGAGAGTAAGTCTTAACTCAAACTGAAAATAAAATAAAGATTAGTGGTCTGATTATAGTGATATCGATGTGTTTGCTTAACTCTAAATGGAGTCACGTACCTCGGTGGTTGTGTGGTATTTTGAGCGTATTTTCTAAAAATGTAGTGTCGCTGCAAGCTTGTGTACTCTCGATTTAGCACAAATGTATTTTCAATGGGGATAGCCACTACAAAGCAATTTATAATTCCATACGTATGTATTACTTTCTTGTTATATTTTGCAGTTGTTTACATCATTTAAAAAATACAACAAATACACTGTTTGTGCCATTACCAAAAAAAAAAATCTATTTTTGAAGCTCCACATTTGTACCAAAGTTAGCTTTTTCCTAAGCAATATTTGTAAGGTGTGTTTTTGGATATTTTTTGTTGCTGTTTGAATTTCAAGACCAGATACATAGGACAAACTATTTATTTGTGCTCTGGCGGGCAAGGAAATGTTCGCACTTTGATGTGTGGGGCGCGTTTGTTGCTTTTCCCCATCGTGCGGCGTCATTTGTAACCACCACTAGTGTGAGAAGGTAGGGGAAAGGGTGCTGATATGGCCTTGCGATTTGTGTGTGCGGGCGCCTGCGTGTGTTTAATCATGTGTTCGTCTTCACACTGTAAATATTTAGCCGAGGGTTAATGTAGGGCAGTAATGGGGAGAATCCTTGGCTGCCCTCCCTCCCCCATCCTCCTGCTTACTCCACCATGCTGATGGATAGATAGTTAGCTTGATAGATATGTGCTGGTGGGTGGCGAGAGGCAGGGGTTCGTTTTTGGTTAGGTTAATGTTTGACGGTGGGGGGTGGGGATGGGACTCGGGTGTTTGTTTGTGCGTGGTAGATGTGGGGTGGACATGAATTTATTCCGGCCAGTGTGTGTGCGTGATGAAGAATAAGAAAGATGAGGATCGGCATGAAGCATTTTTTTTTGTATTCTTCCCTCCTTAACAATTTCTTTTTTTTTTCCTTTTTTTTTTTTTTTTTTTTACATTTGTATTATATGTGATTTAGTTCAAATCGTTTTTTATGACCATCATAATGTGTGTATGTGGGTGTGCTTCTGTGCATGTGTTTTCAAAGGGTTACCAATCAGAAAAATATGTTTTAACTTTTTTTAAAAAATGTCTGTATTTTTACTAGTTTGAATTGTTTGATTGAGCCATCTAAAATTTGATTTGGCAATCTAGAGTATTGTGGGTGATTGTGCTTCAAATTAAGTTAATAGTCGAATCACTATTCAGGCAACCAAAGTGTTTATTTGAATGAGTGATCCAAAACAATATAATTTTCAATGCACGCTCACACACGCGCGCGCACACACACACACACACACACACACACACACACACACGGCTTTTAGATGCGCAGAATGAATCAATGGCAATTTAACACGAGCTTCCGCATTATTTTTCTGTATTTCAAAACCACAACATGCTGCCAGTAATTTGCTTTTTAGTTCAAATTAACAATCCAGAAAAGAGCAACAATGATTTCTCAAATAAGCAGAAAATCAGTTTCACCTAATCTTGGTCACTATTTTAAAACGTTGCAGATGATCTGAAGAGGAAAAAGGAAGGGACTTAAATGTTGGCTGATGCAGGCAGATGTGTGTCAAATTTCTGTTACCGAGCATATAAACAAGTTATAATTAGACATTTTGGGCTAGTTGAATGTCCCACCAAATGCTGTAATTGAAAAATATTTGTCTTATTTGAGTGTTGTGTAATGGGCAATATGTTTTCCTCTGGCATGTATTTATTTATTTTTTAATAATTAGAATCAATTTATTTGAGCTGTGCTTTTTAAAAAAAAATATTCCCAACACTTTAAATTGAAGCAAAAGAGTGTGTAATTCAGCTCTCCTTTGAGCTAATGTAATTTAATACTAGATTTAAAAAAAAAATTTTTTTATCATTATCGAACGGCTACAAACTAAAATATTGCCATCATTCCTGATAAACAGTCCTAAATGTTTAGATGAACCTTGAGCTGCTGATACATTTGTACACTGTCGTCTTTTAGGCTCCAACGAGTGTGAGAAGCTTTTCACAGTTGACGTGAAGGAAACGAATAAATTGTCGGTTTGCCCTCTCATCCAGCTGCCGAACATCTCACAGGAGCACATGCCCTCTGAGTGACTGCAGCCCAGCTTTTGCTTATCCATTTTTCTGGTGCATATTACAAAGTGTTATAAATAGTATGTAGGCCCATGTAGTGTATAGATAGCTCCCGCCCCCCCCCCCCCACATCATCTCCCTTCTCCCCTCCTGGCACAAAGATCTCTTGTTCCCCCCAGTGAATGTATGCTGCCCTGAGCCATTCAGGCTTTTGTGGGACTGAGAGGCCCTCTCTTCCCCCCTACCACCACCTCTGCTGGGGTCAAAGGGGGCTGGGGCAGGGCTTATCCCCGGTTAGCGGCTGAGCACAGGCGTGTGTGTGTGTGTGTGTGTGTGTGTGTCTGTGTGTGCGCATGCGTGCGTGCGGGAGGTAGACTAAGATAAGAGGATGAGGAAGACACGCATATGTGAAAATAGGCTTGCTTGTTTTATGTGCTATATAATATTTTAATTTTGGCTTTAATTGTGAATTTTGCCGTCTTTTGGGGGCGGGGGGTTCCTGCAGCTTTCAGTCTAAAATATGGATTTTGATTTATTTTATTTCTTGTATTTCATGTGTGAGTGGTTAATTTGAACTCCTTTCAGAACAAATGAAGCTTCAAATGTATTATAAATCCTTTTTATACATTACCATCGTTAGATTATATTTGGGTCTCAATTGTCAGATCAGCACAGACGTGACATTTTTTCCCCCCAATTTGACCAGTTTTTAAAATTTAATTGTGATATTTTTCAACAAATATAGGAACCACAAAGTTATGTCCTTGTGTGTATTTTATTTCAATTATTTGCACGCCTCCCCCGCCCCAAAAAAAAAAAAAAATTTAAAAATGGATTGAAGAAATCACATTAAAAAGCATGTGTCCAAATAGTGTCATTGTTTTTTTTTTTTTTGTAATGTCGTCCTTATTCAATAATGTGTCTGATGGTAATCATAAATAAGGCTTTTTAACCGACTGTTCACAGGTGTTTTCTCCGGTGGCGACGGGTCGTCTTTGTCGGGCCCTGGCGCTGTCGCCATGGGCGGAGTCACCTCGGACCAACTGCAGCCCGCACCCTCACTGGCCCCTCCCTCTCCTTTCACTGCCACCGCACCCCTGACCAGCACGGCCACCACACACGTGAGTCCGAACACAAGAGCCGTGCCGATGACACACAAGCACACTTATCCTTCTGTTTGGCGCTTTCTCGCCCCCGAAATCCGCACGCGCAGTTTATTCAGCACCCTCTGTCAATCCAACAACATCTTTGCGATGAAGTGTAGATTAACTGCAGAAGCACAAGTAAACCACCGCTCACTAATTAAAATAGCTTCACGAGCAAATCTCTGCATGGCACGTTAATTATGTGTGAGGCACATGCGTCCTGACCTTGTGTGAGTTGTCTGTTCTCAGTGAGTTATTGGACGGCTGATGCGCTGAGGTCTTCAGGTTTATACAAAATCAGAAGATTCCTTTGCCGCTTTTTGGTGTTTGGCAGCCAATTTCGATTACTAGTGGCCTTCATAGAAAAATTCCATACTTTGCAACGTCAAGTGATGCTTTTTTTTTTTCCATGCTGTCTAAATTGAAGGAATGAACCCAGTTTTCAGAGCAAACATCCTCATGAAGCTAAATAGGATACGTTCTGTATTAATGAATAAGCAACTACAGGGGGGAGGGGTTGAAAAAAAAAAAAACCATATTCTGAATGTATTTGTATGAAATTTTTAAAACGACTCATTTTGCTGTCCTTTCAACAACGCATATTGGAAAACTGCATTTTAGTTTTTAACAAATTTATCTGAATATTGACTCAATATTTTGAGACCTTTTCATCATCACAGCCAATTTATTTAGTTTTTAAAAAAGATTATATATTGTATATTACCAACTTTTTCACGCTATGTCATTTCATTCTAATCTTAATAAATGAATCTGATATTTTGCTATCATATTTGAAGCACCGTTTAAGGAGGGAAAGGGAGTGCCCGGGGAGCTAATATGTCATCACTGACCTCAGTGTCCTTCTTTTCAAAATGTCCTCAGAGAGAATTTTCTGTCAGTGTCCCCACAACTCCATTTTTCTCCCGTGTCCCCTTCCCACCTCTTTTGCTCTTTGCTGCTCGTTCACACATCCACCCCTTCTCTCCCCCTCTACTTTCCCTTTTACCCCCTCCCAATTCATCCGTGTCTCTCTAACTCTCCCTCTGTTGTCCTGTGATGTAATGACATCTGACAAGCACCACAGTAGGGATAGAAGGGCCGCTATAAAGTGTGTGTGTGTGTGTGTGTCTGTGTTTGGAGTTGTTTTGATTTTTCAGGCCTGGCGTTTATCTTAGCCAGTACCGAATAGGCCTCGGGAAGCGTAGGAGTCCTCAGCTATTTGCTGTGTGCATATGGTGGAGATGTTTGGACTGTTTGGTGGGTCTATGTGCATAAGTGAGAGATGGGGAGACCCATATAAAGAAAGAATGTGATGCACTCCTGCGCATCTGTAACACACACACACTCAAACAAGTTAACCCAACTAAAGAATTCCGACAGCAGTCCCCCGTGTGTGTTCAAGATGGACTCGGGCCATTTGTTACTTTCAGTCCACTGGCTGCCTGTTATTGGCTATCGGCGTAGGACAGGGGAAGAAAAAAAAAGGAGAGTGTCTTTGAATGAAAAATGGATGCAAATGAAAAATGGATGTCAATGGGAAGCAGGCAGGAAAATGGTACTGGGAAAAGGAGGAGGAGGGGTGGTGAGGAAAAAAAAATCTGTAGTGAAGGGAAAATGGACAGTGGATGACTTCTTCATTTGAGACGATTTTTTTTTCCCCCTTCCGGATTGTTTTCTGTATTTGACGTTTGAATAAGTAATAGGAGGTAATGACCTTCTCCTCCCAGATTATAATCTAAATGTGAGCAAGTGTGTAGTAATAACTGCACCATATCGCAGCTGTCTGCGTCAACTACTTACAAAGTGTGTTTTGTTGAGTTTTCGTGGTAGTATTACGATAATTACAACTATTGTAATCAAACTATCGCTACAAAAATAAGTGTATGGCATCCTTGGTGTTTTTCTCTGTCTGATAGGACCAAAACAGTCAGGCATTTTATTCCCTCCCCTCCTATCAGTCTCCGCCCACTGACTCAAACCCCACCCCTTTGCTCCACGGCCCATATTTGGGAAATACCTTAATTGGATTAAACTCTATGCATCAGAAACACTTTGTCAGCATGTCAGCGTTGTGTCAGTTCTCCGAGGGGCTTTGGGCTTCACGTGTGAAGCAGAACAGAAAGATGCGGTCTCGCGATATTCTTGTTTGAATTTTTGAATTTCCCCACCTTGTCAAAGTTATATGAAATTCACGGCCCTGAATCTTTTCATCCATAGGACAGCATTTTTTTTTAAAATCAAGCTGGATCTTGGAGGCCAGATCGCTAGGCACTTATAAATCGATAAATCAAAAGGTATTGGGTCTAATATCTAATTTTATGAATACAATTTGCTAATTAATGAAAGCGTTCTCAAATAATTATGTCCCTTTCATATTGCTTAGTTTTGTTATTCATCAAATGCATTTCAACAGCCTCTTAATAATTTCTGAAATTATTGATTTTATTTACAAAAAAAAATACCAAAATGTAAGTTAAATATTTATTTAATTCATTTTACTGTTAGTTTCCAATTAAATAATTTTTTGAGGACTGTTTTTTTTTTATTTTTATTTTTTTACTTTGTTTTAACGTTTGCAAAATTATTTGAATCAAGACTTTGAATGAGTGTGTGAATTTATGAGCCCCGGTTATTGTATTAGTCATTGTTCACAGACAACCCACATGCTTTATTTTTACTCTTTTTTTATGTATTTTTTTCACCCTAGTTTTCACGTTCCATTGTCTCATATTGATGTTTCTAAATTTCCAAGTAAAGGCATTGTTCGTTTAATTGTTTACTGTAACTTAACAGCAACTGTCTCGCTGGAGGCCAAGTGCTCTACTTACACTACAGTAATTTAATGACCCTGCAGTTGTTTTACGTGGATTGTCGCAAGACTTTTGTAATTTTCCACCGTCTGTTATGCCGCTACGGCGAATGAGTGTGATTGGATGAGTGGGCTGGGGTGGTAATTGAGGATTTAGGATTGGGTGCGTGTCAGGGAGTCGAAAGTAGACGGAAAAGGTCAACACCAAAGTAATTGGATGTTTTTGGAATTGTCTGTTTTTAATCAATCCTTATCGTCATGTCTTTATCCAGGCAGACGCAACATGTACATTTATATTTTTCAAATGCCTCGTCAAGTGTAACCAGTCAGAAGCTAGATTGCTGAGCACAAACTTTTTCACACTCAATCTTTGAAATGTGACACACGCTAACCTGTCGCTCTTTGAATTTGGGATAGAATTTAGTACGCGGGTCAATGAGGTGTTTAGCCACATTGGATGTTTCCTCCTGCTCTATTCCAAGTAGCTTTACAGACGGGCTTTGCCGATGTTTGTCAACTTGCCCAGGCTGTCGGCCAAGTGGGCAAAATAATTCCAGACGACACCGCTCGACGTATTGTTTCTCCAAGAGGAGTGGAGGGTCTACATAACTGTGAGAGTTTGTAGTCATTTCTCCCACTTGCACGCTTGCGGGAAAAAGGCACCGCCCACTTTAGACACAAGAGTTGGAACGTGCAGTCTGTTTTTTTTTTTTTGTTTGTTTGTTTTTTTTTTCTTTCAAACCGGTATTAAAAAATTCATAGTATCGTTTTTGCTGGCAAGGTTTTTTTTTAATTTTTTTTTTTTAGCACTGGTACATTAATACAGGCTTTTTGTAACTTTTTCTTGTTTCTGTGCTTTTTGTCCTCAGGTGAGCGTCCTCCCAGGATCAGTATTCAACATGGCTCCCTCGCATATGTTTGGTAACCGTCTGAATCCGAACTCTGCCATGGCAGCGCTCATCGCCCAGTCGGAGGCCTCACCCGCAGGTTTGGACCTTACCCATGTGACACAATCATGTGTGTGAGAGAGATCGGAGGGTGAGGGGTGGGTGGGGGGGGGGGGGGGGGATAATGGATTGTCACCGCCCCCTTCTCGTGGTCCTGCACAAAGGTCATGGGTCAACGCTGGTGACATTTTTTTAAGCTCCTCCCCGCTAGCTCGAGTGACCCATCCCCCTTCTTTGGGAACAATCAAATGACCACATTGAGTGATTTTTGGAATGCAGTAAGTTTTGCACACTTTCAGTTTCTCCTGAAGGGGCTTCATAGTGCTTTCTTCAAGCCTTTCAGAATGAGAGGAGTTTCTTGGTGAAAGACATTTTGCTTGAGAATGAAGAAGGGAAGACTTTGAATGTCCGATGCCAGCGTCATCAGTCAGATCCTCGCTGACCTGCAGGTTAACTCACTAATCAGGCTGAATGACAGGGCCACAGGAGTGTGTGCGCGTGCGGGATGTGGGTTTGGTTGCATGTGTGCACGCACATGTGATGTGCAATGGGCTGGTGTGTGTGTGAGAGCAATGCTTCATATGTGCAGACTTGAGTCTGGAAAATGCCAAAATTGCCCCCCGCCCCTTTTTATGTAAATATATGTGTGTATGTCCCCACTCTGTACCTCTCAGGGTTCAAATGCACACAAAATATGAAAAAGAAAATATTATGGAAAAAAATGTGTCGAAGATAATATATGATAGGCAACCCAAATGCATTGGAATTATCGGAGTGGGAAATACAGAAACATTTTTTTTTTCAACATTTTTTAAGTAATCAAAGTACACATCATTTACATGTTAGGAATTTGTGTGTGTATCATCCTATCATTGTGTGTGTGCAAACAGGAGTGTGCATGTGTATGGAAGCGCGCCAGTTGACTTTGGCAGCCATCTCCCGTTGCCTTTTGTGTATGTGGTGGGAGGCGCAAGGATGCAAAGGGTGACGAAGGGAACGCACATTTGGTAAAGAGTCGAGCCAAGGACTATGGCACTGACCTAGTAGGGTAAATGCTTAGATTGACTGTCTTAAGTAGAGGGGAGTTTAGTGCTCTCATGTAAATGCAAAAGTGTGCGTGCGTGTATGCGTGCGCGCGCGCGCATGTGTGATTCATTACTCTCTCTGAGGGAAATGAAAAGAAGCGTCTGGCCAGCGGCCCAGAGGAAGGCGGATACATAAGAGAGCGAGCGAGCGGGCAAGGCCCACTGGACAGAAAGAGAAAGAGAGGACTTTTGAAAGAAGTGGCGTGTGTGGTGATTGCCAAGCGAATCCAAGTTTTGGTCTTGGCAGTTTGACGACCATGTCGCCTAGGGACGTTCCGATCACGTTTTATGACACCGATACCGATCATGCACGAGTGAGATCGGTTGATTCCGATCACATGGAATACCTGCATATTTTTCCATTTATCTATGGTGACTGCTATTATGCAATATTAAATGGACCAAAAAAACCTGCCATATTATTGCCGTAATTTTGACAAAAATCTATCTATATTTTCAAAAGCATGAATACAAAACTGTTGCTGGCACAATACAATGACCCAGTCACAAAGATAACTGAAAAACTTAAATTTACCACCTTTTCGGAACAGTTTTTAACAGATCAAAATAATCAGCGGTCTCAAAATACTTAATTATGCAAAAAGTCAAATAAATACCACCTAAACATTGTACGGTTCAGAATATAATCAAAGTAGAAAAAATAGTCACATGCAGGCTTCACTCGAATACACTATTCAATGACTTCCTAAATTGAAACGACTCAGGAACTTGGCTTATTGTCTTGTGCATAGACAAACTATCTTGTGCATTTGTCAACGAGAAAAAAGTAACCCATCATGCATAACACATTTTGGAATACGTATGCCTCGTTCCAACATTGTCATTAAAAGCAGTACGCGAGCCAAAAACTCCCTTGTTAGACCCAACATCGACACAGGACTGACATCCGAGCTCCATTTTACACTTAAGCAGGATAATAGGCCTTCTTTTAGGAAACCTTCGATGCGACAATAGACTCTCTGGTGGAGCGACGTCTGCGAAGTATTTGCGTCCGGCTAGCACGTAGCCAGCGAGGCTCGAAGTGGGCGAGCAGACGGCGGAATCCGGTTTCTTCCACCACCGAGAATGGTTGCTCACCAAGTCGGATAAATGTCATTATTTTCCTGGTTATTTGCGTTAGCCTGTGGCGCTGATATGGGGTTGAGCTGCGGGGTGATCGGCAATAAAAGGCTTTGATCGAATATGCCGATCACGTCATTTTTCACGAAAAATCGGCCGATCATTATCGGTGCCCGATCGATCGGAGCATCCCTAATGTCGCCCCTCTGTTTACATTCGCACTAAAAGCAAATTCTCACCTCATTTTGATTGATCAACACATTGACGTTTAATGACATCTGTGTTTTTGTTGCTTCAAAAAAAAAAACACATTTTGTCCAAAGCGTGGACCCAGATTTTAATGCAACACATTTTGTGTGTGTGCATGTGCAGATCAGGAAGGTGGAGACAGCAGCGTCGGTGTGCAGGGCTTCTCCATACGGGCTTCTCCCAAGACCACACCGCGGTGAGTACACACACGCTCGCAGATGCTCGCCCTCCCTCCATCCCCATTTACATTCCAAACTGACCCCCCCCACACACACACACCCCCACCCATCCCCCTCTCTGCTTTTCCCTCTGCTGGCCCCCCATCTCCTCTTTCTTCCTCTCACGCCACACACACAAACACACACACACACTCCCATGTAGCTCCTACACGCCTACAGGCAGTTCTCACTTTGTCAGCCAACGATAACCTGTGTTTTTGAAGGGGGGAACCATCCTTCTTCTGCAATTGAATTTTTTTTTTTTTTTTTTTATTCACACAAGGAAAGATGTTTTGTTTTTGCTTAATTCCCTCTTTCGGGGAATGTTTGAAAGCTTTGGTCAAGATGGGGATAGTAATCGCAGAAGTCCTTTTTTGGTTTTATATTTTTGTGGGATGGATGATTTCACTTGAGAAGGTTGGTGACATTGTCATTTTGGTATTTAACAACAAAAATAGTTTGTTGTTCTGTATATTGTCATGTATTTATTGTACAAATATTTGGCAGAACGCACTAAGTTTAATGTTTGGTTTTTGTACGCGGATGTGATGTATTAGCATTTTCATGTCCAATTGCATTTTAATGAACTTGTTTGCATGAGGAGTCATACTAAAGTGGAAAAGACACTTTTTAAAAAGTTTGCCTGGGATTGTGAAGACAAACCCAATTTTCAATTTTCTTCCATCATCTCTCATTTTTCATGTCGTCTTTCTCCTGCCTTGTTTCTGTCTCTCCCACTCCGACACACGCACACACACACACACCATGGCCCCTGTTCATTAGAGGCCACTGTAACAACAAATTGATGTAGTTTTATAGCCAGCAGTGTCTATGTTTGTCTGACATTTATGTTTGGTCGTTAATCTCCCTATTGACCTCTCTATCGCTCCTTTTCTATCTGCGCTCGCATTCTCTGGCTCTCCCTTTTATTCAGCTCGCCAATTGGCGGCCTGCAGATCCGCTATGACTCGTCAGGGTCGTTGCCGGGACCAGGGCTCGGGTTGCTAGGGGCCGGGGGAGGCGGCGGCGGCGGGGAGACGCTGCCCCCGGTGGCCACCACCATAGAGCAGCTCCTGGAGAGGCAGTGGAATGAAGGGCAGAGCTTCCTCCTGCAGCAGGGCGCGCAGGGAGACGGTGAGAGGCAACACGTCATTTCCGTGGGCATCCTCACGGGGATCGAGGGGTGGGGGTGGGGGGTAGGTGGACCCTGATCCGACCCACTCGGGTTTAAGTTCTTGTCTTTGGCATGTCCCGCCCCCTTCAGGCAGATGCTGACTGTCAATTGCTGTCTGTTTTCTCTCCGTTTGTCAGTGGTGGGCATGCTCAAGTCCCTCCATCAGCTGCAGGAGGAGAACAGGAGGCTGGAGGAGCAGATTAAAACGCTCACCATGAAGAGAGAGCGACTGCAGCTTCTCAGTGCTCAGCTATCAGTGCCTTTCACACCCACGTCTGCCTCCTCTGGTACACACACACACACACACAAGCACCTATTGATAGCTGAAGATCAAATATTTATTTTGATTGGACAGAATAGCCGGTTGTCTGGTTTTCCTCATTTAGTGTGATTGTGTTGTAGACGTAAAGGGAGGAGCCGCTGACTCGTCGTTACCCGCGGCAGCTCAGGTAAATCGCACGTTTAAACGATGGCATCAACTTCCTGTTTTTATGAATGTGGAAGGAAAGAAAAACACACTGAAGTGTTTTACTTGTATTAACAGGTCACAGTTTTATTGTTTTTTTTTAACAAGTTTAGTATGGTACCCATTTCCAGAAGTAGGCCATTTCAAGGTTACAAAGGGCACACATTGAACTAGTTTGCGCAGCGGCGCGACTTTTCCAATGAAATTGTTTCAGATATACGGCCTTCAATTGTTTTTTTGTACATATATTTACTGCAATTATGACTTTGCTACCGCTTTAGTACACATTTGTCGGAAAGAAACTTTGAACTGAGGACCTCCTGTACTTGACATGTCAACACGAGCCAACAATATGACCTTGTTGATTTAGTAATTCTCGTAGATTCAGTGTCATTTAAAAAAAACAAAACAAAAAAAAAAAAAAAACGTTTGCCCAACATTTCCCTCAGGCGTGTATCATCCATTCAGTATTTGTATTCCTTCTAGGACAGTGCGTCATGTGGCGGCCACAGCAGTAGCGGCTCTACCTCTTCCCTGTCGACCCCCCCCTCGCTTTCCCAAAGCCCGCCACAGCTGAACGGCGTCATCGCCGCAGGGACCACCCCGGCCGTGCTGGGGAGCATGTCCGGACTGATGAGCACGTTCGGCGCCGGGAACGCACTAGGCTTGGGGGGCATCTCCGCCACTATGAACGGAGTCATCCAGACGCCGGCGGGGACTGGAAGCCCGCACGCAACAGGAGCTTCAACCTTACCTGTCAATAACAGGTAGCGTAGGCATCATGTCCCGAAGCAGTTTTCCAGGTTTTAATTGCATTGTTGCACTGGACGGGCGCCACGACGGGCAAACTGGGCCCGGCGAAATGATGAAATGAATGAATGAGTGACTGGTTGACTGACGGGGCCCACTGCTAATGAAATGTAGAGCCTGCTATTTGGGAATCTTAGCAAGTCAAGCCCAAATTGTGAATATTTTTTCTTACCTTTTTGCTGCCATGGTGGACTGTTCCAGCTCGGCAGCTAGTAAGAACGGGTGAGACAGGAAGTTGAACGCTTATGTGCTTTGTTAGGGAACATTGGTCCCAACTCTGATCCCTGTGTTGTTAGTTCTGCGCGGCTCAGCTTGGCGGACCAGCAGAGGCTCCTCCAGCAGCAGCAGCTCCAGCAGCTGCTGGCATCCCAACCCTCAGCGGTATGACACGCACAATTCCCTACTTTATGCTTCAATACAATAAATGATTAAATCATTCTCCTCCCTTCCCCTGATTTGTCATCTTTCTAGGAGCACTTGCATTGACTTCACTCCTCTGTCCCTTCCGCATCCCTCGTCTAGAATCGAAATATTTGTCTGATCTTGACAATTTTCACACCATTATTGCCCCTCTTGGTTCCCTACTCCGCCCCCTCGTGTTTTCTTTTTCCTGCGCCGCTGTATCCCAGCAGCAGCTCCAGCAGCCAATGCAGCAACATCAAGACCCGCCGCCGCAGTCCTACCCTGGCCACATTTCCTGCCATCAAATTTGAATCGCAGTTGCATGATGTGGCGACATCATAAAAAAGTGATACAGTCCAGCGTATTGCATGGGGAGCGTCAGAGCGTTTTTTTTTTTTTTTGTGGCCGTCGGGTTCTAGTCAACTTCAGAAGCATCGCAAAGTGTGCGGCGGCCCTTAGATGTTTGTCATCCCACCTCATCCAACACCGGTCTGGTCTTTTTCTGCTTCGTCACTCTCAGGGGCCTCGTTGCACATGTGCTAGCAAGAAGCGCACAGTGTGTTTTGTCAGAAAAAAAAAAAAAAAAAGACAGAATCCCTTCTAAAGTAGTAGAAGCATGTTTGGCATCTGCCTGGAAGTGTTTCTAAAAGGACAAAGATGTTCCCACTATGGCCGCTCAGACTTCCTTTGTGTGGATCCATGTGTGGCTCAGGTCTGGCTCAGTCACCGCTGAAGCCTGTTTATGACTCTCTGCTTTCGGGGCCACACATGAGAGAGCTCACTGAAGAGGGCGCAAATGTTCACAGGAGGAACTACAAAGGCATGGGAACGTTCAGAGGGACACGTGGATACGCATACCTTTGTGTGTCAACATGTGGAAGTGGTCATCGTTCTCGAACGAGCCCCCGAGCCTGCACCTACCTCTCCAGCACGCGGGACCTACATGGCCGACAGCAGCGGGCAATAAAAACCCACAAAAGTCAGGACGGGGCCAGTCGATGTCCACGCTCAAAGTGCCTGAGGCCAAGCGATTTGTTGTTGTTGTTTTTTTTTTTTTTTACTCTTTTTTTTTTTTTTTTCTCTTACTCTGCTCTCTTCATGCTGCTGGCAATTAAGCTCTGTTGCCTTGGCAACCGATTACGGAACACTCTGATGTCTTGTCACTTAAAACCAGGAAATGTTATTGTGCTGTATTCTCCAATATTGAAGCTAACGTTTGTGTTGTGCTTTTTATTTATTAATGTAACGGGCGTGTGACGATGATATCTTCCAAACCCGCAGCTGTTGCTATTTAACATCACCTTGTCCGACTGTGTAAAGTTTGGTTTTCTCATTTTGGCTCGTTGTAAACCCTTTAATTGACTTCTATTCCCATTCATGCGTTTTCCAAGTTGACAGTTGATGACGAGGGGTGTGTGATTGCAGCTGTTTAAAGGGTGGGTGTGGGGTCCATTCTTACCTCGTTAAATGTAAATAGATCTTTTTCCTCATTGGCTGGTGGTGTACATAAGGGTTTGTGCGAAGGAAAGCCAATGAAGCCTCGGTTTGTATTTGCGATTTTTTTTTGGGGGGGGCAAACAAGGTTGGAGGTTTACTGGACACAGAAAGTATTAATTTATTTTTATATGTGCAGGGACGTTGTTTCTTTTTTTTAGGTTTCACACTGTTTTTCTTGACGTTTTATACTCCAAGGCACCATTTTTTCATCTGTGCACAAAACAAAATGTTTGTATCCGTTTGTACGAGTAAAAGAAATAATGGTGGGCGGGGAAATTACATTGTATTTCAGATCACAAATTAAAGAAAGACTCTGGATTAACTAACAGGCGTATCTGTCTTTTGAAGGAGATGGTTGACAAGATTGTAATATTACAACACATTCGCACAACAATTTTATAGGTAAAAAAAAAAGTGAAGCAAAATCTTGTTTTCCGATGACTATTTTCCACAAACCTGCCACTACAAAACTTCCCTTGAAAAATAAATGCTATTTCTTCCAAACAGCATTGCAATCATTTTATAAATGAGCTGTTATGTATCGTTTTAATGTCTGTAATTTGTAACACTTTGTATCAAATTCGAGAACAGGCAACAAAACGTTTAAAAATAATGATGTAATATTTTGAAATTAGTGAAGATGCTTAGTGTGTGTTTTAGCTTCCTACTATTTGTCAAAGATTGTTTTACTGTTTTTGCCAAGTGCATGGGATAACTTATTTCAACCTTGATTTCCAATCATTTATTGTATTTTAAAAAATATATTTTTATCAACGGTGATATTGTCACGCTAGCACTAGCAAGATTAAGAGCCATATATGTGGCTCTTTTTGTGATAAAGAACATTAAAACCTGTGAAAATATTTCCCAGTGCCCAGTCTCTGGAGGGCAAGTACACATCCATTTGATTTAAATGCAGTTGACACCACCGCAGATGATAGAAAATGACTTGAGACCGCCTTTATGTTGGATGCTATTAACTGCGTGGGGAATGGAAATGCAGCAGTGGTAACAAAACGGATGAGGAAATTGGATTGTATTTAAAACACACATGTTGGTTCATCTAAGAAGTGCCACTAGTGTGACTGTGAACATCATTTAAACAATGCTTCAAGGCTGGTGTCCTTTAAAAAAAAAAAAAAAATGCACACACACATACACACTTGATGACTTCCAGCTGCTAAGAAAGAGTGTGTGTGTGTGTGTGTTAAAGGTGGGGGTACCACTCTGCTACATCTGCTTCTGCCCTGGTAATTAAAAGCTCACTTTCCCCCTCCACCACTGTTCCCCCACCCACCCAAGATACCCCCCCACCCCATACAACCTCCCCTGCATTCACGACACACAAAGTAACCTGAATTCAACAACAAGCCCCCACTTTTCTCCTCTTTTTACCGAGCACTTGCTCACTCATCCCAAAATACCCCCCCCCCCCAATCGCCCTTGCACAGTATCAGACCTGTCAATCAAACCCAGCTTGTTTAAATAACACACCACCACCACCTAGGACCTTCTCTTTTATAAGCTGCTTCCCAACACAGCAGAGCCACTGTGTCCATCATCGGCCCTCCCTACCCCCTCATCCCTGGGGTTAGGTTGGTGGGGAGTCAGGCTGGTTGCGGGCGGGCGGGCTCGTACCAGCTGATGGAGGACCCCGTGTGCCGCCTGGCCAGGTGCCTGATGGCAATGTCAAAACATGACTTAAGCCCCCAAGTAAGAAAACAGGAAATGTGTCTGCCTGATAGCTCAAGCAGGAGGCTTAAGCCCCGAATGATTAGACTGATGTAGGCCACGTAGCTCAGCTGACACCGGGTGTGGCTGACGGTGTGTGGAAAGCGACACAAATTATCAATGGGTAAATATGCATTTGCTTAAGAAACAGACACAATCACATTGGGTATGCCTGCACCCAATCGTATTAAATTCTGCATTTACTCATGCGCAGTATATTAATACTTTGCTCAGTGTCAAAGGGGTATTGATCTAACATTTTTGTGGTACGAGTGTGCAGTGTACAACTGCACTGCATCAGACTGAGTAGTCTGCCATCTCCAGTAATTTGAATGGTTAAAAAGATGACCAAAATAGGATTTTATACACTGTGCTAAATGAAAACAACTCATTTGAAATGTCAACACAAGAACAATTTTGTGAATTTTGATTATTATGATAAGACATGCATCGAAAAAATAGGTAAAGTAAAAAAGAAAAAACAGTTGTGGTTGAATTTTTGATGTTTTAAAATAAACACACCAGATTGGTGTGTAACATTTTTGTGTTTGCGTATTGGCAAATCTCACTTGCAGTCAATTGCTCACATTTGTGGGACTATTATATTAGTCAGCTTTACATCTGAATGGTAATGACTTCTAATTGTATTTTCCACATTATAGGCCTGCTAATTGGAGAGAATTTACTCCCATTAGGTTTTAGATCTACACAGCCTGTAAAACACTTTTTGTTCATTAATACTGTCAGTATGATGCATTCAAGTACAGAATACAGCATCAACTAAAGTGCTAAACTGTGCAATCTTGATTTAGCTCTCCCTTACATTTTGCAGGGGTATCTATGAAGTGTCCACTCATGATTTTATGACAATATTTCTTCAAAATACAACAAATTATTTCAAAACAGATCATGTATTTCTAACCACACTGGTTTGTAATCTTAAAAAAAGCGGTTTAAATGTGTTCTCCAATATTACACAGTCAACAACCTCCAACTACATTTATAAATCCTATTTCTAAAAATATTTGTAGTGCCGTGAGTAATTGCTCCATCCATTTGGGATATGTTTTTGGTTGATTTAGCTAAATTATTTAATTAGATCATCTCTTCAAATTGAGGCAGCAAAAAACAATAAATACTGGGAGAAAAAGAGGCTCAACGGTAAGAAACCATTAGCAAGACGGGGCGGCCATTGGTGTGTACAGTAATGCAGTGTAAATCATCACAGAGTGGCTGTCATTAAGAAGCTTAATGCTGGCTGGGAATCTGCAGTCAGCTGCCAGGGGCCCCAGTACAGCGCCCTGAGGAACCAGAGCTGCCAGATAAAGCTTTAGGGCCGAGGCAAGAGGACGAGGACAAGCTCAGTGTTGGGGGGAACAGCTGAGGCAATTCCCAGGGAGCACTGGGTGTGTGTGTGCGTGCGTGCCCCCGCACAGGTCCCTCTCCTGTAGGATAATGGTGGCGAAAAGAAGCAGCAGGATTCTGCTTCATCCCTCTTCATTCTTAGACAGCTTGTATTCTTCTGCAAAGTGACACTCTGCTGACACACACACATACACACATCCAACCCTGCCTCCATGATGGACATCTCGCTAGCATACTGTTTATTTTTATTTTTTTTTGACGTGGCAAAAACATTTTTGATCAAATGTATTTTGTTTTTTCCGAAGTTAAATCTTTTTTTAATTTATTTTTAAATTTTGAAATAGGAAAGTCCTTTTAAAAATTGGAGGCAAGAAATAACACTCAAAGATTTTAAAAAGCATACATTTCTGTTGGGAGAAAGAGCTAAAAAAATAACATGGAAAGCAAGCAGAAAAAGTATAACAGAAACGTTTCATTATTGTACAAGAGCATTAGTCTTTTATAATTTATACTTAAAAAATATATATCTATAATGTTTCCTTAAACGTTTCGCTTGTGCAAAGCCTACAAACACGTTTCAGTTTTGACGTAATTTATCAACTTGAAATGTTCATGTAATGTATGAATATATTAATGTGAATATAATTTCTAGTTTCAGTACGATTTACGCGAAGTTTCCCGTCTCTGCTCGGGGCAGGCAGCGACGTCCTACGGGGGACTCAGCGGTGTGTCACCAGCGCGCCTGCCTGCAGAGTGAAGCCCTGCGCGGCATTGCTTGCCGTCTCTCCCCCGCTGACTCCGGCTCGCGTAACCAGCTCGAGGAAATCCGCGAAAAACATCGGTGAGTTGCAGACCACTTAGTTGGAAAACATTCTTAAATTCAGCAGTTCATGAAACAAAACCATAAACATGGCTTCGTTGTGTGATTTGGGACCGTCTGCTTTTCCCTTTTTTGGAAGGGAAATGCAGCTGCACAGCTGAGAGCAAACGGCTTCCTTGTTGGCGTCGTCCGTCATGTTACTACACAAAAAAATAAAATAAAAAAAATAAGCGGAAACAAACACCAAGTCATAAATAATAATAGTAACCTTATTAACGCCAGGGACAATTTTTTCCTGTTAAAAAATAGAAGCCACGATTTTCTGCCGTAATTGACTGTGATGAGTTCACGGTCAACCAAGAACATGTAAAATCCGATTTTTAAAGAATACAACGCGTATTTCATTACCAGTCAGCTGTGAGTCGACTGCTGATTTTCAGCCATCACAAATGACAGATTCTCATGTTCTTCTACTGTATTCTAAATACGTCGTGGCAGTGTGAATAAGACGTATGGCTGCTGTCTTTTATGGCGACCTGCTGTCTGCTTTGAGGACCGTCAGGCAGGAGGGCAGTGAATGACCCACCCCCCCAAACAGAAAGCTACTGAATTATGTATAAATTCAATTAAACTCAACCAGTAGCCCTTATTTTTCTTTGATACATGTTTTCTATTTTTCTTCGAACATTTTTTTGCAAATATCACAGTGAGCAACGTTTTTAAAAATTAGCATATTGAAACGGTGTGCCCTGAGATAAACTTTTAGTCCACAGTTAGTTTCCCTTTCACATGAAGTCAGCTATAGAAAACGGATGGATTGAGCCAACCAACGATATGTTCTCCAATTTGCCCAATTTTATAATTGTGTTTCTTGCAACCCAGTGAATGGAGCGGCGAGGAGGAGCTCCATGTATGGACAGGTGGTGCTGGCAGAGATAAATGTAAGCGTGCAGCGTTATAATGAATGTGACGGGATATAGATGTGAGATGAGCTCTGGTTTTGATCATCAGGTAAAAATAGATCAGTCACAGCCAGATCATTACTGATAATTACTTCCAAGTGATTGGCCATATGTAAGGCTCTATTCTCATTATGAACTCTTGCAGGCCTTGCGTGCTGTGGGACCCTCACGTGTGTCTTGTGTCCACGTTACCGCACCGCAGCATGAACAATGGGCAGAGAGGGATGTGTTATTAATTATTTCCCCCTTTTTGCCAGTGTTGTCAGGTTGAGAAATTTGATTTTAGTATTCATCAAACAGCAGCGGCTTCTACATGCATGATATTATTAAGAAATCCTCTCATCTGATTCCATGCACCCACCTGTGTGCGTGTGGGTGTGTGTGTGTGTGTGTGTGTGCATGTGTGCGTGTGTGCGCGCCCTTTTCTGATTATCTAATAAAAAACAGGGAAGGAGCTGCAGGAGGTGGGAGGATTTTTACACTTTTACATGCGCTCATCTCAAAACAGCTTATGAATGAACGTGCCGTGCTTAGCGACACTGCAGTGGCTCAGAGGGAGGTGGTTACCACTTTACACACTTTACAATAAACATGTCTCCAATTGCTCAGTATTTCCTAATATTTAGAATTGTTACTACACAATGGAAATGTGTTACTGACTCACATTCACTTTATGTGTGTGCGGATTCTTAATTGAGAGTTTCCAAAAGTTAAGGCCTCAATAAACCTCAAAATGTAATATTATTTATTGCAATACAGATTAATTTATTGCCTGTGTCTGTTAAATACATGCGAAATGGACCTTGAAAAAATAATTGCATATTAAATCACAATCTCAATATTTATTTCTTATTTTTGACGGCTGACCTGTTTTCTGAAGCTGAGCCGCGATTGGTCGTTACATGAGCCCTGAGCAGTTGTGAGGTCATTTTCAGTCAACAGAAGTGACAAAATGGCCGCCGCCCCCTAAGACAGCTAAAAAGAGGTGGATTTTGCTGTTGAACTCATATTCCACAAATCCAATAATAATCATAATGCCGTGTTTCAACTACTGCTGAGAACATATTTTTGAAAAAATATGAAAGTATCAATATAAAAAGAGTCATTGATTTGTAGATGCATTATGGGTGTATGACACAGAACTTCCTTGCTAATATAGTAATGTGTAACTACCTCACATGATCAGTTTTTACAATTTAGATATTGGTTTATAAAGAACAGCTGAAAGTGGAACTAATTGTTCCTCTTAGGTTTCCCGACATCCCGTTATGATAGGCGCACATGCCTTAACTTGGTTAACTGAAGCAAACAAACACATTGGCTGCGTTGCAACTCACGTTTACACAACTGTGAGACCATGCCGATGCGTCCTTTGTTAATTGTTGACTATTTCAAGAAGCAAAATGTGTGTTTTCTTGAACAATATTTGTAAATCATGAATCAACAGTAAGACGGAGGCATTGGCTAACTTACTATTTGGCAAGCTCAAGCTACCGCCAACACTTTGTGAGCAACGGTAAATGTTGGCTCACTATTTGGCATGCAAGCGCCGACGCTTACTGTTAACATCTCATAACAGATTATTAAATTGAAACAAAATAAGGAACAACCCCTAAGCCATTATTGTAACATTGTAGTTGATTTTGTTAAGCAGCAACAGCTGTTAAATGGTATGGACCCAAGGCTGCGTGGAATGGTACAATCCGTCGTAGTGTTTGTGAGTGAGTGAGGGAGCGCACCCCTTTTTTGCCCTCCCCTTCCACCTATCCAAAGCCCTCATTTATTATGCAAGCAGCGACCACTGGGCTGGAGGGGAAGGTTGGTGCGTGTGTTTTGGAAGTTGGGAGAAGAAGGGAAGGGAGAGAGTGTGTGTGTGTGGGGTGGGGGGGGGCTCAAATTAGATGCCCACAAGAGCATGAATGGACAAAGAAACACACACATAGCTGATCCTAACGTGCAATCACACACGCTCGCATGGACGAGAGCGGTATGAAGACCACAGAGCGAGAAGGAATCATTGTGTTTTGACTGTTTTGAAATTTTAGAATAATAACAGATGGTTACGTTTTGGGGTGGTTCATAACAGGTGTGTGTGCGCGTGCGTGAAAGGATCCATTGGCTGCTGTGTGCCATGTGACGTGTAACGAAAGCCAGACTGCGAATGCGCACAAAGTGGCCTCAAACTTGAACTTTTTGTTTTCGCACATCAGTGGCATCTGACGGCAAGCTGTGCTCGTCTTTTTCGAGGGACGATGACTTGCGCATTCGGAAGATACTGTTAAGCATGAACCCACGCCGCCCATGCGGACTTGACAAATGTAAGCAAGTTCTTCATACTTACAAAGGTCCAAGGAAAAACATTGTTTATTTATATTCTTGGGGGTTATAGTTCAATCAACTAAACAATATGGAGTTATTTATAAAAAACAATACCCATACAGTATGAATTAATGTTTATTCTCATTACAATAAAAATTTGACATCCTAAGTATTTCTGCTCTTTTAGTCCGATTTGAATTCTCTCAGGATAGTCTGTTGACTCCATAATTTTTCAGCCCTCTTGTATAATCAATAAGATCATGTTTTCCTTCTCAACTCGAGAAAAGGCAACATTTGAGAAACAGCTCTCGGTATGAAGCAGAGCAATTTCAACACCATTGCAAACCATCAGCAAAAAATATGAAAATTGTTTTCAATTCATGTGACTCTGATCGTGTCAATCACCGCTTTTTAGTCTGATAAAAGTATGTGATTGGGGACCCTGCACGGTGCTGTGACCAAATACCAAAGCACATAAAGAGACGGTAGATCGAGAACAAATAGATGGCACCTACACTTTACGAGGGAGTATAAAGAACACAGTCTCCATTAGTCTCCCTTGTTCCCAAGCTGTTGACACTTATTAGCGGCGCATTTCTTCAAGCTAATC